>NC_060123.1:163475196-164890196 GCF_021461395.2 Schistocerca americana | reverse complement strand
GGTATTTACTTACGCGATGTCACTCGTTTCACAACAAAACTGTCATTTAACTACCATTGTTTCACATATTTCTGCGGAGGCATTGCAGGTATTAAAATGAAACGAGCGCTTGCAATGGTGAATGTAATGTATAATAGAAATATTAAATGTCATCCACACAAAATCTCGAAGAGCTAAGAAACAGCGAATGTATCGATTACGATTTAAATCAATTGGGCAGTACGTGGGCACGCATCCTATCCACAAGGTCACGCACTACACTGTCGGAGTCTGTCGTTAAAGGGTTAAAAATAATGACACCTGTAGTCACTGCAGCTTAATAAGTTGGTTATTTGAGAATCAGACATGTTACTCACAGAGACATTGGGACTACATGTGAGCTTACCCTTCGATATTGACTGCTCCAGGAATTGTATGTGTTCGCAAGGCGGTCGTTGCATATGTAGGCATGTCACAGAGCAGGGCACAGATTCCAGTGGTGGTGGCACTGGAGTCTCAGGCATAAGCACTGACTCTTGGTGAGCAATAATTGTTTCTATCTCTCTCCAGCTACAATCTTTCATAGTAAAAGCTAGTAGGAGCAGGAGGGAAGGAAAAAAAATTTTTAGGGCACATTATTGTTGTTTTATTTATGTTTATAATTCATTACAACATATACAGTCACTCACCTCTGCAATGCCTTAAATTCGGTCTTCATCGTATCCAGAAGTAAGGAGCCGCAAGATACCTTGTTTTTCCACCCGTAAATTTCCTGTCTACAGATTTTATGCTTACACGTTCAACACTTACTTTCTTTGCCACTTGATTAATACAGACATTCATGCACTGTTGCAACAGCCTCATATTTTCGCTATGCATGCGTAAATAATGTACAAAGTCACACTCTGCACCTGGGATGCATGGACGCTGGCAGCTTAGCCTGCCTGTGGGGTCATTAATGCAAAGTAAGATCATTCAAATTCTCAAAATGTGAGCCTCTTAATGTAAACGCATGGGTCCTAAGGAGTTAATTCACTCACAGCACCTCCATACATACGCACAATTCAAAAATTCACGCTGAACATGGATGTGAATTGGTGTAGGGAATCGGTGGTACTCAGGCGTCGTCCTATTCTCTATGTGCTACATCATGCAGCAGAGGCCTATTCATACAATACTGCACCCAGTATAAACGTGCTAAAAGTCTTCCATTTAAATTACAGCAAAGACACTTGTAAGCCGACAGCCAAACACTTAGATATTCTGCTGGCACTTAACTGAGGTTCGGCAAGTTGAGGGAGCTGCGGCAGCTGCTTCGGTGTTGGTAAAGAATAGTCGAAAGACAGGTTCGATAAGTTTGGACGACTGCCTATAAGCTACTGAATCTGTGGTAGTACGACGTCACCTGCAGCCCTTCTAGTACTAAATGAATGGTGCGTTGGATTGCTGTAAATGTTCTTAGGCATGAACGTATGTATAATTAAATAAATATTATTATAAATAAACGAGGGACAAATATTTGCTTTGGAATCTAAGAGCCTTCTTCTGCTTTCTACACTCCTGGAAATTGAAATAAGAACACCGTGAATTCATTGTCCCAGGAAGGGGAAACTTTATTGACACATTCCTGGGGTCAGATACATCACATGATCACACTGACAGAACCACAGGCACATAGACACAGGCAACAGAGCATGCACAATGTCGGCACTAGTACAGTGTATATCCACCTTTCGCAGCAATGCAGGCTACTATTCTCCCATGGAGACGATCGTAGAGATGCTGGATGTAGTCCTGTGGAACGGCTTGCCATGCCATTTCCACCTGGCGCCTCAGTTGGACCAGCGTTCGTGCTGAACGTGCAGACCGCGTGAGCCGACGCTTCATCCAGTCCCAAACATGCTCAATGGGGGACAGATCCGGAGATCTTGCTGGCCAGGGTAGTTGACTTACACCTTCTAGAGCACGTTGGGTGGCACGGGATACATGCGGACGTGCATTGTCCTGTTGGAACAGCAAGTTCCCTTGCCGGTATAGGAATGGTAGAACGATGGGTTCGATGACGGTTTGGATGTACCGTGCACTATTCAGTGTCCCCTCGACGATCACCAGTGGTGTACGGCCAGTGTAGGAGATCGCTCCCCACACCATGATGCCGGGTGTTGGCCCTGTGTGCCTCGGTCGTATGCAGTCCTGATTGTGGCGCTCACCTGCACGGCGCCAAACACGCATACGACCATCATTGGCACCAAGGCAGAAGCGACTCTCATCGCTGAAGACGACACGTCTCCATTCGTCCCTCCATTCACACCTGTCGCGACACCACTGGAGGCGGGCTGCACGATGTTGGGGTGTGAGCGGAAGACGGCCTAACGGTGTGCGGGACCGTAGCCCAGCTTTATGGAGACGGTTGCGAATGGTCCTCGCCGATACCCCAGTAGCAACAGTGTCCCTAATTTGCTGGGACGTGGCGGTGCGGTCCCCTACGGCACTGCGTAGGATCCTACGGTATTGGCGTGCATCCGTGCGTCGCTGCGGTCCGGTCCCAGGTCGACGGGCACGTGCACCTTCCGCCGACCACTGGCGACAACATCGATGTACTGTGGAGACCTCACGCCCCACGTGTTGAGCAATTCGGCGGTACGTCCAGCCGGCCTCCCGCAAGCCCACTATACGCCCTCGCTCAAAGTCCGTCAACTGCGCATACGGTTCACGTCCACGCTGTCGCGGCATGCTACCAGTGTTAAAGACTGCGATGGAGCTCCGTATGCCACGGCAAACTGGCTGACACTGACGGCGGCGGTGCACAAATGCTGCGCAGCTAGCGCCATTCGACGGCCAACACCGCGGTTCCTCGTGTGTCCGCTGTGCCGTGCGTGTGATCATTGCTTGTACAGCCCTCTCGCAGTGTCCGGAGCAAGTATGGTGGGTCTGACACACCGGTGTCAATGTGTTCTTTTTTCCATTTCCAGGAGTGTATTCTGGTGAGAGGTAGCTGCTGGCCCTTCTTAGCATACCTTTTCTTTTACACTAAACCGCCAAAGAAACTGGTATAGGCACTGGTATTCAAATACAAAGATACGTAATCAGGATAAATACGGCGCTGCAGTCGGCAACACCTATATAAGACAACAAATGTTGGACACAGTTGTTAGATCAGTTCCTGCAGCTACAATGGCAGATTATGAAGATTTCAGTTAGTTTGAACGTGGTGTTACAACTGGCGCACGAGCGATGGGCACACCATCTCCGAGGCAGCGATGAAGTGGGGATTTTCCCGTACCACTATTTCACGAATGTAACATGAATATCAGCAGTCCCGTAAAATATCAAACCTTCGACATCGCTGCGGCCGGAAAAAGATCCTGCAGGGACAGGACCAAAGACGACTGAGGAGAGTCGTTCAACGTGGCAGAAGAGCAACTTTTCAGCAAATTGTTGCAGATTTCAATACTGGGCCCCAAACAGATGTCAGCGTGAGAACTATTCAACGAATCATCAGCGATATTGGATATCGGGACCTAAGGCCCACTCGTGTAGCCTTGGTGACTGCACGACACAAGGCTTTACGCTTCTCCTGGGCTCTTCAACACCGATATTGGACATTCGACCACTGGAAACATGTTGCCTAGTAGGACGAGTATCATTTCATATTGTATCGAGCGGATGGATGTGTACGGGTATGGAGATAACCTCATGAATCCATGGAACCTGCGTTTCAGCGGAGGACTGTTCAAGGTGGTTGAGACTCTGTAATGGTGTGGTTCATGTGCAGCGGGAGTGATATGGAACCCCTGATACGTCTAGATACGACTCTGACTGGTGACACGTAACTAAGCATTGTGATCATGTGCATCCATTCCTGTCCATTGTGCATTCCGAAGCAGAGCAATGTGACACCCCACACGTCCCGAAGTGCTACGGAGTTGCTCCAGAAATATTCTTCTGAGTTTAAACACTTCCGCTGGCCGCCAAGCTCCCGAGACATGAAGATTATTTATTATAACTGGGATGCGTTGCAACGTGCTGTTCAGAAGACATCGCCACCTGCTCGTGCTCTTACGTATTTATGGGCAGCCCTGCAGAAACATGGTATTAATTCCCTCCAACATTAGTGGAGTCTATGTCACTTCATGTTGCAGCAATTTTGTGTGCCCGCGGGGGCCCTATACCATATTAGGCAGGTGTACCTAATCTTTTGATCTTCAGTGTACATTATGACCAAACAAATTATCATATTAAACAAAATTCCGTGTGTCATTCTACACCATCACACGGTCACTCAACGACAACCTACTCGCGTACACTACAGCGTCATCAGTAAACAGTCGCCGATTGCTGCACATCCTTTCGGTCCGTTTATGTGCATAGAGAACTAGAGCAGTCTTGGCACGCTTCTCTGGTCCATTCCTGATGATACGAATGTCTGTAATACACAGTCTTCGTCCAGAGCAATATTCTCGGTTCTATTACTTAGTGAGTGTTTGAACGACTTACGTATCTAAGAACGTATTCCATATGATCGGGCCTTCGTTAACAGTTTGCGGTGGAAAACTGTGTCAGTTTCGGAGTTTATTGCCGCTCATTAATGATTTTCAACTTGCCATGCGAGAAGAGAGCAACATGTGATTCGCACGAACGACGTTTTACACTTCTAGGCTTATTTCTGGAAAGAAGCTTTCCTGTCTAAAGGGAATTTATTATATTCAATTTAAAACATGCGAAAGAATTCTACAGCAAACGCACGTTAAGGATATTGGCCCACGAACTTTTGTGTCTGCCGTTTGGCTGTTTTTGTACACGGGAGTCATCTCCCATATCGCCCCGTCTCTTGCGGTTTTGCGCTAGGCAATGGAATCGCAATAAATTCAAGATAACTAACGAACCAATGAAATAGACTAGCCTGTATGAAACTAAACTGAGATTCCATCCCGACCCGGCTACTTACTTGTTTTCCATTATTTCAGTTCATTGTGATTTTGTTAACCACAATGATGTATCGACGCTATGACGATATCGTATCACTAATCTTTGTCCATCATGTCGGTTGTCGAAACAACTAGACAAGACAGTTCTCGGAGAATGTGTCCCGAATTAATACACAAGACTGCCAGTCCCTACCAAGTGCCATGAATTCCTACAAAGTCCAGTCCATACTTGGCAGGTTAAGGTGACTTCCAATTAATACTGTTGCTCAGGGTACCTCCGTGCTGTTGAACGTAGGCTTTCTTTGAGTGCTTCTATAATTCGAATGGGACGGCCACTAGAAAATTCGATAGTTAACTTTAACTCACGTAGGCAAGTTACTGGCGTCTAGCTAACTAGGCAGTCAGACCCTTCGATAGATTTAATATTTTGATCTACTGCAATCAACACATTCCCTCCACGATAGCCAGACTGTCTTCTCGGTACATGAGAAGCTTTTTCCATCAATCCTGTGCCAATTTGTTACTAAATTAATAATATTTCAAGGGCTTTTACTCTCTTACGTATCTACTGGTGAGCTTTCATCAGAGGACTGTTTATTGGGACTCTTGAAATATCGTAATCTCCACAATAAGCTGTAACTATAAGTGTATTCTCAGATGTAGTGGGCACTAGGAATTTTGCTAATCACTTTCTGGTAGCCAATATTGTAGTTAGAAAGCCAGTGTTGAGAACGGCAAAAGACAGCATAAATAATAGGAAAATTTAACAACAATAATTCCACCCGCCGCCGCACATATGGTTAATCGGCCGGGAAATGCAGTGTTTCTACATTCAAACATTAATATAGCAATTACTTCTACCCGCCGCCCCACAATACCACTTCTGAAATTCACAAATGGGTTCTCGGAATAATACGTGCAACAGCGTACTATTTATTTATCATAAGGCTACAGCTTAGTACTTATTAGTTTAGACTTTCAATACCGAATCTTTGCCATCCAACCCTAACAGAGCAAGAAAAAAACAATGGACGACTAAATAATTCCATGCTAAGTATTAGGTCTGTGGTTTCAGGTTGATGGACAGGCCTCCCTATCCAAGAGGCAGACAAGAATTTATTATAAAATACATAGGAAACTTTTGATTGAATTTTCACATTCTTTCCTATTCTGAAATAACATGAAAAGGCGCACTCTCCCAAGAATTTTTCGATATTTTTGGTCAGTCCAATTTACTAAGGATTAAGCAGGGTAGCAGAAAAAAATGGTTCAAATGGCTCTAAGCACTATGGGACTTAACATCTGAGGTCATTATTCCCCTACACTTAGAACTACTTAAAACTAACTAACCTACGAACATCACACACATCCATGCCCGAAGCAGGATTCGAACCTGAGACCGAATCAGGTGCGTGGTTCCGGACTGAAGGGCCGAGAACCGCTCGGACAGTAGCAGCAAGGAGTCTAGATTTAAAGGGATACGTATCTGAAGATAACAAGATTGAAAGGTATGCGATTTAAGGAGACGTGATTTAAAGGGATGTGATTTAAGGAGACAGTAGGATAGCAAATCTTGTTCAAGAACATATAACGATCTTGCCAGATGTTGTGTCAGGTTACACAGCTGGTGTAAGTTCTCAGTATGTTTCGTAGAAAGGCGAACTGATGGGTTTTCTAGGAGGAACCCATATCTGGAAATGCACGGCTTGAGTGCTGGAGAGAACGAGCGGTTGTGATGGTTGGTTCCGATTAGTTTTGGCATCAGAGTAAGGAAGGCATGCAACCCTTTAGCCATCTATGTACTTTGGATGGACGACCTAGGCCTAATTATCGAGGGCTGCTCGGCAAATGAGGTCAGATAGGCCGCGATATCAAAAGCACATTGAAAATCAAAAGTTTTTTATTCGCAACAGTTAGCCACACCTTATAGCTACCTCTCTAAATAGTCGCCGGGCCGACTTATGTATTTGTCGTGGCATTGTACGAGCTTTCCAGTACTTGTCAAAGAAAGCAACCACCAGTGCTTTCCGCCAGTTCTCTAATCCGGTCTGCCTTTCGTTGTTTGTACAAAAATGTTGTCTTCGTAGCCAGCGTTTCATGTCAGCATAGATGAACAACGAATGGAGCCAATTAAGGGCTGGATTGTGGATGATCAAACACTTCCCTTCAAAAACGCTGCAGGAGCATGTTCATTACCCCTTCAGAATATTGCTGAACATTATCATGAAGAAAGACGCATGATACATACGTTAGGTGGGATGCATAGCTCCAGGCGAAACCTCTCACCAGATCCACATACTTGGTGGGAGACACTGTTGTTTTAGGCATTTCTACGTTATCACTTTTCGCTATGAACTTAAAAGAGCAATGTGAAGCGATCGACAGGCACACTAAAGGAACTGCCCAACATATGTGTGCCAAGTTCCATTGCATTTTCCCAGTGGTTTCCATTTCGCGCCTAATAGGACCTTACTATTCGAATAAGCCTCGTAACATGCCTGTGCGTGAGCTACACTCCTCCACACAGCCTCTGTGCGCATCCTACTGCGGACCTTTTGTTGTCAGCTAATGCAGTAACATTGTTGACAGCAGTCCGACTATATATATATAAAGATGGTACCTGTTCTTTCGGACATGTCGGAAAGAACAGATACCACCGGTTACCATTCAGCTCGTTAAAATGAAATTACAATGAAATGCACACACGTAGCAGCATACAGGCTTTGGTATAAGTCAAACGCGGACAATTTAAAATGCGTGCCTCGAGCAGGATTCGAACCCGGTACCTCCTGCTTTCAGGGCAGACGCTCTAGCCATCTGAGCCACCGACGGCACAGAGAATAGTTCGACTGCACTGACTTATCTCGTACAAGCCTCCCTTGAGACCCACGTTTCCAACTTATTGTTCAGCACTATATGCTGGACAATATGCTCATTACTCGCGTCTTTACTGCCGATTCCCGTAAGATTTCGGGCTCTGTTTGTGCAACCGGACAGAAGAAGATAGTCAAATGGACGGTGAGCCCTATATATATATATATATATATATATATATATATATATATATATATATATATATATATATATATATATATATATATAAAATTCGGACATGTCCGAAAGAACAAAACACATTTTCAACTGTCCCCGTTGATTCATATCAAAGCCTGTATGCATCTAGGGGTGTTGATTTCATTGTAATGTTTTCTAAATAGATGTGCGCCACACCATTCCGCGTTCGTGGTCATCGAGAGACACCTCAGAGAAGCTGGAAAGTTGCACGTAGGTCTTTTCTGCCTACGGTGTGTCCATTTTACAGTAACGTTGTAGGGATTTGTGTTTGGTATTCGCTAACACTATGCCCAGTCTACTGTTTGTCGTCTGGTAGGTGCCAAAACGTGAGCCCTACTCTTCCTGTACCATTAGCGAACGTAAGACACGAAATTGTGGCTTGTTACAGAGACGAATTTGTTTTACAGTGTTACTTATACTTTATAACTAAGTCTTTAAATAAATTGTAGTCACTGAATTTACTCGTTCTCCTAGCCACATATGAGAGAATGATCAAGAAAGTGTTTACCGTTTTTGATACACTTTCACTTTTTATTCCTATGTAGTCTGAGCCACATTTCATAACAACAGTAGTTTGATTAACAGATATGCCACGTGAATCAGTGTGACGTACACATTGTCGTTTTGATTTATATCTGAAATAATTTCATTGTACATGAATATTATTTTGTTATTTATGTTTGCACCATTTGGCTTGTGGTGTTTTACAGAACGTAAAAACCGAATGTAGAGGTGGGACATTAAGGAAACGGTGTCATGTACACATGTACGAAGCGAACCTTCTGCTAGGAAAGCTCGTACGGTACTCGGAGAGAAAAAGCGATGTACAAAGACGTATACAGGATGAACTTGAACTCCACCAGCCAAATTTCGGAGGTTGTTCAGGATGTTTTCTGAGTATTTTGGGCACCTAATTTCCTGTGATTCATTACAAAGTAATGATAAACGTACAGTTTATCCGTTTGTTCCACAAGTTATATTTCTCATTTTAAAAAGCTTCACAAATTAAAAAAATCCTTTGATATTCCGTTACAAAACCGTACGGCATAAAATAATAAAGGAAAAACCCTGTGTAGCGCCACTACTGTTTCGTGGGCAAATCTGTGGGAGTACAGAGGTAAAGCATTGCAGTGGCCGCTGGCAGCGGTCATGTGCAATTTATTACCGGTCCAGTGACTGTAACAGGGCTGTTTATTCGTAATGTGACGTGCCGGTCTCGGCTCTGCGAGAGCTACCGGCACAGCGGTGTTGCGGTTCTTGCGGTGCAGAGCAGGTGATTTAACCTCCGACTGGCTTCAGTGGCGTTTTCAAGAAGCGTAGCATTTGTATAACAGGTGCGCTGCTATCCGGCATGAGTAGTCGTCATTTTGTAGCAGGTTAATTCGGAGCCCATTAGCAGTGCTGGGACGTGAAGGCTACGGCTGATGATGGAATGAAACGGCACTACTAACAGCAGTCCAGAGTTTGATCCTCCGTCACTCTGCCTTCGTCCTGCACGAAGTCCACCTTCCGGAGGACAAGCCAGAGTCCGACAATCATAAGAAACGTATGGTAGTTTGTGCCATTTGGAGCCGCTAAAATGTAGAGGAAGCTCAGCATGTAAGTATGAAAACAGTGAGGGGTGTGGGGCTGTAAGCCATCTAAGTGTCATTGTCGTTCGCATGTGTAATAGGTAAACGTTGATTACGTCGTGATCAGAGGGGGTTTCTAGACAATAGGGAACTGCGATGGAGTATAAATTAAAAATTGTAAAGGCCAAAGTGGGTAAATTACAAGTGGACAATACAAGGCTGTCTGAGAGGCTGGAAGCAGTTCAGGACAGTGAGAAGGAAATCTTTTTGTAAACCTCTGGAGTATGCAAAGGCAGCAAGGATCTGACGAATGGTGGATTGAAAACAGGCATAGGCATGTGACGAAAAGTAACATTTTGGAGACACAAAAAGAAGGAAACGACGGGAAGAAGGGAAAAGGTGAAATTGGAAAGGGGAGGGGATATGGACAGTATTCCTGCTACCTAAATACGTCCACCAGCCGTAGTTCACACTGTCCAGTCTCGTGACCACCTGTTAAAAATCTCAGTAACCATCTTTCCATCTTTTTCAGTGCAGATCACTGCGAGACGTACGGGATAAAGGGTCACTGACGTTCTGGAAGGCACCGACAGAGATGTGGAGCCAAGCCGACTGCACTGGCGTGGCCAGCTGCGCCAGGTTTCTCGGTTGAACATCGATAGCGCGAACAGCACGATCGAAATGGTCGAGTAGATTCTCGATCGGGTTAGAGACCAGAGAGTTTGTGGGCTCGAGGAGTACGATAAGCTCATCATGGTGCTCTTCGAACCACGCACGTGCACTGTGAACTGAGTGATACTGAAAGGGTCCAGTAGTCCCCTTTCATTAGCAATTTATTTACTTTCCAGTGATACAAAACTCTCTGGCAGGCGTGAGTGAATGAGTGTGGGTGTGTTTCATGTTGCTATATGGTGGTTTAGTCTGCTGCAGAGAATCAGCGATAGTCGTACAGCATGGCCAGCGCTTGTAGTTTTCAGGTAGGCAAAGAGGTTTGCTCTCCTTGCGTGAATGCTACCGGTGTTAGGTTGGCGGCGGAAGCCTCATCTCTGGGTTTTCCTGGCCATGGAATCGCGTGGGAGACGTTGTGGTGAGTGAGACGGGTAGTCTGCTTCCCGCGCGCCGAGGGTCTGCAGCCGAGCTCTCTTCGAAGGGGGGTGAGTTGATTAAACCGCATGGCGTGTTGTCTCGTAGCGAGAGGGCAGCTTTTAGCTTTTGGTCACGCGTCTCATTCTGTAACGATTGTTTAACCCTGCCTGTGTAAGGAATTCAAGGCTTCCGCAGACTTTCAGTTTAATTCCTAATGCAGACTTTGATCCGTAAGAAGAAGGTAACACAAAGGTGTTCCATATGTAAGAAGTTCACCTTCGGTTCAATGTGAATGTTTGCCTGCCTGCAACTGCATCTGTATACGTTCTAATATTCCTGCACCTCAATAATTTTGCCTATTCGTGAATTTTCTTTATCATTTACCTGATGTCCGTTGGAATCCACCCACGTGGTTTAATACGAGAGTACGTCGGCCCACTGTCATCACCCTTTGTCCATTCAAATGTGCCGTCTGAAAAATGTTAATTGTCCGCGGCTGCCTGGTTTAATGCGGTTAAAACTTGGCCACGGTATGTAAAAATTGTGTCTCCGCAAACCACGTGGGCACACGAGTGTGTCGTGAATCGTGTATTGTTTCACAAGAAATTGTACTTAGTTACCAGGCAACAGCAGTTGTGTAGATGCATTACATCAATGTTTTAAGCAATAACTAATTGTCCTGTGCACCGATGTTACGTCTCTATTACATACGCCATTTACCTTGTAGCTTCCTTGTTATCCCATCCATAGCTTTTCCATGCACACGGGCCCAATAAGTAGTGTTACCTTTTTATTTAAACAAATTCCTTAGAATAGATGTTATTTTCCGGAGTGCTGCGGCAAGCTGCTCTTATACACAGCGTTAACGCATTATTTACTTTATTTTAATATTTGGTTCACGTGAACAATGCCTCGACCAGACTATTAATTACATCCCATTCTTTATGAGTGATAGTACAATGAATGTTCTTCGATGAGTTTTTTTCTTAGGATTAAATTAATTAATTTTCCGATTCAGTCGAACCCTTTATTTTTCGTGAGGCTAGAGTCGGTGGCGACCCAATCTTTTACGTTGATTTCTATGTCAGATAGCATTTCCTTATTCAAAATGAGATTCACGCAACTTACACATAACACCACTTTTTTCCGCAACTTACAAATAATGACCATGACGCAATCTAAGTTACAATACGTTACATCGTCCTACTGGTAGATACCATCGTCTAGAGGAAAGCAAACTGCATGCAGCTGTGGGCATGATCCCCACGGACAGATGCATTCTTCTGTTGATCTTCTACGGCTTCCAATATGACGAGATCACCCAGACAATGACACGAAACTATTCCCCAGACCATAACACTTCCTCCTCCGTCGTGAACCCCTTGCTTTGAGACATTTCACGACGTACACGATGGAGTTTAAAACTTGATTGATCTGGAATGGCCACCCGTACGCACTCAGTGGATAGCTTGTTGCGGTATTGGCATGTAAATTCCAGCCTTCATCGCCGATGAACAGCTGCCAGCAAATGTGCATGATCCAGGCGCCAGCTATGGAGGCTCATAAATAGCAATGTTACATGAATGATCGATAGATTCCAACGTCCGATGAACTGAGGAGACACTGTAGGTAACCACTTGGTTCATGTCAGTGGTCAGGTGTTCAACAGTTCGTTTATTTGCCCATCGTTTACTCCTAGCATCTATGACCCGTGGTGCACCACACTTGCCTCGGAGGCGGTTTATGACCGCGTCATTTTGCCATACTTCAGTAAGGATGGCACTCGGACAGTTAACAAATTTAGCTGTCTCGGAAATGCTTCCACAATTGGTCCGAAAGTCAACGATCACGTTCATTTGGAGAGATAAATCGTTACCTTCCCGCTTTACGGAAACGACTGCACTGTTTCCCATAATGGCCCGACATGCCTTATACATCCTCTGCTGCTAGTGCTGCCACCTGCTGTCTGGGATAGGCTATTGCACGTGGATAACGAACATTACAGTGGGCTGTGTAGTCGAATCAGTCAATCCAGTAATGTGGTGGACAGAATTTGACAACTGTGATGTAGATATGTGACTTCTGATGTCATGTGGAACTGTGCAGTCTGAGGTAACAGAAATGAGTGTGCGCTGTACCAAAGTGAATAACATTTCTGGGAACAATGGGTATTGTACAGGGGCCTGGAAGCAAAGACAATGATTTTTGCTGCACGCAGAGTGGAAATCAGGAGGAAGTTATTTTACATACAACGGGAGAGAGACAAGAAACTGTACAAAGCTGTGTTACTGGTGTTGTAGCTGAAATGGTACAGATCCGTTGTAAGGTGTCAGGAAAATCCAACACCTAACATGAAAACCCTGACATGATAAGCAAATCCGGCAGTATGTCACATAGCTCCGAATAAATCCTGACATTCAATTAACCAAAGTATTACGATCAACGAGTGAGCAAATGGAATACGACTAACACAAGAATGCCTAAATGCATGTCATACCTTCCTACCGTGGAACAGACGCAGTTCCGTGGGAAGAAACAAGAACAGAAGCCGAGAGCAGAACTGTGTTAAGCTAGAAGGCCCTACGATAAGGGACGGACACCAACGTATCCAGCTAACCACCAGGACCACCCCCAGCCCATGTTAAAAGCTAGAGCCCGCCAGAAGAACAGTATAGATCTTACGATAACACTAAAAGGCCAACACCAGCCGCAAGTTTTAGCGTGAGACTTTTTCGCGTCTCTGTTACATTGCAAACGTTAAAAACATTGCCCCACCATGGAAAGTAAGCGCCAGGACCACCCCCTCCCCAGCCCATGTTAAAAGATAGAGCCCTCCAGAAGAACAGTATAGATCTTACGATAACACTAAGCGGGCCACAACAGCTGCACGTTTTAGCGTGATACTTTTTCTCGTCTCTGTTACGCTGAAAACTTTAAAAACATTGCTCCACCACGAAAAGTATAACGTTTCTCATTGGATAGACAGAATTTTTATAGGTGGAGCTTAAGGATAACATTAAGACCCTGATTGGTCAGATGAAAACACAGCCAGATAGTTTTTTTTTAAACCAACTTCGTTAAATTGTAGTAAGGAGAAGTTAGGAGAGAGTTGCTTCCGAGACAGCGAGCTGTATGGAGCTGCGCCGGCCGCCACCGCTTGACGAACACCAACAAGGTAATGAACGCACGCGATGCCGCATTTTTGAGCGAATATGGCTTCACTCAGAACTGCAGAAGTCTCATCTGTTACATCCCCTTTTTACGTAATACTAGTGTCGATCGTCAATTAAATCTCATGGTATTCACATTTGCTATGTAAGTTAAAATCTGAAACGCAATGATTTCTCTGTTATATAATTATTTAGAAGCCACATCAGCCACTGTAATTTACGACAAGTTAGATAAGTTATTGAAGATAATTGAGGGTCACTGTAGAACATTTTGATAGTTTTCTCTTTTGTGAAACTTAATTTAAACCTAGATTATAGATGTGATATGGCATAGGTCATCCTTCGATCCATTGTAGAACTTAGAAACCCACTCAGGGAATATTCGTTCACATTTTTGTTGAACCCAGTTGGTTTTTATCATCCTGTATTAAAACATAGCCTTTTATCAATAGTGCAATTTATGAACAATGTTTTTTGAGTACAATAAAATTTCCAATGGTAAACTTAACTACTTTTTCGACGTTATTTTACCAGCTAACTAAAAATAGGAAAGCCTTGAACCCCTTCCACTAAATTTAGTAAGTATTAAGATTCTGTTATAGGGGGTGCAGTGGAGCTGACGCTGAAATCATTAAGTATTTGATTATATTATCGCTAGTCTCACTGAACTCTTCTAAACTCTACATGTCATGTGTGATCTGGCGTCTCCTTAGCAGCAACAGGTCCCAGGTTCTAACTAGTCAATTCCGTAAAAAACACGCTCAGAGCGTCGTTGCGCGAAAGTGGTAGGGAGACACGACATAGGACAACAGACACCACGCAGGATGTTAGAGCGTATATTTCCCAAGAAGCAATGTGGGCCTATGAAAAGAAACAGGGGACGACTTCGTATTGTTAGTGATCAGGCCGTCAAGGTAGAATCTGCTGAGGAAGAAGACGATTGTGTGAGATGTTTGGAAAGTAACGACGGAGCGAGAAGTCCGTCACAGTCTTGGATACACCGTGATATTTCTCAATACAGCCAAGCCTGACATAGATGACGAGTGAAAAGCAGGTGAAGTGCACGAGACAAACGTGAGAGTAAACTCTCTGAGGGAACGATGTATGAAAATTAACATCCAGCGACGGTAAACTGTAGCCTTCGTTAAGCTGCCCAGCTGCCGCAAAGTGCATCTGTCGTTGAACCATGTTCAATTAAGCCAAAAGTTAATTGGTATGGTATAGTGCCGGCCTGGCTAAACTTTGTGGTCCTAGAGAGCAATTGCTCTCTGCGAAGGCAGCTGAGTCTGTTTAGCACCCTGGGCTGTTTCGAGCTAGTGTGTGAGTGAGAAAACTGTATGTTGAAGGCTGAATGCGCGACAAATATAGGAAGACGAGACTTAGCACAATTTGAATATTTCCAAGAGACTAAAATCACAGAAAACTTTTATAAGCAGGATTTTATCCCTAGTGTTTAACTTGAAATTTTTACTTTTTTCGCCAAAACAATGTTTTTACTACTTAATTCATGCCAAGTGCTACACTGTGTGCTATTCAGCTGAGTTTGGAGGTAATGACGAGGTACATCAGCAGTCAAATAAATCGTAATCACCCTTCAAAGTGCTAAATCTCTTTGGAAACGTATGGTCTAATATTTCGGTCACTGAAACTTTGTCAGTAATTTCTGGTCCACAACAGACTACCGTGAGTTGCGCGAAATGTTCCATGCCATGAACCTGACACTGATTTTTCCGTAGGGGTAATTTTTGATTGGTATCATTAGTATTGTCCGTCATATCTGTTAGCAAGTGATGTTTCCGTGAATATTTTCCAGCTCATAAAGGTACTATTGTGTATTAACCACTCTGCATGTCCTTTAAAAGCACAAAGTAAAGCAATTTCCACCCCACACTGAATGATGTTGCTCCTCCACTTTTTTTCTGTTTCTGGACTAGTGTGTAGGAATCATGGTGTTCGTAACTCAGAAAGTAAATGTGTTACATACAACACTATTGTTATTGTTAGGCAACAGTGTCAAACCAACTGCCTCGCTCCAAGGACATCTGTTCTTTTCATCTCGGAATGGAACTGTGCAATCTGACATGTCTAAAAAGTGGTTCAAATGGCTCTGAGCACCATGGGACTTAACATCTTAGGTCATGAGTCGCCTAGAACTTAGAACTTAAACCTAACCAACCTAATGACATCACACACATCCATGCCCCGAGGCAGGATTCGAACCTGCGACGGCAGCAGTCCCACGGTTCCGGACTGCAGTGCCTAGAACCGCACGGCCACCGCGGCCGGCTGACATGTCTAGACCTGCCCGATTTTTTACAGGACAATAGACCAAAAGAGAGACAATAAAAAATTTTAGCAGTCAAGATATACTGTAAGTATTGTTTTTAAAATGTTAAAGTTTTGCAAATTTCTAGGTCGCCAGGCGGTTGGAGAACTGCATGCCCTTACCGCAGCTGTAGCAGACAGAGCATATATAACACGGAACATCAATGGCTAACGGGATGTTGTCACACAGGTAACTCGACATAACGTCGTCGTAATTTCTAAACCCAATATCCAGTTGCAGCTGATAGTTTTTCTGATACGACCGTACACGCTTAGTACTCGCTCGAATTTGAAATTTGTTTACTATCCATAGTAATCAGCAGTCAACTTTTCAGTATTGCTAAGGGTTAACGATGGAGGTAAAACTGAATCAATTTCCTTTGTTATATCTTGGTATGTGTAGGTAACTAACTGTGCCTTTGAGCTGGTTTATGAGTTTCGAAATAATTCGGAATCCAGTTAACGTTTTCAACCTTAAAAACATGAAAAATAATGAACGTTGTATGCAATCTGAAGCAAGCCAAGAGCTGTATCATGTGTGAAATACAGAGGCGAACGCTTGTGGCGGAAGTTACCCCAGTTCACTGCTAGCAGCGCCACGTTACCTTAACGTACCTGCGGGTAGCGCGCAATTATTGCACCACAATCAAGTATGAAATTAAAAATCAAAATTTCTGTTGAATACATTTTTAATATATAGTTTAGTGTTATAGTGTTCCAAATACCAAGTCTGTCTGTTCTAGACTTAATAGTTTACGTAGAAATGTCGTTTTAAGAGAAAAACAAATGGCGCTAAATAATGAAGCTAGAGAGCCAGAACTTGGTCAGAAGGTGCAGTTAGAGCTCATAAATAAGTCTTGCAAGTTTACAAAACCATATAACAAAAATTAACAACTGAGTCCACGTTTCGTAGGAAAAATCAGAGGCGCTTAGTGAAAATTTGTTTTATACTTCAGTACACCCCAAAAATAATACCTGAGAGACCACGCTAAGCTACCTTTTAAAGTCTTTGAGGAATTAAGTAAAAACTAATTTTGTAACTAAGATGTACCTAATTGTTGTTGATTACGTATCTGTGATTTTAACGATAGAGGATTTTGGTTAAAGTGGATGATAAAACATATTAGTTGATACAGCTATACCAAATTTGAGAGCTGTATTATTAATAACAGCCAAGATAAGTTTTAGTAAAGGTATGATTCAGAGGTAACGATCTACTGTTAGCTCCAATATAAAAATTCTAGAAGGCACAGTTTTCATTCTACCAAGCTGAAACGTTTTCTGTGGTTTCAAATAACTAAACTGTATACAAATAAAAATTAAGAGGTTTCTGAAGTAATTTACGACTATATTATTAAAGATTATGTGCCCGAGAAAGCGGTAGTTTGGAGGCTGCGTCAGTATGAAGACAGCCGTAGACAACAGATGTTCCCTTGGCCGTCCGCTCCGGAACCTGTATAAATGCAGCCGGAGAGGCAGGAGGAAGGCTCCCTATCCCATGGTCAAACACAGGACGCTACCTAGGCGTCACTCTGCACCGCCGCCTGACGCGGAAGGCGGACAACAGAGAAGTAAGGGGTAAAGCGCTTGGCAGACTGCGCTTGTTATACCCCTTACTCAACTCAGCGACGACGCTGCAGCACACTGCGGCATTACTCTGTACCTAACACTAATCAGGCCAGTCACAGAGTACGCGGCCGACTCGTCAATCGCAAAGCTGCTGACGGTCCAGAACAAGGAGCTTAGGCTGGCGCTTCACCAGCCACGAGAATTCAGCACCGGAGAACTCCGCAGAATTGCGGAAGTACCGCTGCTTACACGCCGATTCCGGCAAGCGGCGCATCGTTTTAATGTAGCCGCCCGGATGTCGGAGAACGACCTCGTCCGCAACTTGGGCAGCCAAGTGCACTGGCGCCCGACCACAAGGTGGTCAGACCTGTTGCTAGTGTAAAGGAACGCCGCATTATCAGCCAGGAGAATTACTAGCAGCAACGCAGCCATGATGAAGGTTCAGACGAGAAGACAACATCCAACACCTCCAGGAAGAAGTAGGAAAGGCGTGATCCGCCCATCCTACAACTCACCGTAGTATGAAGCTCCGTGAATTGCGAAGCGAAGCGGTGCAGGAGGAAGGTTCACTTCGCAATCAGCTACGGTAAGATCCACGTCTATCAAACATCGGATCTCGCTCTGCCGAACTGCGTCAAAGCGAGTATTTTGCAGTAAAAACGGATAGTGAATTCGCGAGGACTGGACACCGTCCTGGATCGCTTAGAATTCGCCAGAGTATCTGTTTGTGTGCGTTCGTGTGAATTGCAATTCAGCGTGGCAAGTGGTGACTTCACTTCCACTTTTATGGGGAGCATTAATTTTGAATATTTACTGCAAACTTTCATTTGAGTAATTTCAGTCCAGGTGAAAGACAATCTGGTAGGAAAGTACCGTAGAGGTCGCCTCTGAACTGCTAAATGTGCTGTTACAATAGAAAGACTTGTTTTCAATTGAACGTAGTGAATTTCCTAGTGTTGTACATGAGAAACTTTATCTGATATAATTTTTAACTGAAACTATCTACTTTTATTTAAATCATAGTCCTGATCCCGCAAAGGAATAGTAGAATAGAAACCTTTCTTTCAGTGGGCTGGACCAGAATGTGGCCGTGTAGACAGGAAACTAAGGTCAGTATGTTTCCCTTCGCTTTCTGACTGACCACTAAATTAGTTGCCAAGCTCGCGTGAGTAAGACGTCATTAAAATAATTTTTAACCCGCCGCCCCACAAATCTAAATTACGTACTTCTCCTGAAGAGTTACATGTGTGTTATATATTAATTACTCTGTTGGAGACTCATTCGAATGATGTCGACACATTGTTAGAAATTGTGGAACCAAGGAACAACAGGATATAACTCGGCTTGTTACCAGAACTGTGGTTGCAACGCTGACTGTTGTGCTAATTTAAGCCCAGAACAGAAATGGTGTACCTTCCAAGCCCATAGAAAACATGTACAGGGAGAAAGAACAGCCTATGCATTTTTTTGTCAAACAGCGGAGGGAGAAAACGCTTATACATAAGCAGAGTGCAAAGCCTGTTTCGTTCGTAAAATCTGAAAATGATTTCTATAAATGAGAAAAATGTTCACACTGACGACGATGTATGTGCCAAAATGGAACCCACAGAAATGTGAAACAAAAATTACCCCAGAGATTTAGAGCTTCAGGTGAGGGTAAATGCACCGTTAGCGAGGGGGGTATAGAAGGCTGCACGCTTTGAATTATAAGTGAGTTGAATATTACAGTTTCCGAGGCTTTTTCGACCTAGTTAAACCGACCCAGGAAATTATACGGAAAAGGAAATTCTCGGAATTACAAAGTATATCTCAAGTAAACTTGTAGAGGTGTTGTCATTAACAGGTAACACTATAGGGAAAGTTAGAAGCTGATGTGAAGACAAAGTTTCTTGTTATCATATAAAATACTGTGTGTATAGCCAATCGGTCTTGTTTCATGCAAGAACTGCGTGCAAACCACACATAAGATGAAAAATATAAAGCCACTTTGCAGTCGATGAATGCAACGACACTTTCGTATACAACAATGAAAGTGGTACGTATCGGTGAATTAGAGTTTCCCCAGCGTTATATCTCTCTTCGGGAACCCTATGACAATTTAGGACCAAATATTTAGGAAAATGACTGTTTAGCTCAAAAAATCTTTTAATCGACTTAGCAAAATGTGGTAAAATGAGAGAGAAGTAGTATCAATATTGTGTCCGAAACGTCTTTTGCCAGTTACACAAAGTTATTCTTTGCTTTTGCTGGCCTCTTGACCTGGATATAACGATACTTCATTATTTAGCTGGACCACGACAAGACTGTTAATATATTTGTGGCATCATTCGGAACTACTAGTGTGATTCAGCTTCTCGATAAAGAGATGTCTCTACGGTATGAACCATTTTTCAGAAAATTGCCAGACAAGTAATTTCCCATTGCGCATTTCCTATCAGTGGATCGATATTGTTGTCCCTCATACATTTGTGCATTCTCAGTTTCCATCAAGACGTTTTATGAATTTATTCCAGTGTGCCAGGAACGCAGTATCACATGCAGAGCAAAGGGCATGACCATGTCTTCCTCCATCTGAATTTTGTGGAAATAGAAATGGTTATTACTGTGAAGTGAAAGAATGAATTTTTTTATGACGTGTGCCTGCTATAATGAAAATGTTTAATTGTTTCCGTTACCCCAGAAACACTTCTCACCTTTGTGGCTAGTACAAGAAGAAATAAGGAATTCTTTTATCGTTAGTAAAATATTAGTTATTTAAAAATTATCATACGAACTGTGCTCCCGAAATTGTTCTAAAATATTTTATGTCTACAAATTAAAGTGCAGAGCGATGTAAATCGTCCGTAATCTAATATTATATGTTGCGTTGTTTTTATTTCCTCTACTGGTCACTTGTGTAACAATTACACTTGCAACAGTTTAGCTGTCGATATGAATTACAAGTTATCAAGCAATTAATGATTTTTGTCGTGGCTTAAGTGAGTAAACTTCGCTTGTAGGCACTTTGGACTTAGAGATACGTGGTGCTACGATCTCTTGTCACAGCTGGGTCTGCTTATTCACCGATCTACACGCTCCGCAAGACGGGCTGTACAAACCACTGTTCCATATACAGCTCTTCGTGCGACTCAAAAGAGTAACTTTACCCTTTTTAAAATGCTTTTAGTGTGCCTTAGAAGCTAAAAGTTTGACAGTACACTTCAGTCATGACTCGTCTTGGAATGACACCCTACATTCAAAGAACATAATAGCACTAGCTCGTGTAACAGGACAATCATAAAAACCAGTGGGAAGAAACAACTTCCTGCAATGACAATTCGAAACAAGTATTGGAACGTGTAAAAGGAAGGTTATGTGAGAAAACATTACTTTGATACAAACACGTGAATAAGTAAATAATTTTAATCAATGGTAATATAATGTAAGCTAATACAGTGTTTACGATATTTCTTTCAGTTGTACGCTGCAGTGCTTTTTAAAGTATAACAGAGACAAACAGTTGGCTATCTCAGCTAATTTCAGCAATGACTTTATGAAGAAGTACACTCAAGATTTACGTGTTCAGTGCTGAATACAAAAGACACCAGTCGGTCGCAAAAGAATGAAAATGGCCGATAGTAACGAGGAATGGTGTGATAGCTTGTTACTTTGTGTTGTGCTATGGTGAGAAACTGAAAATTCATAATTTTATATGACATTTAAAAAAAAAGAAAAACATGTTAAGTTTTTGAGGGCTTTTTTCTCGGAGGAAAATCACCAAACGACCACCATTGTGGGCGTTCAAACCAGAATACAGTACTAGTAAGAAAAGTGATATATGGAACCACATTTCATCGAGTCCATTGAAAGAGAGTCACTATTCAGGAATATTAAACTAGTGTCTTGATTCTCAACTTAACAAAGCTATGTATGACACGTAAAGAACAATATCCAGTGATCAGTGTGAAATATCGTTATTAAAGAGAGTATATTAATTAACACTTTGAACTTCTGTTATCCTCAGATCAACCCATGTATAATTTATGAGGAACTTAAGCTAAAAGACAGTGGTCTCTACCGTCATCAATTTGCCAAACGATTGCCTGCTGGCTAAGTCTTTAATACCTCAAAGATGTGCAAAGGCATTCCATTGCAACCTGAAAGGGTCCGAAGAGAAGAGTTGGGACAAAATTAACACATATGACGTGCGATAATAAAGTAATGAAACTGATTTTCTTTGCAAGATGTGGCAACCCTGCAGGCTTGCGTAGGCACAATATCTTTGACCTCGGTTTACGAGCTGCTTCTGGTCCATGCGGTATATCGATGCAACTGCTCAGTCGTGAGTTGCGCTGTAATAAGTTAACATGTGTTTGTGTCTCTGGTCACGGAAATGCAACCGCATAATTTGCGTAACGGTATGACTTTTCTCTTTGTTTTAAATTAGTTGCAAACGTGACGACAACTTACTGTAAGCTTCAGAAGGATTTTGGAGAGGAGGTTATGCCAAGATCTCAAATTTTTCGTTGGCATAAAATGTTTAGTGAAGGCAGAACGAATATTGAAGATGAAGACCGCAGTCGACGACCATCAACCTCATGGACGGAATTCAACTTTGCCAGGGTACGTGAACTCGTATGATTTGATAGAAGATTATTCATAAAAATGATTGCAGATGAACTGAACATCAATCGACAAACGGCTCGTCTAATAGTAACTAAAGATCTTGGTATGAGACAGATTTGTGCAAAAATGGTCACCAAACATCTCACATCACAACAGCGAGAAACACGGAAAAATGTGGCAGCCGATCTGTTAGAGCAAACGGAAATCAATCCAGAATTCTAGAACCGTGTTATCACTGATGATGAAAGTTGGTTTTTTCAGTACGATCCAGAGACAAAACGTTGAAGTTCGCAATATTGTTCAAAGGGATCACCCAGACCAAAAAATGCTCTCATGCCAAAGTCAGAAGTGAAATGCATGCTTGTTTGCTTCTTTGATTCCAAGGGAATTGCACATAAACAGGTAACCAATATTACTACAACAAAAGTTTGAAAAGACTTCGTAAAAAGAGTTCTTCGTGTCCTCGCCAACATTGCTGATTATTGGATTCTGCATCACGATAATGCGCCATGACATACTGCTCTGCCAGTACAGCAATTTGTAACCTCAAAATAAATTACAGTACTATCACAGCCACCTTATTCACCATATATCGCTCCGTGCGACATTTTTCTATTTTCAAGAGTCAAAACGGCGCTCAAGGAACACCATTTTAAAACAAAACAAGATGTCCAAAATGCTGTGACGAAGGTCTTGGAGAAGATGAGTTTCAGAAATGTTACCATCAATGGCAGAAGCGATGGAAAAGTGTGTGCAATCAGAAGGGAACTACTTTGAAGGAGATTACACTAAATTTGACTGAAACGGTAAGCAACTTTTTTTTCACATCAGCCTCATTACTGCAATGGCGCACCTCGTATAGCATATTAACAGATTAAACGCAGAATATACCTGAGCCATGTATGTCTGTATAAACAGTGATCTATTCACGTCATCTCAGAGCGAATGAATTTTGCATATATGATCCGAAAACTAAAAAAATACATTTTGTACTTAAACCATGATGGTATTGCTTGAAAGCCAGAAAATTAACTTTGTTCCTTTGCAATGGACTATATCACTACAAACATTCCCTCTGAGATAAAAGAGCAACATGTGTACTCGTATAGCTCCATGTGTACTCTAACGGATATGTGGGACAAAACAAGAGTCATACGGTTATAAATATGTCTCTATTACTCACAGATAAAGAGCATTTTAGTATGCTTATTAACGGTTTCTCTATTCGTGGAGGCTTCTTTTACCTTGTGCTAGTGTATCTGGAATGGTGAAAAGGAAACTTAGAAAAGGGGATAGAGTGTACACTCCTATCCAATACACGTCATTAATTTAATACAGTTTTAAAAAGTGTCGCCATTGTGAAAATTATGGAATCGTGTGATGTACTGAATTTTAGTACCTGGTACTACTATAAGACAACAGCACCATCAATACGAAACATGTGCCCTCAACTGAACAGGATATATCTCACCCTCATGATTATATGGGACTTACGTAGTATTCAGCTTATATAAACAACCCTAGATGTCATGTATTTAAGCTTGTATGGCCTAAAGAGATAAATTTCGTAGCTTTCCACAACAGTTTGACATCTCCGGAAGGCGGTGACCCCATCAAAACCAAGAAAGTTGCGAACATTCAGTCTACACATCGAAGCAGCAATGATGCAGATAAAAGAAAGATTTCAGGAGCAGAACTAAAATTCATGCTGAATGGATATGAATGATAAGATTCGCTGACGACATTTCTGTCCTCAGTGAAAGTGAAGAGGAATTATAGGATGAATGGAATTAACAGTCTAGTAAGTGCAGAATACGGATGGAGAGTAAAACTTACAATTACGAAAATAAACAAAAGTGAATGAGAAATGACAACAGCTAGAAACTTAACGTCAGGGTGTGTGACTCGAAGTAGATGAAGTTAAGGAAATCTGCTACCTAGAGAGCAAAATAACCCATGACGAATGGAGCAAGGGCTTAAACGTCAGACACTAGCACTGACATTCGTGGCGAAGAGAAGTCTAATAATATCAAATAGGGGTCATACTTTAAAAAAGAAATTTCTGGGAACGTACGTTTAGAGTGCAGCATTGTATTGCAGTGAAACGTGGATTGTGAGAAAATCAGAAAAGAAGAGACTCGAAGCATTTGAAATGTGGTGTTACAGAAGAAGGTTGAAAATTTGGTGGACTGATAAGGTAAGGAATGTGGAGATTCTTCGGAGAATCGGTGAGGAAAGGAATGTATGGAAAACGCTGACAAGAAGAAGGGCAGGATGGTAGGACATCTATTACGACGTCAGATAAGAACTTCAATTGTACTAGATGGGGCTGTGGAGGAAAAGACACTGTAAAGGATACGTTGAAACACTTACCAGTGTATGCACATGTGTCTTTAAACCTTTTACAGTGCGAAGGGGTTTTCCTTAGTCACAGTCGTACGAGTACATGTTACTGCAGCAAGATTAGTTTGTTACGGGGACCGGGAAGCTGTTGGCCCCATGGTTTGTGGTGAATGTAGTGTGCGTTTATTTTCCCCATCTATCATAAACTGCATTGTGAAAAGCGTTGACTACACTCTGAGTGGTTTAGCAAATAATGCGTGCTTAGTTTTCTGGACTTGAGGAAAGCCGATCAAAATGGCCATGGCGGGGAAAGTGGCTATTGGGGCCCAGGGAGCTGTGAGGGGCTGACATCGAGCCGGAAATATCTCGACGTGTTCTACATGAAGGATCCAGTCAGCCTAGGAAGCTTAACCTGTCTGCTGTGCCGCTCCTCAAAGTGTTATTAACTTTTTTATGGATTTTAGTTATCCTGATGTAAAGTAAGTGATCATTTTGTGTATTTATTACTTGAAGGAGATGTCACTTAGTCTTCGAAATGAAACTGTGCTGAAAGTGTCATGCCTGTAGAGCGTATACACCCTTTGCGTAAAGGCGCAATGCGGACTGAGTACTCATGACGGCTGTGGCTTCAGGTCAGTTTGTGTAGCGGGGAAAACGTAAGAGGAGCAGCAGTGAGAAGGGTTCCGCAGCGCTTCTCACGGTAAGTTTTTGTAAGAGTGACCTGGAAGCGACAGAGAAGATAAAAAACGTAGGGAGAAGGAAGAACGAAAAGCACCACAAGAGAAGAAAGGCAATGAAAAGAAGATGGCAAACAACAGGAAATCCCAACCTGAAGAGCTCCTTCTGATGATAAAGATAGACAGAGTACATGCACTCCAAAGAAAAATTCAAGGCCAGAAGAGCATTAGATTAAGTACCAGCTATTGCCTCACTGGGCTCACGAACACTGCACAGGAGTGCAGTGTTCTGACGTTTATTTGTGAAAAGTTTAATTCAAATTATGTTTCACAAAAAAGTATCATTGTTAAACATTTTCTAATCTCTTATTTTCGAGTTTAAAACTAAGTGCCCACTTTGCAGGCCCATGTCAGGCAGAGTGCCATTTGTCCTTTTGTGGAAGTTGGATTGTTTAAAGAACTTAATTTGATCGTAAGGTGGTTAACCTATTCCACATTGTACTTCGGTAGTTGTAGATTATACTCACTCCTTTCTGTAGAGTTCCCTCTAACATTTCTCAACTTAGAAATGAGGAGAATGCCTTATGCTGCCCACTTTACCAGGCTCTCCTCTACGTGATGTGTTCGTTTGATGTGCGAATTGCGTGCAGGAACAGTTTTAATTTTGTGTCGGTCTCATGGCTTACACTAAGTGTGTTTTGCCGGCATTGTATGGCACCTTGCCTAGTGAAATCGTTTTGATCACTTGGCGAGATTTCCAATATGACTTGCCACTGCTAATGGGATATTTACGTTTGTCATACTTGCGAAACGTTTGGAAGTTTAGCGCTCAGAAGTTTATTTTAAATGCTTAGTACCGTCAGGTGTACATTGAGATCTGAGTTGCGATTCCGCCTGAAATTCTGTATTCAATATCCGGTCACAGCACCCGCGTAGTGAGTTCGGCCATGTTCAACGTATTTGGAATAGTATTAAATCCTTTGCAGTACGTGCCTGGAAGTGGGAGTGTTTTGAATTGTTGCTCCCCACTGCCACATTGCTTGGTAACTTATTTTGAAATGTGAAACTGCTGGCTAGCCTCGGGGGAGTTCAATTAGCGCCATGTTAGAATCTATTTCCGGCGACTGACACCGAATGTTGTTGTCAGAGTGGGTTTTGTAATAAATTTGGTTGGCGTATGTGTTCCTGGTCTATCACGTATCACGTGTTCTGGAATCCATGATAACTCCGCTGTGAGTGGTTAATCTGGTAATCGGCTATGGCTCCAATGTGAGTGCTTCCACTGTGAAGTGCGATCGGTGATTTGACACACACGTGTCGTGTGTGTTTTGGTTGTCTACGTACGTGAAAGATTAATGGATTATAGTTTGTAAGTCCAGTGTCTCGTATTAGCATGTGTGTTTCGAGATACTTATGGCATCAGTTTGAAATCTGATTCCGCATCTCAGTGTTATGATAACAGCAGTGAGTACTGACGAGGAAATCAGTTTTGCATTTCATTCGAGAGGAACGACCACAAGGTCCCGCGTGTGAACTGCATAGAATCTTGAGCAACTAAATTGTGACTGGCGAGACTACCGGCCGTTAGTTGATCAGTTTGTGAGGGTGTTGGGCAACATGTGGTTTGTGATAGCCGTGTCACCATAGATTATGAAATGTAAATGGCTGCGTTTTAGTAACTTGTCATCTTGCTGGCTATTTGTTTGTTGGATGAGGGCGGAGTACTAAGTTTGGCTTGAAAATTTCCGTTACGTGTTTTTGCTGCTTTTAAACATCTAGGTCGTTGTTGGTTGTGTCATGTGAGAATTTGGTATACTTGTGCGTGGTGCTTATTTTGAGGACGTGTGAATGTTTATCAAGTTGTGTCCTTGTGTTGGGTTAGGAAAAACTAACGTGTGTTCGTTAACGTGCTCGTTCACCTTTCTCAGTGGTTCTCTTGAGCTCTCATCTGAAAAATCCTACGGTAAAAGCTGTTCTAACTTAATGATAAATTAGTGTAGGCCGCTGATTATTAGTAAAGCAACTGCCATATGCTGGGATTTACTGCTAGTTATTTGATCAGGCTAATGCCTGTTTATTTAGGATGGGTTATGTCCGCGCTCTAAACTGAAAAACTAGTTTAAGTGGAGGATAATGACAATTACTTCAGTTACATAAAACTATAACTGTCTACTGGTATAATTTTAAATGTTTTTAAGCTAAATACAGTTAAAAAGTAAGCGCTCTAGTTTCAGTAAGTGTGGGTGTAACGTAGACACTGTCTGTTAACATATAATAATTTTTATTATTAACTGGAAACCTGGAAAAGTTTTAAGTATGTAACTTCTTGATTCTGAATGCTAGAATGTGAACCAGTGTGAAAGTTGCTACCATGTTTAAAGTTCACTGAATGCTATTCTCACTAAAATGAAGGCTGTGCTGAACAGAATATTTAGGTGTGATTTTATACGTCGTCAGCCAGTCTTGTTGTTGCCGGAAGTGAGATAAGTTCCTTACTCAGATATCTGTTTTAGATTGAGAATTCTTTCATTTCTCGTTCATCGAGTACTCTCAGCAGTTGAGGGGTCTGCTCTGTCGTTGCCTCCTGCGCCGCGATTGTCGGGATGTGCAGGTTCTCACATCTGTCGCCCCCCTCACTGCATCGAGGACCCCGATTGTTCCAACTTGGCGTCGAAACTGAAGATTTTGCTTTTAGTGAAATCTGAGTTGGAAAAATTAAATTGCGGATGGAAAAATAAATGTGTGTCAGTCCAAAGATGCTTAGTCGCAAGTAACCCAGCGTGCCATTCTCCAACCATGTTCCGAGTTTTCTAAGTATCAATTCATACAGAATAATCTCGGTGGTCTTAAAACAATTCTAAATCTAACATTACATTCTACTTTGTTAACATTCTGATTGCGTGCTGGGTAGGAATCCCCGTCAGAAAACTTTTTACTACGGCATTTCGATTTGAAACAGCTGCACACTTCGTTACTCGTGAATGAAAGTATATTAAACGTCTTTCGTGGTCATCTAACAGGTAGACAAGTGTCTTAATAGGATTTTCGGTTCAGAAACAAAAATTTTGTCATTCTTTTTCGAGTTCAGATTTACTAACTGATGCTGGTGAAAACTTGCGTAATTCACGTCTATGCAAAGTCAGCCACGACAACCGTTGCTTCGATGTAGAATCTGACAAACACTCCAACTTTCCTTTGTCAGCAACAGCGATAGATGCTGGTTCACAATTTAGATCCAGAACAAAAGAGTTCGTCATATAATTTAAAGCCCTGCCGAAGGCCGCGCGGTTTGAATCGACATGTCATGGACTGCGTGGCCCTTCCCGCCAGAGGTTCGAGTCCTATTTCTGGCATGGGTGTGTGTGTTGTTCATAGCAAAACAGTTTAAGTTAGTTTAAGTAGTGTGTAGGCCTAGGGACCGATGACCTAAGCAGTTTGGTCCCCTAGGAATTCGCACACATTTGAACATTTTAAATGCAAACATAGGTACAACTAACTGTTCACGAAACAAGTGCACAGTGAAATTACTGCTCATACTCTCTCAATATTAACGTGTCCATAGAGAGCTTTCCACCGTTATTGCATTGTTTTAACTGACTGGATCAACAAGCAGTGTATGCAAAACCACGCGTCGCAGGAGCGACGTTTAGCATGTGTGGGAAGATAATTCAGTGAGCAAAAATACTACTAATTCTCATAGAATTGTAGGTGTCAAAACATTGTGTCAGAACTTTTTGTTTAGAAGCATTAAGGAATGCTTCATCTCTAAAAACTGATTTCCTAGTTTGTAAAATGTTGTGGATTTATTTTTACATCTGGACTAAAAAAATGGCTCTGAGCACTATGGGACTAAACATCTTAGGTCATCAGTCCCCTGGAACTTAGAACTACTTAACCCTAACTAACCTAAGGACATCACACATATCCATTCCCGAGGCAGGATTCGAACCTGCGACCGTAGCAGTCCCGCGGTTCCGGACTGAAGCGCCTAGAACCGCTCGGTCACCGAGGCCGACCATCTGGACTCATTGCTACAGTGTTTTCTAAAGGTCTTCGTTGGCATCAATATCGATAGTCAAACGACTGTACGTCGATATTGAACGATCTGCAAGACAGCTACGATATTTGAGCGTCCTGCCAACTAGGTGGACCACAAATCAGCTCGTTCGGATACTTTTCAACATGATAGTACATAGCGAAAAACTAATCCCCTATTTTCAAATTGTGTTATTTTAACACAGTTATACATAATGATATGTAATTACGTTAATTGGCAACTGAATAAAGTTTTCTTTATCGGAAATAAAAAATAATAATTCTAACTTACTACTTTCAACTAGCACCCTTCTGACCAATTTTTTGCCCTCTGTTTTGCATTATTCTGCCAAACCACTACTCTACAAAACTGTTATCTGGGTAACTTGTGGAATTTATGTCCCAAAAATATATATAAGAAAAGTAATTATGGTATTGTTTGTTGAATGGAAAGCAGACAATTAATATTGGTCTTTAGTCGTTTGATTTACATATAATTGCATAATGGGGATCTTCATTTACCATCAGCCTTTTTCGACACTAACTTTGACTTTTCGAAAAGAAAATTTTTTGCTATACTATTTTTTTCCTGTAACATTTACCGTCAGATTGGACAGTTCTCAGGTGCAGCAAGTTTTATTGCCTGGGAGCGAGTGTTTTTCTAAAACTGTGGAAAATTACTATTACCTCATGCAGGTTTTCTATGGAAAAATTAGCTAAATTGTGATAATCGACGCAAGATTTTATGTTCTATATTTCTCGTAACCGTTGCCATGTCGATTAAACGCTTAATTTCGGAGGAGTTTGGAAAATAAAGGAACAAAGGGTTCGAAATATGTTGGTTTTCTTTTCATAACGACTGAATGGAAGCAGTGGCCTGCTTGAGTGATTAAGACACATAAAAAGTTCCACTAATTTTGGGAACGATGCGCCCATTTTGAAGCTAATTTTACTGTCGCAATAGAGCGTAGATGTTTCTCATTCCTAGTCCATCTGAATTTAAAAATTTGGTAGGTGACTAAGCTTGTATCGGGTAAAATATACATCTAGCTTTTTCTAGAGCGCCCAATATTTTATGAAAAGACTGTTTTGCGAGAATTATTACGAAAAAGGAGAAAATTTCCATGTTTAGCGTGGAGACTGGGTTCTGAATTAAGACACCCTGTTTTTGTTGTGTTGCTACGCGTTGTACATTAACTTTAGTTAAGTATAAAGTTGATCTACAGAAAAATTTGACGCTCAAGTGAATAAGCTGGAACTCCAAGCCATCGTAAATGTCATTGAAATTTTTAAAATGACCATTTACGGTTTAACATCAGCCATCCTCATCAGTAGACATCAGAAAATAACTAATCAATAAATGACCTACAAAATTCTCTGAAGCTCCAAAGAAACTGGTATAGGCATACTTATTCATATTCAGAGATACGTAAACTGACAGAATACAACGCTGCGGTCGGCAACGCCTATACAAGACAATAAGGGTCTGGCGCAGCTGTTATACCGGTTACTCCAGCTACAATCGCAGGTTATCAAGATATAACTGAGTTTAAACGTGGTGTTACAGTTGGTGGTAGAGCGTTGGGAGACAGTATTTCCGAGATAGAGACGAAGTGGGGATTTTCCCGTACGAGTGAACCGTGAATATCAGAATCCGGTAAAGCGTCAAATCTCCGACATCGCTGAGGCCGGCAAAAGATCTGCAAGAACGGGACCAAAGAAGACTGAATAGAATCTTTCAGCGTGACACAAGTTCAACCTATCCGCAAATTTTGGCAGATTTCAATGCTGGGCTATTAACAACGGTTAGTGTGCGAACCACTCAACGAAATACCAGCGATATGGGTGGTCGGAGTCGAAAGCCCACTCGTATAGCCTTGATGACTGCACGACACAAAGTTTTACGCTTAGCCTGAGACCGCCAACTCCGAATTTGGACTGTTGATGACTGGAAACACGTTGCCTGGTCGTACGACTCTCGTTTCAAATTATATCGAGCGGATGGACGTGTACGGTTACGGAGAGAACCTCACAAATTCGTGAACCCTGCATGTCAGCAGTGGACTGTTCAAGTGGTGGAAAGATTTGCGGCGTGTGCAGTTGGAATGATTTGGGACCCTTGATGCGTCTAGATAGGATTCCGTCAGGGGACACGTACGTACGCGTCCTGTCTGATCACATGCACCCATTTATGTCCATTGTGCCCCCCGATGGACTTCGGCAATTCCAGCAGGCCAATGAGACACCGCACAGGTCCAGAATTGCTATGGAGTAGCTCTAGTAATAGTCTCCTGTGTCTAAACACTTCCCAGACACGAACATTATTGAGTATATCTGCCTTGCAACGTATTGTTCAAAAGAGATCTCCACCCCTCGTACTCATACGGATTGATGGACAGGTCTGCAGGATTCTAAGTGTCAGTTCCTCCAGCACTACTTCAGACATTATTACAGTCTATGCCACGTCCTGTTTCGTTACTTCTGCGTGCTCGCGGGGCTCTACACGAAATTAGCAGTAGTACCAGTTTCTTTGGGACCTCAGTGTATATAATGTTATCATACCACACAATCATCAAACTTCAAATGCCAGATATTGTGGCTGACCGTATCGATTATTAGACTCCCATCAACAGAATTTACATGCTACGTTACAGGATAAAACATGGTCTGACTGAATCCTCGTTATTACTATAGACCAAAAGGCTACTGCAAACATGTGACATCTGGTACATTAGATACATACGAATGAAATGTATCCACCCGCACTGAACTAATACTAATTTTCGTTTGTTTGGTGAGAATGCTCTGCTTGAACACAGTTAATTATAATTTGTGCTTTGTCAACGTTAAAGGACATTGTAAAAACTTCACAAAAAATTTGTTGTTTCAAAGAGGATGACCTCCATATTTGTTGCCTTACTGCAGGCTGACTTCGTCGCGGCCTGCTTCCTGATGAGATCGCTGTTTCCATGTTGAGCCGCGAGGCAACCAATATTCTGCTGACCGTCGACTTTGGCAGAGGGCTGCTCAGGGGGGGACCTTTACGGATGTCATGTGAGGCGCACTTTCTACAGTAGTCACATTACATAGTTTCTGTCACCTATCGGTTCGGACATTCGTATTCAATAATCCTCACCACTGTAAAACTACTATTTGTAATTCGGTCATCGTTGAAATGAGAAGTATCTATTATTTGCTGTGACGTTTTGCACACGACTTATATTATAAAACGTCTGCCTGTAAACAAGTAACAGCAGCTGACAGAAATTTTCTTGAAAATCGTTTTATATACACAGGACACAGTTGTAGCATTTATGAACAAACAATTACATACCTCCATCCTAAGTATTGAAACATAATAGAATGAGTACATTTGCAAACAGTCATAGTCGGCTATCACGAGTAAAATGTACAGAATCGTGTACAGCATATTATCGGCTATCAAGAATAAAACGTACAGAATCGTGTAGAGCTTATTATCGGTACTACTTGCCATACAGCTCTAGGACAACCTATGCATGAGGTCTAGCAGCTAATAAGTACACCAAAGTGCGCGAGCAGTGGCATAAGAACCTACGTGCGCTCTGAGGCACCATATGCAAACTATCTTTAAAATAGAATGAAATTTTCACTCTACAGCGGAATGTGCGCTGATATGAAATTTCCTGGTAGAGCACTTGCCCGCGAATGGAAAAGGTCCAGAGTTCGAGTCTCGGTCCGGCACACAGTTTTAATCTGCCAAGAAGTATCTTTAAAATAGTTTTACTGCATAGTATTAACCTAATCACTCACTGGTTGTGGAGAATATGTGAATTAAATATTGAGGATCATCCATTGTACTTACATAAGTGAAAAATAAGAAGTTATGGATTGTTATGTTCATTTATCATAAGAGCTGTGTCTTTTGACCATCGATATTTGATACCAGGGCAACAGAAGTTTTGTTCAAACTCTGTATACAAGTACTTGAATGCTATGCCTTGTAATTTTATTACCGTCTTACAAATTGGAGCATCAGATCATTTAAGGTAAAACATAAAACCATCTACCGATGCAAAATGTTTCCTCGTTAGTTTGAATTTATGCGCCTGGACAATTGAAGCGTAGCCTTCCTGACATGTGCCATTACACTAATTCTTTCGTTTTCGATACTAAAATACGAAAGACAGTTAAAGGAACATAGTGACACGAAGGAAGGTAGTTATTTATTACTTGTGGATAGGATTTATAGAAAGTTACAGGAAAATATAAAAGTGATGATTAAGGCGGACAAAGAAACATCAGGGTGCTACACAGGGCACTGAATATAGGGCCGAAGTATTGCCATATTTTTACGAAACGTTTTGTATATGAGTGGTGTCTGTTCCTATGGATGTGAAAGAACTGACATCATAGATACACTATGTGATCAAAAGTATCCTGACACCCCCAAAAGCATACGTTTTTCATATTAGGTGTATTTTGCTGACACCTACTTCCAGGTACTAAATATCCGCGACCGTAGTAGCCATTAGACATCGTAAGAGAGCAGAATGGGGCGTTCCGCGGAACTCACGGACTTAGAACGTGGTCAGGTGATGGGTGTCGCTTGTGTCATACGTCTATACGCGATATTTCCACACTCTTAAACATCCCTAGGTCCACTGTTTCCGATGTGATAGTGAAGTGGAAACGTGAAAGGACACGTGCAGAAAAAAAGCAAACAGGTCGACCTCGTCTGTTGACGGACAGAAACCGCCGACATTTGAAAAGGTTCGTTATGTGTAACAGCCAGACATCTATCCAGACCATCACACAGGAATTCCAGACTGCATCAGGATCCACTGCAAGTACTATGACAGTTGGGCGGGAGGTGAAAAAATTTGGATTTCGTGGTCGAGCGGCTGCTCATAAGCGACACATCTTGCCGGTAAATAGCAAACAACGGCTCGCATGGTGTAAGGAGCGTAGACATTGGACGATTGAACAGTGGGAAAACGTTGTGTGGTGTGAGTAATCACAGTACACAATATGTCGATCCGATGGCAGGGTGTGGGTATTGATAACGCTCGGTGAACGTCATCTGCCAGCACGTGTAGTGCCAACAGTGAAATTCGGAGGCGGTATTTTTATGAAGTGGTCGGAAAATTTGGAAATTTGTGGGAAGGTCCTGTGGGACCAAACAGCTGAGGTCATCGGTCCCTAAGCATACGCACTACATAATCTAGCTGAAACTAACTTACGCTAAGGACAACACATACACCAGTGTCTGAGGGAGGACTCGAACATCCGAAGGGAGGTGCCGCGAGGACCGTGACAACGCGCTTCAGATCGCACCGCTACCCCGCGCGGCGGTATGGTCGTGTTTTACATGGAGGGGGCTTGCACTCCTTGTTGTTTTGCGTGGCACTATCATAGCACAGGCCTGCAATGATGTTTTAAGCGCCTTCTTTTTTCCCGCTGCCGAAGAGCAATTCTAAGATGGCGATTGCATCTTTCAACACAATCGAGCACCTGTTCGTAATGCAAGGCTTGTGGCGGAGTGGTTACACGACAATAAACTCCCTGTAATGGACTGGCCTCTACAGAGTCCTGATCTGAATCCTATAGAGCACCTTTGAGATGTTTGTAACGCAAAATTCTTGACAGGCCTCACCAACCGTCATCGATACGTCTCCTCAGTGCAGCACTCCGTGAAGAATGGGCTGTCATTCGCCAAGAAACCTTCCAGCAAATGATTGAACGTATATCTGCGAGAGTCGAAGCTGTTATCAAGGCTAAGGGTGGCCAACACCATATTGAATTACAGCGTTATCGATAGAGGGCACCATGAACTTGTAAGTCAATTTCAGCCAGGAGTCCGGTAACTTTTGATTACACAGTGTATATGAACATAAACAGCTTTAGGGCCAGTAGGTTCATTTTAGTGCGGATGAACTCTTTCACCTGAACTCCTGCGGGAATCCAGCGGTATGCGGCGAGCTGTGAATATGGTGAACAGGGGGCTATGTAAGCAGTCTGCGACAAGGTCGGAATCTGGGTCAGACGGAAAGCGCGTTTGGATAGCTGATGCAGTGTCGGTACGGTAGCTCATCGTGTTCAGTCAGAGCGATTGCTGCCCTCTGTAATAAAAAGCTGAGTAAATAGATCATACGTCTTGGGACTTCCACTCCGAACAAACACAACGGGCAATGATGAACAAAATGAGATTAAAAATTAAAAGTGTCTGAGGGACCATTCAGGTAAAGCGAGAAATCCGGGTTCGAGTCCCGGTGTGGCGCAAATATTGACTTGTCGCCCTTGTATTTCAGTGCCCAATTCCGGCAGATGTTGGAATTTATTTCATTTCATCAGTAAACGTAATTTTAATGCCCAGATTACTCTACACAAGGAAAACAAAAGAATGAGTGTAATAGTGACCGGGGGAACGATATCATGGCAGATTTGAAGATACTGTTGTAAAGGAAGCTTAAGAGTGCATCTAAGTTACATGTCAGCCATAGCGTGGAAAGCACAGTGATTCTTGAAAGTGAGATCTAAGAAATTTAAATTACTAACGATATTTGTATTGGCTTTTTTCGACGTTGAGGACGCTTCACATCTTAATGGGGAGACCCTTATGAAAGCTCCATGTGGTGGAGGAATCTCTTGACCTTCTTGATATGCTAAAACTCAGTTTTCAGTACAGTTACTTGTAATTGATGAGGAGGTTTATCAGCGGTGGGAAGGTCTTTTAGTGGGCAATTGATTTTTCTCTTTATTGTTTGAAATTGCATAAATGACATGACAAAGAGGGTCTTCGTCAATAGCCGCGCGGGATTAGCCGAGCGGTCTTGGGCGCGGCAGTCATGGACTGTGCGGCTGGTCCCGGCGGAGGTTCGAGTCTTCCCTCGGGAATGGATGTGTGTGTTTGTCCTTCGGATAATTTAGGTTAATTAGTGTGTAAGTTTAGGGACTGATGACCTTGTCAGTTAAGTCCCATAAGATTTCACACACGTTTTTCTTCGTCAATAAGACATGTTTGACATGAAAGGTAGTCTTTCATAAGTGTTATGTGGACGACAGTTTTCTTTTACTGAAGCGAGCGGAAGCAGAATTACTAGCCTCGCATTCTGTTTTCAACCAACAACACACACACTTAAAATGTACACTTAGTAAGAAAATGACAACAAAATAATTTTTCTTGATTTGTCAACGACGAGGTAGGGAGATGGACCAGGCTACTAAAAGCACCATAATCATCCGCACACGTATGTGATAGTTAGTATTTAATCTAAATATACAACGAAAAACAAAAGGGCTTTCTTTCACGAGATGGTTTCACGTCTGCGACAACTGCCAATTCAGGAATATGAGGTGCAGAAATAACTGCTAACAGTTGTAACATGGTATTGCGAATATATTGGAGGCATAAACGGGAAAAGCTACGCTTAAAGAGAAAAAGTTTATGATCCTGCAATACCGTAGGCTCCTAAGAGAAAAAATGATTTCCGCTTTTCCGTAGAGGTTCTACACAATGTTCCAAGTGGATTATCCTTTAAAGTACTGGTTAAAACGTGAAATGGAAAAGAAGATAAGGCAGGAAAATATGAATAAATATGATGCATAGGGCGTCTATAGTTTGGAATGTGGGTCTTGTGCGAAGTTTCACATCGGTGATACGCTTAGATGTTTCATGACCTGGTTGAAGGAATATGTCGCTCTTTACTGAGAGGATGGTTTTTGATCACCATTTGCGTGGTGAGGGGTACGTCGCAGGTGGTGTAGTGAAGATGTTGAAGTTATTGCATGTTGCGCTCAAATGTTTAAAGCTAGAGATTTCAGATTCACTTGATATCTATAAATGCAAGATGGAAGAGCAGGATAATTTACTTAATGATCAGTCTGATATAAATGCAATGGATATTTTAGTGTTTTCAAAGTAGAAGTCTAACATAGTTCATGTCTTCCGAATGATATGACCTGTTGGGTTGACGTCTTATTTATGGAAGTAGCAATGTACGTATAATTCGGGCTACTTAGTGCACACAGGTTGTAGGAAATACGTGGATTAAATAGGGGCTCGGTATTAAAATTCAAGGACAAAGGACATCTGTGATAATATCCACTGATGAAATTACTATCCTCAGTTAAAAGTCAAGAAGAATTACTCAATCTGTTGAACAGAATGAACAGTTTAATTAGTGCAAAGTCGATATGGTGAGTATATCGCAGAAAGACAAAAGTGGCAGAAATGAGAATAGCGAGAAACTTAACATTAAAATGGTGATAATGCTATGGATAAAGGTAAGGAATTCATCTACCTAGGCCTGGACTCACTGTCTATCAAGAACTGTACTGTTTTCACGTCGCCTGTCGCTAGCAACATTTGCTGTAAACAAAGTTAACTATTGTCAATGTGCTTTCAGGAAATAAAAGTACCAATATTATTTGTTTGAAATTGTTATGCTGCATCCAGTAGGCACCCTATTAGCGACGAGTGCGCAAGACCCCACATATGGAGCACAGCATTGTTTGGTAATGAAGCATGGAATGAGGGAGAGTCGGGAGGGAAGAGAATCTATGCATTTGAGGTATGGTGCTACAGAAGAATGATGAAAATTGCGTGGACTGATAAGGCAAGGTATGAGGACGTTCTGCGCAGAATCGGTGAGACAAAGGGTGTATAGAAATCACTGACAAGAAGGAGGAACAGGACGATAGGCTATGAGTTAAGACTTCAGGGAATAACTTCCATAGTGCGAGAAGTAGCTGTAGAAGCTAAAAAAACGTACAGGAAGACAAAGATTTGAACACAACCAGCAAATAACTGCTACTCTATGATAAAATGGTAGGCACAAGAGAGGAATTCGTGGTGGGCTGCATCAAACCAGTCATAAGACTGATGAGAAGGAAAAGCCATTGCACTAATGTAAGAGGAAATAAATTTTAAAAGTTATATGCATGATTGATTACGTCTGTTTCATATAAACAGTGATGTTTTATATCGGAGTAGTCAGTTTTTGTCGTAACGCTGTATAAAAGCTGTTGGAAGGAGCCCGTCTTACAAATTGGAGCATGAGTCCAAATTAGAATTCATAAAATAATATTGAATATTTCCTTATTAGAGAAAGATTTTGAGAATGGAAAATGGACACCCACTAATAAATGACATGTGTCACAACACATTCCCTTTCGTCTTCAGCAGTAAAGTACGAATGACAAGTAATTATGGATTGTAATGTGAATAATGAGTTTCATTCTGGGACTATAGATTATTCCCTAATGTGACGTTCCACAGTCGTTTCCCATATTTCATCACGTCCTTGTAAATCATCCTTTAGTTTTATTATGTGCGATTACTTATTGTGTTTTAAGTTCTCCGTTATGTGATTATGGTTGCGCAGTAGTACAGCGCTTTATATTTAATCCTCTTATTGTTTGATGAGAATTTTATGTTTATTAGTAGACTGTAATTAGGTGTAGCTTTTAAGAACTAACTTTATTACTCGGTTAATGCTACGTAGTAATATCCTTTTCAAGATAGCTGGAAGATCGTGCCGCAGAACCCACAGCTATTACCACTCTTTTGCTTTAACTCTACGCGTTTGTAGTCTTCGTGCTCCGTGGCAAGAAGCACTAACAGTATGCTGTAGATTATGGTGTATGTCTTACATGTTATTACCGATTGTGACTACCTGCTAATTTAATCGTTCTAATATAATTCAATAATTTGTTTGTTAAACGGAGAAGTATTTCATCTGTATTGAAATTGTTTATTTTAAAGGAAGTTGCAAAACTACTGTAATATGTTTATAGGGGATGGTTTGATAGTAGATGCAGATAAAGAATATTTGTCAATGCAAGTTAGACAGCATTAGAAACAGGGGCTTCGCTTTCTCTCTTTTTTTTCAATAAATTACCTTAGAAAGTCGTCATTTCGGACAGTTTATTCTGAATACGGGTTCGGATCTTGCATTTCCTTATTATAAATATCCATTTCCTATAGGATGTTAAAAATTCGTCCGGTTTGAGCTCTGTGTTGGATGTTAAAATTTCTATCAATAAAAGGTAGTGAGTGCCTTAAAGATGTCATAAGTCACCAAAATACTGTTTTTTTTGTTTTTTGTCTTTTTTCCTCAAAATGCGTGTACTCGCTCAGTGTACTTTCGAAGGTCCTCCCGGTTCGCGTCATTTGTCTGCTTTACTCACAGCATTTGATCATTTACGCAACTGAATCGAGAAATATATTACTACAATTATAGGTTTTATGGCGGAGCCTCAATTTTAACAATTTGTTTGCTCGAAATTCTGTTACTATTTGCTTTATGGAAAGATGTCTCGATTTTGTCCGACTTCTTTCCATTGCAAGACACAGCGACATATTTTTTGTTGGTGTTAAACTTGGCTGTGAAGTCATACTCCTTCTTGTCTGTTACTACATCTTCTCCTTCCCCCAATCTCTGTTCATTTCTTCTCATCCCCCCCCCCTAACCCCCACAACCCCACAACTTTACCCGTCTTCTTCTCCTACCTCTCTCTGTCCATCTGACCCTCCTCCGTCTATATGTCCATTGGCACCTCTACCTCCAATGGTCTGCTCTTTCCTCCTCTGTGCATCTCCTCCTGCTTTCCTTCTCTTTCCACCTTTACGTACAGTTCCTCTTTCTATCAACTCTCTGTCCATCTCGTCCTCCAACATGTGCCCACCTTCTCCTCCCACTCTCTATCTCCTCTTCCCTTTCAGTCCATCTCCTCCTTTCCACGCTCTTCTCTCCCCGCGCTATCACCTCCATGCCCATAGGAGGTTGTTGTTTCTGACCCCCACAGTATTTATTTCCGTGTAGTACGTAATGTAAGTACCATGTTTTGTGGGAAACGATCAAGGCGTTTAGTTTGTTGTTGTTGGTTGTTTGTGGGAAGAGACCAAACTGCGAGGTCCTCGGTCTCATCAGATCAGGGAAGGACGGGGAAGGAATTCGGCCGTACCCTTTCAGAGGAAGCATCCAGGCATTTGCCTGGAGCGATTTAGGGAAATCACGGAAAACCTAAATCAGGATGGCCGGACGAGGGATTGAACCGTCGTCCTCCCGAATGTGAGTCCAGTGTGCTGACCACTGCGCCACCTCGATCGGTCGAACCAGGCGTTTAGGAACAGGTATCTACCCGTTGCTTTGCCCATTTACGCGCCCTTCACGAATATTTCTCGTACATATTTCACATTTATTTACCGTATTTCACATATATATGTACCGAAATTTCATATGTATCTCTAGCAAATTCCGCCTTGCAGTTTCAGTTTCATGATTCCCATGTTTATGTCATCAAATCGTCTGAAGTAAGTGTCATACAAAGTTAAAGATTTGTAGGTACATTCTGCCGTGTATGTGAATACTGTCTGCGAACTCTGTTTGAATGAAACGACATGCATGTCACTGACGTTTTTCACTTATCTCAGTGTTTATGATGCCGTATCTCCTGCGATATATTTTTGTAAGTACGTTCAGTGGTGTATTTGAACACTGTCTGCAAAATGTGTTATAAATCTAGTTAGTAGTAAAGGAGCAGTGTAATAAAAGGTCATGACTGGTGCGGCAGTTTAACTGAACGAACAGCAGAATTGTAGTTATCAATAACAGTTTCTTCCTGTTATCAATATCTGTCGGGTGTCAGCGAATAAAATGTTTTGTAGAGGTTTAAAATTATCTGTAAAGTTGGTTGCAAGTGAGTAAATTCTATTATTCTCTAATATTGGATGAATATAATTTGGGTACTTGTTGTTGTGAGCTACGCTTCTTTCTAACCCCCACCCCTTTGAGAGGTGGGTGGACTTATCTCCAAAAGAGATTGACACGTGTATCAAGTTATGTTGATATTGTCCCAGTGGTTCAAGAGCAGATGTGGAGAACAGATATACATATACATACAGCGACTTCTATCATATGTACGGAAATATTTCACTATGTGCGTTGTTCAGTATCCAGTCGCCAAGGCTAGATGCTTTAAAACGTTCAGTTCATGTTCTGTTTCCAGTTGGGTTAGCAGTTAATGCAGTCGCAACGGACGGTAAAAAATCTATCTAAACAGTACAGGAGATAGCAGATTTTCTACAAACAAAAAGTTGTTCCTCATTGGTCACCTTGTGAAAGGTAATACAATAATTAACGAATAATTGGAAAAAAATTTGACTGAACGGAAAAAGTGTCTGCGAGGAGACCAGTATCTGAAAACTAGTATCGTTATCGATACTGTATCTGTGTCTTTTAGGGACGTCATATACACTTGAGAGAGGGATTATATCGCCGAGCACATCGGGAAACTTGTAGTGGCCATCGCGAGACAATATCTTCTTAAAAGAACAATTTTTGCTCTTGAAACTTTGAGATCCTGTACCAAACCTACAATGATTTCCCTTTTGTGGAGCTCACAGAATGAGGCCTAAGTATTCTGCATTCACTTACCTGTGATGTATTAGCTGTTTACTTTAAAATTAGATTTAGCGTTACCCTAGTGTTCCTAATATGTAGTTTCTAGCGCTTTAATTTCAAATTTGCACAACCATGAAACCATAGTGCATTATATAACAGGTGCTTACTTACGACCACACGCTTCAGTTCCTTAAAACATGTTATTTTCAAAACTTAACTTTCTTAAATAATACTGAGGACTACTCTGAAGTACTTTACTAGCGTATATACCTATTCCACAGTTGTATCTACAATTGTGAATTAAAAGGGTAATTATTTTCTTTATCATAGCTAATGCAAGCAATCTTACCACTAAAATGTATTGACAGCTACTTCCTTTCGTAACTGTCTTAGAACTGCAAAACCATAAGCAATTCCCTATGTACTACCAATTTAACACTTTTTATTAGGCTGGTGCATTAGTTCGTAGTGTTTTTTCGCATTTTGGTATTCCGGTTGCTATGGGTATATTAACCAATTGATTATTAGTAGTTCACTGTTGTAATTTAACTTGCTAAACCGTCATTTTGTCGCTCTGAGATAGCGGGTGGCTCTGTGGAAGCTAGAAACTGGAGTTTTAAGTTGAGAAATAGGAACATTTCCGACATATTCTTCTGTCTGACTTCAGTTGGGATGAGACAGCAGACGAGTCAGCCAGAAACATTTGCGCCATAGATAAGGACACGGCAATGGACAGAAAACGGGAAAAAAATGGTTTTCTCATTCTAAGGAGTATTTTTTTTCACATTGTGTCGCCAGGAGCCCCTGGAAAGAATTTATTCGTGGTCTGACAGTGATCGGTGAAATGCGTTCAACCAAAATGATCCATGTCAGTGGGCTCGAGAACAGTAATATATGATGAACTGCGATTGTTCCATCGTCGTGGGACATTTTCATACAATGGGCGTGTCGGTACAGCATGTTCTGAGGCAAAATCACAAAAAAACATCGGGTATTAATTTGTGCATTACAGCTTGCTCGTCATCAACTGCCTTGTAAACAACCCACACCACTCCTATACTGTGTTGTTACTGGTGACGAGAAATAGTGTCTTTATGCTAACACAAGGAAAAGAAACGAATAAGTCTCCATACAAAGACGTGCACGCATCCAGAAAAGCTAATGTCATACATCTGATAGAAGAGTTATGGTGTGTCGTCTACTGTGTAGTTTCCCCGTGGTATAACCATTACTGCTGAAATTTACTGTCAAAAGCGGAGACGTCTTGCAGGCGCAATCCCCCTCACTCTGCTATAATAAGATATACAGGGTGAGTCAACTAACGTTACCGCTTGATATATTTCGTGAACCACATCAAATACTGACGAACCGATTCCACAGGCCGAACGTGAGGAGTGGGGCTAGTGTAATTGTCTAATACAAACCATACAAAAATGCACGGAACTATGTTTTTAACACAAACCTACGTTTTTTAAATGGAACCACGTTAGTTTTGTTAGCACATTTGAACTTATAAACAAATACGTAATCAGTGCAGTTTGTTGCATTGTAAAATGTTAATTACATCCGGAGGTATTGTAACCTAAAGTTGACGCTTGAGTACCACTCCTCCGCTGTTCGATCGTGTGTATCGGAGAGCACCGAATTACGTAGGGATCCTAAGGGAACGGTGTTGGACCTTAGGTACAGAATAGACTGGAACAGCACATTACGTCCACATGCTAACACCTTTTCATTGGTCTTTTTCACTGACGCACATGTACATTACCATGACGTGGAGGACGCATAAGTTGGCCAGCCCGTTCTCCTGATCTTACACCTCTGGACTTCTTTCTGTGGGGTACGTTAAAGGAGAATGTGTACCGTGATGTGCCTACAACCCCAGAGGATATGAAACAACGTATTGTGGCAGCCTGCGGCGACATTACACCAGATGTACTGCTGCGTGTACGACATTCATTACGCCAGCGATTGTAATTGTGTGCAGCAAATGATGGCCACCACATTGAACATCTATTGGCCTGACATGTCAGGACACACTTTATTCCACTCCGTAATTGAAAACGGAAACCACGTGTGTACGTGTACCAAACCCCTCATGGTAATGTACATGTGCGTCAGTGAAAAAGACCTGTAAAAAGGAGTTAGCATGTGGACGTAACGTGCTGTTCCAGTCTCTTCTGTACCTAAGGTCCATCACCGTTCCCTTAGCATCCCTACGTAATTCGGTGCTCTCCGATACACACGATCGAACAGCGGAGGAGTGGTACTCAAGTGTCAAGTTTAGGTTACAATATCTGCGGATGTAATTAACATTTTACAATGCAACAAACGGCACTGATTACGTATTTGTTTATATGATCAGATGTGCTAACAAAACTAAGTGGGTTCCATTTAAAAAAACGTAGGTTTGTGTTAAAAAACATAGTTCTATGCGTTTTTTTATGGTTTGTATTAACCAATTACACTATCCCCTCTCCTCACGTTCGGTCTGTGGAATCGATTCGTCAGTATTAGATGTGGTTTACGAAATATATCCAGCGGTAATGTTAGGTGACTCACCCTGTATATATACAGGAGTTTGATCGGGAAGACATTCTGGAGCCTCGTTATTCAGCCGATATGGCGTCTCCAGAATTTAAATTTTTCCTCTCCCTAACGAACATTGTTCGAGGACTTCCCTTCCAGGCGAAAATGCACTCACATGTCACCACGAGTTTATCGCCTCAGTACCACGTGATATGTTCAGTCAAGAATCAAAAAGTCATCTGAGCGCTGGCAAACTGTTGTAAATAGTGAAGCTGAACTATTATTGGTGACTAAAGACTCTGTTACGTGTGTCCGTTGTGTTTGACTTATGTGAAACTGCTATGTATTTATGCACCAACATAATACGTATATAAAAAAAAAGTTTTGCATCACCACGGTTCCGAAAGTTCCGGAACCTCTACAGAAAATTGGATTTGAGATCAACATAAACACCATTTCCGCCATTTTTATTGCTCATGAGAACCACAAATTGCTTGTTGTATCACCACATAGCGACAACTTCAATGGTGGTGGTCCAGACTGCTGTACACACCGGTACCTCTAATGCCCAGTAGCGCATCATCTTACACTGATGCATGCCTGTATTTGTGGTGGCATGTTATCCACAAATTCATCAAGGCGTAGTTCCCTCAGAGTAGCTGGTGGGTCGTGTCGTCCATAAACAGCCCTTTTCAATCTATACCAGTTATGTTCGATATGGTTCATGTCTGAAGTACATGCTGGCCACTCTGGTAGAGCGATGTCGTTATCCTGAAGGAAGTCATTCACAAGACGTGTACGATGGGCTCGAGAATGCCTTGCCAATATGTTGCGATACCGTTGCACTATCGGTTGGAGGATGGCTTTCGCGTAACGTACAGCCGTTACGGCACCTTCCATGACCACCAGCTGCTTAAGTCGATGTATATAATGACACCTAAAAGAGCGGGGAATCTCCACGTTTGTGCACTCGCTGGACAGTGTGTCTAACGCGTACACCATGACCGGGTTGCCTCCAAACACGTCTCCAACGAATGTCTGGTTGAAGGCTTACGCGACACTCATCGTTGAAAAAAATGTGACGCCAATTCTGAGCGGTCCATCAGCATGTGGCTAGACCCATCTGTACCGCACTGCATGGTGTCGTGTTTGCAAAGACATATGGTCATGAACGTCGAGAGTGAAGCTGCGCATCCTGCAGCCTATTGCGCACAGTTTGAGTCGTAACACGATGTCCTGTAGCTGCACGGTGGCGTTGCTGTCAGTGTTTTTCCGAGTCATAATACGTAGGTAGCGGTCATCTACTGCAGTAGTAGCCCTTGGACAGCCTGAGCGATGCATGTCATCGACAGTTCCCTCTCTCTCTCTCTCTCTCTCTCTCTCTCTCTCTCTCCAGGTCTGAACAACATCGCTTTCGTTCACTCCGAGATGCCTGGCCGGTTCCCTTGTTGAGAGCCCTTCCTGGCACAAATTAACAATGCGGACGCAATCGAGCCGCGGTACTGAGCGTCTGGGCATGGTTTAACTACAGACAACGTGAGCCATGTACCTCTTTCCTGGTGGAATCACTGGATCTGATGGGCTGTCGGACCCCCTGTGTCTAATAGGTGCTGCTCATGCATGGTTCCTTACATCTTTGGGTTGGTTTAGTGATATCCCTGAACAGTCAAAGGGACTTTGTCTTTGATGCAATTTCCACAGTCAATGTCAATCTTCAGGAGTTCTGGGATTGGGGTGATGAAAAACTATTTTTGATGTGTGTATAACACGAAAAATACGTAGAATTATGTTCACTTCGTAGATTGCAATAATTTTCGCAGATCATAATATCTAAGTAAACTTAAAAAAACTTCGTATTAACTTGAGCAGATGATGTGACTGAGTAACACAGTAGACATTAAGCCACCATCTTAATTTGATCTTCTTCCAACGCAAGATCTCACTAATCCATTAGTAAACGTGATTGTGAGCCTTCTACATTAACGTGGATTTTTGAAGCAGGTTTTCAAATTTATATCACATTCTAACTGATATTAAGATGTACGAAGTAGGTGACCGGAATATTTATTGGACGGCAATGACACATATAGAAATGTCTCCGAGCACCACAATCAGTGAACTCAGGTGTTAGAAACAGTGAACTGTTTTCGATTATCTGCAACATTCGTAAACTTACCTATTTTCATCAATATTTTTAGAAAATTTTAACAATTACATCGTCGTGTAGTAAACTAAATGGACGTAACACTCGATAGTTCTCATTTCTCATACGGGCACAGAAAAATAGACGTTGTGTCACTGTCTGCGTTGAGAATGTAACAAAAAATATACAGTAATTCCTCTGAAGACACATAAAACGTGGCTCTGCTCTTCCAGTTTCTTCCCTAATGAAATGTCTTAAGATTTAGTTTACTGGAATTGCCATGCACAAGGTCCTCTTCAGACAACTGACAGCGCCTGGTTCATCTTTGCTCCTCGCTCTGAAAATAAAGGCAGACAATACTTAGTGCAACATACTTGTATTATGGAACTGTCTAGAAAAAAAAAAAGTCGTACGATTAAAGGCTAAGTATAAAAAAAAATACATATACACGTACATAGTTCGTCTCCAGTAAGATGTTTCACATGATACAGATGTGATGTCGGAAACAAGTACTTCTGGAAATTAAATCCAAGTATGACACCTGTGATTGAAATGCGATTCACTCGACAGATTACATTCATGGCAACACTCAAATGTAAACAATTAGAAAACTACAGAGTATCAATGTGTGAATTCTGTGATCTTCTTACACACTTCTAAAGAAATCATTGATTCAAAGGGAGCTTACACATGTAACGATATCTCTTTCCTTGAGGGTTGTGCAAGAATGTATAAAGCGACATTTTCTGAAGCAACGTTAAGAATAGGTTTCAACCAACCAGTTTCTCATACTATTTTCACATGTGAGCCATTTAATGAGTAATAGATCTCTTAATTAGTGGTACTTGTCGTTCTAAGATGTGCAGTCGTTGTTTCCCGAACGATGGCATATGGAATGGGAAAGTACCTCTGCATTTCATAGCTCCTTCATGGTAGCGGTTGCTGTGAAGATTTCCCTCAAAATGAAAAAGGTGATAACCGGTGCATCCATTGGCACTCCAAAGCGTCATAATTAGAAGTGGTCCGCAGTGGATGTACCCTGCCACACTGCGGTTAACGCAACGTTGCCACACTGCGGTTAACGCAACGTATGTAGGACAAGTTAAGGGAAAGCGGTCCTAAAAATCGTTCTGCTACTCAGTACTCCGCCAACGGCCATCACGTGGATGGTGAACGCTAAGGCGTTTGTGGAAGAAACAGCTCATATCATACGTTGCTAAACCGTCATTATGGAGACATCTATAACCGTTTTAGTGCTCCATATCCAAATAACTTTGGCGAGGGTATACGGACTTGGTCCGCATCTTCAGTCTGGACAAAGCACTCATTTGCTCCTGCTTTCACGATCTCACTTCGTGTCAGGGCTGCCCATAATTGGGATTTTGCGTAGCACATAAGAGGACTGCTGGAACTTGGAGTACAATCGTACCTACCATAGCAATTACTTACTGAGGTACATCTACATAACTTTCGTGTGTGAATTCATTCCATCCAGTCTTTATGGATACTTTTGGAATTTCCACACAGACCCACCCTCCATTACAAATGAAAGATTTCGGTACTATTCGGTACTAGCTAGGTTCACCCGCATAGTAAAATTCGGCTGTTACTAGTTTCAGTACATTAGAGCTGTTGAGTCTTAACCTGAACTCTTCTAGACAGAACAGTTAGGTGTTTATATTCTATATTTACCTCCTGAGAGGACAAGAAGTCTCCTTCGTGGCCCATAAACGCTTTTTGGTTGGGAATATAGGCATACAAAGTGGTTACAGAGGGGTTTTTCTAAACTGGAAACACTCACCCACAATCAACGTACTCCATAGTAGCAGTTGCATCGTGTTGTGTAAGCTGCTTCAGAGATGTCCAGCGTAACTTTTTTCTGTTCTTGGCCATCAATCTTATGACTCGTCTAACGCGTTCCTCCATAATTTCTTCACATATGTTAATGTTTTCATATGAGAGTAACACACACAACGTCCTCGATTACTTGTTGTATATTCTAATCTCTTTCTTCAGCCTCTATTGGGTCTACAGTATTGTCTCAGTTTTGTTGTTAATCATCTTTCATTTGTTCCTCATTACTTCCAGATTTCTCCTACTGCCAAACGTCAGCAGGGTGCCTTAGCACTGATATCATTTCACCTTTTGAATATTTATTTTATTTCAGTCTTTCCTTTCGAACGTATGCGAAAACAGGCTGCATCCCAACCATACAATCTTTTTAATACGAGCACTTCTCTTTCAGTCTTCAGTTTGTGAGGATCCTCTATCATAACATGTCGAGTTATTTACTATGACTTCTAACTACTTAGAATTGATTAATCGCAGTGACTATGTTGCAGCTACTTCTGGTTTCGCCGTGGTAAAAAACTGAAGTAATCGTTGCCCAGTGACAATGCTTTTGAATAAAGTATGATTATTGCTTCTGAGTGCCAATGCCAGGCAGCAGTTGGCGGTCTACAGTCGGTAGGTAGAGATGTGTCGCGCGAACCGCACAGTCGAGTTGGGAACATGTAAGGGCCGGCACTGTTTCATTTGAGAGTTTCCGTGTGGAATGACAGAATTATATAGGAACACACAAAATATTAGTTAACTGTGAATGTTTCATAATATTTGCCGTATCTTGTTTTCATTAGTAAATAGTACCGTTCGTGACGTCATAACAGTAACTGTTGTTCGTAGTATGCATCATTATTGCTCCCTCGAAGTATCAATCACTGGATTACATCTGTCTCTCAATGAATAGAGGTGAGAGAAGCAGCAGTGTTGACGCAATTATACCACGCTCCAGCGGTCGTTTTATAATTTAATACTGTTCCCTATTTGTTCTTGCATATGTTATGTATCACCAGATTCTCCATATATCTTATTCTTTTCTTTAAACTTGAAACATCTTGCACCACCTTTACATCCTTTTTGACCTGAGGCACCCTTACTGCTTACATTTAACGTTCTCTGGCGCATAGTAGTCCAACAGTAGACTATCCCTACGCCATCATTTGTTTTGTCTGTAGTGTACACTGAACCAACAAAAGGCTTACACCATCCCTTTATCTCCAAATTCGTAGCACAGAGAACAAAAATTAGCTGTGACGCTTGCATATATATCCATCTGCAATGTGCTCAGATCGCAAAAAAGAAAAGCATCGCTAGAACATCTTCTTTCTCTGTGGGCGGTTTTTCACAGATTTCTTGAGCTATGTCAGTAAGTCGTCTTGTTCGGATGCAGGCTTTAGTTCAATGTGGCATGCCATCAGTCATGAAACCAATCGTGGATCCAGTTTTTCCCCTCTTCAATGGTGATTCCGTGTAAGTCGTGCAGAGCACGTGTTGCCATTTTAGTCGATCCCTCAAATATCGAATGGGCACAGAGAAAAGGCAGGGCACTCAGTTCTGGTGATCCTGGCACTCTGAAGGAGTGTTATCACGGGAGTAACACGATGAGCACACGCGTTCTCATTCGTCAAGATATAATTATCAGAAAAATGATCGTGATACAATCCTCCCACTAATAGCTGTAGAGTCTCGTCCTTGTGCCATGGAGCTGAGAGATTGCCCTAAACAGGTATGAGAGATGGAAAGACCCTATGTAATGCCATCCTACAACATCCCACTGCACATGTGAGACACAGTGTTGGAAGCATACGAAATTGCCAGGTTGTCTCATTAAATATTCCCTGTGGATACTAGGGTATAGTGCATGCAGAATACAGTAGCCTGTAGATGCGCAGATGGCTGCACTTATGTGTGGAGCATGGTAGTAGTGAGGGTAGGGGCAGGCGCTGTAGGGGAAATGCCGAGTGCTGCAGGGGAAGTGCCATTATAAACTTAAACCTACGTTCACATTTTCTGTAAATTTTAAGTGGTGACCCTCCTCGCGAACACTTGCATGGTGGCAGTTATAAAAAATCCTCAGTCACCTCTGCTTTGGTTAGTTTCTAAAAAGAATTTCATCGAAAATGTAGCAATTTCTTTTCGTCTGGTTTGTTAACTATTTGTAACTTTCAGAGAAGCATGACATATTTCTCGGATTGCCAGGTTAAAATATGCTTCTTTTCTCAAAACGCAGTGGTTTTTACACAGTGTCACCTCACTAATATGTTGTGCAGAAGCAGCTGCAAAAGAATTCTGAAAAAGTAGTTCATTAAATTTATTAAGTGAGGAACTGAGGAAAAGTAAGGTCTGCAGATTACGAAAAAGCACATCGTAGGTGCAAAATAAACGTGTAATGACTTCACTAATGTTGCTCCAAAACCCATAGCATTCTTCGTTTCAGTAGTTATCGACAGCCCTTTAAAATTGTATTCTTTCATGGAAAATGTCTGTATTTAGTGGAATAACACGGTAGGTAATGAAGTTTTGCGTAATAACCATATGGCAAAATATTGTCCTCTTTGTGTGATACCGTTTTCCAGAATCTCATTTTGATTTCTCAAATCGTTTATGAAATTTGAGGAACGTTGGAGATTTTTAACTCTTTCTTCCTCTGGCGTGGCGCGATCGCAAATGAGTGTCCTACATCAGATCAATTTTCTCGCGATTGATGACAAATAGAGACTTCCACCCAAGTCTGAAGATAAATTCAGTGCTTTAGATAGTTTTCATACTCTGCAGCACATTATGTAATATACACTAAGCGCATAATCATAGCAACCTGTATTTTTCCTTGCAGACTTTTGGAATATCGTGCAGTGTTTCACCTCCAAGTAAATATCGGAATAACTATTACCATTAAGGAAATGACGGGCACCTCATCATGAACCATAAATATAAAGCTATAATTAAAGTAAAATTAATTTTTTTACCGAATGCTTTCTGTGCAATTCTTTGAGAAAGATTACAGGTATGCGCCTCGATTCTGTAATCGCCGACTGGCCGAAAGGTTTCAGGCACTGTCGGCCTTTCCTTCACGGTTAACGTATGAACTTGACATACGCTTCGGACGAAATCTGGTCAGTGCGCGTCAGCCACCGTATCCTGCGCGAGGTATACAAACAGATACGAATATCGCCCATCAACAACACACTACGCAAATTCCAGGTTGCCCATTTTGCATGATTTCTTGTCCATCTCTAACGGAGTTCATCGTGTTGTGGTGTACGACGTGGTCTCGCCGTGATCGTCGGGAATAGAGATTCGCATCATGCAATCGTCTCGTAACAATATAAAAGCGATATGCGATTTCCTGTAGCCTCTTTGAACGTCGAATTCAGTTCCGGAGCACTCAACACACGGTTCCTTTCACTTAAAAGTTGTAGATGTCGAATATCATGCGCACCTGTCCAACTAGGACGACCTGTGCGGTGTATGTCTTCACCACAACCAGCTGACAGGCAAGGATTCCATAACACTTCCATCTGAATCCGGTTCCCGTGTCGAGGAAATTCCCAGGCTGACAAGCCGACTGCGTGTAACATGATGATGCAGACCCGATAATTGGTCATTATTGTCCTTCGTGGCGTCGTAGATGTTTGCTCTGGCGTTTCACAAAGGTTTCTAAGGCGTCCCTACTGATGGTTTAGTTTAAGCTGAAATGCTGCAGACAGATCGAGTCCGACCTCCAACCCGTAGCTGACGTGCATGGTAACTGTGTGTAGGGTTACAAACGACGTCACTCATCAGAGGTGGCTTTACCATAGGTACAGGAACACTCACAACAACAACAAGCTTTGTAACATACACTACTGGCCATTAAACTTGATACACTAAGAAGAAATGCTGTTGGTAAACGGGTATTCATTGGACAAATATATTGCACTAGAACTAACATGTGATTACATTTTTACGCAATTTGGGTGCATAGATCCTGAGAAATCAGAACCCAGAACAACCACCATTGGCCGTAATAACGGCCATGATACGCCTGGGCATTCAGTCAAACAGAGCTTGGATGGCGTGTACAGGTACAGCTGCCCATGCAGCTTCAACACGTTACCACAATTCAGCAAGAGTAGTTACTGGCGTATTGTGACGAGCCAGTTGCTTCGCCGCCATTGACCAGAAGTTTTCAGTTGGTGAGAGATCTGGAGAATGTGCCGGCCAGGGCAGCAGTCGAACATCTTCTGTGTCCAGAAAGGCCCGTACAGGGTCTGCAACATGCGGTCGTGCATTATCCTGCTGAAATGTAAGGTTTCGCAGGGATCGAATGAAGGGTAGATCCAAGGGTCGTAACACATCTGAAATGTAACGTCCACTGTCGATGCGAACAAGAGGTGACCGAGACGTGTAACCAATGGCACCCAGTGCCATCACGCCGGGTGATACGCTAGTATGGCGATGACGAATATACGCTTCCAATGTGCGTTCACCGCGATGTCGCCAAACATGGATGCGACCATCATGATGCTGTAAACAGAACCTGTATTCATCCGAAAAAGTGACATTTTTCCATTATGTTTTGCTATTCGTGCACCCAGGTTCGTCGTTGAGTACACCATCGGAGGCGCTCCTATCTGTGATGCAGCGTCGAACTGTTCGTGCAGATGGTTGTTATTTTGCAAATGTCCCCATTCTGTTGACTCAGGCATCGAGACGTGGCTGCTCGATCCGTTACAGCTGCGCGGATAAGATGCCTATCATCTCGACTGCTAGTGATACGAGGCCGTTGGGATCCAGCACGGCGTTCCGTATTACCCTCCTGAACCCACTGATTCTATATGCTAACAGTCATTGGATCTCGACCAACGCGAGCAGCAATATAGCGATACGATAAACGGCAGTGGCGATAGGCTACAATCCGACTTTAAAAAACTATCATTTGGATAAGCTATCGGACTGCGTATTTGAATATGAAATACTACAGGAACAAATGAACCTCTAACAATGTATACCTAAGCTTTCTGACTGCGTATTTGTATAATAATTTGCAAGTGATACAGGATCTAGCTTGTTCGACGGAATTTACTGGATTAGGCTACGTGACATGTTGTGATGTGTTAGTGTCTCTGTTTTGGTCCTGAGTTATGCACTCACCTCTTTAGACGACTTTCTTTTCCCATATGATTTACAGCAATTCGCAGCAGCATGCAGAATTAGCGGTTAAAACTTATATGCACTAAGAATGAATTTAATAAAAGGGAGTTTGCTTGGGTTCTGTTAGCTACTAGATAGATTATGAGAAGTGATATCATAAATTAAGTCTATTTAAAGCTTCAGAGTCATCATGAGAAATAATAGACAATGACTGTTCGTCTGTGGAAATGGACTCGATAAGCAACCTGAGCTATCAGTAATCGGCATTGTCATTTTGCCCTCACGTCGGTGACAGTAGATCTTACCACACTTAAGGCCTGATTTCATTAATAGAGCCAGGAGAGATATAGATGGCTTAATTACGCTTGAACATGGAATTAAAGGCAAAATACGCAAGCACAGCGCAAAAGATATTGCAGGGTTAGCCTCGTGATTGTTAGTCCGAGTTTGCAATAATCGCGTGTTTTGCTTGTCAGTTAAAGAAGCATCCTTATCCTCCAAATAATAATAATTATTGTCCACATGTAATACATAAATAAATGTTGTGGTTATTAAATGTTAATTTAATTTGTTAATCTGGCACTCAGCCATTATTGATACCTAACACGCAGTCAAATACCTTATTGAAATGTTAGTTTTAAGATTTTCATGTAACGATCTGTTGAGGACTTAAACGACAGTGAAACTGACACTCATACAACACACACACAGTGTTATGAAGCTCAGATTCTGTTTACTGATAGCTGATGATGCTTTCGAGTCTATTTTCACAGACGAACATAGGCAATATTTGTTGTAGCTACGTTATAAACTGCACGACATATGGGGTTAAGCAAAACTTTTGTTGATGTGTTCATGTAAGTCTCGTGCCAAACGAGATATTGAAGCCAACATGGTATAATTTTGTTAATAGAGTTATACATTTCTTTAGCCATTCGATAGTCTTCTGTGTTAAATTGGAAGGCAAGACTTGCTCGACCTGCTATCGCTACATGGATATCGCCAAGTAAGATCTTCGTACAGAGCTCAGTCGTTGTGTGCTGGAGGAAGTTACTTCTTCGACCCTTCTTTACACAGTGCACGTACAGGATAAACGACTGTTGTAAAAACTGTGTTATATAGCGTATTAGGTTTAAGAAAACTATTTCTAATGTTTAGGTGAAAAGCTTCGACGGTGGAAGCTGATATCAGAGCCGCATTTTGTGGATTTCACATCGCAACATCTACGAGCAGTATCGCCCGACTTCCATCTTAGTTTTTGGGTAATTTTCTGACTGTGAAGGTTTCAAGAGTTTTCCATTGCGCTTTGAATAATGAAAGCATGTCATTAATTGTAAGAACAGATGTTCTTCAACAGCTTGGTCGATGCTTTGGACCGGTCATGAAATGCAAAGGATATACACAAACCCGGGTGGGTTTGTGTTCCAACACTAGGCGCCTACCCAGGTGGCGCATAGAGAAAAGCTCATGAGGTATTATGGGTACAGAGGAAAGAAAATACTCGGTTAGGAACAGTATGTAGCACGCCAGATACCGGCTCGATGATATCCAGAGTGGGCGGTTTCCTGGTCAGCATCTGTCCACCGGGAGGTGCGGCTGAAAATGAATGCTCCTGGATCTTACAATCACCGATTCTAATTTCCCAGGCGAAATACCGGACCAACAAGACTACAGGGAACCATGATTTTTGCGAGAAATAACAACAATATCCCAGGTGGTAACGCATCCACCCATCAACAGACGGCAACTCGGATTGTGGGGAATCTGGGGATTACACGATCACAGAGAAAGTCGGCGTTCGCTGACAAACTTCCACACGAAACTCATGTATTTCCTGGAACTTAAACACAGTGATTCCACCAGGAAAATATCCAAACCTAACATTAGAGCTCGATAAACAGAAGGTAATGATATTTGCCCTGCTGAGAACACGCAGAACAGACTAAGACACAACATATTATACAAATGACCGTATTTTCAAGAAGAAAAATAGAATCACAAAAGTGCTACATTTCTGAGGATGGCCTTCATGGTACACAAGAAGATAATCAATTAACTCAGTGAAATCACCCTCATTACCAACAGGATAGTGACAGAAACCTTCAGAGCTCAATTAGAGAATATACTGTGATAAACGTATATGCCCCACTAATGGGGATAGCAAAAATGCCCTAAACCAACCGAAAAATTCTGGGCACCATTAGATACATTGATGGCCAAGATTCGCAAAGACGAAATAAAACTTTTTCATCTTGATTTCAAAGCATAGAGAAAAAATGTAACACAAAACTGTGGGGAAGATTGCGCCTATAAACAAAAATGAAAAGGCGCTCATTGAACTATGACAACAGTCCAGCATGAAGATTTTGTCAACATCCCTTAGAAAATGCATTTGAATAAAGAAAACCTAGTGGTCACTTATACAACAAATGGGAGAATCCCAAATCGACCATGTAACGATACAGTACCCAGTCCCGAAAGAGATCCATGACACTGAAGTTCGCAGAGGTGCGAATGTTGTATCAGATCACTTTCTGACTCGAATTTACACCGAAGAAAATCCTTCAGAAAGAAAACTCACAGAAAAGTTTGAGACGGAATAGTTCAAGGAATCTACCACAAACCAGGAGTGAGGAAAACAACATGCAAACATATGGGAAGAATTCCTTAGAAGGATCACACAAAATGAAAAAATAACTGATATTACGACAAAAAAACACCAAACCCCAATGGTAGGACACAAAATGAAATTGCACTTGGAAGACGCTAACAAACCTTCCAGTAATACAGCAGTAAAATATCCCCTGGAAACATATATCGTTTTAACGAGACCAGGAAACAGGCAGTAAACAAAGTACATAAAGGAACAACTGGACGCGGTAGAAGAAAATTTCTGCAACCATAAGACGAGGGAATTACACACACCAAAAACAGTTTTGCATCACCTCGGTTCCGAGAGTTCTGCAGCCTGTACAGAAAATTGGAATAGAGATCAACATAAACATCATTTCCGCAATTTTTATTGCTCATGAAAACCAAACATTGCACGTTGTACCACCATACAGCGACAGCTTCAGAGGTAGTGGTCCAAATTGCTGTACACACCCAGTAGCACGTCCTTTTGCACTGAAGCCAGCCTGTATTCGTCGTTGCATACTGTTCACAAGTTCATCAAGGCACTGTTGGTACAGACTGTCCAACCCCTCAACTGCGATTCGGCGTAGAACTTTCAGAGTGGTTGATCGGACACGTCGTCCGTAAACAGCCCGTTTTAATCTATCGCAGCTATGCTGGCCGCTCTAGTCGAGCGATGTCGTTATCCTGAAGGTAGTCATTCACAAGATGTGCACGATGGGGGCGCGAATGGTCGTCCATGAAGACGAATGACTAGCCAATGTGCTCCCGATATGGTTGCACTACCGGTCGGTGGATGGCATACACGTACCGTCCAGATATTGCGGCACAGAGGCGTATGTCGGCTCCACTTACTGCCGCCCGAGAACAGCGGGGAACCTCCACCTTCCTCACTCGCTGGACAGTGTGTCTAAGGCGTTCAGCCTGACCGGCTCGCTTCCAAACACGTCTCCGACGTTTGTCTGGTTGAAGGAATATGCGCCACTCATCGCTGAAGAGAACGTCATGCCAGTCCTAAGCGGCCATTCCACATATTGTTGGGCCCATCTCTACAGCCATCCATGGTTTCATAGTTGCCAAGACGGACCAGGCCTAGGACGTCGGGAGTGAAGCTGCTCAGCACACAGCCTCTTTTGCACAGTCTGGGCCGTAACACGACGTCCAGTGGCAGCACGAAAAGCTTTATTCAACATGGTGTCCTGGCTGTCAGGGTTCCTCCGAGCTATAATCCGTCGGTAGAGTACGTCTACGGGAGTAGTAGCCCTTGGGTGATCTGAGCGAGGCATGTCAGCGACTGTTCCCGTCTTTCGTTATCTCCTCCGTGTCTGAACAACATCGCTTTGATTCTCTCCAAGAAGCCTCGACACTTCCCGTGTTGTGAGCCCTTCCTGGCGCAAAGTAACACTGCGGACGCGATCCAGCCGCGGTATTGATCGTCTAGGCATGGTTGAACTACAGACAACACGAGCCGTGTACATCCTTCCTGGTAGAATGACTGGAACTAATCAGCTGTCGGACCCCTCCGTCTAATAGTCGCTGCTCATGTATGGTTGTTTACATCTTTGGGCAGGTTTAGTGACATCTCTGAACAGTCAAAGGGACTGTGTCTGTGATACAATATCCACAGTCAACGTCTATCTTCAGCAGTTTTGGGAACTGGGGTGATGTAAAACTTTTTTTTGATAGGGGTATATAGGACTTCCTCATGGGATGTCTACGGGTACACACCTTAAAAATTATGCTTCAGAAAATAATATGGAAAAGTTACATTATCTAATCAAGAGAATTGTTAGGAATTTATATTTTGTTTCTCGATGACTGCCCTGAACCTGAAACAAGATTCCCCACACAGTACAGCACATCCACTCACCTAGAGTCACTGTCCCAACGTGTTAAGAGATTTAGAAGCAACAGGACAACCGGTGCTGACAACATCATTGGAGAACTTGAAAAGGACCTCTGACCAAAGTCGTTACAGGAACGTACACAAATAATCACAAACTTTTTGCGAACAGAAAAGCTTCCTCACGACTGGAAAAGTGCACTTACCAATCTGCTGCACTAGAAGGGAGACAGGACGAATCTGAATAACTACAGAGGAATCTCCCTGCTAGAAGTCACCTCCAAAATTTTCTCGGCATGCTTACCCCAGACAACGCAAGATCAGTTATAACAAAAAATGGGTCAATACCAAACAGGTTTCCGCCCCTGTCGTTCAAGCGCAGAACAAATCTTCAATCTGAAAAAATTTCTAAAGTACAGGGTGTGTGTACATAGTTTCTCGTAGTCAGCGGGTACACAACTTTCCCACTAGAGCGCTCCCCACTAAGCACAACAGCGCAGGCGCAGCGCTCGTCCGTCTCCGCACTACGAGATGGCGCCGTCTTAGAGACGGACCAAATTCTGTTTCCGCCGATCGGCGTATTAATATGTAAGGCAGCCAATGAGATTGCTACTAACGTAGAACCTTTTCTCCTCGCGGATCACACTCGCACAGTGATACCTGAACGCGCGAGGTATTATAAGGAGTGTACAGACCTCCGATTAGTCAGTCTGCATTAGTCTGCATTTGTCTGTAGTCAAGTTTCAGTCTGCGCCTAATAAGATTATCATATTCCTGTACATGGCCATGAAGATAAATGAATAGACACTTTGTCAAGTAACAGAGATATGTGAGAGCAAGATTAACGTACCAAGACCAAAGGAACTTCAGATTAACAATTGTAAACAGCATCCAGAATCAAGCTAAGTAATTTCTATGCATTTTATTATTTTAATAAATATGTGTGAAAATTAATCAAGTTCTGTTTAAAGTTGGTCACCGTCAATCTGCCACTCTAAGCGTGCAACTGGCATTTCTATCGTCTTACCTAATGGCAGAAGATAAACACGCCACGATAAGACCACGAGACATATTGCTGACACTCGCCTACTTCGTTAGAGCGACAAGTCAAATAATCTGATGGTGTGTGTACCGAAGGTCTTACAGTACGCACACTACACAGGGCTACCAAGAATACTCCAGTGATGTGCACTTTCATAGATTTCAAGAAAGAATACGATTCTGCTGATTGACACTCCTTATTCAACATTCAATAAATCATGCAGTCGACCCAAAAACACTACGACTGATCGAACACCTATAGTCTGGTACAATATCGAAAATTCAATTCAAGGGTGATATATCTGGCCCTCTCAAGATCGCAACTGAAGTACGCTACCGTGACGGATTATACACATTATTTTTATCGTTTTAGTATCGCGAACACAATCAACAGTGGAAGCTTACTCTACGGTTTTCAATGGACTTGTTTACTGGGGACCATCACTTGCTACCATACCACTGACTGATGAAGCAAAGTTAGCCAAGAATGGTGTGCAGAATTTTCACAGCACCCATGCATAGACCGATTTGCAATTTTAGAAATAATATATCAATGACGGTTCTGGTTGCACTCGTGGTATAGGGGCAGTGTCTTTGATTAGTAACGTAAACTTTCTCGGTCCCGAGTTACATCTCGCCTCTTCTTAATGTTTGATTAATAATCAGCATTAGCGACTGAAGACTTCCGGCATACGAAGGCATCCTCGATCTGCCAACCGCCTTGTCAAAGAGGGAGGAGTAGCGGACTGAGGTTCAAGGCACTCTCTTATCCTAGGGGTGGAAAACAGCCAGCCGGCCGCGGTGGTCTCGCGGTTAAGGCACTCAGTCCGAAACCGCGCGACTGCTACGGTCGCAGGTTCGAATCCTGCCTCGGGCATGGATGTGTGTGATGTCCTTAGGTTCGTTAGGTTTGAGTAGTTCTAAGTTCTAGGGGACTGATGACCACAGAAGTCAAGTCCCATAGTGCTCAGAGCCATTTGAATCATTTTTTAGAAAACAGCCGCTAAAGGCGGAAGAATCAGCAGTAATCAAAGGCATGATATGGGAAGATTTCAGTTAGATTACACCATGGTTAGACAGAGATCCGAAATCAGATACTGGATTGTAAGGCGTACCCAGGATCAGATATGGACTCAGATCACAATATAGTAGTGATGAAGAGTAGGTTAAAGTTTAAGACGTTAGTCAGGAAGAATCAATACGGAAAGAAGTTGGATACCGAAGTCCTAAGGAATGACGAGATGCGTTTGAAGTTCTCTAAGGCTATAGATACAACAATTAGGAATAGCTGTGTAGGCAGTCCAGTTGAAGAGGAATGGACATCTGTAAAATGAGCTATCACAAAAGTTACAAAGAAGGTAATTGCGAAGGACCCATGGCTAACAGAAGAAACATTTCAGTAGATTGATGACAGGAGGAAGCAGAAAAATATTCCGGGAAACACAGGAATACAGAAATACAAGTCGATGAGGAATGAAATAAATAGGACGTGCAGAGAAGCTAAGACGAAATGGCTGCAGGAAAAATGTGAATACATCGAAAAAGAAATGATTGTCGGAAGAACAGTCTCAGCACACAGGAAAGTTAAAACATCATTCGGTGACTTTAAAATCAAGGGTTGGAACATTAAGAGTGCAACGGCAATTCCACTATTAAATGCAGAGGACAGTGCGGATAGATGAAACGAATACATTGAAAGTCTGTATGAGGAGTAATATCTGTATGATGTGATAGAAGGGGAAACACGAGCTGATTTAGAAGGAATAGGGAGTCCAGTATTGGAACCAGAATTTAAAAGAGTTTGGAGGACTTAAGCTCAAATAGGGCAGAAGGGATAGATAACATTCCCTGAAAACTTCTAAAGTCATTGGGGGAAGTGGTATCAGATCGACAATTCACGTTGGTGTGTAGATAGTATGAGCCTTGCGACACGTCATCTGACTTTCAGAAAAATATCCTCCACACATTTCTGAAGACTGCAAGAGCTGACAAGTAGGAGAATTATCGTATAATCAGCTTAATAGCTCATGCATCCCAACTGGTAAGAAGAATAAAATACAAAAGAATGGAAAAGAAAATTGAGGATGTGCTAGATAACGATCAGTTTGGCTTTAGAAAAGGCAAAAGCAAAAGAGATGCAATTCTAACGTTGCGGTTGATGATAGATGCAAGATTAAAGAAATATCAAGACACGTTCATAGGTTGTGTCGACCTGGAAAAGCCTTCGACGATGTAAAATGGTGCTAGATGTTAGAAATTCTGAGAGATATAGGGATAAGCGATAGGGAAAGACGGTGAATAATAAGAGTGGACGACCGAGGACGTAGTGGTCAGATTAAAAATGGTGTAGGACAAGGATGTCTCTCCCCTCCCCTGCCATTCAATCTGTAAATCGAAGAAACAATGGTGGAAATAAAAGAAAGATTCAGGAATGGAATTAAAATTGAAGAAGAAAGCTGAGTGAAAGTGAAGAAGAATGACATGACGTGCTGAGCGGAATGAACAATTTCATGAGCACAGAATATGGACTGAGAGTAAATCGAAGGAAGTCGAAAGTAATTAGGAGTTGCACAATTGAGAACAGCGGGAAACCTAACATCAGGATTGACGGTTACGCCGGCTGCGGTGGTCTAGTGGTTCTAGGCGCTCAGTCCGGAACCGCGCGACTGCTACGGTCGCAGGTTCGAATCCTACCGCGGGCATGGATGTGTGTGATGTCCTTAGGTTAGTTAGGTTTAAATAGTTCTAAGTTCTAGGGGACTGATGACCACAGATGTTAAGTCCCATAGTGCTCAGAGCCATTTGAACCATTTTGACGGTTACGAAGCAGATGAGGTTCACGAATTCAGATACCTAGGCAGTAAAATAACCAATGACAGATGGAGCAAGGAGGACATCAAAAGCAAACTCTCGAAGGCAAAAAGGGGATTCCTGGCCAGGAGAAGGCTACTAGTATCAACCATGGGTCTTAATCTGAGAAAGAAATTTCTGAAAACATAGGTCTGTAGTACAGAATTGTATGGTAGTCAAACATGGACTGTGGGAAAACCGGAACAGAAGAGAATCGAAGCATTTGAGATGTGGTATTACAGACAAATATTGAAAATTAGGTGGACTGATAAGGTAAGGAATGAGGAGGTTCTGTGCAAAATCGGAGAGGGAAGAAATGTGTGTGAAACACTGATAACGAGAAGGGACAGGATCGTAGCACATCTGGTTGAGAGTTGAAGGAATGACTTCCATGGTACTAGAGGGAACTGTAGAGGGCAAAAACTGTAGAGGAAGACAGAGATTGGAATACATCCAGCAAATAATTGAGGACGTTGTTTGCAAATGGTAATCCGAGATGAAGAGGTTGGCACAGGAGTGGAATTCGTGGTGGGCCGCAGCAGTCAGAAGACTGATGACCCCAAAAAAAATGTATATATATATATATATATATATATATAGTTTAGCCTTAGTATGATTGCTGGCATTATTGGGGACAGATTATCTATGAAACACTGTGTGGACCATCAAACATTGAGTTTTTCACGTAACACTTAAACCTTTTGCTGGAAGATGTGGATCATGTGGTTCATCAACGATGGGGTACCGGTGCAGTTCGCTCTGCAAGATCAGTTTTAAATCAGTTTCCTTTGCAAGTATTGGCCAGCAGCACCTTGGTTTAATCCATCTGCTGACCTCGAGTCATAGAATTTCTTGGGGTGGATTGACGGGGGGGGGGGGGGGGGGGGAGGGCGTGTAAAGTACATAGCTACTTGATACCAACTTGAAGACCTATTGCGATTGCTAACATTATTCGCCAGCTTGTTCAAGAAGGATATTAGCAGGCACAGTAGACACCTGCAGGGTGAACCGACTAAGACCACTCACTATGTGGCATTTAGAAGGCTGTTACAGATAATGATAGACGTTTTGCACATCTCATCTGGGCATCAGAAGACAACATCCAAAAAGAAAAAAATCCTGTAGAATCAGGTTTGAAAACAAGAAGACTAGAAAAAAAGAAATATGTAACAAAAACTCCGTGTCTATCACTAAGAAATTTAGAAAGAAGTGACCAGATGTACATTGCCGGAAAAAATTCGTGCACCCTTTCTGAGGTTTCTAATTTAATCTAAATTTATTGTTGCTACGGTTCATATGGAGTACATGAAATGATTACATTTACAGATCAGTAGGGCCATTGTTTCTAAGGTACCAGGTATCGATCTATGCTGAAACACGATTAGTATATGGTGCAGCCAGCACGGGCGTCGATCCGAGCACTACCTGGCACCCAGACGATCGTACAGATAGGAAATACTGTCCTGCGATACGCTGTGACACACCTGCTCCATCTGGTAGCACGGTTCTGTGAGAATTATTGGCTGACGAGACGCACGATTCCCTTCTCGTCCAATCGTATCCTACACATGCTTGGTAGGAGACAAGTCAAGAGATTGTGCTGAGCAGGGAAGTTGCCGCAGGTCTTGCAGAGCATGTGTTGGGAATGTGTAGACGAGCATTATTTTGTTGGAGCAGCACATCACCCATCTGTTGCCAAATCGGCAAGAGAATTGCTCTGACAAAATTCTGCATGTACCGATCACTGATTAGCTTCCTCTCCAGATACACCAAAGCTGAAGAAGATTAGTTGCTTATCGCACTTAAGACGGCCTTGGGTTGGGCTAGTGTGTCTTGGACAAATGCACTCTATGAGACAGTGCTCACCAGGTGTACGTTGTTCATGAAAAGGACCATCACTTGCGTGCCGGGAGAATCTTCTTTCATCGGTGAAGACCACGTCGTGCCATTCCATCATCCAAGTAATTCTCTGACGGCACCAGTCGAGAGTTACACGTCGATGTCGTGGTGTGAGTGGATGACGGGTTAGAAGTATGTGTGCCCATAGTCTCAACATTTATACATCTAGTCTCACGAGCCCTCTTATTTGTGTTGTGGTGGCTGTGTCCTTATAAATAGACGATCCTGGCGGGCGTCTGTGCTGCATGGGCGTCCAGAACCCCGTCTATGGTTGCAGCAATGTTCACGTGACCACTGGTACCAGAAGCTTTTCACAACTGACGCAACACGTGGCAGTTCTTCAAAAGGACTATCCCGACACTCGGAAGGGCACAATTTCACCCCTTTCAGGATCGATCAGTTGACTGTAGGAAGCGCCATAGGATAATTGTCTGCGTGCTTCACATGATTTCACCACACCCAGCTTTCTGACAGTGAGCGTTGCCTAAAATGTGTTGACACAGATGGCGCTCTGGTACCTATGGCACTACGCTGTCTGTTGACGGACGACGCTGAAACAATTATATGCACATCTTCTATCCGCCTGGTGACATGTGGGGTCATCGGATGAAAATCGACGTCGTCATTCCAGGTGTATATTTTTTTTTTCCCGGGTGCGTGTATATGGTCATTTTGCCTCTTTTTAAGTCCTCTATCCATTCCCCAGGGGTTTCCAACATAATAATTAGCGTGATTGACGTGGTTAAAATACACGATAATAGATGTAAAAGTGTTCCTATAACGAGCCGTTGTCGAGATAACGCTGCGAATGTATCATTACCGCCACCACTGTTTTCAGTATGAAATATTCACTTGTTAGTCCTAATGTATATGAATCATTTAGACTAAGTCCATATCTCACTGGGCTCATATTTCAACCATTACGTTAACAAGAAAAACGATACTGATTCCGCTCGTTACAGTTAACAATACACTCGCACATGCTGAAGAAGGGATTACATGTGCTCACATTTTGATGCAATGTTACGTTTCCTGCGGTAAATTACAAATTCCCTCCAGCACTACTAGATCGTCTCGTAAATCTTGACAAAACTGTACAATTACATGTTCAAGTGCGACATTCTTATCAAAGGGAATTATTTACGGCCTTGCAAAGATAATACAGAAAATTCCAGAGGATTTGTTTCACGTAATCACCCAGCCGGATAGCCTCGCACGCCGATTCCTTGATTCGAGGAGCCGTTCTGATGGCAGATGTAATCCGCCCGGCGGATTAGTGACCTGGGGCGGTGTGCGAGCCACCCTAGATGTTGCTCGTGTCGTTTCCGAGAACCGACGAGGTGAACTGGTACATGCGTCCTGTCTCAGTTACACGATTTCCAGACACTTCAAAAACTTTCTCCCACTTTCAGGTCGATAATATTTGACGAAGACAGAAAGGGCTACACAAATTCCATGCTGGAGAAGGGGGTGGTCACGCGAAGAGTATCAGGCCACCCCACCTGCACCAGTAACACTGGCAAGTCTAGATTAATATGCCAATCCCAGGGTAGCGACAGGAAGCGAATCTTGTCTGCCTGTGCTAGTAACACTGCCTAATCCAGATTAAGATGTCGCTCCCGTTAAGATAAGGGATAAGCCGCAGTTAATGTATAAAGATTGACGGCGACTAATCCCTTAGGCTAAAGTACGTGTCCCGATCGCTCTGTCAACTTTAACCCTATCGATTTGTTAGACGCAGTGTTACACCAGCTGCAAACTGTGCTGGGTATCCAATGTCCACGAAATTCTTTACACGACCTGATTGAGTAGATTACGAAATACATTAGCGAGCATTACACCTTAGAGTCCCCACTCTCTTGCGCTTTAATGTTATGTGTAACTGTTCATTTGATTGTGTCAGTCATAAAATTTAAAACTTTGTTTCTGTAGACAGTGTTCTTATTATTTTCGATGCTTTTTGCCACTTTCAGCTGCAGGTGAGGAAGTTTCCAGTTTCACTTCACATGAAACTGGAAAATTAAGACATGTTCTTGAATATAATCCACGGTTGAAGTTGGTCAGTTGCACGGAAAATAAAAGAATACGCCGCACTTGGAAAATGGTTTCACTCTCAGTATTAACACCCTATCATAGAAGTAAAGTTTTTGTGACACAGTCAATTCAGCACCTGCTTGAATCAGTTGATATTTAAGCAAAAGCACGAAGAAAGTTACCACAAGCAGTTAGAGTATTGGAAAGAGAGATGATCCATCATCTGCATGAGAATGTATTCTCATTATAGTACCTCCGGGTCAATCGTTGGCCCACAACCGTTCCTGTTTTACGTTAATGACCTGCGACTATATTTTAATGAAGTGGCACAATCACTCCTGTTTTCGGGTGATAGAGCCATTAAAGTGAAACGTTGAGAAAAGTAGCTCACCCATTTTCATACTGTCAAAAATATCCACTTTCTGTGGAAATAATAAAAACACGGTCCACTCACATCAGCGTGAGCACCGCCTATGTTCGACGTCAACTTGCAGTAACCACTTACGGATGGCAGGTGTTGAGACTATAAAAAGTGCAGTCGTTGTAGCAATGAGGAAACGCAGAAATCTATCCGACGTCCAAAAGGGAATGATCAGTGGCTTCCTAGCCAAAGGTGGAAGCATTCCGAAACGGCTAAGTCTGTAAACTGTTCGCGTGCCGCCGTAGCTAAAGTATATGAAGCGGGGCGAAATAGTGCTGTTAAGCCAACGGTAGCGAACCACGTGTCATGCATGACAGCAGTGAACGATGGCTGCGGACACGCGTAAGGGAGAATAGACGTGGATCTGCTGACGAACTGGCCGCCCAGATTAATCAAGGCGCTATCAACTTTTTGCCCTCAACAACCGTTCAGCAACCGTTCAGCAACCGTTGCCGCTTTTGGGTCTTCGCAGGAAGCGCTTCGTTTATGCATCCATACTGACTACTATTCATCGGCGACGGAGGCTGCAAATTGCATGCCAGAACCGGATCTGGACGTCCAGTGAGGGGTGACACTTGTACTTTTCAGATGACTCAAGCTTTATGTTCCATCGCACTGATGGCCGCTGGCACCCACTGCGTGAAACTTTCGAAATAAAACAACGTGCAACAATTACTTGAGGAGAGAGCGTTTTGTTCTGGGGAATGTTTCCGTGATATGGTTATTTTGGATGGCTGGAGGTATCAACAACAATCTGCACCTATCCTTGGGGACCATGACCAGCCCTACACCTAGTGTGCTTTTCCCTAGCACTTTCGTGTTTCAAAGAGGTTGGATCTCGATCGGGCTGTACGCGTCATGGATAGTTAACCAAGAATTACGGCGCAGTTGGTGACGGTACTCGAGTTGATATGGCTCCACATCCCTATTGATACCTTCCGGAACCTTAGAGACTCTCTTCCCGCACGTCACGCAGCGGCACACGCTCAAAAATGTGGCCAACTGCTTCTGCCATTAATGTCACTGGTCAGAGTAATAAACAAGTTAGAAAGTTCTAAGTTCTGTGGTGCGCATATTGATGAAACCTTCACTGGACGAACCATACAGTATTTCTGCAAAAAGCCCGCACACTTAGCCGTGCGGTGTAACGCACTGATTTCCGGAGCGGGAAGGCGTGCCGGTCCGCGCCACGAATCCGCCCAGCGAATTAGTGTCGAGGTCTGGTGTGCCGGCCAGCCTGTGGATGGTTTTTAAGGCGGTTTTCGAGCTGCTTCGGCGAATGTGGGCTGTTTCCCCTCATTCTGCCCTAGTTCCACTATGTCGACGATTGCTGTGCAAACACTGTCTCCACGGACGCGTACACGATATTTCCTGTAACACGCAAACATTTAGGGCTACACTCGCCTGGTGTGAGACGTTCCTAGGGGTTCCACTGGGGGCCGAACCTCTCAATAACCCTGGGTTCGGTGTTGGGCGGCGATGGGGTGAGTGGACTGCTGTCGACTGTTATGGGGTTGTGAACCACTGACGGCTACGGTGGGGACAAAGCCTCTCCGTCGTTTCTAGGTCCCCAGTTCAATACAATACAACACAGTGCACGGCCTGCGTACATCTTTACATTCGGCTAGTTTAACCATAAGTAGAATTACCAATCTGAGGATGCGGAAGTCGGTAAAGTAACATACTTACCCTATTATCACTCACTTACGCCATAATGTTCTAGGGTACCAGTTCAATTACGCAAAAGTCTTCTTTGCACTAATGAGAGCTATGAGAATCATGTGCGGAGTTAACAGAAGCACATCTAGCAGATATGTGTTTAAGCAGCTATGATTATTAACCACAGCCTCACAGTACATTTATTGGCGTATTTGACGAGATATGTTGCCAACAATCCATTTGATCTTGAGCCTAATAGATATAATTACAACACTAGAAGGAAAAATTATCTATATTGATCTATAATAGATTTAGCTTTAGCACAGAAACGGGCGAACTACCATGGAAATAAAATTTGTGACAAACGGAATAGGTTTTTTCGAAATGTAGATTAAAGATGTTTCTCTTTAAGAGTTCCTTCTGTAGCAAGGACGTATACCGGAACAGAAATATCAGTTTTTACTTAATAACTATATTTGTGTGTGTTTCTGCCTATGTTTTCTGTACTTGTTATGTTGATACTTTCCAAAAGACAGATGTAAGGAACCAACCACGTTACCTCTTCAGATCCTCAGTGATGTTCCGACAGTCCAGTTGCGTATTGTGATGAGCAGGCCGCTTTGAGACGACAGCCTCTTGAGGACATTCAGGGGTCCGTGTGAGTGCCTTCATCTCTGGAAGAGCAAAACCGTATGGTTCAGTAAGACACAGGGTGGCGGATGCCACGTGTAACTGACATATACCGAAACACAAAGGCCACCATGAGAAGCCGAGGAACACTTCACACCGCCGGCAGATGTCAGCAGTAGAGGCTGCAGGCGACGGCGAAGAGCGCAAGGGAGAGGTCGTGCCCCCCGGCCGCGAGGTGGGAGTGCAGGCGCCGCGCCCGGGAAGCCTCCTGCCGCTGGATCGCCGCCGTGTTGTCTCCTGACGAGGGAAGAACAAGTAGCTACAGAAACGCAGTCTTTTCCCTTCAACTTAGTGTTCAGATGGTTTAGGTGTCGCACTGGTTGAAAATAAACCAAATGAAGGAGAAGATAGTGACGAACAGCACAAATATATTCAGCGTCTATCAGTGGAGTAAGGAAGTGATGGGATGAAGGGATTCTCCTATGAGGAGGTAATATGACAACAATAAGATAGGCTAAGAGGGCTTTCTTTGCCACAAGAATTCTAGAATCAGTAATAGGTTTCATTTCAGGGAGACATTTCTGCGAGTGTACGGTCGGAATACAACGTTATATGGAAGTGAATAACGGCGTGTGTGATAAACAGAGAAGAAGAAAATCAAAGTGTTAGAGGTACCTTACGGATGGGTGCTGAAAATTAATCAGTCTGATAAGAGAGGATCCGGCAAAGTGGCTAAGAGGGCCCGAACGTGTCCTTAAACACAACTGGACTTATGTCTTTGAGTGTGCTGGATACATTTCTTTTTACATGGAGTCAGCAGTATCGGTGAGGAAAGGAACGTGTGGAAAACACTTCAGAAAGTGACAGGACCACAGAAGATGAGCTAAGGCATAAGCAGTCAACTCACGTGATAGCAAAATAAAACCTTTATAGGAGAACAAGGATTGAGATACATCTATATAAGACTTGATATTGGTACCGAGAGGTAAAGAGATCAGTACAATCGTGGCGGGCCACACCAAATAAGTTAGAATACTGACAAATACCACTCCACGTTTCTCTGACACAGCTGTGGAATACAACATAACAGTTTATATTATTGTTTGCATTTTTCAAACACAGAAAGTTCTCGTTACTCTTATTTTTATTTTTGTTAATGATGTTGTTGTGGTCTTCAGTCTAGAGACTGGTTTGATGCACCTCTCCAAGCTACTCTATCCTGTGCAAGTATCTTCATCCCCCAGCACCTACTACAACCTAGATCCTTCGGAATATGCTTAGTGTATCCATCGCTTGGCCTCCCTCTACGATTTTTGCCCTCCACACTGATCCCCCCCCCCCCCCCCCCAATACTAAATTTGGGATGCCTTGATGCCTCAGAACATGTCCTACCAACCGATCCCTTCTTCTAGTCAAGTTGTGCCACAAATTTCTCTTCTCCCAAATTAAATTCAATACCTCCTCCTAAGTTATATAATCTACCTATTTGACCTTCAGCTTTCTTGTGTAGTACCACATTTTGAAAGCTTCTATTCTGTTCTTCTGCAAACTATTTAACGCGCATGTTTCGCTTCCATACATGGCTACACTCCATACAAATACATTTGCAAACGATTTTCTGACACTTAAAACTATACTAGATGTTGAAAAATTTCTCTTCTTCAGAAATGCTTTCCTTTCCATTGCCAGTCTACATTCTATATCCTCTCTGCTTCGACCATCATCAGTTAATCTGCTCCCCAAATCGCAAAACTCATTTACTACTTTACGTCTCTCATTTTATAATCTAATTCCCTCAGCATCACCCGACTTAATTCGACTAGACTCCACTATACTCGTTTTGCTTTTGTTGATATCCATCTTACGTTTATCCTCCTTTCAAGACAATGTCCCTCCCAATCAACAGCTCTTCCACGTCCTTTGCTGCCCCTGACAGAATTATAATGTCATCGTCGTACCTCAAGTTCTTATTTCGTCTCCATGGATTTCAATTCCTACTCCGGATTTTTCTTTTGTTTCCTATACTTCTTGATCAATATACAGATTGAATAACATCGGGGATAAGCTACAACCCTGTCTCACTCTCTTGCCAATCACCGCTTCCCTTTCATGCCTCAGGACTCTTATAAGTGCCATCTGGCTTCTGTACAAATTGTAAATAGCCTTTCGCTCCCCGTATTTTGCCCTGCCGCCTTCTGACTTTGATAGAGAATAATCCAGTAACATTGTCAACAGCTTTCTCTAAGTCTACAAATGGTAGAAATGTAGGTTTGCCTTTCCCTAATCTATCATCTACGATGAGTCGTAGGGTCAGTATTGCTTCACGTGTTACTATATTTCCATGTAATCCAAACTCATCTTCCCCGAAGTCGTCTTCAACCAGTTTTCGCATTCGTCTGTAAAGAAATCGCGTTAGTATTTTGAAGCCGTGACTTATTAAACCGATAGTTCGGTAAATTTCATATCTGTCAACACCTGCTTTCTTTGGCATACGAATTATTATATTCTTCTTGATATCTGAGGGTATTTCGCCTGTCTCACACATCTTGCTCTCCAGATGATAGAGTTTTGTCAGGGCTGACTTTCTCAAGGATGTCAGTAGTTCTAATGGAATGTTGTCTACTGCTGAGGCCTTGTTTCGACTCAGGTCTTTCAGTGCTGTGTCAAACTCTTCACGCAGTATCATATCTCCCATTTCATTTCATCTACATCCTATTCTATTTCCATAATATTGTCCCCAAGTACATCGCACTTGTATAGACCCTCCATATACTCCTTCCACCTTTCTGCTTTTCCTTCTTTGCTTAGATACGTGTTTCCATCTGAGCTCTTTATATTCATACAAGGGGTTCTCTTTTCTCCAAAGATGTCTTAAATTTTTCTGTAGGCAGTACCTACCTTACCCCTAGTGAGGTATGTATCTACATCCGTATATTTGTCGTCTAGCCATCCCTGCTTAATCATTTTGCACTTCCTGTCGATCTCATTTCTAGACGTTTGTGTTCCTTTTTGCCTGCTTCAATTACAGCATTTTTATATATTCTCCTTTCATCATTTAAATTCAATATAGCTTCTGTTACCCAAGGATTTCTACTAGCCCTCTTCTTTATACCTGCTTGATCCTCTGTTGGGTTCACTATTTCATCTTTCAAAGCAACCCATTCTTCTTCTACTGTATTTCTTTGCCCCATTCCTGTCAATCGTTCCCTAATGCTCCCCCAGAAACTCTCTATAACCTTTGGTTCTTTTAGTTTATCCAGGTCCCATCTCCTTAAATTCCCACCTTTTTACAGTTTCTTCAGTTTTAATCTACAGCTCATATCCAATAGATTGTGGTCAGAGTCCACACTTGCCCCTGGAAAAGTGTTACAATTTAAAACCTGGTTGATAAATCTCTGTCTACCATTATATAATCTATCTGAAATCTTCCAGTGTCTACAGGCCTCCTCCATGTAAGCATCCTTCTTTCAAGATCCGTGAACCAAGTGTTACATATGATTAAATTATTATCTGTGCAAAATTCTACAAGGCGGCTTCCTGTTTCATTTCTTACCCCCATTCCATATTCACCTACTACGTTTCCTTCTCTTCTTTTTCCTACAATCGAATTCCAGTCATCCATGACTATTAAATTTTCGTCTACCTTCACTATCTGAATCATTTATTTCATCTTATCATATATTTAAACAATCTCTTCGTCATATGCTTAGCTAATTGGCATATAAACTTGTACTACTTTGGTAGGCGTAGGCTTCGTATCTATCGCGGCCACAATAACCCGTTCACTACGCTGTTTGCAGTAGCTTGCCCGCCCTCCTATTTTTTTATTCATTATTAAACCTATTCCTGCATTACCCCTACTTCATTTTGTATTTATAACCCTGTATTCACCTGACCAGAAGTCTTGTTCCTCCTGCCACCGAACTTCACTAATTCCCACTGTATGTAACTTTAACGTATCCATTTCCCTTTCTAAATTTTCTAACCAACGTGCCTGATTAAGGTATCTGACATTTCACGCTCAGTTCCGTAGAACGTCAGTTTTATTTCTCCTGATAACGATAATTATGATGATACAGCTTACGAGATCATTTGATGTATCTGTGCCAAGATAAAGCCTGCAATTCTAAGCAAACGCCGAGGATTGCTGTCAAAAGGTGAAAGGTTTTGTGTTGTTGCACGACAATGCCCGTCTGCTGCTCACACTGCTGAAATGCTCCACAAACTCAAATTTTAAGTACTGGATCACCCTTCATATAGTCCCGATCTTGTTCCTTCTGAATACCACTTGTTTGGTCCACTCAAACAGGCATTAAGAGGCTGTCGATTTGCCTCGGATGAAGCAGTGAAAGAAGCGGTGCATTCTTGACTTGCAGCTCAACCTAGAACCTTCTTTTATGAGGGCATCAGGAATCTTGTACAACGATGGACCAAGTGCGTTGAAACGAAAGGATATCGTGTCGAAAAATTATGTGCGTTTCCTATTTGTTTACAATAAAGTTTTATAACTACTTTGCTTATAATAATTGACTTACCTTCTTACATTAATTTTAAAATTTTATAACTATTATCAGTATTTCATAACACTATAATATTGACTATGTAAGTATATGACACTATAATACATGTGTGCTACGTAAAATTTTTGCCAATTATATAATTACGTTATTCCTGTGTTGTGCTGCAAATCTTTAGATACAATAAGTTAATGACAATTCTAAGGTACACTGCAACTGTGGGTTATTGCCGTTAGGGAAAGTTAGAAAAATCAATACTTTTGGCAAGGAGTGAGGATGTGCAGGAGAGCTGTCCTACGCTAGTGTGACATCAAGACGAAGTAAGCAGGAGACCTACTTCTTTGTGAAATGTGAGAATGAACATACGAAAGTAGCGTGCCCTGTCGGTACTTTGTGAGGTGCAAACTTCTCAGACAGCCACCAAGAGCATGACGGGTGTGGACAAATGTAAGAGGCTCCACTAACATCCTGCCTACCGTCGTACATCAGTAAAACGCCTGATGGACAGGCAACCCTGCAAGTGGAGATGCATCACGTACATGAGTACCTCCCATGCAACCTGTCTCAGGGCTTCGGCCGATGGTGAGAGCCATATTGTAACTGATAGATTGCAGGGCCAGGGCACCCACGATTCTCCTCGCTGGTGTTCTACTTCCCTCCACCGAGTCATGTGTGTGGAAATAGATCCTGAAGTATACCTCTACACACCGGCTATTTATAGCGACGTAGCTCCAATCGTCTGCATTTCTTCGCCGACGCTCTGGAACAACTCAAGTGAGAGCTAATACTGGTCCTACCACACGTCATCGGACCTCCCCAGTGTCGCCTCTGAGAAGTCTCTTCAGACAGTTGCTGCCGAATAACTCTCCTTCCTTTCACTGGGGAACTTCGTTGGCTTAGTTTTAACGACACTTCATCTTACACAATTTTGGTGTTTTCGAGGCGAACGCATGATAGATGTCTTTGATAGTTTATAATTAAGTTTCGTAAGAGGTAGTCTTTTGTTTAATTAATATCATATTGTATTGTAATAGACGTGTCTCATGCAGACTTGGGACGTATTTTTTCTCGTGCATCTCACTATGTGAGCTATAACAGTGGATAAAAGGTGTTTTTTGAGCCCAGGTGGTCGCATGTGCGTTCTTCTATTCCTTACTTCACTCAGGTCGACAGATCAGACCTTCTTGTTCCTCTGTGGTTGAACACTCTGTTCCATAACCCCCAGATATGACGCAACAGATGTTTTACCTGCAAGATATACCACACGTCATGCAGGGGCTTGTAAACACGGAGAAGGACCTTATGGCAGAATCTGATGGTGGATCACAATGATCTTCTCAAATGGACTCCACGACTAAAGTCCTGTGCAGAGCTCTTGTCCTACTTCTGGCCTTTGACAGGAGAGCGGAACCTTGGCCTGCCATGGACAGAAATTAAGGCTTATGGCACCTATGGTGTAGTCCATTGTCGGGAATTCCTCCTTGTCTACAGTGGATCAGAAGTCTGCTGCCTTCTTCAGCAATTAAAGCATCACGTGCCCTCTCAAATGAGGATATTTCGCTGGCAGTAGTACATTGAGTCTTCGACTCTCAGATGCATCTCGAACTGGTGTGGGACAAATTGCATAGCTGCTGTAATCAACGGGTGCAATCGTGTTGGGATTTGATTGCGATGCTCTGAGGTCTGCCTGAGGAGTTTCGTTTTTGGTGCTTAAATGACAACTGTCAACACCCATAAGCCATGTCACTCATTAGAGACATGATTCTGGTGCATGCTCCAGAAGAAGGTATTTGGACAGACTAACTGAAACTGAAAGGCTTCACGTTGGATTCTGTCTATCATTCAAGCATTCTAGCAGTTCCTCCATGTGTCAGCATCCCTGCGCAATGCATCTTAGGTCTATTCCACCTGGTCCTCCCACTATCCGCCAACCCAGCGGAGCCCCTGTCTGTGGAGTACTTCGCTCCCAGTACACTGGCATTCTAAGCCTGCCACCCACAACAGTTGTCCTCTTACATCGATTGTTTTGTCATTCATCATAGGCACCAGTTTAGCCATGCCAGATGTGCCTCATGTGGCAAAACAGATTACAAATGTCTGCTAAACCTTCGTCAAGATTCACGTGGATTGCTCTCAGGTGGACCCCTTCCCAGTAGAGCAACCTGGCGTAGCAGACCTTGAGGTCCTCCACAAGTATGTGGGCTACCAGTCCAGAGTCAACAAGTGTGTCAGCAAGTGTTTTTCAATTGCTACCCAGTTTCCCTCCAGGTCGGCACTGGATCTATATCGTCGATCACTGTGTGGAGCACTTAACCGTCATTGACCACTCCGCTCTTCCAGATCTTTGGCCAGTACCTTCGTGGTTACAGCATTGAAGTAGTGGGTTGATCAAAGGAAAGTCCAAAGCCCTCATTAAATATGGTATCTCAAAATGCAAGATGTGTCTCCTTGTCGTTGATATGCCTGGAAAGACGGATTTGTGGGATTAATATCTTTGACGCTTTGGGATTAGATGTCCACAGCGCAAAAAAAAAAAAAAAAAAAAAAAAAAAACATCGAGCCTGGCACAGACAATTCGTATTTCAAAACTCATTCATATATGTATCGTTTGGTTTCTGATCCATCTATTACATGTGACACGGGCTTCAAATCCACATCACTCTCCTATCAATGACCATGTCCTCTTATCTCAAGGCTCAGAACAATCCATTCACCATGCACGATTTTGAAGGCCGTTTCCAACAGTCAGTGGGCCACACCATCATGCTGGTCGACAAACCAACAGCTCCCTTTGCATGTATGGTGACTTCAAGGACACCAATAATGCACAGTCCATTGTTGATTTTTACTCTCTCCCAGAGGTAGACGAAATACTTACTCGGTTGGCTGGGGCAGAACCTTTCTTAAAATTGTTAACAAGGACGCCTATTTACAGCAAGTCTCACGATATGGCATTGCAAAATTTGCTGCTAATAAACACGACCTTCAGTTTGTTCTGCTACAATTGCCTGCCCTTTGGGACTGCATTCACGAAAGCCATGTTCCATAGGCATTTGGAACACCTTATGCGAGAAGTGCCAGGCATAGCAAATTATGTGGACTACATCATCATTGCAGGCCAGTTCGCCCAACACCTGGTGAATAGCCTGGACGCCCCTTTTCTCATTGTACAGGTAGCAAATCCTGATTGTAACTTGGAGAAGTTGAAGCTTTTCTTTACTTAAGTCGAATATTTGGAGCATATCACCAGTGCTGCGATGGCATTGGCACAGTAAAACTATGAATGAATGGAAGGACTGACTAGATCTCTTGCTTTAAAATAATTCCACAACAAACTTTAAGGGCGCCATTTTACCCACTTCACTGACCACAAGTCACTGATGATGTTATTCCTGTTTGATGAGAAGATCCCCTCCAAATCGCCTCACAGCTTTCAACGATGGACCTTATGTCTCACAGATTATTTCTGTGAAATCCAGAGCCATTTTCTGTATCACCATGCTAACAGTGTCGGTGGGTCAATAGCCCTCTCTTGACTCTGTTCCCGATCTAATCTGCCACTTCGACACCAGTGAGTAAGAAGCCGTTGTCTCACTCTCTATCATTGCCAAACTGATGGTTCAGTGTTCAGCAGAAGACCCAATTCTTCATGTGTTTCTCCTTCTGGTCCAGTGGGACTGGCCATCTAATTGCCTGTTACTCAAGGGTGAAAAGGGCTGGACTCAGGTCGTCGTTCTATATTTCCTCCAGCACTGGACCCTACACTTGCCTCACCCCTGTCATTGGGGCATCATGCCGACGAAGTACATGGAGCATCAACAGTTGTATTGGAAAGAGATTGACGCCGATATTGCAGCTGCTGAGGGAACCTGCACATTCTGCCAAAGCAAACAAGTGTCGCTGCTACATTGATCTCTCTCATGGCTGGAGATATGGACATCACAGTCACAGCTCCATTTGGACCGTGTGGGCTGCTTCATTTGTCATTATTGGCTCGTCATAGTGGACGCTGAATCTAGATTCCCATACGTCTTCTGGATATCCTCTACATCCTAAGCACATACAATCCCAATGTTGACTTGGATATTTACGACTGAAGGTCGGCCCGAAACAGTTGTCACATACATTGGGACTCACTTTATGTGCATCCTTTTGTGCTTCAAATAGAACTGCTTTCATGCACCAGCGCCATTTGATCCTGTTTATGATGGTCTGGCAGATTACTTTATTTGAGTGTCACAGCTGCAAGTTCCACTCATTGGACGATGCACTCTTCACCTTTCTGGCCTGCTATTGGGCAGAGTAGAAGCAGGTGCTAAGTCCATCTGAACGAATCCATGAGTTGCCACGGTGATCACATTTCTTGCTTCTACACTCACACCAGCCACACGTGAGCCTTCTGCGGAGCGTGCTTTCTTCCAGAAAGAAATTCTTTGAAGGTGGTTCCACAGAGAGCGCAAAAGCTGAAAATTTGAAAGCGATCCATACCCCCCACTTTTGAGGCTTCCCCATTGCATGCATATTTCACACGATGGTAGAATGATTACAGTTGATTACATATGACAGTTATCCAGTTCACTGGCATGGATCATTGTGCATTAATGCTTTTGACCGATCTTCATTGAACCCTAAAGGTCTTCCTGAACATGAAGAGTCACTAAAACAACATTCTTGCAGTGCTCTGTCCAATGGCATTATTCCTACAGACGGGGCAAATGTTACTGGTGCTTTCACCGGCAGCCACCTCTCTATGCAACTCAAAAATATTCCGATTTCTCCACTTAGCACTCCATTTGCTACTGTCCACATCTCCACTCACTGTTTCATAATGACAGAATGTTAACTCAAATAGCAACAGTGAACTACAAAAGAAGAATGACAATTGATAAATAAACACACGGCAATCTAATTACTAACATTAAAACAAAAATGCTATGAACGTGTACACCAACCTAACAGAAGTGTTTAAATGCATTCCTTTTTAATTCCAAAGTTCGTTTAGACGATAGTATTGACGATGGAGGGGGTAGCGGGATGGGTGGGTGGAGGGGGGGGGTGTTACTAGTAACTGTTTTGAAGCACAGGACCAGTACCTTGGCAGAGCATTGAAGCACCAGTACAACTGAATTTCCTACATGCACTTCTGTGCTGACAGATGTGGACAATATCAGGATATACGGATGCTATGTAGTCGAATTGTGTCGGGTGATGCTCAGGGAATTAGATTAGGAAATGAGACACTTAAAGTAGTAAAGGAGTTTTGCTATTTGGGGAGCAAAACAACTGACGATGGTCGAAGTAGAGAGGATATAAAATGTTGACTGGCAATGGCAAGGAAAGCGTTTCTGAAGAAGAGAAATTTGTTAAATCGAGTATAGATTTAAGTGTCAGGAAGTCGTTTGTGAAACTGTATGTGTGGAGTGTAGCCATGTATGGAAGTGAAACAGTTTGGACAAGAAGAGAATAGAAGCTTTCGAAATGTGGTGCTACAGAAGAATGATGAAGATTAATTGGGTAGACGACATAAATAATGAGGCGGTATGGAATAGAATTGGGGAGGAGTTTGTGGCACAACTTGAGTAGAAGAAGGGGTCGGTTGGTAGAATATGTTCTGAGGCATCAAGGGATCACCAATTTAGTATTGGAGGGCAGAGTGGAGGGTAAAAATGGTAGAGGGAGACCAAGAGATGAATACACTAAACAGATTAAGAAGGATGTAGGTTGCAACAGGTAATGGGAGATGAAGAAGCTTGTACAGGATAGAGTAGCATGGAGAGCACCATCAAACCATTCTCTTGACTGAAGACCACAACAACAACATTTGGGGTTAGTAAGCCAGACAACAGAAGCACGTGGACAGCAGAGTGGGGTTTTGGGTGTGCTCACCCTCAGAGACGTAGACGCTGATGGTGTCGGGCTCGGTGCCGGGCGCGCCGCAGGTGTAGTTGCCGGCGTCGGCGCGGGCGGCGCGCGCCACCACCAGGCGGGAGTGCGTGCGCGGCCCCGGCTCCGTGCTGAGCGCGACGCCGCGCGCGCCGTCCCTGGAGAGGGGGCGGCCGTTGTGCGACCACACCACCTGCTGCGGCGGCGTCTGGCTCTGGCGGCAGGTGGCAAGCGGCGCGGCGCAGGGCGCAATCAAACTCTCTGCAACTGGGCTGCTGCGAGGCAGTGGGTGCGGGGGAGAGGTCGCAAAGCTTGGGAAGCGGTAGGCTGTCGGAGAAGGGTGTCTGCGTACCGGGGAACAGGGAGACAATCCTTCAACCTTCCCTCTCTTGGCTCCGAACCTTCGTTCTGATAGACTATTGTCAAAATATTACCTCACCCACCCACCTCCTGGTCAGTACATTTCTTGCGTCCGGTATTACTGCATCATCATCTTCATCATTATCATTATCATTTAAGATTGATTATGCCTTTCAGCGTTCAGTCTGGAGCATAGTCCCCCTTATAAAATTCCCTCATGATCCAATATTCAGTGCTAACATTGGCGCCAATTCTGATGTTAAGCCTATTACTTCAAAATCATTCTTAACCGAATCCAGGTACCCTCTCCTTGGTCTACCCCGACTCCGACTACCCTCTACTGCTGAAACTATGAGTCTCTAGGGTAACCTTGCTTCTCCCATGCGTGTAACACGACCCCACCTTCTAAGCCTGTCCGCCCAGACTGCTACATCTACAGGGTGTTGCAAAAAGGTACTGCCAAACTTTCAGGAAACATTCCGCACACACAAAGAAAGAAAATATGATATGTGGACATGTGTCCGGAGACGCTTACTTTCCATGTTAGAGCTCATTTTATTACTTCTCTTCAAATCACATTCATCATAGAATGGAAACACACACCAACAGAACATTCCAGCGTGACTTCAAACACTTTGTTACAGGGTTTGTTGAAAATGTCCTCCGTTAGCGAGGATACATGCATCCACCCTCCGTCGCATGAAATCCCTGATTCGCTGATGCAGCCCTGCAGACTGGCGTATTGTATCACATCCGTCCACAATACGAGCAGGAAGAGTCTCTACATTTGGTTCCGGTGTTGCGTAGACAAGAGCTTTCAAATGCCCCCATAAACGAAAGTCAAGAGGATTGAGGTCAAGAGAGCGTGGAGGCCATGGAATTGGTCCGCCTCTAGCAATCCATCGGTCACCGAATCTGTTGCTGAGAAGCCTACGAACACTTCGACTGAAATGTGCAGGAGCTCCATCGTGCATGAACCACATGTTGTGTCGTACTTGTAAAAGCACATGTCCTAGCAGCACAGGTAGAGTATCCCGTATGAAATCATGATAACATGCTCCTTTGAGCGTAGGTGGAAGAACATGGGGCCCAATCAAGACATCACCGTCAATGCCTGCCCAAACGTTCACAGAAAATCTGTGTTGATGACGTGATTGCACAATTGCGTGCGGATTCTCGTCAGCCCACACATGTTGATTGTGAAAATTTACAATTTCATCACGCTGGAATGAAGCCTCATCCGTAAAGAGAACATTTGCACTGAAATGAGGATTGACACATTGTTGGATGAACCATTCGCAGAAGTGTACCCGTGGAGGCCCATCAGCTACTAATAGTGCCTGCACACCCTGTACATTGTTCGGAAACAACTGGTTCTCCCGTAGGACTCTCCATGCAGTGACGTGGTCAACGTTACCTTCTACAGCAGCAACTTCTCTGACGCTGACATTAGGGCTATCGTCAACTGTACGAAGAATTGCCTCGTCCATTGTAGGTGTCCTCGTCGTTCTAGGTCTTCCCCAGTCGCGAGTCATAGGCTGGAATGTTCTGTGCTCCCTAAGACGCCGATCAATTGCTTCGAACGTCTTCCTGTCGGGACACCTTCGTTCTGGAAATCTGTACCGCGCCACGGCTATTGCCCGTGCTAATCCATACATCAAATGGGCATCTGCCAACTCCGCATTTGTAAACATTGCACTGACTGCAAAACCACTTTCGTGATGAACACTAACTTGTTGATGCTGCGTACTGATGTTCTTGGTGCTAGTACTGTAGAGCTATGAGTCGCACGTCAACACAAGCACCGAAGTCAACATTACCTTCCTTCAATTGGGCCAACTGGTGGTGAATCGAGAAAGTACAGTAGATACTGACGAAACTAAAATGAGCTCTAACATGGATAATAAGCGTTTCCGGACACGTGTCCAGATAACATCTTTTCTTAATTTGTGTGTGAGGAATGTTTCCTGAAAGTTTGGCCGCACCTTTTTGCAACACCCTGTATAGAGTTTATTCCCAGTTTATCTTTGATTTCCTCGTTGTGGACACCCTCCTGTAATTTTTCCCATCTACTAGTACCTGCAATCATCCTAGCTACTTTCATATCCGTGACCTCAACCTTATTGATAAGGTAACCTCAATCCACCCAGCTTTCGCTCCCATACGACAAAGTTGGTCGAAAAACTGAACGGTGCACTGATAACTTAGTCTTGGTACTGACATCCTTCTTGCAGAAGACAGTAGACCGTAGCTGAGCGCTCATTGCATTAACTTTGCTACACCTCGCTTCCAGTTCTTTCACTATGTTGCCATCCTGTGAGACATTACTTTCGTTTTGGAGATGCTAATCTTCATACCATAGTCCTTACATTTCTGATCTGGCTCTGAAATAGTACTTTGCAACTCTCAATCGAATCTGCCGTCACAACTAAGTCATTCGCATATGCGAGACTGCTTATTTTGTGTTGACGTGTCTTACTCTCACCCAGCCAGTCTACTGTTTTCCACATAGGATCCATAAATAATATGAACCACAGTGAAGACAGGTTGCGGCCTTGTCTTATCCCTGAGACTATTCTGAACCATGATCTCGATTTACCGTCAACTCTAACTGCTGCCTGACTATCTATGTAAAGACCATTAATTGCTTGCAAAAGTTAGCCTCCTATTCCATATTCTCGATGACAGACAATAACATCCTCCTAGGAACCCGGTCATATGCCTTTTCCACATCTATAAAGCATAGATGCAATTCCCTGTTCCACTCGTAACACTACTCCATTATTTGCCATAAGCTAAAGATGTGGTACTGACAACCTCTTTCACTTTTGAGGGATAAAACGAAGACTGAAAGCGAATTTGCGCTACTAGGTTTAGAGGTAATATCTTCTAAACAATGATATTTAAAAATGTATCTCATTTGACGTTGATGTGTAATTAAATATATTGAAAACCCTATTATCAGCGTTTGTATCCATGTGAAATTTTGCACAATACCACCAAAAACTGTAAACTTATGTCGCACTATAAATTAAAGATGCTTTTATGGCACAAAAATCCAGGTGTAATAAAGTTTGTTTCTGAAATACCATTTTTGGAAAGTAACTGTAGACAATACGCTGTAGGAGTATTTTCTATAAACCTAATTGAAATGTTGTTATTGTGTTTATTTATTTCACTTACAGGGCTATTACAAATGATTGGAGCGATTTCATAAATTCACTGTAGCTCCATTCATTGACATATGGTCACGACACACTACAGATACGTAGAAAAACTCATAAAGTTTTGTTCGGCTGAAGCCGCACTTCAGGTTTCTGCCGCCAGAGCGCTCGAGAGCGCAGTGAGACAAAATGGCGACAGGAGCCGAGAAAGCGTATGTCGTGCTTGAAATGCACTCACATCAGTCAGTCATAACAGTGCAACGACACTTCAGGACGAAGTTCAACAAAGATCCACCAACTGCTAACTCCATTCGGCGATGGTATGCGCAGTTTAAAGCTTCTGGATGCCTCTGTAAGGGGAAATCAACGGGTCGGCCTGCAGAGAGCGAAGAAACGGTTGAACGCGTGCGGGCAAGTTTCACGCGTAGCCCGCGGAAGTCGACGAATAAAGCAAGCAGGGAGCTAAACGTACCACAGCCGACGGTTTAGAAAATCTTACCGAAAAGGCTAAAGCTGAAGCCTTACCGTTTACAATTGCTACAAGCCCTGACACCCGATGACAAAGTCAAACGCTTTGAATTTTCGGCGCGGTTGCAACAGCTCATGGAAGAGGATGCGTTTAGTGCGAAACTTGTTTTCAGTGATGCAGCAACATTTTTTCTTAATGGTGAAGTGAACAGACACAATGTGCTAATCTGAGCGGTAGAGAATTCTCACGCATTCGTGCAGCAAATTCGCAATTCACCAAATGTTAATGTGTTTTGTGCAATCTCACGGTTTGAAGTTTACGACCCCTTTTTCTTCTGCGCAAAAAACGTTACAGAACACGTGTATGTGGACATGCTGGAAAACTGGCTCATGCCACAACTGGAGACCGACAGCGCCGACTTCTTCTTTCAGCTGGATGGTGCTCCACTGCACTTCCATCATGATGTTCGGCATTTCTTAAACTAGAGATTGGAATACCGATGGATCGGTCGTGGTGGAGATCATGATCAGCAATTCATGTCATGGCCTCCACGCTCTCCCGACTTAACCCCATGTGATTTCTTTCTGTTGGGTTATGTGAAAGATTCAGTGTTTAAACCTCCTCTACCAAGAAACGTGCCAGAACTGCGAGCTCGCATCAACGATGCTTTCGAACTCATTGATGGGGACATGTTGCACCGAGTGTGGGAGGAACTTGATTATCAGCTTTATGTCTGCCGAATCACTAAAGGGGCACATATCGAACATTTGTGAATGCCTAAAAAAACTTTTTGAGTTTTTGTATGTGTGTGCACAGCATTGTGAAAATATCTCAAATAATAAAGTTATTGTAGAGCTGTGAAATCGCTTCAGTATTTGTAATAACCCTGTATATTTTTTATGTTTTAATTGTAATTCTTTGAAATTGATATTTTCTTTGTTTTCTAATGCATTCAAAATAATACGTGACTCATTATTACGATACAAACTCATTTTCGTAATGATAATCAGTAAAGATATGTTTGAAAAATAGCTTTGCTTTTTACACCTGGTTTCGTGTAAGGTGTGTTTAAGTCAGTGGTAAATCTTGGAGAAGAACATTGATTACGTTATAGTAACTGCAGCTCTATTCTATTTTTTCTCTAGTGGAGGCTGACGTCATAAACAATCGGAACCTAAACTGGAAATCTTCTCTAAAGTTCTTCCAGCACAGAAAGCTATATGCATCCCTCGGTTCAACTTTTGCCGTTGAGTCATTTGGGATGAATAAATAAGTTTTTTGTTTCCAGGTACGATTCTGTAAACGCTCCTTTCGGTTTTAAATCTATTTTAGGTGGGTGGTCAATGGAAAAAAAAGAAAACAGACTCAGCGTAGAACTCAAAGTCTCGATGGTACAAGAACAGCTGTGCAACGTGTACTGCTTTCGAAGTTGGAAGAAGTATGTGGGACAATTTTCAGATCTACGAGAGGCCATCAATATGTTATAAAGGACTACGTCTTCAGGCCACGAGTGGCCTACAGGGACCATCCGACCGCCATGTCATCCTCTGAGGAGGATGCAGTCAGGAGTGGCGTGGGGTCAGCACACCGCTCTCCCGGCAGTTATGATGGTATTCTTGACCCAAGCAGCTACTATTCGGTCGAGTAGCTCCTCAATTGGCATTACGAGGCTGAGTGCACCCCGAAAAATGGCAACAGTGCATGGCGGCTGGATGGTCACCCATCCAAGTGCCGGCCACGCCCAACAGCGCTTAACTTCGGGGATTTCACAGGAACCGGTGTATCCCCTGCGGCAAGGCCGTTGCCGATCAATATGTTATGCATCACATTTTTAGTTTGGATAGAAAAAAAAAATTGTGGGACAACTTGGTTATTCCCGCTTCAGCCCCTATAGTTCAGAAGTTCGGACAGCTATCAGCTCTATACGCCAAGCAGAAAGCTGTTACTGAGTTGATGTTGGCGAAAGACCAGAGTGTCATAGATATTCAAAGGCGCTTTCAGAATAGGTTGAGGGGGCTGAAGGGTGGTGAAGAATGGAAACTGGCAGTTGGCAAGAAGGCAGCTAGGAGGATAACGTATTCAGACTGTCATACTTTGTGTACATGCAATAGATTTGAGCAACTGCCAGAGTTGAGTGGAGAGGAGCCTCGTGTAGCTGTAGATATTAGGAAAATGCAGCAGTCCTCAGCAGTTAGGAAGCCTAAGTCAGTAGCAAATTCTAACAGAAAGAAGATGGTTCTGATGTAGGTACTGACCTGGTAAAGGTAGCTACTCAAACAGGAGGCACTAATGTGCATTTCGTCCATCTGTTTCAGCGTCATGATCGGCCTCATCTTTATGCGGCTGTTAGGCGCGTTAACTGTGGACTAGGGAGGGCGCTGATGGCAGAGGGTTTGGGTCAAATCTCAGTGGTTCCAGTGGGAACCATCACTACATCGGGAATCTCTAGGCATGGCCTGAACCCCAGATGGTTTGGGAATGGGGGCTGGCAAAGCTTACAGGTGACAGCGTAGTGGGTGGTGGTAGTGGGATCACTCATGCAAAATTTCCTGTAGTAGTTGGTGTTAGATGAGTACCTTTCTTTAGATTGCAGTCAGCTGATAGGTATACCTGCTTATAGAAAGGCCATCTAACTAAGGGCTCACCTTCAGATGATGTAATGTTTCCGAGCAGAGAAGGAATTTGAATACTCCACCAAAATATAAGAGGTATCAGAGATAAAGTTAGTGAACTACTTATTGATATTGAATTTGAAATTATTGGTATATAAGAGCACAACTTAAGCAATTTGAAAATTCACTGGCTTCCTTTACTGGCATACAGATTAGCTGGCTGTTTGTCAGGGAGTTTCTTGTTTGGTAGGGGAGTGGCTATGTACGAAACAACAGTATTCCATTTGAGTACGTAGACGTATCACGGCACTGAACAGATATCTGACTGTTGTGCGGGGGCAGTTGAATTTCGTGAAACTAAACTTCTAATTGTGCTGTTTATAGGTCCCGTAACTCTAACTTCAGAGCATTTCTGCTCATGCTAGAGAGGGTTTTTCATTCGCGTTGTAGGAAGTACCAGAAATTAGATACATGTAGCCACTTCAATATAAATTTCGTTTATGATGGCGCTAGAAAAAGGATGTTGGTAGCCGAGTGGTCTAAGGCGCTGCAGTCATGGACTGTGCAGCTAGTCCTAGTGGAGGTTCGAGTCCTCCCTTGGGCATGGGTGTGTGTAAGCTTTGGGACTGATGACCTTAGAAGTTAAGTCCCATAAGGTTTCACACATATTTCAACAATTTCTTTTTTATGTTGGTAGATCTCATTAATTCGTATGATCTGATGCAGTCTATGTTTTTTCCAACTAGGGTGCAAGAGAATAGTAGCACAGCCATAGACAATATTTTTATTCATTCTTAATTACTAGATGGGCATTCTGTTAGTAAAAGGGTGAATGGCCTATCAGACCAAGATGCACAAATTGTATTACTGAAAGGCTTCTGTACTCAGACAAATGTCACACGTAATTACAAACTAAGTAGCGAAGTGAATCCAACCAACAACAATAGAGAGTTTTTTAAACCCTGTCAAGGAACAAGGGTGGCAGGATGTTTATCGTACTGATAACATAAATGGTAAATATAATGCTTTCCTTAATATATTTCTCATGCTCTTTGAGAGTTCCTTTCCATTGGAACGTTCAAAACGAGGTCCTAGCAGTAATATACATCCCTGGTGGCTGACTGGTGGGATAAGGATATCATGTAGAACCAGGTGGAAACTATATCAAAATGTTAGAAGTAGTTACAATCAAGCGATATTAGTCCGTTACAAACAGTATTGTAAGGTGCTTAAAAATGTTATTAAGAAGGCAGAGAGTATGTGGTGTGCAAATAGAATAGCTAATTCACATTATAAAATTAAAACCATGTGGTCAGTTGTGAAGGAAGTGTCTGGTCAGCAGCACAAGGCCGACAATATAAAGTCAGTTTTCAGTAAAAATATTTTTCTTACTGATAAATCTGATATATGTACAGTATTTAACAACCATTGCTGGTGAATTAAAAATATTTCGTTTCTAGAGGGAACCATAACTTTCTTCGCAAATGCTTTTCCGAGACTGATGTCTGAAATACTACTCTGTGATACAGACAAGAGGGAGATTGAGTCAATAATCAGATCACTGAAGACTAAGGACTCTCATGGTTAAGATGGAGTGCCTAGCAGAATATTAACGTACAGTGCCGCAAATGTTATCCATGTATTTAGAAATATTTGTACTTTATCCTTTAGGAATGGTCAGTTTAATGAACGATTAAAGTACTCAATAGTAAAGCCGCTTTATAAAAATGGAGAAAGGGGTAATGTAGATAATTTTAGACCTCTTTGTATGCCAGCAGTGTTTGCTAAAGTTATTGAATAGGTCGTGTGTGTGTAAGGATAACTGATTATTTTATGCCACACTATTTTCTATCAAATGTACGGTTCAGCTTTAGAAGTCGTTTAACAACTGAAAATGCTATATTCTCTTTTCTCTGTGTCTAGATTTAACTAAGGCATTTGATTATGTTGATTACAAAATATTGCTCCAGAAATTGGACCATTATGGAATAAGTGGAGTAGCTCACAATTGGTTCAGCTCTTACTTTAGAAACAGACAGCAAATTGTCACTATTCACAATGTTGAGAACGACTGTGATGTGGGGTCTGAGTGGGGTATGGTCCAGTGAGTGTTCACCAGGGATCACTGTGTGGGGCCACTGCTGTTCCTTAATTATATAAAGCATATGCCCTCTAGTATTGCGGGTAGCTCTAAGATGTTTCTGTTTGCTTAGTAGTAAAGGATGTTGTGTGTAACACTGGCTCGGATTCAAATAGTGCAGTTCATGATCTAAGTTTATGGCTTGTAGAAAATACACTAACGCTAAATCACAATAAGACACAGTTTTTACAGTTTCTAACACACAATTGAACAAAATGTAGTTTTAATTTCACAGAATGGGCATATGGTTAGTGAAACTAAAAGAGTTGAAATTTCTAGTTATTCAAATAGATATAAAGCTGTCGTGGAATACCTTCGTTCAGGATCTTGTACAAAGGCTTAATGCTGCCATTTTTACTATTCGAACGGTATCTGAAGTAAGTGGTCATTCGACACGAAAATTTGTCGACTTCGTTTATTTTTATTCACTTCTGCCGCATTGTATTATATTTTGGGTAACTCTTCCCATTCTTAAAGGATATTTTTGGCTCAGAAACGGGCCGTCCGGGCAATAAGTTTTGTAAATTCAAAAAACTCTTGTCAGCACCTGTTCAGAAGTCTGGGTATTTTGACATTGGCCTTTCTCTCTCTCTCTCTCCTCTCTCTCTCTCTCTCTCACACACACCCACACACACACACACACACACACACACACACACGCACTATATATTCCTTACTGTCATTTCTTGTTAACAATATCAGTTTATTCCCAAGTATAAGTAATTTTCACTCAGTTAATACTCGACAGAAATCAAACCAGCATTTGGATAGGACTTCCTTAACTCTTATGCAGAAAGGTGTGCAGTATACTGCTGCATCCATTTTCAGCAAGCTACCGCTTTCAAATCCAATCTGAAGTGTTTCCTTATGGGTCACTCCATCTATTCTGTCGAGGAGTTCTTTGAAATATTATCCTGAGTCTTGTTGCATTGTTGGTTGCGTTTATTTAAAGTTACGGACTGACTTTCTGCGGGTTCACAAACATTTATTTTTCCCTGTTATTACTTTCATGTTGTAATTTCATGTGCTGACACGTTCCATGACCTTGATGATTTGCTCCTCAATTTGGTCCTATAGAACTTGACGTGTAAATAAATAAAGAAATAAATGTCTACAAGGGAATGGATGTAAAAAAAAGACCCGGTGAGTATTTGAGTGAGTTATATGTCATTATAAGAACAAGGTCTCGCAGTGCCTTTCCTGTCTTCCGCGTGTCGGCTGGCCGCACATAACTGAGACTCCTGCAATGTTTCAACGTGTTGAGAGTCTCACTCAGACAACTCACTGAATAACCTGACATCTTGTCTCTGTTGATGCACTGTGGACGTAGGACAGCGGCTGGTCCATTATTTAATAAATAAATTAGCCGAATAGCCGTGCGACTTCAGAAGTTATTTTAATTCATTTTCGTTACCAGTTTCGGCAATTTAGTGTGCCCTATACAGGCCTCATGTGCACCCCTAAAAATTTATGTATATTTGGATACTGGTGTCATCTGTTTCTGGGTGTCGTGAACTCTCATATATTTCCCTCGTAGACTTGACTGCAGCTCAAACTGCACTCGAGCCTTTGAAGGAAGCACTTGAGAATTCACGACATGCAGAAATATATGGTCGAAGTATAACAATATCTACAATTTTTGGGAGCTGCACATGGGGCCTTATGATGGCATATTGAATAGATGAATTTGGGATCGAAAACAAAATAAAATAGTTTCTCAATATGCGCAGCTATTTGGCGGATTTCCTTGCTAAATATTGGAAGTCTTCGTTGGTAGCGCTGACACAATCATCCAGCAGGTGTGATATTCAAAGGTTTTGGCTTGGTGGGTTCCTAAAGGCCTAATAGAAGACCGTTAGAGCAACGAAGGAACATACGTGCGGAACTCCTTCCGCGTTAAGAGTTTGATCGCCACAATTGTTGTTGAACATGGTCACAGACAATGAAACATGGGTTCATCAAATCAAACTGGAAACAAAGGGGCAATCCATGGGGTGGCGCCACACCAACTATCCTCCGAAGAAAAAGTTAAAAGCCCCACTCTCAGCCGGTAAATTCCTGGCGACATTCTTCTGGGACACTGAAGCGGTTATTCCGTTTGATGTTGTCCCTCACTGTGCATGTCTCAGATCTGGAGTATATTGTGCTGGCTTCAGGAAACTCAAGAAACGACTTGAAAGTGTTCGTCGCCACAAAAATGCAAGTGAACTTCGTCATACCAAGGCTAGGCCTCACACAAGTCTGTGCACCCGAGAGGTGGTCTCAAGATTGCACCGGACTGTTCTTCCTCATAGAACCTACAGTCGGGATCTCGCACTTTCCAGCTGTCATCTGATTGGCCCAATGAACGATGCACTTTGCGGGAAGCAGTAGCAGATAATGACGATGTTATTGATGCAGTAAGATGTTGGCTCCGACGTCGACCAGTAGAGTGATACGGTGGGGGTATACAGGCCATCCCAATAAGTTGAGGTAAGGTCATCGCATTGAATGGAGGTAATGTTGAAAAATAGGACTGTGTAGCCAAAAGAGGCGGATATATTGCGATGTATTGGAATCATGATCAAAACCAACCTGCTTTCTGAAATGAAAGCCCCTTGCAGTTCTGCTAATGATTATGATGTCAACCTCCATTTGAGAAACAATATAATCAACTTCCTGTCACTAGTACACAATCATTCTCTTCATTAAAACTTACCAGAATCCGATACCTGCACAATGCATGCACGTATTCAACATTCTATCAGTTACAGAAGTTATTAATGTACAAAAATTTTTACATTTGCACTTACTTCACGCTTGCATCTCACTATGTAAATCACTTAAATGTGTTACCTAGACAAATGTATTCCTGGAATTTCATTACCATAAATTAATTATGTTTTGGTGCTGCAATGTTTTCCCCGACAGTGTACATTGAGTCATGATCACGAATTGTGTGTGTTGCCCATCCCGTCACATGACTGAGGAAAACATTTTCTGACAATCCATAGTCGAGAGCACAATCTCATCAAGATGTGTTACCTTACCTGGCATCCAACTTGTTAGGTTTTGCGAAATGAATAGCTAAGGCGGCCTGACACAAAGGATGGCGTCTGCCTGAGTGTGAACATGCACGTTGTGACAGACCTTGTACGTGGTGCGACAATAAAGTAATGAGACTGATTATCTTTGCCGGCCGAAGTGGCCGAGCGGTTAAAGGCGCTACAGTGTGGAACCGCACGACCGCGACGGTCGCAGGTTCGAATCCTGCCTCGGGCATGGATGTGTGTGATGTCCTTAGGTTAGTTAGGTTTAAGTAGTTCTGAGTTCTAGGGGACTTATGACCACAGCAGTTGAGTCCCATGGTGCTCAGAGCCATTTGAACCATTTGAACTGATTATCTTTGCAAGATGTGGCAACCCTGCAGGCTTGCGTAGGATTCTAGTCCAAGCAACACATCAATGCCACCGCTCAGTTGTCAGTTGTCCTGTAATGAGTTATTACGTGTTTGTGTCTCTCGTCACGGAAATGGAACCACATATTACAACGGTATGACATTTCTTTTTGCGTTAAATTGGGTGAAAACGCAACGAAAAATTACGGTAAGCTTCAGAAGGCTTTTGTAGAGGAAGTTATGCCAAGAGCTCAAGCTTTTCGTTGGCCTAAAATGTTTGGTGAAGGCAGAACGAATCTTGATGGAAGATGAAGACCGCAGTGGACGACCATCAATCTCACGGCGAGATGTCAACTTTGCCAGGGTGCATGAACTCGTACGATCTGATCGAAGATAATCCGTGAAAACGATTGTAGAGGAACTGAACATCAATAGAGAAATGATTCGTCTCATAATAACTGAAGATCTTGGTATGATAAAGACTTGGTTTCTGCATCATGATAATGCGCCATCGCATACTGCTGTGTCAATACAGTTTTTTAAACTCAAAACAAATTTCAGTACTACCACAGCACCTTATTCACCAGATATTGCTCCGTGCGACTGTCTTCTATTTCCAAGAGTCAAAACGGCGGTCATGGGACACCATTTTCAAACAACACAAGATGTCCAAGAAGCTGTGATGAGGGTCTTGGAGGACATTACAGAAGATGAGCTCCAGAAATGTTACCATCATTGGCAGAAGCGCTGGAAAAAGTGTGTCCAATAAGAAGGGAACTACTTTGAAGGAGACAACACTAAACTTGGCTAAAACGGTAAGTAATTTTTTGTTCACATCAGTCTCATTACTTTACTGTCGCACCTCGTCTAAATAGAATCTAAGGATTTCATTCCACAGTATTATAATATGCTTTTCTCTCAAAGTGAGTGTCATTACGAGTGACAGACGTTCTCGTGATAGATAAAATAGTGTCATTGCGTCTCCAAAGAAAATACAAGTACTCTTTGCCAAAAGCCGAGCAACGTCTTAAACTTACAGTGATACGCCCTGCAGTTATCGTGAGCCTTATAACTATGACTGAGCGATTTATTCTGCATAAGGGAGACAACTGTAGAAGACATAATGAGAAATGGAATGAGTATTCGTGGTGAGCGCGTGGAATATTCACTTGACGGCAATGAAAATGGACATGGCTGATATTTTAATTACGTGGCATGTTACGCAGGTGCCAGTCGCATGACAGGGTGCACAGATCTGCTCACGAAAATTAAAAAAATCTGTTGTAAATGAGAGTGTAGCTGAAGCAATAATACCATTTAGACTCTTAGCATAGGATCGCGTCCTCCGAAAATACACAATAAAACTACGCCGAGTAGTTTTTACGTTTTTACAAAGGCCCTTCATTTCATGTTGCGGTGACTAGAGCGATAAGAAGTATCTAAAAGGTCGCAAATGTAGGATAATGCGTTCATAATTCAGTGACATAGTCGATGGTGTGATAGGCAGCTACATGTCGACAAGGTTTGGTTCGCGTATGGCTTACTGTTGTTTTCTGGGTTACTCTGTTAATGTGTTAAATCTATCGAAATTACGAGTTCAATAATACGAAAATTTCATGGTTCTTGTTAGGATATTTTCGGCCCCCAAAAAGGATAGCACGCAGCTTTTTTATAACTTAATAACCCGTCCAAAATTATTCAACTTCAATCACCAAGAGAGGTGGCGCAGTTGTAAGCACAATGGACTCACATTCAGGAGGACGATGGTTCAAATACGCCTGCGGATTATCCGTATTTCCGTAAATTGGTCGAGGCAAATACTGTCAAAGTTATTTTTAAGAATATTTCTCGTGGAGAACAGCGCTGTGGCTAAAAGTGCCTGCTTTAAAAATGAAAACATACTACCTCGACCGAAAATACAAATACAAATACAAAATAAAATGTTAGCCGTTAGCTCCAAATCAGCAGTTACAGTTCGTGCAGTTACAAAATGGATCTGAGAACTGTGGGACTTAACTTCTGAGGTCATCAGCCCCCTAGAACTTAAAACTACATAAACCTAACTAACCTAAGGACATCACACACATCCATGCCCCAGCAGAATCCGAACCTGCGACCGTAGCGGTCGCGCGGTTCCACACTGTAGCGCGTAGAACCGCTCGGCCACCCCGGCCGGCCGTGTAGTTACAACACCCATTCCTTTCACCACCAAAACCTGCCATCTTGGTACAATGGTGTGACAATGGTCGAAATCTGGCCGAAACTGGTTACCAACAAAATAACTGTTTTTTTTTCGGTCGAGACTGTCCATTTTCAAAATGCCGGGGCGGTTCCTTTTGAAAGGGCACTGCCGATTTCCTTCCACATCCGTGAGACAATTCGAGCTCAGGACGTTAAGCGCTAAGCTGCCCTCCTTTATTCAACTCCAGTCTACGAGGAAACAACTTAATTTAGTCGGTAATAGACTGCTTATTCTCTATCATCTTTGCCAGGCTTCGCTGGCCGATGTGGTAGAGCGGTTCTAGGCGCTAGAGTCTGGAGCCGCGCGACCGCTACGGTCGCAGGTTCGAATCCTGCCTCAGGCATGTGTGTGTTGTCCTTAGGTTAGTTAGGTTTAAGTAGTTCTAACTTATAGGGGACTGATGACCTCCGCAGTTAAGTCCCATAGTGCTCAGAGCCATTTTTTTCCCAGGCTTCAAATGTTCCAAATGTCATCATCGTTTCTTAGGCAGTTTTCTCGTACGGTCCACATCTTCTCAGGCCATACTTTTTCAGTGGCTTTTAGCTCTGGGACTGTATGAGGCCAATGGAGAAGAGAAATGTCTTTCTGTTTTGTAAAACCTCCTGCTCGATCGCGTAAACGTGTACGCGATATAAGACCTGCCAAATAGATTGCTCTCTCAGGCTGTAGTTATAGCACAGATGGGTCGATAATATTACATGTAAATGGTAGTACTGGGTAGTACCATGCCGAGCATCTGCCCTGTGAGGCACTCCATGTCCACTGGAATACATCCAGCCCCAGCCACACACTCACGGCCACGACAAGGTAACTCTCGGATGTATTTGTGGTCGAGAAGGGCACCTGTGGTCTTTACACTCGTAGTGAACCATTGATCGGTGAGTACAACGGCCATTCTTCTGAAAATAACACTTCCCGCCAGTCGCGATTGACAGTGTTGTCGGCAAAAGCTAATCGGTGGAGTCGATGTTCTTCATGGGGCCTATCATGGATGGCGGCACATTTGCAAAATATGTCACACCCCCGATGCCGACGCCGAACCGTATCCACCGATACGTGCAACGCCGTAGTATGTTTAAAATGCACCAGTTCTAGAAAAAAAGGAATGCGGTTGCCACTTGTTGACAAGCTCATTATAATAGACAGGTGCTGTTACACGCCAGAGTCCAATAGTCACACGAATCTTGGGTTAACCAGTATATCGATACCGTTTTGTCCATTTATCTATCATAGCGCAGAGCGCTCAGGTGCGCCATACCGTCCACCGGCATCCGACGCCGTCAAATTACTCTCCTCCACAAGAGCAATGATGTAGTGACGAATAGCCTGCTAATGATCAGGCGAGGCGTATGAATAATGAGACTAGACTGACGGCGATATGGGGCAGGTGTCTGACCTTGTTAGCTTAATGTCATTCGCCAATATAGAACGAATGGTGCGTTTGCTTACTTCATTAGTCGCGACAAACTCTCTGTTACCGCGTGAGATAAACGAAACAGTGTTAATAATTCTCACATGATATGTCAGAAAGAGTTAGCAGATTTAAGTTGTCGACTCCAGGGAAGTCACTCTCCACCAGAAGTGACTCTCACTTAAACGCAGCGAAGTTTCCGACGCGTGTTCTGTGGGAAATAAACTGTACATCGGCGAAATGCTAGTGTGTTTCTGTTTAATTCAACGGGACGCTGCACTGACCACACACTGTTGAACGATAATGTTTCCTTTATGGGGTAAAAGATTTTTGACATGGATTCGAACAATAGACAGTTTGCATATAAAGTGCGCAAGTTGTTTATTCAGCTACAGTGACCGTTTACCAATTTATATCAATCCTGTTATCATAGCCTACGTCTATGGATAGTTTCAGCAATTTCTGTTTGCTGCAAAGATTTTTTACCTTCTTGGAATGTACCTTTGGAATACCGGTAAGATCGGCTTTATGTAAGTTTTGAAATACTACTTCCCCTTCTGCTCCTTCCCAAGATAAATTGAAAAAATACGGCGTGCAGCATTTCATTCACGTCAGTGCTGCACCGAGCTAAAAGTTTAGCTGCGATTTCTGCCAGCCAATTTTTGAGCTGTCAAGTTACAGTCCACCTGCAACGCCCAGGTGAAAAGTTTCGCAATTGCGACCGGACCACATCGTTACGTTTCCGGCAGCAGTGACGAAGGCAGACGTTTAAAATCGTGCACACAGGCATCATGTCTCCACTGTAAGCAAGAGAGAGGCAAGACAATGGCACAGTTAATGATATGTTAACTGAAAATGTCTAAGTGTGCATCGTTGACGGAAAATGCGTTCCGGTAGTTGAATACAAGGTATCAATATGAATAAGCGATTAGCATAGGCCGGCCTGAGTGGCCGTGCGGTTCTGGGCACTACAGTCTGGAACCGAGCGACCGCCACTGTCGCAGGTTCGAGTCCTGCCTCGGGCATGGATGTGTGTGATGTCCTTAGGTTAGTTAGGTTTAATTAGTTCTAAGTTCCAGGCGACTGATGACCTCAGAAGTTAAGTCGCATAGTGCTCAGAGCAATTTGAACCATTTTTTGATTAGCACAGCAGGTGCTGATAGTAAGTACATATCACTGAAGATTAGAGACGAATTACTGCACACTGATCAGCCAAAACACTATGACCACTGCCCACCGCAACGTTGGATGCCGCCTGGTGGCTTTTCGGGTACGTGGCGCGATAGCAAATGCATTGAAGCAGAGCAGAAATGGACTGGGTTACACGTTAGCGAAGGTATGGGCTGCAAATGGGCAAATCCGTTGAGATAAGTGACATTAACGAAGGCCAGATTATTGTTACGCAGAGCATACGGATGAGTATCTCGGGAGCGGCGCAGCTGGTCCAATGTCCACGTGCCACTGTCGTGAGCATTTACGGACAGAGGTAGGACAGTGAAACTACCACTTGGCGCTAAATGGCTGGACGTCCGCGACTCTTCACAGACTGTGTGATTTGGAGGCTTGTCTGGTTTGTAAAGCAGGAAACATGGTGATCTGTGGCATCTCTGCAGAAAGAGCACAACCTGACGGACGCACAAGTATTTCGGAGCACACCGTTCACCGTACATTGTTGAATATGGAACTGCAGATCACGCCAACGCTACTTGTTGAACATTTTGATCCAGCGCATCGCCAGTTACGATTTCAGTGGGCGTTGGACAGTAGGGATTCGACCGGTGATCAGTGGAGGCGTGTCGACTGTTCGGGCGAACCACACTTTTGCTTCACTAGGTCGATGGTCATCTCCACAAACGCCGCCATCGAGGTGAACGGCGGCTTGAATCGTGCAGCGCCCCATGGACGCAGACTGGTGGGAGTATTATTATAGTATGGGAAACATTCTCCTGCGGTTACATGGAACCTGTGGTAATAATCGAAGACACGCTGACAGCTACGAGCCACCTGTATCCATTCATGCTTGATGTCTTCCCCGACGACCAAGTCATCTTTCAGCAGTTTAACTGTTCGTGTCTCGGATTCAGAAACGTGATACAGTGGTTTGAGAAGCATTATTGTGAACTCTTGTTGATGACTCGGTGACCAATTAGCCTCATGTAAACGTTACGGAACCCGCCTGGGTCGCTATCAGGCGCCATCACCACGTAGGCAAATCAGTGTCCGGTTATTTGCGCGAATTTCATGACCTGTGCGTAAATACCTAATATCACATGTTTCCACAATCCTACCAACAAACATTCCGGTGCCTGATACTCAGAATTAGTGATGTATTTCGTTCCAAAGACGGATAAAACACTCTGAAGCAAGTAGTCATATTGTTTTGGCTCATCAGAGCATTTACGTCACTCGAACATCACATACCGAGGGAGGTGGCACAGTGGTTAGCATAATTTCCTTCCCCATTATTGACGCAATCTGAGGTTTTTCTCCGTCCCTAATGCCCTCGATGTCGACGTGAAGTTAATCCCAATCTTCCATCTTTTGTTCCTTCGAATATCACAAGTCAGCCATAGTTCTATTGTTGATTTAACTGTAGTCATGGAAATGTTATTAGATGACACATACTATTCTTCTCCACAACATGTCAGAATCCTACCACCTTCGGAGGTTCGAGTACTCTTTCACGCATAATTGTATCTGTCGTCCTTATCGTAAGTTAGTTTCGGTTATGTTAATTAGTGTGTAAGGCTAGGGCCCGATGACCTTAGCAGTTTGGTCCCATACGAAATTACCACAAGTTTCCTATGTCACAAAATGCGCCCGGCTCTTAGTCAATGTCTCGGAGAGCTCACGAAAGACGAAGTCACTAGTGGAACCAGAAGCCGGCAGTTACCAAGATACTCCTACACGCGCATTGCAATCATTGACGTGCCATAATTATGAAGTGTAAACCCGGATAGGTCAGTCGGTAGGGCTTTAGACTTAACCCAAGGACCAGGGTTCAAGTGCCGAAGTCTATACCTAGGTTGAGCTCTTCTCTCTATAGCGAAGTGGGTAATCTCCTAAACCTTCCCAACAGATCAAAACTGTGTGAAGCTAAATGGTTCAAATGGCTCTGAGCACTATGAGACTTAACATCTGAGGTCATCAGTCCCCTAGAACTTAGAACTACTTAAACCTTACTAACCTAAGGACATAACACAGGTAGGGCTTTAGACTTTTAACCCAAAGACCAGGGTTCAAGTGCCTAAGCCTATACCTAGGTTGAGCTCTTCTCTCTATAGCGAAGTGGGTAATCTCCTAAACCTTCCCAACAGATCAAAACTGTGTGAAGCTAAATGGTTCAAATGGCTCTGACCACTATGAGAATTAACATCTGAGGTCATCAGTCCCCTAGAACTTAGAACTACTTAAACCTTACTAACCTAAGGACATCACACACACCCGTGCCCGAGGCAGGATTCGAAACTGCGACCGTAGCAGTCGCGCGGTTCCGTACTGAAGCGCCTAGAATCTCTCGGCCACTACGGTGGGCTATGTGGAGCTGATCCCGAACATAATACCTTGCCTTTCACGTGCATTTCTCACACGAACTGAGCATCCGATACGATTCATAATTGCCGCTGAAAGCTTGTATTCTGCTATCTCTCTCCTACTTTCGGAATTTCTCCTGCGTATCAGTGAGGGTAGGTATGCCAACGATTCTGGTGGTCTAGAGGTAAAGCGCTTACTTGGAAACGTAATGCCGCGGCTACGAATTCCGCCTGATGCGCGAGGATCTATTTTCCAGTCTGCCATTAAACTAGCCTTCATCACTCATCAATATGAAGATTCGTCTGGAATGACACGAGACTCCGATACCAAAATAAGGTTACTGGCTTATGTGAAGACACATAAATCATTTAAGCGGAGCATAGTTGACCCACAGTAAATTACTATTACGTAGCATGTATGCGTAATATACTGGGTTATTTACATAAACTGTACACCTAAGTGCAGAGTCCATAACATGTGACACAGATTTTAACTAGACACGTCGACCAGTTCCTGTATTATAGTACTCTGCGAAAAAAAGATGGTTCAAATGGCTCTGAGCACTATGGGACTTAATATCTGAGGTCATCAGTACCCTAGGAGTTAGAACTACTTAAACCTAACTAACCTAAGGACATAACACACATCCATGCCCGAGGCAGGATTCGAACCTATGGCCTTAGTAGCAGCGCGGTTCCCGACTGAAGCGCCTAGAACCGCTCGGCCACAGCAGCAGGTTTGGTAGTAAATGTGGTGGATAATTGGAAAGATGTAGGAACTTAATAATTAAAAATGGCGATGGGTAGAAAATTTAAAATATAAAATAGTACAGTGGGTGCAAATATTAAATAATGGAATGGTTTGGTAATATTTAAAAAACACTAGGAGAAAAGAAGATCTGCACTACTCAAGGTTAAATCAATCTTTGGCTCAGAAGGGGTACATTATGCTGCCACGAAAGTCTTTGGTCACTTACCTAATCATCAAAAGTCTGACAGATAGCCATATAGCATTAAAAAGGAAATGAAAAGAATTTCTTAACGGCAACTCCTTCTACTCATTAGATCACTGCATCGTCGAAACAATCTCGGATATATGGTGTGAGCTGGATATCATCTAGGCGGATGTTTGGTCCTGTATAACCTTTCTCCTTCCCTGCTGCTTCCGTTTTCTTGCCCGTACAGGATAATCGTGTCAGCAAATTCAAAATGGTTGAAATGGCTCTGAGCACTAAGGGACTTAACATCTGAGGTCATCAGTTCCCTACAACTTAGAACTACTTAAACCTAACTAGCCTAAGGACATCACACACAACCATGCCCGAGGCAGGATTCGGACTTGCGACCGTTCCCGACTGAAGAGTCTAGAACCGCTCGGCCAGCAAATTCCGTCACTCAGTATCACTCCATTTGATTATGGCCAATCGACGTTAGTAAACACAGAATACAGTCAATTTCAGTACAGACATTTTACAGCTGGTCTGGTTATGTGATTACGCAGTAATCTATCGGCGCTGAGTGACTTCTATTATTATCCGAACCTCTACACCTAAGTATTCCTTGGGATTCTTTAACGTATAATCTTAGCAACAACGGCACCGGTGTATGTGTTCCACTATCAGAATTATCCGAACGATTTTAACGTATAAGTTTAGATGCTGTCGTTCCCAGTCCATGGTCTCTTACCTAAAATTGATGCATTTTCCCTTCTCTATCATACTTGAATGTTTGTAACACGGTCCGGTCACAGAAGTAGCCTGTATATTTCCTTTTAACAGGGCTGTTGTGCGAAGATTCACCTGTTGTTCCCACAAGAAGAGTTCAAAAAACCGTGACTGCGGTTAATTAAATTTACGACAGTTGTATAGTGGCCTCATCTTGTATTCAATGACTAGTGATAGTGTAGAACTCTGAACAACGAGGAGGACATTAATGGAAGAAAATGTAATCACCGATTTGCGGAAATAAAAGTAAAGGGGCGTGAGCGCAATTTCGCTTAGTATCCGGTTGTGCAGCAATAAATATGGTTATATCTGAAACCTCACCACAAATTTTTTTTTTTTTTTTTTTTTTTTTTTTTTTTTTTTTTTTTTTTTTTTTTTTTTGGTCATCAGTCTACTGACTGGTTTGATGCGGCCCGCCACGAATTCCTTTCCTGTGCTAACCTCTTCATCTCAGAGTAGCACTTGCAACCTACGTCCTCAATTATTTGCTTGACGTATTCCAATCTCTGTCTTCCTCTACAGTTTTTGCCCTCTACAGCTCCCTCTAGTACCATGGAAGTCATTCCCTCATGTCTTAGCAGATGTCCTATCACCCTGTCCCTTCTCCTTATCAGTGTTTTCCATATATTCCTTTCCTCTCCGATTCTGCGTAGAACCTCCTCATTCCTTACCTTATCAGTCCATCTAATTATCAACATTCGTCTATTGTACCACATCTCAAATGCTTCGATTCTCTTCTGTTCCGGTTTTTCCACAGTCCATGTTTCACTACCATACAATGCTGTACTCCAGACGTACATCCTCAGAAACTTCTTCCTCAAATTAAGGCCGTTATTTGATATTAGTAGACTTTCCTTGGCCAGAAATGCCTCTTCTTGCCATAGCGAGTCTGCTTATGATGTCCTCCTTGCTCCGTCCGTCATTGGTTATTTTACTGCCTAGGTAGCAGAATTCCTTAACTTCATTGACTTCGTGACCATCAATACTAATGTTAAGTTTCTCGCAGTTCTCATTTCTACTACTTCACATTACCTTCGTCTTTCTCCGATTTACTCTCAAACCATACGGTGTACTCATTAGACTGCTCATTCCGTTCAGCAGATCATTTAATTCTTCTTCACTTTCACTCAGGACAGCAATGTCATCAGCGAAACGTATCATTGATATCCTTTCACCTTGTATTTTAATTCCACTCCTGAACCTTTCTTTTATTTCCATCATTGCTTCCTCGATGTACAGATTGTCTTACACCCTTCTTAATACGAGCAATTCGTTCTTGATCGTCCACTCTTATTATTCTCTCTTGGTTCTTGTACATATTGTATATGACCCGTCTCTCCCTATAGCTTACCGCTACATTTTTCAGAATCTCGAACAGCTTACACCATTTAATATTGTCGAACGCTTTTTCCAGGTCGACAAATCCTATGAAAGTGTCTTGATTTTTCTTTAGCCTTGCTTCCATTATTAGCCGTAACGTCAGATTTGCCTCTCTCGTCTCTTTACTTTTCCTAAAGCCAAACTGATCGTCACCTAGCCCATTCTCAATTTTCTTTTCCATTCTTCTGTATATTATTCTTGTAAGCAGCTACGATGCATGAGCTGTTAAGCTGACTGTGCGATAATTCTCGCACTTGTCAGCTCTTGCCACCTTCGGAATTGTGTGGATGATGCTTTTCCGAAAGTCAGATGGTATATCGCCAGACTCATATATTCTACACACCAACGTGAATAGTCGATTTGACGCCACTTCCCCCAATGATTTTAGAAATTCTGATGGAATGTTATCTATCCCTTCTGCCTTATTTGACCGTAAGTCCTCCAAAGCTCTTTTAAATTCCGATTCTAATACTGGATCCCCTATCTCTTCTAAATCGACTCCTGTTTCTTCTTCTATCACATCAGACAAATCTTCACCCTCATAGATGCTTTCAATGTCTTCTTTCCACCTATCTGCTCTCTCCTCTGCATTTAACAGTGGAATTCCCTTTGCACTCTTAATGTTACCACCGTTGCTTTTAATGTCACCAAAGGTAGTTTTGACTTTCCTGTATGCTGAGTCTGTCCTTTCGACATTCATATCTTTTTCGATGTCTTAACATTTTTTCTGCAGCCATTTCGTCTTAGCTTCCCTGCACTTCCTATTTATTTCATTCCTCAGCGACTTGTATTTCTGTATTCCTGAATTTCCCGGAACATGTTTGTACTTCCTCCTTTCATCAATCAACTGAAGTATTTCTTCTGTTACCCATGGTTTCTTCGCAGCTACCTTCTTTGTACCTATGTTTTCCTTCCCAACTTCTGTGATGCCCCTTTTTAGAGATGTCCATTCCTCTTCAACTGTATTGCCTACTGCGCTATTCCTTATTGCTGTATCTATAGCGTTAGAGAACTTCAAACGTATCTCGTCATTCCTTAGTACTTCCGTATCCCACTTCTTTGCATATTGATTCTTCCTGACTAATGTCTTGAACTTCAGCCTACTCTTCATCACTACTATATTGTGATCTGAGTCTATATCTGCTCCTGGGCACGCCTTACAATCCAGTATCTGATTTCGGAATCTCTGTCTGACCATGATGTAATCCAATTGAAATCTTTCCGTATCTCCCGGCCTTTTCCAAGTATACCTCCTCCTCTTGTGATTCTTGAAGAGGGTGTTCGCTATTACTAGCTGAAACTTGTTACAGAACTCAATTAGTCTTTCTCCTCTTTCATTCCTTATTACAAGCCCATTTTCTCCTGTAACCTTTTCTTCTACTCCTTCCCCTACAACTGCATTCCAGTCGCCCACGACTGTTAGATTTTCGTCCTCCTTTACATACTGCATTACCCTTTCAATATCCTCATACACTTTCTCTATCTGTTCATCTTCAGCTTGCGACGTCGGCATGTATACCTGAACTATCGTTGTCGGTGTTGGTCTGCTGTCGATTCTGATTAGAACAACCCGGTCACTAAACTGTTCACAGTAACACACCCTCTGCCCTACCTTCCTATTCATAACGAATCCTACACCTGTTATACCATTTTCTGCTGCTGTTGATATTACCCGATACTCAACTGACCAGAAATCCTTGTCTTCCTTCCACTTAAATTCACTGACCCCTACTATATCTAGATTGAGCCTTTGCATTTACCTTTTCAGATTTTCTAGTTTTCCTACCACGTTCAAGCTTCTGACATTCCACGCCCCGACTCGTAGAACGTTATCCTTTCGTTGATTATTCAATCTTTTTCTCATGGTAACCTCCCCCTTGGCAGTCCCCTCCCGGAGATCCGAAGGGGGAACAATTCCGGAATCTTTTGCCAATGGAGAGTTCATCATGACACTTCTTCAAATACAAGCCACATGTCCTGTGGATACACGTTACGTGTCTTTAATGCAGTGTTTTCCATTGCCTTCTGCATCCTCATGTCGTTGATCATTGCTGATTCTTCCGCCTTTAGGGGCAATTTCCCACCCCTAGGACAAGAGAGTGCCCTGAACCTCTATCCGCTCCTCCGCCCTCTTTGACAAGGCCGTTGGCAGAATGCGGCTGACTTCTTATGCCGGAAGTCTTCGGCCGCCAATGCTGATTATTTATCAAAATTTAGGCAGTGGCGGGGATCGAACGCGGGACCGAAGACGTTTTGATTACGAATCAAAGACGCTACCCCTTTTTTTTTTTTTTAATCTCATTTTGTTCGGTTTTGTTCGTTGTGTCTGCTCGGGGCGGACGCCGTAAGACATCCATTTATGTTCGTTGTTGATCGATTGACTCAGTTTTTTTATTACAGAGGGCACGTGTAGCCGTCTGACCGAAAGTCCTAGACCACGGGTCTACCCCTCCACATCTTTTACCCAAGGAATTTCAACGCATTTTCCATAACGTGGACTACCAAGGGTAGGTACGTATATACATAGGTATAAATCGAAATAAAAACGAATTTTGGTACTTGTGGTTAACTTTTCCTGACAATACACTTTTTAAATTGGTATTGATGCATAAGCAGTGTCCGTAACCGGAAAATATCTTTTAGCACAATCTTAGCAGTACCAGCGCATCTTCCAAAACGCTTAATATATACAGGGCTCTTCAGCTAAACTGTTCACTACATATTTTTCAGAAAAAAGTATAAGGCATTATAATTCTCTTTTCATCCAGATGTATTGTCAGAGGGTATCACTAAACGACGTATATTCTGTTTCCTACAGCAATATTAATTACAGAGATCTGTGCATCAAGTTCGCTTTTTGAAATTGAACTATAATAATTTCTGCTCCTAGTATCGTTGTTTTCAAGGAGGAGAATTCAACGGGGATATACTCTTCCAAATCCGATTATTAATACTGGAGTAAGAGCAATATGTAAAACTTAGAAGGTATCCGTCTTGAACCATAAACCAGTTGCTGTCATATACGGAACTTCGTGATTTCATATTCCAATAAGGAAATACGTTGCGTCGGGTAGTAAGGAATCAGAGTCCTGCGCCGCCACGATATCTGTGTGAAAGAGGTACAGTAAAAAAAAAATGTGTTTTCACCCTATCTGTATCAATCACGTGTGTCGAGCGCTGAAAAGGATTAGTAGATGCGAGTATAATAAGAGCCCTGAGGGTTGAGTACGAACATAACTATGTATACAGAAAGTTTATCCATTCCGGGATTCGAGAATCTGTATCATTTTTGCAACATATCGTTCCGAGGGATTCCAAGATTCTCGAAATTGTTCTGATTTAAATAATATAAATGTGGCATAAAGAGAGGCAGAAGGCAAGCGACCATTATTACAATATTTGGCAGCTGTCCATCCAGGCTGACAGGGTCGTAATGGTAAAAGTCAAACAGGAAACAAGTAATGACTTAATTAAATGAAACAATACTTTTACTGTTACCATTCACCGTTTTATTTATCTCCACGACACGTTTCAAAGGTTTAAACCCCCATCGTCAGATGGTTTTACATTAGTTAGTATGACATTTGTGTTTGTGTGTGTGTGTGTGTGTGTGTGTGTGTGTGTGTGTGTGTTTGTGTGTGTGTGTGTGTGTGTGTGTGTGTGTGTGTGTGTGTTGTGTTACGGTTTTTTGGAGGAACTTGTGGCACTGTCTAGTGCAGAAACAAGGCATTATTTCAGAACATGATTTCGGGATTCTTCTGACAAAAAATTAAACTTATATCAAACGGTAAACATAAAATAAGTAAAACAGAATACCTGCAGTGGTCACAGGTTCCTTTCGCTGCCATAACACATCACATGTATTCTGTCATATTTGTAAACAAATATGGCGTCTGGAAACTGCTGCGTGCAAGGTTCGTACAGCAGAAGAGAAGACATTATCGCAAAGTACAAAGAATATACGTCGTAACAACATTATTATAGAAAAAATTTTTTTAAAGATGTGGAGATGTTTGTTTTGAGGTGTCGAATACATGTGTTGGAATAAAACGATGACTGGTAACAGTAAACTTGTTGTTTCATTTAATGTCAATAACAGTCACAGTAAAGCCTAACCTAAAACTGCATTTACAGTTAAAATGACGTTATTGCTCATATGACGCGGTTCAGGAGTTTAGTCAACGAATGTCTCACATACAGCTCGAAATACGATATGGATGTGCATAATCGCTCCTGGATATTTCATGGTGGATATAATTCGAAACGCGTCATATGAGCAACAAAGACATTCCTTGCCTGATGCCTGATTTCTAATATTGCACCACAGTCAGGCTCCAAGCAGAACTACTGACTGACGTCGGATAACAAATGACAAAATAAAATTTTTATTCATGCGACATAATAACAAGCTAACAGTTTTCAGATTTTTTCCCTTACTTCTAATCACACAAACCTTCTTTTTTTCTACAGGAAGTACTCTAGGAGATTTCATGAGTGACTTTGCGAATAACAAAGTACGTAAGATAAATGACTGTACCTTCCGACTGCGATGATTTAGACGCTCATGTTTTTCATACCGCCAAGGTCCCATAGACATTAGTATATGACACAAATTTTAGATTGGCCCATCTACACGTTCCCGAAAAAAGCAGCCTTATCAACAGCAACTTCCAGCCAGTTGCGCAACCGGAAAGGAATTTTTCTCCCTCACGGGCCTTGTAACACTAGGGCCCGTGCCACGCCCGCCCTGCCAGAAAGCAAGTCCCGCTACATTAACAGCTTCTTTAAGGGGTTGCGTTACATAACTCAACGCGTTTTTAACTCTGCTCCGTGACGGAGAAAATTTATTTTCCGGTTGCGTAGCCGGCAGAAAGTAGCGACTGATAAGGCGGACCCACAGTGTGTCAGATAAGAAACGAAACAGAAATTTGTTTCGTGTGACGTCATTCCAGATTTACAGTTTGGAACTTTCCTTCGGTTCTGCTTTGAAACCTTGCTCTTTGCCAAAGCTCATGATTATATGTCAACGGGAAGTACCTCATAGCTTTTGATGAGTGAGTTGGTGAGTATTAAAATATGCGAAATAAATGGCCCTATCTTTTGACTGGATTGAGTAATGCGCTTCAATAGTTTTCAACGTCAAGAGACCACTAATTTCTGTATATGGCATATATTTCAACGTGAGATGTCATCCCGTTCCTGAGAATAACCGTTTTTAATCGTCGGACACACACGCAGACAGAAAGACAGACAATAAAGCGATATTATAAGGGTTCCATTTTTACCGATTGAGGCACGGAACAATAAAAAGTAAATCTCGTCCAACAAACGAAGAGAAATTGTATCTTATATCTTAACACTCAATGCAAAAGTAACTTGAAGAGAACACATGGGGGTAGGAACAAAAGTTATCCCGACAGAGGGTGTCCAACAAGAATCCCATTTCAAGGAATGTGAAAATCATTGTTATTTGCAGAACACTGGGATAATGCGTCTAGGGTAAGGAGCAGGTGTGCTACGAGCTGATCGAACGATACACGATCTGCTGCTGTTACCATAATCACAGTTCAACTCTTGAGGAACTGCCGTACCTTTATTATAAGTCAGCCCAGGACTGTTTAAATTTTGCGCGCAAAGAGCTTCCGTCCATATCTTGTGTCATATTTACCAGCGGGATTGTGAAAGAAGCATGGAATTTTGTTAGTCATTTCTGATTCGACTCAGCGCAACACTTTCGCTCTGCGAATAATTCTCTTTACCGTTGAAGCTACATTTACTAATGGTGGAAAACTCGAATATGTAGTTCAATATTCGCAAAGGCTGCGGCAAGTTATGCATCAGATTTGGCAAAGTGTGAACGTTTAGACCAGGAATATTCGAGAGTAGGTAACTAGTCGTTACTTGTTTGACGTAACATTACGGATAAAAGCTATGCACAGTTTCTTATCGCAGTGCTAGCAGCTGGCAGCAGAGGACATATCTGCTGAAATGCATATTTGTACGTGTTACCACCAAGATGGTTGTCCAGTTCATTATTCGCTTATGGCTAGCAAAACCATCACACAGCTCCATCCACGTCGCTGGACAGGACGGCATGATATATCGCTTGGTCTCATTTGACGTCAGTGGACTGTTCTTTCGAGTCCCAGTATGTGGGAACCTGGAGCAAAACTTTTGTTTCGTGAAACAGTGTTTTATGTTTGTTTGTTAGGCTCTGCTCGGCAACTGCGTATTTCTCCAACTCACGATTTTTAATATTCCGCTGATGTTCTGCACAGGGGATGGAAACGGTGCGGATGAACTGGCAAGGTAACTGCTTCCGCATTCACATTATATAATGTAAATTTCAGGAATCCTGACGTTGAGACTGTCCTTAACAGAGCACAGCATCTGCTTCACCTTCTTAGTATGTCGGAAAACAGATCTGACATCACGTATTCCCAGGACTCTGCCAGTTTGCTGGATGTAGAGCCGCAGAGGGAAAGGAATGAGATCGGTGGCTCAATACGTGAATGTTCAATATTTTCACGTTTCTTTTTCTCGGTTCTTGCTGACTTGATATCAAGTGACCCATAGCCGTACTTCCGAAACACATACATCAGACTATTGATTTCGGAACCCAAGTGGTTTTCGTCAAAAACGGTTTTTGCTTTGTGCACCAGTGTATTAAAAGCCGCTTTCTTCTCTACTGGGTAGTGAAAACTCTGAGTGCGCAGTTAAAAATCAGTATGCGCCAGTTTGCGGTATACTGAGTGGCCGAGACGCCCATTCGACTTATGTTGTACCACAACGTCTAAAAACGGCAGCCTCCCTTCTTTCTCTGTTTCGACGGTGAACTGGATTCCAGGGTGCATGTTCTTCATATGTTCCTGAAAGTGCTCAAGAACATCTAAGCTGTATGGCCAGACCATACAGGTGTCACAAACAAAATGATAAAATGAAGAAGGATGAAGGGGACCTGAATTTAATGCGCGTCCCTCAAAACGTTCCATAAAAAAGGTGGCGTCTTCCGGAGACAACGGAGAATCCATAGCCATTCTGCCCGTCATTTCATAAAATTTGCCGGCTCACAAGAAGTAGGTGGTCGTCGTTACATGTCGGAACGACTTCATCGTTTCAGGAGACAAATGCTCTGCCAACAGTTTCAGTGTGCCCTCCACAGGATCTTTTGGAAATAGTGAGACCACATCCTGACTGACTATAATATCGTATGGTCCATCTGTAATCTGTTTAATATTCTCAATGAAGCTGTGAGAGTTTTCGATGTGATGTTCACAGCGGCCGGGTATCGGCTGTTGTACAAATCCATTCAGTCTATGATGAGGACCTTCCTTTCAGGGTTCTGACAGGAACAGAAAGAGAAGTGTTACCGTAGAACTTGTGAAAAATTCATCTATTCCACGTCTCTTGCCTTCCACTTAGTGTGTCGGTCTAGCCGCAAGTAGCCAAATGTGCTATCAGTTTTAAATTCACATTTACTCCTACATTTTATTTTGGAAAGGGGGCCCCCGACTGTGTCAGCAAGGAGTACCCTATCAGTCTGGCGCAAAATTCCTTATATCGACACGAAATTCTGCATAAGACAGAAAGCGATTTGACGTTCACAACAGATAAATCCTAAGATCCAAATACTGTAATATCTCCGAAGGTACTTATCAGAGTATAAAGAGAGGAATGCAAGTGAATTAGTTCCTTTCAGGAACATGACACCAGCAGGAAACATTATTGTAAGTCCATTTAAATAGGGACGTTGGGACTTATTGCTGATATTAAAATAACTATAAGAAGAGACTTTCCACAGTTCACCTAAGTGAAAACACAATTATGCATCTTCAGCGTTTCAGGAATTATCTGAAGTGGACAACTTAGGTGAATGATCCAGTAACATATATTATTCATTATTTCTGTCACCAGTCTGCTTAGAATGTCGCGTAACGTCAGGAAAGTGCCCAGCAAATAAAAGTACTTCTCTCGCTACGACGTTTTTAACTTAAAGGTCCTTACTTTTGTATGATCCTATTTTTTATTAAGGTCACCCAGCCTCGTTAACGTCTGACGATAGACCGAGTGTGTAACAGCTGTCGCGCGTTCGAAGTCTTGTGCTGAGTCACTAGAGTAGCTAGGATTTGCGCCTGAATGTAGCTATGGTGAATGGCCTTTGGCTGACAGTCTCCAGTAAAGATCTGTGCTCCTGCAATTTTCTGTTGTTCGTTTTTAAGGCAGCAGCCAATTTTTTTTCCATGCCATCTGTAAAGTTCACTGCTCGTATCCGTTGTTATTCAGTAACGAGTAAACAACAGTTCTGGCCGCCCGGCTAGCGGCGCGGCCTAACGCGCTGCTTCCCGAGCGGGATGGCGTGCCGGTCCCCGGCACGAATCCGCCCGGCGGATTAGTGTCGAGGTCCCGTGTGCTGGCTAGACAGTGGATGGTTTTTAGGCGGTTTTCCATCTACCTCGGCGAATTTAGTCTCAGTTATACTGTCTCGGCGATTGCTGGGCAAACACCCTTTCCACGTACGCCTGCACGATGATTATTCTACTACGCAAACGTTTGCTGGCTGTTACACTCGTCTGGTGTGAGACGATCCCGGGGGGGGGGGGGGGGGATTTCCAAAGGGAACCGAACCACACAATAATCAATGGTTTGGTGTAAGGGAGCGGGGGTGGACTGCTGTGGCCCGTTGTGGGTTTGTGAACCACTGAGGGCTACAGCAGGACGAAGCCTCTCCATCGTTTCCAGGACTCCGGTTTCATACACACATACATACTAACCACGCTTTCTATTCCAGGATAAGCACTGTATACACTGGTGCATTTAAACGAGGAAAAGGAAGAAACGATGCTCGTAATTGCCTGGCCACACTTCCCCCGACAATCTATGTTGATGGCTCTGCACCATCGTTCCGTGGGAATTCTCATTGGGTGAAACAGCACTACTGCGGCTAATTAACATTCCGGCTCTGGAGAAACGTCCATGATACGCCTGGAAATGAGAATCGATTGTAAAGAGCTGCAAGAACCATTGTCTGAACAGGAAGTCAGTGGGAGACAATGCATTCACTTTCTATAGATAATATGGATGAAACTGCATTTTCCGTAATATTCTCCTCCAGTACCTTGTGAAACATTTATTTCACTTACCACTAACCTAATACTGATTGCAGGCACGTCATCCACTCTAGCGATCACTGCATCTTCTAAGTCGCGAATGCTTGTAGCTCGCTGTCCTTCTCCGTCGTCATATAGTGGTAACAGCTGCCCTGTTATACTTAATAGTCGGAACAGCCCTGGGTGTGAGATGGATGTCATCTACGCGGATATTTGGTCCTATACAACCTTTCTGTTTCTCTGCTGCTTCTGGCTTCTTGCTCATACACGTTAATCCTGTCAGGAAATACCGCCACTGGGTACCACTCCATTTGATTACGGCCAGTCGATGTTAGTACTTGTGCTTGTCGACACAGACTTTGCCGGCCGAAGTGGCCGTGCGGTTAAAGGCGCTGCAGTCTGGAACCGCAAGACCGCTACGGTCGCAGGTTCGAATCCTGCCTCTGGCATGGATGTTTGTGACGTCCTTAGGTTAGTTAGGTTTAACTAGTTCTAAGTTCTAGGGGACTAATGACCTCAGCAGTTGAGTCCCATAGTGCTCAGAGCCATTTTGACACAGACTTCAGTCTGCTGCAGTACAGATATTTTACACCAGGATTGGTCATGTCAGCGCGCAGTATGCTGTCTGCATTGGATTACTTCAATTATTACACACTGAAGAGCCAAAGACACTGGAACACCTGCCTAATATCGAGTAGGGTCCCCGTGGGCACGCAGAAGTGCCACAGCACGACGTGGCAAGGACTCGACTAATGCCTGAAGTAGTGCTGGAGGGAACTGACACCGTGAATCCTGTAGGACTGTCCAAAAGTACGTAAGAGGACAAGGGGGTGGAGACCTCTTCCGGACAGCACGTTGCAAGGCATTCCAGATTTGCTCAATAATGTTCATGTCTAGGGAGTTCGGTGGCCAACGGAAGTTTTGAAACTGGAGCCAGTCTGTAGCAGTTACGGACGTGTGGAGTTTCGCATTGTGCTACTGGAATTTCCTAAGTCCGTCGGATTGCACAATGGGCGTGAATGAATGCAGGTGATCAGACAGGATGTTTAGGGACGTGTCACCTATGAGAGTCGTATCGAGACGAATAAGGGTCCCATATCTCTCCAATTACACTCGCCCTGCACCATTACACAGCCTCCACCAGCTTCAGCAGTCCCGTGCTGATATGGAGGGTCCAGGCATTCATGAGGTTCTTTACATTCCCGCCGGCCAGGGTGGCCGTGCGGTTCTAGGCGCTACAGTCTGGAACCGTGTGACCGCTACGGTCGCAAGTTCGAATCCTGCATCGGGCATGGATGTGTGTGATGTCCTTAGGTTAGTTAGGTTTAAGTAGTTATAAGTTCTAGGGGACTCATGACCTCAGATGTTAAGTCCCATAGTGCTCAGAGCCATCTGAACCATTTTTTTTTTTTTGAGGCGTAAAGTTTTGTAACGAGCAGTCATCATGGTTACACGAGTGGGCCTTCAGCTTTGAACGCCCATATCGATTATGTTTCGTTGAATGGTCCTAACGCTGACACTTGTTGATGGTTCAGCATCGAAATCTACAGTAATTTGCGAAAAGCCGCACTTCTGTCCCGTTAAATGATTCTATTCAGTCCTCGTTGGTCCCGTTCTGACAGGATCTTCTCCCGGCTGCCTCGATGTCGGAAATTTGATGTTTTACAGGATTCCTGGTATTCATGGTCGCTCGTGAAATGGTCGTACGGGAAAATCTCCTCATCCCTATGTAGGAGATGCTGTGTCTCATAGGTCGTGTACCGACTATAACACCACGTTCAAACTCACTGAAACCTTTATAACCAGTCTTTGTAATAGAAGCAACCGATATAGCAACTGCGCCAGACACTTACTGTCTTATATAGGCGTTGGTGATCGCAGCGCTGTATTCTGGCGGTTTACATAACTCTGTATTTGAATACGCGTGCCTATGCCAGTATCTTCGGCGCTTCAGTGTACCTCTACACCTAAATGCTCGTCGGAAATGCCTTACCCTAAAATCTTTGCAACAACGGTAACGGTACATGTATTTCACCATAAGAGGAAACAGAATGATTTTCGCTTGTAAGTTTTCATGCAGTCGCTCCCAGGCTATGGTCCCTTATCTCAAATCGATACAATTGCCCTTCTCTATGAATGTTTATAACATCATAACAGAAGCAGCCTGTACACTTTCTTTGAAGCGGACTCCCGTCCAAGGATTCACGCGTTCTTTCCACAAGGCGAAATGTTACAAGAAATCTGATCGATTTAGCAGGGCGGTGTGACCGAGCGGTTCTAGTCGCTTCAGTCTGGAACCGTGCGACCGCTACGGTCGCAGGTTCGAATCCTGCCTCGGGCATGGATGTGTGTAATGTTCTTAGGTTAGTTAGGTTTAAGTAGTTCTAAGTTCTAGGGGACTGATGACCTCAGATGTTAAGTCCCTTAGTGCTCAGAGCCATTTGAACCAAACTATGGTATGGAAAGCAAATATGTATACGTACACTATCATGTTGACACACCTTCTGCCATCAGTAAAAGGACTAATCACATCAATATGTGTGCTTATCAGTTAACTACTAACGAGACGGCGAAGGGAATACTCTGATAATTCGACAATAAATATCAGACAAGGTGGGCAACATTCAGAAATTCCTCAATAAATTTATTTTTCTTTCCCCACATAAATTGTGCTTATAATTAACGGTAAAATAAAGATTTTATGGACGACCCAGTTTGATTATCGTAATTTTACTGCTGAACTTATGCTTAGGCTTGCGTTTAGCCCGGGAAACATTATTTATTCCTTATGACGAAACTGTTATCAGACTTAGATTTTGTGTTCCGTCTATAGGAACTCAAGAGAGAGTATAGAAACCTTTAAAGTACGCCCCATCGTGCGTAATTTGTGTAACATATGTGGTTATAATGATCGTAGGTGAAGATACGAATAACTTGTACGATTTTTTCAGTTAGAGAGAACGTATGTGGTCACATCGAACTGTTATTCAGAAAAAATGAAGTTATTTAAGTTATTTTCGAAGTGTAAGTGGAGGGACTTGCAGTTACAAACGAAGTGATACGTTTATTATCAACATTGAACTAACATCAGCGCAGGGTTTAATAGCAAAGATGCATGTAAAGGCCACGAGCAGAGTCAGTGTTTGAGGGCTATGTGGTGCACGGTTCCTATTTGATATAGGAACATATGCCATTGCGAAGGCCATTCGATCCTCTGCCTCTCTATACCGATGTTACAGTACGTTAAAGACAGTTAGAAAGACGAACGGGAGCCGACGACCAGACAAATTTTGGGAATCGATTAGTTCCTTTCGAAAGTTATTTAATTGGGCTGCAATTACTGCTAAGCTAATGACAACGTTTGTATTGGCGCTGTTTAGATTTTACGTACGAAAACAGTCACCCTCAAATAATTCCGGACTGGAGTTAGATCGATTGTTCATATTTGGTACACCGGTGTAATGGACTTCGGTCTGAGATAAGTCTTAACCGTTGGAAATTTTCTTGCTTCGTTTAGATTTTACGTGCTAAAAACACATTTTTCTGGGTGGTTTTGTAGTGCGCCTCTTAAAAAACTTGTACGATTGGTTCAAACTTTGAAAGGAGGTAAATAAACAGATGAAAACGAAACGATTTTTTTCTTCCCAATAATCTTTATCTTTTATTTAGTTACCAAGTCGTACTAAATTTTGTGTGTAAAATTAGTTCTTGTGTGTACTGAATTCATGAGAACGTTTTAAAGTGAATCAGTTAAGCAAAAGAAGCATCTTTACAGTGAAATTGAAACCTCACTTTCAAAAACCTTGCTTCATATGGATTTTACGTGCATATAATACATTTACTGTGAGTTTTGTTTCCGTGCGTCACTTCTCTGTTTAGCACTTGGGCAAATCGTTCCAACTTTTATTAAGGTTGACAAATTCATGTAACTGATAATCTTTCTCTTGCTTTGTGGAAGCTTAAGCCATTATCACAATACAAAGAACTATATCTAATTAGGCGTCGACAGAATCAACAAATATATCCATCGGTTGTCAATCTATGGCGGTCAAAGTCCAAATAAAAGTAGAATAAAAGTTGTACAACAGAACAAGAAATAAACAGTCATAGCACTAGTTGAATATGTACTGTAGAGTTAGGGATAAAAAACAAAGTAGCTAGCTTTCCACTCATCTGTCAGCTTCTAAGACATTTAAATCAAAACATCACAGCATATTTGCGCTTTTTACGACTCACCTCTACATCCATTGCGCAGTGAGTTCTCTTAGCTGCAACGTGTTACTGCACCTGCATCTGGCTATTTATAGGATAAAGTCGCTGATCCTTTGCCCATAATCGAGTAGATTCGTCGGCCATAGCAAACAATATACACTGATCAGCCATACATTATGACCACCGACCTACTATCAATATAATCCATCCCCGGCGATAACATCGTCAGCTGGCGAGAACAACTGTCAGTCAGACACAGGCACGGTGCATTTAGTATCAGTTAGCGGGCCGTCCGGGTGTAGAATGGGGAAAGTTCACGATCTGCTTGAGTTTGACCGAGGGCAGGGTGTGATGAGGTGGAGGCATGGCACAAACATTTCGGAAACTACACAACTTGTCGGGTTTTCGAGGAATGCTGCGGCGAGTGTCTTCAACACGTGGCGAAACCAAAGTGAAACGATTGAGCGGGGGATTGGTCGGTCACATCTAATTACACATGCCGGACGTTGAAAGGATGGGCAGACTGCTATATTGGCACAAGCCGTGCACTGTAGTGGATCTGACATCAGACTTTAATGATGGGCAGAGTACAAGTGTGTCTGAATACACAGTGCACAGAACACTCCTTATGAAGAGTCTCCGCAGCCCATGACTCTTGCATGTGCCAACATTAACACAACGGCATGGACAACTGCGACTGAAACAGGCACGCGAACATCGGCACTGAACGTTGGTGCAGTAGCAGAGCGTTGCCGGTCTGATGAATCCCGATTCCATGATTATGCCATTGGAAGGGAGCGAATTCGTCATCTTCCAGGTGAACAGCTCCTTAGCACCTATACTGGGGACTAGAAACAACCTGTAGGCGCCTCCGTTATGCCCTGGCGAACATTCACGTGGGCGTCCATGGGTCCAGTGGGTCTGTGCAAGGCACCAAGGCGACCAAGGAGTTTCATACACTGGTTGAAGATCACATACACCCCTTCATGGCGGTTATGTTTCCCGACGGTAGTGGCATTTTACATCAAGATACTGAGTCATATGACAAGTCTAGGAGTGTGATGGACCGGTTCGAGTAACACAGTGGCGTGTTCCAATAGATGGGCAGGACCCGCAACGTGCTAGATCTGAATCCGATCGATCACGTCTGGCATGTGATTGAACATGGCGTCTGAGCCGATCATCCAAGTTCAGGAACGTATGTGTGCAGATGTGGTGCCAATTCCATCCAGTGAACTATCAAGCCGTCATTGCTTCCAGGCCACGACTCACCGCCGCGGTCAAACGTGGACATGCAGGGTATTAGGTACGTGGTCATAATGCTCTGGCTCGTCAGTGTACAATATAATTTCACTGAAGAGCATACATGAAACAGCTTAAAATGTATTTCGGCGATTCCATTATAGCGATGGATTTGTTACTGGAGGGGTGCTAAAGTAATCTTCTGGTTTCTGGTGGTGGTGAGAGAAGGGAAGATCAGTTTACCCTGGGGTGACCACATCTCCCACGAACCCACTCCCAGGTATAGTGAGAGCTGTAAAAATAAAACACTAATTGGCGAGGTTCTAGAAAGAGGAATGCATCTCCAACAGGAAGTATCCAAGATTTGTGGTACACCTGTAATAGGAAGTATCGCAGAGTGGGAATGCACGATGTATGTTAGGTACAGTAACCAATCATCAGCAACTTGTTTGACATATCTGCCAAAGTAGTTCCACGGAGACGTCAGCGCAGCGCAGGCGCACTGTGGTAAGTCATTTGTATGAACAGTAGTGAAGATACCTTGCAGTGTGTACGTCCCAGACCAGTCTTTAGATATAAGTCGAACAACGTAACTATCCTGCTCTGATCCTGCTGACATGTTTGAGACGTGGAACCTTGCTTACGCCGTGACTGTTCGCAAGCTGACTTCGATTAAAATGTCTGGTACCAAATTGTGACAAATTTTTTTGAAATCTAGTCACGCCACGGTCAAGCAGTCGAGCATTTTTGACAATCACGGGACGACACAGCATAGATCGATATTAGTGCTGAAATCATGAGACTGCGGGTAGTGGCTACAACTTAACATTACATGCGGAGCCGATACTGACGAACATGTCGGACAAAAGTCACAAAATTTATAAGGCCGCTCATCTTCTGCCAACTGAAGGTGCCCGGTCACACGTTTGATAGCAAGTGGCTGCATTTTCTTTTAGTACTTACCTTTGACATAGCACCTAAGTGATGTGAGGCAATGAAAATACTATAAAGACTGTCTTAATGGCACTTGGAAATGAAGTCAAAAGAAAAAATTTGCATGCTGAAAGTTCTTCGTTTGGCACAGCACAATGGGGCAAAATATTTAAAACCGTTATGAATTCAAGAGCCCAGGAACATGATAACTGCAAGCACTCAACATGGTCATTGGTACACCGCCTATAAATCATAATGATATGCTTTACACAAACTTGATAATTAAGTTTCCTGTACTAAAATCATATCTGCATTGCTCACAAACCTGCAAGCAGTGTGATAACTTCTGTTGTAAGGCTACGAAGGCTCTGAAACATTTTGACTGACCTTGTCAGACTTGTGATATAAGGTATAGTCATTGACCTTTAATGCCTGACGTCACCTGTGGCACTGAAACGTGCGTGCATTAAATTTTCAATAACACTGAATGTATTACGTAACCAAGATGGTGGATGGCGGGAAATTTCAAACTAAAAAAAAAAATGGTTCAAATAGCTCTAAGCAATATGGGACTTAACATCTCAGGTCATCAGTCCCCTAGACTTTGAGCTACTTAAACCTAACTCACCTAAGGACATCACACATATCCATGCCCTAGGCAGGATTCGAACCTGCGACTGTAGTAGCAGCGTGGTTCCGGACTGAAGCGCCTAGAACCACTCGGCCACAGTGGCCGGCTTGGAAGTTAATGTGGTGGATAATTGGAAAGGTGGTAAGTACTTAAAAATTAAAAATGGCGATGGGTAGAAAATTTAAAATATTAAATATTACAGGGCGTGCAAAAAGTAAATAATTGAATATGTTGGTAATATGTAAAAAATTCAGTATACCACTTGGAGGAAAGTTTGTACAACCAGTCGCAGTGCCAGAAAAGTTTTTTGACATTGCCCACAATCTTCAAATTTATGCGCAGCGCTATTTATGCACAGATGGGCTCTATTGCCGATTAACTAGCATCTTAAAGTGATCTCTTTGTCTATAGTGAACGATATTCTCAAAAAAGGGAACTCAGCTTTCACTACTCATTATTTTACGCATATTTGGGATATCGAATTTACTGTGGTAAAGAACGGACAAAAGCTGACTCCAAATATCTCACTGAATGGAGTTTTCAATCTTGTGCTAATGCATTAGGTTTCGATGAAACTGTTTTAAATGCAGACAGTATTTAAGGTGCGAGTGTTTTTAGTGCAATAATCTGTAAAAGGAGTTACTGTACTTATCTTGCTGACATTAAATATATGAAATCAAACTCAGAGGCATTTGATGAAATGTTAGCTCAAAAGAAGACAGCTATTGGTGTGGATGCGATCATAGTTATCTGTAAACCAGAATTCAGCCCGAAAGGTCAAAGAACACATTGTAATGTAGCAATTTATTAAGAGTTGTCACCTTGCACTGAAAACGTAGCTTGCCGTGGAGCTGGGAGCAGAGAATATGATGGACCTCACTTTCGCACATCTGACGGTGGCTACTGGGACGGCCGGTGGTGTGCTTCGCTAATGGTGCGTACGATACGTTACACACGCTCTCTATGAATCTGAAGAAGCACTGTTAATCGACGTTTTTCATACTTAGCGCACGAAATTCTATGGATAACACAACCGTACTGCTAAACTTTCAAAGCAATAACTTCAATACTTTCAGAGATATGTATTTCTGTATAAAACACATTGTATCTGTTCTGACATTGTGAAACTGAGTAGGGACTGGAATTTATTAATTTAAAGTATCAACTGAAATTACAGCCAAGAAGACAGGTTTATATAATCTAATTTTCTGGAATTGTCTATAGTTTCTTTCTCACAGAATACTGATGTAATTAACAGTACACTGGAAAATAATTATTTCATTCTGTTTTGGAGGTTTGAGTGCTTTGAAGAGAATGGGACTGAGACAGTGAATGAAGGATATACGTAAAGTGAAAATGCGATATTTTATCAAAACTGCATAAATGTAAGCGTGAGAAAGTTGTTGCGTAATAGGGGAATTTGTGCGTGAGCTTGATTTTGCAAAGGGCACCCAGAAGGGACGTAAAATATTAAATTTATTAGTAAGTTATTTTGTGGAAAGGAACCGTTTACTGTTTTTATTAAATTTTATTTTCTTTCGGAATTACGAGATTTCCAGTCTTAATTACGTGTAGTAATCTGACCGGCTGATATTAGAAATACCACGAGTATAGAATTGCTCGAAATGATCTGATTCGCTATTTAATATACTACTCAATAGGAATTTAGCATTTCCTGAGCGTTTGAGTAGGGTTTGGCGCCTCAGATGTATGAGTGGATATGGCCATTTGGGAGTCCCTTTCTGGTTAACACCTATGTTAATTCAAGCTGATCAAATTTGAACCAAAATGAAGAAATCCACGCGTTTGATCGGTTATCGTGGAGTTGACGAAAAGCTACTACAGTGTTGATAATTTTGAGAAAGTTTGAGCTTTGTGAATGACTTACTTTAGGAGATTTCCGCATGTGGACATTCGGAGTCGTATTTAAACTCCGCGTGGGGTGTTTCGTGCAAATTACGATACATTACGGGGAGCAATTCTGTACATCTACTCTACTGGACGTCTCACTGTGGTAACTCGCAAATAGTGGTGGATCATTGGCTATTTAGGACATTTAAAATACCGGGTCGGACTAAATACCTTCTGGCTGCTTCTGGGTGTGAACTTGTTGCAGAGGCAGTAAGCAACATTGCATAATTAGTGTCGGAATACCAAGTAAGGACTTGATATTCATTTCCTTACAGGAAATTTTAGATTTTTTTAAAACAAGTCCTGCAAGTATCCCGAACGCTTGATAGTTAAAATAACTTTCAGATTTTGCCCATGGACTGGAGTTACGCGGCTTTTGAGTGGTAGATATTCAGCTAATTTTTCACCAGCGTTGCTTTTATCAGCTAAATCTGTATCAACTATCGCAGAATGAAGGGGCAGACAACGTGAAGCCTATCCAGGTAGGTGGAAGAAAAATTGTTTAAAGGATACTGAGAAACCGACGCACCCCGCCGCAACATGAATGAACTCGCTTAGCTTTGATATCTCAATTTTGTTCATGATACTTAGAGGGAACAGCGGCGCAGAGAGATGCGTATAGAATTTTCACAAGTAACTGAGATTTGTCTAGCTGGAGCGCAATTTCATATTCCGCTGGCTGTTCATTATGCAAGGTGGTTTACGAAATTACTGTGGAGATGCTGTCACCAGCATCTTCCAAGGAGGAAAGGGTGAATCAGGAGAAAAAGGAAATAAAGAGGAAGGTTAGAAAAACAAAGCAAGACAGTTCTGTAAGTACCCGAACAAAATACTATACACATATGCCTTGCGCAGGAATACTATGATAGCTAGGGAACTGAAAGATAACTGTGGACGCAATGCATGTATGAACCTTACCTGCTGTCTTCACTACTTCGGTTATGTATATACACCACAGGCCATTAAAATTGCTACACCAAGAAGAAATGCAGATGATAAACGGATATTCACTAGACAAATATATTATACTAGAACTGACATGTGATTACATTTTCACGAAATTTGGATGCATAGATTCTCTGAAATCAGTACCCAGAACAACCACCTCTGGCCTCAATAACAGCCTTGATACGCCTGGGCATTGAGTCAAACAGAGCTTGGATGCTGTGTGCAGGTACAGCTGGCCATGCAGTTCAGCAAGAGTAGTGACTGGCGTTTTGTGACGAGCCAGTTGCTCGGCCACCACTGACAAGAAGTTTTCTGTTTGTGAGAGATCTAGATATTGTAATGGCCAGGACAGCAGTCGAACATTTTCTGAATCCAGAAAGGTCCGTACAGGACCTGAAACATGCGGTCGTGCACTATCCTGCTGAAATGTAGGGTTTTGCAGGGATGGAATGAAGGGTAGAGCCACGGGTCGTAACACATATGAAACGTCCATTGTTCAAAGTGCCGTCAATGCGAAGAAGAGGTGACCGAGACGTGTAACCAAAGGCATCCCATACCATCACGCCGGTTGATACGCCAGTATGGCGATGACGAATACACGCTCCCAATGTGCGTTCACCGCGATGTCGCCAAACATGGATGCGACCATCATGATGCTTTAAACAGAACCTGGATTCATCCGAAAAAATGACGTTTTGCATTCGTGCACCCACGTTCGTCGTTGAGTACACCATCTCAGGCGCTCCTGTCTGTGGTGCAGCGTCAAGGGTAACAGCAGCCATGGTCTCCGAGCTAATAGTCCATGCTGCTGCAAACGTCGTCGAACTTTTCTTGCAGATGGTTGTTGACCTGCAAACGTCCCCATCTGTTGACTCATGGATCGAGACGTGGCTGCGCGATCCGTTACAGCCATGCGGAAATATGACTGGCATCTCTACTACTAGAGATACGAGACCGTTGGGATCCAGCACGGCGTTCCATATTAACCACCTGAAACCACCGATTCCGTATTCTGTTAACAGTCATTGGATCTCGACCAACGCGAGCAGCAATGTCGCGATACGATAAACCGAAATTGCGATAGGCTACACCTTTATCAAAGCCGGAAACGTGATAGTACGCATTTGTCCTCCTCACACGAGGCATCACAACAACGTTTCACCAGGCAACGCCGGTCAACTGCTGTTTGTGTATGAGAAATCGGTTGGAAACTTTCCTCATGTCAGCACGTTGTAAGTGTCGCCCCTGGCACCAACCATGTGTGAATGCTCTGAAAAGCTTATCATTTTCATATCACATCATCTTCTTCCTGTCGGTTAAAAATTTCGCGTCTGTAGCACGACATCGTCGTGGTGTAGCAATTTTAGTGGCCAGTAGTGTAGTACATCCATTGAAGTTTCTACAATAACTTATTAAAAATATAAACATAATTCCTTCTCAAAACAGGAAATATTATCTTTAGTTACCAAAAATCATTAACAAACATTGCAGGATATCTCTTACGCTTACATCTTGAAAACAAAAACAGCGAACATCTTTATTTTATGCTGATGATTATCAGTCATTAGTAGTGAGTACGTCCTCCAGGCACAAAGATAAATTCTTCCACTCTGCGAGGCGCTCTTTGGAAGAGACCATCAAGGTTGCCTTGATTTATAGGGTCCCACTTCTTAATGGTAGCTTCAGTGAGCTCCTAAGGATTGTCAGCTGGAATCGGACGCTGTGCAATGGCCAGATCCGACAGGTCCCATGCATGCACAATTGCATTTATGGCTGGGGACTGTACGGCCCAATTCATTCAATTAGTGTTGCATATTTAAATGTACCGAGAAAGCGCTAGATTACGGTGCGGTTTTACATTGCCTTCGTGTAGGAAGAAGATGTCATCGACTGCACATCTCTATGTCCTTAAGAATCGTTTGTAGGACCTCTTAGAGGTGTTGGTGACCAGTCAAATTGCTGTAGATGGAAATTATAGGGGTCCGCCGTCTCATCTTTATTGCCGCCCTGAACAACACTTCTTCCTGAGGATGGACTTCCTGAAAGTATTGGCGCTCCTAGTGTCGTCTAGCGTTCCTAAAATCCCTAACATGCAAACGAACCCTGGTCTCCTCAAACAAACATGACATTACTCCATTCTGCAATGATCCAATGGTGATGTGCAAGAGCTTAGGTCCCTAGACTGCATCTGTTCCGTAGGATTACTGCTAAACTTCTCATTGGTCTTCTAGAATGAAGATCATCCTGATGAAGTTTTCTCCGCGCTATTTGTCTGAGTTAGGAATCCCTGTTGGCCGGGGAACTCATTCCCAATATTTTTGACAACTGATGTTGGAGGTCTGCAAGCCGAAAGTTGGAGGAAACGATGCTGATTTGGAGTTGTTATAAGAGGGTGACCACTGCGAGGTCTATAGGTCACATTTCCTGTCTCTCTGTACATTCTCAACACCTTAGACACTCCACTCTGAGTGTCTCGTGGTTGTGTATGTTGCTGTGTATGACCTACTGAAAGTAAACCCACTGCCCTGACTCTATCAAAGAGGCTGCAGTGCTGAACACAAACTGAATGCAGTGCTGAACACAAACTGAATGAAGCTGTTGCTGATATTGGAATGCTCGCCGGGTGCCGCTGCGGCAGCGGTGTGTTTACATGAGTCAGAAACGGCCACAGGGCATACCAGCAGTAAACACCATCCAGTACACTGGCTCTGACTGGATAATGTTTGAAGTGCATAGGTCAATGAGACCTCTAGTATCGTAGACTGCAATTAATGATAGTATTATAAATTTTTCTTGAACAGTGTAATTTGTAACGCTCTACCAAACTAACGAATATTATTCAATAGGGCTCGACGATAGAGTTCATCCAGAAGAAACGACATTTATATCCCAGACATAGTTCAGAACTTTCGTATAAAAACAATAGACCACTGGTCAGTTTTGACTCACCTTGCATAATCTGCTTAATGACTGAATAAGAGCAGTTGTCCTATCTCTAATAACTAAACCCATAATAGATCTTACGTAAAACACCTTTCCGCTTCCTCGTATGTAAAATTGTGTCTCAAAATACAAATTACTAGCGAACATTTTGAGGTATTACATGAAATGAAACAAAGAGAGTATTGGAGTAAGTGTTGATTAAATTAGTGAAATTCTTAAACAATCCGTGTATGTGTGAATTTTGCTGAAACAGTCTTGACCAACAGCAAGAAATCTGCAATAAAGTTTCGTGTGAAAACGTTATTCATTATTGGCGCGCCATACATAATAGAAGTAGAAGCTCTGTGGCCCAGGGTTGTGATTTTAACAATTCTCAGCAGGAACTTACCCAATTTTCTAGATTTTTTCCAAAGTGCGAAAACCTGTGTCTTATATTGCTTTTAAGGATTTGAGTTCTTATATTTATTTGTAACGCTGTTGTTTCTCATGAACTGGTTTCAGGGCGCTGTATTATCCCGTATTTAAGTCTGTTTGTGAAGCGTGGTATCATTTGTCACTCTCCTAATATGCAACGAGGAAGATTTACTGTGAAATTCTGAAAGTCAGGAAATCTATGTGTCTCGAAGTTAATGCTATATTCGTTGTAAGAAACAAATTTAGAAGATATTGTTTGAATAGTGGATCAGGTACATAGGTACACCACCTACCCACCGACACATCGAAATGATACGAAACGCATCTGCAGACACAATAAGGTTCGATCGAGACAAATTTACAGCACTCGTGAGGTAGGTGGAGGACTGGACAAGGTGCGTGTGAAGTACTCCAAGCGAGAGGGTTGGCGGACACGCCGATAATGTTGATCGTAGTGACACACTACGAGATATGCCGACTGCCACCGACGCACATGAGCCGTCATGCTTAAAAATTTCTGAATTTTGTGTTATGTGCAAAAGTATCAAAACAGTCTTAATACAACAAAAATTGGTGGTATGTTAAAAAACATCCTAACCGTTTAATGGACGTTTTAATTACACTCAATTGCTTACCACAATCCACATTCATAATATGTATGTAAGTTAATGGTATGATGACTGATGGAATAATGCCAGATCATTACACGAACCATTTATTTCGAGCCTGAACCTCTTGTCTACGCATTTTGGTAGCGTGAAGTTGCTGAATTGGTGAAATTTAGAAATTGCGTCATTGAGCATGCACAGACGTCAGCAATTTCTGACTCGGCTAAAAGGAGGTTATAATGTCGAGAACAGTAGTTCGTGGCGAATTATTGTTGCTAAACCCTCACAGCTGATGATTAAAGCTCCCTTATTCGTGGAACCTGCGAGAAACTCTGCAAAATGTGAGTATACCATGTATTGCTACTAACAATCTTACTTCTTTTCATCTATTGGTTACTTGCTTCAGACATGCCTGTTTCTATTCAGTGTTGCAGAGTTTACACAGCTGGCATGTGCTGTACCAATCAGAGCAGTAGTTGAAAGTCCGCAGCTCATGGTCGTGCGGTAGCGTTCTCGCTTCCCACGCCCGGGTTCCCGGGTTCGATTCCCGGCGGGGTCAGGGATTTTCTCTGCCTCGTGATGACTGTGTGTTGTGTAATGTCCTTAGGTTAGTTAGGTTTAAGTAGTTCTAAGTTGTAGGGGACTTATGACCATAGATGTTAAGTCGCATAGTGCTCAGAGCCAGCCAGTAGTTGAAAATCTGTACTGGCTGTCGTCAAAGTAATCTATAGCGGGGTAAATTCGGCACACTAAGCAAGCCTCCAGAAAACGTTAAGTTGGATGTATGTATAACACCTGTCTCCTACTCTTTCTGAAATATTTCTGCTTCCGCAGATCGCTCATAATGGGTCTTCCAATTTTGTGTTTTCTACTGTACATAATTGTTGTTCAATTTCTGTTCAGACCTGGACCTGCACTTTTCCTCGATAAAAATATTATCATCTAATAGCAACTAAGCAAAGAAATTAATTCTAACTTACATGATATGAGAAACTGTGTTAAACTCTACAGAAATCGGAAAAAAGTTCACAACATCAACTGGTCTCAAGAAAAAAGATTCATAGAACTTCATCGTTGTGACAAGCTGTCTGAATGAAGTAATACATTGACATTAACGCACGATAACGCACGAATGCAACCAATGAGTTCGAGAAGAACTTTGATAGCTGACGAATAATAGTGCGTTTGGAAAAGCCATAAAAGTGTGTGAATCACTCTGGACATTAGATTAGCAATATCCGGGGAAGGCAAACCAATTTTTCAAAGAACATAAACTTTTAACGAACATATATTCGCTGTTTTCTTGAGCAGACATAATATAGTATTGCACCAGAAGAGGTGTTTAGGAAACGCTTCTGGTCGGATTCTGTTGTCGATACATAAGACATTAAACAAGTTTCCAACAAATCATATACAACTGTGACACACTGGCACCGGTTGCTTAATTTCTAACATTAAAACTCCTAACATCTACGATGATATCAGGAGCAGGGTGGGTGTAATGCCCAAGCGACACAGGCTGCCGTTTGTAGCGACCATCCGAGAGGGGCACCAGGGTCACCACGACTGTGATTCCCATACAAGGACAATTAATTGAGACCAAAAGGGGCGTCTAACTGACATGGGCGCCAGGGTCGCCCGAGTGTAAGGTTCGCGTATGGTGCGTGTGATAATTAGTAGTGGAAACGGACGCAGGTGAGATTCTACGAGGGAAAAAGGCGAGGAGGAGAGCGATAAGCCACTTGTGTGAAAAAAAAAATACTTCTCTCACCGGTCCTGATCAGGAGCGATGAACACACACGATTCGATACATCCGTACACCCCGCTAATAAAGGACGTATTGACATCTTGGGTTGTCGGGTGTTCTGCCGGATATCAGCGTCGTACTGCTCCTCAAGTGGACCTGGTCCAGTATTTATGCCTATGGCCTTCCCCCTCCTCCAACGGCTGCAGGCGCTTCCTCTGTGGTCCGCCGTTGGTGGAGGGGGAAGGCCATAGGCATTATTACTGGACCAGGTCCACTTGAGGAGCAGTCTCAGGTCGCACCTGATGAAGGTTACGAGCTGCGTGACCGAAATATCGTGCAAGTACGACGCTAATATCCGGCAGAACACCCGACAACCCAAGATGTCATTAGATCGCCGGGAATGCCAGAAGAGTTACAACAGACGTATTACTCTACTGATAAACCGAAATGAAAGACGAACTTAATGTTGAGCCTGTTACAGAATTTGTCGGTCTACGAGCAGAAACGTGTGCTGTCAAGAAGTAGTCTGGGCACGACATGCACCAGGACAAAGGTCTCAAACGTCTTTCTGTTAATAGGTTAACTATTAGTAATTACAGGCTGCATGGGGTGTATTTGGAGGTAGAAACCTCTGCGCGCTTTATAGTTCATGTCGATTTTACTATCACATACCACAAACTGGGTTTATCTGTAAAGGGTGATAAAATTTACAAATGTTGGACTGGGATCATTATTGCCTGAAAATGAAGATGATGATAATGAGGATTGATTTTATCGTGAATAGTGAAAATAGCTAGAAATGTAAGTATTGTGAACGCTTGATAAATTTAGATAACGTGTATGTGTGTGTGTGTGTGTGTGTGTGTGTGTGTGTGTGTGTGTGTGTGTGTGTGTGTGAGTGTGTGTGTGCGCTTCTGTATTTACCTGACATTCTCGAAAACTGTAAGTTGCTGATGGTAATAGTAAGTTACAGCTGGTCTAGGACACTATCACCTTTATAACACGTATGAATTCACTTATTCCTTTCTGACTGGCAAGATTAAACTCTCCAGGAACTTATGGTCTAATTATCTAGAGTTCATCTGATTTCAAATACGCTGCACGCTTTTCTACAGCTTGATTTGAATATGATTAGGAGTATTTTATGTATAGAGTATTTTTATGCTATGAAAATGTGTAATAACTTTGGATCTGTGTCCGTAAAACACAGAATGTAAGAACTATTAGTATTCCTTGTCACAGTTACAGTCTTCATCTGACTTTTCTTAGGAATGTAATCTTTTAATAACAAACATTTACGTACAGCGTATTCTCGGTTTGCTTTATTCTGTGTCCCCCTTCTGCAGTTTATTACAAAGAGGGATACAGCATCTACTGATGAGAGAGAATTTTAGGTGATTACATTTGTTTTCTTTAAATTAGTTATACTGTCAAAGATACTAATTTTGAACACAGCACAAAAGTTAGTGCGTGTGTGTGCATACATAATCCCGACATGAGGGGTTTGGGAAAAACATATATTACATTATAATGGGCAGTGGAAATTGTTCCCCACTAGCACTATCACGCATCCTTTTATTTTTAAGTTTCCCACAATTGGCCATCTTAATGACGTTATGTGTGTCATTAACTCAAGATCAATGATCCCACGTGAGGTCACAAGGTTTCAAAATTTGTCAAAGTGTTCCAGAGTCCTCAGAGCGTTACTTCGAACTTTTATATGGGAATGACGCGTGTAGTCCTATAGAGCGCGTACTGAAGTCTCAGCCACTTACGAGCCGACTCTTGTCGTATCATTATTGCAATTATTAAAAACTGTCGAGGTAAGTGTAATAATACATGTGAATCAGTAGCCCTCATAATGGTCTTTTCATAATAACAGTTATAATTTATTAATAGCTGAAATTACTAAAACAGGGCGGTTGGTAGACTGCTATCAAATTTCCCACCACTCCAAGAACTTCCTCTTTGACTTTACTCAGCCAACAAAGGGAGGCAAGAAACCTGTGGCGTCGTCCTCCCAAAGTCTTTCCAAAACTCATTTCTCGCTCTACCATCGACGATTTACCCGTTTATTATCGGTTTCATTTAGTGGTCCTGATATTTCGGGACACAAGATAGTTTCTCTAAACAGAATAAAAATGGATATAATCCAATTGCTTAGCAAATGAAAGATACCATTTCCAATTGAACGAGGGTGGTAGATATAAGTGATGTGTACTGCTGATTAGCAGACTGTATCATACTAGACAAACACTTTAACTTCAGTATTTACTGGTAGATATAATGACATTAGAGACTGATATTTTACGTTACACCTCATCTGGCTGAATCTATACTATCTTTAGATGACTTCAAAAGTGTTGATGCACGAGAACTGCAATCAAAACCATTTACATTTATGTACAAAGCGCACAAAGCAGTATGAAACGAAATTTGGAAACAATTCCTGTATCACAGTCAGTGTATATGAATTCTACGATTTTAGTTAAATTACAAAGGTACTGTTTTCAATGAGACTCTATATTACTACTTTAGTTTGTTTCACTCCATATCTGTTTGTCATCTTTAGATGGTGATGAAATTTGGTGCACCATCACTGCTTCCTACTACATCTTGTGTTCTTATGCAAGCCCCCATGAAATTAGCAACGGTCTGAAGATCCGGTAGTCGGTAGTAGTAAATGGTTGTGTAACTTGCAAGTTTTACTAAGTGCCCTCTCAACAACCGACAAAATCATCTTTTGATGATGGCAAGTAGCATAATGTTCTACGTATTTAAAGCCTTGCTTGGTTTTTCTTGTGGAATTTACTACGATGAATGGGTTCCTTTAGTTTTCCACGCTAGTCTGCCCCGTGTAAGTCTCTTCATCACCGCATAACAGCGACATTTACATCCTTTTGAACTTACTTTATTGAAGCCTAGCTCTCCTTTTGCAATTGTTTCCCACCACAGTTTTTTTCTTTACCGAATTTCTCATTTCTTGGTGACTCTGGATATGTCTTATCAATAGATCCTTTAATTTAGTCAGGTTGTACCACCTGTTCCTTATTTCTCCAATTCACATCAATATCTCTCCATCAGTTAAGCCACCTACCCATCCAATGTACAATATTTTCCTGTATCCCGCATTTAGAAAGTGCTAACCTCTTCCCGTCTGAACTATTTAAGGTACATTTTTATCAGTCGTACAACGCTACGCCCCAGACAAATACTCTCAGAAATTACATTTACATATATGTCTCGAGACAGCACATTTTCCTTTTTCTGAAACTTCCTTTGCTATTGCTAGTCTGCATTTCTGTATCCTCTCTACTCCGGTCAGTTATTGTACTGTTCACATAGGAAAACTCATTTGTTGCTTTTAGACACAAATTTTCTAAACCAGTACCCTCACTATCTGATATCATTTCACTACATTTCATTACTCTTGTTTTACTTTTTTTTGTGTCACCTCATAGCTCTTTTCAAGGTACTATCCGCTACATGAAACTGCTCTTCCAAGTTCTTTACCGTTTCTGAACTTATGACACTGTCATCAGCAACTGTTTATTTATTTACTTTTCCAGGACTCTTACTCCTTTCCAAATTTCCCGTTCGGATGCTGTAATACTTGCTCGGAGCCTTAAATACCATCAACATGCTAAGGTACCAGCAAACCATAGTGTTATATACTGGGCTGTTACCAGCTCTTCTTCCAGTGGAAGATCGCGTCAGAGTCCTTATCAACGATACCGCCGGCGGCTGCCGTAGAGGATTGTGTTCATGCGGCTTTCTGGTGCCTCCCAGGCTAAACTCTGAAGATTTACTCTTAGTAATCCGGGGCGTGTGTCTCGCTGATTTAATAGCCTGATAAGCTAATTTCTCGCCCTGGCTTCACGGGAGGGCTCTAAACATCACATACGTGATTACACAAGTGAGGGTGTTCTAGGGAATATACCCTCCCCCGTCCCCTCCCCTTCCCCGAGCCAGTGGCCTTAGCCTTACATGATACTAGCCGTCTGATTCATAATGCTTTACTTTGATATATACACCTTCAATTTAATTATAACCAGAGTCAGGTCTTTTCGTAGTTGAAAAATTTTCTGCCTCATTATTAGGAATAAGAAAATCACACCCCGCCCAGTTTTGTAATGACAGATATCTCCTGCTCACGTGGAATGTATTATAACAACAAGAAGAAATAAATACGGCATGATGTTCGATGGTATTACATATTTATCTTGATGAAAACGTTAAGCGGATTAAGCGTACATGAGACCGGATCGAGTGTTTAATATAATTTTTTTTGCCCATGCGTATTTTTATGAACTTCAAGAATAGATATATCATTAAGGTGACGTACCTGTCGTATTTGATTATAATTAGGTGATCATATTTCTAAATATTCCTGTAAAGTGAGAAGTGTTCATCGAACAAGAGACATTAGGAGGGATTAAGAAAGGGGATCACATACGAGTATTTTGGAGCGATGTATTTCACCAACTACAGATATTAACCATAACCAAATTTTACATCAGTTCCCTAGTTAAATTTGTTGCCATCAGTCCCTTTAAGGAGTATAACCTGGACAAACATATGATACAAATCCACTCTCCTAATACTCTTCCACGAAATAGTTAACCCAATAAAAAGTCTCTTCAAAGGGAAATTACAATTGCTTCATTTTAACAAAACGTTTGTGTGTCTGCTCTTATTGGGTAAACGTATATACACTCACACGCTGTACCAGATAAAGTAGCAAGTGAGCAAGTGGAATGACTCGTATACTAATTGCATCGGGTTGGTCAAAATGTTTCCGTTTAAGGGTATTGATGCAGCGATATACGCGCGACTCCGATGCGGGCATGGAAGCACAAGCATGTAGGCAGTGTATTAGCATAGCGTTCGTGTTTCACGACATGCGTGTGGTAAATGCGAAAACGTTCGCTACGGTGACGTTAGTATAAAATACCTCCGATCAAGACCAACGTCTTGTTAACCTAGGCGCGCCAAGTTCCGTGTTGGGTGCGTCTGCTTCATGATACCGCACATTCTCGCATCGCCAATGTAACACAGACGTTACGCCAAATCAAGTGCGACACCCTCGATGACCCACCCTATAGGTATGATCTCTCCTCATGGGATTACAGCGCCTCCGGTCCCTTAGAAATTGGCCGGGTGCGAGTAGCACCCGCGCACTAACTAACTAATTTGAGTATACAGACAGTTCATCCATTACGGAAATCTAGTGCACTGACAGTTTTTGCATGTTGTCGACATATATACTGTCAAGATATCAGACCCAGGAATTCAACGACTTTACAAATATTTTAATTTAATGTCTGACGAAAAAGTCAAATGAACAAAGAAATATTATTATCGAGTGATATATTTAAAAATTAACAATTTCAGATTTTGCTCTTAATTTTTCCTGTGAAACTGTGAAGCTTTTCTCCTTGTGACATTTCATGATTCTAGACCAACGGGAAGTGCCCTATACGTTTAAAGGAGTGAGTTCGAGAGTATCGAAATATGTGACATAAATTGCCGTATTTCTTGATTGCATTAACTAAGAAGCTAACGTTAATTATACAGCCAAGGGACCATAGGCCTTAGTGTGCGAGAGAAATTTGAACTTGATACGTCTACTCGTTGCTGAGGAGAAAGAGTCTTGGGAGACGGACCGACAGACAGTCAGGTAACAAATTAAAAATTTTTGTGTTTTGTAATTACAAATTATAACTTTTCGACTATTTCCTTTGGTTGCACTGCCAAACCTTGCTACTTGGGAAATTTCATGATTCTAGATCAACTGGAATTACCCTGTAGGTTTTGATGAGCGAGTTTGGGAGAAAGAAATTATGTGACATCAATTACCGTACCTTTCAACTGCATTGGCTGAGAAGCTTACATTTAGTATAACGCCAAGTGATATAGACCTTAATAAGTGACGTGACTTTCAACTTGATACGTCCACCCATTCTGGAGGAAAAGGTGGGCTTAACAGACGGACGGACGGTCAGACAGAAAGACAGTCACGTAAGAAATGACAAAGAAAATTTTAATGTGATATAATTACACCAAACAATTTTCCAATTGTTCCCTTTAGTTGTAGTGTAAAATCTTGCTTCTTGACAAAATTCATGATTATAGGCCACCGAGATAAACCCTGTAGGTGTTGATAAATGAATCTGCGAGTGGAAAAAAATGTGACGTAAATGATCCTACCTTTTGATTGAACTAAGTCAGAGGCTTCACTTTCTTGCACCGCCAAGGGACCATAGACCCTAACGTATGGCATAAATGTCTACTTCATACGTCTACCCGATTCTGATAGAAAGGATTTTGCACAATCTGACAGCTAGACATACAGACAACAAAGTGATTTTATAAGGGTCCCCTTTTTATTCATAGAGATACAGAACCCTAAAAATTCCTTGAAGGGTCGACGTTCTCTGTCGAATGAGGATCTGTAGCAGACATTTACAGACTTCTTCACGCAGAAAGACAAGGCATTTTACCAAATGGTTATCTTCAACACTGTGCGTCATCGAATACATTACCTCAGTGCTCACGGAGATTCTGCGTGATTCGCATGCAGCTTGTGGACTGCATGGCCTTCGAGCAGGCTTACGTAACAAGCATACAACTGTGATGTAAGAATCAGTCGTGTCAATGCAAGTGGCTAATGCAACGTGCAGGTACATTATTCTAAATTTACGCAGTTGCTTCCATACGATTCAGCGGCTTCGGACAACGAGGGACGTGCCCGGCCGGTCACACGTAGTGGTGGAAAACATCGACTTGGAGACAAACTTGCTAGATATGGGTGATCGGCTCTTGGAAAGATTCGAAGCCTACACGTGTGTGTGGTAAGTGAGCGGTAAGTAAATTCGAGGCATCGAGTAGTAGCTCTTCGGATCTGAAATTATTCTTCATTCATGTCAGTGAGTGGAACCAAGATTCTATGGTACTCTGCTGTAATGACGTCCCACAGAACACGCTGAATTTGTTCTATGACATAAACCATTATAGTAAGAAACTCCTCGCAGACTACAGAAAAAAATGCGCTATAGACGATATGAATACATGCGTTTATGTAATTTATTGTTATGAAAGCTTTTGTCATCCAATGAAAGTACAAGAAAAGAGGAAAGATTCTTCAGAGTTCTGTTTCAATATATTCCTCCATGCTCAGAGCCAAAATTAGTCTGAATCTCTATCCATCAAACCTTTATCATTTTATACCCGACTACATGTAGACTTGGTTTTTATTGTGATGCCTCACACAAAACGGTTTAGTCTACCACAACCAATAACTAAATCCATCAGAATTAAAAATCTGATCACATTAAAAAAATCGTGACATTAGAATCACAACTTAGCATAATTTGTAAGTTTGCTTTGGCAATATTATACATTGCTGGCCACCGTAAATGCAACACCAAGAAAGACAAGAGGTAGCACAACAAGATTTATTTTGTAGATAACATGTTGACCAAGTATCAAATGATTACGTTTACAGACGTCTGTGGCATGTGGTTCCTGCCAGAATCAGTAGCCAGAGTAGCCACCATTGTTGGAGATCACCGCTGCCACAAGTCTCGGCATTGAGTCAAAGAGACGTTGGATGTGTTCCTGGGGTACAGCAGCCCAAGCAGCTTCCACACGTTGCCAAAGATCATCTGGTGTGGCAGCTGGGGATGTAATCTGGGTCACTCGTTGAGCAACCATGGACCACATGTTTTCTATCGGCGAAAGATCCGGAGAGCGAGCCGGCCAGGGAAGCAATTCAATCTGGTTATTGACGAAGAACCTTTGGACAATGCGTGCCAGGTGTGGTCGCGCATTATCCTGTTGAAATATGGCTGTGGCCGAGCCCTGAAGGTAAGGAAGGACAACTGGCTCCAGCACCACGGATATGTAGCGCCGGCTATTTAAAGTACCGGCAATGCGTACTAGAGGCGTGCGAGAGTAATATCCAATACTGTCCCATACCATAATACCCGGTGCAAGACCAGTGTGGCGGTGCATAATGCAGCTGTCCAGCATCCTCTCTCCACGCTGTCTCCACACTCGATTCCGACCATCGTGGTGCTGCAGACAGAAGCGTGCCTCGTCAGTAAAGACAACGTCATTCCATTCTGCCGTCCACATCCGTCTGTCATCACACGATTGGCGACGGAGACGTCTGTGGTTCTGCGTCAATGGTAGACGAAGCAATGGACGTCTTGCGGACAGACCACTCTGCTGTAAACGGCGTCGAATGGTACGCGCAGACACTGGATGATGCGTTACAGACGCAATGTGCTGTGCTATGGTTCGGGATGTCACTGAGCGATCCGTCACTGCCATGCACACAATTTGCCTATCAGTATGTGCAGTGGTGCACCGAGGTGAATGCGATCGACCACGTCGGTCCGTCGTACCCTCCTGCATCCAGCGGTCACATATCCGCATTACAGTTGTTTGGTTTCGTCCAACACGACTAGCGATTTCTCTGTATGATAATCCACAATCTCGGTAAGCCACTATCCTTCCTCTGTCGAACTCGGATACTTCATCAAAAGATGTTCGCTGTTGTCTACGAGGCATAACTGATCGTCTTGTGAAACAACCACAAGGTAAACACACGTGCCGAACGTACACTCGTCGAAATCGCCAAGCCTTAAATGGCGCTATGAGGTGGCGCCACAGGTGCGCGTGATGTGCGTCTGCGCTGAAATTCTAATCAGTTGCATATCTCATCGCTGCAAACCCATGGTGTAAATTTCACTTGATTCGGATGCTTCCTTCAGGGTGTTGCATTTACGGTGGCCAGCAGTGTATAATACAAGTTCTGGAAATGATCTTAGACTCTCTAACGTGCAGTTATTTGGTAACGTTAAAAATGATCTTACCCCTCCAAATGCACCAACAGTCAGAGAACTGCAAATAATGTTAGTTTCTGTGCACTCACAGCACGTTTTATACGTGAGAAAATCCCAAATCGCACCTTCTAGAGTGCTTTCAATTTGAAGAAAGGCACACTGCAAAAGTGTTTAAAATCGGGTGAGGGCTGCTATGACTTCGTACGAAGTTTTATGTCTCTGCCACAATAACAAACGACTCTTAAAACATGAAACCAGCTGTCATGTTTTGGGACTTTCTGTATGCCCCGTATATTCCCCATTGCTTAAATCTCGTTGTGTTTCAGTCAGTACAAAACAATTTATTCAAAATAACTTATGCTTTTCTAAAAAGGACAGCTATCCTTTATAAAACTTTATGAAATACGAAAATAATATAAAATAAAATAAGTAAAATAAAATAAAACTCCGATGATACCGTCAGTCAGCTCCAAGGAAGTTACAATCTTGAATTGTCAAATTATAGATATTAAACTTCCTGGCAGATTAAAACTGTGTGTTGGACCGAGACTCGAACTCGGGACCTTTGCCTTACGGTAGAGCAAAGGTCCCGAGATCGAGTCTCGGTCTGGCAAGCAGGTTTATTCTGCCAATAAATTTCATATCAGTGCACACTTCGCTGGAGAGTGAAAATTTCATTCTGAAAACATTCCCCATGATGTGGCTAAACCATGTCTCCGCAATATCCTTTTCTCCAGGTATGCTAGTTCTGCAAGTTATGCGTAAGAGCTTGTGTGAAGTTTTGAAGGTAGGAATGTAAACTGTGAGTACGGGTAGAAACTCGTGCTTGGGTAACTCAGTTGGTAGAGCGCTTACCCACGAGAGGCAAAGGCTCCGAGTTTTGGTCCGACACATTGTTTTAATCTTCCACGAAGTTTCGTACCAGTGCAGTCTGCGCTGGAGAGTGAAAATATCATGCTCTAGACAGATATTGATCTTTGGCATATTTTCCTATAAGTACTGATTTTCTGAATTTGCAAGATCCATGTGACTGATGTATCAACCGCTTAAGCAGTTAATTCTGAAGATACTACACATATCAGCTACGTTGGCGACCTGTGAGGATTCCTCTCCAAAATGAGGACAGATATATGCCAAAACCATGAACGGACTAACTTCGGATCAAATTGGTAAAATTTTATTTGGAAGTCGTACCAGCGATCAATTCCTGCTGGTTAGACACACAAACTGTTATGTTGATTGTAAACAACAAGCCTATCTTATTTAGAGATCTAGAAAATTAAATTGTATTGTAGTTTGTAAATTATATGATGTTTTCAATAAAATTATGAAGAAATGACAAGAGGAATTTTTATTTTAAAAAATTAAAATTCATATTCAGAAATTATTCGCGAATTTTTTTGTTTTTCCTAAAGATAAAATGTGAGACGTTTCGGATATAATAAGACTACAAGGGAGGTAACGGAATTTTAATTAATTATAGGTTAAGCATAAGTTCTTTCAATACAGTTAAATTAAGGAAAAAATGCAGGTACAGTAAACATAAATGTTTAAAAGCATAGCGTATTCCATTCATTTATTCTAGCAGGTAATAGGTAAACAGTGAGTCATTAAAAAGTGATAGCTCACAACAGTGAGTAATCAGGTATGATCCGACCTCTTAGAAAAATGGTCTTCTTCATCTCTAGAACTTACGTACCTTTCAAACTGTAATCTTAGTGGCAGTTACAGCAGTACGTAATAGAATGAAATGACTCTTTCCTTCTGGACAGTACCTTATTATGAAACTATCTTTTATCTTAAGCTATACACCAGGAAGTGTGACAGAAAGAACTTTAGGTAAAGTTGGCAAAGTAGGGGACAGATGCTGGTAACTGAAGCTGTGATATCTGGTGGCGAGTCATCCTAGAGTGGCTCAGCACTTTACAATGCTGCCCACGAAAGACAAAGTCCCATGTTGTGGTACCTATGTGGCACATTGTTTTAATCTACCAGGACTTTTTCTAAAAATGTACACAAAGGTAGTGGCAGACATGATCACTGACCGGAAGGACATTCTGAAGATAATGGCCTGTCGTTTATCTTCAGTAATCATTACAGATATCTTCCTTCTTTGGTCATTGACTTCCGAACTAATATGAATAGTGGCACTTGACACTGCACAGCGTCTCTTCACGAATAGGAGAGGAACATATTGTGGGCAGGACAGATGCGGAGTTCTCAGCTGGACGATGTAGATTAAGAGTCAGTGTCGTTCTATTATTCTGTGACACAAGCTCGACACTTGGGAATCTGTAGCAGAAAAAGGAAGGTTGTAGTTTAACGTTGTTCCGTGTCACAGTTGTTGGGAGGAAGGGAAGTTAGACGTTCTTTTGTTCAAGGGCTCGTCTTGGCTTTTTGAAGTAGTTCATCCAAAACCTGGGAATCTAAATTAAGATCGCCTGACAGCACTTTGAAGTACACTGTCTGTCAAAAAATGTGAAGGGGAATCGGGGGAGACAGTTTTACGAAAACCTGATAGATTTTGGAATGGTCGTCATCGAGCCATTGCGTATGGTACAACAGGTACATCGTAACACTTTTGCATCTGCGGCAACTATCCGATAACATCTAACGGACTCTCTCCAACATTCTGTGACATCCCTTCCCCCACCCTCCCAACATTGGCCGGAGACAAGCAGCAGCCGGACTAGAGAACTGCCGACCCGTGTCTACGCCGTTAACACAACACAAGCGTCTGGGTGCGGAGTCGTGTCGTGATCGGAAGCGTGTCCTTCTCATGGTTGTAGCCTCATTGCCTTCACTGATGAATTACGCTTCAGCACTAATTTGGATGACCACGATTGGGGCGTGTGGTGGAGACCAAGCAAGACGTCTCATTCTTCCAATGTTGTGGAGAGGCATAGCGGTAGGATCGTGTTTGTGGTTAGCCGTTGGGTGTGACTTCATGTCACGGATGACAGTGACTGAGGGAACCTGACGGCTTAATGGTGCGTCACGCGCATCGTGCGTCCTCTTGTATTACCTCTGTTGCAACACACTAATGGTGTCACTTCTCTACTTCACAATGCCAGTCCAAGCATAGCAGGTGCCTCATGAAACGTTTACATGATGTTGAGCTACTCGCATGGCCAGCTACAGCAGCAGATCTTCCCCCGCTCAGAAAAAACAAATGTAGGATCAGGCCGAATGTCAGTCTCGTTCCAGTGCAAGGATACTCGATTTCAAGGACTAGACACGAGAGTTGTGGTTTATCTTGCCTCGGGAGAGAATAGAGCGACTTCCCTGTCAAATCGGTGAACTCATTCATGCCTGAGGGTGATGCATCTCATACTGACAAGTGGGCTCATTGTGTCAGGTTTTATTGAAATGTAACTCCATTATCTAACAATTTAACAAACACCACACACCCTCTCAATCTGTGAATTTTCATTTCGTTTCCCCATCCCCTTCTCGTTGCTTCACTTTCTTTTTCTGGAAGTGCAATCTAAATAATTCCATTTTCTCAGCTACAAAATCAACGATGCTTGGCGGCCTACAGGAATTCATGCAAGTACAACCCAGCGCCATCATTGCCATTGTGTCGTAATGGTTAGGCAGAGCTATGAACGTAATTTATCACGTGCATTCCAAGTCAATCGAGTAACGTTTTACCTCAGTTCGATGCTTTGAGAAGCCTCTAGTCCGCTATATCGAGCACCTGCTGTACACTCCTACTACAAGCAAGCAGCTGAAAGGAGGATTAATTTTACTGAGGTATTGATACGCTCGTATAGCATGTGAAGTTCACTCCGCCAAATACACCAGCTTGAAGGTTCTGCCAAGGGGGATGCTTGGAAAATGACGATACCTTTACGCACTGGGACCTAATTTGAGGACCTGCTAGGCTACATCGACGTATTCTCCCGTTAGCAATGCGCGTTGGGCTTGTTAACACAATGTCTTCTCGAACAGAAACGTAAGGTTCAAATGGTTCAAATGGCTCTGAGCACTATGGGACTCAACTGCTGAGGTCATTAGTCCCCTAGAACTTAGAGCTAGTTAAACCTAACTAACCTAAGGACATCACAAACATCCATGCCCGAGGCAGGATTCGAACCTGCGACCGTAGCGGTCTTGCGGTTCCAGACTGCATCGCCTTTAACCGCACGGCCACTTCGGCCGGCAGAAACGTAAGGGTAGGTTTGGTTCACTGCAAGGTAATTCATTGAGACACGATTGTATTCTGGCCACAACTGTAATTTCAGAACATTTATATAGAACTTGATTCTTGTTTTCAACCAATGTTTCACCAGCAAGCTGATTCCCCTCTCCAAATGCACGAATTACTCTCGTTCGTATTGCTTTCTTGACGTTACTTAACTGCAAGCCTTGCTGAATTTAAAAACTTCCTGGCAGATTAGAACTGTGTGCCGGATCGAGACTCAAACTCCGGACCTGTGTCTTTCCTGGGCAAGTGCTCTACCATCTGAGCTACCCAAGCACTACTCACGACCCGACGTTACAGCTATAATTCCTCCAGTACCTGGTCTCCTACCTTCCAAACTTCACAAAAGCTCTCCTGTGAACCTTGCAGAGCTAGCACTCTTGTAAGAAAGGTGATAATGCACTAAAGAATCTTTTTATTTTTTTAATTCTAAATTTGTCACAGGAAGAAGTACTTAATCAATACGGATGAAACCGCTGAAAACAGTATGGGAATTGCTGTTGGTCCGTAATTTCATCTACAATAGCCTCAGGGGTCAACAAATATAAACGAGAAAACGTTAACGTACAAAATACTAAGCAAAATGATTCACGTAAACATGTGTTTAATCAGGAATTAACAATCTGAACAACATCAACGTCTATATTCAATCCTTGGGAACGGTTACCTAGATACAGGGTTATTGGGCCCTTCACCAACGGACTTTACTAGACATGGTGGGTGACGATGACGAAGGATACCAATAGGAAAAATTTTATACCGTCATCGTCTTCTCAAACTTCGCACTGATAGCTTCGCTTACAGTGGAAAATGTTTTGTGCAAATGAAATTTAGACTCAAGCAGTTGAGATATAGTACTGGGCGAAAAACTTCTACTTCATAGGAATAGAAAAGAACTCGGAGCTAAATATAAAAAAGACGGATATGGGGGTGATTACACGCTACAGCAATATTTTTTATTTATTTAATATCTGAACACTCTAGTATGAATAAGGACTGGTATTGGAATATTACTCGTTCCGTAACTTCACGCCTTCCTCATGTTCGTCATAACTTCTACACTAAAAACTCTCTGAGGAGCTCTAATGTTCAAAATCGAGCCAGAAGCCTTTCTCAATATTTTCGCTCCATCAACAGCAGTTTATGTTATCTTTCACAATTTGTAAACAATATATAGAAGTTTCAAATGTCTGTTCCTCACTAGTTTGTACGAAACATCTGAAAGAAACGAGGAAGCTAACCTACCTCCTCGTCCACTGAAGAATCTTACGGATCATATTTCAGGATGTATCTTACCACTTTTGGTTTTCATTTACGCTCCATTACGAGTCGTAGGAAACTTTGTATCCATCACAAATTAGCAGTTTTCAGAAGAATTAGTAACAATCGCCAAAACAGCAGTAGTGTAGGCCATTTACCAAGGAAGCTTTAACAGTATTATCTTTAGGAAAGAAGTAACAATTATTTCAACGTACATATTCTATGATGCAGACGAGAGAGATGGTGCTGCCTTCGCCGATGTGATACTCCCCGTTGCCTAGGATGAAGGCAGTCGGGTATATGATGTGCAGGTGGAAATACTGCGTGATCGTGCCTTTGCCAGTCGCCACCTGTTCAACAACAGGAAATCATTAATTATTGAACTGACAGAAGTTATGTAACTAGGACAGTGTATAAGTACATAGAAATGTACATCAAGACTAAAGCTAGTCTGTACTCTCATGTGACTGTTTTTGTGGACTCGTACATAATGGTAGAGACATAACATTTGAAAATTCGGAAGGTGAGCCCCACATGAACAAATATGGGGCAGTGCTGTAGCTAAGAAGCTTCGTATTTTACACTGCGTCTAAGTAGTACAGGAGTTTGCATTTAGGCGATAGTAAAGTGAAATTTGAAAACAATTGGTAATAAAAAATTTAGTTTAGAGCCTCACAGTTAGTTAGTAGCACATGTGTTACAGTAATTTCCTCTGATTATCCTTATCCAAATGTCACTTGTATTTATGACTTTTACCCGATAAAAATCATTTACGAAGAATCTAAACTGATCACGAACACCTTGACCAGCCACAGCTAACGATTATCGCAACATTGTGTCAGTATTTACACATTTTCACCAAACAAACCATACTTACTTAGAAACAACACCTTTTATTCAGATTACCAGTAGGTGTAATATTGTAAACCATTTATAAGTAGTCAGAAACAGCGACGTAGTTAGAAATAGTATCTCTCTGAATGAAAAAAAAAATTAACTTAGCCGCCCATTTGTATCACAACAACTTTCCACTGTAATACAGAGTTATCTTCTACCGAATGACGTCTACATAAACGCTCTCTGATAGCAAAAAGCCATTAAAACTTTGCGATTGCTAAACTGCCAGATATCTACTTTAGATGTAGGTGATACATATTTAGTTCAGGAAACTGCAAGTATGACTTGCACCAATGTCTGCTTACATCCTAATCAAATTCAGTCAAAAATGGAACCATTCATCACCGTAGTAAATTTAGCAAAGAGATGAAATACGGAAGGCAGCAATGAAACAAGTTGTCACAGAGACAATGCCGAGTAGAATTCTTGGGTAACACAGATGATATTAAAATTTATTAAACAGAAGGAGAAAATATAAAAGTGCTGCAAATAAAAGAGCTAAAATGAGATACAGGTTCCTAAAATATGAGACAGAGAAACAGAAAACTCCAACGCAGAAATCACTCCGTCAAAGGCTGTGTGGATACGAGCTAAGTGCCGCTTGTAGAAGAAGTAAAGAAACGGTAAGACGAAGTTGAAGCAGCTATAGGAACATTAGGAGCTCCAGTGGTAAACCAATGCTAGTAAATCAAGAGAAGGATGAAAATTACAATGGCTCCTAGACGGGCTTTATAAAGAAAAGAAGATTGAAGACAATGTTAGGGAAGGAGAAGAAGAAGTGGATGAAAATGAAATGAATAACGAGTTACTGCGAGAAGAATTTTACAGAGCACTTAATGACTTAACACGATACAGCGCACCTGGAAATGACATTTCCTGAGAATTATCAACACCTTTGGGATTACGAATCGTAATTAAATTATGAACAGCCGACCAATTGCAATGGATAAAGAAATTCTTAACCTAGGTTTCGACAAATATAAATTTGTCTTCTTCAGAAGGTAACAATTTTACATTAGTAAGGACTAACGTACCATCGCCGTTATCTATGAGTCGGTTGTGAGCTCTGCAAGATCCATGAGCTATTTTATATTAACGTGACAAACCCTATTTCTAGGGCTATATTCTATTTTTGACACATGGATCTATGCCGACAATTGTAATAACGGCGATGGTACATTAGTCCTTACTAATGTAAAATTGTTACCTTCTGAAGAAGACAACTTTATATTTGTCGAAACCTAGGTAGAGAATTTATTTATCCATTTCAACTGGTCGGCTGTTTATAATTTTATTACGTAAGACCGTTGCTGTTACGCAGCTGTGTTTAAAATATTACTAATCATGACAAAAATGTGGTCTGGATGTATCAGAGGGGCGAAATGTTACATGACTTCAAAAACAGTGTAGTAATTCCAATTCAGAACAAGCGGGCACTCATAAGCACACAAAACATCTGCAAAGTAATAAAAACCATTACTTACAGAAGAGTGTAAACAGTTTTGGAAACCGACGTCCGGTTAGATCAACTTGGCTTACAAAGATAGTTGGGGTACGTGAGGCAATACTGATCCTACAACTCTCTTTGAAGAACTACTGAAGATCGGAAACTTGCATTTATATAATTTGTAAAAAATAAGAAAGCATATGTCTGGGTTCACTCAAGTCCACCGTTTGCAATTTGTTGTTATTAGGGATAAAGTATACGGAGTGTAAAGCTCACCACAAATTATAAATAAATCAAGCAGACCAAGGCGATGAAATGGTGGGGGAGGGGGGGGGGGAGGAGAGGAGTGGGGAGTGTCAGCGTTAAAACAATTTATATTGACTACATGACTACAGTAAACAGGTGAAGGGCATTGATATGAGTTCGTTTACAATCATGGAACCTGAAAAATGTTACTAAATGTATTATCGACAGCAGCATGATAAACGCATAAGGACTGCGCGGATGGAACAGAAAGATATCAGTTACCTCAACCACGCTGCTTTTCACATGTTTGGGTACAAGTCCAGAGGGATACATGTGCATGAAATCAAAGGTTGAAGATACTGCCGACGAAGTATCCTACCGGTAGCAAGCAACACTATGAGGTATCGTTCAAGTCTGACAGCTGTAGTCAACTGAAGGCCCTGCCAACAGAACGACTTCACAAACGCAATATTTATGAATATTGTCTTGGAGGAGGGGTTCAGGGGCAGTTTCAGACTGACACGAACAGGAATGCCATTTGGAAAGAGGAAAAATACCACATCGGGAAGCAATACATTTGCTGGGACGAGAACAAAAAAATTCCCTGTGCATTTTAGTAGTCGTCAGAAATGTCCGACATAGAAGATCCCAAATGGGAAAATGTTATAAATTCACAAATGCACCAAACTTGCATTTACTGCGTCAGGCATCCTCTCCTCCGTGGGTTCTATTTGGCAACAATTGCACAATACCTACATGATTACATACTTGTAATATGTACGAGTACCTCAACATACACACACATCAGATTGCAGTGGTTGATAAAAATTGACTGGGCCACTGTTTCCACATGAATAACAATCCTGAATAACAATAAATTGCTGATAAGTGATAAATACTTAAAAAGCGAAAAATGAATTGGGCCTTGAAAACTAAACACCACATAGTTTCAGTATGCATCACCGCCAGTGCAAGAACTTTACACATATTCGTAGAAATATCGAACACGGATGAATAGTAATTTTGTTGCGATAAATGACACAAACATAGACTTTGGCATGGCGTGACGCATCCTATGGGGAAAGGTGATCTACACTGTCTCCACTTTTCGAAATTCGTAAGCCAATTATGAGGTACGGGTGAGAGAGGAGTCACACGATACGCCCAATCAAAGCGTCTCGAAACTTATTCTGAAATAAGAAGATAATACAGGAGTACAGGACTTCTAATCAGCCAGAGGGAGACGAACACATTCTACATTGCCATATGGGGCGGGTGAAAATCTTGTCAGTAGGTTGGCGTAATGAATGTTCGTTGACATAGTTCACCAATGGCTCGACTAGAACTTTGTATTCTTTGTTATCATTTGTTGGTGTTCGCGGTGCGTGTAAACAGCCCCGCCATCTGCTCTTGATGTGCATCCGCTATTCTTGTTTTATTTCGTAGTAATCATAATGTAGAAACTAAAGTGCAATATCTACTGTCATGTAGTGTAAAACATTTGCATAATTTTTATATAGCGGTGAAATAAGACAAGTGTTACGGTGGTATTAAAAAAGTTGGAGATACCTGGCACTCGTAAGTACCATTGTCCCTCTTCTGGACGTACTTGATGTGGAGGCTCCAGTCTTCGCCGTTGTTGGAGTGCGACGCCTGGAAGCGGTCGTCGTTGGTGTACGTGAAGAGGCCGGACGTGAGAATGTGCCAGTCACGTTTCCTCACCCACGACACCTGGAAATATTCACTGGCTCGAATACAATGGCATTGCAAGTGCGCATCAACGTCACATTGTTTTGTGTAGGATACAGCTACCAAACCAACACCGACACAGCTGAAAGCATAAAAATAATTTTGGTTCGGAGAGACCAGTTAAGATAGAGCACGATTACAAAGCTGTTTGAGTGGGCCATTTGACATGGAGCAGGATGTTCTTCGAAAATGTGATAATTGCTCTTTGCCTCAGCAGGAAATGCTCCAGTGAAGTTACAAATATTGCTGTTAACACTATCATAAACTTATATTCTGCAGATCTATTGTCTTTGTATAGACAGACCATGGTGATTATGCAATCATTTTTTCAGAGCCATATGCTATTAGTATAGTGACAGGCTTGTTTCCCTTTCCACGTTTCTTTCTTCTGCGATTAAGCGTAATTAATGGACCCAAGAAGACAATATGTATTTTTAAAAGTGATGACGCTTTCGGTGGTTTAACTATCATCTGGAGATGGCTGTGAAAGTAATTAAATCGTGAAGCCAATACGGCGCCGTAATAATTTTCGTTAATTTCAGTAACAGTCAACAACAGAAAAACCGAGATTTGCCATATAATCTGCACTTGACGTCAAAATTAGCACATGAAACGTATACACAACACTGTCGCACTGATAGACTTATTCGGACATTAAAATACATATTCAACGTATAAAATTTTTTCTAGCCTGTACAGCCTCTTTCTTCCAATTGCTGTTGCCGATAGCGTGGCTGTGCATAACGTATTTTACTTGAAGATTTTACAATAATAATGTTCTGGGCGATGCAACAGTGTTTTACACTACTAATTGCATTTACAGTACTATTTGAGGCAATCTCTGTCTGCAGTTACTGACTGTAACAAAAATATCTGCACAGACGTGTCACTGAATTAAAAATAAATTACAGCGCCGTACAGGTTCCACGTTTCAACTTCTGTCACATACAGCGTAAGCTAGGTATGGTAGTTAAACTCCTAAAACTGGTCATCAATGCGTAAACATTTTTAACGTTAAATACAACTGACGCAATACATAGAAATTTTTTGAAAATTCTGAAACGTTTTATATGAAGTTCTCAAAATTTTTATAATTTATTTGACTATCGGCTTAGGATGACTTTCCTCTGTTATGGAGATGTCTCATATATTCAGCACAATGTGTATTTATATTAATCAGCAGGGGTACTTGGCTTCGCTCAGAGAGTTAATGTGTGATTGTGTGGTACTTGAAATAAAAGGGTAAATTTATTTATTGGAAACATATTCTAACTATTTACAATATATCTTAAACCATAAGAGGTAAAAAAATTTTAATGAAAACAAGTTGCAACTATTTATGATACTTGTTTATAAAAAAAAAATCATTTTGTTCCCCGAGGTACATACACAGTAATTTTTCGAATATCCTACTCGATAACAAGCTACGTACCTTGCAAGTTTCTTAGGAGAGCTTCCGTAAAGTTTGCAAGGTAGGAGACGAGGTACAGGCAGAAGTAAAGCTGCGTGGACGGAGCGTGAGTCGTGCTTCGGTAGCTCAAATGGTAGAGCACTTGCCCGCGAAAGGCAAAGGTCCCGAGTTCGAGTCTCTGTCCGGCACACAGTTTACATCTGCCAGGAAGTTATTCAATAGCTGTTAGGCGATCATCATTGGTCCATTACACAGTTTTGAAGAGTTGAGATTTCTGAGTAGCATGATCGGAGATCCTATTTTAAGTCCAAGACAGTGTAATGGAATTCCCGGTACTTGCAAGGAGCTTAGAAATTCCGTAGGAAGGTTCACACTTTCTTCAACGTTTACGATCGTGTCTAACGATTTGTGTATTCTCTCTTCAACGCGAACTTTCTTTTGAATATTAAAGTTGATAGCGTCGACAATGTTATTTTTAGTTGCTATAATTGCCGTTTCAATTGGCCGGTCTGGACTTGTATAATTGTGAACAATGTTGGATATACTTGGTCCATGAATTCACTTTCAGCAGTGGCTGTGTTGCAGAAATTAGTGTTGAGGCTAATGTGACAGGTCGTCTAGTCATTAGAATATGTTCCATCACCTTTTCGTAAAAGCAGTTCAGCAAATTATGGTGTTGTTTCGTCTTTCGACTGATAAACTCTCATATTTTTTGTTAGTGGCATATTTGTATGTGTGGCTAGAGATGTGATTTTTTTAGCAAGCAATGATTTCGTCTGCAGGAGTTACTAGGGGAAACTGAGAGTGTTTGTCGAAAATCTCCTGTGAGAGTATGGGTAGAGCGCCTATCATCACTTCAGAGTGTCCTCGCAGGTCTTGTAATGTTCTGTCAGCTGCTTCGAGTGATTTTTTATGTGCCATTGTAGATTCGCCCCAGAAGATAATATTAGAAGTTCAGCCCTTCCAGATGCTTCGCGCTCTTCGTCTGTTCCGTTTTTTAACAGATCCTTTTGTTTTCGCTGTTTTGCTTCAGAACTGGCAAGATCTCCTCCTCTTTTACGTTTGAGCGTTGTCTATAATATAAATCCAATCAACTGTTTATTGAAAAATACACTAAGTAAAATTTATACATTTTTCACACTCCAATTTATATTCAGTAACTGTATCACTTTGACCACTCACATTTCACTGTTTGTTCGTACGGCATTCACTCACGGCTCTACTTTTTCGGTTCTATACTTACTCACTGGTAAGAAAGAGACGTCAGAATTCACGAGGCAACTTGGTTTATATACCCCTACCAATGGGCAGCCCCATCACCCAATTCCAGAACATAACAAAAAGGCTTCGAATGGTCCACAATGTTCCAGAACATTCGACAACATTAGAGAAAGTTCTTGAACGTTCCACAATGATCTGAGAACTTCTGGGAAGTTCTCAAACATTCTGGAATCTTGCCGAATGTTTCAGACTATTCCCGAACATCCAGAACATCTCGGATCATTGTGGAACATTCCGGAACATCCAGAAATGTTTCGGAATTTTCTCGGATACTCTGGAATGTTCTCGAATAATCTCGAATGTTCTAGAAGTTTCCAGAGGGCGAAACGTCCCAGACTTTATATCTTTTCCGTTAGGTAAAAACGGAAACTTTCTTCATAGATGGGGAACTGAGGGCTACGCTATATAATTCCATTGATCGTACCGGAACTCGTTTCTGCGTTTTAGCGGAATGCACATTGTACACTTACTTTTGTAATATATATTTATAAATTCTTAATTTAGGTCCAATTTTAGCACTTCACTCCTTGTGGTTGTATAAAAGATGTTTTGCTTGTTATGTGTATTAAGTTGAGTCACTTTCCTTGGTACGTCTCGCAGTGTAACTCTCTTTAGGAGCCTCGCACTATTACAACTTTTGATTATGTATTTTACTCTTTCTCCCCTTCTCCATGAACATTCTCAAACCGAGAAGCGTGGTTGATGCCGTACCCACGTGTACTTGTGCGTGTGTGTGTGTGTACCATTGCTTTCTAACGTATGTTGTGAGGATAATGAAAGACTCAATATATGTCAAAACCTCATCGAGACTGCTCGAATTAAGGAAGGGTTATATGTTCTGGTCTATTAAAGCAAGACTGATCTCAGATTTCGAATTGTGTTATGGCTCTAGAAGTTCACTGAAATCAAAGTAAGCGAACATTTTGAAGTACGAGATTATAATCAAAAGAAACTGTAAATGTGAATAAATCTGAAATATCTTCGTCTACAGAACAGATTCCAAATGAACTCAAATGCGTGAGCGTTCGATGCTGTAACCGCTGTTCACACCGTTTATGCATCTCGTTCTCCATGAGGATGCATAGGAGCTCCGCCGTCGTTTCGACGGAACCCAGCGAAACCCCTGAAGCAGTGTGCTGTCCAAGCACTGCTGCTGAACGGATCCGTTTTGTGGAACTAGGTCACAGCGTGGGGACGCAGATGAAGGTCGACAGTAGTTGAATACGCACACAATGGCCTCTACCCCTCACATCTCTCCCAAAAGAGAACCTCTGTGAATCAGACTGTTAGAGAATTCTATGGTACTCCCAACAGTTCTAATTGCTTCATTAAACAAAAATACACAACACAGAAAATGACGATCCTTTTAAACAGAAGATATTGAGAACTACGTAGCAGAACCACACACCCTATAGTTCTACGAGGATAATCATTGTAAGACAGACGAGGCATTCTCTGAATAGTACTCTGGAGATACCAAAGTCATATGATGACTTCTCAGGCGTTGCTTGCGCTGCCATACTCTGCCTATGGATGTATGCGTCTTCTCTTGTGTATGACACCGACTAAAACTGAAAACATTATGTTTCCAAGGCAACAAAACGAATTTAAAATTAATTTTTTTACCCTTCTACTATGAGTGTAGCACAGAAAAGACACTACTATACAGCGAGTGATGTCACGTGATTCAGGCGAACAGGTGTACATCGTGGACGACATTTGTACAGCGTTGTATGTTGTCGCTTTGAACCACATGCTAAATTATTGTCTAAGTACTAAGAGCGATGACCGACTGCCTTGATCCATTTTACAAACCACTAACGGGTGAAGTTATATAAACGTAAGGCATGTTTCTTTCACTTGCAAAGGCTCTGTGGTAATTAAATTACTTCTTAAACAATTGCTGACGTCTATATATTCATAAAATTTAAGTTTTAATAGTAGCGTTACGATAGAGGAGAGGTAATACAGGCACCGTTTTAGTTTTGAAGTTAAAGAAACGTCCTTTTGGAATAATTCTTAATTTATTACCTTCCTAAAAACTATAACAAGTTAACTGAAAAATGTAAGGCAAAACACTGATTAATATTTTATATTCTAAGACTAAAGTTTAGGAAAATAATTGTAAAAATGGTTTGAAAAGACTGGGTTCCCCCAACCCCCACCAAAAATTAATTTAATTGTTTTAACGAAGTTGGATAAAACATTATAAAGTGGTAGACTAGTCTAACAGAGCAACCTGCGTGTTGACGGGTTTTAAATGAATAACAAATAAAGAGTTATTGAAAGAAGTCGCAAGCATAAGTTACTGTTTCAGCCTTGGCATATAACATATTTAACCCACTGTTCTCCTACAGTCGTAGGTTCGAATCCTGCCTCAGGAATGGATGTGTTTGACGTCCTTCGGTTAGTTAGGTTTAAGTTGTTCTAAGTCTAGGGGACTGATGACTTCAGATCTTATATCCCATAGTGCTCAGAGCCATTTCAACAACTGTTCTCCGCAAGTGTCTTCGCATAACTTTTCTTTACAAAACACGCAGATTGCATGTTTAGAGTCTGATGCATCCACATCTTGAATATCGGTTATTAGCTCTGTCACAATGGGAAAGGTCGCAAGAATCCTATGAGTTTGATGAAGATTCTGATCGTTCGTGATTGCATTATCTTTTTCTGAAGGCCCGAGCCGGCCTCCAACCCTTGAAATACTCAATGAAATATTCTGAACAGAACTATTTTCAAGGGACTTGGAAAACGATACTTACATGGTGTTCCGCTTTACTGCCTTGTTTACCCGACTGATGATTCTGTTCTTAATATTGGGATCAGTAAGTACGTCGGACAGAGGAACCGAATACTAAGCAAGGTGGAAAGTATCACATGTTACCTACAGACGAGGACGATTAAACACGTGCTTCTACAAGTAGCTTCGGGTTCTACTTTCGTGATACCACTGAGAAATTATTTTGAACTAACCATAGAGATTCGAAAAGAAAACGATTTCAGAAAGGCTTGTGGTCCATAATAAACACCGATTTTCAGAATAACCTACACAGTGCGGCCATACTGTCTGAAGAACAGGATCCACTCTTCACTGCTAACTTCTGTCAACAAGCGGCAATGTTCACAGTCCTTGTTGCCATTCTGCAGAACCACCCGTACCCCTCTGTGTGACGAGCAAACATGTTTACATGTGTAACTGTTTTTACACCTTCTGCCGAGCGTGGTGGAGCAGTGGTTGGTATACTGGACTCGCTTTCGGTTTGACGACGGTTGAAATCCGGGCCCGGGCATCCCGTTTACAGTTTTCTGTGATTTCCCTTAATCGCTCTAGGTGAATGCCAGGATGGTTCCTTTGAAAAGGCATGGCCGATTTCCTTCCCCATCCTTGACACAATCCAGCTCGTGCTCCGTCTCTACTGACCTTGATGTCGACGGGACGTTATACTCAATCATCAATCCCTCCTATTACATCTCATCTTCATTTTTTCTTCACTTCTTAGGTTTGCCATTAGCTATTTTTGAAGCCGTTAAGTCAAGGGATGAGCAAGAGTGGAGAACTGGGTTACACTTACTGCCCATGTAATCAAGCAAAGCTACCAACTATACGTCTCCAAAACTACGTCACTTTCCAGTTGCTTAGTACCAACTAAGTTAAATTGATAGTGTTACTGTCCATGATTTACTTTTTTATAGAATCCTGGCATTCAGGACTAGAGTTGTAGAAATTCATTGTGTGGGCTACTATTAATTTTTGCACAGTAACAGGAAAACTGAAAATGTTGTAGCAGGTTTTATGCTTTCAATCACAACTAAACTGCCAAAGCTTTGATTTTCTTTGTTTAAAAGCCACCGCAAGTCGAGCAATGAACGTGCAGATGACGTTATGAATAACGACCAACAACAAAAAAATTAAAAAATTAAGAAAAAGGGAAAGAAAATATGCCGGAAATAAGAGCAACAAATGTAAAAACCGTGCTGTCACTTCAAGTATATAAGAATAGAGATAAAACAATTGATGGTTTTCTCATCAAGGCAGTCTCACAATCCTATTTTCTTTTTTTATGCAAACACGCACCAATGGAAGTGTTTCAAGAAAAAAATTGTTCTGAGTACAGAGACTATAAAACAAGAGAAAGTCTTATAATACAGGCAGAGTGAAAGCAACAAAAGAAGATTTTTGGTAACCACAGTTTTCCTGTTTCCTACAGCAAGTTAAATATTTGCTCGCAATTGTGACTGTTTATCTGACAGCTGATAGAACTAGTACGAGGGATAGCCCCAAAGGTTCACATTTTTGAAGTTTGTAAATGCAATTGATTTGAACCAAAGCAAGATGTCCAATTCATTGACACCTCAAAAAAGTTACTTAATTAGTATTTCGTTTGTTTTCAGCCACGTGTCGGATGTGCTGGTACCCACTGAACTCCCCGAGTCAGAGCCGCTAGAGGACTCTGAGAAAAAATTCATATGTAGCTTTAAAATGGTGTATCAGGCGCTAACTCTTTCTGACATTTCATGGGCAACCATGCTTAAACAGTCGCTGCAGAGTAGATGAAAATGTACTGTAACGATGCAGTTGTTGGGTGGCGCCGATGCTTCCTGTGTGCTCCAACTAGTCTGAATGATGGAGAACATGTCTGTGATGAACCGGGGGTCGGAACCGAGTTGAAAGTCCTGGGGCTCAAAGATGGACCGAACCAAACACTGTAGGTTGGGAGAAAAGTGAATACAGTTTCCAATATCTTGTGCGACTTTCTGAACTCGACAAAATTTGCCGCGTGAAGTGTTCCGCAACTATTCAGTGTCATTCGAAAAGCATACCGAACTGTAGCAGCGGAAGTGGTGGAGCTGTGTTTGCCAATCCAGATGACTTTCTAGCCACGGAATTACGATAGATGAATGCCGTGTGTAGCCTCATAGCACTAGGCAAAGGAGCGAAGCAAGCAGTGCCAGCACCTAGGTTCCTAGGTTCACCAAAAAAGCGAAGTCACGATCATCGTGCAGTAAGCTGATACCGAATGGCTTTTTGTGACCGCCATGGTGTCATGCTAACTGACTATACTCGTAAGGGTCACATGAGTATACTATAAATTTTTTAAGAGGTTGTACAAGGCTGTCAAGATGCGCTGTCAAGATGATGTGAAAAGCTGTCGAAGGTCTGTCTTCGCTCCACGACAAGGCCCCAACTCGTTCTGCGCCACACGCGTCAGGATAGAGTGCTTCTTTCGGCTATCAAATTTTGCTTTCCCCTCGTATTCTCCTAGGGACATTTTCCTTTCCTCAGAATAACAAATCATTACGTGGGAAGCATTTCCTCAATGACAACGTGGTGTTTCTGGAGGTGGAACGTTTTCTTAACAAACAATATGCAGACTTATACAAACGAGATCTCTGCCCAGAAGTCCCCTGTTGCTAAAACTGTCTTGTTGTAGTGTGAAAATATGGAGAACTAACGTTATCACCAGTTACTATGGAATGCTCGCAGCTTGATTTTTTTCTATGTTTTAATTAAAACTTTAAATTACTCTCACATGCCTTGAATTTCCTTGAATCGACAGATACGGACCTATACACTTCTGTCATTTATTTGATTTGAAATATTTGAGACTGTTTGCAAAAATATTTGGATTTATGGTACTGCTGATTATGTGTCGTAATTTTCTAGAAAATTAATGTGTCTGCTTTCAGCAGCTGTGAATATTCTGACCCATATGTGTTGTTGGAGAATGACGTATTTCGTTCCCTTCATAAGTGCGGGAACTGTCAAAGGCTGGATTTTGCACTGACATTTTCTAAGGTATTTACAGTTTATTATTGCAAATGTTCCACTGTTCATTTCCACTCTGAAAGTTTAATTGCTAAATAATTAACATGTGAATTTTTTTCATGTTTCTGAACAAAATTCCCACTTTGTAAGCAACGTCGGCATCACATATTGAAATAACATATGCTGCATTGTGTCTGCATGTGTTGTCATCATACTTTCATGTGCTACTTTTTTGTAGCTTCATGTTTACTATTATACCTTCTCTCTGTTATGCTGTGTCCATGTCCACTGACTGTACTTTCGGACGTCGCACCCTTTGCAGGGATCTAATGGGTCAATAATACAGCTTCTCTTTTTTCACGTACTGGAGAATATGTACGAATAAGAGGGTCTCCTACTTGTATGTGGGATCAATGCAGAATGCGAAACAATTGCTTCTTTATCAGCATTAATATTGGTAATGTTTGGTGATAGTACACCCTTATCAGTTAGCTTATCAGTCACGTAGTGTTGTGTATAAATTGAGGCCACTGTATTTCTTCTCAGCCGCAAACGTTAGTGGGTGTAGATAAGATCACGAGCAGTATGACTCATTTTTGTTTCATCTTAGTTATAAGTAATGATTCCGACTTCTGTACAGTTGGATGACAAATGTCGACAAACGGTTGGCCAAGTGGCATGTGGTAGTTCTTGTTATGATATGAATACTGTATATATAATTTTCTCTACGTGTCAAGCTTACCATTCTCTCGTATCGATTTTGGTATTCTCCCTGAAAAAAGCATCCTTTTCTCTTCAGTCTTCGGATTTTAAGTTATCTGAACACATATAATTGCTATTTCTAGCAATGAAAATACGTTTTCCTCTTTGTATTATAACTTACCGATAGGAATAAGTGAATATCACAATGATAATGTTTAAAGGCCTTTTGTGACATAAATCTAAACACAAGAAATTTTAAAATTTTTGACGTGCGGATCATTCTTACATTCAGCAGCATGTATTGCACTTCAAAATCGTTTTCAGGGTATTAAATTTAATATTTCTGTTATTAAATTACGTATTTCAGTTTGAATACGATATTTAAATCTAATATTGCCTTAGTCTTGTGTTTATTAGTAGTTTTTGATTGAGTTTTCGAAGTATTGTAGAAGCAAACAAAGCAAACATCATGTTGTTGCTAAATTATTTGTAAACCTAAACATCACTTAGGCATTGAGCCTTAGGCATGTTCCGACTGGCCCACTGCTGCTAGTAAGACAATACGAAAAGCGGTGTATGATCGTGGGTCATGTGATCACCATGTCGCCAATTGTTCCAGGCGTTATTGCCAACAGAAGAGTAGTGACGATTCATTTTGCTCCTGATTTGACCTCACGGGGCTGGGTGGATACAGTTTCACATTTCCCTACTTCAGAAAAATACGAGAAGTACGAGGAGGTACCGGGAATGGAAACCAGGTCTTTCACTACGGAATGTAGCTTAGCTAACCATCCGGTTACACAGGTGGTCATTAAATCACTTGTTTCAGTTTACACACACGTTCAAATGTAATACTGCCTCACACTTCAATATTGTGTTTATCAGATCTCTTTTGCCGAATTCCTGTAGTATATGAAAAATAGCAGCTTCCACGTTCTTTTATGGAAAATGAAATGTAGTGAACTTCATTCGTAATAGGTGGGCCATCATAACAGAGACCTGTCGTTTATTATTCTCAAAATAGCCTTAGTGCAACTACTCCATTTCTGGGTGAGTTGTTGCTGGTGGTATAGATTGGAGTACTTGTTGTCATGCCTCAGCCGTAAATCTTATCTCTCTAGCTAGAACTTGGTGTGGCACTGAACTAGCAAACTAGTGGAGCAGATTACAAATCCTCACCCTGCTTTCAATATTTGCATTTTTCCATTAGTTGCTCTCGAATCTCACGAGCGGAATATTGATATGGTTTGCTTTTGAAAGACATCACCGGTTTCATTCCACGGCCATTTGCAGTTTAGTATTTTCCCCATTTCTAATGTACTCGTCGTCGATGGGTGTGTACCCCAGATTTGCTGCTTTCCTCCACCATTCACTAAGAGCATATAGTAGATGTACATATAATCTACGGGCTTAATTCAAATTAACATTCATTATGCACTTGACTATTAACACGTGACGATCAAGAGAATGCTTTCTTGTTTTCATATAGGGAAATGAAGAGTTTTACCGTTGCACATCAAACAGGCTGTGGGCGTATTGTGGCCACCTGAATGTAGATGGCAATTGCTCTGGCCTGCACGTTTCTGTAGCTATCCGAAGCGGGACACTATTTAGCAGTTAAATGTTTGGCCTGTTAAATGTTTGACGGGCTGAATTAATGCCTGTGCGCTAACATCTGTTTTATCGTGTAACACACTGCGTAATGTTGTCTCGTTACGTAGTGTTACGAGCTGTGCTTTAGTATGTTCTGTAAATTGTTTTATGTTCGCCTGTATTGTGGTTGGGTGCTCTCTTGTTGGAAATGCTCTGTCAGTGCCTAGTGGTGTACTGCCAGTTGCCCCAGTTAAAGCACCAGTTATTCCATTGTATGGGGGTTGTATTATATCTACAGACACGTGTGGCAGTAACTTTTGCCGATTTCGGAAACATTATGCTAAGTTACATGTACTTTTTAAGACTCATTGTGTGAGCTCACGTGTGTACGAAGGTAGATAAATTATCGGACTTTTGGTACTAGAACTGGAATGTGTAATGGGAGCCACTTCTACTGTGTCACTATTAACTTGGGAATATATACAATGAAGCGTACAAGAGAGTTTCGAATTATTACTGTGTATTCGGTAGAATCGGTCATTACGTGGAATAAATTTGCTTTATTTGCCTTTACTAACTTGTCTCTCTGTGAGCGAGTAGTAAATATTCACCTAATATGCATCCTCACGATTAATAACCTGTGTGCTCTTATAGCGGACTGACTTCCTGCAGGCATGTACATCGGCGCTAGAGTGGACTTAACACCTTAACATTGGCATGTAATTACTTTTATATGTATGTTGTTGTGAAAACTGTTTATTGGTTCAAATGGCTCTGAGCACTATGGGACTTAACATATATGGTCATCAGTCCCCTAGAACTTAGAACTACTTAAAGCTAACTAACCTAAGGACAGCACATACCACCCAGTCATCACGAGGCAGAGAAAATCCCTGACCCCGCCGGGAATCGAAAACAGTTTATTCTTTTAAATTGTTGTGTTGCTTCTGTTTTTTTATTACACACTCCTACATCCAAACGCTAAATGATTAAATAACCTGATTCGCTGACAGCGCTCTTTCCTTCTTCAATAATTAACAGTAAAGTATATGAGAATGCAGGATTTCTCGGCAAATCTCGATGATAAAATCTTCTCGGGTTGACAGCGGAGTCAATGTGTTGTTTCCCAACAACGTTTCAGCAAGCTTCTTACTTGCCATCTGCAGGCTAAGTCTTCGCCTGAAGATGGCAAGTAAGAAACCTGCTGAAATGTTGCTGGAAACAACACATTGACTCGGCTGTCAACCCGAGAAGATTTTATCAAAAGTAAAGTACGTTTAATTTGTTGCTGTGCACACGAGATCATTGTAGTTCATTGCAAGCCGGCAGACTTATTCTGTAATGACTAAACTAATTCCGTCTACACCTGAAGGATACTTCCTGAAAATATTCTCACACGGTGTGGAGGCCGAGGGTTGGTGAACTGTCATGAGACACGTGCTGGTGCCATGCGTGGTGACATAGGTGAACAGTCTCATGCATATGACCTCACGTTAGAATCCTAATTCGTTTGCTAGTCTGAGAGAACGACAGACGTCTGTCTTCGCCACATAATGCCCCACACACTATGGTATCTTCACTTTTTGCCTGAATAATGCCCTCCTGGGAAGTGCATTACACCACTTTAGATAGTTTTCGATACACTCGTACTGTAGCATCAGCATGTACCAAAGCATACCATGGCTCTTCAGTACAGACAACTATTTTCCAAGTTTAGATAACACATTCGCACTGTTGCTCCACGCAAATCTTCATGTCCCCAGCCGTGCAGTGAGTAGAGATATGCTGACCTTTTAACCAGAGAAAGATAAATTTATTATTGTTGTACTACCTAGTAATGGCATAATTATACTTCATCATTTTCAGCCAAGACTGTAACTGTGACTTGATTGAGGTAACTTAAATTTACAATGAGCAGGAATTAAACAGCTCAGTTCACCTCTTTCACTAAGATCACTTATTATGGCTTCAGGAATCAGTTATTTCATTTTGAAAAGTAATAAAATGAAAACTACGTAATTTCGTTGTCATAAAAAGATATTGTGATGGTTTTGATAACATTGGACGCGAAGCCAGATATTGAAATATTTATGTCGTGCAGCACGAATTTAAACAATATTGTCAAAAGGCAGTTTTGTCATTAAATAAACCCTAACCTTTTTTGTTAATTTTTAATACAGAACTATAAACTATAGTAATCAGGTAGTATTAATCAATATTTGTAGTGGGAAAAAGATTCTCAATGATCGGAATACTAGTCACAATTAATAGGTGCCAATTAAATTGTCAATTTTTTGAAAATAAATTGCAAATCGTTTGTCAAACATGAAAATATTTGTCATCACGTGAAAATAATGTTACGTAATTGTAATTTAAAATTTATCGTTTAAAACGCCTCAGTTATAAGAATTGTTACCAAAAGACATATAAGACAAGCCAAAGTGCAGTCAATCTGCAGCTCGAAGTAGTTTCACTGGAAATCCGTTCGTGAATGTTTGAGCGGCGTATATAATGACGAACATAAACGAAAATATAGATTACAGAAAATATTTCATTTTATTGGGAAAGTAATCAAGGTACAACGAAAAACATTTGCAGCAGTGTAAGACCGCTGAAGAAAACGATATTATGGAATGGACCACAATGGCAATCACCAGGTTGAACAAGAGTAACAGTAAATTATTTATTTCTACTAACCATTTTTATGATATTATACAAAGAATATGTTAAACTTTAATGTTCAACGTAGCGTGCGGAATTAAGTAAAGTGACATGAGAAGATACAGTCTACATCTCACACCAAGGAGGTGATACCGGGTGGTATGGTTGCTCACCAGTTCTTGCTGTCCAGCACGGATATAGCAAGTGACCTGCTGTAGTGTGAGCCATATATCTACGGTTACGTATCGTGGCGTCAACGTCGATACGTGACATTACCATGTTCTTTCGACTGGCTGTATACTCATAAAATCAGTGTACTCATGTGTGTCATGTGAATAACCCAGTGCCCACACAACGTCGGATTACCCCAAGCTCCGGGCATCCACTCTCTGCCTATGACGAAATGCTAAAGATCCGCGTGTCTCGTCCACGACATTGACCAGTACAAGACAAGAAGCCGATTCAGTTACATGACACGCTAATTGCACTATACGCAGTGTACACAGGTACGGTCTCTCTACAACATGGCTATCTCTTAATTCAGTTACCACTTGCGAACTTTGTTCAATTTGTATGAAAATAATGGATTAGTTTACATTCGTGTTTAATTTTATCGTTCTTAATATTAAATTTCTGAGAATTTACTTCGCCGTCTTCCGTTGCTAAATTTATTCGTTTTCACTACTCTGTAATAATTTCATTCTCCTCTGGTTCCTTTGTTATCTGTACGTCCTTACAATTCTGGTACGTTTCCTTTCTTTTTTCGTAAGATGGTTCCCTTCTTATGCTGATCTATTCTATACGAACGTGGCTCGTGGTTTCTACCCTATCGTAGGCTGCGCTCATATTTCATGTAACCGTGCGCGCAACTCTCACTACTTACTCGCATGCGCAGTCCTCTAGCTCGTTAGTAAAGAAGGTCGGCCACATCCAGGATTGAATAAAGCGAAGGTTTAACGACCGTGTGACAGTGGCTGGTTACCCTGTCATCCTGAGTGTGATTTTTAGGCGGTTGGTCAATCTAGATTACGCAAATCCTGCGGAGGTCCCCATTATCCCACTCAACAAATACGACACAGAGACATAAAATACGATGTGATACTGTAAAAAGTTTACAATGTTGACTGACGGGTGGTACACACGACCTTCCCTCCTGTACGTATTTTATTAATGCGCCGACATCAAGGGCATCGAACCGAGAAGCTAAATGTAAACAGAATTTGCCAAAACTTGATTACAGTAGAGCCCCTACTTGACTGGGCAAACGCTGACGAAAAGAAGCAGTTCATGGAACTCTTGTTAGGTGGCACTACTTAATTTGATGATCCAAAGCGTTAGGACCAATGCATTAAACCGTGTACGTCTTTCTTTCGAATCCAATACGGCAACGATTGTGTGTTGCATGGTTTCGACAAATCTGGCTATGCTCCCAGAAATACATCATGGCAGCAGTTGAGTAGCCCAGGTGCAAAACCCGCTCACTGGATGATTAGCAAAACTGAGGTAATACAAAAATCTCGTCACATCCAAACTATTTTTTTAAAACTAAGTAAAGAAATAACTAATTACTATTTATTTAATGGCTGAAATCTGCGATTAAGTTCTACGCGTCAAAAACTTAATTGAAATAATGGTTAGCAGTTTTTGCACCATATTTATGTGCTTAGCAAGTTTTGCAAGCTTATCGATCCAATTACAATAAAAATATCGGTTGCAAGACCCGCTATTCGGTAATATGTTAGAAATGACTGAGGAGTTCAACTTAATTATTGTGAATGTAAATGAAATGCGTTTTATTTCAAAGAATACCTGTAAATCCTACAAAATTGGTATATAAAAATAGGAAGATGACATTATTTTGCCAGGAAAAACTGACTCATTTAACGTGAAAAAGTGAACAGAAATGAATGTTCAACATTTGTTTGAAAAAAAAAAAAAATATCACCACCGCCATTTCGACATCACAAAATATAGAAAAGAAAATATGTTACAAATTGCATCTCAGTAAAACATCAATAAAATTTTAGGAAATGATAAATCCAGCGGAAAGTTGCATCTTAGTTAAAACATTTATACGAAATTCTGGAAAATGAAACTGGTTAAAAACTGTTTTTGAGTGACATCGACCTCAACACTGTCCATAAGCTCGGAATCGTTTCCGGTTTCTTCCTAGTTCTGTTTGTTGACAGTGGCAGGAGCACTCTAGGAGTGCCTTCCTCCTTGTCTAATAACTGAATGTAGAATCTGAGTCGTCGGTTACCGAGGCTTCAGCAAAGTGGAGCTCCAAAAGCTTTTTGACGTGAGTTTTGCTTCTGAAAGTTCTACACCTGCTATGATTGGTGTTGGGCCGTTTCCTTTGCTGAACTTTCTGTCTCTCTTCAGAATATTTTTCCCCTCTCCAGCTTCAAAACTGTGGAAAGTTTCTCGACGAACTAGACTAATGTTTTTGTTTTTGCTTTCGTGAAAACGATTTTTTTGGCTTCACGAATCCCGAAATGCCAGTCGCCTTCACTAAGCCATCAGTTTATGTCATAACTCTTAGCGTCTACACAGTTTTCATTGCATATCATTGCTTTAATAATAATCGTACTTTTCATATCCTTACCTTCTGTTTGGGAAACATTTCTTTTCCAGTAATCAGGACGCCGCTTCGTCTCCAGGGGGAGATCGTCACCCTCGGGATAGTTCCGGCCGTTTTCAACTTCTGCTACAGATTCGATTTCTTGCAGAATTAGTACTATTTCAATTAGTCCAACTTCGTTTGTACAATCTTCTGCATTTGAACCGTACACGGAATCATACATTTTCTTCAAAAAAAAAAAAAAAAAAAAAAAAAAAAAAAACCTCACGCAAATACGTCAATACACAAGCCGCTCATCAGCTGAACTGTGCTTACCGGCGTATGTTCCGTCAACACATCGTCAGCAAGAGCTTCACTGTTGCGTACGCGTTTGGTGAGGGCGCAGGAATCCTAACATTGGATAAGAAAAATATCCATTATAATTATAAGGAACTGAAATTTAGCTTCGAGTGTCTACACTGGTAGTCTGGTGTAATTTGGCGTGCTTTTCATAGGGACATGGCACAACAACGGCCACGTCTGATGAATATGGAAGGTCTTGCAAAAGTTGGACATTTCGCGGGATTTTCACCCGATGACAATGTGCAGCTATCGGCCTTTGCCAACGAATACGATTTTCTACAGCCATTTTCAGCGGATTATGTTTTACACCATGAATCCTATTCCAACGTAAAGGCGCTGAAAAAATGCATACACCAGTGGGCTCAACTGAAAATCGACAAAGAACGCACTTATCGGCTTTTGCATCTGGGCCTCTCAGTTGTCCACACAGAGCTCATGCAATTCCTGTCAATACGGGCCAGTGGTTTGAGGGCACAGAGATGGCTTCCGGCATGGTCACAAAACGGTTCAGGTCAGAGGAATTAGTTGGTCACATCTTATATGTGAATTCCCTATCATACTGTTAAAATCACTGTCGCTAGATTCTGGTCTTCTAACAGCGGTACTGTCAGTAGATGCCATCGCCTTTGGGGATGACATCAACCATGTAGGAGTGCAAGTGATCCGTACGAGTTTTCACGCACTTCACAGCCGTCAAAGCGTCTTCAAGTACTATCACATATCCCACGGAAACACAGGCAAATGTAGTCCAAAGCATAGACTAATACTGTCCCCACCGGCCTACGTCCATGACGCGATTCATTTTTGGAGCATGGATGATAGCTTACCTGGACATGACTATCGATGATTTGCAGAAATAAACGTGATTCATCCTATTAGGTTGAGCCGATCGTGGCTCGTGTTCGTGCCATCTATTACCTAACACCCTGTTTTGACCGTTTTGCCACCTCGTTATGTTAGCTTCAATTACTTGTGTCACACAGTTGCTGCTTTGCCTGCCCGTGAACGGCAGCAGCAGCACTTATCGATATAAGCCGTGCCGTATTATCTTTTCTGGACTGATATTACTTCCCGGTCGTGGTGTGTCGACCAGTCAGTTGGAATGCGAGCAGTTAGTTGGGACCTGGCAGTGTTTGAGATGGCACGCGGCACTAGTTAAGTCGGGGCGCGGCAGCAGTGAGGTCCGGACTGCCGTGACTCGCCCGACAGTTGCCGACACACATAATTGGAGTGGGGAAGACTTTGGTTAATCGTCGGTCGGTCGTGTTGCCGGACGATGTGTATTTGGCCGGGGATCGCTTATGGGTCGGCTGTGTGTGCAGACAATTGATTTGTCCCTGTTATTGAACAGTCACTGCCGTTAGCATTGTCCAGTTCTTCGGGCAAGTGTAGTTGGTGAAATTTTGACTGAAAAGTTACTTTAAATGTTGTCGGCGTACTGGCTCTGAGGAGTCGGTCGGTTGGCGTGGAGCAGTGAGAAATTCTTGACGTGGCGTAGTTTGGCCGGGGCCCGCTGGCGGACACTATGAGGTGTTGGAGAGTGTGGAGCTGTTCCCATTGCTACGAGGTCCGTGGCTCACCGACCTTGGACACGAAAGTTGAGTTCTGATTTAACCAACCAGCAAGTCAAGACTGTTCACATTGTGTCGTTTGGAGTTCGTTGTCGGCTGTTGGGGTATTCTCGCGAGCAACAACGTGGTTCTGAAGTTGGAAAATTCTGGCCACCCACCGATAAAGTTTCACTGCATTTGGTTATTTGAATTGAAGTGCACCAGCGGAAATTTCTGCCCTGTGGCTGTTAACGTTCCGGGTACCTGCCCTGGGCGTTGACGTAAATTTCAGGCAGTGAAGTTTCCCCATCGTGTTTTGCTGTTCAGCACAGTGTATAGGTTGACAGCTCCGTGTATGATTGGTTGTGGGCGCCAATATCTTCTACGTTGTTCCGTTGAACTCCCTGTCGTGAACTGGTCTGGTGAAGTGAAAGTTATCTTGTCGGTGAGTCCGCTGACTGTCGGTCGGTTGGGTTGTCGTCGGATCGTGAATAGTCGGCCCAACTGCCTGTCTCACCTAAGCGAGCGTTGTTGTTGTTATGGTCTTCAGTCCTGAGATTGGTTTGATGCAGCTCTCCATGCTACTCTATCCTGTGCAAGCTTTTTCATCTCCCAGTACCTACCACAGCCCACGTCCTTCTGAATCTGCTTAGTGTATTCATCTCTTGGTCTCCCTCTACGATCTTTACCCTCCACGCTGCCCTCCAATACTAAATTGGTGATCCCTCGATGCCTCAGAACATGTCCTACCAACCGATCCCTTCTTCTAGTCCAGTTGTGCCACAAACTCCTCTTCTCCACAATTCTATTCAATACATCCTCATTAGTTATGTGATCTACCCATCTAATCGTCAGCATTCTTCCGTAGCACAACATTTCGAAAGCTTCTATTCTCTTCTTGTCTAAAATTTTATCGTCCACGTTTCATTTCCATACATGGCTACACTCCATACAAATACTTTCAGAAACGACTTCCTGACACTTAAATCTATACTCGTTGTTAACAAATATTTCGTTCTTCAGAAAAGCTTTCCTTGCCATTGCCACTCTTCATTTTGCATCCTCTCTACTTCGACCATCATCAGTTATTACCCTCCCCAAATAGCAAAACTCATTTACTACTTTAAGTGTCTCATTTCCTAATGTAATTCCCTCATCATCACCCGAATTAATTCGACTACACACATTATCCTCGTTTTGCTTTTGTTGATGTTTATCTTATACCCTCCTTTCAAGACGCTGTCCATTCAGTTCAGCTGCTCTTCTAAGTCATTTGCAGTCTCTGACAGAATTACAGAGTCATCGGCGAACTTCAAAGTTTTTATTTCTTCTCCTTGGATTTTAATACCTACTCCGAAATTTTCTTTTGTTTCCTTTATTGCTTGCTCAATATACAGATTGAATAACATCGGGGATAGTTTACAACCCTGTGTCACTCCCTTCCCAACCACTGCTTGCCTTTCGTGTCCCTCGACTCTTATAACTGCCATCTGGTTTCTGCACAAATCGTAGATAGCCTTTCGCTCCCTGTATTTTACCCCTGCCACCTTCATAATTTGAAAGAGAGTATTTCAATCAATATTCTGAAAAGCTTTCTGTAAGTCTACAAATGCTAGAAACGTAGGTTCACCTTTCCTTAATCTTTCTACTAAGATAAGTCCTAGGGTCAGTATTGCCTCACGTGTTCCAACATTTCTATGGAATCCAAACTGATCTTCTCAGAGGACAGCTTCTATCAGTTTTTCCATTCGTCTGTAAAGAATTCGCGTTAGTATTTTGCAGCTGTGACTTATTAAACTGATAGTTCAATAATTTTCACATCTGTCAACACCTGCTTTCTTGGGGATTGGAATTATTATATTCTTCTCGAAGTCTGAGGGTATTTCGCCTATCTCATACATCTTGCTCACCAGATGGTAGAGGTTTGTCAGGACTGGCTCCCCAAGACTGTCAGTAGTTCTAATGGAATGTTGTCTACTCCGGGGGCCTTGTTTCGACTCAGGTATATCAGTGTTGTCAAACTCTTCACGCAGTATCATATCTCCCATTTCATCTTCATCTACATACTCTACCATTTCCATAATACTGTCCTGGAGTATATCTCCCTTGTATCGACCCTCTACATACTCCTTCCACCTTTCTGCTTTCCCTTCTTTGCTTAGAACTGGGTTTCCATCAAAGCTCTTGATATTCATGCAAGTGGTTCTCATTTCTGCAAAGGTCTCTTTAATTTTCCTGTAGGCAGTATCTATCTTACCCCTAGTGAGATAGGCCTCTACATCCTTACAGTTGTCCTCTAGCCATCCCATTTTTGAGACGTTTGTATTCCTTTTTGCCAGCTTCATTACTGCATTTTTATATTTTCTCCTTTCATCAATTAAATTCAATATTTCTTCTGTTACTCAAGGATTTCTACGATTCGTCGTCTTTTTACCTATTTGATCCTCTACTGCCTTCACTATTTCATTCCTCAAATCTAACCATTCTTCTTCTACTGTATTTCTTTCCCCCATTCCTGTCAATTGTTCCCTTATGCTCTCCCTGAAAGATCTGTACAACCTCTTGTTCTTTCAGTTTATCCAGGTTCCATCTCCTTAAATTTCCTACTTTTTGCAGTTTCTTCAGTTTTAATCTACAGTTCATTACAAACAGATTGTGGTCAGAGTCCACATCTGCCCCTGGAAATGTCTTACAATTTAAAACCTGGTTCCTAAATCTCTGTCTTACCATTATATAATCTATATGATACCTTTTAGTATCTCCAGGGTTCTTCCATGTATACAACCATCTTTCATGATTCTTGAACCAAGTGTTAGCTATGATTAACCTTCGCTCTGCGCAAAATTGTACCAGGCGCCTTCCTCTTTCATTTCTTAGCCCCAATCCATATTCACCTACTACGTTTCCATCTCTCCCTATTCCTACTCTCGAATTCCAGTCACCCATGACTACTAAATTTTCGTCTCCCTTCACTATCTGAATAATATCTTTGATCTCCTCATACATTTCCTCAATTTATTTGTCATCTGCATAGCAAGTTGGCATATAAACTTGTACTACTGTAGTAGGCGTAGGCTTTGTGTCTATATTGGCCACAATAATGCGTTCACTATGCCGGTCACAGTAGCTTACCCCTACTCCTATTTTTTTGTTTGTTATTAAATCCACTCCTGCATTATCCCTATTTGATTCTGTATTTATAACCCTGTATTCACCTGACCAAAAGTCTTGTTCCTCCTGCCACCGAATTTAAGTAATTCATACTATATCTAACTTAAACCTATCCATTTCCCTTTCCAAATTATCTGACCTACCTGCCCGATTAATGGATTTGACATTCCACGCTCCGATCCGTAGAACGTCTGTATTCCTTCTCCTGATAATGACGTCCTCTTGAGTAGTCCCCGCCAGGAGATCCGAATGGGGGACTATTTTACCTCCGGAATATTTTACCCAAGATGACCCCATCATCATTTAACCATCAGTAAAGCTGCATGACCTCGGGAAAAATTAGGGCTGTAGTTTCCCCTTGCTTTCAGCCGTTCTCAATACCAGATCAGCGAGGCCGTTTTGGTTAGTGTTACAAGGCCAGTTCAGTCAATCATCCAGACTGTTGCCCCCGCAACTACTGAAAAGGCTGCTGCCCCTCTTCAGGAACCACACGTTTGTCTGGTCTCTCAACATATACCCCTCCATTGTGGTTGCACCTACGGTACGGCTATCTGTATCGTTGAGGCACGCAAGCCTCCCCACCAACGGCAAGGTCCATGGATCATGGATTTTGATTATTTAAGACTTCGGCCTTCAGCCGATTTCAGTATAACTTATTTACTTCAACGTATTGAATATTTAAGTCTTCGGCCTTCAGCCGGTTTGAGCTTCAGTTGTTTGTTCTTAACGCCTTTAACCTAAATTAAAGAACTGTTTCACGTAAGGACTTCGGTTTTTTTTTTTTATAATGTTCTGGAGTTTGAAGTGTTCGGCCTTAAGCCGATTTGAATCTAACTTGCTTACTTCAGCCTAACTAAAGAACTGTTTTAAGATAAGGCTTGCCATTTAAATTTCAGATTATGCCTGCGTTTTAAATTATTGACCTTCAGCTGTTTTTAAATTAAAGTGGCTTTGAGCTGGTAATTAAGTCCCAAACATTAAAGCTGTGTGTTTAAAAAAAATTTTGGGCTCTTGTAATGTTTGATGAAATAATAAAGTGGTATGTTCGAGTGTAATTGACGGCCTCTTATTTTGGCCCCTTTCCTTCCACAATTTATTCTATCTGTCCTGTCCCGCGGGTTTAGCAAGGTGTTTCATAGGTCACATGTTGCAACTTGGCGGCGGTCCAGCTTTGATGATGCCACGCATATAGCAGTCATAACTAATTTCGTAGTTGGGTCAATATGGCAACTCTTTGGGTTCACCCGCTGCGGAACACCTCGTTGAATAGTGTGCTCTATACAGTGTTCTCTTGCACAGAATGTGTGCACTGAAGTCGGTTCTGCGAGAGATCGCCGACAATTCTGCTTACTGAACTGACCTCTACGACCTTTGAAAGGGTGTGGCAGTCCTGTATCTTATGATTTCACCGTCAATCACCCACTATCCATAGATGTTTACGACTACAGCAAACGAACAGCCCAGCAGCTTTACTGGTGTTAGTCTTCAGATGGTAGGCCATAATAATCTGCCCTTTGTCAAAGTCGCTGGTGTTAGTAGATCTCACAATTTCCGACCCACATCGTCCTTATAATAATTCCCAAATCCGCCTCCGTGCCGCTTATTCGTTTCCCTTACCAAGTCAAGTGCCCGCAACACCGTCAGTTGCTATTGAATATGGCGGTAGACAGTGATCATAATGTATCAGCATTTCACTCAACGAAGACCAGAACGGTTCGATTAGCGGAAAAAAATCTTGTATTCGCTAATTTTTGCACCTTACTAGGAGGGAGTGTCATGTACAACGTACTAAAAATCTCGACTGTTTGGATGTCATCGCTGGGTTTTGCGTGGGTTTCAGGGTTACTTAGTTTTCCTCCCATGTCCCGAAACCCACTAGCGAAAATGTTTCTCAGTACAAAATTGAAGTACTTTAAATGTCATACACAAAAAGGTTATATTCGTCATTTGTTTCCCTACAACTAATTAGCGGCCGTTGCTTCACTCGCATGGACTGCACTGTACGCATAGACGCCTTTTTCTTTCTTTTCCTTTTTTTTTTTTTTTTTGCTTTAATCGAGTTTTTATGTTGTTCGTAAGTTCCAACACCTTCTGAGCTATTCACACTAAATACGGCCACAGAAGAAGTCTTTTCCAAATCTACTTCTAACAAAAAGTGTTGTTGTATCTGGAGTTCAAGATTCTTCTTAATCAAGCATTGTGGTGATATTCCATAGAAAATTTCATCCCCTAGCAGACATATTTCGTCACATACAACCGAGAAGTGAAATACCACTCTTCATATATTTAGATTGCAGAAAATTTTAATGTGACGAAATACTTACTTAAAAATTTTCATCCTCTGTTTCACACCATTAGTGGTTGAATTGACAAAACAATGAAACACCCTTCTTATTTGTAAATGAGAAGTCGAATACCAACTTCTTATAGTGGTAGGTTTAAAGATACTTTAGTAACCATTATTTACAAAAAAGCTTTCACTCACTATTTCGCTCTCGTAGTGGTCGACTTCAAAAAAATACTGATGTATAGGAAAACAAATACGTTTCCGTGAGCTTAGCCACAAAAGTGCCTAAACAGCAAAATATTTACAAAAGACCTTTCATCCCTTATTTCACCCTCTTACGGGTGGAATTTCGAACAATTTAATTTCTCTTATGAGAGTAGTCAAACTGACTGAACGAAGCTCTTGTTTATATACTGCAGTTATTTCCAATTTATTAAGTTAGTACTTATTTGCCGTTGCAAAGCGAGCATTGAAGTAAAATACGTTGTTGTGTGTTTAATTTGTAAGTGTTTTGTTGTTAACACGGTGTTGTACTGGTGGGAAAGGTACTGGACTGCTAAATGTGGCACCTCGGGGCTGTCTCTCATTGGCAGGGAATAACGAAACCGTGTAATTGTAACACTCATGTAGATTAGAAGTAGGTTTATATTATGTAACTTTGTAATTATGAAGTTTTTATTCTCTGTTAGTTAAGGTCCTTGATTTGTGACAGGAACTTTAAAGTTTGTAATGTATATATGGAAATTGATAAATGATTGATTAAAATAATGACATTTTATAACACGTGTAAGTTTATAAGATAAACAATGTATATTGGAAGCTGATTCATGCTTAGGGCACTTGTATTCTAAAATGTAACGGATGTAGTGACGTCCATCCACAACGGAGGTGGCATGGAGCGATGTAAAAGGTGGTTTTGGCGGTCGAACTGGGCGGCTACTTGGTGTGAATGGTACGCAGTCAGTGGCTATCCATTGCACGGTACACATCAACTGTGCCAAGAGAGACAATTGGAAGCTGCTTTGCAAGGAACTTTGCCTCGGATGTGGATTTGGCGCCGGCCACAGTGACCGAACGGTTCTATGCAATTCAGTCTGGAAACGCCGGACCGCTACCGCTGCAGGTTCGAATCCTGCCTCGGGCATGGATGTGTATGATGTCCTTAGGTTAGTTAGGCTTCAGTAGTTCTAACTTCTACAGGACTGATGACCTCAGATGTTAAGTCCCATGGTGCTCAGTGCCATTTGAACCATTTTTTTGTGTATTTTGCTGTTTCTTGGTATTCTCGGCAATACGGAATGGCTCCAGTATGTTAAAAATCCAGCACCATGAAGAAATTTTGTGCAGAATTCTAACATCAAGAGCCTGGAGTACAGTAGGCGCCGCGTCTCTTGACACCACTACTTCACCACTTCTCCCCTAACTTCAGGCATACAGATATGTATCAGAGCATAGACCAGTTAATTTGTGTGAGTGTTTTTAATAATAATCCAAATGCTATAAATCTGTGTTTGGAACCATATGTTATATCGTGATCATGAACCTATGCAGGGTGTAATCCTAAGTGTTTACAAAACGAAGTATCTTCTTTCAAGTGATCTAAAGTGTTCTAAAGTTATTATTCGGGTTTGGAAAATGTGCAAGGATTAGTAAAAGCTGAAGTTAAAACCACAAAAGTGAAGTTAGTTAGCATTTTCCTAAATTACTTTCAGTTTAGAGCAAAGTATTGTTTTCCAAATTGCAGTGCCAGAGTGTTAAATGTTACTGTCCAAGATACCTGCTTCACAGGTGATGAAAAAGGCAAATAAGTAAAACTCATCTGAAACATAATTTAGTCTTGAATATTTTTTTTTTTTTTTTTTTTTTTTGTTGATTGAGTTCAGTGCTGAATAATTGACCTAGCAAAGTAAGTGAAGTTAAGAAGTGACTTTATTTGAATTAATCTTTGCAAATGAAATAATAATAGAGCTCGGCTGGTGCCACTATGCTAGTTTATGGGTCCCCCCATCCTATTCTTCGCATATTAAAAAGATAATTGGACTATTATTACTACTAAGGAATTCGGATATATTTATACAAATGGGAGTATAAACGATGTAATTGTGGTATTATTTATTTTTATTTGTGGTATTTACATATCAGTTAAGAACTACCTCATGTCCAACTGGCCGAGGTGGCCGAGCGGTTCTAGGCGCTACAGTCTGGAAAAGCGCGACCGCTACGGTTGCAGGTTCGAATCCTGCCTCGGGCATGGATATGTGTGATGTCCTTAGGTTAGTAAGGTTTAAATAGTTCTAAGTTCTAAGGGACTGATGACCACAGAAGTTAAGTCCTATAGTACTCTTAGCCATTTGAACCATTTGAACCTCATGTCCATATTTAGTTCTGCACTTCTTTCAGTATTGGTTCAAGTAATGGTCTTGCGTGTAGCTGTTATTAGTATGAGTTAGGTACATTTTTTATTTCTATAATTAATGGTTTGTGGCTTACTGGTAACTACTGGTGCCAAAAGTTTCGAGTGCCCTGTGTCCGTTTGTATCCTGTGTGCTATTCGAAGGGAATACTAACGAAAGTATTTCAATAACTAATACTCAATTTTCTTAAACATACATTTCCAAATTAATGTGCCTAATTGGGCTGGCGGCCGTTCATTTTTTTTATTCGTGTATGAATTTCAGTACTTTCATTAACGCCAAGGTTAAAGTCTGTTTGGTTTTCCTCTTAACTGCACTATATTCAAAATTACTGTCCGATACGTTTATCCGTTAAACACACACGCGGTCAAAATTTCAGAATCCTCTCAGAGGATAACATTAGCTTGTGTCGCAGCAGGGTGGGGTTATAGTAACATTTGGGATGAGTTACTGAATGTCCAAAAAGTTACTGCAGTTCTCTCCTACTTTTGTGTTACTGCTAAACTGCTTCATTCTTTTCCATTCACGAATTGCTGTCCCTTACATACTGAGGCGACAAATGTGCATATATACACAAACACAGGTGGTGGTAGCACCGCTCATGCATTGTACAAAAGGGCAGTAGATTGACAGAGCTGTCATTTGTACTCAGGCACTTCAAGTGAAAAGGATTCCGACGTGATCATCGCCTCTCGACGGTAAGTAACAGGCAGCGAATGCGAAATGTTAGTTGCAGCTAGACGCATGGACATTCCGTTTCGGAAATCGTTAGGAAATTCAACATTCCCAAGACGCAGTGTCAAATGAGTGCAGGAAGTACCAAATTCCAGGCGTTATCTCTCACGAGGGCAACGCAGTGGCCGACGGCCTTCACTTAACGATCGAGAGCATCGGCTTTTGGGTAGAGTTGCCAGTGCTAAGAGACAAGCAACAATACGTGAAATAACCGCAGAAACCAGTGTTGGACGTACGACGAACGTATGTGTTAGGACAGTGCAGCGAAATATGACGTTAAATAGGCTATCACAGAAGAAGACCGACGCTACTGTCTTTGATAACAGCACAACATCGCCTTCAAAGCGTCTGGTGGGCTCGTGACTGTGTCATTTGGATCCTGGACGACAGGTCGTACGAGTCCCGATTTCAGTTGGTAAGAGCTGATGGTAGGTTTCGAGTGTAGCGCAGATCCCACGAAGCCATGCATCCAGTTTGTCTTCAAGGCAAGGTGCAAGCTGGTGGTGGCTCCATAATGATGTGAGCAGCTGTGTTTACGTGGAACGGATTGAGTTCTCTGGAAGCCAAGCTACTTGGAGACACATCTGAAGCCCTTCTCGGATGTCATGTTCCCAAATAACAATGGAATTTGTATGGGTGACAATGCGCCATGTCACCAGGCACAGGCCACGATTGTTCACGATTCGTTGAAGAACATTCTGGACAATTCGAGCGGAAGGTCTGAACATCCAGACCATCCTACCTGAATACGATCCTGCATTTACGGGACATACTCTAGAGATCAGTTGGTACACAAAATCCTGCACCGTCAATACTTTCACAATTATGGACGGATATAGACGCAGCATGCCTCAGGTGACTTTCGACGACCTGTTGGCTACATGTCACGCCGAGCGGCTACCACTACTCTAGGTAAAATGAGGTCCAACATGACTTGTCACCTCACTGTAGAGAGGAGCCACTTCCAAGAATGGCGTTAATGCGTCTGATTGAGTGGGACTAATTGCATTCTGGTGTGGAATAGTAATCTAATTTACTGCATTGACTGGGCTATGTCGAAATATCTGAATGTCTACAACACCTAGGTGACCTACTTCTATTACAGAGGGAGACCATTTGAACTTCTGGGCCTCTTCAGGTATTATGGCAGCTGAGGCTAGGAAGATGCATTTGATATCCCTCATACTGTGATACGTATTCCAGACAGTCATAATGGAGACAATAAAATCCATATTGTCGAACACATACTGACAGCATGTGAGGCTTGGAGAACGTTCTTCGGTGTAGTGGAGGGCTTATATCCTGTCGTTGAGCATTTTTACATAATAGCTAATTAACCAAGTGCAAGTAAGTACTTACATCATAGACTGATAGTAACCGATAATAAACATGAATTCAATGACGTGAAAAGGTACACTTTGTAAACTGGAAATCGAATAGCTTTCATGCAAAAAAAAAAAAAAAAAAAAAAAAAAAATGGTTCAAATGGCTCGGAGCACTATGGGACTTAACATCTATGGTCATCAGTCCCCTAGAACGTAGAACTACTTAAACCTAACTATCCTAAGGACATCACACAACACCCAGTCATCACGAGGCAGAGAAAAGCTTTCATGCAAGGGGAAGTTGTCTTTCTTCGAAGGACCTGCAGGTGCCTTTCAGGATGACTAAGAATCAATTTCTCCTCTAGCAGTAGATAACAGTGTGCAGAAATTTATGTAGGTTACGTCTACATGCTCATCTGAGTTGTTGTTATTAGTAGCTTATACCTGCATTCCATGTAGCGTTAACGAGTTTTGCGCAAAATAAACACTTATCTTGCATGTCTGCATACTGTGTCACCAGAGATTCATAAGGCGAAGTTTGGAGGGCCCGATGATTTCACGAGACTCCCTGTTGTTTCTACCTGTGACGTAGTGGGGTAGACAGAGTGGGAAACCACTTGTTCGACCTTCAGTCTGGAGACCTATCCTGCAGACCTGTGCACGAACACAAACTGGGGACCTACCTTCCCTCGTGCTTCTACCACATAAATCAGTTCCCTCCAGCCTGTCAAATGCCCAGATCACAATTTACCCCTAAATGGAACTCTGATCTACTTAAATGTGGTACACACATTTAACATTTGTTTTCAAAGCACTTAATTTAGAAATAAACTTTCGTTCTGTATCATTGGGACAGTACTTTGAATAATCTGCGGTTTTTCCATTCCCTGATGTGGAAATAATTAGTTCTAGAGAAAATGTGTATACGTTTTTGGGAAATGTAATGTAGTTTAATTTTGTAATGGGGGACATTTTCGCTTGATAACACGGGTTTAGAGTTATATATACAAATTAATTTGCATTTATTACCGTGCGTCCACGTTTCAGTGTCAGAAAGAAGGAAGTATCTTAAACACAATCAGTAATTTCAAACTCTGATTAATTACGCATCAAAGAATTAATACGGAAATGAAATGCATAATAACATATAGACAATATATTTGAGAGTAAATGTTGAGTCACTTCGTTGATTCCGATCTACTGTAAGCAGCCGAAAATCTAATGAAGATTGGTATAAACACCTCACACTCAACCACGACGTTATGAAGCTAAATGTAACGTGAAGGTGAAGCCTAGATACTTCGTGTTGGAAAAATATTCTAAAAATTTGGACGCTCAATATTCCAAATCGTTAAATTAAATTCAGTAATACATGATATTCCAAAATGGTCTTTAAAACTTAGATCACGTATATTTCAGAATGAGGGATAGGAAGAAAGGTGCGATTTGTGGCACAATCTTCAACGCATATAATGTTTTACTACCTGTTTCGGAGATGTCAGTGTATGTTTCATCTATAGCATGCAGGATATCTAAGGAATATTCCAGTTTCTACTACGTACGGCCCATCATGCCCGCTGCACCAGTTTCACGTCAGCGCTCTCGTGCTGGACCGCCCAGAAATCGTCCCCTTTGTGACACTTCTGGACTTCTTGAACCTCGTACACCACTGTGTGATGAACGAACGTGATGGTAGAGTTTTCTGTAACGTGTCCGGATATTCTGACGGATATGGCTGTCTCTATTAATCATTCCGAAAATTGTGTAATTTGCTGGGCGGATTCCTATTTTCGTAAATAAAGAACCTTCAAAAACAACAAATGAAGCAAACCCTTTTCTGTGTGTTAACGCTATGAGGCAAACTGCGCGTACTGTAAAGTTCATTCTGGATGCACCCAGAAGCACACTATTAATGAAAAACCGGCAACTGCTTCTATAATTGTGTTTCTCAGACTATGTCAGTGCTACTGATATCATAGTTAATAAAAAGCTGTGAAGTGGACCAACTCTGGAATCTGTACATATATTCAGGTGTGGATCCACCGCAGAGTCTGTAACTATGATATCATTAGCATTGACGAAGTGCGAGGAAACACAATTGTTAAAACAAGTGACAGTATTTATTTTAAAATGTGCTTCATGGTGATCTGCCTAACTGTTGTTTCCGCCTTATGCGCATTACTTCGATGACCGACCTAGCCGTCTTCTCCAGATGCTGCGGCTGTTGCTGTTTTGTGTACCTTCTTCCTGGACTCCAGCAAGCCTGTGAACTATTATTGGTCTCAGGCCTCTGTTTTTAGTTGAGTTCGATTTCCGACGTCCACTCAACCCTTTGATATTCGTTTGTTTTCCAGACTTCGCATTGATATTGCGTGAAACGCAAATTCTCAACTCTGGTGGATGTGGTGGGCGGCGTGATTCTAATAACTGGAAATGGAAGCCGACGACAAGCGGCGCCGTTTGACCACCGGTAGTTCACAAACTGGCTGCACTCCAAGCAGCGAGTACAAAACAGTAAAACTCGCAGCACATAAAGAAAACGGTTGGGTCCACATACTGTGCATAAAATTGAAATAAGAACAGGACACAAAACCCTAAAGCACACTATTAATGGATTACGCCAAGACAACCTGAGAGATCACGACAGTTTCTCTGAAAGAAAGTGGATGATTACGGAATAGAGGCTAACGTACGTGACACTGCCAATGCTGCACATTTCTCATTGGCTCAAATGGTTCAAGTGGCTCTGAGCACTATGCGACTTAACTTCTGAGGTCATCAGTCGCCTAGAACTTAGAACTAATTAAACCTAACTAACCTAACGATATCACACACATCCATGCACGACGCAGGATTCGAACCTGCGACTGTAGCGGTTGCTCAGTTCCAGACTGCAGCGCCTAGAACCGCACGGCCACTCCGGCCGGCATTTCTCGTTGGAAAAGGCTTGTAATGAGGAGTATGTTTTAAAGCAGTATAGCCGTAATTGTGACAAAGGATTCGTTCTGGAACTGTATTTCAGAATCAGCACTATTAAGGAAGTACAACGATATTTAAAAATACAGCCGAAACTGAGAGCATTCGGAACTTGCCAGGTATTTGACTCGATAGAAAGGGGGGAGGGGTCTGGACATAACGGGCTCTGCCCTTCCTGGAGTCGTAATCGCGGCTTTCTCATAACGTAATCTAGTTCACAATTGTTCATGTACTATTAGCGTACAGTTCAGAATTTGTGGTAAAATAAAATGAGATATTTGTGTTGCCTCAGAAGTTTTAGTTACATTGCGAATGGCTTGAACTCCGTATTAGACCAATCTCTATACTTTCAGAGAAACTTAATTTTTTTATTATATTTAGAAATTATCACTATAATTTAGGGATTTATTGAGAAAAAGTAATAAATGATAAGTGTGGTGTATTCATATCATGTTTCCCGTCTTAGAGAAGACAATAGACGCCCTGTGATAGTATGAACAGCGAAAAAATACATAGAACTAAAAATGTGACAGTGAGCTAATAAATACAGGCATTAAAATGATGCTGGCTGCTGTCCAAATTATTTATTTATGAGCAATGACACTGAAACACCATCTGTTGTTTCTTCTGATGGAGGCTATAGTATTTATCACCTCAGAGGTTTCTTGTAGAGTCATTTACTGCAGCTAATGTCTAATTAGGGCAACGGCCATGCTGCAGTGGACACACCGCTTCCCGTCGGATCACCGACGTTAAGGGCTGTCGGGCGTAGCAGGCACTTGGATGTGTGACCATCCGGGCTGCCATGCGCTGTTGCCATTTTGCGGAGTTTACTCAGCCTCGTGACGCCAACTGACGAGCTCCTCGACCAAATTGTGCCAGCTCCGGTCAAAGAAAAATATCGTAACGACCGGGAGAGCAGTGTGCTGCCCACACGCCCCTCCTATCCGCATCCTCAGCTAAGGATGATACGGCGGACAAATGGTCCCAACGGGCCACTTGTGGTCAGAAGATGGAGTGCTTTTTCTAATGTATAATTAGAGTATAGTACGTCTAGGCATAGAATCACAAAATGCTACACTATGTTATTCGTATATTAATACAGTGTTTTCTGTCGTCGACAAGACAGTGAACGCCCTGTAATTTAGTATCTGTTTCGATAGCTTAAATAAACTTACATTCGATAATCTAACCATGCAGGCTCATATTTATATATATACACTCCTGGAAATGGAAAAAGGAACACATTGACACCGGTGTGTCAGACCCACCATACTTGCTCCGGACACTGCGAGAGGGCTGTACAAGCAATGATCACACGCACGGCACAGCGGACACACCAGGAACCGCGGTTTGGCCGTCGAATGGCGCTAGCTGCGCAGCATTTGTGCACCACCGCCGTCAGTGTCAGCCAGATTGCCGTGGCATACGGAGCTCCATCGCAGTCTTTAACACTGGTAGCATGCCGCGACAGCGTGGACGTGAACCGTATGTGCAGTTGACGGACTTTGAGCGAGGGCGTATAGTGGGCATGCGGGAGGCCGGGTGGACGTACCGCCGAATTGCTCAACACGTGGGGCGTGAGGTCTCCACAGTACATCGATGTTGTCGCCAGTGGTCGGCCGAAGGTGAACGTGCCCGTCGACCTGGGACCGGACCGCAGCGATGCACGGATGCACGCCAAGACCGTAGGATCCTACGCAGTGCCGTAGGGGACCGCACCGCCACTTCCCAGCAAATTAGGGACACTGTTGCTCCTGGGGTATCGGCGAGGACCATTCGCAACCGTCTCCATGAAGCTGGGCTATGGTCCCGCACACCGTTAGGCCGTCTTCCGCTCACGCCCCAACATCGTGCAGCCCGCCTCCAGTGGTGTCGCGACAGGCGTGAATGGAGGGACGAATGGAGACGTGTCGTCTTCAGCGATGAGAGTCGCTTCTGCCTTGGTGCCAATGATGGTCGTATGCGTGTTTGGCGCCGTGCAGGTGAGCGCCACAATCAGGACTGCATACGACCGAGGCACACAGGGCCAACACCCGGCATCATGGTGTGGGGAGCGATCTCCTACACTGGCCGTACACCACTGGTGATCGTCGAGGGAACACTGAATAGTGCACGGTACATCCAAACCGTCATCGAACCCATCGTTCTACTATTCCTAGACCGGCAAGGGAACTTGCTGTTCCAACAGGACAATGCGCGTCCGCATGTATCCCGTGCCACCCAACGTGCTCTCGAAGGTGTAAGTCAACTACCCTGGCCAGCAAGATCTCCGGATCTGTCCCCCATTGAGCATGTTTGGGACTGGATGAAGCGTCGTCTCACGCGGTCTGCACGTCCAGCACGAACGCTGGTCCAACTGAGGCGCCAGGTGGAAATGGCATGGCAAGCCGTTCCACAGGACTACATCCAGCATCTCTACGATCGTCTCCATGGGAGAATAGCAGCCTGTAGTGCTGCGAAAGGTGGATATACACTGTACTAGTGCCGACATTGTGCATGCTCTGTTGCCTGTGTCTATGTGCCTGTGGTTCTGTCAGTGTGATCATGTGATGTATCTGACCCCAGGAATGTGTCAATAAAGTTTCCCCTTCCTGGGACAATGAATTCACGGTGTTCTTATTTCAATTTCCAGAAGTGTATATTGGCCATGACATCTTGGTAGATGATTGTTGCAATGTCTGTGTGTTTATGGGTTGCATTTTTTCATATGACTTGTCAAGCCAATGGCAGCACGGCATCTCTTGCCGCAATTGTCACAAGTGTATCTGGCTGCTGTGGCAGGAAGAGTAGTAGCATTGCGAAGCTTTTTCTGCCTTAATTGGTCTAACAAGCCTTCATCATGCTTCGACATTCCAGATGATATATCATCACGCCACTCTGGTCTCATGCTAGCCCATGCCTCCCATCTGTTTGTGTCGATTCCAAAGCTCTCAATATCTTGTTTACAAGGAGTCCCTGAACCTCAATACAGGACGTCCTACAGGTCTTTTGGCTATAGAGATCTCTCCAAGCATCACCTCACGTGGTAATCTGTCAGGATCCATACGGTGGACGTGTCCCAGCCAGCGGAGTCGTCTCTGCTTCAAGATAGCTGAAATACCGTTGCAGCTAGTTTTAGATAGCACTGCTTCGTTGGTCACTCGGTCCTTCCACGTTACTCCGAGGATGGATCTCAGGCACCGCATGTGGAAAGCATTAAAGCGACGTTCTTGTTTGGAATAGGAATACCATGTTTCCGATGCATACAAAAGGATACTGAGGACGCAAGTTTGATATACAAGAATTTTGTTGGTCAAAGAGAGTTTGTTGTTTTTCCAAACACGTGTAGAGAGTTTGCCAAAAGTTGTCACAGCTCTTTCAATGTCAGCATTTATTTCCTTGTCAACAGACATGTTTGATTCTATAGTAGATCCAAGATAGCAGATGGTATCTATGACTTGCAGAGTAGTGCTATCTTGTGTGATATTCGGCTTTGTGTCAGCACCCTGAACCATAATTACGGTCTTATTGCTGTTTACACTCATCGAGAATAGGTGTCATGCGTGACTACATCTTGATACTAGCTCTTGCAGCTCTTCTGCAGAGTTCGAAACAGTTGAAGCATCATCAGCATACAGGAGTTCACGAGTGACTATCTCGTAGCGCTTTGTCTTTTCTTCAGAAAACTGGTATTGAAAAGCCTTCCATCTTTCCTAGTATGCAGTTGTACTCCAACACTGCAATTCTCGAAAGCCATTTGGAGCAGACCCGAGAGGAAAATTCCAAAAAGTGTAGGTGCCAACACACAGCCTTGACTTACGCCACAGTTCATACTGAATGGTTTAGATGCACTACCATCGAAGATTACAGAGCCACACACATTGTCATGAAAACATCTTATTATAGACAGCAAAGTTGGGGAACATCCAATTTTTGCAATATTCTGTAGAGTCCCTCCATACTGACTGTGTCAAAGGCTTTGTTGAGCTCAACAGAAGCCACATATAATGGCACTCTGTGTTTGCGGCACTTCTCTTGTAGTTGGCGCAAGGTGAATATCATCACTTGAGGATCTGCCAGTTCGAAATCCGCACTCTGGTGTCAGGGTATATCCTAGCAGCCAAGGTTTCCAGTCTCTTCAGGATTATCCTTGCATACGCCTTTCCAGCAATGCTCGAGAGAGATATTCGTCTGTAGTTGTTACAATTACCTTTGTCGCCTTTTCTATTCTAGATTGTTACAATATTTTCATCTCGCATGTCCTGAGGCACTGTGGCTTTTTCCCAGCACTGCAGCTCTTCTGCGCAGTTCGAAACAATTGAAGCATCATCAGCATACAGGAGGTCACGAGTGACTATCTCGTAGCACTTTGTCTTTTCTTCAGAAGACTGGTATTGAAAAGCCTTCCATCTTTCCTAGTATGCAGTTGTACTCCAACACTGCAATTCTCGAAAGCCACTTGGAGCAGACCCGAGAGGAAAAACCCAAAAAGTGTAGGTGCCAACACACAGCCTTGACTTACGCCAATATCGGTAAAACGCAGTCAAGTTTGATGATCTCTGCTGGTAAGTTATCATGGCCTATATTCTTGCCTAGCTTTAGACTATTAAGTGCGAGTTTCAATTCGTCAACAGTGGGAGGATCACCAAGCTCAGACATAACAGAGTAAGTTAGTAGAGTACCCAAAGCTTCTGAAGAAATGTTGACCTCTTCTGAGTACAGTTTAGCATAGAGCTGCACCCGTCTCTCTAGCTGCTGGTTTTCATTGTTGATTGGGTCTCCATTTAGATCTTTTATTGGAGCGAACTTCCTGCTTGTTGGTCCAATGGCCTTTTTGATGCCTTGATACATGCCACTACAATCTCCTTTGTTTCAGTAGATCTGAATAGTTTTGCAAAAGTTGGCTCAATATCTATTTGCGCAATGGCGAGAAACTCGTTGGAGATCTGCTTTGCAGGCCTTGTATTCAACTATAGCTCGTTGGTCTTTAGGACGCAATTCACATTCACATTCAGTAAACCAGTCACTATGAGTCCTACCCTGCTTCCCAAATGTTCCTATAGCTGTCTGCATAATATTTTCTTTAGTTAGATGCCACATATTTTTGGCGCTCTGTGCAGTTATAAATTGCTCAGGATTCAGTTTCATCTCAATTTCTTCACTGAACTTTTTGTATAGCGCATCATCTTGAATGACTTTGGTGTTGATCTTCACTCTTCGACAAACGCTCTCAGCTGAGTGAATCTTCTTTGGTGTGAACCTTCATTTGGTCGTAACTAAAGAGTGATCAGTATCACTGTCAGCACTGTGATATGTGCTGGAATTAAGGACATGGCGCAGGTCTCTTCTTCTGGTTATGATGAAGTCGAGCTGATGCCAATGGCCTGAACGTGGGTGTTTCCATGTTACTTTGTCCACGTCTCTGTCCTGGAAGTATGTGTTAGTGATGCACAGAGAAAGAGAGGTGCAAAGTTCCAGCAGTCACTGACCGTTCTCATTGATATTTCCAATGCCGTATGGGCCAATGCAATCGGTCCAGTTGTTCCGTTTATTCCCAACCCTGGCATTAAAGTCTCCCAGTAGCATGAGTTTACCTGATCCACGAACATTCTCCAGGCATTTCCGCAGGTCTTCATAGAACATGTCTTTGACTTCAGGTGGCGCTTTTGTAGTGGGAGCACATGCAGAGATTAATGTGACGGGGCCTGCTGTTGTCTTTAATCTCAAAGTTGTTAATCGTTCAGACATAGATTTTGATTGTTCGCAGCAACTGAGAAGACTGTTTCGCACTGCAAAGCCAACACCGTGTTCACATATTTCTCCACTTTCTCTCCCTTTCCAGACAAAGGTGTAATTATGTTCACGCAGGCTGCCTTCCCCAGAGAGGCGAGTTTCCTCTAATGCAGCCACATCAACGCGAAAACGCAGGAGTTCTCTGTCAATTATGGCTGTTTTTCTGACTATAGGGGCAGCATCTGTAGGAGTGTCATATCCGGGTAACATAGTTCTGACATTCCAGGTGGCAAATCGTGTCATTGAATAGTTGGTTTTGCTCATATGAGCTTCTTTATTGTTGTTTTTTCCTGGTGCCTCAGTAACCCACCTTGTATCAAGCACTGCGAGATGCTTGCTGCTCCATATACCCATAGAAGCGCAAGGTGGGGGACTGACTGGTACCTTATTGGCTGGGGGCTGCCCAGCTTGAGGCGGGCGGTAACCGGTCAGTTAGCCGCAATGGGCTATCCCACCGACGAGAGTCACCCCTGGCGCACGCACGCACGTCCCTCAGCGCAAGGCTTAAAACCGGTAACTGCGACTCCCCGCGTTGTTATCCGCACCTTTGCAGGCGCAGGCGGAGTGACCTCTCCACAGGCACTGCATCGCCTGGGTAGTATTTAAAAGCCACTAATTTTCCCGGCGTTCATAGCTTTCTCTCGACCCAAACAACTGTTTCCACAGCAGTGACGGGTTACTGCGTGTGGAGTTGAGTGGGTTGCAGGAGTTGCCGACTTGTTCAGGTTGAACCCTACTGTTGCCTACGGTACTCCGGATCCGTTGCCCCGTCCGCCAAGCACAGTACCGGAGATCTCATCTTCCGCCGCAGCTGCCGTTGGGGACTTCACCCACAACCTTGAGCTAGGGTCCTGCATCAAACGCCGCAGGACATGGGTGAGAGAGATAGAAAACTCAGGCCTTGAAACCTAATACCACTGGGGTCGAAAAACAAGAGGTGGCCAAGGGAGGCCGACAGGAAAGATAACAGGAGGGGCCTAAGTAAGTGGAAGCAATGGCAGGCTCAGCTCGGGGCCCCACGAATGCCACCCGCGAACTTCTAGATGAAGTCCCCTGGGGCTCATAAAAGCCATACAATTTGTGGAAAAATTTCTTAGATCGTCGCTGAGTAGCGACCACCTGATATTTAAAGGAATATCTTTGTCGCCACGGCGCAGAATACGGATTGTTCTTAATTTGTATCGATAGCGATATTTTGTGTATCTTATTTTTTGACAGCTGAAGAATTGTAATCCTCTTCTTTTACCATTTACTGATATATTTTTTAAAGACGGCGCACGCGTATGTGGCGTTGTCCGCAATCACTAATAAGTTATTATAAAATATTACTAATGTTCAGTGCTACGTAAGAATTTATGTGTGTATCTAAGATGAAATATCCAAGATGTTAAACGACTTTATCTATAGAAACAGCCAGCAAGATAGAAAATAGAAATTGTTCGGAGCGTATTGTTATCAATACTGACTAAGGTAATTAAATTGGTTATTGTGCTCTCAAATGCTGTACTGCCTGCTTATTACTTAAAATATTTCCATGCTATCCATCTCCTATTGATGGCAACAGAAATATCGGTGTTTTTATAGTTTTCATACAGCTACCAGGGGCCGACTGCATGTCGGCAAACGTCGTAGTTAAGGCAGAAGGCGCATTGCCATTTACCTTGTTTGTGATTGAAATCCAATTTCTTTTAACGTGTGGTGTATTATAGCAAAGAAAATTTCCAGCTCTGTCTGGTCCCTTAGGTTTCTCTGTTCGTAGTTGCTATGTCTCACATCCGGTCGTGATCGAATATGATGACGACTCAAATAAATTAAGTGGCAATGCAAACTCTCTTCTTAATCTTGAGAACGCTACACCTTCTACAAACGATTTCAGGTGACACATAAACTATCACATACAGTACTTAAGTTTTTGAAAAGTCTTTGCACTTCCCGCCAAGAAGTGGACCAAAACTGACAACAGATTTCTGAATCTTCACAAGAGATTCATAATTTAATCAAAAATGAATATTAAGGAAAAAACACCACAGCCCTATGACGATAGAAACGGTGAAAAATTACATAGAACTAAAAATAGCTACAGTAAGATAACAAATATAAACGATAAATGATGGCGCGCCAGTTCGAATGGTTTCTTTATGAGTTACGACACTGCAACTCTATCCTTTCTTCTGATGGAGGCTGTAGTCTTTAACACCTCGAAGGTTTCTTATAGAGGCATTTACTGGAACTAATGTCCAATTGGACAGAACATAATCCGTGTAGGCGTAGAATCACAAAATCCTACACTACGGATAAAAGTTCACTCGATTGCGGTGGTAAACCGGAATAATGTTAACGCTTATGATAACGCAACCCAGCTCTAAACGATACGTCATTGATTGCGGGGAAGCTCATTACTCAGACTCATAACTGAATGTGTTTGTGAGTGATAACATTCGAATTAACTGCCAAGCTGGCACAGTACGGTGAATGTGAGGACTCGAAAATGGAACTCTTGAAGCAGAGAATAGAGAAAATATATTTCAGTGTTATCTCTATTCGCTTTTACGTCCTCTACTGTTTGTAGTAGTAGCTCCAATTAATTCAGTTGCGGTTAGACTGGCATATGAAGATATCCCAAGAAACAATGGTCTATCATGACCGAATTGCGTGATGAATTTGTTAACTCGGCAATAGCAGATCGTAGGCGTGCAAAACACCCAACGTTACACAAGATGAGATTTAGTATTTATTGATAGTGGTAATCGTTGCAGCATTCTTACGACATCTTGTGAGTCTCCAGTGAAGTCGTTGTTGGTAGCACCTAAGGAAACCAGGGAATATGGAATAGAGACATTTAGCTGCTGATAGGGCTGCATAGGTGATGCCCACAGTTGTTGAAGAGTTTGTGGTGGACAATACGCAAAGCATACACTTAAGGAAGTTTAGATACGAAGGTCTGTAACCACTGTACTAATTTCCAATCTTACTAGAGATTCGGCATCCCGTGTTAAACACCCTTCGCTGTTCGGCAAAGCTCTTGCTGATATGAAAGATTATTTTCTCACCAGGAGAAAGATAACTCCAATGGATTGGCCGTCCCGTTGATAACGTCATTGGATCACTGGTAAGAAGTAGTCAAGATGAGGGAAAATTTGATGTAACCACTCATTCTAAGTGAACTTTTGAAACCAAAACACGTTGATCGGACAGAAATTTCAGTCCGACACACTACAACGAAAGTCCATGATCTTTAGCTCTACGTCTCTCAGTTCCACCATGTGCGAAATTAATAGGTCTCACGGATGCGACAAGGTAGTACCCGAGAGTGAATTCTCCCAGAAATCGATCAACAATAATTTTCCCTTGAATTAACAGTTGCTGTGAGGAGAAGATCACCAGCACAGTTGTGCTCCTAACGGCATACGGCACTCGAGTCCCCCGATATTTCTCTGTAAACACCTGCCAGGGAGGATTCTTAAGAAAACTGGATGCGCATTGGGGAAGAAGGAGATTCAAATCACCTGAGGCGACCCATATTTTGGTTATTATTTGATACGTGGAGTCGCTTCTGTCAGATTCCCTGGTGTTACCCTTGAAGAATTATAAAAACGGATTTACGTATGTACGGATATATGCATCTATGTTTCACATCTCCTTCTAAACCACTGGACCAATTGTCACCGAGCGGGGTGGCGCAGTGGTTAGACACTGGACTCGCATTCGGGAGGACGACGGTTGAATCCCGCGTCCGGCCATCCTAATTTAGGTTTTCCGTGATTTCCCTAAATCGCTCCAGGCAAATGCCGGGATGGTTCCTCTGAAAGGACACGGCCGACTGCCTTTCCAATCCTTCCCTAATCCGATGAGACCGATGACCACGCTGTCTGGTCTCCTTCCCCAAACCAACCAACCACTGGACCAATTTCACCCAGACTTGGCACATATATCCTTTACTAATTATCACTATGGGTTTAAGAACCACCCGCCTTTCAAAAGGTTGAGGGTGGGGTGAAAAAGCCGGTGACACGAGAATAATCATACGCTAGTTACCCAGCATTTCAGAATGAGAACACTTAGAGGCTTGCAACAAAATTTACTCACAATTTGAAACCTTTACTTAACTTTTCCCTTCTGACGACACCCACAAAATGATGAAAGAAAGACAGGTTATCACTACTACATGCTTGCTGTTCATGTAGTAAGCATGACAGCATGTAGCTTGACAGCTTAATTTATTTCTTCTTCACTACAAACTATATTCGTCATACATTTTTCAGACAGTTTTCACATGCATCACTCAGTGTACCAGAAAAGTTACATCATTGTACGACACTTAGTTCAGGAGATATCACGTCATAATAGACGTGTGACAAAATGTTGCATCGTTCATGACGTTTCAATTTATTATTTCTTTAGTACAAACTCGAGTCACATTTCACAGACAATAGGGACATATAACACTGGATGCACTTGCCAAATTATATTATTGTACAACTCATAGTTCAGAAGATAGGACATCACAAACATTAAGCTGCATAAAAATGAAACAGCGGGGCGAAATTCACTACGTACACAGACGAAAGTTTTGTCCAAATACGCGTGAAATTCTTTAAGTAAGTGCGAAATATGTTTTTCATATGCGTATGCGATTAAATCCACGGATAATACCCTGGAAAAATTTAAATCAAATTTGGTACACGTATTAGTGCATTCGGTATGTTGGCCGGGAGATCTCATCCGTGATGTGGAGGAGGCCCTGCCAGCCGCTATTGTGGCACTGGGTGCTACCGGATGCACGTAGTTGCAGATGTCGGAACGAATGACGCCTACGGCTTGGGTTCTGAAGCCATCCTCGGCTCCTTTTGGCGGCTGGCTGATTTGGTGAAGGCAACTAGCAATGCACGCGGGGTGCAGGCTAGGTTGTCTATTTGTAGCATCGTACCCAGGGTTCATCGCTGTCCTCTGGTTTGGAGCAGAGTGTAAGTTCTAAATCAGAGTCTCAGATGGCTCTGCGACGGTATCGGATGCCAATTTCTCGACCTCCGCTGGCGGGTGCAGAATTTTAGGTTTCCCCTTAATAGGTCAGGCGTGCACTAGACGCAGGAAGCGGCTACTAAGGTATCAGAGTACGTGTGGCGTGCACATGGTGTTTTATAAGTTTAGAGGACCGCTCTCTTCGGAGCAAACATGATTTTTCTGTTAAATCAGCCACAGCGACCTCGTAGAATCTTGGTCCTCGCAGATCAGAGACATAAAAAATTAATACCATTTCAGAAAACCGCAGGAGCATCCAAGGAAAGGTCTCAGAACCTGTATCGCTTATTAAAGGTTATAATGCACGGATAGCACTGGGAACGGAAAGCTGGTTGAAGCCAGACTTTAATGACAACGACATCCTAAGTTCAGACTGGAATGTTTATTGTAAGGGTAGGTTAGTCGCCAATGGTGGCGGCGTGTAAAAAATTCGATGAAATCTAGCGAGGTTATCATGGAATCACATTGTGAATTAATCAGGGTGAAATTGAGTTGGTATCAATGAATGGTCAGAAATGGTGATCGGATGCGTTTAAAGACCACCTGGGTCAGGATCTGTAGTTGTAGAGCGCTTCAGACAGAGCTTGCATAATATCGTTAGTAATTTTGCTGATCATGCCGTTGTAATAGGGGATGACTTCAACTTTCCAGATATAGACTGGGAGTTTTACGCCATCAAAATTGTTGCCAGAGACAGGAAATCGTGTGGCATTGTTCTGGACGTCTTGTCCGAAAACTACCTAGAGCAGATAGAGAACTCGTGAGGGTATGGCCTTATACCACCTGGCAACAAGCAGACCTGAACTTATCGAATCAGTTAACGTAGAGGAAGGTACCAGTGATCATAAGGCTGTGACAGCATCTATGACGACGGATCTACAAGGAATGTTAAGAAAGGTAGGAAAATATATTTGCTTAGCAAGGCTGACAGACTACAAATTTCAGAATATCTCAGCAGTCAGCATCAAATATTCGCTGATGAGGACGAAGATGTGGAGAACAAATGGAAAAAATTCAAAGGCATCGTTCAATATGCCCTAGACAAGCATCTTCCGAGTAAGGTTGTAAGGGATGGGAAAGATCCACCATAGTTTAATAGCTGTGTTAGAAAAGCACTACGTAAAAAAGAGCACTTCATCTCAGATTCAAGAGAAGTAAAAACCTAGCTGACAAACAAAAGCGGAAATTGAAAATGAGCATAAGGAGAGAAATGAGAGAAGCGTTCAATAATTTCTAAAATAAGATCCTGTCAACCGACCTGAGTAAAAACCCTTATAGATTTGGGTCGTATGTAAAATCAGTAAGTGGGTCAAAATCATCTATTCATTCTATCAGCGACCACACCGGCAGAAAAACGGAAGATAACAGAGAGAAGGCTGAAATACTGAATTCGGTCTTCCGAATTTGTTTCACCGCGGGAGATCGTAACACTGTCCCTCCTTTCAATCGTTGTGCGAAATTCGAAATGGCATAAATTGAGATAACCGATCGCGGGGTTGAAAAGCAGCTGCAATCGCTTGGTAGTGGAAAGGCTTCAGAACCAGATGCTAGACCTATAAGATTCTATTAAGATTATTGGAAATAACTTTTATCGTAAATCGCTTGAGCAACGAAAGGTACCTAACGAATGGAGAAAGCGCAGGTCATTCCCGTTTTTAAGAAAGTCCGTAAGACAGATCCACACAAATATAGACCCCTATTGTTGAAGTCAATCTGCTGTCGAATTATGGAACATATTTTATTCTCAAGAACTATGACGTTTTTGGAAAATGAACAGCTCCTCTATAAAAATCAACATGGATACCGCAGACAGAATAAATGGAAATGATCGTTTGGCGTCATTAGCCAGGAGGCCCCTTACGGGGCAGGTCCGGCCCCCTTGGTGCACGTGTTATTACGTTCGTTGGCACATTGGACGACCTGCGCGCCGGATGGGGATGAAATGATGATGAAGACAACACAACACCCAATACCTGAACGAAAAATTCCCCGACCGAGCCGGGAATCGAACCCGGAACCACGTCACGCTGACCAATCAGCTATCGGGGCGGACTCCGCAAACAGAAATCCTGCGACTCAGCTCGCTCTGTACCTCCATGATATCCACAGAGCAGTGGACAACGGCGATCAGGCTGGTGCCGTGTTCCTTGACTTCAATAAGGCATTCGACAGACTCCTGCACTGCCTTTTAATGAAAAAATACGAGCTTACGGAGTATCGCAGCGGACCTGCGATTGGATTCAAGACCTCCTTGCAGATAGAACTCAACACGTCGTTCTTAACGGAACTAAATCAACAGAGGTAAAGGTAATATCCGTAGTACAAATGGCTCTGAGCACTATGGGACTCAACATCTTAGGACATAAGTCCCCTAGAACTTAGAACTACTTAAACCTAACTAACCTAAGGACATCACACACACCCATGCCCGAGGCAGGATTCGAACCTGCGACCGGAGCAGTCCCGCGGTTCCGGACTGCAGCGCCAGAACCGTACGGCCACCGCGGCCGGCAATATCCGTAGTACCACAGGGAAGTGTGATAGGACCGCTACTGTTCACAATATACATAAATGATCCAGTCGAAAGCGTCGGATGCTTTTTAAGGGTATTCGCAGATGATGGTGTTGTTTATACCAAAGTAGCAAAGCCGTAAGATAGTAAGAATTTGCAGAACAACTTGCAGAGAATTGATGAGTGGTGCAGACTCTGGCAGTTGACCTTAAACTTAAACAAATGTTATGTATTGGGCATACATAGGGAAAGAAATTCACTACTGTACAGCTACACTATTGAGGACACACAGCTGTAGACAGCGTCTACCGTAAAATATCCTCTCGTAACTGTCCAGAGCGACCTTAAGTGGAATGACCACATAAAACAGATAGTGGGAAAAACAGACATAAGACTCAGATTCATCGTAAGAATCTTAAGGAAATGTAACTCATCCACGAAAGAAGTGGCTTATAAGGCGCTAGTTCGCCCCATTCTTGAGTGCTGCTCATCTATCAGGGATCCCTACCAGGTAGGACTGACAGAGGAGATAGAGAAGATCTAACGGCGCGTTTCATCAAGGGATCGTTTAGCTGGCGAGACAGCGTTACGGACATGCCAAAAAAACTCCACTGGCAGACGTTACAAGAGAGACATTGTGCATCACGACGAGATTTACTATTGAAATTTCGGGATAGTACTTTTCAGGAGGAGTCAGACAAGATATTACCTCCCCCCACATACATCTCGCGTATTGATCACGAGGAGAAAATTCGAGAAATTATTGCCAATACAGAACCTCACCGACAATCATTCTTCCCACGCACTATTCGCGAGGGGAACAGGGTTGGAGGGATTAGACAGTAGTACCGAAAGTACCCTCCGCTACATGCCATTAGGTGGCTTGCGGAGTATGGTGTGGATGTAAATGAGTCTAGACAGAAGCACTGTAGGGGTAGGAACCGTCTGCCTCCTAATGGGGTTAGTGTGATAACGAGGAGAGCGAACGGGCGAAGATGAGGTGTATAGAGATACCGCAAGGACGAGGTAGACAGAGACTAGGGAGGAGGGGATGGACTAAGGTTGGAATAAATAAATGCCTGGACGCCGCCGTATTTCTCAGCTAGTATAAGATACAGCTCTTCACTTTTACACAAATAACAGAGGGGGCTTGAAAGTACTCTGGGGGTTGGGGGGGGGGGCTAATGTGCTAATACTTAACGCATTAAACAAAGTGGCTATTCCAAAAAATACAACCTCCGGCGGCAAATGACTTCAGTAGAGAAAATCGTTGTGGCTGTGAAACCTTGTATACAAAAGACACTATATCCAGCTACAACAATGAGTCGCCACATATTTAACAAAAATGGAGAGATGCGAGTGAGGATAAGTGAGTTGAGGATTCCGTAAAACCTTAATTACACATATAGAGAGTTAATCCCTTCCAGTAATAAAGAACCTCAACCAGTTTTGTCTGTTAGTAATACTGGCAAGATATCGGTCTTATGGATTCGAAGATTTTCAAAAATGTTTTAATTTCAATCATGAAAATGTGACAAAGTCATGTAGGAGGCAGGCGACCATTTTTATAATAATCAGTAGTTCTCCATTCAGGCTGACCGGGTCGCAATGATAAAGTTCAAACGTTACACAAGGAATGACCGTCAAAGGACCATAGACCTTCGTATGCAATATAAACTGCAAATTGATACAGTCAATGAAATTCTTCTGGGTTTGGGACCGCATTGTCAGTTATAACATTTCGACGTTTCGGCGTCTATTGCAAGACGCCTTCCTCAGGTTGTATCGCTCACTGCTGAAATGGTGCTAGTTTGATTACTTATATACTGTGGTGCAGTGCTATATTGGATCTGAGGGTGAGGAGGAAGGGTATTAGGTGTTCTTTTATTGGTCTTCGCAATAAGCGTTGTCACAGGCGGATATAGCGTTTTCCATTCGAGCTACATTTATTGATTACCTTTGGAGGAAATCGGTAACGAGAAAATGAGCCGCTACTGCAGCGTAGCGCTGTTTACTAACTGCCTAGTATAGACTAAGGCGTGTCAGCACTCCGTGTACCCTCCGCGGCTGTGGCCTTTGGCGCGCCTGTGGCTTTGCGAGAGTTGTCCTTCCGCAAAGCTGTAAGTCGGTACCCGTCTTCTCTATTCATGTTGACGGGTCACTTGGCTATTCCTATAGTCTCTCTGATCTTCCTGCTCAAGCTAAACGGCTGTTTCGAGAGTATGCGGGCATCTCGAAATTAGATCTTCATCCTGACTGTTCCTGGTGTTCTGCCACCGCTGATTTGTTGTACTGTTTGAGACTGATATATGTCTCGTGTTCAGATAGCGTTCTGCTTATTGGACGATCAGTATCTTTAGTGTACATTGACTTAGCAGCTTCAATTTGTACACAGTCAAAGGACCACAGACCTCAGGATGTGACATTAATTTCAACTTGATACATCCAGACATTCCTGAGAAAAATTGTTTTTAGCAGTCGGACAGACAGACGTGCAACCCATTGATCCTATAAGGATTCCGTTTTTAACGCTTGAACATTACGTGTTTACATCATTCCAAAAGAAGAAATAGTTCAGCATACTGTACCTACAGAATATAATATTTAAGTGATAATACAAATGTAATTAAGTGATAAATGGATGTGTCGTTATGTTTCCCTTCGAATTGTTATCTAATAATGGTACTACGTCATGCGTCATTCAATTTCTCAATGAGAAATGGATGAATTAAACGGCTGAATTGAAACAGTGTACAGCGGAAAAGATACGTTTCCAGACATGGGTTCCTATTCAAAATATTACGTGCTCACTCCCCTGTACAAGTCCTAAAATCTTGTAACGGGAATTTCCAAACAGCATAAATGTAGGTGTGTGCATGTGTGTGTGTGTGTGTGTGTGTGTGTGTGTGTGTGTGTGTGTGTGTGTGTGTAACAATTTTAGATTGTTTCCATATTATTAAATTTATAAGAACTTATGTATTAGACGTATTATAAAAGTAGATTTTAAAAGAACACACGTGTGTCCCAATGCAACGTTGTGTCAAAATTTCAAAACATTCGGTCAAAATTTTCGGAGATATGCGATTATTAACATTTATAGTTCCTGTATAAGTACAAAGTACATATTGCTTTCTTCAAGATACCATATGTCCAAAAGTTTTTCCCGGATTGCTTCGGAATTCTGACACAACACTGCATTAAAATACTTACGTGTTTTAATGTATTTACGGGAACGCCATTCCCTACATACGTAATGTATATGTAATAAAAAGGGAAACGTTATGCAGGTGCAGATGTTGGTATGTTGAGAGTATCTGATAATTGTTTTTTTAATTTTAACACAACGTTAATTCTAATTCGGACGTGTCATTAGGTACCTAACTCTTTAATGCATTTGTAAAGGGTAAAAATATGAAAAATATCAAACAACCCACAAGGATTGGGCATTCACAGAGGGTGTGGGTCTACTAGCAGCTGGGAGTTCCGACGTTAGGCGTGTAACGGGACCCTTTAGGGATATGACTGCCAAGGAGGGAAAGAAATTCAGTGTTCACTCTGTACACATATCGGGAGGAGTCATTCCAGGAAGTGAAATGGTGTTTACGGATACCATGAACAGCCCAGGTTGTAGCCAGCTGCAGGTTGTGTCTAGTTGGAATTAACGACGTGTGTCACTTTATGTTGGAAGAGATTCCCTTTGGTTTTGGGTGGCTAGCTGAAGTAGTTAAGACTGCCAGTCTTGCTTGCCATTGAAGGCGGAGTTCGTCATCTGTAGCAAAACCGTCTTTGGTGCTTTGGCACAGAGCTGAGTGGAAGGTCTGAATAAGAGACGGCAAATTTGTCGACATGCGCTTTGGGGTGGTGGATTTCTAGGTTCTGTTTAATACTTCAGATGTCCACCACACACAGGAAGCGACTACACAGGTACTGAGTTGTGTGTGTGTGTGTGTGTGTGTGTGTGTGTGTGTGTGTGTGTGTGTGTGGGTGTGTGGAGGGGAGGGGGCAAGGGGGGGGGGGGGGGGGACAGGGCGGCTTTTACGTTAGAGGATCTCGGGAAATTACAGATAAGGCGTCAGTCTAGAAGGGTTCAGGAAAAACGCAAACAATCGGTAAGGTAGTTGCAAATTGTCGTAGCGGTGTTGGAGAAGAACCATAACTCTAAGTGCTAATGCAAAGCACTGGAGCTCATATCGTTATAGATACAGAAAGCTGGCTACAGCCGGAAATAAGATGACCGAAATTTTTACAAAGCATCCAACCATGTTCCGAAAGGATAGATTAAATACAGCTGGTAGTGGTTTTTTTAATTGCTGTCAGAAGTAGTTGGCCTTGTAGTGAAATCGAAGTGGATATTTCGTGTGAGTTTGTAAGGATAGAGGCTATATTTGACAACCGGAATGAATTAACAATTGGTTCCTTTTACTGACTCAGACGATAGAGTTGGTGAACAGTTGACAGAAAATGTTTCATTTCAATTAGATACCCCACTCATACAATAATAGTTAGTGATTGCAACCTATCCTCGATATGTTGGCGAATATACATGCTTAAAATAAGTCTTATGCATAAATTGCCATCCGAAATCGTAATGAACGCTTCTCAGGAAATTATTTTGAACAATTATTCAGGAGCCCACTCAGAATGTAAATGGTTGCGAAAACATACTTTACTTCTTACCAACATATAATTCTGAGCAAATAGGGAGCATCATGACGGATGCAGGGATTAGTTGTAGCGAGACTCAATAACGTAACATTCAAACCCTCCGGAAATAAACTCAAAATACATCTATTTGACTAAAGAACATTAAAATTCACTTGAGGCCTTCCTTAGAGGCAGTTCTCACTCTTTCTGATTTGAATGTGTAGGCGTAGATCAGGTGTGGTTTGAATTCAAAGAAATAGTAGCGACGGCTTTTGAGACATATATACCAAATGCAGTAATAATAGGTGGTGCTTATCCTTCATAGTACCTAAAAAGGCCAGAAAACTGTTGCAGAAGTAATGAAAACCTTTTGCCACATTTAAAAGAGCACAAAGCACCCAATATCGCAGAAGTTTAGAAGAAGCTCGAACTTCAGTTGGGGTGGTTTTAATACTTTCCACAACGAAACTCTGTCTCGAAATCTGGCAGAAACTCTGAAAAGATTCTAGTCGTATGTAAAGTACACCAGTGGAAACACAAAACCAATATCATCACTGCGCAAAATCAATGGCGTTGTTACTGAGGACAATGGCACTAAAGCAGAGTTACTAAATACTGTTTTCCGAAATTCCTTCACCAAAAAAGAACTACATATTCAAAATTCCAGCCGAGAGAAACTGCTAACAAGAGTAACTTAGAAGTGGATATCCTCTGTGTAGTAAAACAGCTTCAATCACTTAAAGGCGGGGCCTCCGGTCCTGTTTGTATCCCCGTCAGGTTCCTGTCAGGTTATGCTGTTATTATAGCTCCGTCTTTAGCAACCATATACAACCGCCCGCTCGTCGATGGGTCCGTGCCTAATGACGGGAAAGTGGCATAGTCAGACCAATACCCAAGAAACGAAACAGGGATAATCAGCTCAATTACAGACCCATATCGCAGAGATCGACTTACAGTAGGACTTCGGAAATTATACTGTGTTCGAACATAATGAGTTACCTGGAGGAAAACGGTTTATTGACAAAGAGCCAACTCGGATTCCGAAAATATTCTTCTTATGGAATACAGCTATCTCTTTTTTCTCACAAAGTAATGGACAGAGGATGTCAAACTGATTCCCTATTTTTATTTTTCCAGAAGGCTTTTGACACAATGCGTCACAAGCGGTTTATGATCAAATTGCGCGCCTATGGAGTATTGTCTCACTTGTGCGAGTAGATTTGTAATATCGTGTCAAAAAGGTCCGAGTTCGTAGTAAATGACGGAAGAAAAGAGAAGTAATATCTGGCATTCCCCATGCAAGTGTTATAAGACCTCTGGTGTTCCTGATCTAGATGAACGACTTTGGAGACAATATAAGTGGCTCTTTCAGATTGTTTGCAGATGATGCTGTTATTTACAGTGTTATATAGTCATAAATGGATCAGCAAAAGGTGAAAACCGATTTAGACAAGATGCCTGGATGGTGCCAAAAGTGGCGCTTGACTCTAAATAATGAGAAGTGTGAAGTCATCTGCATGAGTACTAAAAGGAATCCTCTAAACTTTGGTTCGCGATAAATCACACAAAATCTAGTCTGTAAATTTAACTATATACTTTGGAATTACCATTGCAAATAACTTAAGTTGGAATTATCCCATAGGCAATGCTTTGTGTAAAATCACGGTTTATTGGTAGAACACTTAGAAAATGCAACAAGTCTACTAAAGAGACCGCCTAGACTACGCTTGTACGTCCTCTTCCGGGATATTGCTGATGATGTGGAGCCTGCATTGGATAGTATCGACGGAGGACACAGAAAAAGTTCAAAGAAAGGCTGCTCGTTTTGTACTGTTGCAAAATAGGGGAGAGAGCACCACGGAAATAATACGCGAGTTGGCGTGGCGATCGTCATAACAATGGCGTTTTACGTTTCGACGGGATATTCACATGAAACTTCAATCACCAACGTTTTCCTCAGAGCGCGAAAATCTTCTGTTGGCGGCCAGCTGCATATGGAGAAACGTTCGTCATTATAAAATAGGAAAATCAGAGCTCGAACGGGAAGATTGAAATATTCGGTTTTCCCACGCGCCGTTCAAGAGTGCAACGGTAGAGAAATACCTTGAAGGTGGTTCGATGAACCCTCTGCCAGGTACTTAACTGTGAACAGCAGAGTAATCAAGTAGATGTAAATGTAGAAATACGCGCTACACCTCCTGTTGACCGTCGCTAGACAGAAGTGTTGGGCACACAAAACATTTTGCGTGTGAAAAAAGGCATGCATGAGTGAACATTTTTTTACGGTGTCGGCAATAAGCAGATTAACGTGTGCGCACCTACGCGTGTATATTGATGCATCCAAGCATCCAAGCAGATGTAAAGTGTGTGACGTGTCACTGAATTCTCTCAGATAACAAATTTGGAACGCATCGATCCATAAACAATCACAACATAAAAGACTGTTGCGTATTGCTATATATAAAACAAAAGCGAGGTGACCTCAGTTTCCCAAATAAATTCGCACAGCGTCAGATATTTAGTGAAAGTGGCACAAAAAAGAAAGTGAGGTTTTTAAGTACTGTCGACAGCGGTGTCATCGGAGACGAAGGCGAAGCTCCAAGAAGTAAGGCTGACACACAAAACTGGTCAACGGCTATTCGAGTGAAATATCCAGACATTCACAAGAAGTGAAATACGAAGGGGAAAGCAGTACCACAACATTTATTTGGATAACAAATAGATGCGTTCGTATATATTCAATAGCAATAACACTAAACAATACTCTTTTAGATCCGCCAAAAAACTACAGAATAAACTACCTTAAACCGAACCTATCAAAGAAAAATGTGTGTGCCTTCCAGCTGAGAAATAGGAAAACCACCCGCAACTTGCAGATATAATGATCAGGACAGCACACACATCCATGCCCGAGGCAGGATTCGAACCTGCGAACGTAGCGGTCGCGCGGTTCCAGACTGCAGAGCCTAGAACCGCTCGGCCACCCCGGCTGGTACCCTGCTGCAGAGTACGCATGTACTGTCTGGTATAAGTCAACACATGACAATCAGGTAGACATTACACTAAACGACACATGCAGAATGACAGGCTGCTTCAAAGTCCGGCCGAATGGCTCTACCACCTTGCAGGTATTGCACCACCTCCTGCACGAAGAGAAGGAGTAGCAAATAGGGAAAGAAAAAAACTCGAGCAGGAAAAAACGCATGCCGTTGAAGGGAAACAACCCTACCCACAACAACTGCAATTAAGGAAAATTTATTCAGAACATTGGAGAAACCCACACGATAAAGACGATAGGCTGAACCGGTGGACAGCTAAGACGTCCCACAGCCGTGGTTCGAAAAGATTTTGCGAATTTTTACCCCCTGGTCGTGATGAAAATTGGCCAGTCTGGAAGTCCTTGAATAGGCTGAGGGCAGATCACGAGATAACCTAGCAAAATGGGGAAATATCGAAGAAAAAAAAACCATTGTGACTGCGAGGAAGAAGTGATAGTTCAACGTAAGATTCAATGTGGACTGTGTCCAGCCACCTGCACAGAAAATGACATTCACCAGGCAAGGCAAAATGCACTGGAAGTGGCCAAATTTAGATCAAAGATAACAGAAAATGTAATGAGCTGTCAAAAAATGTATCAACTGTGTTTTATGCAAGTTTCTGACACTAGAATGATAATAATAATGCCGTTGGAAATAACTGCCACGAGACTTGGGACTTTAACATAGTATTTCATCACTCCATTGGGCGATAAAAGTAAAAAACAATGCTTACTCTCGTTTGACAAACGCTTTGCTCTAATGTTATGTCTGCAAATGTTGATCTGTGAAAATGATCCTGAAAATGATCCTCAGTCAGTTTAAACCAGGGCTTTTCGTGTCCCGGAATGGTGGGCAACGCCCCTTTCTCTTTTCCACCGAAACCATACACTCTTACTTGCCATTTATCCTTGGAAGTCTCTCTTCTTCTTCTTTCCTTTTTTGCTTTTTTGAGTCATCAGTCTTCTGACTGGTTTGATGCGGCACACCAAAAAAATGGTTCAAATGGCTCTGAGCACTATGGGACTTAAGATCTATGGTCATCAGTCCCCTAGAACTTAGAACTACTTAAACCTAATTAACCTAAGGACATCACACAACACCCAGCCATCACGAGGCAGAGAAAATCCCTGACCCCGCCGGGAATCGAACCCGGGAACCCGGGCGTGGGAAGCGAGAACGCTGCTGCACGACCACGAGATGCGGGCGCGGCACACCAGGAATTCCTCTCCTGTGCTAATCTCTTCATCGCAGAGCAGCACTTGCAACTTACGTCCTCAATTATTTGCTGGATGTATTGTACTCTCTGTTTTCCTCTAGAGTTACTGCGCTCTACAGCTCCATCTAGTACCGTTGAAGTCGTTCCCTCATGTCTTAACAGATGCCCTGTCATCCCATCCCTTCGCCTTATCAGTGTTTCCCACATAGTGCTTTCCTGTCCGGTTCTACGCAGAAACCCTTCATTCCTTACCTTATCAGTCCACCTTATTTTCATCAATCGTCTGTAGCACCACATCTCAAGTGCTTCTATTCTCTGTGTTCCTGTCTTGCAACAATCCATGTACCACTTCCACACAATGCTGTGCTCCAACCTATATTCCCAGAAATTTCTTCCTCAAATTAAGGCCTATGTTTGATACTAGTAGACTTTTGGCCTGGAATGCCCTTTTTGCCAGTGCTACTCCGCATTTGATGTAACCTGCCAGTGTGGCCGAGAGAGCTAACGCGCTGCTTCCTGGACTCAAGTAGGAGCGCCGGCCCAGGATCGAATCCGCCCGGCGGATTAACAACGAGGGCCGCTGTGCCGGACACATGGATGTGGTTTTTAGGTGGTTTTCCACATCATGCTAGGTGAATACTGGGCTGGTCCCAATGTTCAGCCTCAGTTACACGGCTCGCAGACATCTGACCACATTCGCACTATTCCATGGATTACACTCAACGCAGACAGTAGGGGTACATTAATGCAGTCCCGGAGGGGTACGGGGTGGGAGTTAGGGCATCTGGCCACACCTTACACATTAACATGCCATATCAGGTTCACGATGACTGACCCTGCGTAATTAAGGGACAAGGCTCAAGCGATAGATAGTCTGCATTTGATGTCCTCCTTGCTTCATCCGTCACTGTTTGTTCTACTGCCTAGGTAGTAGGATTCTTGAATTGCATCCACTTTGTGACTCTCAGTTCTGGATAACTCACTCGCTGTTCTCATTTCTGCTAGATATCGTTAGTACTGTTTTCTGCGGTTTATTCTCAGTCCATATTCTGTATTCGTTAGACTGTTCATTCCAATTAGCCGATCATGTAATTCCTCATTACTTTCTCTCGTCGTAGCAATTTCATCAGCGAATCGTATGTCTGAAATGCTTTCACCTTCAATTTTAATCACACTCCTGAAACTTTCTTTTATTTCCATCTTTGCTTCTTCTATTTGCAGATTCAACAGTAGGAGCGGAAGTCTGCATCCCTGTATCCGAGCACATTGTTCTAGGTTGTCCACTATTATTACTCCCTCTTGGGTCTGTACATACGGTGAATTACCCTACTCTCTCTACAGCACATACTAATTTTCCTTAGAATTTCGAACATCTTGCAACATCGAACGCCTTTTCCAGGTCGAAAAATCCTACGGACGAGTTTTGATTTTTGTCTAGTCTTGCTCTCATTATCAACCGCAACGCCAGAACTGCCTCTCGTGTGCATTTACCTGTCCTAAAGCCAAACAGATCGTCATCTAACGCATCCTCAATTTTCTTTTCCATTTTTCTGTATATTACTCTTGTCAGTAACTTAGATGCTTGAACTGTTTAGCTGATTGTACGGTAATTCTCGCACTCGTCAGCTCTCGTAGTCTGCGGAGTTTTGTTGATGATATTTTTCTGAAAGTCAGATGGTATGCCGCCAGAGTCATCTATTCTACACACCAACGTGAATAGTCATTAGGTTGCCCACTTCCCCGGTGATGGAATGTTATCTATCTCTTCTGCCGTATTTGATCTTAAGTCCTCGAAAGCTCTCTTAAACTCTGATTGTAATTCTCGCTCCCTTATCTGTTATGAATGGACAACTCTTTCATCTTCTACCATATCAGAAAAATTTTCCGATTCATACAGGCATTCTATGGACTCTTTCCACCCATACGCTGTCTCCTCTGCATTGAACAATGGTATTACTGTTCCACTCTCAATGTTACCACCCCTGCTTTTAATTTTACCGAAGGTTGCTATGCCTTACCTATATGCTGAGTCAGTCGTTCCGACAATCATTTCTTTTTCGATTTCTTCACATTTTTTATGCAGGCATTTCATCTTAGCTTCCGTGCACTTCCTATTTATTTCATTCCCCAGCGACTTGTATTTGTGTATTCCTGAATTTCCCTGGACATTCTTGTACTTTCTTCTTTCATCAATCAACGGAATTATGTCTTCATTTACCCATGGTTCTTCGGCAGTCGCATTCATTGTACATATGTTTTTCCTTCCAGATTCTGTGATTACCCTTTCTAGTGATGACCACTGCTGTTCAATTGTACTCCATACTGAGCTAGTCCTTATTGCTGTATTTATAGCCTTAGAGATCTTCAAGCATATCTCGTCATTACTTTGTACTTCCGTATGCCACTTCTTTGCGTATTGGTTCTTCCTGCCTGTTCTCTTAAACTTCGCCCTACTCTTCATAGCTGCTACATTATTATCTTGTAGATATAGAGTATCTGACCACTTACTGGTGGACTCTAATATGGAGTGCGTGCACCGTTCGCTTTTCTGTGGACATGAACTGTATGAGAGACACTTTTTTCCTCAACAGCCGAAACTAGGGAACGTAGTGATGTTGGACGCTTGGGTCTGGAGCGTAGTCGACTTTCTGCCTCATTCCATAGGTGTTCCACTGGAATTAGGTCGTGACTCGAGAGGCCAGTCAACTTTACGAGTCTCATAGTCCACAAACCTTATCCTCACAGATGCTGATTTATGACACTGTGCATTCTCATGCTGACACAACCATCGTCTCCTAACTTATCCACTACTGTACGCAGCATACAATGCTGAAAAACGTGTTAATATCGTTCTGCGTCTAGTCTTTTCTTACGTAAAGGACCATGACTTAACCATGAAAATACTCCCATAACCCTTACGCAATCGATTCCTCTGTACTTCACAATTAGTGGGTAACATTTCGCATTCCGAAAGGTGTGGCGTGATTCACCACTCCAAATCACACCGTCATAGCCAACCATTGTCTTGCTGTGGCACTCTTTAGCCACCTCAAGCATCACTTTGTCTTGGCTATGAAAATGTGCAGCGTATGTATCACATTCTTTGCAACTCCCTGTGGTCGCTCAATGTGCTAAACTGACTGCTGGTAGCGCCTTTGAACTCACGCCATTCCTTCCGCTGATTTCTTACAATTTTTCGCAACCACCCTCCTCAATTACAGACGGACCGTCTCGTTAGTGAGAATACCGGGTCTCGGTTTACCTGGGGTTGCTCCATCGTCTTTCAACATCACACCATTAACAGTCGTCTTTGGCAGTTTCAAAAGATTTCAGATGTTCTTGATGGTACTATTACTTGGGTGACGTCCAACGAATAGTGCACAGGCCAACCCGTAATGAAGTTACTGTCTCTCTGCTGAGAATACTGTACTCCCCACGTCATTAGATAACGCTTGGTTAACCACTCGTGGCATCCAGTGGTCAGTCCAACATAACTGGGCATTTTTGATCACATTTTGTATATACTTGTAATTCTATAATTAATACAAAACAGCAAATTTCCTTCCACTTGCTTTCACAAAAAACCCTTTTGAATGACGTCATCTCATCGATTCCTTAAACAGTTTCATCCGTCTAACGAATTTATTCTGTCCAGACACACGCGCCGCGTGCCAGGACTGTAGTGACATCATCTTCAATAGTAGGTAATTGGAATATTTCATCGATTTCTCATACTTTGCTGATAGTATGAGACGTTGTAACACAGCCCTCGAAATAGGTTATTTGAAGAACTTTCCTACAGTGCTTGTAAATTTTGATTTTAGAACTTGAACAATGAATTTGCATAACCCACTTAACCAAATTCAATTTTCCAAGATGTACACTTAGTCTGGAAGGCTACAAAGATAGTCTTAATAATAAGCCCAATGTTAATCAACTGAATGCTTATACGTGAAGGGAACAAGTCATATTTCAGGCATACATTCTAATTCTGGCGAAATTTTTCCCTCACCTATTGTGAGAAAGTATTTTTTTCCAAAATAGTTTTGTTTCGTCGGTACATTTACACCGTTCACAGCCAAATACAGGTGCGACATACCACAAAGTAAACTCACATTCAGCATACGAGTCTGAATTGCTACTGACATGAGCGTATACTGAGTCGAAGGGAGACCGATTCCGAACATTACTATGGCTTTAATAAATTTAATTTCTAATTCCGAGAAGTATTTGGAGACATTTCCGTATTTATGTGTACTGAAGAATTTATTTTTCTCCCATTCTAACGTAAGAGAATTATAATTCAAGTTAATGGTATTGTTTTAAGGAAATGAAATTCACATACGCTTTCGTCAACAGTGAACAAAGCTAAAGCAGAACAGTAGCACACTTCAACCACCCCCGCCCCTTTCATCCCTACCACTTCAGCACAGCACCTCCCCTCCGGCCATCCCTCTTCTGTCCACTTACCCCCCACCCACCGAGACGTGAATGCGACCACCAAGAGGGCCGTGACGTAGAGATGGACATCCTGTAAGTTAAGGCAGTGGCAGTGAGGACACATGTATGTTTCTCTCTTGAAACTAGCCACTCTTCTGTCATTAGGAAATTTTGGAGAACTTGGGAAGCTGGTGTCAATGTCGTTAACATAACAGTTAACGGATCACTAAATTTCTAGTCATAACATATCAACGGAATTAGATACAGTTTACAAACTAAAAATGATAAAAATTACAGACACTTTAGTCAGTGAATGGTGAAGTGGTATCAAATTGTATATTCGTTTTGGTATTACAACTTCATACGAGATGCAGAAACGAAGAAATATCTAACGCACCACCTAGAAGAAAGAACTAATAATCTTAGGAAAGTGGTCACCAAAGATCATGGAACCAACAACGCCGCAGTATGATGCAACAACTGACTTGCAAAAGTTTCATATTTCACAAAAAAGCTCTATAAAGCTAATCAAATTTCCGTCACAAGTTATTCCTTGAATCAGAAGTATTGAATGCTAAAAAATTTCATTGTGGGTCACTAAATTTATACAGCATTGTTTACAATCATTATCTACCAAATGCAATAGTTATTATGGGTGACCTTACGAGTGAATGATGAGTGTTGTTTTGTCTTTGTGTCGTTGGTTACTCAGAAAGACCTGACGGTCCAAGTTCGAAGACGTGCAAGACCGAGTGGTGTGGAATATTACGGAAAGAGTTCACTGTGGTCGTTGTCTGTATCTCTTCTGAAGGTTTCACCGTTGGCAGTGAAATGTGGCGGTTTCGTTAAATATGCAGCCCACAGCACATTCGCACAGTCACGGACATTAAATCACTCTTTATCGTGGCTTTGGAGACCATATTCTGCTGCGGTGGTTTGTAATGATATTATGCAAGAAATTAGCTGAATGCATATAAACTAAACCATTCAGTGACATCAGTAGACAGTAACACGTCATTTAATAATTCAGTAGTTAACACAGGTTTCCATATGCAGTGATTTTTCGAAACCTTGTAATTCTTTTAAACTATACACTTTTGCACCTTTCGGCTTAATCCTTCGTCCATGTAATCTGCCAGATAACGAAGAAACATGTGAGAAGTTCCTTTACATAGACACAGAAGCTTGCATACATACAAAACAAAAGGAGAATACAATATTAAAACAACAGTGCACAGTATGCTCTCAGATTCCCATGTCCGGTCGTGACGTGAAGTTGTGGTATTTAGCGGGGCAGCCAGCCTTAAGGAAAAGAAACTGTAATCTTAATGTGGCGTTAGCACAATGCACGTATCACATTATGTTTCCAACACTTGACATTTTTTAGCATAAGTCATACAGTAATTTCACATATGCAGTCTGTCACATGTTATAAAAAATGTTATGGATCAATGTAACGAAGGCGCCACATCAACAGACGCCGAAATCTGTGTGGAAGAGTGTAACGTAATCTTTTCTTTCCCTTTTCCATTATATAAATGTACAAAAGCTGTAGTAAGGAAAATTCTTTTCGTAAATTAGAAGTTATAAGACATAATGATCGCGTTACTGTTACTACTACACAAAAGCCGTTAAAATAGATGTATTTAAGTTGAAAATGCTCTAGAGGACATTAATATCGTTGCCCTATCGTGACCCTTGTGTTTGCTTGGTGTATTGACACGCGAGTCACAGCAGCAAACGTACACGCTCTGGGAAACATGTAAACATCAAATACATGGCCCGCAAAACTCTCCTTGCACATTTCCTTGTTATGTGATCAGTTATGACCATAACTCATGCCGAAACCTAATTAGTTATTTAATTACATGTTCCATTGGTCATTGGAACGATTCTTTTTTCGAAATAATCTGGAACGAGTCAGTTACGTGATTTGTACGAGTATAAATGATTATTGCCAAGATTAATGAACACATACTTAGTCCCACCCACGCAAATACTCTTTCAATCTTTCTTTTAAATGGCTATCGGTTTTACGTACAAATTCGTCAATGGAGTGGAAGGTGTTGTCCAGCACAGATGATTTTAATTTGGGTTTAAAATTTGCTTCTCTATCTGTCCCACATTTTGTGTTATTGACCAACTGATCATAAAACGTTTTGTTGCTGCATATTGTACTCCCTTCTGAGACACTAACAGCTTTAACAATGAATTATGAAGGTAGGTATGTAAGTCACTGTTTCTCTTCTATTTTTTTGGATTATTTATGGCGAATTTCAGTAGCGAATGTATTACTTACAGCGACTGCGTATTTAGAATGCCTATCTCTTTGAAGAGGAACCTACAAGACGTCCTTTGGTGAGGACCAATTATTACTCTAACTTCTGGTTCTTGTGCAATCAGTACTTGCAAAGTAGTGAGTCACTCCAGAAAATTATTGCATAAGACATTACTGAGTGGAAATATACGAAATGTGTCAGGAGGGTGGTAAGTACGTTTCCAAGATTGGAAAATTATACGAAGAGCAAGTAGGTGAACTTAATTACTTGAGAAGCTCAGTAATATTTTTCCAGTTCAAATTTTCATCAGTATGTAAATCCAAATATCGGGGGACTTCTACCCTGTATAGTAATTCGCGCTCAAATGCTACATAAATTTTTGGTGTGACTATTTGTTGTACGATGTAACGTGTTGCTCTCAAAATGTAGTGAAAGTCCATTTTCAACGAACTACTTAATAATTCTTTGGAAAGTACCTTTTACCCACTCTATTATTCCTTTTCAATCTAATGGGATTTATTATAGCACTAGCATCGTCTGCAAAAAGTACCAATCTTTTTTGTTGAATGTTAAGTGGACGGGCATGCAGATACATATGAAATAATATTGGATCAAATCGAACCATGTGGGACTCACGTTGTGTTTCCTTTTTTTGCCGGTCAGTAAAATTTTCTTTTTTCCGACATTGTCTGAATTATTCAGTACAATCTATTCTATTTGTTAGATACAATTCAAACCAGGTACGTGTAAAGCAATATATTCCTAAAACTTCAGATTTTTAAGAAAAAAAAATGGCTCTGAGCACTATGGGACTCAACTGCTGAGGTCATTAGTCCCCTAGAACTTAGAACTAGTTAAACCTAACTAACCTAAGGACATCACACACATCCATGCCCAAGGCAGGATTCGAACCTGCGACCGTAGCGGTCTCGCGGTTCCAGACTGCAGTGCCAGAACCGCGCGGCCACTTCGGCCGGCAGATTTTTAAGAGATTAACATGATCTACACAAATCAAACACATTGGAAAGATCACAAAAAATACCAGCTGGCGACATATTATTATTTAATGCTTGTCCCACACGAAGAACGAATGTATAAGTTGCATTCTCAGTCGATCAAGTCTTCTGGATTACAAACTGTGGTACGCCAGTTAAACTTTTAAATTTTAGTGTGCAACTATACTTGAGTACATCACTTTCTCGAATAATTTGGAAAAAAAATGTCCTGTCATCTTTCTTATGAAGCGGTTTAACAATTGCATATTTTGATAACATCAAGGACATCGCTTATTAAATTATATCAACTTTTCAGAATTCTGTTTATAATTCCATCAGTCCCATAAGCGCTTTTGTTTTTTTTTTAGGATTGCAACGTGTTAATTATCACTCGCAATTTCGTTATTTAGTATAATTATAATGGAATCTTGTACACTGACTGGCTGTTCGGTCTCCTGTTTGACGGTGTGCAACGGAGTATGAAGGCGCATTGTTTGAAGTAAATAAATAAGTAAAAAGGGAACCAAGGCAGAAGGTAGCATCGACCAGTGACATTATGACCTCGGATAGCTGTAATTAGTACATATAATTGATTGATTACTAAATCGTTACATGCTTGACTGAATAAGACGCCCATCTGTGACGCAGAATGACTGTCCTCGTTTACATGTCCAGTACTGACGTGTTTCTGCTGGGCCAACAGCGCATGTTCCACTAGTTACCTGGCACACTGACACCTCCACTGAAGTGCTAGTGAACCCAGCTTGTGCAAACACCTCAGCCAATGTGAGGCACAAACCCCTCAGCGCAATTGGCTTAATGAAGCACCCTTGTTTTCTTAGGTACCCCAGCACATCTGTCGAGAGCCCGTTGCAATAGCATCTGCGTTAGCTGGAGTTTCTCCCACAAGCTTCCAACCACGGACAGTCAAACGGAGATACACATTCGAACGCCTCCCTCCAAGTTTATCCTGTATTTCAGTCATGGAATAAGTAAGGACTCATACCTAATGTAACGCTATGGAGTCATTGTCACACTACATATATGTCCTGACGAAATATACAGCCATTTTACGTGGGAAACGAGATATGTCTCAAGCGATGTATAAAATACTACTGGACACAGTCGTGATTCTTTACTGAATATTAACAACTACATTAGTTTTATGCCTAAGTGTTAATGCAGCCCTAACGGTCATTTTATGATGCGTGTTAATTTTACAAAGCTCAGTTTGCTTGATACATCTAGAAAAATGTAACAAACTGGATGATATGTTTATTTCAAGGCATTAAATTCTATTTCACAATAATAAAAGGAAAAAATATATATCTGAGATACTGAAAATTTCTTCTTTTCATTCCTCATACTGTGGTTTAAGTGAAGATTTGCAATTACTGATTCAGATTGTTCTTTAATTTCATTTACGTTCTCCATGAACTTTACTACGTTATTTCGGAAAATATTAGTTCAGTGTGTTTCTCTACAGTCTCAGTCATATTTTAACATCGTGGGGAAGAACCAGCTCAAAGTATCGAATAACCGGCGCTCTTTATAGTTTGTAATTACTATTTTACAAAAAATCTAACCGTTAATATCCCCTATGTTTTAAAAATACTGCGTGGAGAACTTTTTCGTGTGATAGAGTTGGTTCGAGATGAAATACACAGTCTAGAAACTATCTTTACCACGTGTTGGTGATACCAGTATAGTACGTGATTTTCTTTTTTTCTTTCTTTGTTTTCAGTCGACAGTCTTCCGATTGCTTTGACGCAGCTTGCCACGAATTCCCGTTCTGTGGCAATCTTTCCATCTCAGAGCAGCACTTGCAACCTATTTCCTCAATTATTGGTTAGATGTACCCGAATCTCGGTCTTCTCCTACACTTTTACCCTCTAAAGCTCCCTCTAGTACTATGGAATGTATTTCTTGATGTCTTAACAAATGTTCTATCATCCCGTCCCTTCCTCTTGACAACCCTCTATGTATTCTTTTCTTCGCCGATTCTGCGAAGAACCTCCTCATTCGTTGCTTTAGCAGTTCACCTAATTTTCAATATTCTTCGGTAGCACCATATTTCAAATGCTTCTATTCCCTTCTATTCCAGTTCTCCCACAATCCACATGTCAGTGCTATACAATGCCGTACTTCATAGAAATTTTTGGTACTAGTAAACTTCTCTTGGCCTGGAATGCCCTTTTTGCTAGAGCTAGTCTGCGATTTATGTCGTGCGTGCGCAGTCCGTGATGGTTATTTTGCTGCCTGGGTATCACAATTCCTTAACTTTATCTCCTTCGCCATCACCAATTATGGTGTTAAGTTTCTCGCTGTTATCATTTCTGCTGTTCCACATTACTTTCATTTTCCTTCGATTTACTCTCAATTCATACTCTGCAGTCATTAGACAATCCATTCTATTTATTGTGAGAAGATATCAGTGTTAAGATGCACTTCCTTCTTGCTCTCCCACTCTTATTGTTCATTCTTGTTTCTTGTACGTATCGTGTATTACCCGTCTTTCCCTACAGTTTATCCTATTTTTATCACCGTTTTGAACATCTTGCACCATTTTAAATTTTCGAATGCTTTTTGCATGTAGACCAATCCTATGAATGTATCTTGACTTGTCTTTAGACTTGTAACGTCAGAACTACCTAACTGGTGCGTTTACCTTTCCTCAAGCGAAACGGATCGTCATCTGAGATCCTCAATTTTCCATTTTTCTGTATATTATTCTCGTCAGCAACATGGATGCATGAGCTGTTAAACTGATTGTGTGATAATTCTAGCACGTGACGTCTCTTCCGATCTCGGTAATTGTGTGGATGATATTTTTCTTGAGATACAATGTTTTGTCGTAAGTCTTATAAATTCTACGCAAGAGAGTGAAAAGTCGGTTTATTGCCACCTGTGACGGGCAATAATTTTTTCCGGGTTGACTGTTTTTTACCGTTTGAACGACAATGGCGTAAATTATGTTGTTTTATCTAAGGAAAATGTATATCTACATACATATCCGGCAACGGGCTTCCAGTACTTTGTACATCCGGTAGTTTTACTCCTTCACGGTCCTTACGCATGTTGTACCTTGGTTGCAGCAGAATCGTTTTGTAGTCTGTCACATATGTGGTTCCCTCATCATTATCAGTAGCTGTCCACCAAAAGAGCTACTTCCCTCTAGGGATTCCCGTTTAAAGCTTACGGTACATTTCTGTAATACTTCGGTGTTGAAAAAATAAACCCGTAGCCTTACCTCTGAATATTGTGGATCACAAACACTCAAGCATCACCTTTGACTGGGTCACTAAAGCGGTGTGCTGGCGATAACTTCTAAAGACGAGCTTGTTAAGTGTACTGGTGGGAGGAATGCTTGCTATTTCACTTAGGGGTATGTAGCCTGTTCATGTGACCAAGGAAAGCCCTATCTACGCAATTAAAAAAGTAGTACATAACTCGGTTTATTACATTAACGGTGACATTGACAAGCTAACGCCTCGGCAAGGGTGAACAATGGAACTGGAACAAGGTTCAATGAAAGCGTATCGGGGTACAATTATTATATTTGTAGAAGTCACACGTGTTTGCCGAAGGTTTAATGGAAAGCGGTGGAGAAGGATACGCATGTTCATCTGCGACCGGACTTGAAAGCATACTGACCATCAGAGACCGTTTTAACGTGAGGACTGCCCCAGGGAAGTGTGACAGAACCGGCGTTACTTCTTATATGTATACAAACGACCTGACGGATACTGTAACCAGCAATCTACGATTGTTTGCTGATGATGTCGCCGTGAATATATAGGTGTCATCGTTGAGCGACTGTAGGAGGAGAATAGATGGCTTAGACAAAATTTCAGGTTGGTATGATGTTTAATACAGATGATTGGGATAAACAAACCCATAATGTTCGAACATCGTGTCGGTATAGTGCTGTTTGACACAGTCATATCAGTTAAATGTCTAGATGTTACGCTGCAAAGCAGTATGAAAGGGAATTAGCATGTAAGGACTGTAGTAGTGAAGGCGAGTGGTCGACGTCGTTTAATTGGGAGATTTTTCTTTTAAGAAAGTGTGGCTCATCTGTAAAGGGGACCGCGTATAGGACACTAGTGCGATCCAACGTTGGATACTGTTCGAAATGTCTGGGAACCGCACCAAGTCCGATTAAAGGAAGATATCGAAGCAATCTGGAGGCGGGCTGGTAGATTTGTTACTGGTAGGTTCCACCATACGCAAGTATTACGGAAATGTTTCGGGGACTCAAGTAGGAACCACCGGAGGGGAGTCGATATTCTTTTCGCGGAGCACTATTGAGAAAATTTATAGAACCGGCATTTTAGACTGACTTTAGAGCGATTCTACTGCCGACAAGGTACATTTAGTATGAGGACAACGAATAGGCAAGGGCATGTACGAAGACATATAAACAGTCGTTTTCTCTCGCTCTGTAAGCGTGTAGAACAAAAAAGGGAAAGACTAGTAGTGATACAGGGTATACCCCACGACGTACCATAGTGTGGCTTGCAGAGCATGTATGCAGACGTAGATGTAATCCATAAGCTGCAAGTAAGTCTTCAGACGGATGCTTGGAATCATTCAAACTAGTCAAAAATGACTCGCGGTCTGTGCAATTCATCTCTCTGTTGTGGCTCGACCTCACCTCGTTAATCTGCAGGGGGAGGCTATTATGGATGGGAAATTAGCCACTGGTTTCGTACCAACAACTCGCATCTGCATCTAAGTTTATATTGGGTGGTAAAAACACCGAAGTCCGCAGCTCACGAAATCTGCTTGAATAGGTGCCTGGTTGCGGAGACGCTCGTCCAAAGAGATCGCCCCGTGATAGGTCCTGTCTGCTGTCTGCAAAGTAAGTTACTCCCGTCTGCCCCTTACTAGGACGACTTGTGTCTCTGGATATCCTTGTTGTCGTGAAATGCTGATTGGTGGAACAATAGGTATTCTGAGCTTCGACCAGGGAAAAGTGTTCTCAAAAGGAGCTGGTCCCTATATTGTACTCTCATTTCAGGTGGTTAACCAATAACAAGCAACCTGACGTTGTATGCTGTCTACGCCCAGTGAAGACGGACCTCTGCAGCACAGCCATGTTTCTCTCTCACACTTCTAGTTTTCACATACAGTTCAGCGTTTTGTTTGGCAGTGATTCAGCTTGGTGGCGGTGTCCCACGATTCAAAGGTGGCCTACCTTTTCTGTAAAAACAGACTCCTGTGTCCTGGCACCGTGGAAAATGCGATCCATGTTGTAACCCTAAGTTTCCCGTGCCCAGTGCACCTCTTCAAAGTACAGCCCTGTCTCTGAACGCATGGCTGTCACTCCTGCAGGTGTCTGCGACTCCAATTCGTGAATTCTCCAGCGGCGGTCCTCTTGTAGGCTATTATGTTCTTCTATATCTACTGTCTAACAGACCAGGATAAGATACTCCCATAGTGGTCTCTTATTTAGGTGAGCACGCAGTTCAAAATATGTTCAAATGTGTGTGAAATCTTATGGGACTTAACTGCAAAGGTCATCAGTCCCTAAGCTTACACACTACTTAACCTAAATTATCCTAAAGACTAACACACACACCCATGCCCGAAGGAGGACTCGAACCTCCGCCGGGACAAGCCGCACAGTCCATGACTGCAGCGCCCCAGACCGCTTGCCTAATACCGCGCGGCGCACGCTGTTCTATATGAAAATGTGATCTACGTAAATTAAGTACTGGTAATCATTGTGACCTATACACATTTCATCTGTTAGTGGGGGATTAAAATTCAAATTTAATTTGTCTTTTTAATTCTGGGTTACAACACTTGTTGGACAGTTTGCGAGAAGTATTGCTATACGTCTTTCAAGTAATTGAAATGGACCATTCACCTTCCCTACAACCTGCAAAAGGTTTTCGTTAGATTTCACTTGTAAAACCGAAACTCTTTCAGGAACTGAGCTCCCACGGATAAAACAGCTTCGAAATACAGCTTGCTTTAAAAATGGGTTAATGCATTAGGTTTCTGACGACAAGCACGTAACTGAATTAAAGTGCAGAAAAAATTTGAAATGATTTTTAATTTCGTTGGAAGACGTTATGTGCTCCCATTATCAGACACCAGATAGTAATAGTCTGGGTAATTTGCATGCGGTTTAAAGAAAAAAGCTAATTTATCATGCATCTCAGTGTTTGTGAAATATCTCGTCAATTACAATTATATAATTTCACAGCAGTTACCATCAGCACGGTGTGTTGTAATAGGGGTATTGGTAAAGTATTTTCAAATTGTAACGACGTGCAGGGTGCGGCAGTTTTAGAGCACATACACCAAAAATGTAATAAGCGATAAAATTTTTTTCATCATTTTGTGCGTGGGTGGACGGGGGTGGGGACGGGGATATCGGCAGGACAAGTTTCGTAAATGTTTGAAATTATGTGTTACATCTGGAGTATCCTTAGTGACAATATAAGATTAAACAGCCAGCCGGTTGCACATAAACGTTAGATGCATTGAACTAGGTTTCGGCACTCACTAGGGGTGTCTTCATCGGAATGAACAGTCGCTAAATCGTAAAATTGCACTGATAAAAAGCAATTGCCAGAATTTGGAGCAGCTGTGCTCAAGCCAAAAGTAAAACCAAACGGTGTAGCCTTTACCTCGTATACCCAGCTGGGAACAACTTGTGATCAAAAAATATGGATTTAAACTTGCCTTTACCACGAACAATTGCTTACTAAAAAACCCACAATCTCAAGGCCACATTTGCTACGTACACAGTTCAGGAGTGTATAAAATCGCTTGTGATACGTGTCCCGTTTATTATATAGGAAAAACTGGAGGTAGTTGTAGTGTCAAGAACAAGGAACATTTGCTGAGAAAAAAAGGCACTAATGTAGAATAGTTCCACTTTCTTCTGATCATTTGTTAATTTCCGGAACCAAACCGAGGCGCGTCGAAGAAATTTGCATTTTACTAGAGAATGGAATAGTCATAGGCTCGACGTAATCGAAAAGCTAGAGATTTTGAAGCATATTTCTAGGAACACTGATCTTCTCTTCACTGAACAGTTACAACTACGTAACAAATATTATTTCAGTGGTTTAAATCAACTACTCGAGGAATTTTGTTTCCTCTGTTTTTTATTATATATTCGTGCTTCTGGTTTCGAAACGTTTCTTTCTTTTAATCTCATAGACATGTGCTGCTAAAGTTACTTTCATGCAAATATTTGCCGGCCGGAGTGGCCGAGCGGTTCTAGGCGCTACAGTCTGGAACCGTGCGACCGCTACGGTTAACTGTCGCCTTCTTCAATTATTTATATTACAATGTTTCAAATGGCCACACGTTACTATCCGCGCCTGGTATGCGGCGCTACTCGTATTGTTTTCGTGGCAGCAATGTAAGCCACTGGGCCGATGAGTCTTATGTTATTCCCAGCTAGCTACGTGGAAAAGGCTACAACGTCTTGTTTTAGTTTTGACTTGAGCATATTTGCTCCAAATTCTGACAACTGCTTTGCAGCAGGGTAAATTTACCATTTACCAACCGTTCATTCCCATGTAGACGCCCCTAGTAGGTGTCGGAACCTAGGTCAATGTACCTAACGTTTATACGCAACCGGTTGACGTGTTGAAACTAGTATACAGGTGCTGAGTAACAGCCGTGTTCAAAACTGTATCCTTAGTGACATGTACACAAGTTAACGCGAATGTCGTTATCGTGTGTATGCAGCAAGTTACCAAGGGCTCCATTCTCATATATTAGATGAATATATGCTGGGTATTTGCAAGCATTAATTTAGGCTACCTCAAAACATATACACAACCTCTAAAGGTAACAGACTACTTGTTTCATTGTGTTAAACCTTTAAAATCAGATAATACCTCCCAATAAGCATTTTAAATATTTCAGTCGGGTAAATACGTATGTTAAAGATTGAAAATCAGGTCTTTGTGGCAGCTGGAAGCCATTAGGTCAGTAACCTGCAACTGAAGCCGCGAAACATGAACCATAAACCACGATCCGTGGTGTCTTTTAATGTAGACGTCACTTTGCAACACTAGACCTAGACATGTAATCGACTTGACTGTTTCGAGCTGCACATGACTGATTCTGTATTCGAAGACTGAAGAATTGTTTTTCTTTCTCATTTCCTTTATCTTACGTTTTTCCGCACTTAGAGCAACTGCCATCCATCAAAGAAAACAGAAATTCTGCCTAATCTATCCCGTACCTCCTAGACCCGATCAACGACATTTTCCATACACTTCCAACTTCATCACCAGACAACAGCAGGTTGCTGCTCAACCTTTCTGTCATATCGTCTGAAGAATAGGAGCGGTTCTATCACACTTACAGGGCCACTCTGTTATTTCTAGATGTCTTTGAGCTTCTCACCTACCTGAGGACCGGTTTCATATGCTCGCACCTTCGGTAAAAGTTTGCTGTGCGGCAATGTTTCAAACGCTTCCCAAAATCTAGGAACATGAAATCTCTCTGTTGCCCTTCATCTTTCGTTCGTTGGATATAGTGCGAGAAAAAGGGCAAGCCGAGATTCGCTCGACTGATTCTTTCTAAATCTATCCTGATCTGTTGGCTTTTCTCTCTTAATAAAATACATTATAATCGATTAATTAATACAAACCAACATCATCAACTGGAATTTGAAACAAATCGATAGACCACATTATAATTTACGATGGTCTGGGCCTCAAAGCCGGATTTTTAGCTTAATGCGTGCGTACACGTTGATCCGCATCGGATACCCTGGTACGCTACACATACAACCCAAACTTCCATTCTCTCGTACGCTAGTAGCGTCTCTGACCATTCTCCTCCTGCTGGCAGTTCACCATGATGCCCACAGGAGTTCGGACATAGTATGCATCCGCACTAAAATAATTGTAAGAGCCGTTAAATGTAAGAGTCGTTGCGCTCATAGATAGAATCCCTGGCACACATATCTATGCTTTGGGTCGGTTATGTCATACATATAAAAAGGGTCAATCACCTAAATCTTCCACCACAGATATCGCGGGAATGCAAAGTGCAGAATAGACTGGTAGTTACGGGCTCGTATTGTTAGCCAGTAAACAGACTTTATGTTCAAATGTGTGTGAAATCTTATGGGACTTAACTGCTAAGGTCATCAGTCCCTAAGTTTACACACTACTTAACCTAAATTAACCTAAGGACAAATAAACACACACACACCCATGCCCGAGGGAGGACTCGTACCTCCGTCGGTTTACAGAGTGTACTGTTTCTGCACACATACAATGTTTTGAATATAACAATGCCTATCCACGTTAACAATTAAAAGTAATTTAAATTAGAATGTCAGTAGTGTTTGTTGCAGATTCTACAGCGACTCGTTTAAGTGATATCGTATTTTCAAAAGTGTCCACACCGGCATTTGATTGTGCCATTGAAGCTGCGCAGTTGCTAGGTACGAAGTTGTTATGTTAGCTTATGGTTTGCTTGTGCTTTCCTTGAGTGCGCAGTGATTTGCTAGTCACGTATCGTGTGACGATCCAAGCAGGTTGTGAGTGTTCGATGAAATTTAATATTGCAGAAATTGCCGAAAAACTCGTGGTATATGGAGAGTGTAGGAAGAATGCAGTGCTTTCTTGCACGGTTGATGCGGGAAGTTACTCCAATAGACATCAACCATCTCGGAAATTATTTATTAACTCTGAAAACAGGTATATGGAAGTGTAGTGCTATAGCTAGATGACATAACACAAGGAAACAGGTGCCAACAGGACAGGGGGATATTAATGTTCTTGCTGATGTTGCAGTCGATCGACACCTTAGCTCCCGATCAACCGCCCGCGGAAGCGGCATGAGTCAAGTAAATGTAATACGCATTCTCCATCGAAATAGGTTCCATCCATATCGTATACAGGGTGCCACAAAAAGGTACGGCCAAACTTTCAGGAAACATTCCTCACACACAAATAAAGAAATGATGTCATGTGGACATGTGTCCGGAAACGCTTAATTTCCATGTCAGAGCTCATTTTAGTTTCGTCAGTATGTACTGTACTTCCTCGATTAACCCCCAGTTGGACCAATTAAAGGAAGGTAATGTTGACTTCGGTGCTTCTGTTGATATGAGACTCATTCCTCTACAGTACTAGCATCAAGCACATCAGTACCTAACATCAACAGTTTAGTGTTCATCACTTAAGTGGTTTTGCAGTCAGTGCAATGTTTACAAATGCGGAGTTGGCAGATGCCCATTTGATGTATGGATTAGCACGAGGCAATAGCCGTGGCGCGGTACGTTTGTATCCAGACAGATTTCCAGAGCGAAGGTTTCCCGACAGGAAGATGTTCGAAGCAATTATTCGGCGTCTTAGGGAGCACGGAACATTCCAGCCTATGACTCGCGACTGGGGAAGACCTAGAACGACGAGGACACCTGCAATGGACGAGGCAATTCTTCGTGCAGTTGACGATAACCCTAATGGCAGCGTCGGGGAAGTTGCTGCTGTACGAGGTAACGTTGACCACGTCACTGTATGGAGAGTGCTACGGGAGAACCAGTTGCTTCCGTACCATGTACAGCGTGTGCAGGCACTATCAGCAGCTGATTGGCCTCCACGGGTAGACTTCGGCGAATGGTTCATCCTCATTTCAGTGCAAATGTTCTCTTTACGGATGAGGCTTCATTATAAATTTTCACAATCAACACGTGTGGGCTGACGAGAATCCGCACGCAATTGTGCAATGACGTCATCAACACAGATTCTTTGTGAACGTTTGGGCAGCCATTGTTGGTGATGTCTTGATTGGGCCCCATGTTTTTCCACCTACGCTCAATGGAGCACGTTATCATGATTTAATACGGGCCCGATGGAGCTCCTGCACATTTCAGTCGAAGTGTTCGTACGCTTCTCAACAACATGTTCGGTGACCGATGGATTGGTAGAGGCGGACCAATTCCATGGCCTCCACGCTCTCCTGACCTCAACCCTCTTGACTTTCATTTATGGGGGCATTTGAAAGCTCTTGGGGCTGCATCAGCGCATCAGGGATTTCATGCGACGGAGGGTGGATGCATGTATCCTCGCTACCGGAGGACATTTTGGACATTTCCTGTAACAAAGTCTTTCGAGTCACGCTGGTACGTCCTGTTGCTGTGTGTTTCCATTCCATGATTAATGTGATTTGAAGTGAAGTAATAAAATGAGCTCTATCATGGAAAGTAAGCGTTTCCGGACACATGTCCACATAACATATTTTCTTTCTTTGTGTGTGAGGAATGTTTCCTGAAAGTTTGGCCGTACCTTTATGTAACACCCTGTGTATTCCACGGACGTCCAGCTCATAGCGCACGAAGTACTGCAGCTTATCTTCGCGAATTGATTTCAAATCACTGGATAGGTCTCAGAGACCTGTACTTTCACAAGCCCATTCGCCTGATTCGACACCTGTAATCTTTTTCTCAGGAGAGAGCCGAAAGACAATGTCAACAAGGAAACATCAACTACATTCGATGATATACAACGACGGATTACTTCTGCCTGCTCTGACGTCTTCGCTAGTGCGTGTGCAGCAGTCGTTGCATACCAGACTGGAAGCGTGTATTGCCGCTACCTGTGGTCGTTTTGAATACAACCTGTGATGATGAATTGTCTCGTTATTTGCGAGAACGTACATAACTAGAGCATGAAGTTGTGTTGTCCTTTAGTGCCTACTACACTTGTATTGTACAAAAGTCGTTGTGGGAACTTTTCAGAATACAATATCTCGTTAATGACTCGCACTAAAATCCTGAAACTAACACCACTAATATTCTAATTTACTATCCTTTTAGATTATGAATGTTAATAGGCAATGTCTAAATCAGAAAGTGTATGTCTGACAAAAAATAAGCTTCTACGTATTACACTCCTGGAAATGGAAAAAAGAACACATTGACACCGGTGTGTCAGACCCACCATACTTGCTCCGGACACTGCGAGAGGGCTGTACAAGCAATGATCACACGCACGGCACAGCGGACACACCAGGAAACGCGGTGTTGGCCGTCGAATGGCGCTAGCTGCGCAGCATTTGTGCACCGCCGCCGTCAGTGTCAGCCAGTCTGCCGTGGCATACGGAGCTCCATCGCAGTCTTTAACACTGGTAGCATGCCGCGATAGCGTGGACGTGAACCGTATGTGCAGTTGACGGACTTTGAGCGAGGGCGTATAGTGGGCATGCGGGAGGCCGGGTGGACGTACCGCCGAATTGCTCAACACGTGGGGCGTGAGGTCTCCACAGTACATCGATGTTGTCGCCAGTGGTCGGCGGAAGGTGCACGTCCCCGTCGACCTGGGACCGGAGCGCAGTGACGCACGGATGCACGCCAAGACCGTAGGATCCTACGCAGTGCCGTAGGGGACCACACCGCCACTTCCCAGCAAATTAGGGACACTGTTGCTCCTGGGGTATCGGCGAGGACCATTAGCAACCGTCTCCATGAAGCTGGGCTACGGTCCCGCACACCGTTAGGCCGTCTTCCGCTCACGCCCCAACATCGTGCAGCCCGCCTCCAGTGGTGTCGCGACAGGCGTGAATGGAGGGACGAGTGGAGACGTGTCGTCTTCAGCGATGAGAGTCGCTTCTGCCTTGGTGCCAATGATGGTCGTATGCGTGTTTGGCGCCGTGCAGGTGAGCGCCACAATCAGGACTGCATACGACCGAGGCACACAGGGCCAACACCCGGCATCATGGTGTGGGGAGCGATCTCCTACACTGGCCGTACACCACTGGTGATCGTCGAGGGGACACTGAATAGTGCACGGTACATCCAAACCGTCATCGAACCCATCGTTCTACCATTCCTAGACCGGCAAGGGAACTTGCTGTTCCAACAGGACAATGCACGTCTGCATGTATCCCGTGCCACCCAACGTGCTCTAGAAGGTGTAAGTCAACTACCCTGGCCAGCAAGATCTCCGGATCTGTCCCCCATTGAGCATGTTTGGGACTGGATAAACCGTCGTCTCACGCGGTCTGCACGTCCAACACCAACGCTGGTCGAACTGAGGCGCCAGGTGGAAATGGCATCGCAAGCCGTTCCACAGGACTACATCCAGCATCCCTACGATCGTCTCCATGGGAGAATAGCAGCCTGCATTGCTGCGAAAGGTGGATATACACTGTACTAGTGCCGACATTGTGCATGCTCTGTTGCTTGTGTCTATGTGCCTGTGGTTCTGTCAGTGTGATCATGTGATGTATCTGACCCCAGGAATGTGTCAATAAAGTTTCCCCTTCCTGGGACAATGAATTCAAGGTGTTCTTATTTCAATTTCCAGGAGTGTATTAAAACCTGTTGAGGGCTAGCAAGACTAGTCACTTACTACCAATCAATTCTGCGAAAACCACACATCAATAGCATTTTCCATTTCCACAAAATTTGAGATGAGCGTTTTAGGTGAGTCATTCTCTACATATGTCACCATGTTATAATAGAATTTAAACTGTGCCCAAGAATTCTACAGAAAATTGACATAGGGGTACGGTTTTGCAAATCTACTGATTCATTCCGTTATCCATATTGTATCGCGAGGAAACGGGCTAGTTGGGGGGGGGGGGGGGGGCCTGAACATATTATGAGTTCGGAGTTGGCGTGGTCGCACTGGCCGCTCAGCAAACCGGGGTCGTCAGCAACCGCGAGGTGCCGAACAGTAGCCGTAGCAAATGGGGACATCCATGTTGACGCTATGTCGAGAAAAGGGCTTTGTGTCTATGAAGGAGAATTGTGTGCTGGGAGTGCCAATGATGGCGGACTTTGTGAAACCATAATGGCAGACATTTCACAGTTCATGTAGAAATTAATAGTAGCCAGAGAAATCATGATACCACAAAAAGGAACACGTATATTACCATTACTTGCATTACGATTCTGATGGTGTAATCAGATTTACAATATCTTTATTAGTTTAAAGTTTAGTATCTAACAGTAAATTATACACGCCCAGCAACGAATTTCCAAATCCTAAACGGCTTATCTGATTTAGCGATCGACATGTCCTTAGAAACCTATTACAGGATTGTAACTTGAATAGTAAATGAGTTATTGGAGGTCCAAGTAGCCTATTACTATTGATCGCGTCAGGCCATGCGTACTCCACTGTTACACGAAAAAACGGTAGCAGCATGCTTATAAATATATATTTATTCGTCTATGTCTTTGTTTATATCCATTATATACTATTTATGAAGAAATTGGTCAAATATTTAGTGTGTTTTAGAAAGCACAGACATACTAGACTACTGGCCTATTTTTACTTTTATTCCTTTGACACATGTTTCTTTAATTTGTTTATGTATTTAATAATGTGTGTAAGTGCATGTTGATGGTCCAACCGTATGATTAATTATTTAATTTCAAGTTATTTACATGTAAATCCAGTATTTCGTATTTGTTTCAATATGTTTATGAGTGTGCATTGGCTTGGAGACATGGCACGAGCGCTCTAGCCAATCACAGCGCTTGTTGCTACGGTAGGTGACTACCAAAGTCAATGGAGAGCGTGTATGGAAGTGGGGCAGGAGCACCGCGTCACAAAGAACACGAGAGAGCGCTGGACAGGATAATGCGACGGACGATCGCAGGATATACTCGGATAGTACAGAGAAGTTTTCGCGTGGTCGCTGGAGATGGAATTATTTTGTACCGCCGACTTTTGCACTTGTGTGATTTCCGTGGCTTCTGCAGTGAAGACATAGTATGCGTTTAGAAGTGAATATCGCACAAGCTATGTTGCTGTTCATAACAAATTACGTGAAGTATTCCCGTTTTCCAACTTATATTTTACTTAATTGCTAGATCATCGACGCCAATAAGAGTTTTGCAGAAATAAACATCATTCTTAAAAGATCTTCTGCTATCGTAATTATCATTTAAAATCATTAAAATAGGACCTGCAGGTTTCATTTAATTGCAGTTTTCATTTATAAGATTGTATGTTACATTCAAAATTCGCAACTGCCGAGTGATAGGAAGCTCGACCATTCGATTCATGTGTCTAGTCATATTGTATAAGGAAGCTTCGACCATTCGATTCATACTGCTATTCACATTGTATACTGTAGACTCAGCTGTATTTGGCATGTAACGCGGCAACTACTTATTCCAGCCCCTCGACAACGAAACCAGCGAAAACTTTTAATAATTCAACTCTGAGTTGAAATAGGGCCATCGTAATTTTCTTTTCAAATGGTTCAAATGGCTCTGAGCACTATGGAACTTAACATCGGAGGTCATCAGTCCCCTAGAACTTAAAACTACTTAAACCTAACTAACCTAAGGATATCACACACATCTATGCCCGAGGCAGGATTCGAACCTGCGGCCGTAGCAGACGCGTGGTTCCGGGCTGAAGCGCCTAGAAGCACTCGGCCACCGCGACCGGCAATTTTCTTTTCTTTCTTTTTTTTCTTTTTTTCTTTAAAAAAAACCCGCAGTATACACGAGTCATTTGCGCTTTTTCCATTTGGGACGTTGTACTGTGTCACAGTTTTACAATGTACACTGGCCATAGAAAGAAATGCGTTTGGACACTGTGCTTCAATAAAGTATTCGTGCTTTACTTTTCAAAGATCCAGTATTAATTAACAGAGTATTCCATGTTTCTAGTAATAAAATAACGACTGCTAATATCAGTCTCTGGTGCATAATAGTTCCGGTTACTGAGCTCTTCCGAAAGTTACATTTGAAGGCTGTTCGAAAATTAATCTCTGCTTTAATGTAGCAAGGTGAATGGTTGCTGCTCCGACACACGCGTAAGTTCACTGTGATTCGATCTGCGATGCGCAAACGATTCATTTCATTCTCTTACTGTAGATGTTCTACGGATCTTACCACAAAGTCAATGTTTTGTGTGTCAATACTGTCGTTTGTTTAAGATAGGAACAACGAAATATAATGTTGAAGACAAAAGCATCAGTCCGTCTGTAGTAAGAAAGGACACACACAGCTATTCTCTCGCTTAAAAAGAATATATGTTCCCAAACCGAAGTCGCATCCTACCAAACTGAGTCTGACAGACGAACCAATTTAATATCACATCGAAGGAAACTAGAGGAGTAACGGATATTGACTGGCAGCAGTGTTTTCTTTCCCAACCTCCTTACCCGTCACGCGCTCTCAGTTCCTGAACACGGTTTCGGTACTCGTAAACTAGTAAATTTTTGTTTTCACGATATCTCAACTGCCGACTACCGTGGCACTGGTGTCTAGCAGTGCTCCATTACGGACTGTGAGTAAACAATGGCGACACAATTTTTTTACTCTCTGGGTTTCATAGATCATTTGTGTAAACCACTGAACAAATTGATTACTGAAAGCAGACATTCTTTTCATTACGAGGTGAAACGGGGTATGTTACTGATCAGACATGTGACTGCTCACACGGACTTTCTACGCTTACACGGAGACAAATCAGCAGTCAACGCTGTGGGTTCATATTACCAAGCCTAATAAGTCCAAAAATGCAGTCCTGACTCTGTGCGTCAGAAAGGTTATGTCTTACCGAGCGTTTGGCCGCTGGAAGAAACTTGTTATTGTAGAATCGTAGAAAAGCTATCTATTCGGCATCCTGCTGTGAGACATTAAAGAAACGGAGAAGAGCGATTCAAGGCAAGCGACGCCTTCCCTTGAATACCAGCGTCGTGTTTTCGCACGAGATGCGCCACAGTCTGGTATTCATCTACAAATACGTCTACATGGATACTCTGCAAATAATATTTAAGGGCCTGGCAGAGAGTTCATCGAACCACCTTCACAATTCTATATTATTCCAATCTCGTAAGGCGCGCGGAAAGAACGAAAACGAACACCTATATCTTTCCGTAAGAGCTCTTATTTCCCTCATTTTATCGTTGTGATCGTTTCTCCCTAAGAAGGTCGGTGTCAACAAAAATATTTTCGCATTCGGAGGCGAAAGTTAGTGATTGGAATTTCGTGAGAAATTTCCGTCGCAAAGAGAAACGCCTTCTTTTAGTGATGTCCAGCCCAAATCCTATATCATTTCTGTGACACTCTCTCCCATAATTTGCGATAATGCAAAACTTGCTGCCCTTCTTTGAACTTGTTCGATGTACTCCGTCATTCCTATCTGGTAACGATCCCACACCGCGCAGCAGTATTGTAAAAGCGGACGGCCAAGCGAAGTGTAGGTAGTCTCCTTAGTAGATCTGTTATATTTTCTATGTGTCCTGCCAATAAGACGCAGTCTTTGGGCCGGCCAGAGTGGCCGTGCGGTTCTAGGCTGGAGCCGATCGACCGCTGCGGTCAAAGGTTCGAATCCTGCCTCGGGCATGGATGTGTGTGATGTCCTTAGGTTAGTTAGGTTTAATTAGTTCTAAGTTCTATGCGACTTATCACCTCAGAAGTTAAGTCGCATAGTGCTCAGAGCCATTTGAACCTTTTTTAACAGTCTTTGGTTAGAATTATCCACAACATTTAGTATGTGGTCCTTCCACTTTAAGTTGTTCGTAATTTAATACCTAGGTATTTAGTTGAATTTACGGCTTTTAGATTACACTGATTTATCGTGTAACCGATGTTTAGCGAATTCCTTTTAGCACTCATGTGGATGACCTCACACTTTTTATTATTTAGGGTCAACTGCCGCTTTTCGCACCATTCATATAGCTTTTCTATATCGTTTTGCAGTTTGTTTTGATCTTGTCATGACTTTATTAGTCGATAAAATACAGCGTCATCTGCAAACAACCTAAGACAGGTGCTCAGATTGTCTCCAAAATCGTATATGTAGAGAAGGAACAGCAAAGGGCCTATAACACTACCTTGGGGAACGTCAGATATCACTTCTGTTTTACTCGATGACTTTCCGTCAGTTACTATGAACTGTGACCTCTTTGATAGGAGCCACGCGGGATTAGCCGAGCGGTCTAGGGCGCTGCAGTCATGGACTGTGCGGCTGGTCCCGGCGGATGTTCGAGTGCTCCCTCGAGCATGGGTGTGTGTGTTTGTCCTTAGGATAATTTAGGTTAAGTAGTGTGAACGCTTAAGGACTGATGACCTTAGCAGTTAAGTCCCATAAGATTTCACACACATTTGAACTTTTTTTTTTTTTCTGACAGGAAAACACAAATCGAGTCACATAACTGAGACGATATTCCATAAGCACGCAATTTCACTGAAAGCCCCTTGTGTGGTGCAGTGTCAAAAGCCATCCGGAAATCCAGAAATACGGAATCGATCTGAAATCCCTTGTCAATAGCACTCAACACTTAATGTGAATAAAGACGTAGTTGTTGTTTGAACACAATATATGTTCCAGAATCCTGCTGGATATCGACGTTAACTATATGGGCCTGTAATTTAATTACTCCTACTACCTCTCTTGTATATTGGTGTGACCTATGCAACTTACCAGTCTTTGTGTACAGATCTTCCATCAAGCGAATGGTTGTATATGATTGTTAAGTATGGAGCTAAAGCATCAGCACAGTCCGAAAGGAACCTAGCTGGTATGCAGTCTGCAACAGATGACTTGCTTTTAGTAAGTGATTTAAGTTGCTTCACTACTCCAAGGATATTTACTTCTACGTTATACATGTTGGCAGCTGTTCTCGATTCGAGTTCTGGAATACCTACTTCGTCTTCTTTTGTGAAGCTATTTCGGAAGACTGTGTTTAGTAAGTTTGCTTTGGCAGCACTGTCTTCGATAGTATCTCCATTGCTATCGTGCAGAGAAGGCACTGATTGTTTATTGCCGCTGACATACTTCACATACGACGAGTATCTCTTTGGATTTTCTGCCAGATTTCGAGACAAGGTTTCGTTGTTGAAACTGTTATAGGCATCTGTCATTGAAGACCGCGCTAAATTTCGAGCTTCTGTAAAAGTTCGCCAAACTTTGGGATTTTGCGTCTGTTTAAATTTGGCATGCTAGTTTCGTTGTTTCTGCAACAGTGTTCTGACCCATTTTGTGTACCAAGGAGGATCAGCTCCGTCGTTTGTTAATTTATTCGGTACAAATCTCTCAATTTGGGCCGATACTTTGTCTCTGAAATCAAGCCGCATCTAGTCTTCACTTATATTATTAATTTGGATTCAGTGGAGATTGTTTCTCAAGAAGGCATCATGTGAATTTTATCTGCTTTTTTGAATAGGTAATACTTATCACCTATTTTTGGAGGATTTGAGGATTACAGTATTCAATATCGCTACGACATCGCTGTGTTCACTAATCCCAGTATCGGTTTTGATGATCGTTATTAACTCAGGATTATTTGTTGCTAAGAGGTCAAGTTCGTTTTCACAACAGTTAACTGTTGACTCTCAGTCATTTCAACCTGTTGATGTAGTTTACGATATGCCTCGGGTGCTAACGATTTCGATCCCCCGAAGAACTTCAAACTTTAAAATGTGGCTGCGGTATGACGTGTTAGAAATTTAGGCAGAGCGAAATTTTCAAGGCGCTATGGTATGTTGTAAGTAAGTAAATGTCAATGGTGATCATGCAGATAAATAATACGAAGGTGTAGTATTAATATTTTTCCATTTCACTAGCTTCGCTATACCAGTATACTATTTATGTCCTGGAGGAGCTACCTGTAACCGTGGAAAATAGTATAAAGTCTGGAAAGAAAGAAAATGGAGATTAGGATTTCACGTCTCACTGTCGATGGACTGGGTAATTATAAAAGGAACACAAGCTCCTATTTCAGGAAGGATTGTTAGGAAGATCAACAGTGTCGTTTTAAAAGAAGCCATCCCAGCATCATTCTAGGTGATTTAGGCAACGTGCGAATATCTGAAATCTAGGTTGCCAGATCGGGATACTAAGAGAGATCCTAAGTACTGTAAGCCTCGCAGGATGTGTTCGGTTAGCATCCCGCGCACGCAATTCCCAAATTTTCGTATAATGTAGGTAAATTCTGTCTTGCTGTCTGACTTAGACTCACATCTCAGTTGACTTTTCTATCGTTTGATACCATTTGATCTACTAAGGCTCTTACAGGGAAACTTTCTACTAAGGATGTGGAGGAGGATATTAGTGTTTAAAGTCCAATAGACAACGACGCCATTAGAGCCGGAGCACAAGCTCGGATTGGGGACGGACGCGGAAGGAAATGTTCAAATGTTAAAATGTATGTGAAATATTCTGGGACTTAACTGCTAAGGTCATCAGTCCCTAAGCTTACATACTACTTAACCTAAATCATCCTAAAGACAAACACACACACCCATGGCCGAGGGAGGACTCGAACCTCCGCCGGGACCAGCCGCACAATCCATGACTGCAGCGCCTGAGACCGCTCGGCTAATTCCACGCGGACGGAAGGGATTGGGCGGTGCCCTATCAAAGTAACCATTCCTCTATTTCCCTGAGGCGGTTTAGGGAAATATGGATTGCCGGACGCGGGTGTCAACCATCGTCTTCCCGAATGCGAGTCCAGTGTGCTAATTACTGCGCCACCTGGCTGGGTCTCTACTAAGGTCAGTAGAGTAAGCAGTTTATCATAGCTCTGGATCCTACACTAATCACATTAACAAGACTTCTTTTTCATAAAATTCAACAGTGCTGACTAAAGTTCCGTCACCAGCACTTGTACATATAAATGCGTAGTGTGATAATAGCTACGTGATCGCAGCATTCCGTCTGCGAAAAGTAATCAATGATACCAAGGTTACAAAAATAAAAACCATGAAAAGAATTAATTGCCAGTTATTAGAATAGATGACTACGTCCGTTGTAATGAAAATATGAACGGTTTGTCAGGGTGATTTCGAAGTTTACCTGTAGAAAGTAGCATTTCTAAGGCGTTATAACAGTTGAATAATGACTATAAGACAGCCGATTAAAAGCTTGTCTGAAGGTAAAAGGCAAGGTCTATATCCATGTTACGAAACCCTTCGTATGTGATGTCCTCTGCCTTAATTTTATCTATGGAATAAGAAACACTTGAAATAGTGTAACACTCTTTGACAACTAAATCTACTCCACAAATAAATAGAAATGTTCGTGTTAAAGTTAATTACCAGTGGACAAATTCCATAAATAATTTCTCGGCGCGGGTGAAGGTTCAATTTCAAGCCCCGCAGTCATGTAGCGTACGCCAGATGGATCGCATGAATGCTCTTGCCTAAAAATTACAAAAACGAAACATCCTGTTTCTCGAACGTAATTGGTCCCTGAATTCAGATTTGATTTCAGAATTTCAGTATCGTACTCAGTTTCCATGTGATACTGGTTTCTATAAATTCTTACGAAATTCTTACGTCAGCTAATTTATTAAAGCGTTATACTGTAGATTTCTAAGAAAAGGAGAACGAAAAATTCCGTGGCGGTAGACAAAGAAAGAACAGTATAGGAGCAAATAAAAGTGAATAAACATGCCTAATAATATCCTCTTGCTGATTTCCTACGATACTCTGCGTAAGGAACATTTTTGCGTCAGGTACAGCAGTAGGCGGGTAACATCGCAGTACTCCAGTTACCTTGATAACGCTTCTCTATTTGAGAAATGTCCTGGTGGAAGTGTTTCCCATGTTCGTCGCTAACGGCAACAAAGTTATCCAGGAAGTAGTCCAAGCGGTCATTCAAGAAAAGTGTCCTAAGTGCCATTTTACAGCTCATATGGTGGTCTGATCTCACCTGTTCTTATGCAAAACCGCGAAGATTTTACGGCTTATGGTTGCCTGCCAAGGTCTTATAAACAATGCCATCTTTTTCAACATAACTCAACAAATCAAGGAGTTCTTCATCAGCCTTAATCTCATAATTTACGATCCTACAAATATTCCTTCCTTAATTTTTACTTCATTGATCCTTGGGACCTTATCTCGCAAATACATGAATCCATATGATGTTTTGCCTGTGGTTTTCTCGAAGTATCTCATTAGATCCAATTTAATATGCAGCGGAGGGAGGTAAACATTTGTACAGTCAACAATAGTAGTCATCGCCACATTCTATTCTCCAGGGAGCAGTTCTGTCTGAGCAGGCCATTTCTTTTCCCACAGTAAGTTTTTTGTCTACCTCTACAGTCCCACCGCGTACACAGGAGCAGTTGTTCGTGCACTAGAGCTGCAAGCCGAGCAAAATTACAATAACCTCGACATTTTCACATATGCTCACAACAAAAAAGTTTTGCATCACCTCGGTTCCGAGAGTTCCGGAACCTGTACAGAAAACTGGAATAAGGGTCAACATAAACATCATGTCCGCCCTCTTTATAGCTCATGAAAACCACACATTGTATGTTGTACCACCATACAGCGAGACATACAGAGCTGGTGGTCCAGATTGCTGTACACGCCGGTACTTATAATACCCAGTAGCTCGTGTCTGTATTTGTCGTGGCATACTCACCATAAGTTGAGCAAGGCACTGTTGGTCCAGATTGATCCATTACTCAACGGCAATACGGCGTAGATTCCTCAGAGTGGTTGATGGGTCACGTCGTCCTTAAACAGCCCTTTTCAATCTGTCCATGCTTGTTCGGTCTGGATGACACGCTGGCCACTCTAGTAGAATGATATCGTTATCGTGAAGGAATTCATTCACAAGATGTGCGCTATGTGGGCGTGAATTGTCGTTCATGAAGACGAATGACTCGCCAATATGCTGTCGATATGGTTACACTATCGGTCGGAGGATGGCACTCACAAATCGTACAGACGTTAGGCGCCTTCCATTACCACCAGCGTCGTACGTCGGCCCCACATATTGACACCCCAAAACAGCAGGGAACCTCCACCATGCTGCACTCGCTGGAAAGTGCGTCTAAGGCGTTCAGCCTGACCAAGATGCCTCCAAACACGTCTCCGATAATTGTCTGGTTGATGGCATATGTTACACTCATCGGTGAAGAGAACGTGATGCAAATCCTGACTGGTCCATCTGGTATGTTGTTGGGCCCATCTGTACAGCGCTGCATGGTGTCGTGGCTGCAAAGATGGACCTTGCCATGGACGCCGGAAGTGAAGCTGCGCATCGTGCAGCCTATCGTGCACAGTTTGAGTAGTAAGACGACGTCCTGTGACTGCACGAAATGCATTAATGAACATGGTGGCGTTGCTGTCAGGGTTGTTCCTAGCCATAATCTGTAGGTAGTGGTCATCCACTGAGCGTGGCATGTCATTGACAGTTCCTGTCTCTCTTTATCTCCTCCATGTTCGAACGTCACCACTCTGGTTCACTCCGAGACACCTGATCACTTCTCTTGTTAGGAGCCCTTCCTGGTATAAAGTAACAATGCGGACGCTATCAAACAGCAGTATTGACCGTCTAGGCATGGTTGAACTACAGAAAACACGAGCCGTGTAGCTCCTCCCTGCTGGAATGACTGGAACTGATCGGCTGTCGGACCTCCTCCGTCTAATAGGCGCTGCTCATCCATGGTTGTTTACATCGTTGGGCGGGTTTAGTGACAACTCTGAACATTCATAGTGACTGTGTCTGTGATACAATATCCACAGTCAACATCTATCTTCAGGAGTTCTGGGAACCGGGGTGATGCAAAATATTTTTCGGTGTCATACAATGAAGTCTCTTTTCGCTGTGTGTATTTCATATGTATCTCTTATATTGGGTATGTGTGAGTAGCAGTGAATCTTCTCATCCGTCTTTTTCATGTGAACTGCATGAGCAATGGGAACAGAATTACATTAGTTTCCATTGTGGAGAAATGATTTCAGTCCAAGTTTGCTAGTATCTATCAACAGGTGCCAATTCCTTCCCGAAAAGCTTTACCAAAAGGTTTTCTTAACAGATTCTGTGTCATAAAAACGAAAAAACAACAACAACAAACCATATCATCTTCCTTGAGAAATGTTGAGAGGAAAGAGCATGAGGGTACCACAGACACTCATAGAGGAAGAAGATTCGCTTCCTTCATTTGTGAAGCTAGAAGCTCAGTATGTTGCTTTGACAATTTTAAATCAAGAATAAGATCACTGAAATCTCCTTGAGAAAGAAAATATATCTCATTTGGTAGACAGGGGAGGCGAAATGTTGAGCGTGAATGCATATCTTCTTCTGTCTTCAGGGTGTACGTCTCTGTATTCTTCTTCACGTACAGTCACATTCTTAGTAAGCGCTGGTACCAGTAATCTTAAAGACGATTGTAAATCAGAGTACTACATAGTTTTCTCTGTTTAAGAGATGATCAGAGCTGTTTTTTCCACACAATAGAAACAGTCTTGTTTGAAGGATTGGCTCCCTCAAATCATGGGGAAACCAAAGGTCATATGATCTGATGCTTTTAACCAGCCTATCAAGAGAACATCTTATGTATGATAAATTTCACAACGTATTTTCGAAGAGGATTAAAGTTTAATTTTTTTATTTCAGAATTGACTCATCACGGATATAACGAAAAGAATATGGGTTATTGAAACACGTGCGAAGTATTACAAGGCATTTCTTAGTCTTAAATCATATAAAACAAAATCCTTCACGAACCTACAACAACTCACCGATGTAACAAATAAAACGCAACGTTAGCGTGATTCATCTTTTATATCCTGGAGGCAAATGTCGGAACTAAGGATCATGTCCAGAATTCCTTGCATATATTTCGAATGCTTACCGAAAAATACATCTGCAAAAACGAAATAAAAACAAATTATTCTAGCAGTACTGGAGTAACCCATGTACAGGATTTTCTAGATATTTTACGGTACGAAAACTAGTTTCATTTCTGAATTTAGTAACCACGACTTAGTTAAGAACACCTTTCACTTTCTTATGATTAAAATACTGCTGACTAGCGATGTTAGTCACACCATATTATCTTTCCACCTCATCAGCAACAAAATCCAGCTCATTTCTTGAATTTTTCGAGAATGTTTACGATTCTTGCATTAGCAGTTGCAAAGCGATTTGCTTTTTTGTCACCCACGTTCATTCTCCACACCTTCGTGACCGGTGTTTGTATTTATGACAGTACTTTCCTCTCATTATCATGACATTTCAAGAACTTTCTAAAATTTTTGAGCATTTATCATATGCAGTACAGCGAGAACCAGTCCAAATATCCAAATTTTACTTTTTCTATTCACTTGATTGCTAGTTTCGGATCGAGACCCATTTTCAAATAATCGTAACACAGTAAAAAATCATGTTACCTTCCATTCGGAAAGCAGATGCACTCAGCGACTCTTTGTGACTTATAAATTATAGAGTGCAGCAAACAGGTGTCCTTTTTAGATTTTATTATGCAAATCCAGGTTTCGGTTAGTAGCTTGCCATTATCAATGCGCTAATGTTTTATTCTCAATGCATGTAACTCCCTGTTGTTCGGGCGTCAGTCACAGTTCTTTGAAAACTACGATAGATTAAAAAAAATAGCGCATTGAGAACGGCAACCTACTAGCCGAAATCTGGATTTTCACAATAAAATCCAAAAAAAGGCGACTCGTTGCTGCACTCTATAATTTAACTGTCAAAAATGCTATTCTCGAAGTTGTGAAACCATGTTCAATATGTGCAACGAACAATAACAGCGCATACAGATGTTTGTACACGCTTCAGCTGCTCGTTGTACATTTTTGACATGGTTTTCACAACTTCATAAATATCAATTTTGACTGTGTTACAATGATCTGAAAATCGGTCCCAACCCTAAACTAGTCAGCGAGTGAGTAAAAATAGTGAAATTTACAACTTTGAACAGGTTTTTCGTTGTACTGATTAAGAGAAGTTGCTGACACACAGCTACTCGAGCATGCTTGAAGTTCGTAAAATTTTCATTTTTAAACTCTGTATCATATTGCTTTTTTGAAATGGGTATTTGGAGCACTGAATGAACTTTACGCTATTAAGAAACATTTACTTAAAATGGATTGTATAATTAGTCTCTGAGATGAGACCTCTTTTATGGATCCTCAACTTTTATAGTCCTGTCTTCCTCAGTTGCGTGTAATATTACGGTATATTGATAATTCAAAACATTACTACGTAGTAGGAAATACCAACCACCAGAACTGTTTATAACCTATAGGCACAATGACAAAAATGTAAATAAAATAGCTAACATATGTACATATTCCAGAACACTGATGATGCCTTGCAGAAAATAAAGGCGAAACGCGTATGGCACTAAAATTGTGTTTTATTCAGTTGCTGTCAGACGGTCCATAAGAAAAAATTATCAATATACCGTAATCTTTTATGGATATTTGTAGAATTCATGAAAACAAAGATTATCACCTGCGCAGTTGATGATCCCTTGTATTCGCGAATGAAGAGGAGTCAATAAGGAACGAATTGTTAGGAGATTACGTCTCGTAGATGCCAGGCAGTCAGACATGGAGCAGAAGCCCGAAGTGTATAAGCACAGGATGGGAATTAGCAGTCTTATTGAAAGAAACCGTCTGAACGTTCGCGTTAAGTGATTTACGCAAACGAAAAAGATTCTGTCTGAGCCGGCCGGTGTGGCCGTGCGGTTCTAGGCGCTTCAGTGTGGAACCGCGTGACCGCTACGGTCGCAGGTTCGAATCCTGCCTCGGGCATGGATGTGTGTGATGTCCTTAGGTTAGTTAGGTTTAAGTAGTTCTAAGTTCTAGGGGACTGATGACCACAGATGTTAAGTCCCATAGTGCTCCGAGCCATTTGAACTATTCTGTCTGAATGCCCTAATCACCGAATGCTAGACGAGGGCGCAAGCCACTGCTCCACCTATTACGGCATACGCTGTCCTCTAGGAGTACTAATGTGTCAATGTTTCATTCATCTTCAACACTTCAAAATGTGACCTCTACGTCAGTTTTTACAAGAATTAGGGACAACTGAAATTTCTTCGAGAGACTGTGTCATTCATTTGGATTCAATTTAGATTTTGAAAACATAATAAAAAGTTTTTTCTCTGTAAAACTGAAAAAAATACTCACATTACTAACAAGCGGTACACTCAGAGGCGTGACACTGAGACTCGAAACGACATACGGCAATTGTTCCATGTACAGTTGTATTGGGGCTAGGTAGTCGATTAAGAACGAAACCGTCTTCAGAGGCCGAAATATCCATTAAGAAAACATGTTGAGTGCACTTACCGAATGTTCGCCCAGATTTCTGACCCGGCAGTGGAGCGAGGCTGTGGCGCCCAGACGTGCGGACACGTTGGTGGAGGTCTCGGGGTCGAATTCCGGGTCGGGTGGCGGACGCGCCACTGTCACCGGAGTCGTCTGCGGTTCCGCCAGGAACACACCTGGCACAACCATAAGCGGCTATCAGATATACCATCTGATGTTTCATTCAATACCAAAACTTCGTCCTTACATCACATTATCCTTCGCTTTAATTTTCTATGTGGATAATTCTTTCTTAAACATTACTTCATCAATTTTAAAGGACATTCGGAAGTTCACACATTCGCCTATCCACTTGCTTCTGATATCTGGCCAAAATGCATCTCTGACTATACTCCATCAGTTTCATCACAAACGATCGCTGTATCTGATAGACTTGTGATACTCATATAAAGAGGAAATATATTAATACAGAGGGTAGTGATAAATTTTTAATTATAACCTGGAAACAACAAACAGTAAAGTACTGAAAATGTTTCGTATGTTGGTGGGTATCTGTCTAAAGTTACGCTATACTTTGAAATCCCTGCGCTTCGGTGCTGCAGCCAAATAAAGCGGTGACGGACTATGACAGGACAGTAGATACCAACTAGAAAACAAACAAGAAATTAATCGATGTATATTATAAAATTAAGTCTCGAATATGTGTGACGCTTCGGCCTGGAACCGCGCGACTGCTACGGTCGCAGGTTCGAATCCTGCCTCGGGCATGGTTGTGTGTGATGTCCTTAGGTTAGTTAGGTTTAAGTAGGTTTGAGTTCTAGGGGACTGATGACCTCAGATGTTAAGTCCTATAGTACTCGGTGCCATTTTTTTGTATGCCGCTATAACTCAGAAACGAATCTCGGTACGATCAAGGGAGTCAGGTGGTGTGGTACCTATTAACCCCCATCTATTAAGAAGGTTCCTGTTTTCAGCTGAATGGCGTGGATTTGATGATATAAGGGCTGGAAAGTATCGCCCTCTGCCTATTTCTAGAACATTTCAAAATATTCTAGAAAATTCCAGAACATTCGAAAGTGTTCGAAAGCATTCCATAATATTCCAGAATGATACGGAATGTTCCACAACGACCTAGAATGTTGTGGAATGGTGTGGAACATTCGGCGAGATTTCAGAACATTAGGGAACATTCCGGAATAACCCAGAACATTATGGAAACTCCAGAACACTCTAGAATGTTGTGGAATGATCTCGAACATTGTGGACCATTCGAAGCCTTTTTAGTATGTTCTCGAATTCACCACTGGTGGGGTTACCCATTGGTAGAGGTATATGAAGCAAGACCATCCTGAGTTCGAACGTCAGTTTCTTATCAGTTACGAAGGGAAGGACTGAAAAAGCATTCCAGTGAGTGAATAAAAACAAACAGTGAAGTGTGAGTAGTCAAACTGACACAGTGACTGAATATAAATCGGTAATAGAGTGTAGAAAGTATGTACAGTGTACTTAGTGTTTTTTTAGTAAGAAGTTCATCTAATTTATATTTCAAATTATGCCCAAATGTAAAAGAGGAGGAGATCTTGTCAGTTTAGAAGAAACATGGCGAAAACAATAAGAACAACCAAAAGAAACAATACAGATGAAGAGCACGAATCAAGTTTGAATTCCCGACGAACTAGAATGGCCACCGTGAGAAGGACAGAAACCTAAGAACCACGAAATGAAAGGTCTGAAGAATCAAGAATTGTGACAAAAATTTTGTTAGAAAAAAGACTGCGGACTTAAGCAAGCCATGAATATATCACGCTACGAGAAGCGCGGAAGAGGACAAGTAAACAGTAAAACCTAACAAACGAAGCATTTCACTACGCCCCGACGAAAGCGTGTAGCGAACACTAACACGTCGTAATCAGAAAAATGGGTAACATCTACCAATCTTGCAACACCTAAAAATACAGTAGAGAAACACCAGGATTCTGTTGCGTGATTGGATAAATTGGATTACCACCGCTGATAACACCTCGGCAGAAATTTTACGTTACAACTCCCTAAGCGAATTCTGGTACTCCAGCTAACATAATATATTTATTACTGTGTGTTGATAATTCAGACTTGACGATGACATATAGTACTGCCATGTCAAGTATCAGAAGCGAGTGCTGTTAAGAAACGTGTGGAGCTCACACGAAACACATTTCAGAATATGTCATGGCTACCTTCGAGTTGTCATATATCGACAATGTAATGACTTACATACTGTTAAGCTTAATGCTGTTGGAAGACAGCAAGGGCACTCGAAGATAAGAAACCAGAGACACAGCGGGAGAGCAGGCAAAAGTGGTAGCGTTTAGGTTACAATAGGTTAAAAGTAACGGTACAGACCTGTGGACTGGAGAGAGTTTGTCCCAGCTTATTTCGCTTCAGAGAATTAACTGGTACCACCACTCACCCTTTCAGAGGCTTTTGTAGGATGGCGCAGTAGAAGATGGGCACAAAAAGGTACGTTTTAGCAGAGTCAGCTAACTTGATATTTGTCCCTGAGAATCCTAACTTCAGTGGGATTACAGAGGTTAGAGTACTACTACAGAGGTCCCCATTCACCAGTGGCATATGGTAAGGGTCAAGTGACGTGATATACTGTTGTTGTTAGCAGTAACAGGATGGGCACGGTTGTTTACCTTGCAGCTGAAGATAACTACTAAAAGATCGCTACTACCGAGTTGGAGAAAGGGCGCAACCTAAACGTGGTTGTCCAGAGGCTCCAGGGAGGTGCAGAGCCGTGCGTCAGATCGGCCGAAGCCTGTTAATTGGCCGTAATTGGTTGGCCGACTATAGGAAGAGAGAAGAACTGCGCCGCCGAGATCCCTTAAAACCTATGCTTTTGTATTCCTACCGAGTTCTCAGTCAGATTGTTGGATCTCCAGCTACGCGTTGCTCGTTGCCAGCCTCGGTAAGCTCTGAAAAGTTCGTTCTACTCACTTGGAGTGCTGTTCTCGAAATTTGTATTTAAAATAGTGCTAATGAAACTTCCTGGCAGATTAAAACTTTGTGCTGAACTGAAACTCGAACTTGGGAACTTCGCCTAGCGCGGGCAAGTGCTATATCACCTTTGCTACCCATCCACGACTCACAATACGTCCATACAGCCTTACTCCGCCAGTGAGGAGAGCTTCCGTCGAGTTCGGAAGGTCGGAGACGAGGTACTGGTGGAGGTAAGGCTGTGACGACTGGTCGTGAGTCGTGCGTGGACCACAAGGAAGTTACTACCCACAGGCAAAACATAAGTGATTTGGTTATACAAGTTAGATTTTTTATAATGTTGGGAGCGATGAACATATTGAATGTAAGATGTGTATGGAAAATGAATTCGAAAAAACACTTGAGTATTAGAATCACAATAGGAAATATGGTAACATGCCCCGAATTGTCTTCACAGAATGCTTATAGGTTAGGAACACGTTGATTTCTCGTGGAGTGGGGATGGGTTGGGTCACGTTCCCGACCCTGACCTCACCCGCAAGTAACAAATGAAAAATATTTCAGTAGTACAGCAGATTCAAGAATATGACGACAAACATCTGGTGTCTGTTGTAAAGGAAAATCTTCAACTCCTTAAGAATGCATTTAAAAGGCTGGAACTGAAAAAAATACGAAGGCAGTGAAGGAACTTGCGAGGTCGCTGTTCCGGACTGCTCTTCTGTCCACGTAATTTACCCTGGAAGGAACTCACATCAAAGTTTTACTGAATGATTAATCGGAGTCTTGGAAATGATGATGAGGAACCTAAGGCTGCAGAAGAAGAAAATGTGCATTCTGAATTGCCACCACTTAAAGGTGACAGTGAAGATGCCAAATATGTGCTACTGCTAAAGACTGAATATAATTTCACAATCTACGGATGCTGTAGATTATGACTGCAATTATCTGTCACCTTATTTATGTCGTTTCATTGTTAGCTACCCATTTTTGTTATTGTTTTTGTGGAATAATAAAAAAAAAGATGGTAGAGCACTTGACCGCGAAAGGCAAAGGTCGCGAGTTCGAGTATCGGTCCGGCACACAATTTTAATTTACCAGGAAGTTTCATACCAGCACGCCCTCCGCTGAAGAGTGAAAATTTCATTCTGAATAATGCTAGTGTTCGCCACTTCTGTTAGCCTCACCCCGCTGCTTCAAAGACTGACTTCCGCTGTGGAAGCCGACGCCTCCTTTGCTTTTGCAACGTTTAGAATTAGCTGTCAGTGTAGTAGTTTGTCTTAGTGCTAGTAAATAATGTTATTCAGGTCCTTGAGGTCCATGAGAAACATGCAGCGAGCATGCTATCGACTCTCAAAATCTTCACCTCTCGTACGTGCCTTGTGACAGTTTTTGTTGCTGATCTATTCAAACATTGTACCTTAATTGGAAATTTGTCTTTCCGCATTTGATCCTAACCGGTCGGAATTTGCAGACGTACTCGTAACACCTGTCTTCGCTCTGTCATGTGTTAGGACATGACAGACTCTGAAAAATTAATTTCTTTTCATAATACTCTATTATTACGGTCTTCAGTAATTTGGAACTGAGCACAGCAGGCATTTTGTTCTTTTCCACATCCTAAAAGTTTAAAACTGCAACAATTTTATATATTCTGGCATCACATGGCTCACTCCAACAAAGGAGGTGAATTATGCGACGTCTGATATTTTGACATGTGCTAAAGCGCAAAAGTTTAGCTGCGTTCCACATGTTGATGGCCACTATTGCATCAGTGGATTTTAAAAATACATAATTTTAATACAATATGGTGGCGACGATGTCTTTCAAAGTGCCACATTAAGCGGTCAAAGTTGTGGTGTATTGTAGTATCTGAAATTTACATTACAGTGAATAAAGTTCCTCGAGTGGCTTCCGTGGTTACGCATCCCCAGTGACCTTAAGGTCAAAGCAACACAGATTACACCTGGATGCCCCAACTACAAATAATTCCATTGTTTTCACAGGAAGTCAGTTGTGGAGATAAATGAAGAATGTGTTCTGGGGACGTGTGTCGGAGTTCTGTTCGTAGACTCTTGCACGTCTTCGAAACATAGCTGCAACTCAATGTGAATTTTCAATGGCTAAAAATAGCCAGGTAATTCCTGTTTTCCTAAGGATGAGTGTCAACGACGTACGTTATGCTCCATCTCAATAAAAGAATGGAACTGCCTAACTGTTAAGAAGATCCAATTTGAAGTCATTAATTACTATAGGGGAATAATGGGTTTGATAAGTAACTGAATAGTGCGCAGTGACAAAAAATCCAGTCGCAAACAAATTGTTCCACTTCCACACTCACACACACAGAAACACACACACACACACACACACACACACACACACACACACACACACACACACACACACATATTGTAATTATTATCTGGAGCAATGAACAATATTGTGGCATAAGTGAATTAAAAATATGTGGAATCATGGTCCTCGAGAAGTTTCCCTTGGTCATTTGACGAATGCCGGAACTGGAAATTTCCTCCAAAATATATCCAAACAGCTAAGTTATCCAACAGCTCGCCGAACTCGCATGATTAGGGGATGAATGATGTATGAAGAAAGTTTTAGTACAGCATTCATTTGTATTATTGTTAGTGATTTTATCACCACTCCTGATATTGCTCGAAATAGCGTTTCTACTCAGGTAATGTACCATTATTCTGTTGCCGCATGCCGATGGAGTTGCTTAGGGTCGATAACACCAAAATTGTGCTCATATCTACAGGGACGTGCAGATGTACTGAAGTGCATCCGACGGGGAGAAGCGGTTTAGAGGGGCACAGTAATTGAGCGTGTGGAGATAGCTAGATATTGCCGTTACGATCCGGAGCCATTGAAAGTCATCGAGTAGCAGTGTAATGGAGGGGCTGTACAACAAGGCAGTGTCACTGCCATCACTTGGGGATCACCGAGGCGCGCAGTAATGACCAAGAGGTAAGGCATACAGTAATGGCCAAGAGCTAAGGTTTACGAACAGAGTACAAGTATAGGTCAGAAAATGCAGCGCAGGTGGTGCAGGAAACGGGGACAGACGGTAAAGGAAGACGCGGCCAGTGTACTCTGATAAATCAAGTGCTTGAGGACATTCAAGCTAGCGGTCTTTAATCCCAAGGTATAGTCGATTCCTTGGCATTAGGCGTATCGAAACTAAAACCTCAGAAAATATCGTGTACTAGTTTTCGTTTTTGCACCTGATTAGTCTCTAATGCTGTTCATAATGACTTTGGGATATTGGTAAATACTTTTCCGCCACATCTTCCAGACCCGACATTCCCCGTCAACTGTGCGGACCAGCGGTATCCCTTGGCAATCTCCATGCGATTGCACGACTCGGGCCGTCTTTAGTACTGGCTATTTTCACGATCTTTCTCCGTCCGTCCGCAGCACGTGGTCGTGCGGTAGCGTTCTCGCTTCCCACGCCCGGGTTCCCGGGTTCGATTCCCAGCGGGGTTAGGGATTTTCTCTGCCTCGTGATGGGTGGGCGTTGTGTGATGTCCTTAGGTTAGTTAGGTTTAAGTAGTTTTAAGTTCTAGGGGACTGATGACCATAGATGTTAAGTCCCATAGTGCTCAGAGCCATTTGAAGCATTTTTTTTCTCCGTCCATGACGAACTAAAAGAACGGGAGACTACTTTCAGAACGATTTGACAAATATCCCCATGAAATACCATTTGGAATATCATCCCATTCCTAACGGGAAACTAACTGAAGTTTCCCGCTGGCATTGGGTGCCTCGTAAAGCAAGTGACGAGCGGTATCAGTTTATGTTAACTCCACCTGCACACTGCAAAGAACGCTCACGACTTCAGAGAAGGAAGTGCCCAATAGTTAAAACCTATATGACGAACTTTAAACGGCTTAGGGAAAGTTCGCCTCACCTTCCTTCCACCGTTGAGGATAGTCTTTTAGCTATATACAAGGTGTTACAAAAAGGTACGGCCAAACTTTCAGGAAACATTCCTCACACACAAATAAAGAAAATAAGTTATGTGGACATGTGTCCGGAAACGCTTACTTTCCATGTTAGGGCTCATTTTATTACTTCACTTCAAATCACATTAATTATGGAATGGAAACACACAGCAACAGAACGTACCAGCGTGACTTCGAACACTTTGTTACAGGAAATGTTCAAAATGCCCTCCGTTAGCGAGGATACATGTAACCACCGTCCGTCGCATGGAATCCCTGATGCGCTGATGCAGCCCGGGAGAATGGCGTATTGTATCACAGCCGTCCACAATACGAGCACGAAGAGTCTGTACATTTGGTACAGGGGTTGCGTAGACAAGAGCTTACAAATGCCCCCATAAATGAAAGTCAAGAGGGTTGAGGTCGGGAGAGCGTGGAGGCTATGGATTTGGTCCGCCTCTACCAATCCATCGGTCACCGAATCTGTTGTTCAGAAGCGTACAAACACTTCGACTGAAATGTGCAGGAGCTCCATCGTGCATAAACCACATGTTGTGTCGTACTTGTAAAGGCACATGTTCTAGCAGCACAGACAGGGTATCCCGAATGAAATCATGATAACGTGCTCCATTGAGCGTAGGTGGAAGAACATGGGGCCTAATCAAGACATCACCGTCAATGCCTGCCCAAACGTTCACAGAAAATCTGTGTTGATGACGTGATTGCACAATTGCGTGCGGATTCTCGTCAGCCCACACATGTTGATTGTGAAAATTTACAATTTGATCACGCTGAAATGAAGCCTCATCCGTAAAGTGAACATTTGCGCTGAAATGAGGATTGACACATTGTTGGATGAACCATTCGCAGAAGTGTACCCGTGGAGGCCCATCAGCTACTAATAGTGCCTGCACACCCTGTACATTGTTCGGAAACAACTGGTTCTCCCGTAGGACTCTCCATGCAGTGACGTGGTCAACGTTACCTTCTACAGCAGCAACTTCTCTGGCGCTGACATTAGGTTTATCGTCAACTTCACGAAGAATTGCCTCGTCCATTGCAGTTGTCCTCGTCTTTCTAGCTCTCCCCCAGTCGCGAGTCATAGGCTGGAATGTGCCGTGCTCTCTAAGACACCGATCAATTGCTTCGAATGTCTTCCTGTCGGGACACCTTCGTTCTGGAAATCTGTCTCGATACAAACGTACCACGGCACGGCTATTGCCCCCTTGCTAATCCATACATCAAATGAGCATCTGCCAACTCCGCATTTGTAAACATTGCACTGACTGCAAAACCACATTCATGATGAACACTAACCTGTTGATGCTACGTGCTCGATGTGCTTGATGCTAGTACTGTAAAGCAATGAGTCGCATGTCAACACAAGCACCGAAGTCAACATTACTTTCCTTCACATGGGCCATCTGGCGGTGAATCGTGGATGTACAGTACATACTGATGAAACTAAAATGAGCTCTAATTTGGAAATTAAGCGTTTCCGGGCACATGTCCACATAACATCATTTCTTTATTTGTGTGTGATGAATGTTTCCTGAAAGTTTGGCCGTACCTTTTTGCAACACCCTGTATATTATATCCATTTGACATTAAAGTATAAAGTGTAAACGAATTGAGGCACCGTGGCCATGAAATTTACAGTAATCATATTAACAAGGAACAACACTGCTAGTGACCCTTTCCAACTCCCCCTCCGCCCCCAACGACCATCCCTGCAGTACTGTCACCAATACGATGCGCTTTGGGGTAAGACCAGGAAAATGGTAGCATCACTACTTAATGTTATATTAAGAAGTGATACTGATTAACATGTGACGCTGCAAGAACACTATACAAACGTATCAGGCTCGGAAGGTGAATCATTTTAGTGGCAGCACTGGCCGCAAATGAGGAATTCTACTGACATAGGGAAGATTATTATACACCGGCGCTTGAGAGCTATCATCTCGGAAATGGCGAACCTGGTTGGCTGCTTGCTTGCTACTGTCTTGAACATGTAGCATGGATATCTGTTCAATAGTTGAACAGCTGCGGGTCGGTGACAAGGTGTTAAACGTCCACATCTCATTACAAAACGTGTGTCTCGGAGGCTTGAACGCTCTGTCAGGTGGAGATCGGTGCCACATCTGCCGATAGAGTAAAATGCCGATGCAGAAGCACACCGTTCACTGCACGTTGTTGAACAAGGGTTGGGTTGGGTTGGGTTGGTTTGGGGGAAGAGACCATACATCGAGGTCATCGGTCTCATCGGGTTAGGAAAGGTCGGGGAAGGAAGTCGGCCGTGCCCTTTCAAAGGAACCATCCCGGAATTTACCTGGAGTGATTTGGGGAAATCATGGAAAACCTAAGACATGATGGCCGGAGGCACGATTGAACCTATGTCCTCCCGAATGCGAGTCCAGTATGCACCTCGCTTGGTGTTGAACAAGGGACTCCGCGGCAACGACCCCTATGGTTCTTCATACCGATCTAGTGACATAGGCTGTTGCCATTTCAATGGACACGGAATTACACAGTCAATGGAAACGTATCACCTGGACGCGTAAACCACGTTTCTTCTTACAGCACGTCGTTGGTCGTTTCTGGATTTGCTGTGGTGAAAGCATACTGAATCTTGCACGCGTTGTGGGCAGTACTAAGTGATAGTGCAATTCATTTGGTCTTTTACATGACCTACTACAGTATTCAGAGGCATGAAGACAGCCGTATACTAGGTGAACAATATTCAGAATCACCTTCATCCCTTGATGACCTTTTCCAGTAGGTACCTACTTGTGTAAGAAGGCCTGAATCGTATTACCGTTGCTTTAGTAACACGATGGTTATTTACGTTGATGCTTCAATCACGTAGTTCGCCTGAACTGAGCACAGTGAAACACATATGGGATGCCGACAAGTATCAACTGCACACCCACAAACCACCGGCCCGTACTTTATGAGATTTGGGGTGACGTGTGCTGTGACTGTGGGGTCACATGCCTCCGGAAAACTTACAGTGGACTTGTCAATTCAATGTCATGCACAACTGTTGCTGTATCTCGGTCAAAACCCGGACAAAACTTTATTGAGCAGCTGGTCATAATGTTTTGTATCATCAATGTAGATGACATTCCACTTACTCGTAAGCAGATGCACTTACGATTAGCTTCACGTCTCCTGTAACGCTAACGGTAGGTGTGTTTAACTTACAATACATGAAGAAAGACGTGGCTCTCAACGATCGAGTTAAGCTACTACTGTGTTTTGGTACTTTCAAAGAACGTATACCGTACATGGATGACGTCCTTTATTCCTTAATGAGCTGTACGGAAACCTCAGTTATTTAATGAGCCTTGTTTTTGTCAGGTTTCATGCAACTTAAGTGTTTCTGTATCACTCTTATTCATTCATTCTCAGTGCAGATACCTTTTATCCTGATCTGACCAAAGACTTTACTGTTGTCCACCTGCCAATCTTGTCATGTTGCAGAGAGGCTGTTATATTATTACCTTAAAGAAAATGCCGTAAATTAAACTCGAAAGCTAACTCATTGCCTAATAATCACTTACATTCGCATCACGACAATAAATGTAGGATAAAAATGTAGAAACCTAACTAAACAAATTTTTTCCTTGTTAAATGCTTTTGGTCCAGAATCATGCTCTTTGATGGATGCCAAAAATACGGTAAATTGAAACTGCACTAAGGTGTAGTCAATTAAATAACTTTTTACGGTGCCACGATTCATACTCGTCAGTCAGAACCGGATGTCAGCTCTTCCGATACTATAAGTCTGCAATAGACCTGAAGAACCATGAGGTGAACAGCGGTAGTAATTTTAGAAGTAATTTTCATTAACAAAGGAAATTAAATTAAGGGCCTTTGATCTCAAGGCACTTTATCGCGGCGTACACGACACAATTACTGGGTTCGTAGGACGTTACAGGCTGTCTGAAGAGCAATTTAATTTCTCCAGTCGTCTGTCGATGGCGACAAATTGGCATTTGGCGACCGATAAAGTGGGGTAGCTTCTTTGATCACATATCCTATCATCCCGTCCTTTATTTTTTCGGCACCTTCATAATGGCTCTGATCACTATGGGACTTAACGTCTATGGTCATCTGTCCCCTAGAACTTAGAACTACTTAAACCTAACTAACCTAAGGGCAGCACACAACACCCAGCCATCACGAGACAGAAAATCCCTGACCCCGCCGGGAATCGAACCTGGGAACCCGGGCGTGGGAAGCGAGAACGCTACCGCACGACCACGAGATGCGGGCTCAGCACCTTCCACATATTGCCTTTTTCCCCGATTGACAAACAACCTCTGAGTTTCTTATCGCAGTACTCCACCTAATTTTCAACATCATTTTGTAATTTTGTAGCACGGCTGCACAAACCTCTCCATTCTCTTCACACCGTTTGTGATACACTTCCGTACGACTCAGTGCTCCAAACTTATATTCATAGAAACTTCTTGCTGACATTAAGGCCCATTTTCGAAACCACCAGACTTATCCTGGCGGGGAATGCTTCTTTTGTCAATGCTAAACTGCTTTCTATGTCCTCCTTTCCTACGTAGGCAATGTGATACTATGCTTCCTAGGCTAGCAGAATTCATTAAATTCCTCTACGTCGAGGCGCTCAAATTTTTGTTATGCGTTTGTAGCTAATCTGAATTTTGCTACTTCTCGCCTATTTCCTCTTTATTCAATTCACTCTCAGTCCGTATCTAGTTTCTCCCCTGCGCTTGACCGTTGAATTCCTATTAGTCTCTTACAGTTAACACCCTTGCGTTTAAGTTCACAGAAAGGCTGTTTAGATTTTCCATGTGCTGAAGCAGCCTTTCGAAACATTATTTCTTTTTAGATTTCACCTCATTTATCCATCAGTCACTTCGCATTGTTTTCCTGCACTTATTATTTACTTCATTCCTATGTGATTTGTACTACCGTTTTAAAAAATTTAGCTGAGCAATATTTTACTCCCTTCTTTCGGCGATCGAATGAAATATATCTTCTCTTACTCACTGTTTCACTGCAGCTACCATTTTTCTACATTTTTACTCCGTCCGGCTTATGTACCTGCCTTTCAAGTATTTTCATTCAATTCAAACTGAACTGCCTAATGTGGCATGTATTATCGTATTACCTATAAACTCAGAAATCCTCCAACTCACCTCATCAGCGTAAGTATACTTTAGGTATAGCTTTTCTTTGGACATTGACGGAGTCAATATGTGCTCGTTGCTATGTTTATAACCACGATTTAAGCGAGCTGCAATCTTTTAAGCTTACCTACTACGGATGTTTAAGGAACCGTGACTGTTTATGCAATACAAATACAGGAAACGGCAACCTGTCACTGTTCTGAAATAGTAACTTATTCCATGAACCAGTTTTCGAACTTTTCAGGCTCATCTTCAACTGGCGTACAGGACGTTACATAGGTACTTCAAATTAAAATGTACTAAGAGGCTTTTCCAGATCGAATTCAGACAGTGTACGGGATGTTACAAATCTATTTCTAACTTTTACATGACCTGTGCACAAACTGAAGATTAGCCTGAAAAGCCTCGAAACCAGGACCATGGAATAAATAACTATTTCAAAAATGTGACTGCTTCCAGTTTTCTTTATTTATACAACTATAATCTACATACATCTCTTGGCATTCTCTATGAATCACTAGTTGTCTCATGATTTTTCAACTGTGTATTCGGTATTAGTATCTAAAATTAATTTTAGAACTCATGCAGTTCCTGCCCTCTGTCGATCTTATTACCAAAGTCAAAATCACCCATAATTATCTCTACTTTTTTTAACACTGATGCCGGCCGGAGTGGCCGTGCGGTTCTAGGCGCTACAGTCCGGAACCGAGCGACCGCTACGGTCGCCGGTTCGAATCCTGCCTCGGGCATGGATGTATGTGATGTCCGTAGGTTAGTTGGGTTTAATTAGTTCTAAGTTCTAGGCGACTGATGACCTCAGAAGTTAAGTCGCATAGTGCTCAGAGCCATTTGAACCATTTTTAACACTGATATCGCGTTTGAATCGCCAATGGTTATTACACATTGATTTGTCCGTTAATTATCCTCATATAGACAAACTGCCTATTGGCTTCTGTCTCTGGTTCTTCGGCCGACGTTCATCTAATGATTTTGCTGACGTTTCGCCAGCACGAGTGGCTGGCATTGTCAAAACTTCACCCTCCATTGCCGGTGGTGAACTGGAGCTGAGCTCGCGGCCGCAGACTATATGTACCTGGCGCGATAACGTCCGAGGGCTTCTCCGCGGTCATTTCCGGTGCGGTTCTCCTCTTGCGAACTGTGACGCCTTGACCAACGACGTATAAACTGGCAAAACACGTGGGGAAGACCGACACATACATTAAGGACTCAGGACAATTCATTGAGAAGCAGAAGAAAGTGAAACTTGCACCAAACGACATCCTGGTCAGCTTTGATGTTGTTTCGTTATTTACGAAAGTGCCACTCAGTGACGCTCTGGAGCACATCGGTTCCATTTTCCCGCAAGACATCAAAAAGCTCTTAAATGCATGTCTCACCAGAGATATTTCACGTGGAATGGCGATTTCTACGAACAGCTGGAAAGCGTCGCCATGGGTGGTCCTCTCAGTCCAATGGTGGCCAACTTCGTCATGGAACAATTCGAAGCACAGGCACTGGACTCGGTGACTTGCAAACCTGAGGTGTGGTACAGGTACGTCGATGATACTTTCGTGGTGTGGAGCCATGGTGAATAACCACTCGGTGACTTCCTAAGACACTTGAACAGCCTGCATGCCAACATAGCATTTACCATGGAAGTAGAAAAGCACAAGAAACTGCCATTTCTAGATGTGCTGATCACAAGGGACGGCCAAAACCTGGGACACAGCGTGTATCGAAAACCGACACACACGTACCGATACCTGTACAAACTGTCAAACCACCATCCGAGCCAGAAAAGAGACATGATTAGTACGCTCGTAACGAGAGCAGGACGAATATGTGAGCCGCTACACCTCAAACTAGAAATGCAACACCTGGAAACTGGAGCAATGGGTACTCCACAAATTATATTAGAAATGTAACAGAGCCTAACACTCGGCGAAGTAAGGAACCAAAAAGAGAAATGTCGGGTACGGCCTTTCTGCCATACATTCCCAGGGTGACGGACAGAATCTGCCGTATATTGCGCAAACATGGCGTAATGACGATTTTCAAACCGACAAGGAAGATCAAAGGGTGTCTTAGATCGGCGAAGGAGAAAAGAGACCCACTTGCAATTTCGGGAATATACCGTATACCATGCACATGCGGAAAAGTTAATGTCGGAATGACTGGACGATCAATTAACACCAGGATAAAAGAGTATAAGCGACATTGTAGGTTGGGGCAGGTGGAGAAATCGACCGTGGCAGAGCACGCACTGAATGAGACCGATCACGTAATAAAATTCGCCGACACGGAAGTTCTGGCTGTATCGAAGCACTATCACACGCGCTTGTTCAGAGAAGCTGTAGAAATACAAAAACGCACGAACTGTTCCAACAAGAAAGAGGAAAGCCTTAAGGTAAACGGATCCTGGCTTCCCGTACTGCAGCGAACGACCGTCGCAGGTAGCAAGAGGAGAACCGCACCGGAAATGACCACGGAGAAGCCCTCGGATGTTAGCGCCAGGTACATATAGTCTGCGGCCGCGAGCTCGGCTCCAGTTTACCACCGGCAGTGGAGGGTGAAGCTTTGACAATGCCAGCCACTCGTGCTTTCGAAACGTCAGCAAAATCATTAGATGAACGTTGGCCGAAGAACCCGAGACAGAAGCCAATAGGCAGTTTGTCAACAAGTGGCCACGAAAGCCTTAACAATTTTGTATCCTCATATACTTTTTTTAACTCTTCATATCACGGTTGTGACTTCGTCATGTAAACCTGTACTATTGTAGTTGGCATTGGTTTGCTGACGGTTCTTGTAAGAACAACAGTATCACGGAATTGTTGGCAGAAACTTACTCTCAGCCCTCCTTTCCTACCCGTAACATATTATCTTCCCGTTACACCAATATCTGGTGCTGCTGATAGTACTCTGTATTCATCTGATCAGAAAACATTTTCTTCATTCTACTTTACTACACTGGTCCTTGCTATGTCTATACTGAGCCTTTCCAAATGTGTATGTTCCCTTTTTCATTGAGTCTTGCTTCCCCATCACGTTCGAGAATCAGACATTCCACGCTCCGAATCGTAGGATGTTACAATTTCGTTGATTATTATATCTTTCTCTCTTGGTTATCTCCGCATCGACATGCCTCTCTTAGAGACCTCAATGGAGGGCAAATCCGAACTCTTTTTCTAGTGTAGAGATCAACATGCCTCTCTTGTAAATAGAGGCTAGATACAAACTTTGTGCCTTACATGCAGTGGTTTGCATTGTCGTCTGCGTCGTCATGCCATTGCTGAGTCCTTCACCTTTTACGATCTGTTTATCACCCCAAGGGCGAGAGATTACCTTGATATTGTGCTCACCCTTAGAAGTCTTTGATGAGAACGTTGGCAGATGAGGTTGACTTCTTACACAGGAGTGCTTATTCCGCCATTTATGATGACTTTTATTGTAAAGTGATGGCTGGGTTCGAATACAGGACCAATGACGTTTTGATTCTTAATTGAAGAGAATACCACTGTATCACAGGTACAGCGGGTAGCGTCGGGTGGCTATGTTGTCGGTAGCGAGCGGAGGCTCCACAAGGCGACGGTGTATCAGCTAGTGGGGCATACGGGAAAACTGAATCCAAAGAGGTTGTGTCACCCGCAAGCGGCGAACGCACTAGGGCGACCGCACTAGGCGAGGGCGAGGCCTCACGAGGTTTTTGTTATAGGCAGAGTCTACGAGACTCAAGTTGGCGTGGGTACATCCACTGACGGCTTGACAAGTCGTTGAGATATCTGATACCCAGGACTGGAGCTCTTCTGGAACAAACAGGCTGTGCGTCTGGCGGATAGTTTTACGCACGCCCGAAGAAAGCTCACACGATCGGTTACCAGGGGCCACTGAAGAGTGTAGGCAAATAGTTTCGGGATATGGCCCCCTACGCTGACTCTGACATCTCAGTGTATTGTGGAGCTTTCTGTAAGTCTGCCGGTAAATACTTTTATGTATTTACGGCTGTATACGCAGAGACTTCCACCGTTCCAGTGTTTATTTTCGGCAGTCGAGTTGTGCAGGGACCGTCGCCGATACTCTGGTCGTACTGCGGTACAGCCGAGTTTCAAGGGGGTACAGCTTACAAATACAATAGCATAAAAAATGAAAGATAGTCGAATCCTCGTGCCTCGTGAAAATGATAATCAGATGAAATGATGAACACATTCGAATTGGAAGTGGTACTGCATATAATTGACTGAGATCGTATCAGCCTGGTGAATTTCATCCACATCTATCTCCTCTTGTGTTTACAGGTTGCAGAAATTTTGTCAACTAATTTTTTCGTTGATTGGCTATCTATCAGTGCCAGCAAATAGAAAAGTTGCTCTTTGGTTCTCCACCTCTTCACTGCTCGTCCCAGAGAGCCAGTTTCCTGCTGGACTATCTTGAAAAGTTTGTGAGGTAGGCATGTCATTTTGGTGTTTTGTATGTTATCGATGTGCACGTCAGAGAGAGAGAAAGTACGTTGCGTTATTGTTAAATAACATTGGGTCTTGTCATGGCACATGTACTGTATCTCCTGAGGTGGTCATGAATATGAAGATCATAAACGACAAGATTTGATAATTATTATATCAATAGCTGACGATGTATGATAAAGAATCAACGAATGTATTATGTTGTAATGTATTCCAAGGACATTCGAGATTTAGTGTCTGTATTTTCTATTCTTTTCTCTCGTTCTGTTCTTGGACTCGAAGAGGAAAGAACGATTGTCTGAGGTTCATCTTGCTGTAACATTCTATGTAAGTTGTAAACGAAACTAAAATACAGTTGTTCATGACTTTAGACTTGTGTATGGTATATAATTATTTGTAAAACTAAACCTTGCTTGTCCTGTGTAGACGTGGCCTTAAAGGAATATTGACCATTGTTAGGCGCCATACTAGAAAATAATTACTAATTATCTGTCAGCTCATCTTCGAGACCTGCCACCGGTCATCACACGAAACTTTCTTTCAGATTCGAAGAGCTATGCAGCCTCTACAAATAATTTAATGTGTTCCACTTTCAGATTTCCTCATGGTTGTGAGATATCATCCCAGGTAAAAAGGCCTGATCACAGGGCTCTGGTTCTAGTATAAGAATTCAACCGCAAATGTATTCTTGTTATCTGATATTGGTATTTGAGACGAAACTACGATCTGAAGTTACGGGTTTTATTACTTCACATTAAAATGACCTACGAAATATTATCTGCTGCTATAAGCACATGAGTTTTAACTATAATTCCGATATATACTGAGGACTATCTGTGATAAATTGAGAGGAAGGCAATTAATTATTTATAATGCTGTAACCGCCCTGAGTACTGAGTTAGTCTGCTGATTGCTGGTCATCTATGGGTTAATAGTAATGTTGCGTTAATAAACATTGACAGTCAGAGTGCATAACTGTCTAACAATTGTAATCATAATCTTACTATAGTTATTTGTCTTTTGTTTTGACATCACTTTATTAAAAGCCATCAAAGCATATATTAAATTACATTAAACACAACCTTCGACTCTGCGCAGTGTTATGCTTCTTAATTGAAATAGTTGTTCACTTTATTAAGCGTAGAATTACTCAGACCAATGTTTTTCTAGAAGATTACGAGTAGCTTTTTGAATATATGTATTTCATTCTAAAATCGTTGTCTTGAAATATCATTTCACAGGAATAGTTCCTTTTCCCACTGCACTGTTTGTCATTACGCATTACCACATGGAACAGTTTAAATATGCACTTAGAAAACCAGCTTAGCTGCAACGCAGTTTACCGCTGTGCTTTCGAGAAATCTGCAACAAATATGTGAAGAGGCTATGTAAGTGAAAATTCTGATTAGGGCCAGATAATTTTCTTACTTTAGTTGTGGGTTTAATACAAAGAGAAGCTGCATTCAGATCAGTTACTGTTCAGTTCATATTAGGTTCTATTTAGTCAGAATGTAGCATGCGACTTTAAGTTCAATAACTGTTTGTGGCGACACAGTTTTTGGTAATACGTAGATTTTATATAGTGGTAGGTAAAGTTGGGCGAAATTCCATACAGAAACAAACTGTAGTAGGGTGACTACATATAGCGACCCGCCTCGTTTGTGCGTTGCTTTTTTTGGCAATACGTAGTCACTAGTCATATAGTGTTGGATTTCTCGAAAGCAAAAATACCGTTGCGCTAACTTTGCTTTTTCAGTCTCTCATTTAAAATTGTGTGTTTAATTTCTGAGTCGTGTGACGGCTATCTACCACTTTGTTGCTTGAACAGTTAGCATAATAGTACAGTTTGTGTGTGGATATCTTTCATTGTTGAGTATCTGCATGCACGGTAGTACAATATTCTTTGTTTGGTCGTTGTAGTAATTTAGTTTCTCCGCGAAATAGTGTTTCATCATGTCTGGTACAGCAGAAAATATGAAAGCTTGAAAGGTGGCTACACTGAGCCACAGCGCCAGAGATTGCGCCAAAGAGTATTATTCCGCCGTCTCCACTGGCAGTGCTTGCTGAGATGTCGTAGTGAAGATTGCTTGCTGAGATGTCGTAGTGAAGAGTGCTTGTCGAGAAGTCGTAGTGGAGAGTGTTTGTTCCATGTTTTATGCAGTTGTTTGATGGGCTAGACAGCAGATGTTGTGCTAATGGAGATAATGTAATGATCAGAGTGCTTTTCGTCAATATATATGAAGGTAAAATATTCCCAGTTTTTTTTCATTATTTCATTGTCTTAAATAATGCGTCATTACAGGTTCAGTCAACAAAGCATCTGGCTTGTGTTCTTGTATTAGAGTGTAATTCTGGTTATCTTGCGCAATTATAGTATTTCTATTTTTTTAATTACTTCAGTATAAATGGTATTTAAAATTTCTTGTCTTGTTGAAGAAGAACCGTGCCAGATGTGTACGTTGAATCACACTCTTACACACAGAACAATTACACTTGTGTTTTGGTTTCGTAGGTTTTATAGTTGCTGGGGACTTAATTAATTAATTGTGTTAACGAAAATTTTCTTTCATTGTTTGTTGTTATTCTATGCAGTCAGATTGCGTACAAATACTAGTCAGGGCCAACCGTTTACGAGACCTCGTAATCGGACACACAGCTACGTAAATTAAAAAGTATTTGCATTTCATATTTATATAATTAAGCCCCCATGCACGTGGCGACCGCTGCTTCGGATCGTCCCTTGGAATTATTCTGATTGTAAAAATGGTAGACAGTGGTATTGTTGTAGTAAATTGTAGTTTAGTAATTGTAGTCTATTTTGCATGTGTAGTTTTGGTAATTGTCATTCTTCTAATGGAATTTTTTTCAGAATTTAATTTGGTTGTCTTGTATACGCGTTTGACAATTTAGTGCAATTACTTCAATTGTTCGTTAATCGTGTTTGAGGGAAACATTTTGTGTGAATGGTATTGTTGGAGATAAAGAGGCATTGTGTGTATGTTTCGTACAGTGACGAGTTTTGTATGTTGTGTAAATGATTACGTGATCGATGAAAAAGGCAAAAATGTTGGATAGTCAGAATGACGAAACTGTTGACATGGCGAACTCGCCAACACAGGAGAACAGTATGATGTATAATGAAGTGGAAAACAATTTAATAAGTCGAGAAAATAGTCCGAAACCATTTCAAAATTTTTCACAATCAAAAAGTTTTCAGAATACGAGATTAACGGCAGAAGATATGGAACAGTTGATGAGTGCAATATTAAATTAGGGATCTGAATTAAAAACAATGGGATCACAGTTACGATCTGAATTAAAAACAGAGATGGAAGCAATGGCAACACGGTTATGTTCACGAATAGGGACATGTTTCAAAAACATGAAAGATGAACCAAAGAAAGAAATTAGAGAAGAAGTACAACCGATTTCAATAGAAATTAGACAAGAGGAACAGGACAGAGAACGGGAAGAAAAAGATCGCTTGATAGTACAAAAATTATCAGAGTTAAATTTACAACGTGCACACGATAAGGAGGACATATTTGAGAGAATCGAGGAATCCGTACCAAATGACAGATTAAATAACCTAACACAACAATATGAACAGTTAACTACCAAATGTGTCACTACTGAAACCCGAGTCGCGACACTTACGGCAGACGTAGATAAACAGAAAGAAAAAATAGGTGACTCATCGGAAAGAGTTGAGAAGATCTCAGATAAACTGATAAGTCTTAGTTTAAATGGGGACAGAGATTCGGATGATACAGCTCCATTACCATTTGCAGAAACCGAAGAGTACCAGAACATTAATAAGCATGTTGAAAAACAGGGAAAATTTAATGAACCCGTTAAAGGGGAAGTTGAGGCATTACGAAAGCAAGTCAAACAAATTGAAGGCGAAATCGTAGGAAAAGACAGTAGAAGAAATTTAGAATCACAAATAGCAGAGGGGTTTGAAGAAAATAATTTGTTTCATTTACGGGATGCAACAAGAGAGCGCCAGGCGCGTGAACTTGACAATAATCGACATTCGGACTGGAACAGTCACGGTAGGTCTTTGTCGCCACGAGGCGAAAACTTTGACTATAAACACTTTTTGACTGTTCGGAAATCTAAGATATTCCGCAATTCTAAGAATGACATACATCCATGTGCATGGTTAGATCAATTTACGTACGCACTTCCACGAAACTGGCCACTATGTCACAAACTGGAAATTATGTGTGGCTATTAAGGTCCTCAGGGGATTCACTACACTAAGTGAATCTGTGCCATAGTGTGCATAGGGCCCCGAGCTGTAGTGGTGCTATTTCCCTTTTAGTTTTCTGCACCGCTGCCTACTCTTTTACAATTCTTTGCATCTGTCAAAACAACTCTTCGACTATCACTCTATCTAGAGAGTAAGTAAACAATAACCAGATAAAACTATTTTACCTAAAAGTGATTTCGGAAATTACCATTTGGACTCACTGTGTCGTCATCAGCATTCATTCGTAGTTTAAACGAAATTTTACCTGTTTATCTTCGTTACAATATTACTTCATATGTTGACGATATTCTTATTGCTAAACGTTCTTGGAGTGAGCATAACAAAATTTTGGATTTATTATTAGGTATTTTTGCAAGAGTTGGCATTACAGTGAACTTGAAAAATCTGAATTTGGACGTTCTCAGGTGAAATTTCTTGGTCATATTATTTCTACAGATGGTATTCTTCCTGATCCAGAGAAACTAGATGCTATTCGTAATTATGCTGTTCCTACCACAAAACGTGATGTTCGTAGTTTCCTTGGTGTCTGTAATTTTCTTAGACGCTTTGTTAGATTGGACAATTTGGCCACATCTCGTTTATGTGAACTATCTGGAAAGAAATCTAATTGGTGTTGGGATGAGGAAGCTCAGTCAGAATTTGAACAACTTCGTGATGCTTTAGTTGCTGCTCCACTTCTTTCACATCCGGATTTATCTAAAGACTTTTGTTTGGCGACGGATTCATCATACAAAGGCCTAGGTACACATTTATTTCAAGAGATAGAAGAAAACGGCGTGGTAGTACAGAAAACTATTGCGTTTGGAAGTCGTGTTCTCTCTAATTCAGGAAATAATTATTCGATTACGGAACTTGAAGCTTTGGCTGTTGTTTGGGCTTTCACAAAATTTCGCACATTGTTGTTTGGCAGACATACTAAGGTTTACACCGATCATCGAGCTCTGGAAATTCTTATGTCGACAAAATTAACTCATGGAAGATTGTCACGATAGGCGTTGTATCTACAGGAATTTGACTTTAGTATTGTTTACATACAGGGTTCTTCTAATATTGTTGCTGATGCTTTATCACGTGCACCTATGGGTTTGAAACAAAGTGCTGAAGAGGACTGCAAAGAAAACAATTATTGCTTGATGTATATTCAAGGTGTTGCGTTTGAGAATTTTATTTCGTCTTCGCTCCAGGACATCGCTAAGGAGCAAAATAAGGATCCAATCTGGAAGGACATTAAGGAGAAGTGGAGGAGAAAGGAAAGCGTAGCGATTAGACAGTACTATTTAGTTCGCAATGATATTCTTTTTAAACGAAAATCGGTCGACAACTCTGTTTGGTTAGTTTGTATTCCTGATGAGTGGGTCAATAAATTGATTTGGTACACACATTTCAGTTATGCACACTTTGGTCCCAGAAAATGCTTTCATAAATTACGAGATAATTGCTACCTCAGTAATATGGAAAAACGTATTCGATCTGTTCTTGCCAAATGCAAATTACGTCAAAAGCTAAGCCGCCAACTATTTCTCACAGAGCACCGTTGTTTCCTATCATTCCAGCGAAATTAAAGGACATGGCTGCAGTCGATTTGTTCGGTCCAGTGGTTCGTTCTACTAATGGTTTTGCGTACATTTTAGTAGCAGTGGAATTGACATCAAAATATGTGTGTTTCACACCTTTACGCAAAGCAACAGCTCATTCAGTATCTAATGCTTTCATCAAACATTTTCTTAAAGAAGTGGGTAATGTTGATAAGGTTATATCAGATAATGGATCACAGTTTCGCTCTAAAATTTGGCTTCGTACTCTACGGCGTCGTAAGATTAAACCAATTTTCATTTCACTTTTTCACCCTCAATCTAATGCTTCAGAGAGATGGATGAAAGAAATCAATAAATTGTGTCGACTTTATTGTCATCAGAATCACAGAACTTTGGATCAGTATCTTCATATTTTTCAAAACATTCGGAATGAACTTCCTAATGATTCAACTTCTTTACCACCTATATTAATATTAAAAAACAAAGCACCGACAAATCGCATTTCTAAAATCGTTCCTTTTCCGCCGACACGGAAACTGCGGCATTCTGAAGTTGTCAACATGGCTCTACAAAATATTGCATCTGCGGCTGCTAGAAGAGAGAAATCAGCTAAGCGTCCTGGTCGTTTAAAAATCTTGTCAGTTGGTCCAAAGGTGTTAATTAAGTCTCATCGTTTGTCTCACAAAGGAAAAGGCTTGTGTAGCAAATTTTTTCTGCTTTATAACGGTCCATATAGAGTTCGCAAAATTATACATGATAGCACTGTTGAAGTAGAAACTCTTAAATCTCGGCGCTCTAAGGGAATACATCATATATCTAACGTTAAAATTTTTGTGGAATGACGTACTTTAGAGAAACTAACAGCTACATGTAAACATGCAGAGAATACAAGGATACCGCGCTGTGTTTTGGCGGCGGCACATACTCAAAGCAACAGTCAAGTCTGCGCGCCGCACAAGGCAGTCGTTGACCGAAAACAATTGCTTCCTACGTCACGCGCCTACAGCTGATCGAGCACTCAGTGCGAATGCACTGACAGCCGTAAACAAATACACAGTCTAATTTCTCCGATTAAATTCAGTATAAAGCTATAGTGACTTGATGAATTATGTCATTAACGTTCAGTATTTTTCAGGATACGGTTCTATAAAATATTTAAGAACTTCAGGTAAATTCTGTGTGACTCCGACGTTAAGAGGACTTGCTATCGAGAAAATTTCAGGAAGAATGTTATTTCCAAGAAGAAACGAATAAACTAAAAAGGTAACGATTAATTGAGTTTATTTTTCAGGTAACATATTTCCACTTAGGTACGTACTTTAGACGTAATTTGCTGCTCGCGATTACGTGATTTATACTTTGTGTTTACTGATTTTGAATATGATTGATTAATGAACAGGGTTGTTACTTATGTATATTATGCATTGCTTGGCTGCACTGCTTTTTCACTGATGTCATATTTTTTTTTTATTATGTGCCTGCTGTGCTTATTTATTTAAATTATAATGGTCACCTGATTAATTGTGCTGACTGTGGTTATGTATGTAAGTTATACTTTGTGATTTATCTGCTTGCGCCTTCATGTTTACTTATTAAGATTACATATGAACATTTATTTGCTTATGCTGATATGATGCTAATGACCTGTTTATTATGTTAGATAACATATTTGCTGCCTTGCTTATGGATTGCATATTTACACATTTCTGTTTTGTTTTCATAACTACTCTTTAATTTGGTATATAGAACTGCTGATATACTGTGTACGAACGTAGAGTTTAGGTTACACTATGGTATTAATTACAGATAATTCGCTTGGCAGAGCCTCGTTGTAGGAATTGTGCTGCATCCACTTGTTGGCATTCTGTTCTCCACTGGTATATTTACTCAGTATTGCATGTTTTGCTTACGCTCAGTGCCTTATATTTTTAAGATAAGAAAATGAACTGCTATAATTCGACGAACGACCTTAGTACAAGAAACTTCATAGAAGTCACATGAGCTGGAGGTTTTATGGAAGCTGTAGAAATTTATGCTAATAGGAAGGAAGCTAACGACATGACATACCAACACTAGGGTTAGACCATTGACAGTTATTACACTGCATTCTTCGTGAGCAATTGAAATAGGAAGTGACACTGGACACAAGAAATACTCCACATGTACGTTTCTGATTTGCCATGATTCTTGAAGTGGTGTACACACTATGAAATATTACTATCATTCATACCACGTAATCGTACTTAATTACTGAGAGTTATTCAAACTAAAGTCTGTTAGAGGTCATGTATGCATTTTTTTTATTTAATGATGGACAAGGTAACCGAAATGTACTTTATAATTCATAATGAGTAGAAGACTTGGCTCAGATGGATTACACAGAGGTTGTGTGTGGACATTGTGTCTTTGGATTGTATGGGATGATGAATTGAAGTTTGCACTAGGATTTTATCTGTACTTGTGCGAGGAGACTGACTAGAGGAAAGAGTTCTTATGGAAGTGAAATAATATTGGTAATAAGGTTTACATGTATCGACGTGTTGAAAAGGTATTATTGAGGTATTGAGATTATGTGAAGTTGATGATTATTGGAGTTTTGGTGGACAAGAGGTAAGGTAAATGATATTGATGATAAGGTCTATATGTAATGACGTAAGAGGTATTATTGAAGTATTAAGATTATGTGATGCTAATGATTATTGGAGTTTTGGTGGATAAGAGGTAAAGTAAGTGAGGAGCATATTTTTTTGTTGGTTTATATGGAACAAGGAGGTTGAACATGGCAGACTAGAACACTCAAGTAGAAGCAAGATTGTCTGCACACACTTTGTTAAATCAATAAGCAGTATATACTTTTTTTTGGAGAGAGGAAGTAATTGCATATCTTGGCACACTGACAGTTGTTCACCAACCGTACATTTTGATCTGGCTTGGCAAACATTGGTCTTGACATGATGACTATGACGTTGACTGACTATTATTGACTGTTATACATTGCTGCCACTACTACTTGATACACATGATGAACATCAAATTTTGACAGAATTGCATTTACACAGTTAACACTATTTAATTACACAGTAGTACTTAATGTGGATGAAAGATGAGTGAGTGTGTTTTGTGTGTTTTCCCTTCCTAATCCCAGAAAAGTGGTACCGACTTACCTCCTAAGTATTATTTTACTTGTTTGTTGAGGCTTGCACTGACACCCATAAGTATTGTAGGTTTGCTGATGTTTGTATATTTGTAATACTTAATATGACAATTATCCAATATGATTTCTGTGTTTCTTATAATTTATGTGTTTAGTGTAAGAGCATTGATAATAATTTTGTAAAAGCAATTGTGTGTGCCTTCAAACTGTTGTACGTGCTTGCACCTGTTCAACATGATGGGTGCCACTTGCAAATGTCTAATTTCTGCTGAGAAACTCTGATGAACTGTCTAATTAGAGATAGTGAATATTATGGACTGTTATGCACCTGCTCGACATTACTGGGTGCCACTGATGGACTGTTTTTACTGAAATAATGTCACTTGTTGCTGTGTGTACTTGTTTGGCACTGCTGGGTGCCACAGATGGAACTACTTCTACTGAAATGTCACTTGTTGGGGTCTGCACCTATTCAACATTACTGGGTGCCACAGATGGAACTGCTTCTATTGAAATGAAGTCACTCGTGGTGTCTGCGCCTGTTCAACATTGCTGGGTGCCACTGATGGACTGCTTTTACTGAGATAATGTCACTTGTTGGTGTCTGCACCTGTTCAACATTGCCGGGTGCCACTGCTGGAACTGCTTCTACTGAGATAATGTCACTTGTTGGTGTCTGCACCTGTTCAACATTGCTGGGTGCCACTGATGGACTGCTTTTACTGAGATAATGTCACTTGTTGGTGTCTGCACCTGTTCAACATTGCCGGGTGCCACTGATGGAGCTGCTTCTACTGAGATAATGTCACTTGTTGGTGTGTGCACCTGTTCAACATTGCTGCTGCCACAGATGGACTGCTTTTACTGAGATAATGTCACTTGTTGGTGTCTGCACCTGTTCAACAATGCTGGGTGCCACTGATGGACTGCTTCTACTGAAAAGATGTCACCTGTTGGTGTCTGTACTTGCTCAACACTGCTGAGTGCCACTAATGGAACTGCTTCTGCAGAATGATGTCACTTGTTGGTGTCTGCACCTGTTGACCATTGCTGGGTGCTACTGCTGGAACTAATCATTCAAAGCATTTTATGTGAACATTTGTATAAACTGATTTTTTGTGTATTGTGTAAACTATTATAATTAAATAATATTATAATTAAACAGCAAACGAGGATAAAAATACATGACATAAGAGTATATAGAGGGGTAACTCTTAGCGATCATTATTTGGTAAATTCAAAATTTTTATTCCCCTTCAGAGGAAAAAGCACTGAAGAAAATCGAAATTGTCCTATAGAAAATATACAAACAGAAATCAAAATTCCTAAATATAATTTGAATAGTTTTGAGAATGAAAGAACAATATTTTTATATCAAAAGATATTAGATGGAAAACTGGTAGAAACAGAGTTTGATAATACAGAAGATCAATATCATTATATTGTAAATAAACTACATGAAGCCGCCAAGGAAGCTTTCAGAGAAACAGAAGAAACACGTACAAACCATCCATTATACTACTGGAATGAAGAAATTAAAAAGGAAGTGAAATTAAAGAAAGAAAAATATTTAAAATGGTTAAATACCAGAAATCTTCAAGATAAAATAGAGCTTACTGCACAACAAACGAAAATCCGGAAAAGGTTGCAGAAGCAAAAAACAAAGTTTGGGAACAGTCATGTCAAAAAATTGAATCCTATATTGGTGGTAAAAGAAACACAGAAGCATGGAAAACTATAAAAAATTTAAGAAGGAATTCCAAAGAAACGACACATATTAAATATATTACTCATGACTCTTGGGAAAAATATTTTAAAACTTTATTAACAGAAAACAGGGAAGAATACTTAGGAAACCCTGAATATAATGAAATGATAGATCTACAAGCAGAGATTTACATCCGTTTGGAAATAGAGACAGTAAAAACTGCAATTAAATCTTTAAAGAATGGAAGGGCTACAGGCATTGGAGGTATTCCTGCAGAATTATTAAAATTAGGAACAAAGAAATTAATGGAATTGTTAAGAAACCTTTTCGAAAGATGTTTAAATGGGGAAGATGTCCCAAATGATTTGAAAGTAGGATATATTTCAGTGATACATAAAAAAGGAGCGAAAGATGAGTGTAATAATTATAGGGCAATAACAGTGACCAATACCTTCAGTAGATTATATGGAAGAATTATTAAATATTTGTTAGAAGAAGAATACAAAGAAAAGGAGGCTGAAGAACAAGCAGGTTTTAGAGCTGGAAGATCAACAATTGATCATATCTTTTGCCTACAACAAATTATTGAAAAAAAATGGTTCGGGCACAACCTGTACATTTAGTATTCATAGATATAGAAAAAGCCTATGATAGTGTGCCTTTATCCAGTCTATGGAAAGCTTTAATATTAATAGGAATAAATCCAAGAATAATTAAAGCAATTCAAAATTTATATAAAAATTCTATTTCAAAAATACAAATTGGTAAATATCTATCACATGGATTCCAAGTCACAAAAGGATTACGTCAAGGATGTAGCATCTCACCTACATTGTTTAAAATATATACAAAAGTAACTTTACAGAATTGGAAGAAAAAATGTCACGCTATGGGAATACCAATAAATGATAGAACAATATACTCGTTACAATTTGCAGATGACCAACTGATTATAGCTCAAGACTATGAGGACATAGAGTATATGACCAGAAAATTGATTCAAGAATACAAAAAATCAGGTCTAAATGTAAACATGAATAAAACAAAGTACATGGTAATTGGTGGAGTGAATGGAGACTTAATATTAGAAGAAGGGATGCGAACAATAACGGCTACTGAGGAATATAAATATTTAGGTGTGAAAATTACAAATGATGGGAAACAGGACAAAGAAATTAGATCAAGAATAAATTCTGGAAAGACGACAATCTCTTTATTAAATGGAATTCTCTGGGACACACACATGACAACTGATAACAAAATAAGGATTTTTAAAAGAATAGTTAGGAGCATTATTACATATGGTTCAGAAGTGTGGACAACAAAATGGCAACTGAAATCAAAATTATTAGCCACAGAAATGGATTTCTGGAGACGTTCAGCAAGAATATCAAGACGAGAAAGAATAAGAAATGAAGTAATCAGAGACAAGATGAAATGTAAAAATTCAGTTATTGATTTCATCGAGCACAAACAACTTAAATGGTATGGACACATCAGACGAATGGAACAGCTATCAAAATGCATAATCGACTGGGTACCAATTGGAAGAAGAAAAAGGGGACGACCACCTGATACATGGATACAGGGAGTTCAGTCAGCAATGAGGAAGAACAACATTCCTGAAGATTTATGGACAAATAGAGAAGAGTGGAGAACAATAATTAGTGACTTACTGTAATCTAGAATAGGTGCTGGAAAAATGTACTCACATTGTAAATCCAGAATAATAATAAAGTGTAAACTATTATGTAAAGTCACATGTATGAAAGAAGTTGTATTGCTTACTGTATTTCATATATTAGATTATTGAAAGGTCAGTGCAAAGCCAAAATTTTATCTAATTATGTGATATTTAGGTATTAATATTATCTTTTATTTTTGTCTGTATTTTTGTGGACGAATTTGGTGGTATTTTCACCACTAATGCTGGCAAAAATACCATCAAATTCTGGCCCGTGGAGGAGGGGCATATGAAAGGTGGCTACACTGAGCCACAGCGCCAGGGATTGCGCCAAAGAGTATTATTCCGCCGTCTCCACTGGCAGTGCTTGCTGAGATGTCGTAGTGAAGAGTGCTTGCTGAGATGTCGTAGTGAAGAGTGCTTGTCGAGAAGTCGTAGTGGAGTGTGCTTGTTCCATGTTTTATGCAGTTGTTTGATGGGCTAGACAGCAGATGTTGTGCTAATGGAGATAATGTAATGATCAGAGTGCTTTTCGTCAATATATATGAAGGTAAAATATTCCCTGTTTTTTTTTCCATTATTTCATTGTCTTAAATAATGCGTCATTACAGGTTCAGTCTACAAAGCATCTGGCTTGTGTTCTTGTATTAGAGTGTAATTCTGGTTATCTTGCGCAATTATAGTATTTCTATTTTTTTAATTACTTCAGTATAAATGGTATTTAAAATTTCTTGTCTTGTTCAAGAAGAACCGTGCCAGATGTGTACGTTGAATCACACTCCCACACACAGAACAATTACACTTGTGTTTTGGTTTCGTAGGTTTTATAGTTGCTGGGGACTTAATTAATTAATTGTATTAATGAAAATTTTCTTTCATTCTTTGTTGTTGTTCTATGCAGTCAGATTGCGTACAAATACTAGTCAGGGCCAACCGTTTACGAGACCTCGTAATCGGACATACAGCTACGTAAATTAAAAAGTATTTGCATTTCATATTTATATAATTAAGCCCCCATGCAAGCTCCTCTTAGCACAACACAACAGACGGTATTGAAAAATATCGAGCCGGTACAGGATGAGATAAACCTCTTTGTCCAATTAGCAAATACTAGTAGTTTATATGAGATTGCTGGAAATTGCGCGGATCCCGATTATTAACCAGTTTAGGGAACAAAAATTAAACCGAACCAACAATAGGTAATGAAAATGCTAATTCTGAAGTGGAGTCGGTCGGCGACAAGACGCCGCAATCAAGCGAAGATTGCAAAAGTTACCAAAGTCGTACGAAACCACAGGTGGAATTATAGGCTGGATATCTGACGTCGTCCATATGACGCACAATCTTCGCAGTTGAAGAATTATTATTGTGATACAAGTAATTACCGGAGCTCTTATTAAGAACTAAATGAAAGGCGTCACAAGAACTTCGCTAATGAGAACATGCGTAATCATATACATCATAACAATCAAACCAGCCACAGACAGTACCCTCACTCAGAAGGTAATCATACAAACTGTAGTGGATGCACTTCGGGTAGATCGAATCCGCAAAATGCACGGCACAACAACAGCTATGCAAATACCTACCAACACAGTCGGCACCAACAGAATCATAGAATCAGCATCGTAACTCACAGTGTCAAAATTATGGAAGGACAAGCTCAGGGCAGCAGACAGAAATAGGTGAGGTGAGGTCACCAAATGCAGGGGATAGTCAACGACGAGGAAGCAATACAAGACAATGACTAACGACTTCGACAGCATACAACACTGTGGAACACACAACAGAAGCCGCTGTCTAACTTTGAACGTCGTGCGTTGTGGAGACATAAGAGACATTTTGTTGGAAGAGACTGATGACAAACTAAACTCTGTAGTACATCCAATATTAAATATTCAGTAGCTAACATTACTTTTTCCGCTGTCCTTCTCTCTGGTAGTTCCATTTCTGTTGTCAGTGACACTGCATTCCACAAATGTATGACAACATCAGAGTGTCCGAATATACCTTTACGCACGATTAAAATACAAGGAGCGATATCTGGAAAAAGTGTTGACTTGAAGCATCAAACCTGTTTAGACTTTGTATAAAGAAATTGGATGAATTTCTTGATTCTTCCACTACCATCCACTGAAACAGTATTAAGAGTAGATTTTCTAAACAGATGTAAAGCTGTTTTGAATTTCAATGACGTAGAAGTAGAAATGGAAGTGGAAAATAAGTCAGTTGCATTAAGATTTCAAGGCTGGATCACGAAACGTGAAGAGGAAATAAATTGCTTATCTTTTTTGATACATAATGAATTGCAAATTCTATACGAGTATTTTCGTTATGACACAAGTCGTGCAAATACCGTTTACGATGAAATGGATGCGGAAATCCATATACAGAATCTCTTTCAGGAAAAGTTAGAGTAGAGCAATGTAGAGGGACTGAAAGGAATAATCTTCCTGACATTTTGCGCACACATTCCATTGTTTGTAGAAGTAGTGCAGGAACTATTAAGCGTTTTCTACGTGAATTCCAGATCAAAGAGCACAATCAGTTTTGCGTTAAACCACACATAATTCGAGGCAGCTACAAAGATAACGTGGAGGCAAAAATTCAGTCCATGATAGGACAGGGAGTCATAGATACCGAATTCATTTAATATAACAGGCCACTACATATTGTGTGGAAGAAACACGGCTCAGTCAGTCTTGTTTTATAGATTCTAGACGGATTAACACTACTATTTGAACAGAAACAGACAGACCACAAACATCGGAAGACCTCTTGCAAAATTTCTATGGTGCGCGAATTATACCTCAGCGTAAGTTTATGGCAAACATAGCTACACCCAGATTGTATATTTAATACTGCTTCCTTATGTTTTGGTGTGTGCTACTAGTTTCATAAATTACCCTTTTGGCCTCAACATTTTGTCAGCTGCCTTTATTCGAGGCTTGAACGCTATTTTACCTGACTACTTGAAACGACATATAACATCCTATGTTGGCGATGTGATTATAGAAGAAAAACCTTCGTCACAGCATAACCGTATTTTGAGCTGTGTATTGCACCATTTTGAGGATTCGGGAATCACTGTCAGAAAAAAAAAACACAAGAGTAAACTTTCTTGCTCATTCAATTTAATCAGACGGTATTGAACCAGACCCAGAGAAACTTAAAGCAATTAGGGTTATCCCCCATCCTATTACAAAATTTCAGTTCAAAGTTTTCTTGTTTTAGCAAATATTTATCGCTGTTTGCGAAACTCCTAGCCACTCCTAACTTATGTTCATGTACTGGAATAAACACCACACGACACTGGGATCAAAGTTTGAAAGAGGCACTTCTTAATGTTCCAATACTTGGTAATCGTGATTTATCACGAGACTTTTGCTTATCGTCTAAACTTGGGCTTGTCGCTCATCTACTCCAAGAATTTGAAGACAATTGTATAGCTGCGTAGAGAAGTATAGCCTCTGCCAGTCGTGTCTTGTCTAGATCTGAATGAAATTATTCTGAAACTGAGCAGGAAACATTGGCAAATACATGAGCATTTTCTAAATTTCGATTCTTCTCATTTGCGAAACGTACTAAGGTGTTCACTGAATTCGATCACTCCAATTTTTAATATCATCAGGACTGAACCATGACCGTTTGAAACGATGGGCTTTGTATCTACAAGAGTTTAACTTCACTGTTGTTCACGTTCCTGGTACTCAAAATGTTGTAGCGGACTCTTTGTCACGTCCTCCTACTCGTTTTGCCAAGACCACTTCTGAAAATGATTTAGGGAAATTTTCAATTTGTTGCGTGGACAGAAGGTAGCCTTTGAAATCTTTATCTCTTATTCTAGACGAGACATAGGGCAGGAACAGGATAAAGAACCTAACTGCAAAGATGTTAAAAGCAAATGGTATGACAAAACAAACATTGCAATAGGACAATTTTATTTGGTTCGTAACAACATTGTTTTCAAAAGATGTACACGCAGTGACTATCTTTGGGTTGTGCTGATATCCGATGATTTTGTAAATAAGGTTATTCTGGTATACACATCTCAGCTTTTCTCACTTTGGTCCGAGAAAATGGTGTCACCAGCTTCATACTACTTGTCACTTTAATAACATGCAGAATAGACTATAGGAAGTTTTAGCAAACTGCCATGTCACAAAGCCAAACCATCAATCATTACATATCGAGCACCATTATTTCCTATAATTCCCTCTAAAATAAAAGAGTTGGCTCGAACATATGTGTTAGGACTTCTTATCAGATCGCTCGATGGATTCTCATACATTTTTGTTGCTCTTATAAGTAAATGTTTCCCTTTATTATCTACAATAATGATCGAAGCAGTAGAAATGAGTTAAAATCTATGCTGCCACCGGATCTCGAACCCAAAGCTTCTTACTCGATAGGCAGAAATGCTAAGCATTACACTATCGCAGATCAATCGTTAATACTGCAGCGCTAACTACTCAAGTTGAGTGCCCTCCCCAACATAAACTTCAATTGATATCTTCTGCTTATTTTCCCTTACATTGTCACTACTTCCAGGGCTCCCCGACATTGGAGTAGCACCCCAGCGTTGGACATAATGGAAACGTCCTGTGCCATAGGAATCTTATAGATGTTATAATTAAATGTTTCCTTGAGACATTTCTTCTGCATCGATCATTATAGTAGATTTTTGTTGCTGTTGAACTGAATTCAAAATTAGTTTCATTCACTCCTTCACGAAAAACTACTGAAAAGACAATATCCAAAGCCCTTGTCAATAATTTTGTACGAGAAGTTGGTCACACTGATAAACTCATTTCCGACAACAGACCTCAAGTTCAATCAAATATTTGGTTACGAGCTTTATGACGTCACAAAATTAGACCGGTTTTTTTTTCACTGTAATGGTCTTATTCCAGTCCCTCAGAATGCATTAAGCGAGAAATTAACAGGCTGTGCAGAATATATTGTCATCGTAAACACCAGACTTGGGACAAACGCATTCACATATTCCAAGAGATACTCAACGAGTTGCCATACGATTCCACATCGTTATCTCCGCTACTTGTACTCAAAAATCAACTATCATCAGAATGTATCAGGGAATTAATACCATTTCCAGCTTAAAAAGCTTGCAACACAGGGAAGTCGTAGATATAGCACTATCCAACACCAAAAAGGTTGCAGGAAGAAGAAAGAAACCTCAGCAAGCACGAGTAAACATCAAAAAGCTACAGTCTGGACAGAAAAATCTGGTTAAATCTCACAAATTATCTTGTAAATGCTGGCATCTTAGTCACAAATTCTTACGTTTGTATAGGAGACGTGGCAACTGAAACTATTTAGACAAACAAAGCAAGGGACATCATCATATTTTGCATATTAAACAATATATAGAATAATTCTGTTTAGTAGAGTTGTACCCAGACGATGGAACTGCATATCACCTATTCGAAAATACTTCTTCAATTACAGTTCACAGCAACAGTTAATGATAACAATGCTATTGCACTTTATTCCTGAGCGACTCCCGTCGCGTGGCTGGTCACTTTTGACAAGAATCGGGCGACTATCGCTGAGCAACAAACTTCGTTTATTTCACAACAACTCCAGAGATCTACTGCGACGACGCGTACACTAAACAGACAGTACGAAATTTGAAATTTCATCTAGAAACCGATTAAGAATAAATAATTCCAAGTAAAATGAACAGTGAGAGTATAATTTTTTTATATCAGTTCTGAGTCGATACACAGGTTTTCATCTACAAACCGATTAAGAATAAATAATTCCAACTGAAATGAACACTGACAGTATATTTTCTTTATATCAGTTCTGAGAGGATACACATGTAATCAGCAATATGTTGTACACTTGAGAAATATTTTTGGCTGTAAAAAGTGATGGTAATACAGGGACGTGTAACACTTTCTGGCAATTTTGATGAGATATACAGACTGCTGGGATGGTAGCTGCTTTGTCTGTGAAGGAGAGTGATAGGTATTTAAGAATATGAAGTTTTTCGGGATTTATTGTGAGGCAGTGATGCTGCGTTTACTGAACTGTAATATTTACGATTATACTCGTAGCTAAGAATTGTTGTTTACGTGGAAATAAGTGGACGTAAAGAGAACAGAGAAATATTACTTCAAACTGATGTTGAGATAAATACAGTGAAGGTGACTGATGTTGTAATAGGATAATGAGATTTATGTTTGTGAGGTACAAGAAATGACAGTTAAGAGATTTGTGATGCATACAGTAATAGAATTAGGTAATGATTACGATGATTAATGAAGAGAATGAGTGGGTAAAGGTTAGGCAATGGGGGACCCTATTTCTTGTTGGAGTTAAGGGTAAGTTTTTGAAAAAAAAATAATGTGGACAGATATTAGTAGTTAATGAAACTGAGGTGACTTAAGGCAACACAGTTATTTCCATGATGAGGATTTAATAATTATATGATGCAAATTTCTCAACCTTTCGAGTAAATATAAGAGCCCTTTATTTACACTAAATGTAACATTTATACCATGCCAAAATTCGAGAAGTTAATATTTTTGTCTCCATTTGTGCAGAGAAATTTTTTATCGTTGATGTGGCTCAGCGTTGATCGCTTTTCTGTACTCTGACAAATCCTGTAATAAATGGAATGTCATTGAATTTTGTAATATGTCTTCGTGGTAGTGTCTATTCTCTTGTTTATGCTGATGAACGACATTTTTTTCTGATTTGTATGTAGCTACATGCACTCAAAATTTAGCTTCTACTGAGTTCTGTAAAACTAATCTGCCTTTTCTTTGTTTAACTGATTAACTTTACATACATATGAAACGATGTCATAACACTCTATGTCTTCGGGATATTTTAAATTTTGAAAGTGAAGATGGAAGTCTTCACTAGTGAGGTGCCACATGGACAGACAATATACAAGTAATATGTGGGATACTAATGATGATGTATATGTTACTTTTCAGCCTTACGTGGTCACTTTTTTTTACTTTTCGGATTTTTTTTCCATGCCATAGTATATGATTCTTTCATACACATTTTTCTAGTAACATATTGTTTGAAGTTATAGACGGTCTCGCTGTATTTACATGTGCTGTAACATAATAACATGCATTGCTTTAAATTAATGAATTTTCAAGTTGTATTTGCCTTTTATATTTGTGTCATTCGTTGAGTTTCTTCATAATGCATATTCTGTGTATAAATTTTTTCTATGGGACGCAAAACCATTAATAGAATAATTATGTTGTGTGCAGCACTGTAGGGAGCTCTCATAAGTCATGCCAGATGTATAAGAAATCATGAAAGTTGTGTAACAAGCAAACAAAGGGAAGAATGTAACAAAGAGTTAATAAATGTTTACAAAGATGAATGTAAAACGAAATAATGAGGTAGGGAAAACATGAGAAATTATTAGGGAATGTAACGAAATATGAGAAATAATTAGGTTGGGCAAATATGAGAAATGATTAGGTAGGGTTACAAAATATGAAGGTGATTAGGTATGGCAAAGATGAGAAACGGTTAGATATCGCAATGGATCTAAATAATATAAACTTATGAGTACATATGGAATAAATGACAGAAAGTAGCAAATAGGACAGCAAACAGTAGTATTTGTTGAAAGTTTGATACGATTATGCACAAGGATGAAAAGGTGCACAAACTAAGGGATGAAATATTACTAGATATCATGCTAATTACTGACTATATTACTTATAGTCATAGATTTACGTTTGACTTACTGCATAGAGTGTTATCTGTTGTGAAACTTGGTTACTCCCTAATCCACATTTTAACTAATTATATATATATATATATATATATATATATATATATATATATATATATAAATTTGTGTGTTCTCATTATCTGTGTGTGTGAGACCACTATCCTTATGTGTTTATGTCTTGTGTGAGATGACTAACCATATGTGCCTCTTTATACCTTGGACTGTATACTTTTGTGGATTTCACTTGTGTCCCCATAAACATATTTATTTCAATATATGTAAAATCCTCTGTAGGGTCACTCTGCACAGATATTATAATTATTTATTATCATGCCTATTACTGTACATTGTTTGACATGATTTCACTATACCTTGCCGCAATTTTTTTTTAGTGTTCTAAGTACATAGATACTTGTTTCCATTACACTACATCTGCATTCTGTATATACAATATGTCAATTCCTATTATTCCTGTCCTAATGTAGGTGATTGTTTATTGTAAATGCAACAAATTGTAACTGACTGACCATTCACCACAAATAATTGACACTTCCCAAGGCAGAAGAAATATGCCTGTTGATCATATACTGAAACATATTCTGCCAAATACACTGATACAAGCTGCAATTGACTTTCATAATGAACCGGCCGACACTACAAGATGACTTTGGAGTTATTAATGGATGTACAGTCTGCTTCAAGCAGATACTATGACATCTTACTGTTTGTGAATATGTGGGGTTGTCAGCTGAGAACTGTGTTTAGTCTCACTGAGGCCAATTCCCCATAATGTTCCACAACTGTGACGTTATGCAATGAGGTAAAGGAAGTTTGGTCTTTGGTGACAAGAACAGTCTTCTATTTATTCTCACCATGCAGCTTATTTCTGCCATATGTGACAGTTCATCAAAACTGTAGGCCTTATGTAATACAGACACTCTGAGCAAAAACTGTGTAGCTCACCAATATAACTTAAATACAAAATGTGACACATAAAGTTTCAAAATAACCCTGTGCAGAACGTTCTCATAGACACAAAAATTTATTACCTACTAGAGGTGAATTCTATTGCTTAATCTTTCACATTTTCTTGAATTCTGTATAAAGTTTTTGCTTATAGTTATTGAACTCTTATACTTGTTAAACAATTTTCCTCTTTGAATTTGTAATGCGTTTTCCTTATGTTTCTATACATAATGTTTAGCATTCAGTCCTTGTTCATCCCTATCTGAAATGACCTTCATACAGCCCATGGAGTAAGGTGGAGGATATGAAAGGTGATCATGTCACTTTGGTATTTGTACATCATCGATGTGCACATCAGAGAGAGAGCAAATTATGTTATTGTTAAATAACCTTTGGTGTTGTCATGGCACAGTGTTGGCCTCTGCGTAGCCTGATGCATTCTTAGTTGAAGTGTGGTAGTTGATGGACATATTCAGTAGTGCTGTGTTGACTTGTGATGACATCTGCTAGATGTACGGGAGATTTAGAAGATGAAAAGTTACTTCAGTATTTAAGGCCATAGTTTTTCCCAGTTAATAGAGATAGGACTATAACGAAGTCGGTGTTCCCTCATAAAAGGATCTATATATCTCACGACTATGCCATATACATTCAAGAGGCATCAAGTAGATTCTTAGTGGAAATTGTTGATGATTTTGCTATATTAGCAATTAAATATTTGTGGCCTTTCTATTTCAAAAAGTCTTGCCTCTAGGAATCAAGGAAGGAAATATTTCCTAATGAACTTGAAATTTCCTTTTACCCTTCTATATGGATTACTTCTGAGTATGATGCAAGATATTCTGGACCAGTGAAAGCAAAGTAATTCATTGATGGTTCTGTCATACATGTATTTCAATATCTTAGCAGATTTTCTAATGATCCTGTACTTCACAATGAGTTAACACGTCCTGAAAAAATGAGGGCCCACCAATGTCATAAGAAATAGATTCAAAGTGTTGAGATATATTCCTCCTGAGTATATGGAATGTTGTGAACAATTTCGAAAAGCTTATAGTGGGGGTGGGATTAACAATGACATTGGTGAACAAGAAGGGTAACTCGTTTTAATGTCTTTTGCTTCACCACTGTTATAAGAAGGATAGCTACAGCTCAAAAAGTGAATAAAACAGTAATGATTCCTTTGGGGTTTCCAATCATAATGGAAAATTTTTGCCTACGCCTAAAAATTTGGCATTTGTGACTCATGAACCTTTTTAAATGAACGAGTTACTTTCGACAAAGATCTACAAGAACCACATGAGTAAATTCTTTTGTTTGCAACTATTATTACGAACTATCTCGTTGCCTTAAATGGGTACACACATTTAGTGATTCAATTCCCAAAAATTTTCACAAGAAAATTCGACGATTGTTGATAGCAACTGAAGAGAGTTTCGTGATAGACCAGGGGCTCTATGTCCTGTATGTTTTAAAGGAAAGTTCTGACACTGTTTAGTATTTATGCTTAAATATTAAAAAGGAGAAATTATTTGTGAACTGATATGGAAAGCAACGCCAACGCAGTAGTTAACGGACGGACTGATACTAATAAAACAATCAGGAACGATGGACGATGTTTACGACGAACAATAAAAGAGTTAGCCCATCAAGCCGCTACAGCAGATCAACACGTGAAATATAAGTATAAAGTATTTTATAATAGGTTCCCGAACACATGGCAACGATGGTACAGCAACCAGTAGTAAACGATGAAGATACAAACGGTCAGTCTTTGCCCCAGGGATATATTTATTAGTTATTCACCAATGACGCGTTTTGCCTGATTCAGGAATCTTTAGACCGGCCTACACAAAAATATGCGTATTGTAAGAAGTGGCATGGCGCTATTTAGCAAAATTATAGTTACTAGCATGTAATTGTAGCAGGGCTTACCTAATATTCGATGATGTTATTAACATGGTAAATTTAGCGTACACAACACCTCAGTGAATATCTGCTCATGTCATATATTTGGAAACAACGCGCGGCAACTTGCAAATGAGTATAACATAGTATGACCGAAAAGTTGATGTAGGAGAAGAAGGAAAGCAACAGTTTACCTTGTTGAGGCATGCGACGTGTCCCTTTGAACGCAGACCAGGATCAGGCCTACATAGATCTGTTACCATGCAAACTACTTCTCTGAGAAGGTTGCATGATAACTATTTCTGTGAGATGCGCTAAGAAGATAGTACTGGGCACGGGAACATAATTAAGTGTGCACCAAGTTTCCGCATCTCATGGCAGTTGGTGTCAGTTAGTTGTTAGTTACGGGGTATTATTTAGGTGCCAAAATAGGGAAGGGTTAAACAGCAAGTTATGGGAGCTACTTCGAGTCATATATACAACAGCTTTTAAGAAAATTGTGGAAAATCCCTTTACATATGTGGATCAAACTAACTAGTCGAACAAAAAGTAAAATAATGTGCTGTGGTCCGGGAAAGTGAAAACACATGAAGGACCTCCAAATGTAAATGGTAATTATCAAGGATGGATGACAAGCCTATGCATGCCTGATCCTATTTTTCATTCATTGGACTACGATGCTTCCCTCAACAAGGTAATCTGTCGTCTTTTCTTTTTATTCTGTTTCGTGGAGTGTTAAACGTACTGGTTGAAAAAAAAACACAATACTGAGAAATAATTAATATAGATTAATGAAATTTCTGAAATACATTAGTCTAGTTAACTTATTTAAGTGGGTAACATTGCAAGTTCACAGGCTAATTTAAGGGCGAGATAAGCAATTGGGAATGTGAAATGCTCCTCCTTTAATACGCAAAGTAACCGCCAGAATTTAGAATGAAAGCATGGTAATGGGCAGGCGTTGAGTTTACAGGTGCCGGATATCATTATGAGGGATGGTGTCCTATGTCTGTTACAGGTGGTCGGTCATTACAGGGAAGGTTAATGCTGGTTCTGTATGACGCTGAAATTTTCGTCCGATAATTTCCCACATGTGCTAGATTGGAGACAGATCTGGTAATCGGGTAGGCCAATGCACCATCTGGACACTTTGTGAAGTATGTTGGGTTACAACGATATGTGGATAAGCAGTATCCTGTTGGAAAAACCGCTGGACTGCTGTTCTATAATAGAAGCACAAAGGTCGAATCATCAGATTGATGTACAAATTAGGCAGGTTGCGTGGGATAACCATGAGAGTGCTCCCACTGGTACACGAAATCGCACCCTAGACAATAGATCCTGATCGGAGCCCAGTACGCAAACAGTCTGGTTGCAAGCCCTCAACTGCCCTCCTCCTAACCAACGCACAACCATCACTGCCGCAGAGGAAACACAATGGACCTCCACCCTGTTCCACAAAGAGCTTTCGCTTGATACCATTGAAGTCGCAAATAACAGTGGTTGGCAGCCAATGGAATGCATGTTACAAGGCTTCTGGCTCGAAGCTGTCCTTGAGGTAACCAATTTGTTACAGTACTTTCTGTCACTTTGGGGCAAATTGGTGCTAAATTTGCTGCTGCAGCTACAGTAAGATGCGCAGGAGCCATACACTGATCATGATGGTCATTATGTAATGCCAAGTGGCTTTCCGGAGCACGATCTTTATGCGACCGTACATTCTCGTAATCTCCACTACCAGCAATAATGTGCGTTGGACACATTCCTGCATCAGCTTTCTGCAGTATCGTAGAAGGAACATTCAGTTTCTCGCAGCCCTATTACACGACCTCTTTCAAACTCTGTGGGCTGTTGATGACGACTTCTTTGTAGTCTTAAAGGAATTCCTCACTAATACCAGTCCACCACGACCATTCTCAAAGGTCACTAACACTCACGACCGACGAAACGTCTATTTAAAACAAACCTGATTTGTGTCCTCGCAGTAGCACCACTAGAGTCACTGTTATGTGGTTGGTCTGAAACTTTAATAGACATCTTGTCTCAGACGTAGAGACACACATACCATGTTTCGTTTCCCTCTTACAACTCTTTCTTGATGCTGTGATTTTTTTTTTCAGTAGATAATCACATAATAAACCAGGTCACCCGGTGTAACTTTTTCAGTTACATTCCGTTCTGTTTATTAATACGGAATAGAGCGATGTTTCCAAATATTTGGCGATGGCAGTTATTTGCTGTTGTTTATACTCGACATCAGGCATATATAACACCACATAATATTCAGTAAAACATGTTACAGTTTCTTGCTGGCAACTCTAATTTTGCAAAATGTGGTCACGTCCTTTCTAATGCCATATAGAATTTTTGTATAGGGAAATCTGAAGATGCTTGAATCAGGCGAAACTCTTCATCCATACATAAATAATAAATACACATCTCCAACCAAGACAAACTGATGTTTCTCCACTCATTATTTTATTTTCGTGCGGATGTGAATGGTATTTTGCTAAAATGACTATTTGTGAACCAAAAGACACAGAGCGGGTAAGGCTGGAGATGGTGAGGAAGTGTTAAATGGGGCGTGAACGTACCAGCTGAAAAGAAGCCCGAATAATTTTAGCCAGCAGATGAGGAAAATTCGAAAATGAAACCTATGTTAATTTTAATAGTTAAATCTGTCAATTCAGTGAATCAATCATTTCAAGCTATTAATCTAAAGGTTGACCAAAATTCACACCATATCCGAGATATTCACAACATCTCGAAAGGGAAAAGCATCTCACAAATAAGAATAGATAAAAACTGTAATTCACGAAGTAATGTTTGTCCTGTAATCACTGAAATTAATGAAATGACGAACGAAAGTGTAACGGTACACATAGAGCCATAGTACTGTAGTCGATTTAATAAATCTGCATACGGCCACGGTGGCCGAGCGGTTCTAGGCGCTACAGTCTGGAGCTGCGCGATCGCTACGGTCGCAGGTTCGAATCCTGCCTCGGGCATTGATGTGTGTGCTGTCCTTAGATTAGTTAGGTTTAAGTACTTCTAAGTTCTAGGGGACTGATGACCACAGATGTTGTCCCATAGTGCACAGAGCCAATAAATCTGCATACATTAAACAGTGTGAATATACACTTTGAAAATAATGACATAGTTGTATTACCGTCATATTTGGAAGTAGAAGTAGAATGAGCTGATGTCGATATGAAACGTGAGTTTACTAAAATATATGAGACCTTAGTGTCTGTATGAAATGTAACATGAAACACGCGCGTTTTCCGAAAAACTGTTAAGGTTTTGTAGTCAGTTACAGCTTGGCTTGCGGTAATTTATCAAAATGTATTTTGATGGTAGTTTGTAAATAGCAGCGTATATGTTTGTAGTAGTACAGCAAGTAATGAAATGCTTACAACAATACTTTGGCGCAGCATCTCGCACTTTCAACTCGCAGCTCTCAGCGGCTTACCAAAATACGACCAATCCTCATGTCAAGAACTTTACATGGCTTCGCGTTTAGTTTAATTTATGGTCCTTTATTTAGTTTGCTTTTACTAATTTCTTTAAATTTGTTTTGACATACAGGCTACATAGCTTTGAAGTACAAAATTGCCACAGTTTTGCTTTCACGTACTGACATTCTTTCCTCCAAAGTGGTAAAATGTTTATAATTTTAATTTTTACCAGAATTTAACAACTGTCTGAGTACGGGAGGAAAGCTCGTCCTACACACCTGGAACAATTCCAGCCAAATTTTCTACACATATTGGTTGCGTTCTTAAAAGAAACACTGTGGCGGTAAGAAAGACCAAATCCCTTTCGAAGTGAGGGTGTTAACGTGGAGAGAGAAAGAGGGGCAATGAGGAGATAGATACAGATTATGAGGAGGAGGAGGGAGAGTAGATGGACAAAGTGAGGAAAGGAAGAAATGGACAGAGAGATGGGAGACGAGCAGATTGACAACGCAAGGAAAAAGGAGGTGGTACACAGAGACAGGGGACACGAAGAGAAGGTCAGAGAAAGAGGGGAACAGAGGAGGAGAAGGAGATTAGCATTTAACGTACCGTCGACGACGGGGTCATCAGAGACAGAGCAGAAGATCAGATTGGAGAAGGCTCTGGAAGGAAATCGGCTGTGCCCTTTCAAAGGAACCATCCCGGCATTTGCCAAAAGCGATTAGGGTAATCTCGGAAAATCTAAATCAGGATGGCCGGATGCGAATTTGAACCGTCATCTACATCTACATCTACATGGATACTCTGCAAATCACATTTAGGTGCCTGGAAGAGGGTTCATCGAACCATCCCATCCCACCCCGAGAGCGAGTGCAGTATGACAATCACTGCGCCACCTCTCTCGATGGGGTATAGAGGGAAAGTGGAGAAGAAAAACAAATTGTGGTAATTTCCCGTGGGACCACACTATTTAATCTAATTTAACTAACTTACGCTAAGGACAACGCACACACTCATGCCCGAAATAGGACTCGAACCTCCGATGGGGGCAGCCGCGCGAGCCGTGGCAAGACGCCCCAGACCGACCGGCTACTCCTCGCGGCGAAGTGGAGAAGGCGGAGAAAGGAGACAGGAGGTGATGAACAGAGAAAGTAAGGAGGAAGAGTTGTACATGGAGAGGAAGGAGAAGGAGTTAACCAGAGAGCTACAGAGGAGGAGATGGAGAGGGAGAGTGGGAAGTGGAGGTGAGCAGAGAGAGCGGGAGTAGAGGTAGCAAATTAGGGGTGCAAGAGGAGATGGAATTATATTTGGGGCAGAGGCGATGGAAAGAAATTGATCCAATGGACAAATGGAGGAGGAGCAGATGGACAGAGAGTGGGAGTGGAAGAGGTGTACAGAGACAGTGGAGGAGGAGATGGTGCAAGAGAGAGAGAGAGGGGGGGGGGGGGGTGATATAGGACCTCTGTGTGTGTGAAAAAGAGTGAGAGATAATGGGTTTGGTTTTCCAATAACATCGATTTTGATCAGAGTATAGGTGATTTCTATATACTTGGCATTAGCATTCAGCGTGTGTGACTAGAGAGTATAGTTGTCTACTTGTAGGCGGCACTAGGGGACTGACCTCGCAGGCGGTTGCGCTCGAACTCATCCAGGGTGTCGATGGGCCAGGAGTCGTTATGAGGCCAGTAGAGGTCCTGCAGGTACGGCGAGTCGTCGTCCATGGACAGCGGCACCGAAGGCACTTTGGGCAGCGTCAGGTTCACCGCCGCGCTCTCTCCTGCAGCACAAACACACCAAGTCCAAGTCATCACGGCGCACAGATACCGTTGTGTAATGTAAAATGTCTATGGAAAAGAGTTCTTTGTAACAATCAAATCTGATTAATACTATTGTAAATGAAACCACCTGAGGGGAAGGAAGTTAGCCAGGGACACCGCAAGAGTCCAGAAAAACATCCGGACAGAGGAGTCGAAACGCAGGCTTGTGAAGAAGAAACCTTATGATGACAATAAAGGGGCCTGACGACTTGGAATATTTGATCCTCAGTAGCGGCCACGAAAGGCTGAATACGTAAATGAAAGAAAGAACTCTGGGCAGGTCAGAAGACTACATTTTAAATTATGTCAGCAACTCTGGAATAGGCACACCACCCCAAGTGGACAAAAGTAAAGATCTGAAAACTGCGAAAATGGCTTTGACGTACCTTCGTCTAAGTCTTTACCAGCAGCCCTTGCGGAACAAGACAATTATTCGACCTACTTGGGAGACCAGAAGCAAATCATTCAGCTTCGATTAGGCAGGGTATTTAACAATTGAGAATTGGAAGATCACTAATGAAAAGACATTCCGTATTAATGAAGCTATAGACAACTGTCTTTGAGAGGGTTTCAGAATCCTAACCTGGCGAAACTGAAGAGGAACGCGTCTTAACGGAACATGTCTCAACCACCTTCATAATGGTTGCGGCAGTTGGTGATATAATCTTAACCGGGAATGTAAAACATTATTAAAACAAGTTATAGAGCACGCCTAAACAAATCACTTCTAATAATAATAAGGTAATGTATTACCCACACATTTCTTCCGTAATTTTTAAGTTATAAAGTCATGCTACAAGCTGATGAATTTTTGAACTAAGAAGACTGAATATGAATAGATCGACAGGAAAAGATATATAATAAGGAGCAAAAATGTCCAGAAGTACTTTTGGTAAACCGAACAGGGTTTTCAATTGAACACTCGCAATATGAAGGGGAGGGTTTGGTACATCATGTCCTTTTGAAAGTAGTGTAATCGAACCATGTAATTTATATTTAAGGGTTTTGAAAAAAAACATTTATTATTTTGAATCATTTTTATGCCAGATGCTGCAATTATTACGATTTTTTCGGTACCCAGAACCCGAAAACATAAGCGTGAGTTTTCACAACAAACATCATATTGATATTTAGAAGCCAGTATCCTTCTTACACATCTATATATATTTTAAAGGTATGTTGTGAATAAAACTCAATCGCTGTCAACGAAATATGTATTCTTTAAACTTTTTATGGTGGCCATCCTTTCTGTATAGACATTACAGAAAATATGTAGTATTGCTACAATTGTGCTTAAAGATATTCTCACATTCAGGACTCTACGTATTCATCAGCGTCTGTTTAAAAGAGATTTTGTTAATAAAATTTAACAAGAACTAACTGAATTTGTTTGTTTTCTTTTTAATGTTTTTCGGTTAATATGCATTACGGAAAATGTGTTGCCATCTATAGAGTTAAGTGACATTTGTGTGTGAAAAGAAAACTTAGAAACGGGTAATGTTACAAGTCTTAACTTGTGATACAGAAAGGTGTAGGTTATTATCATGAAACATGCAGGACCGTCATGCATGCTAACAAAAAAGAAGTCAAAGGAGACAAGTCCTGAGTATCCCATAGACAAGTCCGCAGGTAGTGGTCCAGTGGCTAGCGTTGATACATCTGGATCACGGGGTTCCAGGTTCGATGTCGGCCGGGTTGTGGATTTTCTGTGCCCGGGGGATAGTCTGTTTATGTTGTCCTCATCATTTCATTATCACCCTCTTCAATCGTGACAATGACTCTATTGGATTAAGATAAAAAATTGGACTGTGAAAAAATTGGAAATTTGTACGGGCATCATCATCAACCATAGACAACGAGGTCACTGGGAGCGGGACTATAGCTCGAACTATTTTTTAAAGATGAGGAAGCAATTCGGAGGTGCTCTTTCAAAGGAACCATATCGGCATTTTCCCGGTGCGATTTAGGTAAATCAGGGAAAACCTAAAACGGCACTGGCGAAAGCAGGTTTGCACCGTCTTCCTCCCGAATGCGGGTCCAGTGAGATAACCACTCCACCGCGACGCTTGTAAAGTCATTGATTTCCCCAAAAGTCGGTAATATTTCTTTTTTCTTTTGTGCATTACCTTGTCATAACACGTATGTTTAATTTATTTCAGCTATTCCTTATTTGTTAATACGTCACATTGTTTCTTCATTCATTTTTGGTTCAAATGGTTCAAATGGCTCTGAGCACTATGGGACTTAACAGCTGAGGTCATCAGTCCCCTAGAACTAAGAACTACTTAAACCTAACTAACTTGCGAACATCACACACATCCATGCTCGAGGCAGGATTCGAACCTGCGACCATAGCAGTCGCGCGGTTCCAGACTGAAGCGCCTGAACCGCTCGACCACCCCAGCCGGCAACTCATTTTTCTACTGTTTTATATTTTATATTGTACGCATATGAATGTCCTGGTTTTATATGCTTTTTAAATCTTTGGTTAGGCTAGGAGAAATACTGTCTCAGAGAGAGAGCGAACGACTATCGATATAGAGCGTGCGAGTTGTGGTATCGTGGCCGGTTTGCGGGTGGAGAAACGTTGCAAAGTTCGGCGTGAAACACTGTGATACGCGGAGGAACTATGAATTACAGTGCGTCCGCTGTGTTAACAGGAGATCGTGCATTATTAAGTGAACAGTAAAACCTGAAAGGTATATCGAGTGTTTGTAGTGACGATTTAACATACAGTGTGAAGTTCTAGCAATTAGCCTTGAACTAGACACCATTGTCGTGTGGAGACATTAACTGTTAGAATTGATTGCGTGAAAGTGGAACAAACCAAAATGTGAAGTAAAAGAACAGTGTTGTGATTTGATCAAGAAACATTAATTGTATCATCCAAACTGTCTTAAAGACGATGACGTAAATTGAACCGATGTTCAACGGACTGTAATAGTGATAAACACATGTGACTGTTTTCCTGTGGCAATACGGTGAAAGAACTGTGCCAAGTATTGGCATTAACCGGCTATATATCGTAAATAGTAAAGACATTGCATAATTCCAACCTACCCCCACCGCGTGATTAATAAACGTTTAATAATAAAACGTCGCGCGTAACGACAACTCACACACACGAACTATTATTATCGCGCCAGTGCTGCCAGCTGATTCAACTACAACGGAGACGTGGACCAACGCCGTAACTGGAATATTAATGAAACAGGATGCTCCATCATTATCTTCACACCACGAAGCAGGATTAACTTCACACATCGTCCGCGCGGACCACCGCTGACGTCATCGCACTGCCAGCAGCAACAGTTAAGACATTAAAAGGAAATTATTACTGTCTCTCTCATTTCAAAATTAAAGACAATTGCAGTTAAATTATCTATTTTAAAAATACTGTCACAATATCAAGGTTCAATTTCGTTTAGTTCCAATAAATATTCCTTCCATTATTTCGTCTTGTTGACAGTGTTGAAAACCTGCCAAATTAAAGATCAATTAATAATTTTCTTTCAAAATTCTTCTCAGGCATTTTGCTGCCCATCATAATTTAATTTTAATGTGTGTAACTTCTTTTGGAGGGAGTACATTTGTTATTTTTTGTGCAGTAAAATCAGCTACCATAAAATTACGTATATTACCAGCTGATGCTGTCCGCCATTACTGATTGAAAACTGACCAATAGTATTTTTCCACCTATTTTCTCATTGGCTGTCAGTTTCAAACGCAATTACGTATTTCGTGGGCATCTAGCAGGTGCGCGATGTCTATGTAGTCTCCACATAAGATTCCGCACGTTCTGACAAAGACTATGCCACATTATTTTTGTCCATGTCTAACAGGGGTAGTCAGATTTCTGGAATAGGTCATGTTTTATTATTTATAATTTATTTTTTTCAGAAGTAGAGAACCAGTTTCCTTATACGCTCGGATGCATGCTTATAGCTGACATGCGGCGTAAATTGAAAATACGAGTGAATGTTCCATTAAGTTTTCGGGTGTGCAGCCGCAATAAATCTCATCCTTCTTCTAATAGTTCGGCTGGATAACGTTCAGCCATCTTCATAGTGAGGTGCAAGACTGCCGCTCCCGTGCTCGCTTCGTCCCTTTATACTGTTGTACCGCGCGACTGCGCATTCGGCCACAGATGCAAATGCGCCAGAGACGTTGATCGGCGGCAGAGACGTGAATAATGCGCGAGTTGCATCTATGACTCCGCAGTTGATGTGTGTTGGCATATCGATATATCATTGTGGGCTGCACTGTGACGACGTCTTTGCGAGGTTATTACAGCAAGTGCCGGATTCCATGATTTATCAAGATTGAAACCGCTATCTCTATTAATTAATTTCGTCGTCAAGCGAATTTCAATTGCCTCATTCACTATCGAGTCCCAATTGAAATTTGCTTGACGACGAATTTAATTAATAGAGATAGCGGTTTCAATCTTGATAAATCATGGAATCCGGCACTTGCTGTAATAAACTCGCAAAGATGTCGACACAGTGCAGCTCACAATGATATATCGATATGCCAACACAGATCAACTGCGGAGTCACTCACGCATTATGCACGTCTCTGCCGCAGACCACCGTCTCTGGCGCATTTGCATCTGTGGTCGCATGCGCAGTAGCGCGGAACAACACTATAAAGGGACGAAGTGATCACTGGAGCGGTTCTCCCTTACTGTCTGCGCACGTCCAGTCCGCCTCACCCCCACCCTCACCTACCTTGGCCTCACCATTGACCGTCACCTCACCTGGATCCCTCATCTTCGCTCCATCCAATCCAAAGCCCACAACCGTCTCCGACTCCTCAAACTCCTCTCTGGCCGGACGTGGGGGTTGCACCCCTCTACCATCCTCCACACCTACAAATCCTTAAATCCTTAATCCGTCCCATCCTCTGATATGCCAGTCCTGCCTGGATATCTGCCCCCCCCACCAAATTCTATAAGTCCCTCCAGATCCTTAAGCGTCATGCACTCTGCCTCGCCTTCCGGATACGCCTCCCGTCCCCCACGCGGATCCTCTATGATCTCATTCCTTTCCCCCATCTGCTCCTATTCCTCGAACATATCCGCATCCTCTACACCTCCCGCCGTCTTGAACCCCCTCATTCCCTGGTTGCTCCTCTCCTCTCCCATCCCCTCCCCCTGCCACATCTTCACCGTTGTGATCCCCCTACCCTCCATCTCTACACCCTACATCTCCTTTCCCAAGGTGGCTTCCATCAATTCCCCCTTCTGGACGATGCCCTCTCTCCCTCCATTTATCCCTCCTATCAACTCTGATCCTCACTCCCCCTCCTTTCCTCTGTCTGCTCCCTGGGCTCCCTCTTCCCCCCTTCCGTCCTGTTTTCTCCCCACTAAACCTCTCCCTACCTCCCTTCTCCCCTCGCAAGTCCTATTGTATTCCCCTCCTCTGCCTACCCCACTCCCTGTCGCGTCTGCCCCCCACCCCTCTTATGGGTCCTCACCCTCCATCAGCTCCTTTCCCAATTCCCCCCCTTCGCTTTTACTGTCCTTTCCCCCCTTTTTTGTTTTCCCGTCATCTGTCCAGTTTCCCCCCACCTGCTCTCGGCTGTGGTATGTCACATTTGCCAACTTTTTTGTGCAGTGTTCCAGTGACTATTCAGTGTTGTTCGTCTTTCTCGTGTTTGCGAACAGAAACCATGCTGTCGCTAGATGTGAATTTTATGTCTTTTGCGAACAGAATCCAGACTGTCGCCGTGTTTTTTAATTGTCTGTCTATTGTTTTACCTGTCTGCTTCGTATGTATTTTATTAGCATCATCATCCCTCTGTTCTTTGTTTTAAGTTCCACGATTTCTTTTCGCCGTGTTACTCTTTAAGTCTCCGATTTTATCGCCTGTTTTTATTATTTATTCTCTTCATCATTCTCACAAAGTCTGTAGGCTGAAGAGCGGTATACTAAGCTGCTGCCAGCCCGCCCCCTTTGGGGGGAATTGAAATTCAATAAAGAAAAAAAAAAAAAAATGGAGCAGCAGTCTTGCGGCTCACTCTGAAGATACCTGAACGTTATACAGCCGAAATATTAAAAGACGGGTATTTCATGCGGCTGCACACCCGAAACTTAATGAAATAGTTTTTGCGCCGCCAAAACCTGAAGATTCACATACTAGTGAACGGTTTATCTAGCAATAGAAGGCAATGATGAATATGATACACTTATCGGTCAATGCATAAAGATACACATTTAAGAAACACTCTAAGCCGCTGAAAGGCAGTCCACAATTTTTGTCGTTTTGAAGTTGGACCAAAGGCACAGCCGGCGAAGTAGCAGGACCTGACGGGCGGAAATCATTTTTCCAATACCATGGGTGCCGGAAGAGCACTAATGGTGGGATTCAGAAGGCAAAGGAAGTAAATTTCGTGTGCTACGAATCGTTGACAAGTGGATTCACTAGAGCAATTCTGGCACGACAGGGCGGGATGGGACAGAAATCCGATAAGCCGCGACTAGCAGCAGCACTGTCGGAGGCGCGCCGAAATCGCCGGCTACGCTGCGACACCAGTGCTGCTGTACTGCGAGGGCGTAGGGGCCGTGGTGAAAGGCGGCTATCAGGTGATCCCCGTGTACTCAGCCTCAAACCAGCAGCGTTCTTCTATTCAGTAATGGCAGGAGGCAGATGTTTCAAGGAATTGTGGTATAACATATTTATGTCTTTTTCGAATTGTAGTAGGTAAAAATATAATTTCGCACCTGTTTTCCGCTACGCAGACATTCATTATTGAATATAACTAAATGTTATTTTGCCTACGTACTGTTGCACCTTCCCTCACTTTTTCTGTTAGTGTTATGGGGACGTGTACTCTCATCATTTGAACTGGGTGTATGGAAATGAAGCTTTCTTTAAATGAAAACACTGAATGACATTAAAAATTATTGTGCAAATGAACGTGCTGAGACTAATTTCCCTTTTTTTAATTTGCAAACCACTTAAGATGGTACAAATATAGGTCGTTATGGAAGATAACACGAATGGTCTTACCTCCTGAAGGGCACCAGAGAAAATGTTACCTACAGCTGAACAAAACCAAGAGTTATACAAAATGTTGTCATCTATAAATTACCTATCATGTGTTCGCCACGAGACGTATGGAATACAACTGTTCATGCCACTTACTTCATGTGTCATGCCCCGAGTCACTCGATATTACAATCACGATATTTCACAGTAGGTCGTCTTTTACTCCCATGACCCTCTCTACCTGAATGAGTGTACCGTTTGCTGAAAGGTCGAGAAAATGGCAAATTATCTGACGATTCTATGGAATACGTAGGATGATAGGGGACTCTTTCACATTCATTTATGACGGAAACGGTGCAATGTTTTAAAAGCTAGTTACATTCGTATTAGTCACATTACATAACTTCCAATACCTTCTTCAGCTGAATGTGAACAAACAACTCTACGTGATAGTGAATAAAACAGAATCAGGCGTGCTTGTGTTACATTGTTAGTATCTGTATAAAGTTTTGTACGATACAGTGAACACAGAAGTTAGTACGGAGTAATTATACAGGTTATACTGGTATGACAGATGCAAAAAATAGAGGAAGAACTGCAGAGAAGAAACAATAGTCGCGGAAAGCTGCAAATGACGAAAGACAGGCCGATAATTTTGGATCATCGGATACTGCATAAATGGGGCTTGAGGGATTTAAGAAACGTAAATGTTCAGGAGGGAATTAACATTAATAAATCGTGGTACTACTGACGTCTCAAGCAGACACATGCGTCAAATAATGTTTCAACAAAGTTAAACGTTACACAAAGTTGCTCTCTCGTAGGTTTTGCGTATACACAAAGCCATTGCTGTTACTTCAGGTAGGAACTTTCAGGATGTTAGTCCTCCAAATGCGTTTGAATCTTCTTATTAATTGTACAAGATTGTAATTATTTCAATGCAGGAAGAGTACAACTCAACAATTTTACAGAAGTGTGATTTGACTAATACATTTTTACACATATATTTCAGTAACTCATCATCAAAACCGAAATAAGAACAAATGACATTTGCGGTCTAGCAAGTAGAGCGTTAGACTACTATTCTGGAATTCAGTTTCGGACAGGGGTGGCGAATTTTCCTCAGTCCAGTCCCTCCAGGACGTTCCAGCTCGACTCAGCCCGCTATCAAATGAGTACTGGGAAACTTTGCCGGCAGTAAAAGGCGGCCGGGGAGATGGGGCCGCCATCCTCCCCTGTTAGTGCAGCGACGAAAAAATGCTGCAGTGTGCCTGCTGTCAGGCCAATAGGGCAGTCAAGGGACTGTACCGCAGACCTTTTTTTTTGCTTAGAGGAAATTGTTGGCGCGCCCAACATTCCCAGCAAATCCGGCCGCCTTAGCTATATACTCTGAAGACTGCTTTCAGCGAGGGAGCTATAAATCCTTGATCTAGGAAGCAATAAGCTTGACGATCGTCGGCGGAATCGACTTTCCCTCGCAAGAACTTTTGGCTGGATGTGGGCGTGGTACTCTGCCGAAGATGGAGTGGTTTTGTGCAGCTGAAGAAGGTTCTGGTGAGGGAACAACTTCTCTTTTACTTTGTCACTAATCTACATTGCTTGAACTGCACAATGCAAGTGGGGCGACAGGAACAAGGATTAACACAAGACTTTAATTAACCTACACGAGAACCCGTTTCGGCCTTCACTTAATATTTCGGCATTGTGGCTTTGTAGCTGCGGGTAAGGGCAACGTACGGTAGACGCACGCTGCTCGGGAAGCAGTACCGAACTGCGTTAATGTTTAAAAGCAGAGCAGATGGAATTGGCTGCTGCGGTGAAAATCGTGTCATGTGAGGCTTTCAAGCAAAGCATCTACGTTACATCGTTATATGCCGCATGAAGCTGGATAAAACTACATATTAAACGATACAGAAGCAAATACTTAAAGTACGTGAAAGGGCTTTTGAAAACTATTTAAAACGCTTCAACACATTCTTGTTAAGGTGATCAAGGTCTGCGAAAAGAAATAAACAGTAGAAACGCTCAATAATACGGCGCTAACTGTCACAGTAGCCCACAGTAGCCGGAGCTGGCCGCTTTGCCTTTCAGTTGTAGTACATTATTGGATATTTCCTCGAAACTCTTCACAGTCACAAGTAATTGCTGTTACATCAATGCACTCGCGTTCTGAACTTTCGAGAGCCGTTAAAACATGATATATGGAGTACGAGTAGTGCCAATACAACCAATTTAACTTTCCATGGACTTACTGTAATTTTCTGAAAACCTCGTCTTTGTATCTTGAAAATTCACGAACGACAACATTTCCAAGATATGCCTAAATAACTCCATATCTTGGGCTGGTGACTCGTGAGCAGCACCAATCCTCTGTTACCGTAAGCTTTGGGCATGATTCAGAGGTATAATATTACTGCTCAAAACAAGAAATTAATGTTTTAAGCTGGTATTGTCTCTGTTTGTATGTCTGTGAAGGGCACTATCTTGATTGTGCAGGCTTTCAAAGAAGGAGGTGAAATGATGTGGTGTGGTGGACCTGAACTATGTACCCTGAGACACAGAGTTGAAATATTAAATCCTTTGGCTGGTTTCATTGTCCAGGGGCTGGGATACATAGTTGCCGCATTACAAACCAAATACTGCTGAGTGTACAGTGTACAATATGAATACGCACACGTATCTAATGGTCGAAGGTTCTAATCAAAGGGCAATTGCGAATTAATACAGAAATTTATAAATGAAAGAATGCAATAAAATAAAATCTGCAGGTACTATCTTAACGACTTTAAATGATGAGTACGATAGTAGAAGTACTTTTGATAATGCGGTATATTTCTGCCAAATTGGTGTCGATGGTCCAGCATTTAAAAAAAATATAAGTTGAGTAAGAGGGAAAAAATAGGTTCCTACTGCACATAATTAGTTATGAACGACAACATAGCTCGCGAGATATTTACTTCTAAACGCACACTACGTCTTCACTGTAGAAGCTACCGAAATCTTACAAGTGCACAAGTCGGACTCCGAAGTATTTCTATCAGTCACGACCATGCACAAACTGCTCCACACTCTCCAAGTCCCTCCCGCTATTGTATGTCGCGCCTTCGCATCCAGCACTTGTCCGCCCCGGCAGCTGAGTGGTCAGCGTGACAGACTGTCAATCCTAAGGGCCCGGCTAGGTCGGAGATTTTCTCCGCTCAGGGACTGGGTGTTGTGTTGTCCTAATCATCACCATTTCATCCCCATCGACGCGCAGGTCGCCGAAGTGGCGTCAAATCGAAAGACATGCACCAGGCAAACGGTCTACCCGACGGGAGGCCCTAGCCACACGACATTTCCATTTTATCCAGCACTTTTCGTGTCCTGTCCCGTACCGCCCGTGTCCTGTGCCGTCCTGCCTAGAACTCTTCTCCCGCTTCCATCCAGTCTCCCCATTCACGAGCGCTGTGATTGGCTAGAGCGCTCGCGCCATGTCTCCAAGCCAATGCACCCACACAAACATAATGAAACACATTGAAATACTGGATTTACATTTAAGTAACTTGAAATTAAATAAATATGCCTACGGTTGGACCATAAACACTCTCTAACACTTATTATTAGATACATAGGCAAATTAAATAAACATATAGCAAAGGAATAGGACGAAAGGTAGGCCAGTAGCCTAATGTCTCTGTGTTTTCTAAAACACTCTAAATATTTAACCAATTTCCTCATGAATAGTATATATCGGATACAAACAAAGACACAGATGAAAAAGCATATTTATCAACATGCTGCTACCGTTTTCTCGTGTAACTGTGGAGTACTTATGGCTTCACGCGATTAGTAGTAATCGGCCACTTTGCCTTCAAATAACTCATGTACTATTCAAGTTACATGCCTATAATTCACACCAATTTACACTAATGGCTTTCTAAGGACACGTGAATCGACGAAATCGGATGAACCGTTTAGATTTTAAAATTCGTTGCTGGGTGTTACATGTATAATTTACAGTCAGATACAGAATTTGAAGCTAATAAAGATATTAAAAAGCTGATTACACCATCAGAATCGTCGTGCAAATAATGGTAATGTACATGTTTCTTTTTGAGGTATCATGATTCATCTGGCTACTGTCAATTTCCACATGAACTGTGAAATGTCTAACATGATGGTTTCACAAAGTTCGCCATTCTTGGCACTCGCGGGGTTTCTCCTTCATCGACGCAGTGTCACTATGGAATTTCCAGCCACGCGGCCGGACGCGGGATAGCGTGGGGTACCACGTGGCCGCTGACGAGCTGCGGCCCGCATAGAGGCCCCAGCGTGGCCTCGCCAACTTCCAACTTATAATATATTCAGTGCGCCACATTCGCTCCTTACCTCACTATTGGCATCGACTACTCCCACAGCATACATAGTGTCGTAAGCGTAGACATGTTACTCCCGTTGTGTAAAAGCAGCTGCCGACACTGATGGTTGCCTGTAAGATTTTTGAAATGTAAGAGAAGAAAACTTCCATAGGATCTTCTCGAACTGCAACACTGGCATTCGCATTTGGTCATTTGATGATTGTCTGCTAGTGAAGTGAGTTCGTTTTTTGTACAGAAGACTTTCTCTATGCTCTTGACCATGTTACTGAATCAGGCTCTACAAAAAAAAAAAAAAAAAAAAAAAGTGTGTGAAATGTTTTGGGACTTAACTGCTAAGGTCATCAGTCCCTGAGCTTACACACTACTTAACCTAAATTATCCTAAGGATAAACACACACACACCCATGCCCAAGAGAGGACCCGAACCTCCGACTGGAGCAGGCTCTACAGCAAACGTCTACCACAAAATGTTCGAAGCCCTATAAAGGCTTGTAGTACATAACAGATCATCACAGAATACTTTGATCAACATTATATACGCTCAACTACCTATGAAATGCAACAGACTATGTTATGGCGGGAATTAAACTCCACATTATCATTACATATAGCTTGTGAATCTCAACAAACACAAATTATACAATATGGTGGCTAACAATGACTGTTTCATACCAGACACTTCCTACACGTCCTCTTGTTATTCTGTTTCGTAACGAAATCCTCTCACATTCCGATTTTCTAAATCTTCTTCGCTCGGCATGCAGCAACGCTGAGTCAATCAATAACTATCTCGTTCGTGCAGGTGAAACGCACCACCTCGCGATATGTATTAACTTTAGAAAAATAACAGTAGGACAGTCGTGTCTTAGTCGTTAGGTCGGGCCAACGAAGACGCGACGGGCGCACGCATCCCGACCCATCAGGAACGCAAGGAAGGCATTACATTTATTTCAAGAAGCGTGCCTCTCAAGTAGTGCTGCTCAATGATGGAATGCATGGCCGGCGTGGAGGAATAGTTTCTAGCAGGCAACCTCCAGGGAACCGGGGAACCTGCTGCATACCAGCTCCATAAGCATACCCAAGCAAGTGCGACTCCGCCTGTGCTGACTCACTTCCCTAGTTGGTCTTGGGAAATACCATGAAGTCCGGATCCAAAGCCTCCACCACCACCGGCTCGAGTAGCTCGTTGGGCATCATCAACAACTAAAATTCGAAGTGACCTTGAGTTGCCAGTGCACAGGTACATCTCTGAAAGTTTCAGTCAGGCAAAAGTATTCATAGTAACAGACCACATCGTGTGATATATAATGTCTTTGTTGTGATGAAACATTTCGATGGTTCTTATGAAAAACTGTTGTAGTGCTATATCCATAAAGCTGCCGGCCGGAGTGTCCGAGCGGTTCTGGGCGCTTCAGTCTGGAACTGCGCGACCGCTACGTCGCAGGTTCGAATCCTGCCTCGCGGCATGGATGTGTGTGATGTTCTTAGGTTAGTTAGGTTTAAGTAGTTCTAAGTTCTAGGGGACTGATGATCTCAGCTGTTATGTCCCATAGTGCTCAGAGCCACTTGAACCACTGTATCCATAAAGCTCCAGAGGGCCTTGCCAGGCAGCTCAACTGTATCAAGGGGCTGCACAACGGTACTCTCATGCTCGAGACCAAGAAAGCTCCCCTAGTACAAAACTGTTGAATGCCAAGCTACTTGGAGAGTATCCCACCAACAATGAACTGCACACTGGCTGAAACAACGTTGAAGAAATTTTTACTTTGGGGTTACATCTTACGTGCAACTCCAATGAGCAACGCTTTGATCGCACCACTATGGGCGTTAACAGTCTGGCTTTACATCGACGATTTGGTGCAACGGCCCACAAACAAGGTTTTCAAAGCAATCCCCCGTCACAGATCCATGTGGTCTGGAGGAGAGACTGTCCTTACTTCGGAGAAGAAAAGAAGATTCAGGAAGTAAAAGTCACCCTGGGTGTCTCATACTCTGATGCAAAGAAGGAATTTATGGCCACGCAGCCACCAAGTTTCAAGAAATCTTTGACCCTGGCATTGAAGAAGCCTATCCAGAAGATCACTGGTATCACTCAGACTATGACGATTGAGCAGGAGACACCTACCTGCACCTGTAAAGGCAGCGGCAAGCGTGCGCCAGTTGTCCATTAGCTCAACCTTGGTCTCACTCCAACGTTAATACGAGTAGTTGCCGACCTTAATGTCAGCCAAGATCGCGAACCATCATGTCTCGAATTGGAAGAGACCCAGCAAAGTGTTTCTGTTACATATACCTTGCCAGCATACCCGAAATCCAGTCTGTGGACAAAGACCAATGGGCCAAAGTGGTCTACTCTGTATCTATCGGAACAGGTCATCTTGGTCATGTCTGATATGAGCATCTCATAACTAGTACGTACGTCAAAGTGCGAATGAGGGAACCAGTGAGTTCCGCGAGTCGTATACTCCTAGCTCACTCATTTGTTACATAGTTTAATTCTTAATTTCTTTGCGTGCTTTTGGTTCTTGCATTGTTTAATTCATAAATTTCGGGCGTATTATAGTATTTGAGAGTGTAGCATCGTGTTTTAGTACCTGAATAGTGTAATTTCGCTTAGTCTCCTTCCGCCGCCGAGCAGTGTCAGCAGTGCGCAAGTAGCAGCATTACTGCATTTACTAGGCAATCTTGTATTTTAATAGCCGTTTAAATTTTGTCGATTTGTTTGCGCTCTCTGTAGATTAGTTCAGACGTTCTTAGCAAAACAGTTTTTAGCATGGATAGGGACTGCAACTGCTGTGTTCGGATGCAGGCTGAGTTGGCATCCCTTCGCTCCCAGCTTCAGGCAGTGTTGGCTTCGGTCACACAGCTTGAGGCTGTTGCCAATGGGCATCACTGTGGGGGTCGGGATGGGGGTTTGTCGGGGACGGCCAGCTCGTCCCACGCATCCCCTGATCGGACTACGACTGTGGTTGCCCGGGATACTGCCCGCATTGAGGCTGATCCCTCACCTGTGGTAGAGTGGGAGGTCGTTTCAAGGTGTGGCAGGGGGCGAAAGACATTCCGGAGGGCTGAACGGAAAGCCTCTCCAGTTTGTCTGACGAACCGGTTTCAGGCTCTGTCTCAGGCTGATACTGATCTTTGGCCTGACATGGCTGCTTGTCCTGTTCCAGAGGTTGCCCCTCAGTCTGCAAGATCCGGGCAGTCGCAGAGGGTGGGCTTACTGGTAGTTGGGAGCTCCAACGTCAGGCGCGTAATGGGGCCCCTTAGGGAAATGGCAGCAAGAGAGGGGAAGAAAACCAATGTGCACTCCGTGTGCATACCGGGGGGAGTCATTCCAGATGTGGAAAGGGTCCTTCCGGATGCCATGAAGGGTACAGGGTGCACCCATCTGCAGGTGGTCGCTCATGTCGGCACCAATGATGTGTGTCGCTATGGATCGGAGGAAATCCTCTCTGGCTTCCGGCGGCTATCTGATTTGGTGAAGACTGCCAGTCTCGCTAGCGGGATGAAAGCAGAGCTCACCATCTGCAGCATCGTCGACAGGACTGACTGCGGACCTTTGGTACAGAGCCGAGTGGAGGGTCTGAATCAGAGGGTGAGACGGTTCTGCGACCGTGTGGGCTGCAGATTCCTCGACTTGCGCCATAGGGTGGTGGGGTTTCGGGTTCCGCTGGATAGGTCAGGAGTCCACTACACGCAACAAGCGGCTACACGGGTAGCAGGGGTTGTGTGGCGTGGGCTGGGCGGTTTTTTAGGTTAGATGGCCTTGGGCAAGTACAGAAAGGGCAACAGCCTCAACGGGTGCGGGGCAAAGTCAGGACATGCGGGGACCAAGCAGCAATCGGTATTGTAATTGTCAACTGTCGAAGCTGCGTTGGTAAAGTACCGGAACTTCAAGCGCTGATAGAAAGCACCGAAGCTGAAATCGTTATAGGTACAGAAAGCTGGCTTAAGCCAGAGATAAATTCTGCCGAAATTTTTACAAAGGTACAGACGGTGTTTAGAAAGGATAGATTGCATGCAACCGGTGGTGGAGTGTTCATCGCTGTTAGTAGTAGTTTATCCTGTAGTGAAGTAGAAGTGGATAGTTCCTGTGAATTATTATGGGTGGAGGTTACACTAAACAACCGAACTAGGTTAATAATTGGCTCCTTTTACCGACCTCCCGACTCAGCAGCATTAGTGGCAGAACAACTGAGAGAAAATTTGGAATACATTTCACATAAATTTTCTCAGCATGTTATAGTCTTAGGTGGAGATTTCAATTTACCAGATATAGACTGGGACACTCAGATGTTTAGGACGGGTGGTAGGGACAGAGCATCGAGTGACATTATACTGAGTGCACTATCCGAAAATTACCTCGAGCAATTAAACAGAGAACCGACTCGTGGAGATAACATATTGGACCTACTGATAACAAACAGACCCGAACTTTTCGAATCTGTATGTACAGAACAGGGAATCAGTGATCATAAGGCCGTTGCAGCATCCCTGAATATGGAAGTTAATAGGAATATAAAAAAAGGGAGGAAGGTTTATCTGTTTAGCAAGAGTAATAGAAGGCAGATTTCAGACTACCTAACAGATCAAAACGAAAATTTCTGTTCCGACACTGACAATGTTGAGTGTTTATGGAAAAAGTTCAAGGCAATCGTAAAATGCGTTTTAGACAGGTACGTGCCGAGTAAAACTGTGAGGGACGGGAAAAACCCACCGTGGTACAACAACAAAGTTAGGAAACTACTGCGAAAGCAAAGGGAGCTCCACTCCAAGTTTAAACGCAGCCAAAACCTCTCAGACAAACAGAAGCTAAACGATGTCAAAGTTAGCGTAAGGAGGGCTATGCGTGAAGCGTTCATTGAATTCGAAAGTAAAATTCTATGTACCGACTTGACAGAAAATCCTAGGAAGTTCTGGTCTTACGTTAAATCAGTAAGTGGCTCGAAACAGCATATCCAGACACTACGGGATGATGATGCCATTGAAACAGAGGATGACACGCGTAAAGCTGAAATACTAAACACCTTTTTCCAAAGCTGTTTCACAGAGGAAGACCGCACTGCAGTTCCTTCTCTAAATCCTCGCACAAACGAAAAAATGGCTGACATCGAAATAAGTGTCCAAGGAATAGAAAAGCAACTGGAATCACTCAATAGAGGAAAGTCCACTGGACCTGACGGGATACCAATTCGATTCTACACAGAGTACGCGAAAGAACTTGCCCCCCTTCTAACAGCCGTGTACCGCATGTCTCTAGAGGAACGGAGGGTTCCAAATGATTGGAAAAGAGCACAGATAGTCCCAGTCTTCAAGAAGGGTCGTCGAGCAGATGCGCAAAACTATAGACCTATATCTCTTACGTCGATCTCTTGTAGAATTTTAGAACATGTTTTTTGCTCACGTATCATGTCATTTCTGGAAACCCAGAATCTACTATGTAGGAATCAACATGGATTCAGGAAACAGCGATCGTGTGAGACCCAACTCGCCTTATTTGTTCATGAGACCCAGAAAATATTAGATACAGGCTCCCAGGTAGATGCTATTTTTCTTGACTTCCGGAAGGCGTTCGATACAGTTCCGCACTGTCGCCTGATAAACAAAGTAAGAGCCTACGGAATATCAGACCAGCTGTGTGGCTGGATTGAAGAGTTTTTAGCAAACAGAACACAGCATGTTGTTATCAATGGAGAGACGTCTACAGACGTTAAAGTAACCTCTGGCGTGCCACAGGGGAGTGTTATGGGACCATTGCTTTTCACAATATATATAAATGACCTAGTAGATAGTGTCGGAAGTTCCATGCGGCTTTTCGCGGATGATGCTGTAGTATACAGAGAAGTTGCTGCATTAGAAAATTGTAGCGAAATACAGGAAGATCTGCAGCGGATAGGCACTTGGTGCAGGGAGTGGCAACTGACCCTTAACATAGACAAATGTAATGTATTGCGAATACATAGAAAGAAGGATCCTTTATTGTATGATTATATGATAGCGGAACAAACACTGGTAGCAGTTACTTCTGTAAAATATCTGGGAGTATGCGTACGGAACGATTTGAAGTGGAATGAGCATATAAAACTAATTGTTGGTAAGGCGGGTACCAGGTTGAGATTCATTGGGAGAGTGCTTAGAAAATGTAGTCCATCAACAAAGGAGGTGGCTTACAAAACACTCGTTCGACCTATACTTGAGTATTGCTCATCAGTGTGGGATCCGTACCAGGTCGGGTTGACAGAGGAGATAGAGAAGATCCAAAGAAGAGCGGCGCGTTTCGTCACTGGGTTATTTGGTAACCGTGATAGCGTTACGGAGATGTTTAATAAACTCAAGTGGGAGACTCTGCAAGAGAGGCGCTCTGCATCGCGGTGTAGCTTGCTCGCCAGGTTTCGAGACGGTGCGTTTCTGGATGAGGTATCGAATATATTGCTTCCCCCTACTTATACTTCCCGAGGAGATCACGAATGTAAAATTAGAGAGATTAGAGCGCGCACGGAGGCTTTCAGACGTTCTTCCCGCGAACCATACGCGACTGGAACAGGAAAGGGAGGTAATGACAGTGGCACGTAAAGTGCCCTCCGCCACACACCGTTGGGTGGCTTGCGGAGTATCAATGTAGATGTAGATGTAGATGTAGTAAACCTCCTCTCTGCTGCAGTCTACCCACCATGGCCTCGCCGACAAGATGGCTTCCATACTTCGGCAAAAGTTGCACAGGTTCAGGAGGCATGTGGAGGAGATGAGCTATGCAACTCACTGTCCCAGCCATACTGCAATTGTGACGCTACTCTTGTCCTCACGTATATATTCCCCAAATATGGGAAAAATCATGCACTTCTGCAATGCATCTCGATGATTTTCTCCTGTCGACCTCTTTGCTTTCCAGCCTTTGCCCACACTGCTGAATGGAAAGTTGTCAATGACTTGTGTGGCATTCATCAATTCCCCACCTTGAGTAACTGCCTGGCAGTGTGTTGCCAGACTGTCTGGCAATCAGTAGTAGACTGAACATTTTACAGCTACAATGCTGAGACTGTACAACGTGACAGTGTCCACTAGAGGGAGGGAACATAGTACCCAAATCATTCACAGCATCACTGAGACATCCGGTCTACAGATGTTTTGAGAGTCACCAGTCTTCTGAATAGTTTGATGTGGCCTACCACAAATATCTCTCATGTGCCAGCTCTTAATCTCAGAGTAGCACTTGCAACCTACGTCCTCAGTTACTTGCTGGATGTATTCCATGTCCCTTCTCCTCGTCAGTGTTTTGACTTGCTCATTTCCCGATTTTCTTTGTGATTCTGCCCAGAATCTCCTCATCCCTGGCCTTATCAGTCCTTTTGAGTTTCGTCTGTAACACCACATCTGAAATGCTTAGATTCTCTTCTGTCTGGGTTTTTCCACAGGCCATGTTCCACTACCATACATTGCTGTGTTCCAGACGTACATTCTCAGAAATTTCTTCTTCAAATTGGAAACTATGTTTGATGCTAGTAGATTCCTCTTGGTCAGGAAGGCAACTTTCTCCAGTGCTAGTCTCCTTTTAATGTCCTCCATGCTCTGTCCGTCATTGCATACTTTACTGCCTAGGTAGCAGAATACGTTAACTTCATCTACTTCGTGTCCATGAATCCTCATGTTAAGTTTCACGCTGTTCTCATTTCTGATACTTCTCATTACTTTCGTCTTCTGTGAGTTTACTCTCAGATCACATTCTGAACTCATTAAACTGTTCATTCCATTCAGCGGATCACTTAATTCTCTTTCACTTTCGGTCAGGATAGCAAAGTCATCAGAGAATCATGTCCCTTATATCCTTTCATCTTGAATTTTAACTTTACTCCTGAATCTTCTTCTATGTACAGATAGAAGAGTAGGGGCGAAAGACTACATCCCTGTCTTACACCCTCTTTAATCGGAGAACTTCGTTCTTCGTCATCCACTCTTAATGTTCGCGCTTGACTCTTGTGCATAGTGTATATTACTTGCTCTCCCTACAGCTTAAACCTACTTATCTCAGAATTTGAGAATTTTGAAAATCTTGCACCGGTCCACATATTCGAATGCTGTCACTAGGTCGACAACCCCTATGACCGTGTCTTGATTTTCATTTACTCTTGCTTCCATGATCAACTGCAACGTCAGAATCGCCTCTCTGGTATCTTTACCTTTCCTAAAGCCAAACTCATCGTCCTCTGACACATTGTCAATTGATATTAAAAGTCAGTCGGTATGTGGCCTCACTCATACATTCTATACACCAATGTGAATAGTCATTTTGTAGCCACTTTCCCAATTATTTCAAAAATTCTGATGGGACGTTAACAATCCCTTCAGCTTTCTTTGATCATAGGTCGACCAAAGCTCTCTTAAATTCAGATTTAATACTGAATCCCTTTCTTTTCTAAATCGACTCCTGTTTCCTCTTCTATCATTACTGACAAATCTTCCCCCTCATAGAGATCTTCAATGTACTCTTTCCTCTTACCCACTCTTTCCTCAACATTAAACAGCGAAATACTCCAATTCTTAATTATGCTACCCTTGCTTTTGATTTCATCAGGGATTATTTTGAGTTTCCAATGTACTGAGCCACACCTTCCAACAATCATTCTTTTCCGAATGCTTCACATTTTTCATAGAGCCACTTCGTCTTAGCTTTCCTGCACTTCCTTCTTTCATTTATTCCTCAGCGACTTGTATTTCTGTATTCTTGAATTTCTCTGAAAGATTATGTACTTCGTTCTTTCGTCGATCTACTCAAGAATTTCTTCTGCTAGCCGTGGTTTCTATGCAGTTACCTTCATAGTACCTATCTTTTTCTTTTCAATTTCTAAGATTGCCCTTTTCAGAGATGTCTTCTCCCATTCAACTGTACTGCCTACTGAGCTATTCCTTACGGCTGTATCTGTAACCTTACGGAATTTAAAGCGTATCTCATCATTCCTTAATACTTCTACATTCCACTTCTTTGTGCATTGACCCTTTCTGACTAATGTCTTAAACTTAAGCCTACTCGCCATCAGTGCTATATTGTGATCTGAGACTGTATTTGCTCCTGGGTACGCCTTACAATAGGGTATCTGATTTCGGAAACTGTCTGACCATGATGTAATATAACTGAAATCTTCTCATATAACTCGGTCTTTTCGATGGATACCTCCTCCTCTTGCGATTCTTGAACAGATTGTTCGCTGTTAGTAGCTGAAATTTATTACAAAATAAGTCTTACTCCTCTCGCATTCCTTGTCCCAAGCAAATATTCTCCTGTAACATTTTCTTCTCCTTCTTCCCCTACAACTGCATTCCAGTTCCCCATGACGATTAGATTTTCATCTCCCTCTATGAACTGTATTACCACTTCACTATCCTCACAGGTTTTCTCTATATCTCCGTCTTCAGCTTGCGACGTCGGCATGTATAACCGAACTACCGATCTCAGGGTTGGTTTACTGTCGACTCTGACAGTAACTTCCCTATCACTGAACTGTTTACAGTTATTCATATTCATAAAGAATCCTATTCCTGTTCTAACATCTTCTGATTCTATTGATATTAGGTTGTACTTATCTCACCAGAAACATTTGTTTTCTTTACTTTTCCCTCAATATATGTAGATTGAGCCCTAGTATTTCCCTTTTCAGATTTTCTAGGTTCCCTACCACGTTCAAGCTTCTGACAATCCACGCCGCAACTAGTAGAACGTTATTCTTTCATCATTTATTCAATTTCTTTCTCATACTCACCTCCCTCTTGGCAGTCCTCTCCCGGAGATCCGAATAGGGGACTACTCCGGAATCTTTTGCCCATGGACAGATCATCGTGACACTTCTTCAGTTACAGGCCACATGTCCTGTGGATACACGTTATGTGACTTCAATGCAGTGGTTTTCATTGCCTTCTGATTCCTCACGCCATCGGCCATTGCTGATATTTCCTCCGTTAATGCCCTGGTTTGCATTGCCTTCTGCATCTTCTTACCTTTTGCCATGGCAAATTCTTCCGTCTTTAGAGGCATTCTCCCACCCCAAGGAAAAGAGAGTGCCCTGTAACTCTGTCCACTCCTCTCCCCCTCTGAACAAGGCCTTTGGCAGAATGATAGTGACTTCTAATGCCAGAAGTCTTCGGCCGCCAGTGGTGGTTTTTATCGAAAATTTAAGCCGTTAAGCTTTTCGAACCCGGGACCCAGGATGTCTTCAGTATTAATAACTAACGCTACCCCTAGACCATGCATCTACCTTTTCTAGCAACCTCAAATGGATATCTGTCCCTTGGTCGAACAATGAACAGGTGGGCGGCTCTGAATACGTTCAAATGCTGCCTGCCAACTGCAGAGAACTTCGCTGTCTTTTGGGTGACAAGGGCCAAATGTAGTCAGGTTGCTCAAGAGAGCATGAAGAGAGTATGGTAACAGTTCCTGATCACCATTAACTATTCCACGATGTAGTATGGGACATCAGGAGACTATCTCAGAGAGGAGGGATGCGCCTATTGCCTGCTGTACTGGGGAACTGCACTCTCCAAGCTCGCGCGTGAGATTTTTCCCATTCTTCCACCACCAGTCATTATTCAGATCACGGGCACCACAGACTGGCAGCTGACAACTTTGAGGGGTATTTGAGACGTAAGGTCCACTACCGATGAAAAGTAAAACTGCCCTTTCCACATCTGGGAGATGGATTCTGCATTGTCTGTATCTCATGACATGTCCCTTGGTCATGATACGATCCGTTATAGTATGCTATGGTACCTCACCTCCTTGTTAGCCTCGTGTGGGTGTCCAGTCACTTTCCAGACTCGTGGTGAGTCTGGGGAAAGACCGCACGTGCCTGAGTAGTTATCATACTGTTGCCCACCAACTGTGTGGGGAAGGCCTCGGAGCAGATGGTCAACTGCGTCCTCGTCTGGAGCTTACAATCCAGGCAGCTCCTTAGTCACTTTCAGTATAGGTTCAGGAGGTATCGTTCTACCTTTAATAACCTGGCCATGCTGGAGGCGGTTATACAATAGACTTTCCTGCGTTAGCATCACGTTCTGGGTATGTTTTTTGACATCAAGTTGGCTATGATTCTGCTCTGAGGCATCTTATCCTCGGGCAGCTCCACAAATGGGATTGTCGTGCAAGCCTTCCCATTTTTCTTCGGTCCACTAGCAACGCTATTTTTGGTATCGAGTCAGTAACATCCCCTGCCATCGCTTTGGGTGGAAGAACGGTGTCCCTCAAGGTAGTATTCTAAATGTGACTGCATTTGACGCAGAAATTAATAGTACAACGTTAGGAATTGAATGTCTTTTCCAGTGTCTCTTCTTTGTTGATGACTTCATGTTTTCAGTTTCTATTCAAGCCAACCAATTACAAGAAGTCAGTTGCTCCTAACCCTAGGACGGTTAGATCAATCGGTACAGAAGAGAGGTTTTATATTTTCAACTGAAACGTTTGGGCTCATTCTTTTTAACTATTCCCATTTAGTTTTAAGCTTTCCTGAGTTGAGGATAAGAGAAACAGTTTTTAATTGTAAGGAGATGGGTACGTTTCTGGGTCTTATATTTAACTCGGAACATATGTTGTTGCCATACCTTACGGACCTTAAAACACAATCGATTAAGGCAGTGAGTATTTGGAATTGTTTTAGCCACAGTCAATGAGGGACAGATAGAAGCGGTGTGCTCTGGTTTTACATGGCGTTCGTGTGACCTCGACTCGGTTGGGAATGCACAATTTATAGATTTCCAAGACTGTCTCACTTAAAGATGTTGTATGTGATGTAGGCGATGGAGCATTCAAAATGAAAACCACGCCGAGCGTCTGCGAAGGGGCAAGTGACCCATTGCTTCACATCAGGTGATGACTACTCACAGTGCGACAGGCACACAATATGTTACCCACTCCATATACGACTGCATACCGTACCATTGCTCAGCCTCCAACGGAAAGGCCTTTTCATAATTCGCAACGAGTGACAAGACTCTATAGGATAAGCATGAAGGGCTGCATTTAGAGATGGGTATGGATAGTCCTAATGTCTTATAATAGTGTTGTAACAGATTTCCCCCTTGGCTCCTTCAGAGGCCGAGATTTACACTCCTGGAAATGGAAAAAAGAACACATTGACACCGGTGTGTCAGACCCACCATACTTGCTCCGGACACTGCGAGAGGGCTGTACAAGCAATGATCACACGCACGGCACAGCGGACACACCAGGAAACGCGGTGCTGGCCGTCGAATGGCGCTAGCTGCGAGGCATTTGTGCACCGCCGCCGTCAGTGTCAGCCAGTTTGCCGTGGCATACGGAGCTCCATCGCAGTCTTTAACACTGGTAGCATGCCGCAACAGCGTGGACGTGAACCGTATGTGCAGTTGACGGACTTTGAGCGAGGGCGTATAGTGGGCATGCGGGAGGCCGGGTGGACGTACCGCCGAATTGCTCAACACGTGGGGCGTGAGGTCTCCACAGTACATCGATGTTGTCGCCAGTGGTCGGCGGAAGGTGCACGTGCCCGTCGACCTGGGACCGGACCGCAGCGACGCACGGATGCACGCCAAGACCGTAGGATCCTACGCAGTGCCGTAGGGGACCGCACCGCCACTTCCCAGCAAATTAGGGACACTGTTGCTCCTGGGGTATCGGCGAGGACCATTCGCAATCGTCTCCATGAAGCTGGGCTACGGTCCCGCACACCGTTAGGCCGTCTTCCGTTCACGCCCCAACATCGTGCAGCCCGCCTCCAGTGGTGTCGCGACAGGCGTGAATGAAGGGACGAATGGAGATGTGTCGTCTTCAGCGATGAGAGTCGCTTCTGCCTTGGTGCCAATGATGGTCGTATGCGTGTTTGGCGCCGTGCAGGTGAGCGCCACAATCAGGACTGCATACGACTGAGGCACACAGGGCCAACACCCGGCATCATGGTGTGGGGAGCGATCTCCTACACTGGCCGTACACCACTGGTGATCGTCGAGGGGACACTGAATAGTGCACGGTACATCCAAACCGTCATCGAACCCATCGTTCTACCATTCCTAGACCGGCAAGGGAACGTGCTGTTCCAACAGGACAATGCACGTCCGCATGTATCCCGTGCCACCCAACGTGCTCTAGAAGGTGTAAGTCAACTACCCTGGCCAGCAAGATCTCCGGATCTGTCCCCCATCGAGCATGTTTGGGACTGGATGAAGCGTCGTCTCACGCGGTCTGCACGTCCAGCACGAACGCTGGTCCAACTGAGGCGCCAGGTGGAAATGGCATGGCAAGCCGTTCCACAGGACTACATCCAGCATCTCTACGATCGTCTCCATGGGAGAATAGCAGCCTGCATTGCTGCGAAAGGTGGATATACACTGTACTGGTGCCGACATTGTGCATGCTCCGTTGCCTGTGTCTATGTGCCTGTGGTTCTGTCAGTGTGATGATGTGATGTATCTGACCCCAGGAATGTGTCAATAAAGTTTCCCCTTCCTGGGACAATGAATTCACGGTGTTCTTATTTCAATTTCCAGGAGTGTATTTTAAATTTGACGAACTTTAAGACAGATTAGAATCCAGATTTTACATTTCAATCCATTTTAATCTTATTTTAGATAGGTGTCACGGTTTTACAGTGGTATAAACTGATGGCTCCAAACAAGAAGACTGTTCTGTTGTGTTCTTTAGTCGTATAAGCTAGATTTGCTTCTGCAACACCAGTACTGTCTTTTCAGCAGAGATGTAAGGGATCCGGCAGGCAATGGAGATGATGCGAAATGTTCAGGACCCTATTCCGACTCACTATAACTGATTCAGAACCTGTATCCAGCCGAGCAGTAAGCGCAGCAGATACATTACGAACAATTTTTGCTCCAACAGCGGGGAGAGCAGATGTCATTCTAATTGGTGCCAGGGCATGTTGGGATTAAAGGAAACGAGCAAGCCAATAGGGTTGCCAAGAAGGCCTGCAATGGACATGTCATGACACATTGCTTTATTTCTATTCAAGGCCGTCGGTTCTGCCTTATGTCAGAGGTCCATGCATTTATAGGAGGACGAGTGGCTTGCAGTGACAGATAAGCTGTGACTAGTGAAGCCAACAGCCAGCCATTGGAGATCCTCACGCCAGTCACTTCAGCAAGATGAGGTGGCCGCGACCCAACTCACCTTTGAGCATTGTCCCCTCACACATGGTCTTTTACTCCAGCAAGAAGACCTCCATGTCGGTAATGCCTGTGGAGTGCTAGTCAGTGTACACCACATCTTAACTGAGAATATTTTCTCTTGTAACAATCAGGCAGAGGGGAATTAAGTTGGGATCTGTCCTCTATTTTATCTGATGATGAAAGAAGTGTAGCAAATTTAAAATTGTTGACATTTTTCTGCCCTCTCGCTTCAACTTATAGGCTGAAGATTTTAGTGTGTTGCAGAGGGCTGGCTCAGACACTTTTCTTCCAGCTATCAGCCAGCCACATATGTCTGTGGTCTCCTCATTCTTTTCACGGATTTTTCCGTGGCTTACTGTGTTTTTGGACAACTTTTCTTTGGTTGTTTCTTTTCTGTGTGTGTGTGTTTGTGTTTGTGTGTGTGTGTGTGTGTGTGTGTGTGTCGGTTTGTGAATGTGTGCCTGTATGTGTGTTCAAGTTTTTCACACTTTCTTTTCATTCTTATTTACAGTTCTTCTTTTAGTAATTTCATGATATTCCTCCACAGTTGTCTCATTGCATTTTAGTAATGGTGCTAAAGACGTTGCTTCCATGTGCCCATAAAAGCTAACCATCATCATCTTTTCTGTATGGTATTAAATATACCTCTCTCATAGAGTGGTAGATTGCATAGTTTTATTATGTCTCTTCCTTGAGCTGCTTTTCTACACCTCTTGCTTTCTTTGCAGCCCGAGCTATGGCTGCAGCTCCATCAATCAGAAACCGCTGCAGACAGTCTCACAAGTGCTAGAAGTACAATTGGGATAATTCCACTAGACGTCTTGGGTACTGGTAGAGTTTTAGGCGTTGTAATATGACTTCTTCGTCTTCTTATTCTACGTCTTACGCCCTTGTCCTTCCTGATGCTTTTAGCAGTGGATATAGTTGTTTGAATACTGTTTTTTCTAGATCTTTTCTTCTTTGGTGTTCAACGAGCAATGTTCTTAATGTGTCTGACGCTTATAACTAGCAACCAGTTTAAACTTGGTGTACATTATTTTATCGACTCTGAATGCAGAAATATGCTGATCCATACCAATGTCCCTTCCTCGACATATTTCATTGACTGCAGCAGCTAATGTTCCATCAGCTGTGGGTCGCTCTACCAAGCACGTGTGTGCAGCATTCACTGTATCATGTTCCTTACAAGTACTGTCAAGTAATTAATACCTCTCCACCAAAACTCAAACGCTTTACCTGTAGGTCCACAGATGTTTTATCCTCATGTCGCAATTCAATACATAATTTATTAAGAATATCACCCCTCCCTTTGACAATGATGTGCTTCCTAAAGCTCATTTTTGGCGTTTGCACACTAGGTTGTATACACAATCTTCAGAGTTTTCACAACTGCTTTGCTGTGAAGGGAATCCAAGCCGTTTTACTAAAGCCTTGTTCTCTCTACACCTGCTCTATGAGATACACATCTACTATGGAGCTTCTCTGTAATTATTCCCTGTAAAGTCACCCAGCTGTTTATTGTCCATTGTCATCTTTCAAGGTGTGATTTCTAGGAATTTTATGTTGCACTTTCGAAGTTGTAAGTGTCTCTGTTGACCAGTTTGGTAGGTACGATTTTTCGAATGTTGCCTTGTATTTTGAAATATGCACAGCAAGTCACCAACATTATATTTCTGCTTGCATGAGTTCATCGTTTTAATGCTATTATACACCACCTTTTGGCAATAATATTGCTGCAGAGGTAACACCAGTTACCATCAGATATCTTTGGTAAATGCTGTCGGGCGTTGATAACACTTTGATGTGTGCTGTCCAGGTCTGCTAAGCACTGTTGGCAGGCTGTGTGCAATCATTCCTTGTGATGTCAGTTGAGGAGCTACTTCATTGAGAAGAAACAGTTGCAGTGAACAATCCTGACAAAACTCATGAGTGCAGCGTGCTGACAATGTGGACTTTCATAAACACATCTATCGATGCCTGTTTGGGCCTTCTGAAACCTGTTCAGATGGAGTTTGGTTTATACATCATATTTATCAAGGACATCAATAGGACATATTTTTATTGTTCAGTGCTGGTGTGGTTACACTGCTCGATTATTTGTGGGAGAATATCAAACCATCTGCATCAACCATGAAGACATAATTGTTCCTACATATGTGACTTTATCCTCGTATTCAAATGTTCCACCACACTTGCTTTCAAGTGTGAAAATGTTGAGTAATATTGTAGATATTCCACACTTGAAATACTAGCTGTAGAATACACCACAGTGATCAGTTACAGCGGTTACAAAGGTAGGTTATCAAGATTTAAGGGAGCTTGAACGCGCTGTTATACTCGGCCCCCGAGCGATGGGACACAGTATCTCCGAGATAGGATTTTACTGTACGATAATTTCACGAGTGTACCGTGAATATCAGGATTACGTTAAAACATCAGATCTCCGACATTGCGGAAGAATATGCTGCAAGAACTGGCCCAAAGATGACTGAAGAGAATCGTTCAACGTGACAGAAGTGCAACCCTTCCGCAAATTGCTACAGATTTCATTGCTGGGCCATCAACAAGTGTCAGCATGCGAACCATTCAATGAAATATAATCGATATTGGCTTTTGGAGCCGTAGGCCCACTTGTGTACCCTTAATGACTGCATGGCACAAAGCTTTATGCCTCGCCTGAGCCCGTGAATCCCGACATTGGACGATTGATGAGTGGAAACATGATGCCTGGTCTGACGAGCATGGCTTCAAATTGAGCGGGTGGACGTGTATAGGTTTGGAGAAAATCTCATGAATCCATGGACCGTGCATGTCAGCAGGGGACTGTTCAAGCTGGTGCAGGCTCTTTAACGGAGTGGGGCATGTGCATCTGGAGTGACATGGGACCCTTGATACCTCTGGATACGATTCTGTCAGATGAGATGTACGTAAGCTTCCTGTCTGACCACCTGGATCCGTTGATGGCCATAGGGCATTACGACGGATTTGGGCAATTCCAGCTGGACAATGCGACACACCACTCGTCCAGAATTACTATAGAGTGGCTCCAGGAAAACTCTTCTGGGTTTAACCACTTGGCTACGAAACGTCTCAGATATGAACATTACTGACCATACCTGTCATGTCTCGCAAGTTGTTGCTCGGAAGAGATCTCCACCCGTTCGTACTTCTGTACATTTATGGACAGCCCTGCAGGATGCACGCTTTCAGTTCACTCGAGCACTACTTCAGACATTAGTCGAGTCCATGCCAGGTCGTGGTGTGGCATTTCTGCGTGCTCGCGTGGGTCGTACACGATAATAGGCAGATGTACCGCTTTCTTTGGCTCTTCAGTGTAAATACAGGATGAGATTCAGTGGCAATGAGTGATGTCATGTTTCTTCATGCTAAGACATCTCACTATAGGCATTTGCTCTCACTGATAACTTGTGTGAATCTAATGAACGCGGGTTGATCGCTGCTGCTGCTGCCGCAGGGTGAAGGTAAGGATGAATGCAGGACGCTGGTATAGTCTCAGTATGGTCCTGGAAGAACCGTGCTTACTGAATGGAATTTTTACTCTGCAGAAGAGTTTGCGCTAACATGAAACTTTCTGGCACTTTGCCGCGTGGGATTAGCCGAGGGGTCTGGTGCTCTGCAGTCATGGTCTGTGCGGCTGGTCCCGGCGGAGGTTCGAGTTCTCCCTCGGGCATGGGTGTGTGTGTGTGTGTGTTTGTCATTAGTATATTTTAGGTTAAGTAGTGTGTACGCTTAGGGACTGATGACCTTAGCAGTTAAGTCCCGTAAGATTTCACACACATTTGAACATTTTTTTTCTGGCACTTTAAAATTGCGTGCTGGACCAGGACCCAAACTTGGGACCTATTGCCTCTTGAGAGCAAGTGCTGCGCCAGCTGAACTGCCTGAGCTGCCCAAGCATGACTCACGGCCGGTCCTCACTGCTTTACTTCTTCCAGTCCCGGGTTCGAGTCTCGCTCCAGCACAATATTTAAATCTGCCAAAAAGTTTCTAAGTGTTAACTATTCTACAGAAAGTACTCTAAAATGGTACACAGTGACTTTATTTGAAGATTGTGGGTTAAATGTTCAAGAGTGGCGCTTCATTGTGTATTATATGTACTTTTAGCTAAATTTGAAAAAAAAAAGAACGGCGGTGCCCAAATGCAGTTGAGTATTACTTATTTTACGAGTAACACAACGAAGATTGTGTGATATGTCTCGTGGTTCCCATTTGCTACCTCGTGTGTGTGAAATTGGCGCTCGTATTTCTAAATATGAAGCTTCTATAAGCTCTATGTTTTGAATGGGCAAAAGTCAAATTTGTGGACCACCATTCGTTAGACTGCCTTGTGTGGGATGCAGAAAAAAACAACAAATACCAGTTCTTACTACCCATGTTTATTTCCCCTTTATTTTCATAGAGCTGTGTTCCATTATAGGACAAATCTGTCTGTACTGTTAATAGCACCACTGCTGCATTTGAATCTACTATCACACAGATTAGCTGTCACGATCAAATACGATATATATGTATACTTTTAATGCGTTAATATTCAAGATAATAAGGAATATAATTTTCCTATGGACGATTTCGAAGAAGACGGCCATCGGTATATCCAGATGGTAACGCTTCTCTTGGACCATATCAAAGAGGCCAATTGTAAAATGAAATTAATAGCTCCAGACGGCTACAGATTTAATTTAGAACTTAATTGCTTAACAGTTATCACGGTGGCCTCCAGTAATGAGGCCTCTTCGCTACATTAAAAAATGTTATACTTTTCCTAAGAAATTGGACACAATTATCGTCATTTCGTCTGGAGAGAGTTGCCTTAATCTTGTCCTCACTCGAAACCACAATTCGTACCCACACCGTTATAAAAGCCAATATGTGTATATATTTCTGTGGCATGAAATATGATGATATCTGCAAAATTGTTTCCAAATTTAAGAGGAATTCTGTTCTATACAAGACCGTTTTTATCTTTATTTTATTGTTTATTTTTCTTATTAATTTTTCCATACATGTACAGTACATTCAAATAAACTAACAGCAAAACGATAAGTCTTTGACATTAGGAAGTATAGGGCAGCCCTCAATGTTATCTAACACACACACACACACACACACACACACACACACACACACACACACACACACACCCATGAACGACACGGCTTTCCTTCTGAATCTGCGGCACTTCGTTCTCAATCACTGTCGACTACGCATTGATCCATTTCTTACGCTATGCAAAAGGTGAATAATTTTTTAAAGCACCGTCTGTGGAAATAACCTCCCAGGCAGTGAAAATGTCGTCATTTCCAGAATATCGTAACAATAGCAAGCTGCTTTAATGGCATGCTGTCGACTGCAAATAACAATCGCCTGCACATCATCGGCATCACCTCGTGCTGTGAAAGAAAAATACGCGTAGCAAAGTAAGAGTGAATTATTAGCAGTGCTGTGTAAAAATTGTATGTTCTTTTTTCAAGTACTTATTGTAGGCGCCTTCATCAATATTAATCGTCATTGTCAAGGCACGAATGCAGCAAGAAAGGGATGTGCACAGAAATTTAAAAAAACACTCGCAATCACTGGTTGAATCAGCAGATCAGAGATTCATACCGTCTTTATAAGCCGCTGTGAAATCTTCTCTAGCGTTGTAATAGTAACATAGGAACTTGAAACATAATTATGAACTCTAACGCTGGCCGTTGTGGCCGTGCGGTTCTAGGCGCTTCAGTCTGGAACCGCGTGACCGCTACGGTCGCAGGTTCGAATCCTGCCTCGGGCATGGATGTGTGTGATGTCCTTAGGTTAGTTAGGTTTAAGTAGTTCTAAGTTCTAGGGGACTGATGACCACAGCAGTTAAGTCCAATAGTGCTCAGAGCCATTTGAACCATTTGAAATCTAACAAACATAATAACAATGATAATAGACAGATGAACACTTATGGCAATTGCCTGGGCTTCAATCGTGGTGGGAGACTGGATGGGTATTTTAGGAAGATCTTACAACAGCAGCACATGCAGCAGAGTGTGATTATAGACCCAGTCACGTAATGCATCTTTTTACCATACTGGTGCACAGCCGTCTTACGTCAAACAATATTCGGCCTGTATGCAGTGTTACTCTCCTCTCATAACACATCTTACCAGCCTTTCAAAAAAACCTTGTGTACATTTCTCTTATAGATGTTTACAACAAATAGACGCGTCAAATTCAACACAAGATTATCTTCAGTTGAACACTTGAAGTACCCACGCACTGATGTTGTGCTACTGGAACAACTCTGTGATTGAGTACAGAAAAACATTTATAATAGCAACAGTATGACAAAATGTAGTTCACTATGTCGGTATTTTTGATAAATGCTGGTAAATCCAAATTCTCACTGGCTGACTGCCGCTGCTACTGCTGATGATGTTGCTGGCAATGCCGGTGGACGGCTGGTGTTGGGACTGCTTATGTACAGTTAGGGTGTATACGCGGACACGAAAAGGAATTCCATATTTCCCCAGTTAACTTTTTCCCGTGTGAAAACACACAATACACTGGATTTTCGTACATTGTTCCCAATTATGTGACAATATACTTCCCCTCGGACCTGTACAGTTTTCAATTCTTTCAATGTTAAAGGTCTTGTACACCGGCACAGAACTTCCTGACACTATCGAGGACGGAACGTAACAAAACACAACGCTTTTATGAAAGATGGTTGATGCGCAGCGACATGTTCACAGTACATTTACGTCATAAGAAAGGGAAAATACAAATTCCACCAAATACAGCGTGGTAGCTTCCAAAGCACTGAGATCGAGATTGGGGTGCTAGATTCTTTTTTGTCAGTTAATCGTAGCTCATTTCATGCCATACCGCCAGCCAATGACAGCAGATATTCAGACATGTGATGTCAGCCAATAGCAACATCATGGTCAAAAAGCGCAAAAAAAAAAATAGGAAAAGTTAATGATTTAAAATAATGCGCATGGAGTATAGCTACAAGAAAAGCTAAGCTTTCACATAAAAAGTTGGTCATGAAAAGCATTTTTGCGGTTTTTTTTTTGTGTGTGTGGTCTGGCAGGAGCCTAAGCGCATAGCTTTAATTGCAGCTGCTGACTATTTCTGGCAAGCCCGATTATATATATCACTGCTGTATACCGAACTTTCCGTGGGCAACCAGGCTGAATAAATGTTCCATCGAGCACTTCGACTTTTCCATCGAAAATCCAATTACGTGTGAAATTACTCAAGAACTCACCTCGCACCTTTCTTTCTTTTTTTTTTCTTTTTATTTTTTTATTTTTTTTAATTTTTTTTTTTTTAAGGTAGTTATACATTCTGCCATCGGTTTTGCATGATTTATAATCTACGAAATAACTGAAATAAATACGAAAAATTAACCTTCAAACTTGATCTTTTTAAGTGTGTATTATCTTCTACGATATACCCTCCACAAATGCGCCAGTAAAATTTACTGGCACAAATGGTTGGTGTCCTGTGTCAGAAAATTGTCTAAGTAGCTGATCATCAAAGCGTAAAATTTTAACAGAGACTCAAAAGTTCCATGATTTAAGATATTCATAATATAATTAATCTTGCCTTAAACGAAGTTTACTTTGAAATTAACGCTTCTCAAACCCGCATTCGCAATATTTTCCCGCAACCTATTGGAAATGTTAACAGTTGTGGCCTCATGCTAATCGAAAGCAGTCTGTTGTTGTGAAGCATTGCACAATCTTTAACCTAAAGCCTTTGGCATATTTTTCTGTCAGCAGATGCTTGTGAGTGCAATGTGTTTTTTGCTGTAATTGGCTCATTTGCTTTATAATTTAACCCGAAGCTAAAATGTAAATTTCCTGGATTTCTAAAAACTTCCTGTGTTTCTCACGGATTTTTTCACGATGAAAAAATTCCCAGGCATTTGGCTGATTTCCCAGTTGTCTAGGGGCATGTGCACTCTATCAATTGACAGACCCTCCATGTGGAAACCTCGGAGTACTAAGCTCCACGCCACTGCTGGAAAGCACAGTTGTCATACTGTTGACCACAAAGCATTTCCGGTGGGGAGGGGAGAGTAGGGAGATGGAGACAGTTCGAAGGTCGAGAGAGAGAGGGGGGGAGAGAGAGAGAGAGAGAGAGAGAGAGAGAGAGAGAGAGAGAGAGAGAGAGAGAAAGAGAGAGAGAGAGACAGAGCACAATTACATAGGAGCCTCATTACCATATGTTCTATTCAGGGATCAAGAATGAAGATCGTATATTAGACAATAAGCTCTATACCTTGGCCAGAATTTCCACTGATATCATACTGACCGAACGAGGTAGCGCAGTGGTTAGACACTGGACTCGCATTCGGAAGGACGACGGTTCAATCCCGCGTCCGGCCATCCTGATTTAGGTTTTCCGTGATTTCCCTAAATCACTCCAGGCAAATGCCGGGATGGTTCCTCTGAAAGGGCACGGCCGATTTCCTTCCCCGTCCTTCCCTAATCTGATGAGACCGATGACCGCTCTGTCTGGTCTCCTTCCCCAAAACAACCCAACCCCAACCCCCTATCATACTGACGAATGATGAATCGCTGTGGCGACGATGCGGGACGCAAATAGGTGAAATTCACTGACGTAGGCGACTTTGACAAAAAGCAGACTGGAATGGCCCGACGCCTGGGAACGAGCATATAGGAAACGGTGAAGCTGGTGGGCGTTTCGTGCGATGCTCTCGTAAGTATCTGTGGAAAGTAATTGAAGGACTCTGAAGTCAAGAGTAGGTGAAAAGATGTTGGACGTCCGGGCCTCATCACCATTCTAGGAGGCTTCCCCGCACCGTTGAGCAGGATAGAAGGCTTTCTGAGTCTGACCAGATGACAGAGGACAGTACTGGTGCCGGCATCAGTGTTTCACACCACATAGTTCAGCGCATATTGGTGAACATGGGTCTTCACAGTACATGTCCAGTATGGTTCCCCATGATGAGCCATCTATATCGTCACTCACAATTGTATTGGGCAAGAGATCACCGAGACTCATCCGTGGATCAATGGTAACGTGTTTCCTGGCCAAATGAGTCAGGTTACACCAACTCCATAGACATGTCGGAGTACGCAGTAATGGAGGCGAAGGCTTCTCGATACGTACACTGCACCACGGATGCAGGAAGAGGGTGCAGCATTATGCTATGGGAGATATTCATTTTGGGTTCCATGTGATTTCTGATACTAACTGAAGACTCCGCGAGAGCCGTCGACAAAGTGAATGTTGCTGTGCACCATCTGCCCCCCTCCCCGCATGTCAGTGATACATTTCCGCAGGATAGATAATGTCACAAAAACGCTAAATCGGGAAAAAGAATTACAAATGTTGGAGTTTTTCACCAGTACAGAAGACGAATGTTATGCTATCACACGCAGGTGAAAAGCTGAAACAGAATTAATGTCTACTAAGTCCAACCAGTCATTCAAAATGGGGTTGCAGCTTCTAAACGCGTTGGACAGCAATTGTAAAATATAAACAATGTGGGCGAAGACAGAATAAAAGATTGAATGACTAATACTTAGAAACTCATAGATTTATAAGTAAAAACTAAACAGTAAGCATATAACATCGCCGGGTTTGTGTCAAATAAAGCTGTCAGTATTAGAAAAATAAACTTTTAATCGCAACGAAAAGGCCATAGGCAGCAAAAGATTCTCGTCTACAACAACTAAAACAACGAGGACATTCCAGTATAGCTGCCACAACAGTATATGTTCCATGTATGCCAAAAACAGTTAGACGTAAGGGCGAGGCGTATTGGAAAAGTAAGGTCCGAGTAGGTGCTAAATGGAAACCACTGTGAAAATCCGATAGAGCTTTGCACAGATATGTTGTGCGGTGTGTTTAGTGTGCCTGTCGACTGCTTAACGTCGCTATTTTCTGTACAGGGCACAAAGTGATTACGTAGAAATGGCTAAAACATAAGTGGTTTCTACCAAGTATGTGGATCTAGTGACAGACGTCGCCTGAAGCTATGGAGCCCACATAATATAAATGTAATGCATTTCTTTCTTCAAGACTATTTTCAGGAGGATTCTGCAGGGCAGTGAAGACGCTCCTGCAGCGTTTTCGATGGGAAGTGTTTGATCTCCCACAATACAGACCTTAACTGGCTCCCTCCGGTGTTTATCTCTGCTCACATGAATGGAGACCACATTTTGGCACAAGAACGAAAGGTAGACAGGCGTAGAGAACTGGCCGAAGGCACAGATGGCTTTTCTGTGACGCGGATACTGGAAACTTTATACAACGCCACGACAAATGTCTAACTCGGAGCGGCGACTACTTACCGAGGTAGCTGGAAGATGTGGCTAACTGCTACAAATATAAAATTTTTGACTTTCACTGTGATTTTCATTTCTGGACTGATCGGACCTTACTTCCCGAACAGCCCTCGTACTATTGTATAATCATACATTATTGTCAATAATTATAAATAAAAATAGAAATTAAAGAAAACCTGTATTACTCGCTGGCAGCTCGAAAATGGCAGTGTAGTCGAAATAGGCCTCTTGCATACCAGTAAATCTAAAATTACCTTAGACACGGCAGCCATTAGGATTTCTCTACTTATTATAAAGTCCCTGCAAGACACTCATCGCACAAGACATACATCGCACTGCAGCCTCTAAAGAATCCATAAACTGAAAATGTAGCTATGCAAGACAATTTCAGTTAAGGGCACACAAACAATACGTTAAAACTATGAGAAACTGGACTCAACAGGTAAAGATGAACTAGAAGACATTAAAATGATTCGTCCATAAATAAAAAGTAATTTCGTGACAGGACTATCCCAGAAACACACAGATCTTTTCCGTCGTGGGTAAGATGAAAGTTCCGGTCTTCTGATGCGCTTTAAAAGTATCTATGGCCGCGTTTAAGAGAAACAGGCACAGTATCAAATCTAACAGAGAAAATAGTTAAGTACTTCTCAGAAAAGATAAATTATAATTACAGAGAGAAACAGTTTTGTGCAATTAACAAGTTGTCACAGCGATGGTTAGAATCACAAAACCCACCAAAGCCGGATCAGTTGTTGAGTGTATTCAAATACACTACTGAACATTAAAATTGCTACACAGAGAAGAAATGCAGATGATAAACGGGTATTCATTGGACAAATATATTATACTAGAACTGACATGTGATTACATTTTCGCGCAATTTGGGTGCATAGATCCTGAGAGATCAGTACCCACAACAACCACTTCTGGCCGTAATAACGGCCTCGATACCCCTGGGCATTGAGTCGAACAGAGCTTGGGTAGCATGTACAGGTACAGCTGCCCATGCAGCTTCAACACGATATCACATTTCATCAACAGTAGAGGCTGCCGTATTGTGATGAGCCAGTTGCTCGGCCACCATTGACCAGATCTATTCAGTTGGTAAGAGATCTGGATAATGTGCTGGCCAGGGCAACAGTCGAACATTTTCTGTCTCCAGAAAGGCCCGTACAGCACCTGCAAGATGCGGTCGTGCATTATACCGCTGAAATGTAGGGTTTCGCAGGGATCAAATGAAGGGTAGAGGCACGGGTCGTAACACATCTGTAATGTAACGTCCACTGTTCAAAGTGCCGTCAATGCGAACAAGAGGTGACCGAGTCGTGTAACCAATAGCACCCCATACCATCACGCAGGGTGATACGAAAGTATGGCGATGACGTATACACGCTTCCAATGAGTTTTCAGAACGCTGTCGCCAACCACGGATGCGACCATCATTATGCTGTACACAGAAACTGGATTCATCAGAAAAAAATGAAGTTTTGCCATTCGTGCACCCACGTTCCTCGTTCAGTAAACCATAGCAGGCTCTCCTGTCTGAGATGCAGCGTCAAGGGTAACCGCAGCCATGGTCTCCGAGCTGATATTCCATGCTGATGGAAACAAACGTTGTCGAACTGTTCGTGCCAATGGTTGTTGTCTTGCAAACATCCCCATCTGTTGACTCAGGGATCGAGACGTGGCCGCACGATCCGTTATAGCCATTTGGATAAGATGCCTGTCATCTCGACTGCTAGTGATACGAGGCCGTTGGGATCCAGCACGGCGTTCCGTATTACCGTCCTGAACACACCGATTCCATATTCTGCTAACAGTCATTGGATTTCGACCAACGCGAGCAGCAATTTCGCGATACGGTAAATCGCAATCGCGATAGGCTACAATCCGACCTTTATCAAAGTTGGAAACGTGATGGTACGCATTTCTCCTCCTTACAAGAGGCATCATAACAACGTTTTACCAGGCAACGCCGGTCAACTGCTGTTTGTGTATGAAAAATCGGTCGGAAACTTTCCTCATGTCCCCACGTTGTAAGTGTCGCCACCGGCGCCAAACTTGTGTGAATGCTCTGAAAAGCTAATGATTTGCAAATCTCAGCATCTTTTTCTTGTCGGTTAAATTTCGCGTCTGTAGCACGTCATCTTCATGGTGTAGCAAATCTAATGGCCAGTAGTTTAGATCTTTTCCGTATTGATTTTGTCTCACACATAATGCTAGTATGTATTTAAAAACTTGTGTGAAATGGTCACAGTTGTGGCAGGCGATTCTGTATATGATTGTAACCCGACTGCAAAGTCATGATATATCTAAATATATGTAGGCAGACGATATTTTGGTTCTTCTGGCATTGCGAGCAAGTTTCACAGAAGTCAAGTAGCAAACAACCAACCATAGGCAGGTCTTCGTTTCTTAATTTTCCCGTAGTCACCGATTTACTAGAACTTTAAACGCCGAGAGGCACAGAGGAATGCGAAATACGATTGACGCTACTACCCAGCTACAAAAGTAGTGTTTGTTTCACCGACGTAGATAGCAGAATTTGTTTATTTTCAGATTACTGTGCCCATCTTAGGATCCATTGAAACTATTACTTTAGACAGGAACATGTAGGCCTACCGTATAAATTACATAGAGAGAAGAATTTAAAGCTTCGTGGTCATCCGATCCAAATATCGTACTCCCCCGAATTAAAACTTAACGCATATTAATTCGCAGAGCAAAGTTTTTAGCGAACTTAAGTGTGCGTGATGACAAACTAGTAACAATGTGCAAAAAAATGGTGAAAAAAAATTGTGCTACATTCCTTTGGTCACTGGCCATTAGACATATAATAAGATCAAAGTTTATTAAGAAAACAAGACACTTATGTAAAGCATACACCTATAATATTCTATTACTGCATCTGTAACAGCTCTCCAAAGTTAAGAATTCTGTCTTAACACATTATAAATATACTAACATCAATTAGAACTGTGAAGACTTTGATGTTCAGGGGTGGGGACTTGTACTTACTTAGAGCCTAAAACTCGTAGATGTTTGCACTAAACCTTTAACATCGGTTAGCGTCAAAGTATACCGAGTATGATATTTCCATGTTCACAGAAGAATACGACGAGAAACACAAATGCTATACAAAAAAATGGGTCAAATGGCTCTGAGCACTATGGGACTCAACTGCTGAGGTCATTAGTCCCCTAGAACTTAGAACTAGTTAAACCTAACTAACCTAAGGACATCACAAACATCCATGCCCGAGGCAGGATTCGAACCTGCGACCGTAGCGGTCTTGCGGTTCCAGACTGCAGCGCCTTTAACCGCACGGCCACTTCGGCCGGCCAAATGCTATACAAAGTTTTATAGGTACATTCGTGTGGTTTAGGGATAGCGTATTTGATTAGTAATAAAAACATCATCAGTCCCACGTTCCATTGACGACACTGTTTAAATTTTGAACAAAAATCATCAGCAATGGCCGTCAAAATTTTCCAGTATAATTAGTCATTCTCATTTTGCCAACAGCCTTGCCATAGAGGGCAGAGGAGCGGATAAAGTTTCAGGGTGCTTCCTAGCCTTTGCGGTGGGAAACTGCACCTTATATGTGGAAGAATCAGCAATGATAAAGGGCGTGAGGACACCGAAGGCATTGGCAACAATTGCAATGAAGACACATAATGTATATCAGCAGGAAGTATGGCTTGTATTTGCAAAAGTTTCATGGTGATCTCTACATTGGCAGAAGATTTCGGACTAGTCTCTCATTTGTATATCTGGGAGGGTACTGCCAAAGTGGACGTGACCGAGGGAAAAGGACTGAATAACCAACAAAAGGATAACGCTCAACTAGTCAGAACGTGGAATTTCAGAAGTTTGAACGTGGTAGGGGAGCTTCAAAATCTGAAAAGGGAATGATAAGGCTTAATGTACATACAGCGGGCATCAGTGAAGCGGAGTGGAGATAAGCTAAGGATTTGTGGTCTAGTGAGTATAGGGTAACACTCACAGCGGCAGAATATGGTACGAAAGGGCTACGGTTCGCTACGAATAGGGAGGTAGGGCAGAGAGTGAGTTACTATGGACAGCTATTTGATAGCGTCGTTACCATAGAGTCAAGAACCGATAGCAAAAACTCAGCTGCCGACGTCGCAGGTTGAAGACGAATAGACAGAGAAAATATTTGAGGGTATTGAAGGGGTAATTCAGTACGTAAATGGAGATGATAATGTAACCGCATTGGGGGACTGGAATACGGCTATAGTGTTAGGAGCAGAAAAAAGGTTTGCTGGAGAAGATGGGCTTCATAGTAGGAATGGGAGAGGAGAGACACAACTTGAATTCTGCAATTCAGATGCTAATACTGAAAACTACGTTTAAGGATCGCCAGAAGAAGAGGCGTAATTGGAAGTGGCAGAGAGATAAGGAAGATTTGAGCTACATTGCGTTCAGGCAGAGATTCCGAAATCAGATGATGGACTGTCAGAAGTACCAAAGGACAGATATAGACTCAGACCACAATTTGATAATGATGAAGTGTATGCTGAAGTTTAAGAAACCGCTCAGGAAGAATCAGTGCGCAGATAAGTGTGATATTAAAGTACTAAGGAATGAAGAGATATGCTTGAAGATCTCCGAGGCCTTAGATACTCCGGTAATTGAGAGCTCTGTAGGCAGTTCTTTTGAAGACTTATCTGAACACGAGATATAACAAATATCATGTGTCGGTGGGGAGGAGTTGCGGGTTCCGGTATTAGAATAAGAATATAGAACAGCTTTGGAAGGTTTAAAGTCAAATAAGGCAGAAGAGATAGATAACATTAGACTGGAATCTCCAAAGCCATTGGGGGAAGAGGCAACATGATCTGAATTCTTTTACTGAACGAGGTTTTCTTTGGGCCAACTACTTTTGATAAATTTTGGTTTCGGTTGTCTCGCGTCGTGAATAGGCCAACTCTTTCACAATTTTCACTACTGTGATGTTCTCAGTTTTGATGATAGTCAACTCATTATTCTGCTTTCTGCATTATTCAACATCTTCATCCCTTTTGTGTATATCCTGGAGCAACATTCACTGCCAAATATGTAATATATTCGTGTATGTTACATAAATTTTTACTTTGGTCTCTCCTTTCTCAACTTCTTTATGCAGTTCTCCCATCTAGGCGTTTGACATTTTGTTTTAATTTTATCTTACGCCAATTGAACTGCTGCGTTCTTACCCCATTCATAAGAGTTTTATTATTTCTGACTTCATCACTAAGCTCTAGTATTTCCTGAGTCTTCAGTGGTTTTTACACCTCTCCTTTAGTTATAGGTACAGTTATCTATCCCAGATTAATTATTTCTTTCTACGTTATATTCCACTAATATGAACTTATATCGCCGATTTTACTTGTGAAATAACCTCGAAACGTTTACTTCAACCTTTGTATTCTCCACTGAGAATTTCCGTTCCAGCCTGTTATTCATTACTACAAGTTTAAGACTCGAAACTATATCCGCACCTCGGTATTCCTCCAGTCGATAATTCAATTTATTTATAATTTATTTAATTTATATATTTCATTTTTAAATCGTCGTAGTCCAATTGATGTATTGTGGCCTTTTCTACTATTTGTTCATATCCTACCTCCTATTGTATTTTCACTATTTCCTCATCGTCAGCTTGTGACACGAGTATGCAAGGTTTTTGAGTAAAGCTTTTATTTTATTTATTTATTTATTTATTGCTTATGTCAAACTAATAACACAGCTCGGACAAAATGATCTGATTTTCCTCCTGTGTTATTTTGTGTTATGAAGCCACAAGATTGCAAACAACGCCCATCCAGAAAGTTCCGAGACTGGTTTTATTCCAGATGTGTAAGCGACGTCAGTGCAGTAGCTTTGTTAACAGGTAGAACTTATAATTGTAAATAATAAAATATGCCATTCCAGTTACTTGTGAGCCACTAGTGTTAAGTAGTGGATGTTTGGTCGTGACCTGTCAGCCTTGTTCACTGATATGAAGACGAACCCACAACAAAACGGCACAGTGCATAGATTCTCGTGAAGGGTCAGAGCTCTGACGATATAACCGAAATTCAATAAAATGTGAGGCGCGAGATGAACAACATCCCAAAAATGGACTTTTCCGAGAGTTTCACATGATGGCTTCAACATTCCGTGCCTAATGCTCAAGTGGGAAAGACCGTGTAGAAAATCTGATGCATCATATGCAGCATCTTCACTTTTCCCCATTTTTAATTAATGCCGTCTAGAACAGTTTTGGACTGACTGTGTGTCTGGTATTTGATGTGGACAGAACCTTATGACAGCTTATTCTCCCACTGCGCAAGAGTCCAAGCATGTCATGCTCATCCTCTCAGATTTCCACTGCACCGTGAGGTCAGAAACATGCGTACGTATCCAAGAAGATCATGAAACATACTAGCAAGAAATGCGTCCAGAGGACATGAGTCCTTGTTTGTTATCAGCAGGTATTACTACAAACTGCAGCTAACCCATGAAAAATACCACTTCTAAATATCTCATTTAATACTGTGAGACTAGATGCAGCGTTGAACGACGAGGGTAAGTCCTGAGAGAATGAAAATATACTCAATTTACATGCAGGGCTACTAGAGAGCCGAACAGTCGTGGATGAGAACTGCCTGAAGTATCGTCCTTCGTATGTAGTGAACCTATGAGAAATTCCATGCCAGTTTTTGAGTAATCTGCAGGGCTCTTCCGTGGCTACTTTAAAGTTTGAAACAGAGATAGCTGTAAATACTCTTTCTTCCTACTCTTCGGTATTAAATGATATTACATCTAAAGAAAAGCCCAGTGTCCATGAATACAAGTTTTAGCTCAATTTTTCTTTCGATACACTGCGTCATTGCTCACATTCTCAGGGTTACTAGCTGCGCACAGCTCCTAAATGGGTCAAGGCAAACGCTACTATCACTACAGTACTTTTAAAAGCATAGTTATACTTACGAAGACTTAATCACTAGTGACAGGAAGTGAATTTGCCGGTGGTTACATCATTGAAGTATGACACATGCCAACAGGTTTCCACTGAGTTAACATCACTCACTGAATGAACATAAGCAACATGTTAGCCACAATTTATTTCAAATTGACTCACTTGTTATGTTCAGTAGCATATAAAACACGTATACGTTGGTGCATTTGACTAATTATTCAGTCAGTGATGCTGGTAATTAGTAACTACATCTGTTACTGCCGGTTTACATCTCATTACAGCCGTTCGGAGTGGAAAATAAGAGCAAATGAAATCCCAAATTTTCTGGAGTATTTAAATTACCCAGAATGTTAACGGAGTCTACTGTGATATTTCTCCTCCTGTACCAGCTGTTAATGTAAATGTTAAATATTCATCGACGCAAAAGACCGTTAAGACGGTAGTGGAGATATGGAATTTGTGCATGACGTGGAGGCACTGTGGTTATTGGTGTATATTGCGGTGTGGCTGATATTTTTTGCATTGTAACTGACTGCGAAATTACATTTTTCTAGAGATTTTTATGTCAGTTTTGTTTCTTTTTGAGAGTTCCACAGATCGCTTAATTGCCGAATAACTTCAGTGCACTTTGGCCCCACTGACGAAGAGTGATGGATGATGGTACGCGCTAAAATACTCTAGCTGCCGGATGTGACGACACTGATGCCCACTGTTTCCCCATTAATGGCCGTTGGTTGCCTAGGTGTTCGACAGACCACTTCCTTCTCGCAGTTGCTTGGTTTCCTACCCTTCTGCTGTGAAAACCATTTCTATAAACGATGGAATCAAAATCATGGAGAAAATCTTCATTGTTTTCAATAGTTACGCAGTTTGTTTAATCATGTCATTCTTTTTAATCATAGAAAGTCTGCACCTAAACAGACTTAAAGACCTGATATAACTATGTCTCAACAAATGTTATTTAATCTAAATTTATACCCATGGAACTTTGATCTACAGGTAAAACTGTTCACTGAAAGGTAGCTTTAGTCAAGGCCCACCCGCACCTGTTATCTGGAGGTAACATAACGACTACGTATTTCCCAATACTGCGACCTAGGAGAATTAGGTCGAAAGCTAGCAGGATTTGAAATACTTGACACCGCTATGCGAGAGAATATTTTATTGGATACTTTGGAAATGAAGATGAAATTGATCTGGCATTGAGCACTGTTTAAAACACTTACTTAGATGAACCGATAAAGTGGTAAAAGTCCTGATCAATGGATTAACTTGTGACATTTTTATTCCATAATAAGGAGTCAGAAATTTGTCACAGTCACTAGCTGTAAGCCATTTTTCAATATCAGGGAGTAGGTATTTTTGTCTTCTTAGACTGCTCTTTCCAAACTAGCACATGAACAGCTTCGACTAACCCATGACCAGAATATTTGTTACTAAGAGGCACTATGACTTATCTCATTGAAGAGGAAGCTTCCAAATACCTACAAGAGAAGCTAATGAGTCTGTGTGGTAAAGGGTATTTTGATTTAATGGGATATGCTGTTCCATACTTTTCTGCCATTTGATTCGTACAGAATCAAGGTACATATCAAAATTTATTGGGTAATAACCACAATATAGCAGTCACAGTAAGCGTCAACCTCAATTCGCCAGAGTTCGTGTACTATTCAAAAATAGGCCTTCCAGGATCTTTTAGGATGTATCTCTCTCTTGATCTTACTCTAAACATGTTCCTTTAAAAAAAAACTAACTTTTTAAGAATGGGTTCTTCAATTAAACAGCTGGGATTAATGGGGAAATATATCTCTGAATTTTTCTTTGTTTGGCAGACATTCTTACCTGTTATTTTGTTGAGAATATTTTACTGAATACATTTCACTCCTTCCATTTTATTAGTGTATCAACTATAACCATACCCCCAAGAAACATGGACCTTGCCGTTGGTGGGGAGGCTTGCGTGCCTCAGCGATACAGATGGCCGTACCGTAGGTGCAATCACAACGGAGGAGTATCTGTTGAGAGGCCAGACAAACATGTGGTTCCTGAAGAGGGGCAGCAGCCTTTTTAGTAGTTGCAGGGGCACGAGTCTGGATGATTGACTGACCTGGCCTTGTAACACTAACCAAAACGGCCTTGCTGTGCTGGTACTGCGAACGGCTGAAAGCAAGGGGAAACTACAGCCGTAATTATCCCCGAGGGCACGCAGCTTTACTATATGGTTGAATGATGATGGTGTCCTCTTGGATAAAATATTCCGGAGGTAAAATAGTCCCCCATTCGGATCTCTGGGTGAGGACTACTCAAGAGGACGTCGTTATCAGGAGAAAGAAAACTCCCGTTCTACGGATCGGAGCGTGGAATGTCAGATCCCTTAATCGGATAGGTAGGTTAGAAAATTTAAAAAGGGAAATGGATAGGTTAATGTTAGATATAGTGGGAATTAGTGAAGTTCGGTGTCAGGAGGAACAAGACTTTTGGTCAGGTGAATACAGGGTTATAAATACAAAATGAAATAGGGGTAATGCAGGAGTAGATTTAATAATGAATAAAAAGATAGGAGTGCGGGTAAACTACTACAAACAGCATAGTGAACGCATTGTTATGGCCAAGATAGACACGAAGCCCACACCTTCTACAGTAGTACAAGTTTATATGCCAACTAGCTCTGCAGATGATGAAGAAATTGGTGAAATGTATGATGAGATAAAAGAAATTATACGGGTAGTGAAGGGAGACGAAAGTTTAATACTCATGGGTGACTGTAATTCAAGAGTAGGAAAAGGGTGAGAAGGAAACATAGTAGGTGAATAGGGATTGGGGGGAAAGAAATGAAAGAGGAAGCCGTCTGGTAGAATTTTGCACAGAGCATAACTTAATCATAGCTAACACTTGGTTCAAGAACTATAGAAGAAGGTTGTACACAAGGAAGAATCCTGTGAGATACTAGAAGGCATCAGATAGATTATATAATGGTAAGGCAGAGATTTAGGAACCAGGAATTAAATTGTAAGACATTTCCAGGGCCAGATGTGGACTCTGAACACAATCCAGTGGTTATGAACTGTGGATTAAAACTGAAGAAACTGCAAAAAGGTGGGAATTTAAGGAGATGGGATCTGGACAAACTGATTGAACCAGATGTTGTACAGATTTTCAGGGAGAGCATAAGGGAACAGTTGTCACAAATTCGGGAAAGAAATACAGTAGAAGAAGGATGGGTAGCTCTGAGGGACGAAGTAGTGAAGGCAGCGGGGGATCAAGTGGGTAAAAAGACGAGGCCAAGTAGAAATCCTTGGGTAACAGATGAAATATTGAATTCAATTGAGGAAAGAAGAAAATATAAAAATGCAGTCAATGAAGCAGGCAAAAACGAATACAAACGTCTCAAAATTGAGATCGACAGGAAGTGCAAAACGGCTAAGCAGGGATGGCTAGAGGACGAATGTATGGATCTAGAGGCTTATCTCACTAGGGGTAAGATAGATCCTGCTTATAGGAAAATTAAAGAGACCTTTGGAGAAAAGAGAATCACTTGTATGAATATCAAGAGCTCAGATGGAAACCCAGTTCCAAGCAAAAAAGGGAAAGCAGAAAAGTGGAAGGAGTATATAGAGGGTCTATTCAAGGGCGACGTACTTGATGACAATATTCTGGAAATGGAAGAGAATGTAGATGAAGACGAAATGAGAGACACAATACTGCGTGAAGAGTTTGACAGAGCGCTGAAAGATCTGAGTCGAAACAAGGCCACGGGAGTAGACAACATTCCATTACAACTACTGACGGCCTTGGAAGAGCCAGTCCTGAAAAACTGTACCATCTGGTGACCAAGATGTATGAGACAGGCGAAATACCGTCAGACTTCAAGTAGAATATAATAATTCCAATCCCAAGGAAAGCAGGTGTTGACAGATGTGAAAATTACCGAACTATCAGTTTAATAAGCCACAGCTGCAAAATACTAACACGAATTCTTTACAGACGAATGGAAAAACCAGTAGAAGCCAACCTCGGGGAAGATCAGTTTGGATTCCGCAGAAACACTGGAACATTTGAGGCAATACTGACCTTACGACTTATCTTAGAAGAAAGATTAAGGAAAGGCAAACCTACGTTTCTAGCATTTGTAGACTTAGAGAAAGCTTTTGTCAATGTTGACTGGAATACTCTCTTTCAAATTCTAAAGGTGGCAGGGGTAAAATACAGGGAACGAAAGGCTGTTTACAATTTGTACAGAAAGCAGATGGCAGTTATATGAGTCGAGGGGCATGAAAGGGAAGCAGTGGTTGGGAAGGGAGTGAGACAGGATTGTAGCCTCTCCCCGATGTTATTCAATCTGTATATTGAGCAAGCAGTAAAGGAAACACAAGAATAATTCGGAGTAGGTATTAAAATCCATGGAGAAGAAATAAAAACTTTGAGGTTCGCCGATGACATTGTAATTGTGTCAGAGACAGCAAAGGACTTGGAAGACCAGTTGAACGGAATGGACAGTGTCTTGAAAGGAGGATATAAGATTAACATCAACAAAAGCTAAACGAGGATTATGGAATGTAGTCGAATTAAGTCGGGAGATGCTGAGGGTATTAGATTAGGAAATGAGACACTTAAAGTAGTAAAGGAGTTTTGCTATTTGGGGAGCAAAATAACTGATGATGGTCGAAGTAGATAGGATATAAATTGTAGACTGGCAATGGCAAGGAAAGCGTTTGTGAAGAAGAGAAATTAGTTAACATCGAGTATAGATTTAAATGTCAGGAAGTCGTTTCTGAAATTATTTGTATTGAGTGTAGCTATGTATGAAAGTGAAACATCGACGATAAATACTTTGGCCAAGAAGAGAATAGAAGCTTTCGAAATGTAGTGCTACAGAAGAATGCTGAAGATTAGATGGGTAGATCACATGAGGAGGTATTGAATCGAAATGGGGAGAAGAGGACTTTGTTGCACAACTTGACAAGAAGAAGGGACCGGTTGGTAGGACATGTTCTGAGGCATCAAGGGATCACAAATTTAGCATTGGAGGGCAGCGTGGAGGGTAAAAATCATAGAGGGAGACCAAGAGATGAATACACTAAGCAGATTCAGAAGGATGTAGGTTGCAGTAAGTACTGGGAGATGGTGAAACTTGCGCAGGATAGAGTAGCATGGAGAGCTGCATCAAACCAGTCTGAGGACTGAAGACCACAACAACTACAACATCAAACATAAATTTGTGGGACATATGAAAAGGTTACAGATTTGTATACTAACCTAAAAACAATCTCAATACTAGCATAATGGCCACGAGGTCTCCAGAAATGTCGTTAGCCGTCATCGTTTCAGAGGGCGGGATGTGAAGTAACTAGTTCTTCCAGTTTTTCATTACTAGACCGGTAATCCATAGCTGTACACAGATAATCTAGTACGAGGTCATAAGAGTGTCATCAGACCGACACACGTATGTATCCCCTCTCCCTACTTGATCGCAGCATTTAGACTCGAATTATGTTAATATGACACTAATGAGTAATATTGAGACAAAGGCGGCTCTTAAGCAACCGACAAGGTAATCAACTCCCCAGTTTAGACTCCGCAGAAAGTGTACCATTTTGAACAAATACTGTCAACCTGATTGGTATTATGGCTGGTGTTACACGGTGTCCACATGGAGTGATGTGCAGATTACATCATGACTGTGTTGAGTAAACAGAAATCTGTCCTAGTCGTTGACATTTCGTTATCAGAACTACACGCACTCTCACGTAAATCTGCCTCCATTTCCAACGTTTTCTGACTTCACAGCATCCCTTTCTGGCCGTTTTGTGACAGCGTGAAATAATCCCTTAAGCTTCGCTGAGCTGCAGAAGATACAATGTGAAATAGCAGGCAGACAGTCAGTATTAATGCAGGCTTTATTTTTTCTTGGTGGCATACGCCGTTGTACCGTTTAGTGGCGGCGTAGCATTGTACCTGGCACTTCATCTGACTGCTTGCCTGTGGTTCGTATATTTCTTGTGGAGACGGGGAGGTACTGACATTGCGACCAAAAATAACGCTCACGTGGAGGCACAACACACGTAACAACTACATCCCTGATGTGTAGTAGATACACGTGTTTCGACCGAGCTGTTAATTTACAAATGTAAATATGAACTTCCACTCACTTGGAAAACAATTGCAGAAGTTCAGAATTTTTTGCGAAAAGCATCGAGCGGCATAGTGTTCAGAATAGCCGTTACATTTAGCTGAATCGAAACAGTGTCCTCAGATTACCTAACTTTGAGAAGAGATTTGGATTTGGAGAATAGTACGAAGCTACTGGGAGCAAATTAGACGAATTGGTGGAGGGAGAGGGATTTCTAAAACTGTAATATTTCTGTACTCCGAAGCCCCAGAACACGGCTGTGGGCCGGGGAACAATGATAAAGAGTAAACACGTACCATGTGCTATGTGCTATGTGTCATATTCCCGACTGGCCGGTGTGCCCGAGCGGTTCTAGGCGCTTCAGTCTGGAACCGCGCGACCAGTACGGTCGCAGGTTCGAGTCCTGCCTCGGGCATGGATGTGTGTGATGTCCTTAGGTTAGTTAGGTTTAAGTAGTTCTAAGTTCTACGGGACTGATGACCTCAGATGTTAAGTCCCATAGTGCTCAGAGCCATTTGAACCATATTCCCGTCTTGAACAACTACGCTTCCGATTTCTTTGCGTGGTGACATTCTCTGTAGGTCTTCCATCGTCTTGCATTCATTGGATTACGTGGCATAACTAACAAATGAAAATGCGCAATGTTTCCAGATTTTTGACAAGGGCAGTTATTTACTGGGGCGTTCTATAGGCTCGGCATCCCAAGTACCTAATACCATCTAATATACTGCTAATCCGCAGATGTCTAAATCTAGTGAAACTCGTCATTTGTGAATAAATAGTAAATGCACCCCTGCGGTACGACAGAAGGTTCTTCATCAGGTCGTGACACTGTTTTGTAAGAAAACAAAAAGATTTCTTCGGAAATTGTAAAAGTGCGATTAATGGGAAAAATAAAATTGTTAACCATTAATGTATTCACAGCCGTCAGCTACATGTACGTAGTGGACCACTAAAGAGAGTGCGTTACTTTGTGCGAAGAGACTTAACCCAATAACTACAGCTGAAGCAGGGACACTAGTGTGCTCATTGAACACTGAAGACCCAAAGGAACTGGTACACCTGCCTAGTATCGTGTAGGGCCACCGCGAGCACGCAGAAGTGCCGCAACACGACGTGGCACGGACTGGTCTAATGTCTGAAGTAGTGCTGGAGGGAACTGACACCATGAATCATGCAGGGCTGTCCATAAAGACGTAAGAGTATGGCGGCGTGGAGATCTCTTATGAACAGCACGTTGCAAGGCATCCCAGATATACTCAATAATAATAGTCATATTTGAGAGGTTTGGTGGCCAGCGCAAGTGTTTAAATTGAAAAGAGTGTTTCTGGAGCCGCTCTGTAGAATTCTGGACATATTTAACACTGCTGTTACGTTAGTAGTCTTAATGTTCTGTTCCCAACACCCCCCCCCCCCCCCACCTTTCTCTTCACAAACAGGTTTTTCACTAACAGTCTCTTTTTTAACGGATTCGGTATCCTTTAATATTTCATGGACTATTTCCGCATTACCATTACCTTGCACAATGTTATCTATTATATGAATTTATAACCATTCCGTGTCTAACACGAGATGTAATAGAGCTCTGTATATCTAAAACCTTATGCTGCTCTTGGTGTCTGTGTTTTCTCCAAACTCATTAGGCAAGATTGCTTGTAGACTAACGCTCCATGATTTGCTATTCCGCCATTGATATTACTATGAATAATCTCTAACGACTACTATATTCACTACTATACTTTCTGTTTATTTTGATGTGACACATCAATAGAGGACGTCGTCTTTACGGCAACCCTTAACGTTTACATGGATCGTCGTTTCTGTCGTTACAGCACTCTGTGGCTGTTTTTCAGAATGTCGCATCGATATTGGACGCCTTTTCTACGGCAACCCTCAACGTCCATATAGATTATATTTGCAAGTAGCTTCTCTCTATCGCTATAGCAACCTTTGACAGCTATTCCATATATCTTTGCCAACAACACGTATGTTTAGGAACGGATAACAGAGGGCAGGTAAACTGTTTACCGAACGTTGGGTGGGGTGAGGAAGCACGCTTCTGACGTCTGAGCCAAGAACAGCTATTGACATGGTACACATGTACCGTTTATTTTACGTTTTATGCGAGTCTTCTTCCTTTTGGGCGTTTTGTATTTATGATGGACTATGTCTCTTTAGGCAGTTTGTAGTTTTAGTGGGTTCCGAAGAAGGCGTGGGGTCAACATCCGGTTTCTATTTGCAGTCGGGGCGGATTATTTATAATCATTAAATTATCCACGAGTGCTGACGCGCTGCAATGTTAAAAGTTCTCCATTTCTTGAAGAGCTTATTAATAAAATCTTCACACTTGCAGTGCATATAGTTAGCCACTAGTTTTGCTGAAACTTCTTGATTTTAATAACGCACATCACAATGGCATAATATCGTTTGCTTAGTAATCGTAGGTAAGTATCACAATCAACACTAGCCTATTTAGCAACTCAGTAAGTTAGCAAGTTTGATTCTGACTTGCTAATTAGGCACTTGTTAACAGTGACAGTCATCTACAATTACTATGGAAAGCATGTAATGCCGTTGAGATGTTCATTATTAAAATGAGGTACCTGCAGTGCAGCCCCAGTAAGTTAGGCTTGAGAATAAACCAGTTGGATATAAACTAGTTCTCAAACGTGTGCAACTGTCACAGGTTTGTTAATAAATGCTTCATGAAATGTTAGCCCCGTATCAACAAAATACTCAAAAACAGCTTTATTTTCCTTTCTCTATGTGATATATCTGTGCACTAACTTTTAAGCTTAAGACGCTATAAGTAACTTATTTAACCACTACACATCACAGTTCTTAAAGGTACAATACTGTCGCCCAGCTCTACTACGAAGCCATTTTAGAAATACATCAGAATGTTTAGCGACTTACTCACCGCACCATGGTAGATCCGCAACTATGGCCAGAAGCGTGAATACCCAGCCAGCAGTAGCCATCATCCAGTGGTCGGATGTAGAACGTTGCATGGATGGCCTCGAAACTGAAAGAAAATCAGTGTTACTACAACCGTGCTGAAGGATCATACGAGTACATGCAAGCAGCAAAGCGTGAAAGTAGTAAGTTGTAGGAGCAGTTTATCTCACGGTCGGGATCTGACTCATTAGAAGCATACTGTAAAATAGGCGACTGCATTCGAAAGACAATGCTTAGAAACGCTTGCGTGGCGTATACTGGAACTCTCCACGAGAGAGTTAATTTTGTTTAAGGCCGGACGGGCGGCAGTTATTGAACAACGAAAGGGAATGCGGAAACCTCATAATCTTGTTTCATTGGCGTAGAAGTGGAAGAGAAATGTCACAAATGGCAGAAACTCGAAGAGCTATACACACATTGTTCCTTTCAGACCTAATCAGACAAGTTACACCGTCATTACAGCTCACTCCATCTCGAAATGTAACAGAATGCGCTCGTTTGTCTACAAGTTATGGATAGAATCGAAATACGCTTGAAACTGTCTTACATCCGTATTTTATTCAAATTTCTTTGTGTGAAAGTTAAAATGCACAGATGAATAAAAACGGTCACCGGCGTTCATTAAAAAATAAAATTTGTAACTCATCAGTGATTATAGAAACTATACATAATACACCATATATTATTGTGTTTCTGTCTATTAATATAACAGATAAATACATTTTTAGGAGCAGGACGCCATCAGCGATGTGGGAAAAAGAATAGACAGTTGTCATACCATTAACGTAGTTGCATTTCAGTTAAGTTATGAAAATGTACATTACCATCAGTTCGTCGTTATATTGCAGGTCTCCTGAGTCTTTATTTCCTGCGATCCACTGCTTCATTATAAATGCTGCTGTAAATGCTACCGTCCATCACATCATCGAGACTCTGAGATATCTTCCTACCTCGTTTCTTTTTCCCTTGGACGGGCCCCTATAAGATTGTTCTTATAAGCCCTTCTATTTTCTTGGGGTAAGTCGAATACAGTTTTCTTTCCTCCTTAACGTTATTTGCAATAACTGTCTCTGCTGTGCCTCTCGTCTCAGTATGTCTCAATTTTTTCGTAATATTTAAACTGTTTTCACTTTCTATCCACCGCCTTGGCCACATACAATTAGCCTCAAAACTTGGTCTACCTTTCATCCTCAATGTCCACGTTTCAGCGCCATACAGGACACCGCGTATAAAACATTTTCCTAAAAACTGTTTCCATATTCCCGCAGAAAATTCTCCTGTTCTTATAAAAAGCCTCGTTTGCCTATGGTATCCTGGTTACAACCTCTGTGCTGTTCTTTCAGACTGTTTCTATCCCGCCCCTTCGGGGCAGACTGTAATAACAGAGGACGCGTCCGCAAGCGGCAGATAAGGGAATCCTCCCAAGATACGGGAGGTAGAGGGGGTCTGAAATAGGTTCTGCGGACCATTAGGCAATGCAGTGGCTAACTTGGAGCAGCCGGCTGCAATTGGCGTCAGTGTCCCGTATTCGGTGCGGACTCCCGATTTGCGGAAGTCAACGAAATACCACTGCAAATTATTTTCACCTCGTAACGCATTCTCCATTTTATGCAGAGTACAGACTACAGAAGGTAAGAATATATGCTGAGGCGCCAAAAAACTGAATAGGCAAGCGCACTTGACGCCTGTATACAAGAAGGGTAGAAGGACGGATCCTCAAAATTACAAACAAATATCCTGAGCATCGGTTTGTTGCAGGATTCTAGAACGTATTCTCAGTTCGAATATAATGAATTTCCTTGAGACAGAGAAGTTGCTGTCCATGCATCAGCACAGCTTTACAAAGCATCGCTCCTGCTAAACGCAACTCGCCCTTTTTCACATGATATCTTGTGAACCATGGATGAATTGTATCAGACGGATGCCATATTCCTTGACTTCCGGAAAGCGTTTGATTCAGTGCCCCACTGCAGACTCCTAACTAAGGTACGAGCATATGGGATTGGTTCCCAAATATGTGAGTTGTTCGAAGACTTCTTAAGTAATAGAACTCAGTACGTTGTCCTCGATGGCGAGTGTTCATCGGAGGTGAGGGTATCATCTGGAGTGCCCCAGGGAAGTGTGGTTGGTCCGCTGTTGTTTTCCATCTACATAAATGATCTTTTGGATAGGGTGGATAGCAATGTGCGGCTGTTTGCTGATGATGTGGTGTACGGGAAGGTGTCGTCGTTGAGTGACTGTAGGAGGATACAAGATGACTTGGACAGGATTTGTGACTGGTGTAAAGAATGGCAGCTAACTCTAAATATAGATAAATCTAAATTAATGCAGATGAATTGGAAAAAGAATCCTGTAATGTTCGAATACTCCATAAGTAGTGTAGCGGTTGACACAGTCACGTCGATTAAATATTTGGGCGTAACATTGCAGAGCGATATGAAGTGGGAGAAGCATGTAATGGCAGTTGTGGGGAAGGCGGATGGTCGTCTTCGGTTCATTGGTAGAATTTTGGGAAGATGCGGTTCATCTGTAAAGGAGACCGCTTATGAAACACCAATACGACCTATTCTTGAGTACTGTTCGAGTGTTTGGGATCCGTATCAGGTCGGATTAAGGGAGGACATAGAAGCAATTCAGAGGCGGGCTGCTGGATTTGTTACTGGTTGGTTTGATCATCGGAAATGCTTCAGGAACTCGGGTGGGAGTCTCTAGAGCAAAGGAGGCGTTCTTTTCGTCAATCGCTACTGAGGAAATTTAGAGAACCAGCATTTGAGGCTGACTGTAGTACAATTTTACTGCCGCCAACTTACATTTCACCGAAAGACCACAAAGATAAGATAAGAGATATTAGGGCTCGTACAGACGCATATAGGCAGTCATTTTTCCCTCGTTCTGTTTAGGAGTGGAACAGGGAGAGAAGGTGCTAGTTGTGGTACGAGGTACCCTACGCCAAGCACCGTATGGTGGATTGCGGAGTATGTATGTCGATGTAGATATTGATATGCAGAAATATGTAAACAGTCAGGATACGCCACTGCGGTCGGCAACGCCTATGTAAGACAACAAGTGTCAGGTACAGTTGTTAGATCGGTTGCTGCTGCTACAACGGCAGGTTGTCAAGATTTGAGTGAGTCTGAACGTGGAGTTATAATCGGTGCATAAGCGATGGGACACAGAATCTCCGAGGTAGCGATGAAGTAGGGATTTTCCTATACGAACGAGTGTACCGTGAATATCAGTAATTCGGTAAAACATCGAATCACTGACATCGCTGCGGCTCAGCGGCCACTGAAGAGAATCGTTCAGTGTGCTAGAAGTGCAACCCTTACGCAAATTGCTGCAGATTTGAATATGCTGTCATCAACAAGTGTCAGCGTGCGAACCATTCAACGGAACAATATCGATATGGGCTTTCGGAGCCGAAGGCCCACTCATGTAAACTTGATGACTGCACGACACAAAGATTTACGTCTGGCCTGGGCGCGTCACGGACTGTTGATGACTGAAAACATGTTGCCTGGTCGGACGAGTCTTGTTTCAGATTGTGTCGAGCAGATGAATGTGGACGGGTATGGAGACCACCTCATTCATCCATGGAGCCTGCATGTCAGATTGTGTCGAGCAGATGAATGTGGACGGGTATGGAGACCACCTCATTTATCCATGGAGCCTGCATGTCAGCAAGGGATTGTTCAATCTGGTGGAAGCTCTGTAAAAGTGTGAGGCGTGTGCAGTTGTAGTGATGTGGGACCCCTGATTCGTCTAGATACGACTCTGACAGGTGACTCATACTTAAGCATCCTGTCTGATCACCTGCATCCATTCATGTCCACTGTGCATTCCGACGGACTTGGGCAATTCCTGCAGGACAATGCGACACCCACACTTTCCGCAGTGCTACAGAGTGGCTCCAAGAACACTCTTCTGAGTTTTACGCTGGCCACACACCCCCAGACTTGCACATTGCTGAGCCTATCTGGGATGTCTTGCAACAAGCTGTTCTGAAGAGATTTGCACCCTCTCGTACTCTTCTGGATTTATGGACAGCCCTGCAGGGTCCATGGTCTCAGTTCCCTCCAGCACTGCTTCAGACATTAGCCGTGTCCATGACACGTCGTGTTGTGGCACTTCTGCGTGCTGGCGGGGGCCCTACACGATATTAGGCAGGCGTGCCAGTTTCTTTTTCTGTTCAGTGTATGACACCTTACTTCTAGTAAAAATGTAGTATCCTCAGTAGAGGTCTGTTTCGAGTGAAGTTACTAAAATATGCGTAAAGTAGACGGCAAGCATTTGCTTTCATTCCCTGTTGCCAATAAAATGAAAAACGACAGTCATAAATACACTGCAGAAAGCGGTGCAACACCTCAAAGCGACCAGCTGTGGTGCATTTTATTATCAGCTCCTGTCTTCCGTGATATGTAAGTTATTATGTTCTCGTCTTTCCAATTATCACGACAGAAGAGGAGCATGAGAAGTAGTTGTTTCTTCGCATACGCGTCGCTGAGAGCTCAGTCCCTTCTTGTCTCCGACTTCGCACTTGTGTCTCTGCAGACGGGTGATTTATAGAGAGTCGCCGGCCGCTGGTGGCCGAGCGGTTCTAGGCGCTTCAGTCTGAAACCGCGCGACCGCTACGGTCGCAGGTTCGAATCCTGCCTCGGGCATGGATGTGTGTGATGTCCTTAGGTTAGTTAGGTTTAAGTAGTTCTAAGTTCTAGGGGACTGTTGACCTGAGATGTTAAGTCCCATAGTGCTCAGAACCATTTGAACCATAGAGAGTCTCAGGCCGGCCACGTGCTGCAGGTGGGGCTGCCTCAGGTGTCTCTCTCTCTCTCTCTCTATCTCTCTCTCTCCTACACACACACACACACACACACACACACACAGAGAGAGAGAGAGAGAGACAGAGAGAGAGAGAACATCCACGGGACGGCGCAGTCTCATTTGCAGTCCGACGCCATTGACGCCGACATACAAGGCGCTGCGGGTACCAAGCTGCCGGCACGTCTGCCTATAAAGGGCTCAGTTTACTCAAAGGATAGGCTCACATAATGAAGTCTGCGGTTCCCGTCAGCGTCCTCTGAGAATGCTGGGCACTGATTTGCCACTGCTGCACTGGATTTTCTTTTACGTTAGGTCTATTAGCTCACAGTAACGCCAGTCTCCCAACGTCACTGCAGCCAATATCCAAAGCGACAACAGGGATCGCAACAGTGGGAATCATCAGACGAAACGCAAAAGAATAGGCTACCTCACAGGATACTACATAAAGAAAGGAAGACGCATACACAACTTAATTAAGGAAACGGCGGACTGCGAATAGAAAAGAAAGTGGAGCAAACTAAACAACTCGCTAAGTAATGCTAGGATTTCTGTTTTTTTAGATATGAAGAAAGAACGGCAGCTGAATCGGCCGGCTATGGAGTTGCTACAACTATTATTGTGCCAGGGGGCAGCAGCAATATTTGAGCGCTTGCGCGTCACCTACGCGCATGCGCTTTGGTATTTTCGTTTCATATAAGGGTCCCCTCGTCCACGGTTTTAATCAGTTATCGACGACAGCGGTTAGCAATTATCACGTGATGATGGTCGACCGTGGAAGTATTGTGCGCAGGTGACAGTTTGATCCGGCTGAAGAAACAACGGTAATGTGATCATTTAAAACACAAGTAATGCTTTTCAAGTATAAACAAGCTCATACTACTAACCAAAAACGAAAGAGGTCAAACAAAAATTATAGGGACAAACCATCATCGTAAAAGTGAAGGCCGCGTGGGATTAGCCGAGGGGTCTAAGGCGCTGCAGTCATGGACTGTGCGGCTGGTCCCGGCTGAGGTTCGAGTCCTCCCTCGGGCATGGATGTGTCTGTTTATCCTTAGGATAATTTAGGTTAAGTAGTGTGCAAGCTTAGGGACTGATGACCGTAGCTGTTAAGTCCCATAAGATTCCACACACAGTTGAACATTTTCTTTAAAAGTGAATGTCAAATACCTGGGGATCGTCCAAGACTGGCTGAAGAAAGGTAGACCTGAGAGAGATATCCGGGTCACTGGGCAGCACATAGAAGATGAGTGCCAACTAAAAGATTTGCTTGAGGACACTTAGCAAAATGAGTGGGACGAGAGTGGTATGGGCCGTCGAGTCTACTCATTTTTCCACAGTATCAGGGAGCGCTTACGGTTGCGCCATGTTAACCCCAGCCAAGACTTGGTTCATTACGTGACTGGACATTGCCCTTACCCCACGTACTTGCAGCGCATGTCGATTTCAGAAAGTAATCGTTGCACAAGCGGGAAAATTGGTTCCCCACTTCCTTTTTATATGCATCTGATACAGGCACTCACGTAATGACATTGAACACATAACGGAAACAACATTATACGATGCACTTAGGAACCAAGGTACACGGACACAGTCGAACGCCATCGCCAACAACGTCTCAAAAGCAGAACATGACATATATGAACAGACTCGCCAATATAGTAGGCGCAGAGGACGAAGACCGGCCGACACAGATAGTTCGAGTGGCTCTAGTACGGACGATGACATGAGTGACAGTGACGTCACTGACATATCATAGACCCACAAAATATACATAAAACACGAGAGACATTCAGCTCTAATCACGTGAATATTAATCGAAGATTGGGATTATTATATTATTGTGAATGAATCTAATAAAAAGTAGGAACAATCAGAATATTCCGTAGATAGATATTGTTCCAGAACCCACATTACATCTGTACCCAATGTTATTAAGTAGTTACATAATTGAATACTTTATTGTAAATGAAATAATACGAATGTAATACAAATTAAATACAAAATAACAAAGCAAAATCAAACAGGGTAAATACGCAACAACTTAACTAGATATCATTGAGGCAGAATATTGTTCCAAAGCCATGCATATTTGTTTACTAACTAGCGTAGTAAGAGTAATTGTTATGTAACCTAACAAACAACAACAAACACGGCACTCTAACGAACAATACCGGTTTAGGTTGGATCGGCACTGACTGAAAAGATCAAATTTTTTCGAAAGTAGCATAGTTAATATAGTTGGTCGCACCACATGTGGAGGCTGGACTTCGTTCATTATCAGGTCCCCTTCCCAAGGTAGAGTTAGTGAAAGGATATGTCTGCTCTTTCCTGGCTTCTGTTATTCTCTCCTAAAATTATACAATCAATTTATAATTCACTATTTCCTAATTCTTGAATTTTTCTTTAAAAATAAGTGTAATACCTGTAAGGAAAAAAAAATACCAAACCAAAATGAATACAAGACAGCTCCACGAAGACCCGCCTCTACATGGTGCTGCATGGGCAACTATGGCCGAGGCCTCAGCTGCGTAGCAAAATATTTCTACGCGGTCATGGGTACTGGCTAAGAGGTCTGTGTCGATCACTATGGCCCGCATGAAGTACACTACTGGCCATTAAAATTGCTACACCAAGAAGAAATGCAGATGATGAACGGGTATTCATTTGGCATATATATTATACTAGAACTGACATGTCATTACATTTTCACGCAATTTGGGTGCATGGATCCTGAGAAATCAGTACCAAGAGCAACCACCTCCGGCCGTAATAACGGCCTTCATACGCCTGCGCATTGAGTCAAACAGAGCTTGGATGGCGTGTACAGGTACAGCTGCCTATGCAGCTTCAACGCGACACCACAGTTCAAGAACAATAGTGTCTAGCGTATTGTGACGAGAAAGTTGCTCGGCCACCATTGACCAGACGTTTTCAGTTGGTGAGAGATCTGGAGAATGTGCTGGCCAGGGCAGCAGTCGAACATATTCTGTATTCAGAAAGGCCCTTACAGGACCTGCAAGATGCGGTCGTGCATTATCCTGCTAAAATGTAGGGTTTTGCAGGGTCGAATGAAGGGTAGAGCCACGGATCGTAACACATCTGAAATGTAACGTCCACTGTTCAAAGTACCGTCAATGCGAGCAATAGGTGACCAATACGTGTAACCAATGGGACTCCATACCATCACGCCGGGTGATACACCAGTATGGCGATGACGAATACACGCTTCCAATGTGCGTTCCCCGCGAAGTCACCAAACACGGATGCGACCATCATGATGCTGTAAAAAGAACCTGGTTTATTCCGAAAAAATGACGTTTTGCCATTCGTGCACCCAAGTTCGTCGTTGAGTACACCACCGCAGGCGCTCCTGTCTGTGATGCAGCGTCAAGGGAAACCGCAGCCATGGTCTCCGAGCTGATAGTTCCTGTTGCTGCAAACGTAGTCGAACTGTTCGTGCAGATGGTTGTCGTCTTGCAAACGTCCCCATCCGTTGACTCGGGGATCGAGACGTAGCAAATGGTTCAAATGGCTCTGAACACTATGGGACTTAACATCTATGGTCATCAGTCCCCTAGAACTTAGAACTACTTGAACCTAACTAACCTAAGGACATCACACAACACCCAGTCACCACGAGGCAGAGAAAATCCCTGACCCCATCGGGAATGGAACCCGGGAACCCGGGCGCGGGAAGTGAGAACGCTACCGCACGAACACGAGCTGCGGACAGAGACGTAGCAACGCGATCCGTTACAGCCATGCGGATAAGATGCCTGTAATCTCGACTGCTAGTGATACTAGGCCGTTGGGATCCCACCGATTTCATATTCTGCTAACAGTCATTGGATCTCGACCAACGCGAGCAGCAATGTCGCGATACGATAAATCGCAATTGCGATAGGCTACAATCCGACATTTATCAAAGTCGGAAACTTGATGGTACGCATTTCTCTTCCTTACACGAGGCATCACAACAACGTTTCACCAGGCCACGCCGGTCAACTGCTGTTTGTGTATGAGAAATCGGTTGGAAAGTTTCCCCATGTCAGCACGTTGTAGGAGTCGCCACCGACGCCTCCCTTGTGTGAATGCTCTGAAAAGCTGGTAATTTGCATATCACAGTATCTCCTTCCTGTAGGTTAAATTTCGCGTCTGTAGCACGTCATCTTCGTGGTGTAGTAGTTTTAATGGCCAGTAGTGTAATAAGATGGCAGGCCCTAGTAGTAATAATATAGCTTGGAAATGAAATGTAATACAGCAGTGTGAGTACAGTCTGAGGTTTATATGGGGGTTATCTGGGTACTTATCCATTTTCTTAGAATAGGTTGTTGCAACAAATGACGTAGATATTTTACCTCCTTGGTGTAGGTCTGTGTGCGAATGAGTGCGATTATGATTGTATACTACGTATTTCGATGAAAATTTTAATCTGAAAACTTTTTGGAGTATATATTCCTGGAAGGTCATTAAGGACCTCTACGACGTCTGCCCAGATTTCATCCTTTCCAAACAACTAAGGTCTTGAAATACGTATTTTAATGACACCATTTTGTAATTATATTTTGCCATCCATTTGTTATTTGCTTTCTCGTATCAGGTTATCGTATGATCAAGGACGAAACCAGAAACATGTCTGTCTAAATAAAAATAAGTGGAAGTTTGATATTATGAAAACATGTACTTTCAAAAACACACTCTGACTTATGAACACGACCAATGAAAATAAAATATCACCTCGTACGGATTGGATAGAATATTAAACTTCCTCTTAGAAACAGTGTGTTCGCTGAAATAAGAATTTCTGACAGTCTGAAATAGCCAGGTAGTTCGTAAAAACTCGGATATTCACCCTTAGCGACGAACATTTCGCCATTTGAGTGATCTGAGCTGTCTACGTGATCTCGTGACAGGTTCTGCCGATGTGTTTCTCTGTTCTACTTGTCAGTGGAGCACAGGGACTCTGCCATGCAGCAGCTTTAATTAGCCGCTGGTAAAGTGAATATCGGAAATATTTTCTGCGGGTACTAGCACACGGACGCTGACTCAAATAGCCAGACTACTCCAACTTTGGAGAAAAGGTAAAAATTTCAACTGAAATTTCAGCGTAGTGACGTTTTAGTAGGAGCAGTGTTACACACCACACAGAACGCACAAAAATTTAATATCTGCAATGACACGATTGCCACAGTTAAATGCAAAGATTTCAATGGAAACGTTTCATTTGTATCTGCCCTAGTTATTGGCACCATGAAGTCACAATTAAAGCCAGTTGATAGACCATTTTTTCTAACCCCTTTTTACGCAACAACTCACTTTCATATCTTTAAAGTTGAAGCTAGGATTTTAAATAGCGTGTGAAAATGTGAAATACGTTATGTTGACATCTATAAATATGCTGTCTGCAAGTACTGAAAAAGTAATTAGTAATGAATGGTAATATTAGGCACACAACGAATTTTTGTATATCGGACTATAGTTTGCTTTTTCATATATTCTTGAGCCACAGAAATAGTGCTTAATGGATGCTATACACTCTAGCTAAAAGTGTTAATCAATCCAGCATAGTTAAACGGTAACGTGCCGCTGCGATACTATTCATTTACGCTTGTTCACTAATATACATTTCGAGGTATTAGCCCAAAGGTACGTTTAAACGGCAGTTTACTTTACTAGACATTCTCCTATTTGAGATGGAATGGATACAACCAAAAAACACCTCATGGAGTCAGTGACAAAATGATTTACATTATACCCTAGATTTTGACCCACGATGAAACTTCATTTTATTTATAAATCAGGCAAAAGCAAGTGAGCTAGCGAACAGATAATGAAATTTCTCATGTACCCTACAGCTGTCAACGAAACGTTACACATAATAGAGCTTCATTGTTTGTTACGTCGAAAGTACTACCAGGAAATGAAAATCGGATTATATGCCAGAAAAGCAAATTAAGGGGAACCGAAGATTCAATCCTGGCCTGTGTGATGCGTACTGCGTTGGGCTATCTGAGTGTGTGATTTTTTCCCATGCAGTGAATATTATTACAAGGTTTGGGAGTAATTTATTAAATTGGGACCAAGTACAATATGTATACGTTGAACGAAATCTGTGTCATTAACACTACCGTCGCTGGTCAGAGATGTAGCACAGCAGATAATCCACGTATTTTTACCGTTTAACCTGCTGCAGTGCTTTGCTGTAGATTCTAAGTTCATAAAGCAGTGTGAAGCTTCTCACTGAAATTAATTCAGTATTTATTTTCGCAGTAACGACAACAGTTCCCTTTCCATCAAACATTACCACTTCACCCACTGATCATGCATATTTCCACAAATAGCATGATTAATACAGTGTTTACATAGAAAATGCGATGAACTGAAAAAACAGGAAGCGTTGCGGTCAAACAGAATACTGCAAACGAATTATACAAACTTCGTCAGAAATAGCGAACGACGCGTGTCTAAACCGTAGGCATGATTAATAAAGAAACGAATGTTCAAAATTAGATGCACAGATAACGTAAGGAAGTAGCAGGTTCTACGCACAATCGGGGAGGAAAGAAATATGTGGAAAATACTGACGAGAACAAGGGACAGCGTGAGAGGACTTCTGGTAAGACATCAGGAAGTGACTTCCATGGTATTAGAGGGTGCTGTAAAGGGCACAAACTATAGAGGAAGACAGAGATTGCAGTACATCCACCAAATAATTGAGGACGTAGGTTGCAAGTGCTACAATCAGAGAAAGAGGTTGGCGGGCCAAGTCAAAACAGTCAGAAGACCAATGACAAAAAAAAAAAAAAAAAAAAAAACAAAAAAAAAAAAAAAAAAAGATATAGTGCTAAATGTGAAAGCTTTCACAATGAATGGAAGCAGTGTATACTATACAACAAATCGCTTATTAATTGGTTTGATTCTTAGTTTTACATGCATAGCTCTCAATATCACATTTCAAGCATACATACGCTATTCCCTCAACAGAAATGCTCGTATTTATATAGAAAGAACTGGTTCATTCTCAAACTAAGTTAACTTGTGAACTTTCGGGGTAGGGCCATGTTGATGTGACAGACATCTACGATTACTGTGTAAAGCATGTAAAAATGGTTCAAATGGCTCTGAGCACTACGGGACTTAACATCTATGGTCATCAGTCCCCTAGAACTTAGAACTACTTTAGCCTAACTAACCTAAGGACATCACACAACACCCAGTCATGACGAGGCAGAGAAAATCCCTGACCCCGCCGGGAATCGAACCCGGGAACCCGGGCGTGGGAAGCGAGAACGCTACCGCACGACCACGAGCTGCGGACGGTAAAGCATGTACTTCCACTGTGATGCTCGCTATTAAAATCAGGCACCGTTAGTGCAGCCACAGTAGTTCTGACTTTAGAGAGAACCAGTTGGCTCGAAACTCGTTGCCGAATACATGTGCAGCAACATTGACATATATATTAATAAACTTGTAAGATTTGACTGCATCTGAAATCTGCAAGTGCTCACCGAGATTTAATCTTGACTAAATTTGCGTAGCGTCGCGGTTACTCGGCCTGAGTTCACGTAACAGCATTTCGGGGTCGTTCGTTCTTACCTTAACGCGGCTACCGTTCACGCTTAACAGAAAAGGGCATCGTGCTGCCGCTTATATACAGTACATATAGTACTAACAAACAGCAGAGGTTGAAAATACCGCTTCAGTTTACAACTGAAGTGGTATTTTCAACCTCTTCTATAATGCTCAGTTGCGGATGTTCTTCCAACAGGATTGTTTGTACTAATAAACAGTTTTGGCTCTTTCGAAAAACACATGGCCACATACGTCTCTAATTCGGTATACAACTCAACAGAAAACTAGAAATAATTTACAAAACTCAAGTTCACTCTTCGGACTTCCATGGAAATGGGCGTACGGCATTGTGGGCCGGGAGTCCCCCATACGAGAGCAAGTGAGAGTTGGCAATACTCTCTTAGGATTTAAAAGGTTGGCTACAGCGCGCATACACAAGCTCTGGAATCTAAGATATGGTTGTCGCGCTTCGCAGCGCACGGATTAATTAGCGGCAGTTTGGAAGCCAGTGTAGGAGCCCGCCTGCTGTGGTGCGCATGTGTGTTGGGCGAGGGGTCGTCGCCGAGCTGCCGTACTGCCTGTGTCCGCCAGCAGCGACACAGGATTTGGTACTGAGCTGATATTTTTTTAATAATTTGGAGCGCGCTTATTAATTTAAAGAAAGGGTTTGTGTATGTGCCTAGCAGCAGACGATAATTTTATATAAAGATGGGAGTTGAAATCTTAAGGGAATCCATTGTTAGGCGAAAAGATTAAGTATTGACTTTTGTAATTGTCAGGGAATTGTTTCACTGTATATTTAATTGAGAAGTATTTCAGTGCGTCTCAAGAGTTTGATTAATTTGTAATACTGCTTTAATGCCACTGGAGACAGATTTACATACGAAGCGATTCTTCAAAGAGCTTCTAGCGGTTTGTGAACTGAATGATAAAGAATCGCTTTCAGAATATAGTTTTTGAAAAAGGGAATTAATTGTTTGGGTTATCATTTATTGAGTTTAGATTTGACCAAACCCTTCTCTTTAATTATATGTAGTTCTAGTAAGCAGCAGCAGGCGCAGCAAAAGCAGGAACCACCATACAGAACATGCATTGCACTCTGCATGAATAATAGGTTTTTTATGTTTTTGTTAAATAATGGAATGCAGCAGATCAGTCTGTGGCAGCAAAAAGACCAAGTAAGTTAATTGTTGAACACAGGACCAATTAAAAGAAAAAAAATAAGTTACGCGATCTCTATAATAGCAAAGCGAATAAGAGTACAAGCACAAGATTTTCAGTAGAAAACACGAGATAAGAAGATAGAGTTCGCGACTATCAGAAGTACTTATTACATTCGACGCCACATCGGGTAACTTGCGCGTCGGTGATGGGGGTGAAATGATGATGAGGACAACACAACATCCAGTCCCTGAGCGGAGAAAATCTCCTGCGCCATCCGGGTATCTAACCCGGGCCTCTTGGCGAGGCCTTCCGCTACGCTGACCACTCAGCTAAGGGGGCGGACTTACATATTTCGTGTATACATAATTCCGACCATGTAGAGATCGTACAAGCCAAAGATCTGTCTTCATTTTGCCAATCATTTTAGTGGCTGTGGTGGAGGGACTGTACAAACATAAACTACAAATTATTTTCGGAAAATATTGAACACTCCGTCAGAATGTTTCCCGCGACTCTTTTTATCTGAAAATATCTCATTCTCAAACGGACAACCAGGTAATGTTGTTACGGAATTCTTGGTCTTTTCAGCTATTTTGCAGTGATCTGTGAGCAGCTCAAAGCATACAACCGTGATCGGTTTTCGTGTATCGGGAAATGTATTGTTCCTCTTTTCTGAAAGCTATGGTCAGACTTTCTTACATACGTAATTTCTTACTCCAGTCAACGGGAAGTGTCATGAAAACCTCAGTGAGCTAGGAGTGGTTCGAAAGCACCTCAAGTTCGGAATATTTAGGGGTGGGAGGTGCTGAAAGAGGCATTATTCCAATCTGTAAGCTTTCAGCCACTTTTTTTCCTTTGGTGAGTCATTGTTCACGACAAAAAAATTTCAATGTCAACATTTCTGAGAGTCTCTACTATTGATGTGGTGAGATGGAAACACAGTTCACATACTTCATTGCAGATGAAAATTTCGCCATATATTCTGAGTTCTAACTGGTCACATTTCTGAAATCTCCACACATCTCATTGTCGTCAACTATTCTATTAAGGCATCCATTTTAATTTATTTGCGGTACAGTTGACAGCGAGGGAGTGAAAAATTCTATTATGAAAGTCCTCATTTGGCGTGAAAACGCACAAATATCATTGGAGGCGCGATACATATTTTCAGGAGTTATGCTGTTGATGATGCATTATGTCATGGATCTTAATGCAGTGCTTTAATGGACCGCTAGTAACATAAAACATTCCTTTGCCAGTCTGAGAGTTTTTGAAAGATGCAGCATTTCTGTATATTTCGTCTGGAGACAACCGTTGCCAGATCTCTGAGAACAAAGGTCGTAACGTTCTACAAATCCCTCATCTCCTCAACAATGGAATTACGCTCTTTGGTCACGAAATCATTCGACAACCGCTGTGTCGCCGCCTTCACCGTCGGAAAATCTACTATTTCTTGTAATCAGTTCATCAGTTGCCTGGAGATTATCATCTGTGGGTGAGGTCGATGGCCTTTCTTGCCGACCAGCATCACCCAGGTTTGTGTGCCTTTCTCCAATTGTTGACATCCTTTCTATATAACTGGGCAAGATATCGCATTTGATCCACACACTCATTAGATCCACACACCACCAGAATTTAAAGCTTTTTTTTGTCCGCTGTTTTGACAGGAGGTCTTGAGGACGATGGCCGTTTCCTACTGTGAGAACATGGAATGCCTACAGCCGTCCTTACGATTTTATTTATTTTGTAGCTACTAGTTCCGGTTCTTCAGTGGGCCACCTTCAGGCTGTCGTTGATGCTGAAGGGGTGGTATTGCATCATTGGACAACATAACTGGTTACGCAGACGATACGAAAACTTTGCTGTCAGCACTTCAACCATCAACTGCCAAATCAAGGCTGCCTACTCATGGCAGTTGATGATTCATGGTGGCATGTAAATAGGGTTCGTGTCAATCCTTTCAGCATCAACTACAGCCTGAAGATGGCACACTGAATCACCGAAACTGGTAGCTATTTTAAAATAAATAAAATAATAAAGACGTCTGTAGGTGTTTCATTTTCGTATTTCATTTTCCGTATTTCATTTTTCGTATTTCATGTTTTACCTGTGCGCAATTTAGATGTTTCGCCCACAAAAATCGTATCGTCCTGCGTACGTCAGGTATGGACTAAGTCTGTAAATGCCGCGCTATTTCACTCCCAGATCGTGGTACACCTGTTGTCCATAATGTAGCAGATCTGTGCCTACAGGAAACCCTGAACATTAATCTCTTCTGACAATAATCACTATTACTGCGCAATACCTTCTGCACCATCCAAAATATTTCGGCATTTATATACTTTTGATTTATAATATGTAAGCTTTTTTATAGAAACAATAGTTAGTACGTATTGGTTGTAATAGTTTATTTTTTCTGATCGTATACAATCGACTGTAATTATAGAGTAAATATTGTAAATTACTGGGCAATTGCCGGGGGAACTTTATTTTGATGTATCGATACAACGACGAAATGTCAGTGGCTATGCCTTTGTTCATTTCTGTGTGTACAGTGTCTGCGTCACGCTGCCAGCAGAGAGGCGCGGAAGTGTTTGTTGGGCGGCACCGCAGACACGGTGTGCAGCTATGATCGTGTTAGTGTATGGGCCACTAATTCGTATTCAGAGAACGGTGGTAGTGGACAGGCAAATGATGCTACAGTTCTAACATCTGTCTGTCCCATATTTATCCGCGGCTCTGAAGACGACTCGGGTTTCTCAACCAGCATCAGTAACAGCGGCAGCTCAGCATTGTCGTCAGTTAAATTCTTCGTCGCCCGCACAGCTATAATGTAGTAAGGCCGTAAAGTAACAGATATAGTATTGTCGAGGCATTACCCAGTTACATTTCTTTCACAAAGTATGACTAACTTGAGTAATAACCTGCAATTGTTAGAACTTGTGGGGCAGCTGTTTTGTCACTGTCCTCAGACATTATTACCAAGCAGGGTCCCTTTCCGTTCCGTGCAATCACCCAGTGCTGTACGAAGATGAAAACTGATTTACTATTAACTGCACTTTTGTGTGTTTGCTAATGACCACTTTTAGTCTAAATTTTCTGTGACAAACTGCCTATTGGCTTCGGTCTTGGGTTCTACAGCCTACGTTCCTCTGATGATTTTACTGACGTTTCGCCAGCACGAGTGGCTGGCATTGTCAAAGTTTCACCCTCCATTGCCGGCGGTGAGCTGGAGCCGAGTTCGCGGCCGCAGACTATATGTACCTGGCGCGCCAACGTCCGAAGGCTTCTCCGCTGTCATTTCCGGTGCGGTTCTCCTCTTGCTACCTGCGACGGTCGTTCGCTGCAGTACGGGAAGACAGGAAACGTTTACCTTATGAGTTTCCTCTTTCTTGTTGAAGCTGTTCGCGTGTTTTTGAATTTCTACAGCTTCTCTGAACACGCGAGTGTTATAGTGCTTCTCTACAGTCAGAACTTCCGTGTCGGCGAATTTTATTACGTGTTCAGTCTCATGCTGTGCGTGCTCTACCACGGACGATTTCTCCACCTGTCCGAACTTGCAATGTCGCTTATGTTCCTTGATCCTGGTGCTGAGTCATTCCGATATAATCTTTTCCGCATGTACATGGTAAGCGGTATATTCCCGACATTTCAAGTGGATTCATTTTCTCCTTTGCCGATCTAAGACACACTTTGATGTTTATTGTCGGTTTGAAAATCGTCTTTACGCCATGTTTGTGCAATATACGGCCGATTCTGTCCGTCACTCTGGGAATGTATGGCAAAAAGGCCGTACCCGACATTTCTTTCTCTGATTTCTTACTTCGCCGAGTGTTCGGCTCTGTAGCACTTCTAAGAAGAGGTTTGTCCGGAAAATACGTATAAAAGTTCAATAATAACTTTATTTTACAATTATTCAGGTATTTCAGTATGGTCTTCTTCAAAGTACTCGCCCTAAGACGCGATACACTTCTGCCAACGCCGTTTCCACTGCTGATAACATTGCTGAAAGTGATGTTCAGTTGCCGTGTCGTCTCCGCCTTGATGGCTCCCATATCTCCCAAGTGCCGCCCCCAAAGCACCATTTCACATTTCTGGAACATGAAGTCACAGGGGGCTAAATCGGGTGAATAAGGCGGGTGGTCTGTGACGGTAATTGAGCTTCGGGCCAAAAACTCGCGTACAACGAGCGACGTGTGAGCGGGCGCTTTGTCGTGATGAAGGATCCACCTGCCCCCTTTTGCCATCTTCGGTCGAACTCGGGCCACACGAGTTCAGAGACGTGTCAGAACTTCAACGTAAAAATTTCTGTTCACGCTCTGGCCGGGATGGACTAATTCCTTGTGAACAAAGCCCCTAGAATCAAAGAAAACAACATTGACTTCACATTGGACCTTGATTTTCGCGACTTTCTTGTTCTCGGTTCTCCTGCTAGTTTCCATTCCTTGCTTTGAGATTTGAGCTCCACATCGAATTCGTAAAACCAGGATTCGTCTCCAGTGATGACTCGGTTGAGAAAGTCCCCTCGTTCCTCTGCTTCCAACCAATCCTCACAGGACTCAACCCTCTTTGCTTTCTGTTCTGGCGTCATGAGCTTTGGTACGATTTTTGCACACAATTTCTTCATTTCAAGTTTTTGTGTCAGGATTTAGTGAACGATTGTTTTGGGGATTGACAGCTCGTCAGCAATCATTCTGACTGTCAATCTACGGTCTTTAAGAAAACAATCCCGAATTCGTTCAACATTTGCGTTGGAACTCGATGTCGACGGGTGTCCTGGGCGAGGGTCATCGTTCACTTCTTCTCGGCCATCCCGGAACATTTTTAACCACTTGTTCACGGTTGGTTCCTTCAGAGAATTGTCTCCGTAAACCTGTTTCAAACACTCAAAAATCTCAAGGCCATTCTTGCCTAGCTTTGCAAGAAACTTGATGTTGACACGCTGTTTCTCAATCAGAGAGAGCTCCATGCCGACGGCAGGTGAAAAAGGGTAACTGTCAGCAAGCTGCCGCACACTCCCACCTTCACGCAGAGTGCGTTGATGGGATTGAGTACAGCAGTGGTCCCACCTGGCGGTGGCTGCAACTTGTAACATGAAGACTTTATTCAACTTTTATACGTATTTTCCGGACAAACATCATATAATTTGTGGAGTACCCATTGCTCCTCAGAACACTTTCCAGGTGTCGCACTTCGCGTCTGAGGTGCTGCGGCTCACATATTCGTCTTGCTCGCGTTACGAGCGTATTAATCATGACTCTGTTCGGACTCGGGTGGTGGTTTGATGGTTTGTGCAGGTATCGGTCCGCGAGTGTCGGTTTTCGATGCACGCTGTGTCCCAGGTTTTCGCCATCTCTTGTGACCAGCACATCTAGAAATGGCAGTATTGTTCTTTTCTACTTCCATGGTAGATTTTATGTTGCCATGGAGGCGGTTCAAGTCTCTTAGGAAGTCACCGAGCTGTTCTTCACCATGGCTCCACACAACGAAAGTATCATTGACGTATCTGTACTACACCTTAGGTTTACAAGTCGCCGGGGCCAGTGCCTCTGCTTAGAAATGTTCCATGAAGAAGTAGACCACCACTGGACTAAGAAGACTAACCATGGCGACTCATCCAGCTGTTCGTAGATATTGCCATTCCACGTAGAATAGCTCTTGGTGAGACATGCGTGAAAGAGCTTTGTGATGTCTTTCGGGAAAATGGAACCGATGTGCTTAGAGCGTCACTCAGTGCCACTTTCGTAGACAAAGGAACAACATCGAAGCTGACCAGAATGTCGTTTGGTGGAAATTTCAGTTTCTCCAGCTTCTCAATGAAATGTCTTGAGTGCTTCATGTATGTGATGGTCTTCCCCACGTGCGGCTGCAGCAGAGAGGCCAAACGTTTTGCCAGTTTATACGTCGGTGAGCTAGGAGCGCTAACAATCGGTCTTAGTGGAATGTTGTTCTTATGGATCTTAGGTAATCCAAAAAGCCGAGGTGGTAGGGCTTCTGTGTCGCGCAGGTTTCTCTGTATGTCCGCCGGCAGAGAAGACTACTTGATTAAGCGATTCGTATTCCGTGCGATACGCTGCGTCGGATCTGCGCTTAGTTTCCGGTACGTCATCGGATCTAACCGGTCTCGGATCCTTTGTTCATAATCTTCGATCTTCATTGCGGCGGTCGCATTCCCCTTACCGACAGGCAGTACCAATATACTCTCGTCGGCGTTAAGGTTCTTAATAGCTCGTTCCTCTTCGTTCTTCAAGTAGCAAGCTGGTGGTTTTGCTCTGCCCAGTATCATGGCTGTTTCAGTGCGTATTCCCTCTGCATTTTCACAAGGAAGGTTCCGAATGGCTGTTTCGGTGTTAGTAATGATGTCCTCCATAGGTCTAGTTCTCGGAACGATAGCGAAAGTCCCTCCGTTTTGAAGAACAGACAATTTCTCCTCTCTCAAATGTCGTTCAGTGAGGTTGACCACTTTGCGTTACATGTCGGGAATCGCCTTGTCGGTCTGCTTCCAGCATCTTACAAACATTTTCTTCTGTCGCTCAGTGCAGCGCTCGAGTTCGTTCTGCTTGCTCCTATGAGTGATGCTGTCGATCCTGTCCCAGTCTTCTAGACGCATTCTGCTACTTAGTTGATAGAATATGTCCAAAAGTTTGTAATCCGTTCTTGCCAAGTCTCTCAGTGTTGTATGAATTCGCTCACGATTAAAAGATCATTCCACTCTGTCGTAGATACGATGTGCTTCTGTAGAGAAACAAAAACACGCGAATAGCTTCCACAAGAAAGAGGGAAGCCTTAAGGGAAACGTATCCTGGCTTCCCGCACTGTAGCGAACGACCGTCGCAGGTAGCAAGAGGAGAACCGAACCGGAAACGATAGCGCAGAAGCCGTCGGACGGTATCGCACGAGGTACATATAGTCTGCGGCCGCGAGATCGACTCCAGCTCACCACCGGCATTGGAGGGTGAAGCTTTGACAATGTCAGCCACTCGTGCTGGCGAAACGTCAGTAAAACCATCAAACGAACGTCGGCCGAAGAACCCGCGACAGAAGCCAATAGGCAGTTTGTCAACAAGTGGCCACGAAAGCCTTAACAATTTTGTAAATTTTCTTTCTGAGAAACTGTTCATTCCTGTATTGCTTAACAAAGGTTGAAATAGTTTGCAATTTTGAGTATTAACTTCATTCGCTTAAAGTAGTGTAGCATTTCAATGGTTAGAGTTAATAACGAAAGACATACACAGACTAGGCTCGGCGAGTGAATTCTGCTGGCTTGTTATGTATTTTATTGGATTTATTATAAACGTCGCTTAAAGTAAATTCAATTCAGTCTTTCAGTAACATAAGGTAAATTGCTTGCTTTTTTCCAAATTTTGCATTATGCTACGCTCAGGTTACTGATAGTCATCTTTTTAACATAACCAAATTTTAGTTGGATTTATTTAACCAGTAACTTCATTCATCCTTACTTTTAAAATGTAGTATTTCACAGTATATAAGTGCAAACTCAGGATATCTCATTCATTTATTTTCTCATGAACTATTGTGTTGAGTAACTTGGTGTTGCCACGCCAGCGATTATTTACTTAAATTTCTTTAGCATTACCTTTCTTAAGATACAGATTGTTGATCTCATTATTGAAAATAAAGTAATCGAAAAGTAAGAATTATCTCGAAGAGACGATAGAGAAAACAATATGAATTTGCAAACCTTAGTGTCAGACATAGATACAAAGCGAAGAAACAGTTGACAACGTGTGATGAGGGATGCGGAAACGTTAGCGGCGATCACTTGCCAAGTTGTTAGAAAAGTAATAAAACTAGAAAAAGGATGCACTATGTGTCAGGCCACGCACATAATACTGAAATTTTAGTGAAGGAGGATCGCTTCGATCCCCTCAAAATGCAGGGTGGGTTGCACGTTACAGACTTTATCAAAAATTGAGAAGGGTATTGTCTGAATCGTCGACGTGCTAGCAGCCGAGCCAACGCAACGAGGCTTAAACCTCGATGTTGCTAACTTGAGCTTTCAGTAATTTAAAAATGAGTTCTTGAAAGAATATTGGTCGGAACAGAAGCAGACTAGTGAATGGCGCTATTTCGTAGTATCAAAACCCTACGACGCAAATTCTCGCCGCTCGAAGAATTTTGCGAAAATTTGATCCATAAAGTGTATATCGTGATTGACGGATTGAATCGGAGGTTGTCTGGGAGTTGTGGAAGATGATTTCAGATGATTCCCAGAGATGCATAGGCAGTAGCTACAGATCAACTACTGCATTCTTAGAGAAGGTCGAAGATGAAGCCAGTTGGCAGAATAACCACAAAAATTTTAAGAGTAGTGGGAACAGTTACAATTACCACAATGGCAATTACCACAATGACAATAACTGTGCCAATAATGGCAACAAGCATCATGGCAATTATAGCTCACACCACTATAACAATAACAGTCTTAGTGAGAACAATAATAGTAGAAAGTACAGAGGCCAGTAGCATGTGAATATGGTACTTGGTTCTCAGCAGAATGTTTGTAGGTAAAATCAGCAACTGCGACAGACGGATAGAAGCAGGCCAGTAGTACGTAATCAGGGAAATCATTAGCTGCGCCGGTTCTGGGCCCACCGGGTATGGGAGAACATTGACGGCCGAGAAGAAAGCCTAGGCATCGTCTGCATGACGGATCAGAATGGATAAATCGGCAATGGGAGAAAGGGCAAGAAGACAGAGAAAGTAATGCATCCGCAAAAACGATTGAAGCGGTAATCGAAAAAGCAGTCACTGTCCATGATAAAAATTAAAATTTATTACCGGTCGTTGAGAAAGAGGCAGCAGCTGTTAAAGCAACAACGGTACCCACAGGCTCCAATACTGTGTGATTCGCCGGCGGAATCAAAGAAGATAATATCGGATAAAACCTCCGTTATCGCGCAGGGTAATGCGGAAAGCGACGGGGAGTGTGACGAGCTCTGTTCGGTCGGAAGGTGTTCCAGTAGGGAGAGCGGACAATATTTGACGCTTCTCAGCCAGCATGAAATTACCGTTTATGAGGATACGGAAAGCGAGCGGCGGGCTTGTCCAAATGTTGTAGTAATTGAAGTAGCCAATCCCAACGACGCTGATCCTAAGGAAAAACGAAGCGAAAATTCTGAAGAGGGTCAAAACGAGATTGCCGATAATGACCGGATGCAACTAACTGAAAGCGACATATATTACAGCATCCGTGAGGTTAAGGCTGACGTTATAAAGCCAGACGAGAGTGGTATGGGTTGCATGAAGAGAATTAGAAGTAGAAACACAGCAAGTTTCTCCTAGCAGTCTGGAAGATGATAGCAATCTTTCCGAATAAAATCACCTGACTCGACAGGTAGCGAACTGTTGGTAATACAAGTACAGGTAAACAAAGAAATCGATGAAAGGGTTACAATGTTGGAAGTATATCGGCTTCAACAACAGCAGAGGAGGCAGATAGAAATTAAGAATGTCTAAGAACAGAAAATTAAAAAAAAGACAGATAAACCGCTCTGGTACCAAAGCCAGACGGACTTTTCTGGAATGACATTGATGTGAATGACAACTCTTTATGGGATAAAAGAATCCGAGGATGTACTGATAGTACTTGTAAAAATATACGTCGTTAATAAAGCCAAGACCAATGCTTGAAAATAGTGAAGGCCAGTTATGACGAAAAGAATAACGACGGAGAAAAGTTGAGAAACTTATTACAGTATGTGCAACAATATCCTGTACATAAGCTAAGATGAGAAAAGAGAAACTTGGTGGGTGTGGCGGTCAACCAAGTACACCACCGAAATGGTAGACTTATCATTTAGCCTGTGGTAACTGCGGAGCCAAGAAATGTGCAGAGAAAATGGCTGATGTTGTGAGTTTTAACAACACTTTAAAGAGAATAACAGATAGGTTAAAATCTTGCGATAAATGCCAGAGGGTCAAAGTAACAAACTGCACAGTTTGGGATCCTACGCACAGCGTTAACACCTGACGATACACTGGAGTTAGTATGTACGAACCAATATAGCCCCCTCCCGAATATCTCAGGTAATTTCGCCTACGTATTGGCAGTGCTGGCAGCCGTTTCGAAGATCGTTAAGTTATATCCTATAAGAAAAGCATCAACTCAAGCGATTAGTTTGTGTATATCGGCAAACCAAAAGCGATTTTGACCGTAACGGGGCACAGTTTACTTCCAGATTATGGAATGAAGGTATGGAAAGCAACGGAGTTGAGGTGATACACATATCAGTCTATCGATCGTCCGCATATCCAGCGAAACGAAAAATTGAGCTGGATTGACTTCGCGGAACGTCTTGACACAACAGGCACAGAGCGTAGAGCAAATATGTAAACGATTTTGAAAAGATTATGAAGGCTTTTACGCATGAATGTACAGGGTTTACTCCGGAGTATATTCCATTATACCACAAGTCTAAGAGCTTGGTGGAGTAAATAACTTATTCCCCTAAGCGAGTTAGTATTGGCAATGAGATCAAGGAACAACGTTTGCAAGAGGTAATGAAAAGAAAGCCGACGTGCGAATGCGGCGTCATGATGCGAAATCACGGTTTGCTAAGTTTGCAATTGGTGACCTCGTTCTCGTTAAGACGATCAAGAAATCGAGCGAGATTGATAATAAGGTTTTAAAATTTAAATGAATTTATAAAGGACCATTTAAGACTGTCAGTACACCTTTCACTAACGCTTAGTGTTTAGCTTTTCTTATTTCTGGTAAGCTGTTAGGTGTCGGTAACATTGCTGGCTTGAATTTGCATCAGTCAAGAACTGACTAATTTGAGAAAGAACTTCCAATAAAACTCAACTTTTATTATAGTTTTCTAAATTTACTCCGCATTTTTTACTTGGATCAGACGGTCATGAACTAGAATGAGATTTTCACTCTGCAGTGGACTGTGCGCTGATATGGAACTCCCTGGCAGGTTAAAACTGTGTGCCGGACCGAGACTCGAACTCGGGACATTTGCCTTTGACGGGCAAGTGCTCTGCCACTGAGCTACGCAAGTATGACTCATTGCCCGTCCTCACAGCTTTAATTCTGCCAGTCGAGTCTCGGTCCGGCACACAGTTTTAATCTACCGGACATGAACCAATTTGCGAAAGGTATACCGAGAAAGTAGATGTTCTAAAAGCAACTAAAATGAAAGGAAAACACAAGCCACGACCAAAGTGAATAAATGTCACTCTGATGTATGTATCATTTGTAATGTGGTATATAACGTGTTGTTAAAATTCTTTTATACCATGTATTATGTACTGTAAGTGAATACTGATCCACTCAAACAATGTACAAGTTTCAGGTCTGTGTATGCATGTGAATGTGGGCAATGTTTTATTATCCACTGACAGAAATACAAGGACTCCTTGAGATTATCCGAGAGTGAGTTTTCAAAGAATTCAAGGGAAATGGACATTCTTCAATGCCACTGCACGAACAGAGAGAAACAGAGTAAAGCTTTGTTGTAAATATCTAAGTTTTATCTGGATGCCAGCTTGAAACACACACATTCCTCATAATGAGAAATAGAATCTGTTATTGATTATGATATTTATGAAAAATATTAAAAGTAAAAGTTGTAACTACTGATTTCTTATCCCGCTTCTTATCCATTTACTCCTTTTTTGATTACCTTTTACCATGTTATTTATGTTTTCTTGTACAATACTGACGCGAAATTTGCTTTTCAATGCTAATGACTTTTCGAAATATGTAATTCTGTTGTTTAAAATATGTTATGGTAAGCTATGATGATTTGCGTTATAATAACACAGTGTTGTCATCCTAATTACGTACCAGCACTTAGTTACCATAAATAATGAGACTAGTAATGAGGAAAATCTTATGCAATGTGGGGAACATGTGACACCGAAAATGCAGATAAAATACCTTCGGCACCATCCAAAATTTTTCATCGTTTAATAACCGTTAATAACTATGATTTTACTTCTTATACTGATTATGTACGCTTTATTACAGAAACTATAGTTAGTATGAAATGGATGTAACTGAGTATTTATTTCTGACTTCATATAGTTGTTTGTATAGATAATGTAAGTATTCTAAATTGCTCGATAACAGCCAAGGGAATTTTATTTTAGTGTATCGATAGCAACGACGAAATGGCCGTACCTGCGCCGTTGTTAATCTTTGCGTACGGAGAATCTCTGTCGCCCTGCGAGCAAAGAGGAAGCTGAGCAGCTTGAGTGCGAAAGTGTTTGTTCGGCGCTCACGCGGTGTGGAGCTATGACCGCGACAGTGTTGGCGAAACTAATTCGTTAACCCTAGAGTATTGAGAGCAGGGTAGTAGTGGACAGGCAGAGGAAGCGGCCATTCTAACTATTGTCTGTTCCATGATTATCCGTGGCTCAGGAAACAACTCAGGGGTTCTCATCCAGCAGCAGCAGCAGCAACAACGGCAGGTCAGCATCGTCGTCGGCTATATTCTTCGTCGCCCGCACAGCTACAGCATCACAAGAATATTAATTGAAAAACTATAAATTTACGTAGGAATTACCCAACAACATTTCTTTCACAAAGTGTAGCTAACCTGAACAATAACCTGCAATAGTTAAAACTTGTTGGACACTGGGTTGTCATTGTCCTCTGACATTATTACTAAGCGGGATGCCTTTCTTTTCCATGCAGTCACCCAGTGTAGTAAGACTATGAAAAGCAACTATTTACTGCTAGTTTTGTGTGTTTCCTAATGACCAGTTTTAGTCAAAATTTTCTGCCTCAGTTATTGTTCATTTCTGTATTGTTTAACAGATGCTTAACTAATTTGCAGTTATGAGTCTTAGCTTGATTCACTTAAAGTGAAGTAAAATTTCACTGGCAAAGCCAATAAGCAAAGACACAGCACAAATTAATAGGGCTCCATTTCATGTATTCTCTATTTAGCTTACAGAGAGGCTTGTGCTGGCTTATTACGTATTTTATTGCTGTTATTCTAAAGGAAAAATCAGTTGCTCATTGGATTAAAGGATACTTAATTCAACATTTCAATAATTAAAAGTAAATTGCTTGCTTTTATCCAAATTTTGCTTTACGTTTTGCTCAGATTAAAAGTCATTTTTTTTATAACCAAGTTCTAAACACAATTTATGTAAACAATAACTTCATTTACCCTTACTATCAAAATGTAGTATTTCAGATTACGTAACTGTACACTCATTGCCTTCTCATTCATTTATTTTCTCGTGAACTGTTGTGTTGTGCAAAAGCATGACAAACCTCCTGTTGCCACGCCAGTAATTATTTACATAAATTTCGCTGCCATTACCTTACTTAAGACTTTGAAGATTCATTGCCCTATTGGAGACGCGACCATTAAATTGCCCCTTTCTTAGCTAAACAATACTTTTTTGTACTATGAATAATTTTTGTATAAAAAGTGTTACGTGGTACTCTTTTTCCCCTTGTGTAATTCGTGAGAGATAGCATTAAATCTCCACCCATTTCAAAATTATCATCAGTGTTTAGGTTAGGTTACGAATAAATTCTTCCTTCAGAAGAGTCTGCTGTAAACTTGAAGGGTCTGTTTCACTCGTTCCTCCTACCAATTTCATTAGGCTTACGCGATCGCGGCTAAATACATGGCAATACATTAGGCTGTTAGGAAGGGAAAAGATACAAGACGACATGTGTGACTCACTTTTTGAAGTTCCCTCATACATACACATGCCGAATCGGGTTATTAGGAATAATTATTATCAGATAAAGGAGGCACAAGTGCCAGCTTAAAAGAAATTTTTGGCTTAATCCATGTTACAAATTGGGACTAGGACGTAGAGTGGTACAGTGATATGTACTTATCTCAGTATTTATAAAAATAAGATTACTTGTTGCATGAACTTCAGTATTACATGTTTCAACATTTTTTCAACAATGTTTAAATTTTCTTCTGTCCACGGAAAAAATAAAACAAAATTGTTAAGACTGGCGTAGAAGGCGCTCAGCGAATATTCCAGTGCAAAATACAAAACCACAGGTACCACTGGATACAATGTGTTGAATGTTTTCCATTTCCACACGCTTGGTTCAGATATTAAGCTTCTCACATTAAATGATAAAATGGCACTTTATTGACAATGGTTGGGCTTGAGCTTTTGGCGTATGCAATGTTGTAGTAGGGCTACCAAATAGTTAGGCGACGTTGTTAGTCAATGGTGTGTACGTAAAATTTCCGAGCGTGAGTTCAAATCTATTTATTGCACATGTGACACCAAAAGCTAAGTACGGTTATCTGATATTTTTCAGTTATTCGTCTTTTTTACTGAGAGTAATAAATAAGTAATTGCAATTTCTCACACGAACAGTTACTATCTCACACTAGGTCAACACTTTCAGAAGAGTATGATATATCAGACAGGTCGATTATAAATGAAAAAGTTTACAACAGAATCAGTGGAAATTACTTCCTAAGGCAATAAAAAGTTGATCATACCTCGTGCAATGCTGTCATTCACTCCAAAACCAAAAAACTGAAACAACGTCGCATCAATTCTGCTAAGCAATTTCCACTCGCACTCGTTGGCGTAGGCAATGCGATGCCTGTAGAACAAAACTGAATTTTAAATGAGAGATATGATGATCAGAATGAAGTAATTTCTCTCTGAGAGGAACAATTATGAAAGGAAAAGATAAACAATTCGAAATGTTAAAGGAGAAATTCAGTGAACAGAGTGAGACACGACACATTCAGCTGGCTGAATGTCGTGACGAGAAAGGTTAAGGAATGACGGGATCGTTTAGATTTATGAGGCAATCTTAAAAAGAAAAAAATGAAGCCGGAAGAAAAGAGATGAATGGTGTCAAATATATTGTGTGGCATGCTACCTACAGGACACCGCCGATGGGAAGTGAGGCAACTGCTTCTGCATTCTGCAGAATGAATTAAATCAAGTCCGCGGGAAGGCAAGTAGAGGCACTAACAATAGGAGTGGTACCAGAAAAGTGTAAACAAGTAATGCATTTGTGCTGGAATATTTCTTTCACTTAATCTATTTAACAGAAGACAGTATGATATAAGGTATTTTAAGTACCTTCATGTAGCACCAGATAAAAATGATGTTCTTCTGATTTCTTTTGTAAAATGAGTGAAAGGTGTCTTGCCTGGATCACGTACCTGATTCAATTTGTGCAAAAAGACCCTGCGCAAAGCTCACCGTAAGTATATACATTTACAAAGAGAGCGAAGGTAAAACTCTTTGGAGAACACGTGAAATCGAGAAATGAAAAAAAAACTAACTCTGAGAAAAAAAAGCGATACATAGGGTCCGTTAAGGCTCTAGCGACACAAGCCATTTCCATGGGCGCAAAGCTGGGATCGGCGCCACTGGCGCTCTAGTATGACATTTGTATAGAGAGCGTATCACATTTAGTAGCGTAAATTGACACTGCTTAAGGTGCACGAGGGAAGACGGGTGGCTGGGAGAGGGGAGGGTGACAAATTTGGGTCACTTGTGTGGAAAAATTTTCTCGAACCTACTCTGGAAATATAGGCCGTTTGTGCAAGTTATTTTGGAAAGTATCTCAATAAGACTACATATTAGCATCAAGAAATGTCGTAATCATACATACGGCAAATATTGAAAATCAAACTACCGTTCAACATTAGTAAAACGTTACTTTAGATTACATGTTACTCAATAATAAAGCTATATTTTAGTATTTATTTACTATTAGGGAGATTGGGCAGTTTGTTTTAATAAATGTAAATACAATAGCTTATGCCTCTTCAGTCATCTTCCATCATGGAAACAACTATGAAAGTATCGTCTTTCTCCTTTTTTCGCTATGACCTTTGATACTTCGATAATTTACCTCCAAGAATTTCTCATTCTGCTCTGCATTCTGCGCTGTCGATCTCTTGGATCCTGTAACCACCTATGATATCTGTGTTACTGAATTAGGAGCATTGAATTCACATCTCAACACACCATAGATTACGGAAATGGTGATAAACACAGAAAAAAGAAATTCATCCGAAAACACTAGACTTCAATAAAGGAACGCTCTCTGCGCTGAGGGCGACGAAGGGGAGAACAAACGAACGTCCTTTCGCGGCTCGCTGGAAGATCAACAACCAGCAGAGTACGGACAGGTTCCTCTGAATGTAAACGTAATGCTGCACGATCGCGCTCGCATGTCGCTTACACCAGAGACAATGCCTCTTCGCTGGTGATTGTTTACCTTTGTTCAGTCTAGTGTAAACTGGGGACAACGTGTAGTCAGACAAACGCCTCCCAAAAGCGGAGCGGGATATGAACACCGCGAACATGCACAAAGATCATACTGAACAAAGAGTGCACTTGTTAGGAGAGGAAAGGTGCGAGCTATCTTTCGAGTCATAGAAGCAATGGAAATACGCAGCGTGTTAAAATTGCATGAAGTCTCGTTTACACGGAATTGAAGAGAAGTGAACACAAGTCAACCTGCATTCACAGACAATTCACCAGGGCTCAGTTTACTTCTCTCTGTTAATGGAAGTTTATACAAGACTGGAGGGAATGCAATGTACTCGAGACCAGTTGTATAAGATAGGCAACCGTCTAAACTCTGTGTTACAAAAAAAGTCCGTGTTACGCAAAACTCAGAAGAGAGAAGGAACGACTATCTCGAACTAATAATGCGTTTGGTCCACAAAACAGCACAAGAAGAGATGAGCGGGAGAGCTAAAAACAGCAAATTCGACACCCGTACAAATCGTCATCATGCAAAGCAAACCATGTCATTGGGCCCCTTGCAGCCTACCCAGCGCTTGGTTTACAGTAAAGTTCAACCAATCGCGTACCTCGCTATTATTTAAAATTTATAAGGTTCTGTTTCAGTTGCTCTTTCAATTGACATCAATTGACATATCATTTAAAACTGTAAGTTTAATATAATAAATATTATAAAGCGTTAAAACCCCGATATTCATTTATAAACACCATGAATGTTAGGTCGTTGGGCACTGTGTCCATCGTGTGCGCGTTATTGAAAGATGAAGTCTATGAGGATAATTCAAACAGCGCAGACGTCGATTAATACTAGAACTGGAGCATTTATTGCTGTTGCCGTAGTAAATACAGGTATGGAGAAACATTTGACCTCCCTAAACCTAGAACCGAGCGTTCTAATAACTAAAGAATATTGGTGCGCTGTATACCTTTGCTTCCTAAGTACACAGTCGTAACTTGTCAGTGGCCTTGAAGAAACATATGAAAAATGAAATGTGTGTGAAATCGTATGGTACTTAACTGCTAAGGTCATCAGTCCCTAAGCTTACACACTACTTCACCTAAATTATCCTAAGGACAAACATACACACCCATGCCCGATGGAGGACTCGAACCTCCGCCGGGATGAGCCGCACGGTGCATTACTGGAGCACCCTAGACCGCTCGGCTAATCCCGCGCGGCCTTGCAGAAACAAATATCACTTCTATTTTGTCGGGAAGTTAAACCTGTAGTTACGAGCTTCGGAGTCACATCGCCTTTCAGTGAGCGGCATCTTTTGGTACGTACTTTCGCAGGGCTTTCTGGAGTTCAGTATTGACTTGAGGTGTATTGGAAAAGCTTACAATTTAAACGAACTACTTTCTGCATTTGTTTGCTCCTTGGTCTGACAGTTTGCTGTATAAGTTCATGCTTGTGACCATAAACATCAGCTTCTATCTGAGACCTCTTTTTTCAAAGTACAGATAATAAAGTATTTTTGCTGAAAGTTGAGTGTAGTACATATGATAATGTACTGTATGAATGCGATCATTAGCCATTCATTCTGTAGATAGCCAGAAATAATGCCAGGCTCTCCCTCTTTCTGTGACGTTAGTGTTCATCGTATGACTGCTGCCAGTGTATATTCTACTGAAGCTTCCTGTCCTTTTGCTGCAATGGCTACTGCTGCTTATGAAGGGCTGTTGTTGCATTAGACTCTGCACTACTGATTTAATTCTTGGCGCCATAGAAGCTGTGATAAGTCTTCCACAGCAGCTGTTTACTTTGTTGCTCCCATTCCGCTCTTACTGGGTCATCAGATGGGGAAAACTGGTGTTTATTCATGGAGTTTCAATGGCTGATCTTTCTGACAACAGCGTAACTGTTTCGACTATTCCAGTGTTTGTTAACTTTCTTGTGTAACTGTATGCTATTTTTATAATACATCAGTGATGAGAAGAAGTGCATAAATGTAATTGGAGTTGACATACATCCTTCTGTATATACTCTTAATCCCTCTCTATGCCTTTTACGCAACAAAAATGGATAGATCACCTCCTGAAGTTGTGCCTCTCAAGAAAATTGCTTAATTTAGCCAGAGTAACTCTGAAATCTCCAAGTAACTGGTTTAGGTAAATCCTGTAAAACTCATTCGCACTTATATTTCGTTTCATTAAAATGTTTTCGATATCACCTCCAGGTTTTGTGAAGCCTGTATTTTACAGTCTAAGTTGATTATATAAAGTTTCAGCAATTTATTTGCCTCAGTTTGACGAATATTTTAAGTCACTCTGTTATATTACAGATCAGAAAACCAGGATTTCGTCTGGACGGTTAAATTGTAAGCATATTTTTTCGTGTTTATAGTTGGTTTATGAAGCACTTTTCACTCTCAATAAGCGTTCAGATGAACGTTTTTTCACGTATACATCGCCCCGATGAACCTTACTGCCTCACGACATCCCGAATCTGCAGATTTAGTGTCTATACTACGACCTCAATATTAACTGTAATGGAGAGACGGTTTTATTCTTACATTTGTTTATTTATTTCATTATTACGGGACCTCAGAGGCTGTTCTTACTCGTGAAGGTATGCACGAAAGGCGTCTGTGAATTAACGATTCTGGTATGAATACTTTGTGTTGCGTAACACTTACTGCACGTCAGAAACGGACGACGGCTTACGGTTTTATTTTGTTTGATTTGACGTGCGGTTCATTTTTACCATTTTGCAGTTAGGTTTCAAGTATAAATTCTTCTCAGTGCTGACATTCGTTTCCTGAATCAGTTTCATAGCGGAAATATGCAGGAGTCCTACTGGTATTACACATACTGTATGAAGTCCTTATACCTTACCCATAAGAAGCACTAGTGACATGTATTGTTGGTCTTCTAACTGCCCAATATTTCTAATAACATTTACTAGTGTAGTTTGTTAATTTCCATGTCGTGTTTCCTTGCCTTAGTAACAGAGATATTTCAGCGGACTTTGCCACTGTCTGGACGAAAAATGGCCCCCGCAGCTGTTTTGGTCACTCTCTTAACACACATTGCCAGAAAATAAAATTTCAGCACCATCAAGGAATAGGTCGTTTTATTGACATTTGATGTGACAGGTAGTCCAGATTCGCGCAGTACCCAAATTTCACACCATTCAGATGGCTGAAGTTGTTGAACAGGAGTACGAACTCGTTGGCAGGTCCAGGTTGAACCGTAGGATGAGTGTTGCAAACACTGATCACCTTTGAACTCAGCACAGTTACCGCCTGCAGAAACAAAACAGACAGACCTCATGAGACTCATCCGAACGCCGATGACAATGGCAATGACAAAAGGATTGCTAACACTGTAATCCCTCATTTTTCACACTTATGACCTCGTGCCACATGCGTGTGTTGTATTTCTTTTCCGGCAGTGTGTGTTGGCTCTCTGACCAGACTTATTGCTGTGATCTGCACTCTGACGACGACCAGGCGAACTACTAGCGATGTATGAAGATGACGTGGGACGCCGGAGGTCACTAATGGAACAATACGTTATACACGAGAGTTTGGCGACAAAAAGCATTTTCACTCACTATATTTCTGAAATGCAGACAGTAAGAACATGGTCTGGCGTTACTAACGTTGTGCGTTTCTCTTTCGCAAAACACGTTTAGAAGTAGTTTGTTCATTTGCGAGCTACTTGAATATTGGGGGTACGTCGTTCCTCTGTTATTCACAAGCTGTATGCGAATGTTAATTGGATGATTTAGTCCATCCACTAATGAGTTTGTCTGCAGGACTGACTAAATACTTACTTTTGTCGTAAAACTTGTATTTTACAGCAGATTTTTACGCAAGGGAATCACTGCAAGAAAGCAAGTAATATGTAAAGCGGAGATGGAAAGAGGAAGAACGTAAAGGAGAGGGGAGGGATCACTGCTGTCAGCTGCATTGGGACATTACACGAAATCGGCGGTGACGAGTAAAAATTGTACCGCACCAGGATTCGATCCCGGGATCTTCTGCTTACTAGGTAGGTGCGGTAACCCCTGCGCCACCTAGGACACAATGTAATCGCAATTGCAAGGATTACCTCGGCTCGCCTAACAGGCCGATCCACACTCCCATTTAGCGCCACCTATCCGCACCGCCTGTCGATTCCCTCCAAATGCGCTCTTTACGAGATTACCAGAAGGGTGGGACTTGTTTGTGCATCCGCACGGAAAAGGTGGGTCTATTGCCGAGCTCATTTAAAATCAAGTAAGTCTTTCTTCAGTAATTTGAGATACTCTCCCAACGTTATGCGAGTTACCGCCTACAGAAAGTATGACAGTGTATTCAAGATTACGTTTCTTTAACAATATAAGTTCGTGAAGCATTTTTCCTTTCTTCTCAGAGAAATAACTATTATACAACATTCGTATTATATGTGTTGCATATCCTTTGTTCCTAACACTGAATATAAACATTTGAGATCCTCTTTTTGCATTTGATCTGCAAGGCAGTTAATTAGTTTGCTTATAGTTGAATGAAAATGCACTATATTATCCATCGCGGGATACGGCAAAAGATGTATTTTGTAGTACGTCTACGAAAATTATGAAATGAATCTCTGTGATGAGCACTCTTTTTATAGGCAACGATGGTTGTCGTATTTTATTATAGCTCACAATCCAAAAATTATGGCTTATGTTTTTCATTAACACCTCTCTGCTACTTCCGGTCTGCAAGTTACAAGTATATGTTCTTCATTTCTGGCAATGTCATTTTTTTAGCTGTACAGAAACCAAATTCTCTGTATTACGTTCACTGTTTCATTTCTTAACTTATTGCCCTCGGGATCACCTAATTTAATTCGGCTGCTTTCTATTAACAGTTTTTTCAATTTTTGTTGATGTTTATCTTATCAAATCTACTAAAGCACAATCCATCTCGTAACTGATCTCACAAGTCCTAAAGCGGTCGAAACGTGGTTTACCTACCTTTCACTTGAACAACTAAAGCTGGTAGGGATATATGCAGACTGAAGCGATGAATGGAAATTTGTACCAAAGCCGGGATGCGAACCAGTATCTCCTGCTCACTAGGCAGATGCGCTAACCACTACGTCACTTAGGTACAAATGCTTTGCACAACATCTCGGACTTCCCTAGCACGCTCCTTTCCTCAGCCCAAGTTCCCATTCACGCCCACAACACATGGAGTTCTCCCTAAACTCGAAGAGCTTTGCAGAGGCTCCCAAACTGTACTAAAGTAACATCGCAGCACTGGGGATCTCGCCTGAAACTAAGGCAAAGGTGCTTTAATCCCTTTAATACCGTTCTTTCACATTGTAGGTATGAATGATGTGTCAGCCGTCACCTTTCTCAACCATAGCTCGAAAGATTATCTCTTCACTCGCTACTATTCTATCACAGTAACTCTTGAGTTGCGCTGATGTCAGCTCAGAACTAATCTACTGCCAAGTGTCACGACCCCACTTGCTAATAAAAGTTCACACGAGTTACTGTGCATAAAGTCACCAATGCAAATTTTCCTTTGTGAGTTCTAAATGTCTGACCTCTTGTGAATCTTTCAAAACTATATTAAACAGTCTTTGTGGATATTACTGTGTCTGAAGTGAAAGTTTAAGGTGAAACAGCTGTAACAACGTTCCTATCTTTGTATATGTACTCATTCACAGCAATTATCGTCTTTCAATACCATAGCAACGTAATGTGACATTTGAACTAACGTCCACACCAAGATAATGTTATAAATGGAATTGAAATTATCCTACAATAATTTTACACTTCTCTTCCAAGGAAACTAGGAAGACAAGGGTTTAATGTCCCGTGGGCAGCGAGGTCATTGGACATGGAGCACTGGCCTGTGTTTGCGTTTGGAGGTTGCGGGTGCCCAAAAGTCAGGTTATCAGCGCCTTTACAAATACTGAAAGAAACGAATGTGGCCAGAATAACTAAAAATGTTGTCACACAGTGAGAAGTGATCTTGAAAAGTGTATCCTACAAGCCTCGAGACAATGAAGAATGTGTGAAAGGTGCTATAGCTGGGATTAGAACACATATAAGTAAAACGACAGAGGAGTTAAAATAACAGCAGAGGAAAATATGACTGTCTGACCTTCTACAATAACAGTGATGAGCCAGTGTGTAAGACTCTTTAAAGATAATAAGACAGAGTAGAACTATAACGTCGAGAGAAGAGCTGAAATAGCATCTTAGGGTAATGTGACTCGACAAGCACTTACATAAATAATGTGTATGTCGGGCACCCAGTTAACACTTCATGAACGTCTCAGAAAAGAAATTAGATGTATTACAAAACCTCTCAAAAATCGTGAATATAAGGAATAATTCGGCATCAAGGGCAGGTGGATCTCGATGCAATCGTATCTTGAGGACACCAACATAGAAAACAACAGAGCAGCCAAGGGAAACCTCCTGTTTACACCTATCCGTGAATAAATCTACATAGTTCTGCCGTTGGGTTAAAATGTCAGAAAACCGTACAGTAAAAACATAGCGGCCGGCCGCGGTGGTCTAGCGGTTCTAGGCGCTCAGTCCGGAACCGCGCGACTGCTACGGTCGCAGGTTCGAATCCTGCATCGGGCATGGATGTTTGCGATGTCCTTAGGTTAGTTAGGTTTAAGTGGTTCTAAGTTCTAGGAGACTGATGACCATTTTGAAAAAACATAGCACGACCGCAATCTATCACATACTGCATTAAAATTAAGATTATTCTTGGCCTCTGCACAACCAGGGTGGTAGACGGTTAAGACTGTGCAATGGAACTTGCACCTGCAACGCATCAGTGGCCGGCCGCTGTAGCCGAGCAGCTCTAGGTGCTTCAGTCTGGAACCGCGTGAACGCTACAGTCGCAGGTTCGAATCCTGCCACGGACATGGATGAGTGTGATGTCCTTAGGTTATTTAGGTTTAAATAGTTCTTGGTTCTAGGGGAATGATGACCTCAGGTGTTAAGTCCCGTAGTGCTCAGAGCCATTTAAATTTGAACGCACCAGTGACTCCTTTTCTCTCTACATCCGTGGGAAGTGGAGAAAAGGCGTTCCACATGTGTATGACCAACCGTATGAAATCGGAACAATGAGAAACTTACATGCTTGACGCAACATGAACAGTTGCCTCCAGAGGGCAAGGGACAGTTCCCTAACGTCATAACAGATACTGGGTACGAGGCAGGCTCTGTAAGCAACAGGTTCCAGCCTGGTACTCTCATAGTAGATAGGACCAGGGATATTTAAGGATAAAACTCTTGAGATCCGTATATAGAGCACGAATAATCCAGTCGCTATCTCACGAACACACTTTAAAACCGGAGCAGACGCCACCAGTCCGCTCCCCAAGGCTTCTGGCTAAGGCACTTTAACATATTCAGTGCCGTCTGAGCCTTTGCCTTCATATCAATTTGATGTGGTAACCTCAAAAGTTAGTAGTCAAAAATGAGGGATAGGAATCACACAAATTCTTTAGAAGGTAGAATTGTGTCCTCCATATGCAAAGCAGGTAAATTAGAATGACGACGCGAACGATTTAAATGAATACATAGACACTTATCTAAAGAAAACTCAGAACATGTCTTTGTGGACCACTCTTCCAACCTCTTCACCGTAAGCTGCAAATGGCGATGCGATGTGGCAGTAATGGAAACTGGCTGTGAGCACTATGCGGCTTAACTTCTGAGGTTATCGGTCGCCTAGAACTTAGAACTAATTAAACCTAACTAACCTAAGGACATCACACACATCCATGCCCGAGGCAGGATTCACACCTGCGACCGTAGCGGTCGCTCGGTTCCAGACTGCAGCGCCTAGAACCGCACGGCCACTCCGGCCGGCTGCAGTAATGGAGCATGCACATCAAACTGCAGAAAAGTCCATAAAGAAGCAGCATAGTAAAAGATCATGTACTGTAGACGTTATACTCTTTATGGCTGTGGCAAAAAAGGGGAACTCAGAAACACTGGCATAAGGTACACCACTCGTTTGCTCAAAACGATCCGACAGCGCTTCACCAATATATGACCAAAACAGGCGCTTTGAGAGGAGGAACCGAATAAAGAAGGTTAGTTGACAACGAAAGCCCGATTTAGGAGATACCTACATTAATTTGTCTCCAGGTAGTATCGTGTGCCTTACTGATGTTGAAGAGTACACCGATAGAGTGGTGTTTATGCTGGAAAGCCGCCTCTATTAGCGTCCCGCTGTTGCCAGTGAATCGAAATTTACTGAATCCGCTCTGAGAATGGTTAAGGAGTTGCTTGATTTCTAACATCCAGGCGAGATGACGGTTAATCATTCGTTCTAGAGCCTTTTCTACACAGCTCGTTAAGGGAACGCTTCCGAAAATACTGTGAAACATTTGCGCCTGTCCTAGTTAGAAGAGACGTATCCTAGCTGCCTCTACACGTCTTGGGAAATAGACATGTTTGGCATATCGAATTAAGGCATTCGAATAGAATTTCATTTGACGATGCGTGAAAATGCCGAAGCATTTTGTTCTGGATTTCGTCATGATGGGCTGCATTACTGCTAGCCGTAACAGTACCTCATCCAGCTCCCACTTGGATAAAAGACAGCCGTAAGACTCAGGATTGTGGGATCTGATGACCTACTCGCCCTCTGCCATCGCCTAAGCGATGTCTCCGGTCGTTGTTTGAAGACAGCCTTGTTTTATAACCGCTGCCCTTGGTAAACGACTGTGTTTACCACTAATCTCCTGATTGCTTCCCGTACTGTTGTGCAACATGTGAGCAGGTTGACAGAGACCAGGAATGATTGCAATGACCTTTTCTTGCTCTCCTTAATAACGCGTCGAGCTATGGCTCTCACGACTTCAAAGTGGAGTGTATATGGGGCTTGCACGACGTCTGCGCTCTGCGGGTTGCCGTTTTTCACTACGCAGGCGCTCCTCCTTCACAGAGAATTGTGCGATTCGCCTGTAGTTCGTTTGTATGTGTTTCGGCGGGCTGCAGACATTTTGTTCACAGGCTGAACGACAACAAGCAACACCAGGGATCGGTAACGCCGCACAAAGGCAGTGCAGCAACAATGGCGGCTGTGCCACAACTGACTCCTTTGCATTCGAAGATCACGTGATTCTCGCAGAGCCCGCCGATATTCTTCACCGCGGAATACATAAGCTGTGGCGCACTCTCCCGCGGCTATTCAACAGAAAGCTCACAATAGACTGAAACTACTAAAACTACTAACGGTCAGAACATAGAGATTGTATCCTTCCAAAATGCTTCACATCTATACATCCTTGATCCGATCGGTCCTCTGCTATGCAAATGTGGCTTCTATTTCCGCCCCTCCCTCTTAGACCCTCGAACGCGAGCACTTCGTGTACCCTTTCGAATGTGCTTACCGTCCCACACTTGCATCCTCTAAAAAACTTACAAACTTCCCCTCCATCCTCTTTCTTCTTGAAAACTTCTAAATATTTTAGAGATTTTCAACATTTCGCGCCCCTGTCAGCAGCTGTACAAATATTAACTTTCATTTCAAAAATCAACAGCCTCAGTTGCACAGATTACCTAGATTTATCTAGGTTTCAGTCGGAATAATCCAAACTTCTTCAGAATTCTTATTCTGAAGAAGCTTGGTTTTCCAGACTGAAACCTAGGTAAATGTTGGTAATCTTTGCAACCTGAGACTGTTGATTTTTAAAATTAAAACTAATCTAAATATTTTGTACTTGTTAAAAAGGAACATACCGCCCTTTGTTTTATTGTTAATGTAACTACAACCAAGGTTTTGGCCTTGTATGCCACTTTCAAGTATTTGATTTTATTTCGTTAACGTGTATTGCAGGACGCGTAATGTGTCAAGCTCAAAGTTGGCCATAAATTATGATAATTATTTGCTCCCCACGAAATGCCAGAATCACCATCTTGTAACAGATCAGCAAATAATCATGAGAGAACGTCAAATGTACGATTATTTACAATGGCGAGTTTACATCGTGAATTTCGTGAGGAGCCAATATTTGTCTAAATTTATGGCCAACTTTGAGGCTGACAGCATGTCAAAATCCTGCAATGTATGTTAAAGATATAAAATTAAATACTTGAAAATGGCACAAAATGTCGAAACCTGGGTTTTACTTAAATAACGCAAAAAAAATCAAATCTCGGTGTTTTCCTTTAAGAAAATATTGTATGACTATAGCTCAGCAACATCAAAAACTGTTGGCTGATGTTCATAATCAGCTGTCAAATGATTGACAGTTGTTGCAGATTGGTGTGGTGTGAGAGTTCCGGAGAGTCATTTACCAGTAATACCGGTATCTAAAGTATCTAGCTCTTGGATCCAGTTTCCTTTGCAGAAAGTACCGGATCTCTCATTATTTGTCTACTTGTCAGCGAATGGTGAGTCAGTGGTAGACTTAGGCGCCCTGTACATAGTGGACAGGGTCCTGGGAGGACTCAGGGTGTTGTACCAGACACCCTAACCAACATGTATGAGGTGCTGTCTTTCACTGAAAATAAAACTGAGTCAGTGGGACGCACTTCATATGTTTTGGAAAGACATGTTTTGTCTGGTGTCGGAGGAGGCCATAACAAAAGGGTATAGTGTCTCTTAATCGTCGACAGTTCAAATGTAAGGCAGGGGAAATGTAGGGAAATGGCAGCAAGGGAAAGGAAAGGACCCCGAGTTTACTCAATGTGTATGACTGGGGCAGTCAATCAATAACTTTCACTCACATACATATACAAAAGGTAAATATAAGAATTCATGTAAGGAGTGTCTTAGTGAATATCATAAAAAAACTGTATAAAGGTAAGCAAAGTATGTGTGTATGTGGAAAATACATTTCTATATGTTATAACAAAAAACACTTTTAAAAAGTTCCAAATGAAAAATATTATAAACTACTGGATAATGAACAACTGAGTTCGGAATAAATGTATGGGTTTCAAAGAAATTAAATAATTCATTTGTTTTTCCTTAAATCGTACATATAGGGAAAATCTGTCAAGTAAATATGTATTTAAGATCTAAAGAATATAAATGTGGCTTTAAATTCTGTAGAAACTGTAGTCAAGTAGTAAAATTTAAGTACCAAATATGTTACATGCAATACAAATTGCGAAAAGTTGGTTTTGTGAGAGAAAATTTGATATGGATATTATAGTCCAAGTATGTCCCATTTGTAATTGTTATATTAACGGAGAATTCCAAGATTAATGTACATACCAATGCTGGGAATGTAGAAAAGAAGATTCTGGTAAACAGTTTGAGTGTTGTGAAGATGGATTCATTATGATAGTTAACAGTATCAATATAGGAAGCTATATGTGGTAGGATTATGAAGCTCAGCGAAAAACTGGTATACATATTCCACATCTCATAATAGCTCACAATTTTAACGACAACAAATATAAATTTAAAATAAATGATGGATATGGTAACCATATGTTATATGATAGCTCATAATGCTAAAAGATATGGTTCAAAACTAGTTTTGAAGAGCTGTGTTGAAAATACAACAAAACCATATACTCTCTACACAGTTATTGAAGATAAAACGATTCTGATTCCTGATCTAAAACATTATTGTGTTGACTCTATGAAGCCAAAAGGTAGATAAATATTTCTCAAATGGCATAGCTCCAGAGCTAAAGACAATTATGTCTTCAATAACGAAAAAGGAACTGTTTAATATTGTAATTTTGATGTAGATATTTTGAGAAGAGGTTGTTCAGAATTGAGAAAGCTGTTCATAGAAATACCTAATATTGATCTATTCTGTTATTTGACAACTACTGGAGTCTGCATGGCTGTACATGGATCTTAATATATGCCTAGGAATACAATTAATGTTTTCAATAAAGAAGAGAAACAAATCTGTGCAAATAAGCCATATCATAATTAAATAGTTTCAACAATAGTAATATTCAATGTGCCCTTAATTGTGGTGAAGTAAAAATATTTGGAGCAAAACTAGGAGTATTTGTTAAATAAAAAATGAAATGATCATATGGCATTTAAGGCCTGGGATATCTACTTTCAGATTTCGGCATAGTCTTTTTAGTTTAAGTCGCTTCGGCGACCTCTGTGTCAATGATGATTAAATGATGGTGAAGGACAAACACCTCGTCCCCTGACAGGAATCAAACATGGGGACCCTTGTATGGTAGGCGGTAACACTACAACTGTGCTGTGGAGGTGGGCATTGATAAAGAAACAAATACTGATTGTCAATTTCATGACTGTTTTCGGCATGATCATAGAAAATATTTTCAAAGTGAGACTACTAAGAATAAAAATAAAGTAGTGAAAAATACGAAATGCTGGATATAACTTAGTAGATAAATTAAAACAGTTGCCTCAAGTTGTAAGACCATTGAATCCAAGATGTCCATTTGATGATGGCTGCACAAATGGAATAAAAATAAGGGCTAGAGCAAATAGTGTTAGCACAAAAATTAGATTTGATGATGTCTGCTGTCTTTATGTAACTGTACACTATTATGATTACTATCCCAAATAAATGGAACAAAAATATATGGACCGAGATTTTCCCCTAAAAATGGTTTGGATTTAACAAATGTAAGGTATTGCCACAAAGAGGATTATAATCGAGTTTTGCCTGTAAGAATAAATCAAAAACAGTAGTTTCCTTTGTGTGTCAAATGTGTAGAATACGAAATAAGTAAACGCCATCACAACAATGAAGAAAGAAGTTTTATTGTAACTTCAGTTCCAGGTGAAGTAAAGAAAGCTGTGGAAAAAGGATATAGAATTTCAGGTGTCCATGAAGTATGGAATTTTAAAAATAAAAGCAACATGTTATCTAAAAATTGTGTGAAAGAGTTTATGAAAATAAAAGTACGAATCAGTCCTTGCAAAGACGATTTTAAAAGCAAAGGTGAGTATATAAAAGCAGCAAAAGAAAAATTTGTTATTCCATGTAGAATATAGAAGGGATAGAGGAAAATCCTGGAAAAAGAGCAACTTCTAAAATAATTTTCAACAGTTATGGGATAAATATGGAGAATGGCAAAATATGAGTAAACCTTAGTATGTTATAGATTTACATGATTTTAAGAGATAATGTTGGATGACTGATTAGATAAAACACATATAAATTTTATTAATGAATTTATGGCACAGATGAGGTACAGCTTCAAGAATTATTATATGAAAAATAATGCAGCTATAAGTATTTTTATAATTGTGTTCAACACATCGAATGCAAGGCTTAGATTGTATGATCACTTAGATAAACTAGGAAAAGATTTTATATAATTTGATATCTATCCTTGAGTATATTTTGATGATGGCAGAGTCAATTTAGAAATATGTTGCATGTTGGCTAAATGAGTAGACGAGCTATAAGATAATAAATGGATAACTAATTTGACTTCAACTGGACAAAATGTATTACTATGAGAGAAAAAGATAAAAGCACAGTGATGAAGGTGTTTCATTTTAAACTGAAGAGTGAATCAATGATAAGATTCATAGAACGTGAAGTGACGGAAAAGATACAATTACAGTAAAGTGAGGTAGCTAGAAAAGTAGGTACTGAAAATCTAATAAACAAATGAGTTAAGAAGGAATTCTCATTTCAGTGTGATAGAAGAGTAGTGCTAGAAAATTATGATACAGTGGCTTATGGCTAGTAAAATTATTTATTATTTAATAAACTTCAGTAAATTAAAATAATTTTTCTATGTCTTCTAATGTAAGAATAAAATCCATAATACATTTATTAAACTATTGATATAAATTTATTAGTTGAATTGTTCTATAGACTCTGCATTCTACATCTCTAAGTATTGAGAAAGAAACTAATAAAATTAATGAATAAGTTTCAATATAATATTATAATCTTTTTGTAACTTTTTTATTGGGAAACTATAATTCGATATTTTTATTACAGACCTAAAAAGAGAATTTGAATTTCCTATTTCCTAACAAACTTCTGTATTAGTATGGTCCTTACTTTTAAAATGTTCTATAATTAAAGACAGTATGAAATATTCCTTGCAAACATTACATTCAATTTGTTTCTCACTTGGCTTAATATTATTCTCAACAAAAAAGACTAATTTAAATTTGTCCCACACATTAGTTATAATTATTTGGATTAATAATTTTTAACCCTAATAAAAATTATTCTATGTAAATGGAAGCCTTTCTGAAAATGCTTAACAATGTTAGTAATACTAATTTGATGGGTACTGATGACCTCAGATGTTAAGTCCCACAGTGCTCAGACCTTTTTGAACTAATTTGTTTAGAAAGATTAGTGGGTTACACGTAAATGCTTTATATAATATTACAGGGTGTGATTATTTGAAAACCAGACATGGAGAGAAAATTTGTATGGGGCTCAGTAATGAGTTTCAGATTATTTTACCTGTTTGAAATTAAAAATTAATTTCTGGTTGGGATTTTCGAGGTTTTAGAGATTGTAATATTAAGCTAAGATATAAGGGAATGAAGTCATTTAAAAATAATAATAATGAATTTCATGATTTAGATTTCATGATATGGGAAATCATGTATAAGTTAAACTTTTATAGTAATTTTGGGGGTGGATTGTGTTTACTTGGTAAATTAAGTCCTAGTGTAATCAAGTTACCCACTTACTACTGCTTCGTTTAGTAACTCTACTTTGGCTGCACTGTAGTCGATCGAACTTCCATTGCTATCTCTCAGAAAAGGCACTGACTGTGTCTTGCCACTTGCATGCTTTACATATGACCAGAATCTCTTTGGATTTTTGCCAGGTTTCCAGATGAAATTTGGTTGTGCAAACTATTATAAATATCTCGCCTTGAAGTCTGTGATGAATTTCGAGCTTCAGTAAAAGATCGCCAACAATGTGATCATAAGAAGTACTTGATCTGTTGAGGATAGATTATGTTTGCTAGTATTATGAACACATGTACTAATGATTTCATTCACCTGTGCAATAGGTTAAAACACCATCCCTACCTTCTTGACAAACTAATGTAAATGTGCCCTCACAAAGTATATTCTTTACAGTCAACCTTCAGCAAATAAAATAGTACAATACTTTCGCGTGTCAAAACAATGAACATACCAATAACATACGATGAACATGTTTTGTGCTCTAAATTTTCAGGGAAAATTTAGTGTACCTATTTTATGCAACAGAGATTTACCTGTAGGTTTTGGTCATGGCATATGAACACTGCTGCCATGTGTGATGTAAAATCTAATTTTGTTCAACTGTGTTGTTTGAAATATAATTCTATATGGAGAATACATGTATGGTTTAACGTTTCACTTTGCCATTCTATATCACTGCTGACTTAATGTTTGACATTCCACCTGTATCACTGATCACAGATGTGTACTGCTCCTTCGATGCAAAGTGACACAAGTAAGATATCTTTATGGAACGTTGTATTTTTTAAGGTGTACATGCCTTGATTTTGCACATGTTTTGTACCACATCTGATACTGCATAAGTGTCTGGAATTTCATACATCATGAGCTATGTATGTAAATTGTACGATGATGTACTTTCAAGAGTGTCTTAGTATGTTTGCCGTATCTTAAAATATATAACTGCAAAAGGATTGAATGGGTTAAAATATTCATATTGTTTTTAAATGGAAGTCATTGATTAATTAATGTCTCAAGAAGTATGACTGAGCGTAAGCTATATGTCAGTGAATGAGTGCGACAAGTAATGACCCATTTTCAATCAAAGTTATTATGTGCGTATCTGAGTTTAGACAAGAATAGAAACGGCCATATAGATTTTAAAAGAAAAAAGATTTCGGAATCTGGTCCCTAAATGAAGGTCGTGTTTGTAACAAAATGAAATAACCCTTTTACACCTGCAAAAACAAAACAATGAATTCACAATGGCTTGTTAGATTAATAAGCAATCTAAGAAATAACGATGTGTACCCTTGGAAAAATCTGATCCTTCAACCAACAGTCAGTGTAAAAGATGTGCACACAATCCAAATACCACCTTAGAGCACGTTTATTTGAGCGCAATAGCATCTGTATAAATTTTAAAAATCCTAGACGGGATCATATCATGTGACCTTTCTCCCAACTATCCCGTAACTTTCGTGAAACTGAGAATAAGGAGTCAATTTTAATCCCAATAAATTCATCCACACCGGATTGATTGATCTGGAATCTCAAAGTGTGGAGTAAATTATCTTCAGTGATAGGCTCCCTTTAAACTGAGCCTCGATGACCAGCAAATATGTTTCTGGAAACGTCCCCAAAATCAATTGGATTACATCCTCATTGTTGCCAGCCACACGGCCCGACAACTAAGAACGACGGTTGGAGTGCCATTCCATTTTACTGGCTGTTATCCGCCGCATTCTTGCAGCATAGTGGTACGTCGACGATACTGTACGACCCGTTTTGTTGCCCTTCAAGGCAAATGCTCCTGGGCTTACGTTCAAGCAAGATAATGCCAGCGCGCACACTGTGAGTGATTCTACTGCCTGTGTTCGTGCTTTCCAAACACCACCTTGGCCAGCGAGGTCGCCAGTTCTCTCCCAAATTAAGAACTTTCGCGCCTTATATACACTGGTCTTGAACTAGCTCGGTATTTTGAACATCTAAAGCGACAGTAGGAAGGAATTTGACACAATATCCCTCAATAGAAAATCGAACCACTCTTCAATGAATGCCAAGCCGAATACCTGCTTGCATAACAGACAAACGAGGACCAACGCAATAGTAACTTTCTCAATTTGTGACTCTCTTTATCTCGAATAAGTTAACCTGTGTTTCTGGAACTGTAATTATTTGTTTGTCTGTACATGTACGTCGTCGCATTTACCGATATCCGTCCCATTCTGACAACTCCCTCGAGGCGCGCAACTTTTTGTTTATTTATTTATTGTCTTAGATGACAATTCAGCCAGTAAAAACAATGCAACACCGAAAAACGCAAAGCATGTAGCTGTTTTTTTTTTTTTCCTGAAAGCGCTCTGCAGAAACTAAATTGATGGGCCGGTTTCTCCATCGGCAGACTTCACTTCTGCAAGCCAGGTTCCCATCCGTCCGAGTTGAACATGGACGAATACAGTGGCCGTTTCGCGGTGGTCTCGCGGTTAAGGCGCTCAGTCCGTAACCGCGCGACTGCTACGGTCGCATGTTCGAATCCTGCCTCGGGCATGGATGTGTGTGATGTCCTTAGGTTAGTTAGGTTTAAGCAGTTCTAAGTTCTAGGGGACTGATGACCACAGATGTTAAGTCCCATAGTGCTCAGAGCCATTTGAACCATTTTGAACCAGTGGCCGTTTGCTCGTACTGAGCCAATGACTCATTTTGCAGCCGTTTCAGCTGCCATTAGCAGGTTACTAGTACGGTGAGTTATAACTACAACAGCGAAGCGACCAATAGGAAACAAAGAACAAAATATTTGTAACGAGCATCAAAAATTTTTACATTTACATCTACATCTACATACATACTCCGCAATCCATCATACGGTGCGTGGCCGAGGGTACCTCAAGTTTCATTCAGACGACTAGTTTACAGTTAGCTGTTAAACATGTTTTCGGCTACGACTATAGTGGCAGACTGTTATCCATCTGTAGTATTTTCTGTCTTTATGCAATAATCTTCGGCAGTTACGTTACGACTCCTGCGAGTGTAAATCGCTTGCTCAGCTATGTCACTTGAATCGGATTCCAGACCCCACATCCATTATTCCAACGCTTTTGCCTACTCATTTAACGGTAGTACCATTTGGTTACTGATAATTTAATTACGTACATATGTAATTATCTGATTTCTTTTAAGACCTTTGCCCAATTTCGTAGTGAGATGAAATCCTTTTTCATCGTTCTGATAGAAGATGTTGTTACTTACTACGTATAAATAGCGTCACCTTACGATATTTAATTTGAGATTATAATGAAAGTACTGCACCCACAACGCACAAGGTTCGCGTAACCTCACGCAAGCCCGAAGTCCTAACGTGGCTTTCGTTTGTCCCATTTCGATGACTAACACCTTTACCTTACGTATCTTATCTTCTGTTTACTAACTAAAAGGAAATACGCCATATTTGTCTCCATAGATTTCAAATATTCGTATGAAACGGTGTGGCATTGTAGACTGATTTTCAAACTACAAACCTAGTTCCAGAATGAGATTTTCACTCTGCAGCGGAGTGTGCGCTGATATGAAACTTCCTGACAGATTAAAACTGTGTGCCCGACCGAGACTCGAACTCGGGACCTTTGCCTTTCACGGGCAAGTGATCTGCCATCTGAGCTACCGAAGCACAACTCATGTCCGGTACTCACAGCTTTACTTCTGCCAGTATCTCGTCTCCTACCTTCCAAACTTTACAGAAGCTCTCCTGCGAACTTTGCAGAACTAGCACTGCTGGAAGAAAGGATACTGCAAAGACATGGCTTAGCCTCAGCCTGGGGGATGTTTCCAGAATGAGATTTTCACTCTGCAGCGCAGTGTGTGCTGATATGAAACTTCCTGGCAGATTAAAACTGTGTGCCCGACCGAGACTTGAACTCGGGACCTTTGCCTTTCGCGGGCAGGTGCTCCACCATCTGAGCTACCGAAGTACGACTCACGCCCGGTACTCACAGCTTTACTTCTGCCAGTATCTCGTCTCCTACCTTCCAAACTTTATAGAAGCTCTCCTGGTTCGCAGTTTTGCAGAAGTTCCAAATAAAGCGCGTACTTCAATGCGAGATTCTTTCAATAATTTATACAACGACACACTGTCTCGAAATCTGGCAGAAATCCCAAAGAGGTTCTGTTCATACATAAAGCACATCAGTGGCAAGACGCAATCAGTACCTTCATTGCGCAATAACAATGGTGAAGTCATTGGTGACAGTGCAATTAAAGCAGAGTCATTAAACACGATTTTCCGAAACTCCTTCACCAAAGATGACGAAGTAAATTTTCCTGAATTTCAGTCGAGAACAACTGCCAACATGAGAAACATAGAAGTAGATATCCTCAGAGTAACAAAGAAGCTTAAATCAAGTAATAAAAGCAAGGCTTCCGGCGAAAATTGTGTACCAGTCAAGTTCCTCTCAGAGTATGCTGATAAAATAGCTCCATATTTAGCAATTATATACAACCGCTCGCTCACAGAAAGATCCGTACTTAAAGACTGTAAAGTTGCTGAAGTCACACCAATACCCAAAAAGTGAAGTAGGAGTAATCCACCGAATTACAGGTCCATATCACTATCGTCGATTTGCCATAGGGTTTTGGAACTTATACTGTATTCGAACATTATGAAGTACCTCGAAGAAAACTACTTATTGACACATTGAAAGGATTCAGAAAATATAGTTCTTCAGAAACACAACGAGCTCTTTATACTCATGAAGTTTTGAGTGCTATTGACAGGGGATGTCAAATTTATTCCATATTTTTTTTTAGATTTCCAGAAGGCTTTCGCACCGTTCCTCACAAGCGTCTTCTAACCAAACTACCTGCCTATGGAATATCACTTCAGTTGTGCGACTGGATTCATGATATCCTGTTAGAAAAGTCACAGTTCTTAGTAATAGACGGAAAGTCATCGAGTAAATAGAAGCAGTATCCGGCGTTCTCCAAGGAAGTGATATACGCCCTCTTATGATTCATATTTATATTAACGACATAGGAGACTATCTCAGTAGCCGTCTTCGACTGTTTTCAGATGATGCTGTCAATTAACGTCTTGTAAAGTCATCAGATGACCGAAATGATTTTGATAAAATATGTTTAGGGTGCGAAAAGTTGCAATTGAGCCTAAATAAATAAAAGTGTGAAGTTATTCACATGAGTACTAAAATAAATCCGCTAAGTTTCGATTATGCGATATGTCACACAAATCTGAAGGCTGTAATTTCAACGAAATACTTAGGGATTACAATTACAAATACTCTAAACTGCAGTGATCACATAGATGATGTTGTGGGTAGAGCCAACCAAAGACTGCGATTCATTGGCGGAACACTTACAAGGTGCAACAGGTCTACCAAAGAGACTGCTTACACCACGATTGTCCGCCCTATTCTGGAGTATTGCTGTGCGGTATGGGATACGCATCAAGTGCGATTGACGGATGATATCGAAAAATTACAAAGAAGGGCAGCTCTTTTAGTATTCTCGTGAAGTAGGGGCTGGTTTCACAGATATAATACGTGAATTGGAGTGGCAACCATTGAATGAAGGGGATTTTTCGTTGCGACAGGATCTTCTCAGGAAATTTCAATTGCCAGTTTTCTCCTCCGATTGCGAAAACATTTTGTTGGCACCCACGCACATAGGGAGACATGATCATCGCTATAAAATAAGAGAAATCAGGGCTGGCAAAGAAAAATTAAAGTGATCGTTTTTCCCGCACGCCGTTCGCGAGTGGAACGGTAGAGAGACAGCTTGAGGATGGTTCATTGAACCCTCTGCCAGGAACTTTATTGTGAATAGTAGAGTAATCACGTAGATGTAGATGAAGATGTCACTTCACACAGTCCTGTACGCTCTTAAACGTATCTGTGATGTGGTACCTATTAGCTGTTCAGAAAACACGCGTTATCATGTTCTTAAACCTTAAGTCTGATAACGCTGTGAAATATTTTATTACGAAAGGACTTCAAACAGTAAGTGACACATTATAATGACAATGAAAGTAACTTACACTGAATGCTGCTTTACAGCGGAAACTGACACAAATACGTAACACCCGTTTTCAACACAGTCAAAAATATTCAGTAAACAACGGTTTGAATGTTTAACCGATTTTCCAATTCCTCGATGACTGAGGACTGCTCATTGGTTTCCGAGCACTTCGAGAACCATTGCGTGGATGTCCTCAACGCTGGAACCCCCACCCCCCCTTCCAAGCCACCCCTCCTAGATCATACACTCCTGGAAATTGAAATAAGAACACCGTGAATTCATTGTCCCAGGAAGGGGAAACTTTATTGACACATTCCTGGGGTCAGATACATCACATGATCACACTGACAGAACCACAGGCACATAGACACAGGCAACAGAGCATGCACAATGTCGGCACTAGTAGAGTGTATATCCACCTTTCGCAGCAATGCAGGCTGCTATTCTCCCATGGAGACGATCGTAGAGATGCTGGATGTAGTCCTGTGGAACGGCTTGCCATGCCATTTCCACCTGGCGCCTCAGTTGGACCAGCGTTCGTGCTGGACGTGCAGACCGCGTGAGACGACGCTTCATCCAGTCCCAAACATGCTCAATGGGGGACAGATCCGGAGATCTTGCTGGCCAGGGTAGTTGACTTACACCTTCTAGAGCACGTTGGGTGGCACGGGATACATGCGGACGTGCATTGTCCTGTTGGAACAGCAAGTTCCCTTGCCGGTCTAGGAATGGTAGAACGATGGGTTCGATGACGGTTTGGATGTACCGTGCACTATTCAGTGTCCCCTCGACGATCACCAGTGGTGTACGGCCAGTGTAGGAGATCGCTCCCCACACCATGATGCCGGGTGTTGGCCCTGTGTGCCTCGGTCGTATGCAGTCCTGATTGTGGCGTTCACCTGCACGGCGCCAAACACGCATACGACCATCATTGGCACCAAGGCAGATGCGACTCTCATCGCTGAAGACGACACGTCTCCATTCGTCCCTCCATTCACGCCTGTCGCGACACCACTGGAGGCGGGCTGCACGATGTTGGGGCGTGAGCGGAAGACGGACTAACGGTGTGCGGGACCGTAGCCCAGCTTCATGGAGACGGTTGCGAATGGTCCTCGCCGATACCCCAGGAGCAACAGTGTCCCTAATTTGCTGGGAAGTGGCGGTGCGGTCCCCTACGGCACTGCGTAGGATCCTACGGTCTTGGCGTGCATCCGTGCGTCGCTGCGGTCCAGTCCCAGGTCGACGGGCACGTGCACCTTCCGCCGACCACTGGCGACAACATCGATGTACTGTGGAGACCTCACGCCCCACGTGTTGAGCAATTCGGCGGTACGTCCACCCGGCCTCCCGCATGCCCACTATACGCCCTCGCTCAAAGTCCGTCAACTGCACATACGGTTCACGTCCACGCTGTCGCGGCATGCTACCAGTGTTAAAGACTGCGATGGAGCTCCGTATGCCACGGCAAACTGGCTGACACTGACGGCGGCGGTGCACAAATGCTGCGCAGCTAGCGCCATTCGACGGCCAACACCGCGGTTCCTGGTGTGTCCGCTGTGCCGTGCGTGTGATCATTGCTTGTACAGCCCTCTCGCAGTGTCCGGAGCAAGTATGGTGGGTCTGACACACCGGTGTCAATGTGTTCTTTTTTCCATTTCCAGGAGTGTATTTCAGCTTACCGAAAAGACGCAAGCGACAGGGTGCATGATCCCGACTTCCTGTTCAGCGACACCCAATTATGTGGCACCTTGGTCAAACTCTTGGTACCATTTCACACCAGGTGGACACGACATTGCATCCGGTTTATGTACTGTCAGAATTTCAAGGCCAATCTGTTTGTGTGTTACGCATTTTGCGGTAGAGAATCACACCGAACCGCATGAGTGAACACTAGTTTGTTTTCAGTTGCCGCTCCCTTTCAGACGCAAGCTGTGATGCACCTATTAACCACACCGTGCCGAAGAGTGTTTGCATGGGAACCGGAAAGTTTACTCTCCAATTGCAACAAGCCACTTCTGCTGCGTAACCGCCTTAGCGTGGAACATCAAGCTAATTTACTTTGTCAGGTTTTTACTCGTATGATGTCCGCTCCTGTTGAATACCTACCACGTTTCTTTTTAGCCCACTTTATGAGTTGACGAACATTTATCCTGTAATATACAGTGAGTCACTAACTAATTCACCTAGAATAACCCCGAAAGTATGATAGTAGCTAAAACGTTTGTAGAACAAATGTTGCATGGGGCAACTGGGGCCGTAATATGACGTTGATTTTCTGTTGCTTGGTAGGGTCGCGTCATAAATACGAATTTCAACTTTGTCTCTTAAATGGGATGTATAGTTTGGTACTTATTTTCTCATAGTGGCTATCGAGACGAATCCAATCATGTATAGCAGTGAGGTCTTTGAAGGTCACGGAGATCAGAAAGGCGGCATGAACGTCCATTTAAAGAAAATGATGACCATTGGTATCGATGCAGTACTGAAATCTTCTTATCATGGACTGAGTGGTATTCCTTATGACATCAGCAATTATTGAAGCACATGCTCTGACAATTTTATCTCTTATATGGTGTAAATCGTAAATATTCGCCGAATACGGCGTATCCATCGAACGTACCACTGATATCTAAATACCAGTCGGTGGTCTCGCAATACAACACTAATAGGAACGGTACGACTAGTATCGTCGAATCAAGCGATCATGAAAGATGTATTCCGTCAATGAACCAGTCGATATGCTTCTCATTTAGGGAGAATGCCAAGGAAATTCAGTGAGAGCTAGAGACTTATACGCTTAAAAATATCCTCAAGATACTCACCCTACACGTCGTACATTTAAATATGCGTATGACAAATTGAGAACAACTGTGTCTTTAAAGCATCGGAAACATATCCGCGAAGGGAAGTTACTACCAAGGAAACGGAAATTGGTACTTTTGCCACTGAGGTTCGAGATCCTTTTGTCAGTTCGCGTTTAACCGCAAGGGAATCTGACATAAGCCAGAGTAGTGTTTTTCGTGTTCTGCATCGCCATAAATACCATCCTTAGCCAATCGGTCTCCACCAAGAATTAACTCGTACGGATTGTGTGCGTAGCACTGGATTCTGCCGATGGGCTCAACTTCAGAGGGATGACACATTTATTAATTTGACTTTGTTTACTGACGAGGTTACATTCATGATTAATGGAAATGTTAATTTGCATAACGTTCATTATTGGGCAACTAGAAATACATGTTGGCTGCGGCAAGTTGCACACCAAAACCCGTGGTCGGTAAATTTATGGTGTGGAATTCGGAAGGACAGAATTACATTTCCCTATTTCATTGAAGAATATCTTTGCTAGGAATCGTATACAAGGTATAAAAGGGCAGTACGCTGGTGAGGCCTTCATTTGTACTCAGGTGATAAATTTCGAAAGGTTTCTAACGTGACTATTCCCGCACGACGAGAATTAACAGACTTTGAGCACGGAGTGGTAGTTAGAGCTGGACGCATGGGATATTCCATTTGGTAAATCTTTAGGAAATTCAGTTTTAGGAGATCCAACAGCATCAAGAGTGTTCTGAGAATACCATATTTCAGGCATTACCTCTCAGCACGGAAAACGCAGTGGCTCGTGGCAGCGAGAGCAGCGGAGATTGCGTAACGGACAAGCAATACTCCGCGGAATAAAATCAGAAATTAACATGGAACGCACGACGAACGTATCCGTTATGGCGTTAATTGGCTATGACAGCTGACGACCTACACGACTGCCTTTGCTAACAGCCCGTTATCGCCCCTAGCACCTCTCCTGGCCTCGTGAGCATATTCGTTGGACCCTAGACAACTGGAAAACCGCTGCCGTATGACATGAGCCCGGATTTCAGAAGTTAGAAGGTAACGGCAGGATTCGGGTGTGGCGCGGATCCCACGAAGTCATGGAAAAACTGTCAACAAGGCAGTATACAAGCTAGTAGTGACTCCTTAATGCTGTGGGCAGTGTTTAAGTGCCATGGACTGGGTCCTTTTTTCATTCTGAACCGACCACTGACTGGTAATGGTTACGTAAGGCAGTCTGGGGACCATAGACCATTTTCATCCATTCATTGACTTCATGTTCCCAGAAAACGATGCGCCATCTCACTGGACCACTACTGTTCGCGCCTGGTTTGAAGAACATACTGGACAAAAGGAGTGAATGATTTGGCGACCCAGATCGCCCAACATGAGTTCCATCGAACATTTTTCGGGAGTCGAGGGGCATTAAAAAAGGGAAGCAGTGGTTGGGAATGGAGTGAGACAGGGTTGTAGCCTCTCCCCGACGTTATTCAATCTGTATATCGAGCAAGCAGTAAGGGAAACAAAAGAAAAGTTCGGAGTCGGTATTAAAATCCATGGAGAAGAAATAAAAACTTTGAGGTTGGTCGATGACATTGTAACTCTGTCAGAGGCAGCAAAGGATATGAAAATCAACAAAAGCAAAACGATGATAATGGAATGTAGTCGAATTAAGTCGGGTGATGCTGACGGAATTAGATTAGGAAATGAGACAAATTAGTAAAGGAGTTTTGCTATTCGGGAAGCAAAATAACTGCTGGTGGTCGAAGTAGAGAGGATATAAAATGTAGAGTGGCAATGGCAAGGAAGGCGTTTCTGAAGAATAGAAATTCGTTAGTACAATATTATAGATTTAAGTGTCAGGAAATCGTTTCTGAAAGTATTTGTATGGAATGTAGCGATGTATGGAAGTGAAACATGGACGATAAATAGTTTGGACAAGAAGAGATCAAAGCTTTCGAAATTTGGTGCTACAGAAGAATGCTGAATATTAGATGGGTAGATGACATAACTAATGAGGAGGTATTGAATAGAATTGGGGAGAAGAGGAGTTTGTGGCACAACTTGACAAGAAGAACGGGCCGGTTGGTAGGACATGTTCTGAGGCATCAAGGGATCACAAATTTAGCATTGGAGGGCAGAATGGAGGGTAAAAATCGTAGAGGGAGACCAAGAGATGAATACACGAAGCCGATTCAGAAGGATGTAGGCTGCAGTAAGTACTGGGAGATGAGGAAGCTTGCACAGGATAGAGTAGCATGGAGAGCTGCATCAAACCAGGACTGAAGGCCACAACAACAACAACATGTAGATGTCAGTTCGAGCACTAAGTCAAAAAACTTCCTGGCAGATTAAAACTGTGTGCTGGACCGAGACTGTGTCCCGAGTTCCAGGCTCGATCCAGCACACAGTTTTATTCTGCCAGGAAATTTCATATCAGTACACACTCAGCTGTAGAGTGAAAATCACATTCTAGTACACAAAATCCTTTCGCAGTTATGAACGGCTACATAGTTAGCATGGCTCAACGTTTCTGCAGGGGACTTCCAACGACGTGATGAGTCCGTGTGACTTCAAGTTGCTGCAGTACACCAGGCGAAACGACCCCCGAAACGATACTGGAAGGTATACGAATTTTGGCACCTCACTATAAGTACGTACATCTGGTTGGGTGTATTGCGTAATTCATTTCATTACTTTGCGACTACACCACCAGCGGTTTTTTATGTTTTCTTTTATGTTGAGTTTTAGTTGTGTTACACATGGTATGAATCTCAGATTCACTTATAAACTACCACAAAGCCGAAACTTCATAGAAGCATTCATTGAAAAATAGTTGTAAAGACATACACTACTGGACATTAAAATTGCTACAATACGAAGACGACGTTTTACAGACGCGGAATTTAACCGTCAGGAATAAGATGCTGTGATATGCAAGTGATTAGCTTTTCACAGGATTCACACAAGGTTGTCGCCGGTGGCGACACCTACAACGTGCTGACATGAGGAAAGTTTCCAAAAGATTTCTCATACACAAACAGCAGTTGACCGGCGTTGCCTGGTGAAACGCTGTTGTGATGCCTCGTGTAAGGAGGAGAAATGCGTACCATCACGTTTCTGACTTTGATAAAGGCCGGATTATAGCCGATCGCGATTGCGGTTTATCGTATCGCGACATTTCTGCTCACGTTGCTCGAGATCCAATGACTGTTAGCAGAATATGGAATCGATGGGTTCAGGAGGTTAATACGTAACGCCGTGCTGGATCCCAACGGCCTCGTATCACTAGCAGTCGAGATGGCAGGCATCTTATCCGCATGGCTGTAACGGATCGTGCAGCCACGTCTCGATCCATGATTAAACAGATGGGAGCGTTTGCAAGACAACAACCATCTGCACGAACAGTTCGACGACGTTTGCAGCAGCATCGATTATCAGCTCGATGACCATGGTTGCGGTTACCCTTAACGCTGTATCACGGACAGGAACGCCTGCGATGGTGTACTCAAAGACGAACTTGGGTGCACGAATGGCAAAACGTAATTTTTCAGATGAATCCAGGTTCTGTTTACAGCACCATGATGGTCGCATCCGTGTTTGGCGACATCGCGGTGAACGCACATTGGAAGCGTGTATTCGTCATCGAGATACTGGCTATCACCCGGCTTGATGGTAAGGGGTGCCATTGGTTACACGTCTCGGTCATCCCTTGTTCGCATTGGCGGAACTTTGAACAGTGGACGTTACATTTCAGATGTGTTACGACCCGTGGCTCTACCCTTCATTCGATCCCTGCGACACTGTACATTTCAGCAGCATAATGAACGACCGCATGTTGCAGGTCCTGTACGGGCCTTTCTGGATACAGAAAATGTTCGACTGCTGCCCTGACTAGCACATTGTCCAGATCTCTCACCAATTGAAAACGTCTGGTCAATGGTGGTCGAGCAACTGGCTGGTCACAATACCTCAGTCACTACTCTTGATGAACTGTGGTATCGTGTTGAAGCTGCATGGTCAACTGTACCTATCCAAAATCTGTTTCACTCAATGCCCAGGCGTATCACGGTTGTTATTACGGCCAGAGTTGGTTGTTCTGGGTACTGATTTCTCACGATCTATGCACCCTAATTGCGTGAAAATGTAGTCACGTGTCAGTTCTAGTGAAATATATTTGTCCAATGGATACCCGCTTATCATCTGCATTTCTCCTTGGTGTAGCAATTTTAATGGTCAGTAGTGCACTTTAATCCAAGCCAGTGACAGCAAGCATGACACCCATCTTTCAGGAAAAAGAAAACGAAATACCGTCTTCTTGACGGATACTTATACAAACTTGTACTCTTTTCCAGTAGTTAGAAAGTATCTGGTGTTAACTTTGAGTCCTCCACGTTCCTGGTTGTTGAGTAAGTATTTTCAGAACAGTCTGTTGAACTAAAATAAAAGAGATGGGCGAACGCCTAATCAAGCGGATCCTGTAGAGACGAAAGAAGCATTCGCGGAAGATGAATGTAATGGAGCGTGAGGAGGAGGAGCCGGAGATGGAGGAGGAAGAGAGGAAGGAGAAGGCTTAGGCAGAGGAAACGTAGGAGGTGGAAGTAGAAAAGTGCGGAGCGAGAGGAGGAGATGTCCCCTGCACTCGCCGGAGATTCCCCAAGTCTGTCAGCGCCGTAAGCCGCCCGCCCGGGTGGCGCTGTGTGCCGCTAATTGGGAGCAATTTCGCGACGCGCTCTGCTGCAGCGCCTGGCTGCTCCGCCCGTCCCATTCCCGGGAGATGCGCAGCGTCTTATTTACTTCACCATTCACACCGGCGCCACCCACTCACTCTAGAAGCCATTTTAGTTCTCTGTCTCATTAGAGAATATCAACTAATCGATAATAAATTATTGGGCTCGACACGCAGTGCACGTCCTGCTTCTACACATGTGTTCTGGATGTCACTGTACTCAACATAGCGGAAAGCACATCGTACCACTGATGTCAGTTTTATTTTCTATCTCCTTCGTGTACTCATTGGATGAAAAATGCCCTAATCTCTCTCAATATTAACAATTTGAGGTAAACGTATTTCGAAATTTCCAGTAGTATTTCCCCACATCCCAGTTAGCAGGAATTCGCAGCTTTAATCTGGGACCAAATGACCCTCAGATCCTGACACCAATTTAAACTCTTCGTCTTCCACGGACAAACAATGTGGTACTACTTCTCCACAGAAGCATTAAATTTGTCACGTTCGTTCACTACTGAGAGTCGTCGAAGGTGCTGGTTAGATAGTCGGCTTAATATTACTGGGCACTTTTGTCTGGCCCCAGTATGATTAATTCCGTCACATACTGGGTGACCAAAAAGTCAGTATAAATTTGAAAATTTAATAAACCACGGAGTAATGTAGATAGAGAGGTAAAAATTGACACACATGCTTGGAGTGACATGGGGTTTTATGAGAGCAAAAAAAAAAAAAAAAAAAAAAAAAACACCCCATATTACTAGACGCGTGAAAGATCTCTTGTGCGCGTCGATTGGTGATGATCGTGTGCTCTGCCGCCACGTTCGCCATGCTTCGCCTCCCATCTCCCCAGACCTCAGTCCGTGCGATTGTTGGCTTTGGGGTTACCTGAAGTCTCAAGTGTTTCGTGATCGACCGACATCTCTAGGGATGCTGAAAGACAACATCCGACGCCAATGCCTCACCTTAACACCGGACATGCTTTACAGTGCTATTCACAACATTATTCCTCAACTACAGCTATTGTTGAGGAATGATGGTGGACATATTGAGCATTTCCTGTAAAGAACATCATCGTTGCTTTGCCTTATTTTGTTACGCTAATTATTGCTATTCTGATCAGGTGAAGCGCCATCTGTCGTACATTTTTTGAACGTTTGTATTTTTTTTTGTGGTAATAAAACCCTATGTCATTCCAAGCATGTGAGTCAATTTGTACCTCTATATCTACATTATTCCGTGATTAATACAGTTTTCAAATTTATACTGACTTTTTTATTACCCAGTATATATATGCATCAGCCCCGTTCCCAGTACTACTGAAGTTAAACGTTGGTTGTGGATATTGTATCACAGACAGAGTCCCTTCGACTGTTCAGATATGTCACTAAACCCGACCAAAGATGTAAACAACCATATATGAAGAGCGCCAACTAGACGGAGAGGGTTCGACAGCCGATCAGTTCCAGTCATTCCACCAGGAAGGAGGTACACGTCTCGCGATGTCTGTAGTTCAAACATGCCTAGACGAACAATACCTCTCTTCGATCGCGTCCGCATTGTTACTTTGTGCCAGGAAGGGCTCTCAACAAGGGAAGTGTTCAGGCTTCTCGCTTCTAGGAGTAAAAGCGATGTTGCTCGAACGTGGAGGAGACACAGAGAGATAGGAACTGTCGGTGACATGCCTTGCTCGGGCCGCACAAAGGCTACTACTGAAGTGGGTGACCGCTACCTACGGATTATGGCTCTGCGGAACCCTGACAGCGACGCCTCCATGATGAACAATGCTTTTCGCGAGCCACAGGACGTCGTGTTACGACTCAAACTATGTTCAGTAGACTGCATGATGCGCAACTTCACTCCCGACGTCCATGGCGAGTCCCATCTTTGCAACCACGACACCATGCAGCGCGGTACAGATGGGCCCAACAACATGCCGAATGGACCACTCAGGATTGGCATCACGTTCTTTTCACTGAGGAGTGTAGCATATGCCTTCAACCAGACAGTAGTCTGAGACGTCTTACATACACACTGTTCATCGAGTGCGGCAAGGTGGAGGTTCCTTGATGTTTTGGGATGGCATTATGTGGTGCTGACGTACGCTGCTGGTGGTCATGGAAGGCGCCCGAACGACTGTACGATACGTGAATGCTATCCTCCTACCGTTAGTGCAACCATATCGGCAGCATGTTGGACAGGCATTCGTCTTCATGAACGACAATTCTCGCCCCCATCGTGCACATCTTCTGTATGACTACCTCCAGAATAACGACATCGCTCGACTAGAGTGACCAACATGTTCTCCTGGCATGAACCCTATCAAACATGCCTGGGATGGATTGAAAATGGCTGTTACGGACGGCGTGACCGACCAACCACACTGAGGGATCTACCTCGTATCGCCGTTGAGGGATTGAACAATCTGGACCAACAGTCCCTTGATGAACTTGTGGATAGTATGCCACGACGAACACAGGCATGCATCAGTGCAAGAGGACGTGCTACTGGGTATTAGAGGTACCGGTGCGTACAGCAAACTGGTCCACCAGCCCCGAAGGTCTCGCTGTGTGGTGGTACAACATGCAAAAGTGGCGCAACACGTCGTGGCATGGACCTCATTAACGTCTGAAGGGTACTGACAACATGAACCCTGCAGGACTGTCCACAAAGCAGTAAACGTAGTGGGAATCTCTTCTGAACAGCACGCTGCAAGACACCTCAGCTATGCTCAATAATTTTCATGTCTGGAGAGTTTAGCGGCCAGTGCAAGTGTTTAAACCCAGAAGAGTGCTCCTGGAGCCACTCTGTGTCAATACTGGACGTGTGGGGCGTCGCACTGCCCTGCTGGAATTGCACAAGTCCGTCAGAGTGCACAATGAAAACGTAAGGATGCAGGTGATCAGACAGGATGCTTACGTACGTGTCACCTGTCGGAGTCGTATCTCGACGTAACTTAGGTCCGATATCACTCCAGCTTCAAGTGCCCCACATCGTTACAGAGCCTCCACCTGCTTCAACAGTTTCATACTGACATGCAGGGTCCATGGAGTCATGAGGTTGTCTCCATACCTGTACATGCCCAACCACTCGATACGATTTGAAACGAGTCTCTTCCGATAAGGCAACATGTTTACAATCATAAATAATCCAATGTCGGTGTCGACGGAGTCGCACGTGCTAGCCGCGCGGTCAGGGGTGCGTTGTCACGGTCCGCGCGGCTTCCCCCGACGGTGGTTCGAGTTCTCCCTCGGGCGTGGGTGTGTGTGTGTCGTCCATAGCATAAGTTAGATTAAGTAATGTGTAGGCCTAGGGAGCGATGACCTCAGCAGTTTGATCCCATAAGAACTTAGCACAAATTTACAAATTTCGGTGTCGACGGGGCCTGGCGAGGAATAAGGCCTCGTGTCGCGTGCAGGCATCAAGGGTTCACATGTGGCGTTTCAGCTACGAAAGCCCATATCGATGATGTTTCGTTGAAAGGGGTACATGCTGATACTTGTTGACGTCCCAGCATTTCGCGGAAGAATTACACTTCAGTCACGCAGAATGATACTTTTCAGCCGTCGTTGTTCCCGTTCTTGGAGGATGTTTTTCCGGCCGCCGCGAAGTCGGGAGTTAGATGTTTTACCGCATTCCGCACGATCACGGTATACTCGTGAAATAGTCGTACGGGAAAATCCCCACTTCATCGCTACCAAGCAGATGTGTCCGATCGCTCGTGCGCCGACTATAACATCACGTTCAGACTCACTTAAATCTTGATAATCTGCCACTGTAGCTGCAGTAACCGATCTAACAAATGCGCCAGACACTTGTCTTACAAAGACGTTGCTGACCGCATCGCCGTATTGTGCCTGTTTGCATATCCCTGTATTTGAATACGTATGCCAATACCAGTTTCTTAACTGTATATATATATATATATATATATATGTGTGTGACGCCAGTATCTTATTCGAAATTATTTATTAAACACCCACACTCTTATTGAAATCAGAATGGACAGCAGCTAGACCCTTGCAACCTCTTTGCAATGATTAGAGGCAACGTTTGCAGATACAAGTCCCTATATTACCACATGACACTGCTTTGATGTCAGCTGTGATAACACCGTCTTTCGGCAGGTTCTGCCGTTAGACGCCATTTTTATGGATACAGAAACTTCCTCTGCCCTGCCAAACTGTCTCTACAAAAGGAGAATTGTCAGTTCAATTTCCGCTAAAAACTTCTGGGATTTGTACATGGGAGTGAATACATAAAATTTTTAAATAAGAACCTATGTCCAGGAACATACCACTTACGTGCTACAGCCGGTTTGAAATCATATTTGCTGGAGGGTTTGCAACAGGGCACACATGATGTCCCTTCTCCTTGTCAGTGTTTCCCTTTCCTCCCGATTCCACGCAGAACATCCTCATTCCTTTCCTTGGCAGTGTACCTAACTTTCAACATTCGTCTGTGGCACAACGTCCCATATGCTTCGATTTTCTTTTGTTCCGGTTTTCCCACAGTCTTTGTTTCACTACAATAAAATACAGCGTGCCACACGTTTTCCTCATGTATTTATTCCTGAAATTAGTGCCTGTATCAGATACTAGTAGATTTCTCTTGGCTAGAAAAGTACCATTTGCAGGGCTAGTCTGAGTTTTACGTCCTTGCCCCGTCTGCCATGGGTGATTTTGCTGCCTAGGTAACAGAAAACCTTAACCTCATCTACTTCGTAACCATCAATCCTGATGTTAAGTTTCTTGCTGTTAACAATTCTGCCGCTTCTCACTACCTCCGTCTTTCTTTTGATTTGCTCTCAGTCCACATTCTGCACTCATTAGACGCTTCATTTCATTCACAGATTACATAATTCTCCTTCAGTTTCACTGAGGATAGCAATGTAATCAGCAAATCGTTTGATTGATATCCTCTCACCTTCAATTTTAATTCCACTTACCAACCTTCCTCTATTTCCATAATTGCTTCTTCGATATGTAGATGGAACAGTAGGGGCGAATGACTTCATCTCTGTCATACACCCTTTTTAAATCCAGCACTTCGTCCTTTGTCTTCCACTCTTGTTATTCTGTCTTGGCTTTTGTACATCTTACATATTACCCGCCTCTCTCTATTGCTTACCCTGTTTTCCTCATAATTTCCAACATCTTGCGCCATTTGACGTTGCTCAACGTTTTTTCCAAATCGCCCAATCATATGATCAACTGCAGCATAAGTATTGAAATAGTAGGGCCTTTACCCCCCACCCCCCCCACTCCCCACCATCCAAGACTAACTGATCATCAGCCAACACAATTTTCTTTTCCATTCTTCTGCATCTTCTGCATATTATTGATGCATAGAATATTAAACTGACTGTAAGGTAATTCCCTCATTTGTCAGCTCTTCCAATCTTCGGAAGAGTGTGGATAATTTTTTGCAAAACGCAGATGGTATATATCCAGGCTCATACATCCTACACACGAACGTGATTAACCGTTTTGTTGCCACTTTCACCAGTTATTTTAGAAAAGCTGATGGAGTTTTACCTATCCCTCTCATCTTATTTGATCTTAAGTCTGCCAAAGCTCTTTTACATTCTGATTCTAATACTGGAGCCTCTATCTGTCTTAAATCTACTCCCGTCTCTTTTTCAATCACATCACACAAATTTTGATCCTCAGAGAGACCTCCAGTGTAGTCTTTCCACCAGTCCGCTCTTCCCTCTGCATACAGCCGTAGAATTCCCGCTTCACTCTTAATGTTACCACATTCGCGATTAATTTCAGTGAATGATGATTTGACTTTTCTATATGCTGAATTAGTCTTCTGACAACCACTTCTTTTTCAATTCCTTCACATTTTTCTTTGAGCACTTTCGTCTCAGCTTCCCTGAACTTCTTATTTACTTTATTTCTTAGCGACTTGTACTTCTGTATTCCTGAATATCCCTGAGCAGTTTCGCACTTTCATCTTTCATAGATCAACTGCGGTGTTTCTTGTGCTACCTGTGGTTTCTTCGCAGTTACCTTCTTTGCACCTATGTTTTAACTCCAGCTGCGTACTCATCTACTCTTTATTGCAGTATCTACCGCCCTATTCAACTTCAGTTGAGTCTCTTTCTCCTTGGTACTTCTGTATCCCACTTCTTTGCATATTGATTGCTCCTGATTATTCTTTTAAACATCAAATGACTGTTCATTACCTCTACATTGTGGTCTGAGTATATTTCTGCTCGTGGGTACCTCTTATAATCCAGTATCTGATTTCGGAATATGTGTCTCAATATTAAGTAAACTACTTCAGATCTTTCCTTATCTCCCGGTGTTTTCCAAGTGCACCTACTCCTCTTGTGATTGACAGAACATTCGCTATTACTAGCTGAAATTTACTGTTGAACTTTATTAGACCTTCTACTCTCTCTCATCCCTAGCACCAAGAAGATATTCCCCCTTAACGATCTCTTCTATTTCTTCCCCTACAATCGTCTTATAGTCCCCTGTGAGTATTAGATTCTCATCTCTTTTTACGTACTGAATTACCCGCTCAACTTTCTAATATCCTTTATTTACCTCCTCATCTACAGCTTGCGATGTCTGCGTGTATACCTGAACTTTGGCTGTCGGTGTATGTTTGCTGTCGATTCTGATGAGAACTTCCCTATTACTGAACTGTTCACAGTAACACACTCTCTGGCCTACCTTCTGATTCGTAACGAATCCTACACCCGTTATACAATTTTCGGTCGCTGTTGATATTACCCTGTACTCGTCTGACCAGAAATCCACTGAGTCTTTGCATTTCTCTTTTCAGATTTCGTATCTTCCCAAGCATGTTTAAGCACCAATCATTTCACGCCCCGACTTGTAGAACTTCATATATTCGTTGGTTATTCAGTCTTATTTTTATGGTCACCTTCCCCTTGGCAGTCCCTTCCTGGAGATCTGAATGAGGGACTGGTCCGGAATCTTTTGCAGTGGAGTGATCATCATAACACGTTTTCATGTACAGGCCTAATGACCTATGAATACAAGTTATGTCTCATTAATGCAGTGGATTGCCTTCAGCATCGTCATGCCGCTGATCATTATTGATTCCTCCGCTTTTAGAGGCAGCTTTCGTTACCAACGACCAGACAGTCCTCTGCTCTGCCCTCTTCGACAAGGACGTTGGCAGAAAGATGGTTGCTTCTTGTGGATCAAATATACGGTTGCCAACGGTGACTTTTAACCAAGATCCAATCAGCAATTGGACCGGGACCGGGGACTTTTTGATGACTAACCGAAGACTCTACCCACAGACCACGGGTGGCAAAATTTCCTGATTTCCTCAATCACGAATATTTAGATTAAATTACTCGCAGTTCTTGTTGCTGATACTTCTCATTACTTTTGCCTCTCTTCGATTTACTCTCAGAACAATTCTGCACTCATTACACTGTTCATCCCTCTCAGAAAATCCTGCAGATCCTGTAATTCTTCTTCACATTCACTTGGGATAACTATGTCATCAGCGAATGTTGTTATTGTAAGCCTTTCAACTTTAATTTTAATTCGTCTCATGAACCTCTTTTTTATTACACTCAGTGCTTCTTAGATGTAAAGAGGGAAATACTATATCCCGCTCCAACATCGTTTTTAGTCTCAGCACTTAGTTCTTGTTTTTCCACCCTTACCGATCCCTCTTGGCTCATGTACATACTGCGCGCCCACACACTTGCGTAGCGAAGAAGGGCGCTAGGCGTTTCCCAGTATGTTCACCACACGGAGATATAACGCCACGGAGATATATGCCACACAGAGATATAACATTATGTTTCACCTGACCCTTAATATTCAAGCAGCAGGGTTGTCAGTGTGCTTAACAACTTGCAACTTGACAAGGATCCAATAACCACATCCTCTTATGCTCTGAACGAATATCAGTACACAGACTCGTGAAAGATTTATATAAGAAGTAACCACCCGTTGCTTAAAAGAAGACTGGTAATATAAAATATTCCTATACAAAATTTACGTCTTCTACAAAGTAAGTGAAAGCTCATCAGTGAGCCGTGTGCGGCTCTCGTTGATGCCGTTCATAGCTTGGCATCTTGTAAAAGCGAGAGTGGCGTCTCGTTTTTTTGGTGTGTTCACTGGCGCCACTACGTTTGCTAGCCTTGTCTGTCCCTGAGTGGCAGCAGCAGCGCTTATCGATCGCACGTACTGTGGTACCATCTTCGGAGCTGCCTCTAGTATTTTCGGGTCGTCGTGTGTCGCGCGAGTTGAGTTAGGACGGAGCAGCAGTGAGGTCCGGACAGCGAGTACTTGCCCGATCGCTGGCGACATACGCGCACTGTCCGACGGAAGGATGTGGTCGCGAGAGTGCACGACCACGTCAAGGACCGGATTCAGCGAGTTTTAGTTGAATGGATTGTGATATTCGTGTAGTGCTACTTTCACTTCTGTGTGTGTGTCCGCCCGTCGAAGTGACCTCATGGCAATAAGCTGTCAGTCGACGATTTATACTGAGACCTTTCCGGTGCCTGAGTTCAGTGGGGAAGACCGTTGGTTGGTCGTTCGGTCGGTCGTAGCAGCGGACGACGAGCATTTGGTCTTCTGACCGTTTCTGGTTCCTCTGTGTTAGTTCCGACGTATAATTCGTACTTGTTGTTTCACAGTGATTGGTTTTAGTATTGTGAGTTGTTGGTGGAATTGTTTTCCCGGATTCGTGTGTGTCTTGTGCTGTTGACTGATCAGTTATTTTAATGGTGTCTGCGTACTGGATTTGGAGAGAGGTTGCGAACGGAGATCAGGTTAGTTGGGGGCGCAGCAGCGAGCAGGTCCGCGCAGCGCGAGGGGGAAGCCGGGACCGCTGGCGGCGTGCTGCCTCTGCTGCATTGAGGAGGGATAGCTGCGAGATCCACAACTTCGTTGCACACCGAACCCTGGACGTTTCAGTTGAGCGAAGATTTAACTGCTAATGCAACCTCGACTGTTCTGACATATTACCTTTGGTCGACGGGCTGTTGCTCCTGGGGCCGCTGAGCCTGGCGGCAACGAGTGAAATGTTTTGAGGTGGTGAAATATTGCAGCCGTCTTTCTCTTTTTGTTATTCATCATTGAATTTAGTATTACTCTTATTAGTTAAGAGCAACCAGCGGCATTTTCTGCCTTGTGGCCGCTAACGCCTCAGTTACCTGCCCTGGAGGTTAGCGTACTTTTCTGGCAGCGTACCTATCCTCGTCGTGTTGATGCTGTCCGACACGGCATGTAGTTGGACAGCCTCTTGTACTGTACTGCGCATATTTTTTTTTAGATGTCTACCATGGTTCTAGTGTTTCCTTCTGCCTGGTATGTTTTCTGAAGACTTAGTGCTGTCTGTCTCTTCGCCCTTGCATAAAAATATTCTATCGTTGGACCACTGATCGGACGATAGGCGGATTGGTTAGTTGGTCGGTCGGCGCTTCAGTTGCCCCTAGTTTTAGTAGCCATCCTGTTACGTGGCTGCCTGTCTCACCTTACCTTATGTTTGAGTTACCTTCCCAGGCCGACCCTTGGAACACTTGCTGAGAACCACTTGTCCTAATTCCTTAGATTGTGATGTTTGTTTTAAGGATATTTGTAATTTTCTAATTATTGTTGGTGTAGCCTTCAGCCGAGCAATAATTTCACTTCTTTTATGATAAGGCTTTCAGCCGTGTTACAGAAAGATTTTTTTCAAGCGAACTTGTTTTAAAGCAATGGATTTTCTTAAAAGTGCTATTTGGAATTGTGTTTCTGACTGCTAATTCAGGCCCTCAGCAGTTTGTGATTTGAAGTTGTGTGTGGCCTTCAGCCTAGCAACAATTTCACTTCTTTTATAATAAGCCCTTTCACTTCTTTTATAATAAGGCCTTCAGCCGTCATACAGTCAATTGTGTTTCATTAAGAGATTGTTTTAAAATTTAAATTATTTTAGATAATGTTTACGTATTTGTTGTACAACCGAGAGAAACTGATTACTGCCCCATCCACAATTGTAACCTTATTGTGCCCCATCCTGAGAATAAAGATCTCAATCAGTGTATCAAAAACAATAGAAGACCTCATAAATAAATCTGTGGCACCTACCATGCCTGACTTCATCGAATCGATTTATCTGTGTTATGGAGTATAAATGCAGCATCTGCTTTTCTACTGTAATGTAAATTTGCAGGAGGACACCACTGGACACATTTTTGTGATTTAACCAATTCAGAAATTGCTCCAAATGGTAATAATCTCAAATTTTTTGATTCTAGTATTTACCATGTGTAGATTATTCTGATGTATGAGAAACCACATGTGAGCCAAAATTCAGTCCTGTGGTACTGCGTCTGATATCTTCAACCTATTTCAGTATTACAATGTGACCGGTATAGCCTCTTCATCTGACGATTGGGCTGAATCCCAGTAGTTTTCTACGCTGTCTGTGTGTACTAAATTATGGTCAAGGTCATTTAGACACATGATTTGTACACTGATAAGCCAAAACATTAAGACAACTGCAGACCCCGAAGTTGCATGCCGCGCGGTGGTGTATCGGGCACGTGACGCGAAAGCAAAATTACGTAATAGGAACAGGGGAGAACGAGGAATCGCTCTTTCGAGAATTCGGGCTGCAAATGGGGAAATCCCTTGAGATAAATGACTTTGACAATGGGCTAATTATAATTACGCAGAGCCTCTGAACGGATATCTGGAAAACGTCGAAGCCGGTCGAATGTTCATGTGCTACTGTCGAGAGCATCCACGGAAAGAGTTAGACAGTGAAACAGTCACTAGGAGCTAAATGGTTTAACGTCCAACCACGACTCTTCACAGAACGTGGGCTGGCTCTGAGCACTATGGGACTTAACTTCTGTGGTCATCAGTCCCCTAGAACTTAGAACTACTTAAACCTAACTAACCTAAGGACATCACACACATCCATGCCCGAGGCAGGATTCGAACCTGCGACCGTAGCAGTCGCGCGGTTCCGGACTGAGCGCCTTAACCGCGAGACCACCGCGGCCGGCGCAGAACGTGGGGCGTGGTGGGTTGTCTGCTCAGTAAAGTAGGATAGATAGTGATCCGTGGCATCTCTGCCGAAATAGCACAGTGCTAGTGCACGCACAGGTGTTTCGCGGCACGTCGTTTGTCGTACAGTGTTGAACACGGAGCTCCTCACATGTTCGCATGTTGAGCCAAGGATATTGTCAATTACGATTGCAATAGGCACAAGACCATCTGTATTCGACGGCTGATAGATGAAAGTGTCTCCACAAAAGCTGTCATCGAGGTGAACGGCGGCTGAAAACGTGCAGCGCACTGTAGGCGCAGGCTTGTGGTAGCAGTATTATACTATGAGAAACTTGCATGGGACCTGTGGTAGTATCAGACTATACGCTGACAACTGCGAACCACCTGCATCCCTGCATGCTTGATGTCTTCTTTCAGCAGCATAAATATCTGTGTCTTGCAGCCACAACCATGATACTGTAGTTTGATGAGCACTGGAGTGAACTCATGTTGATGTCTCGGCGACCACATTCGCCTGATGTAAACCGTGTGGAACCAATCTGGGTTTGTGTCGGGCATCGCCATGGCGTACCCAGATCAGCGGTCCGTTATTTAAGCGAATTACTTGACGTATGTTACACATCTACTACCACATACTTTCACAAACGTACCAACAAACTGTCGGATCCTTGATACGCAGAATCAGTGATGTATTTCTTTGCAAAGAAGAGAAAATATGCTGTTAAGCAGCTGTACATAAAGTTTTGGCTCATCAGAGTATTTGGTTGTGATAAAGAAGCTAAAAAGTCTGGAAACAGGTAACTGGATATGCAAAGGCTAAATCTAGATACAATAGGCGTCTGTGAAGCGAAATATCAAGAAGATATGGATTTTTGGAGAGATGAGTATAGGGGGGCAACAACAGAAGTGTAACGTATTGAATTACTCGTTCAGTTTGCTCAGTAAACTCTCTTTATTTTCTGCTTCAGATATTGGCATGTATACCGAAACCATTTTTGTCGGTGCTGGTTTGATTTCGATTCTGATGAGAAGAACTGTATCACTGAACTGTTCACAGTAATTTACCCTCTGCCCTACCCTCCTATTCATAGCGAAAGTCGAAAGTAAAAACTTAAGTTTAAAGAAGGTAACTGCGAAGAAATCATGGGTAACAGAAGAAGTACTTCAGTTGATCGACGAAAAAATGAAGTACAAAAATATTATTAGGAAAATTCCGAAATATGAAATACAATTCCCTTCGAAGTAAATGTATAGGAAGAGTAGGAAACTACGTTGAACGCCTGTATGAGAGTGAGGCCTTGTCCGATGACATGATAGAAAAAGGAGTCGATAGGTAAGGGATAGAGAAGCCGGTGTTTCAATCAGAATTTAAAAGAGCTTTGGAATGCTTTGACTCATGCAAGGCAAAAGAGTTAATGACAATCCATCGGAATTTCTAATCTCATTGGGGGACGTGGCAACTAATCGACTAATCACATTGGTGTGCCGAATGTATGAGACTGGACGTATACCATCAGGCTTGGTGAAAAACATCGCCCTCATAAGTGCTGACAAGTCTGAGAATTATGGCACAATCTGCTTAAAGCATCATGCATTCAATTTCCTGAGAAGAATAATAAGCAGAGTAATAGGAAACAAAATGGTGATCTATTCGGTGTTCTTCGAAATTCTGTGAATATTATGAGCAATTTATAGGGAAAGATAGGTAATATACAATACGTAAAAGTACCAAGAGGGAACAATAAGACCGCAAGAGCAAGGTCTAAGTGCTCGGATTATAAAGACTGAGACAGGTATACAGTCTTTCACGCCCGCTGTTCAATCTCTACATCGAAGAAACAATGACGGAAATAGCAGATAGTTTCAAGACTGGGATTTGGTTCAAATGGCTCTGTGCACTATGGTGGGACTTAACAGCTGAGGTCATCAGTCCCCTAGAACTTAGCACTACTTAAACCTAACTAATCTAAGGACATCACACACATCCATGCCCGAGGCAGGACCGTAGCAGTCGCGCGGTTCCAGAGTGTAGTGCCTAGAACCGCTCGGTCACTCAGGCCGGCACTGCGATTTAACAGGTCAAAGGACCACAATGACAAGTTTCGCTGTGACAGTCCTATTCTCAGTGAAGATAAAAATGAACCACAACATCTGTTGAATGGAATGAACGGTTTAATGATTGCGAAATATGGATTGAGAATAACCAGCAAAGAGACCAACGTAATGAGAAATAGCAGAAATGAGAATAGCGAGAACCTTAACACATGAATTTCGCATTCGGAGGACGACGGTTCAATCCCGTCTCCAGCCATCCTGATTTAGGTTTTCCGTGATTTCCCTAAATCGTTTCAGGCAGATGCCGGGATGGTTCCTTTGAAAGGGCACGGCCAATATCCTTCCCAATCCTTCCCTAACCCGAGCTTGCGCTCGGTCTCTAATGACTTCGTTGTCGACGGGACGTTAAACACTAACCACCACCACCACACATGAATTAGGTAAGGAACTGTATTAACGTGGAAGCAAAATAAGTCACAATTGTCAAACGAAGGATATTAAAAGCCGACTAGCACAGTCCAAAATGGCACTCAGGGCTAAGAAAAGCCTACGGTTTAAAACATATTCCTTATATGAGGAAGAAACCCCTGAGAATGTACGTTTGGAGTAACGCATTGAATGGTGGTGAAACGTGGATTGTGGAAAAACCGTAACAAAACACAATCGAAGCACCTGAGATGCGAAGCTACAGAAGAATGTTGAAATTTGGGTGGACTGATAAGGTAAGAAACGAGAAGAGTCTTCGCAGAATCGGTGAGGAAAGAAACATGCGTAACACACAGACAGGAGGAAGGGACAGGATGATACGACATGTGATAAGACATCAAGGAATAATTCCCATGGTCTAGAGGGAACAGCAGAGAGTAAAAGCTGTAGAGGAAGATAGAGATTGGATTACATTAAGCAAATAATTGGGGACGTATATTGCAAGTGGAAATTTAATATGAAAAGCTTGGCACGCGAGAGGAATTTGTGGCGGGACGCACCAAAAAAGTCGGAAAAAAAGAAAGAAAACACATGGGACACACATACATATGTATGGAGTCAGTGCCAAACTACGCTTGATGTGTTGCAAGCTGAAACGCGATCGCCAGTGGACAATGGATAACTGGAGATGAATGTGTGTGTGTGTGTGTGTTTGTGCGCGAATTTTAAAATTTTCGCTACAAACTGAATGATCGTGGAAGTTATTGTACTATACCGTGTTGACTCACGCTTCGGCCATCCGATGGTTTGGCGAATATCTTTAGAACGTTACCCGTCTTGACAAATTTGAAAAAATGCTAAATGTGAAGGAGTGTGAACACACTTTGCAGCATTGTGAACTGCGTGTCGTAGAGGAACAGTTCGAAGATAATGGTTAATTCTACAGCGTGACAATGCACCCTGTGATAAAGTGGTATCTGTGAGGGAATGGTTTGTGAGCTGTGGACATTAACATTCCTGAAACGTACTGTCTTGGCCAAAGTCCCGACCTGAACCCAGTGGAACACATTTAAGTTGCGTCGCAATCTCTTCTTCGCTCCAGACCCCGTCGTCCTATTTAACTACATTCTATGGTTTTGGGCTATTCAGGAAAAGATTGGGAATGTCCACAGTCCACCACAATCGGCATAAAGCGAAAGGTGGAGAAATCTCATAATAACAAGTAGGATAGCTGGTTGTATGGCGGTCACGATAATGATGGAAAAAGTCAGCTGCTTAAACTTCTTGCAAACCGTCGCATTAGTTCGTCGCGACCATTCTTTGTTGAACTGAGCCAGCCGGTGTGGCTGTACGGTTCTAGGTGCTTCAGTCTGGAACCACGTGATCGCTACGGTCGCAGGTTCGAATTCTGCCTCGGGCATGGATGTGTGTGATGTCCTTAGGTTAGTTAGGTTTAAGTAGTTCTAAGTTCTAGGGGACTGATGACCTCAGATGTTAAGTCCCATAGTGCTCAGAGCCAATTTAACCATTCTTTTTGTTGAACTGAAGGTGTGATTACGTCAGGCAAACCTAACCTGGGCTGGTGAGAGAATTTTAGCGCCCGGTTTTGGCGTTGTTTTGACTTTTTTGGACTGTTTCCAGAATGCTTGGAAACGGAAGGCAGAGGCTGCAGGGGTCGAGATACAATGGAAGCACGTTTACAGCGCCAGAAAAACCAGGAGCAGCTGAAGCTGTCTCCATGAGGAAGGACGGTGGGAAATTGCCAAGCGGCGCTCCCGCTTTGACGCAGACGGCAGTTTCATGCTGTTTGAGGCAAGGCTCGCGGCTCTTGACATAACAGCGGCGTATAACCAACGCGAACGGTCGAAGTAAAAGCACACACCGTTCGATGCGTGGCAACAAAATAAAGGTAAGAGAAAATAGACAAAGCAGAGCCTCTCCTTTACTGAAAACACATGCCACCTTCTTGCCAAAATGTACTCATTGACCTTCGGTACAATGTGTGCGAGCGGAACTGAAAAGCAGGAGGCAGGTTAAGTTATTCGGCTACAGTCTCGCATATTCGGTAATTTTTCGTGAAGAGTGCACGCGGAGTTCTATTTTCACACAATGTAGCTGCTTTTTGTAGAATTTGATAATTACATTTTGTAAAAGTATCGTATCATGAAGGTCGAATGAAAACATATAGTTTTCATTCTCTAAGATAGCCATCTATCACGATCTAGTGTAAATGCCTTAAAGCACGTGTTATCTCTTATAAATGCATAGCCAGGACGGGAGCAAGTGTATTCTCAGGCATCTCTCAAGTGCGCAAACTGAGTCTAATGTTATTGGATAGGGTATTGTTGAAATTGGTTTCATTACTGAAGGAGAAATGTCTCTCTATAAAGGGACAGTGGAAGAAATCAGCTGTCATCGCGCTACAGGATCATTTATAGCATTTTCTTTTTGCAGGTTTTGCTCCTCTGTTTTATTAAAAGAAATTTTTGTGCAGCCAATAAAACTCTGCAGAGATATTTATTATGCTGCTATTAATTGCAAATATTTATGTCACCAACCGAAAGATTTTAATGTTTAAACTGATGTGTACCAAATGTCCGTTCTAGCAAAAAATGTTTTGCTAAGTATGTTATACGTCTAAATTATGCTGTGTAATGCAATGTAATATGTTTTTCAATAATGGGCAATTGCTATACACCATTTTCATCTATAAATTTTCGATGTTGGGTGAGCCATTACAAATAATTTAGAAACTTTTTGTTCCTTACATAAATAACTGAAACCTAGCATTCACTTAACCTACAGAAACTTGATCTATCCAAATAAAGAATTGTATCAAAGTTCTCCACACGATACTATTGTTTTTTTTACTTTTTCCTCAACCATTTTTTTATGATACAACCATAGCCGTTTTCGGCTTTCTGAGGCTTTCTTCAGATGCTATGAGTGATATCTGATGAACAGTTGTCACCCATAGCGTCCAAAAATGGCCTGTGAAGGTCGAAACCGGTTATGACTATCTTACGAAAGCGATTATGTCAGAATTAATGAACGATATCTTACAATCAGTGAATCACCAACTTCTGAAATGGAGCGTCGTTTTCTTCAGTATATCCCTAATGACAAACGACTGGAAGAAGGGATCGGTTGGTAGGGCATATTCTGAGGCACAAATGGATCACCAATTTTGTATTGGACGGCAGCGTGGAGGGTAAAAATCGTAGAGGGAGGCAAAGAGATAAATACAGTAAACAGATTCAGAAGGATGTAGGTTGCAGTAGGTACTGGGAGATGAAGAAGCTTGCACAGGATAGAGTAGCATGGAGAGCTGCCTCATACCAGTCTCTGGACTGAAGACCACAACAACATCCATACGGACTTGTGCTTATGGGACAGTGAGGTTCAAAAGTTACATATTATAAATTGGTGTATATCACGGAAAACGCAAGCGAAGCCTAGACAACCAGATTCACATACGTGGGCTAGTATATACGATGCTTAATACAGACAAATGAAGCAGATGCTTTGTTCATTTATTGATCACACTATCATTGCGCCTATTCGTAAGTAGGAATCTATCTGCTACGTGATTGATGACCTGTGTAAAACGTACTTTGTGCTGGAAGAATGGTGTGGGGGTTGGGAAAGGGGTGGCGGCGGGTGGGGGGTGGGGGGAGGGGATCTGCAGCTGTGGGCAGCAGTTCCCACGACCAGCGAAACTCCGAGCCAAGTAGTCCGCAAAGTTGGAGCAAATTCTGTAAGCCAACACCGCGATTTAAATAGCCACTAACTAATTCAGTTAGCAAATTCTGGAAGGTCATCACGCTCCTGGTGCTGCGAGTCGGAAATATTCGTGACTTGGTCGTGTATAAATTGCATACAGAATGATATCACAACATGCGAAAACTACATGTAGAGTCAAAGTGACACACTTACAGGGGTACGAACTTACCGAGAGCTTATGATTTAGTGCACCGTAACACTATGACTCACAAATTGTTGGGAATCAAGAAATGAAGTGTGTACCTTTTAGTAACCGATCGTTATATCGTAATGAATATCCTAATTTCTCCATCTTACGAACAATTATTAAATGATGTTCACTCCGATCGAACAATAGAGAAACTGGAAAATGGAACGTGCTACTTAGTTTCCTATGGTGTGTACCACTGTCGTCTATTTTGGCATCGACGCAAGACTTTAAGGTGTTTCATTTCAATCGGAATTTTCGACTTTCGATAGCAGTAATGACACTTACCAAAGTTGTGCTCATTTAAGAACTGAGACGACGTGAAAAGTGATTTTCATTGATGAAAAAATTAATTAGTTTGTATCAAATTATACAACTGTTGCGACGCACTGTCTTTAACTCACCTATCTTTTTAAGACATGCCTATGGTGACATAAATGCTTAGCGGGAACTACACATTTCAAAAAAAGGTTTGCATCCCCTAGGATCCGAGAGTTCCCGAACCTGTACAAAAGATTGGAATAGAGATCAACGTAAACATCATTTTCGCACTTTTTATTGATCATGAAAACCACACATTGTATGTTGAACCACCTTACAACGAGAGCTTCAGAGGTGGTGGTGCAGATTGCAGTACACACCGGAACATCTAATACCCAGTAGCAAGTCCTCTTGCATTGACACATGCCTGTGTTCATCGTGGCATACTATCTACATGTTCATCAAGGCACTGTTGGTCCAGATTGTCCCACTACTTAACGAAGAAAAATGGTTCAAATGGCTCTGAGCACTATGGGACTCAACTGCTGTGGTCATAAGTCCCCTAGAACTTACAACTACTTAAACCTAACTAACCTAAGGACAGCACACAACACCCAGCCATCACGAGGCAGAGAAAATCCCTGACCCCGCCGGGAATCGAACCCGGGAACCCGGGCGTGGGAAGCGAGAACGCTACCGCACGACCACGAGATGCGGGCACTTAACGAAGATTCGACGTAGATCTCTGAGTGTGGTTGGTGGGTCACGTCGTCCATAAAGAACCCTTTCCAATCTATCCCAGGCACTTGCGATAGGGTTCATGTCTGGAGTACATGCTGGCCACTCTAGTCGAGCGATGTCGTTACCTTGTAGGAAGTCGCTCACAAGATGTGCACGATGGGGGCACGAATTGTCGTCCATGGAGATGAATGTCTGGCCAGTATGCTGCCGATGTGATAGAACTGTCAGTAGGATGATGGTATTAACGTATAGCACAGCCGTTAGTGTGCATTCCAGGACCACCAGCGGCGCACGTCGGAACAGGGAAACTAGACCTTGCTGCACTCGCTGGACAGTGTGTCTAAGGCGTTCAGTCTGACGGGGTTGCCTCTAAACACGTCTCTGACGATTGTCTGGTTGAAGGCAAATGCGATACTCATCGGCGAAGAAAACGTGATGCAAATCCTGAGCCGTCCATTCGGCATGTTGTTGGGCAAATCGGTACCGCACTGCATAGCGTCGTGGTTGCGAAGATGGACCTGGCCATGGACGTCGGGAGTGAAATTGCGCTTCATGCAACCTTTTGCTGGAAGAGACTCGAAGTGTTAGTGATGTGGTGCTCACAAGTACAATGAAAGGTACTGCTAAAATAACTGCGATTGATAACAGAAACAAAAGCATAACAAATACCTCTATAACAGCGTTATGCAATGCAAAACGGTGTAATACTTTAAGATTCTCAGAAAAATAGACACCAGCTACAGGAAAAGACGGATAATATGCCACAGGCACAAAATCAAAGACGGAATGGAGATAGAAGACCAACAAACTGCTCGTACTTAAAACGGTGTAAGACAAAAGTTTCTCCTTACACCCTCTACTGTTAAATTTATCTATCGAATAAGCAGTGTTGGAAATAATATAAACTTTCTGTAATCATATTAAAATTCAGATTGACAGAATATCTATGATGAGATTCCCTGATATAGCTGCTTTCCTCAGTGAAAGCGAGGAATTATTGAATTGAGTGAAGACTTTAATCTGGTTCCGTAATAGTCCGAAAAACACAAATCTAATAAGAAATAGCAGAAATGAGATTGGTGATCTACTTCCCATGATCGACGCCAAGAAGTAGACTAATCCGAGGAATTCTGCTATCTTGAAAGCAAGGAGGAGATCCAGAGCTACTTAAAGCAGCCAGCAAGTGTATTGCTGACGAGGAGTCTACTTGGCCTCAATGTGAGAAGAAAATGCCTGAAAATATAAGTCTGGAGAACAGCATTGCGTGTAATTCATTCATGGACTGTGGGAAAATTAGAAAAGAAGAGACTCGAAGCGTTAATGATGTGGTGCTCACAAGTACAATGAAACGTACTGCTAATGTAATAAATGAATGGGTTCTTCGTAGATTCGTCGAGGAACTAAACATTTGGAAAACAATGACAAGAAAATGTGACAGGCTGATAGAATATATGTTAAGACAGCGAGGTACAGAGAAAAATATTTTGGGGAGCTAGAGCGGGTATTAGGGATAGTTCGGAGCAGGCGCTTTTCTAAGATGAAAGAATTGGCACAGGAGAGGAGTTCGCGGTGGGTCGCATTAAAAAAAAAAAAAAAAAAAAAAAAAGCCTCTGAACCCAAGAAATCGATCCCTATCTAACTGAAAAGTTGACATCGCACCCTGATCCAGCGCAGCTTAGTATTTTGGGCACATTCTCTCTGCATTTTTTTACACTGGCAATTTAAATATAGTGTTAAGGTGGGCAAAAAAACATTCTGGCAGGATTCTAGTGCGACTCGTTTTCGGAATATCGTATTCTGAAAATTTGCCTTATCGACACTTACTTATACCATTCAACCAGCGTAGTTGCTAGGTATGATGTAGCTATGTGTAAAAGTCCAAGCAATAGGTCGTGGGTGGCGGAAAGGATTTAAAAATACAGAAGTCGACGTGCTGATCGTCTATGGAGAGTATAGGAAAAATGCAGTTCGTTCCTGTAACGTGTATGCGGCCAGATATCCCAATAGACGTCAACCATCTCGGCAAATATTTATGAGCCTCATCTATGAATTACGTGAAAGTGGTAGTGTAGTACCTAGGCAACATGACAGAAGGAAACAATTTAAGACAGAGGAGGGTGTAAATGTTCTTACTGCTGTAACAGTCGATCCGCACTTAAGCTTAGAACGAGGAAGTGGTGTGAGTCAGGCAATTGTCGTACGCGTTCTCCGCCGACATAGGTTCCATCCCTATCACATCTCGATCAACAGCTGAATGGAAACGATTATGAGAATCGTGTTAACTTCTGCGCATGGACACTAAGACGAGATACTCCAGATGTATCATGTATCTCGTTTAGTGGAGAATCCACTTTTACCAATAATGGCCAAGTATACCACCGAGACATGCACTCTTGGTCTGTTGACAATACTCATCAGCTTCGTCAGGTGGAACCGAGCGTCCGTACAGTGTAAACGTGTTGTGTCGGATAGTATATCATCAGCTCATAGACCGGTATTCCATTGACGGAACAATGAAAGCGCATAAATATCACGATTCTCTAACAGATTATCTTCCACTAATGCTAGAAGACGTTCGTCTGCATTGAAATCCGCACATCAGTAGTACTCTCCAGATCCGCAATATTTGCCTTGCACTCTGTATAGTGTGGGACGATTTACGCATTGGTCCTAAAACGTATCAAGTCATAGCTACAGGCGTATTATAGGCATATGTGGTGTACTACTTCCCCTTATTCCTTTGCGATATTATTAATGGTACTTATTTACTGTTGGGAAACTGTCTTTCGGAATCTCAGCCACTCTGATAATCACTATCCACATTTTCCACGTCCGGTTTGGTGTTACTTTATGTAAGTTCGCAGCAGATAATTCTGTGAACAAATCTCTTTGAAACTCTTTGGACGTAATATCTCTTGATTTACAGAAGATCTATAGCTCTTTCTTCATAAAAACTAGAGATAGGCATGTATCATTGTTACAGCTAACGTTGTCTAGCACGTATTCCTTTCGCACGCTGGGCGATTACATGGGGTTCTCATTACTTAGTCAACTTCATCTTGGATTTGCAGCCTATAACTGAACCGCCTCCACTTTTTGAGTAAGCCTCTTGAAATAGTACGGTACAGAGAAACTGTTGTTTTCCTGAACTGTACTTAAGGCCCCACATGCCACATCCATGTTATTGGTCGTCATTTACTGAATCATGTCCCATGTAGTTTAAGTGTGTGTTCTCAAGCAAAAAAATCTCACGGTACGTAAATTATCGTACACTGCTGCAAAATTTTATTTTATTGACGCAGCATCCAGCTCCTATCGCAGAAGTCGGATCCATTCGTGAACTGTGAACAGTATTGCTGTTGCGACCACTGGCTTATAACGGTGTTATCAATTTTAGCTGCACCTACTGCTATAAAATACCCACCAAATCGTGATGGCCACAGCTTTGAAAAATTGTAAAATCCTGTCTAATACTTTTTACTGCAAGCAATTCGAAGAAACTGTAGAAATGACTCGCTGACACAATTGGTCATTTATCTAGTTACACACAAAGAGTAAGAGAGGATGGTTTTCTGAGGATATCTCTATGCTACAAAAATAAATCCGTTTTCGTGAATGTGTCGTGGCGTATTCCAATGGTTCAAATGGTTCTGAGCATATGGGACTTAACATCTGAGATCTTCAGTCCCCTAGAACTTAGAACTACTTAAACCTAACTAGCCTAAGGACCTCACACAGATCCATGCCCGAGGCAGGATTCGAACCTGCAACCGTATCGGTCACGCGGTTACAGACTGAAGCGCCTAAAACCGTTCGGCCAACGCGGCCGGCTCGTGGTGTATTGTCTGATGACATCTTTCTCAGGTCTGCAGCCGGATTACACAATATTTCCACGGTCCACGTGGCCGCGATCTTCAGTTGAGAATACTCTATCGTAATCTCGTTGGTCTCTTTTTTTCATTTCGAAACTAAACGTTACGGAAACATTAGCCGTTTTCTAGAGCTGTACTCATACCAGACATAATACGGCTCCGAAAATATCCATGCGAACCTTTGTAAAGTTATAAACGTCTCGCTCATCGTATTCATTGCTGCTGTTCGTTTTTCATCTTCATGACTTGGGGATGTCAAAACGAATAAAAAACTATCCTCGAAATTTATACTGATATAGCGAGAAACCCGAAAATACAGACAGTTGTAATGTGGACAGTCATCTTTGATACAACACTAAATTTATGATTTGAGTAGTAACATCTAGAGATAATCTGTAGGTGAGGTTAGAGCAAGTAAGGTGGAATTACTGATTCGAACACATCAAATTAGCCTTTCATTAGAAGTAGTTAACTCTATATGCATCTACTCTACTTCAAACATCGATGTGCGAAAAAGGCTGCTGTTTTCCTGTTAACTCGTCTACACAAATTAAAATGATAATATTCAAACCTTTATAATATGTATACTATTAAATTTCCCTGTAACGTGGTAATGACATAATTCAGCTCGACACATCCCTAAACAATAGAGTAGAAGAATCATTAGTACGGTAGTACTTTATGATATTTGTGGAAATTCCGCTACTTTTAATTATGTTTCAGATATAAAGTTAATTCCGCAGATTGCTTGAGACACAAACTATGATTTACTAACTTTAACGGGATACAAAAGGCAAACTGGCTCAAAATTCAATTTTTAGGTCTTTGCGTGTCTGAAATTGCCGCTATTTCCTGCGTAAAAGAGGTTTCTTTTTCATATAAGTATCACAATTTTTTCTTGAGTCCTTAAGCTCTGTGCGAGCTGAAATTTAAATTTCACTCCTTCGTTTTTGCACCATCCAGAGATAATGTACAGGTTTCTTTTATTCCTTGTACGTTAGTCCCTGCTTCTATTGTTCTATCGTGTGAAGGTTTTGTACCCTGTATCTATTATAGATGCCTATCGTTCCGATCCGTGTTTGTTATTGTTTTCGAGCGTGGTAAAGATGAAGTGACAGTTGTTCAAACAGATTAGAATAATAAAATAGCTTCGTCATAACAAGAAATTTTGGGAATACACGGCAATATCTCTGTCCGAATGATCATGACATCCTGACACTTGGTGCAGCTGCAGGAGAAGTGCAACATAGACCACAAACACTCTTTACCTGCAGCAGTAATGAATGAAATTCAAGCTGTGCTTAGAGGTGTTTGTAAATATACATTGTTGCAGAAATGTCTTCATGGAAAACTCAAAATTTAAATGATTGTGTGAATTCTGACATTTCGACCCGTTTACCGAAAACTATATTTGGTTAGATAGCAACCCACAAATTGGATGTTTATGATGCTGTTTTATGCGTCAGTGATGGTCTAAAAGAAAACTAGATGTTTGGGAAGTATTGGACATAAACCCTAGAGCGAATATTCCCTAATTCTTAGAATCATTGGTGCAAATGGATAAAGAGAGAGTCCGCTAAGTAGAAATTGCTAATTTAAAATGTGCGAATGGAGCTAGACAGAAAACACTCGGGACCAAGAGAAGAAAAAGAAGATAAGTATGGTGCAGGAAAATATTAGTGGTAAATAGTTTTCATCAGTATCTACACTAAAATTACAATACTAAACTTTAAATTATTTTTTTAACAACATCTTTTGACTTTCAGGTAACATTATTTTCCACATTTTTGGATTAGAAATATGAAATTTTATCATTTTGTACTCAGGATGATATCAAGTTATTACAAGTATTTTGAGAACCATCAACCTAATGTAAACAGTTTTATAGTAATTCATGTATTTAAAAAAAGCGAAATTTTCCTAACGAAAGATAATATATATATATATATATATATATATATATATATATATATATATATATATATTTCTTCAAATTCATAAGTTGTATTTTGTTCATTTTATTTGAAATTTGAGACGTATATGTTATATTCCTTCAGCAAATGTTTCACTGTTATAATTACAGTTCTTTTGAAAGTTTATCTATTCAAAGGGTGAAACAACATTTGCTGAATAATGGTGAAAATTGCCTTCCGCCTCTCCTTAAACGCTAACGGGGACTTTATGAACGTGGAACGTAATGACACCATGCCCTGCATTGGTTGCATTACGTTTAACTACTTGAGTACACATTTACGTAATTAAAAATTTTTAAAAGTATATCGCTAAAGGGCCCCAATTCTATCGTTATCAAAACATTTCCCAAGTGAGAATTCTCCTTTCTTATGGTGGGAGGATGCTCAACAGATACAGAACCATCATTACACGGACAACCATCCAAACGCTTCACACAAAAACATTTCATGTCTGCAGAGTGAAATTTGCAATCCTACTGAAATTATTCATACTATTATTACTTTGATGTTTATCCTAATTACCTAATCACATATCCTTCACATTTTACAAGACATTAAGTATGACCGGAATACAATACGGAACCTATCATAAGGAAACAGTTACGACGTGAAAAATGGAATCAGAACTTAAATATTTTACATTTCAGCATCAATGTTTCACTCCAAAACACAGTATTTATCACCGGACTCGGATCCGAAACTGGACGGTGGCGTTTCCCAGTTTCTCATACGGCAGCTCGTCTCTCCTACGTTTCACCATTCACGGGGCTCTCCTACCTACGTTCCTAGACAAGCACTCTTGACAGAATGTATACTGCGGAGAAATAAAGTTCCGCAGGATTGTTTCCAGAACGATTATTCTCTGCAGCGGACTCTGCTGTGTTGTCAAACTAATTGTCACATTAAAACTGTCTGCTATTAGGGGACTAGCACACAGGAATCTGTCATTCGTCGGAAATGCTCTTTCTAAGCGGTCTAGGCGCGACTAATAACCCGACCTCACAGGTCCACTTCTGCCAATACTTCTTTCCCGCCTTCCTCATTTCGCAGTAGCTTTTCTATTAGGGGATACTCTTACACTTATTGAGGTTTGATGACAAAAGTAGATCTGTAAATTAGTTGTATCCTTGCTTAACGAGTAATACTCTTTGGTAAGGCACAAACTGAATGAATTCAATACGTTTTCGTAATAAACCCTACATTCATGAACGGGAAGTTAACAATGGACGTTTTGGTTCCTTACGCAGTTTAAGCACCAGGTACGGTGCTGGGACTTCTACGTGTTCATCATTAGAAAGATATTTGTAGTCTTGTGCAAGAGAGTGTAACTGTCGACACATTGACAGCATAAAGATCGTGGCGTGAGGATGAAGAGGGGCAAGGGATCCCCACTGATTATAGCTGTCCACAGCACAGCATTGAATTTTGCATTTCAATCATTAGAGCAGGGATTCTTCGTCATCTGAAGGAATAAAAACCTGTTAACTTAATTGCGTCACGCTGATGGCTACGAGAATATGAATATATGTCTCAGGATGCGTTACTGTACATTCAGTATAGGTACTCAGCTGAGATTTAGCTCACTGCGTAAGTTTGATAGTGCTAATTTAAGCTCTTCTCGCTAGCGAATTCTAAAGAGGCAATGCTACTACTTTTGCTCATCTCCTCATTAACATGACTAGAAGACACGGCAAGGAAAATTTCAGCAGATAACGTTTTTCTCACAGAGGAGGTTGTATTAAGGTAATTTACTACATTGTTAAGTGCGTAACACTTTCTCATAAAGTTACAGGATTAAATGGAAGGAATTGAAACGCAGAGAACGAATGAGGCTCCCGATCTTAATCTCCACCATTTGAACTACTCAACTAAGACCTGGAGTTTACAACCACGCAGCTCGTACGTAGCAGCATTAAACGTGTTCCACGCCTCCACTATAGAAAACACGATGCAAAGATGGAGGATTCTGTCGGATACACAAGCTCAGTCAAGTGAATGCATAAAGTCACTATTTACATTTAGAGACTGTTAACCACTAAAATTTCAATGTCATGAAAGCAACAACCAACAGTCCTATTACCAGAAAGAAATATACTACATGCTAGGATATTTAAATGATTAGCCTTTCAATGCAGTGGCTGATAGTAGAAATGCCATTTACAGTCTCGATGTAAGTAAAGATTATTAAGCGAATTTCTGATTTACAAGCTGTATTTGAATACTGACACGTCGTACTAGGCCTAACGGAAGAAGCAGATACTTCTAACAGCACGTGTCGGAATACGGCAGTGGCAGGAATCTGGTCTATCGAGACCGCGATTTGTCGTTCCGTGACACTGCTGCTCGACAGTTATATGATAACTGCCGATGGACTCACACCACATAGTGTCAATCATTCCAAGTGTCTAGCGTCAGAGAAGACATTTTGTTTCCTCAACTCTGAGGGTTTATACAGCTATTGACGTAGCTTTCGTAAAGAAAGGGGTGCCTTTGTGGCAAGACCCCCCATGGACAATCATTATTGCAGCTTTCCCTAACTATGTGACAGAGAGGGAAGTGCCGACAATAGTACGTCGAATGACGACAATGGATACAAGAGTGGAATTATGTGTTTTTCAGAATCTTTTAGAATGAAAAGATCTGTCGATGTTGTAAAATACTTTTAGTCTATGTCGCGAATGGTATCGCGTCAACTGAAGACGCATCCTCAAGCGAGACCGATTCTATGTATTCTCCATCACCTGACGAGTCGTCTTCAGTTGACGTGAAACGGGTCATGACTTCGAATAATAGCATTTTATTGCCACCGCGGATCATTTCATTCAAAATGGGGAAATTTGGCTGCGGCTGGCTGCAGTTTACAATATTTTCGGAGCCGACCCGCCTCTTTCTATAGCATCGAGATGAACCTACCAGTAAGCGCAGACTCTGAGAACGAAAGTGGCCAGAATGTGTTCGTCATTCTCGTAGACGCCGATCGCCTGGGATGATGGTATGGTGTGCCACTGGGACCAAAACACTATCTCCTCTGGATTACACAGTCGTTGATCTGGACGAGAGCTGTTACATTTTTGACGCATTGAGTCCCTACCTTCGATGTATCCGAGACCCTTACAACAAGACAACGGAAGACCACCCTTCACCCGCGCCTTCCTAACATATCTCGTTACAGAGAGTGTTATCAAACACTGTCAGCTACGGAAAACGTCTGGTCACAGGTTGTCAACCATTACGAGTGGTAAGCTCAGCCACAGAGCTCAACATGCATGCAATGACGTACGTGCAGCTCCCATCCAAAATTATTTAGGCTCGATGCTCATACGGATTATAGCCATCCTTGCCGGCATTTGTGAAAAATTTGTCTGCTTAATTTCACACATTGTATACACAAAATCACTTAAGAAATTAAAATGAATTCTTCATAAATAAAATTTCGCTATTTGCTTTCATCGGTTAAATTTCGCCATTTGCATTAATCTTCCACAATGCAAATACTATACCATTTGATTTGAACAAAGTTCTCTGCACGAAAAAAACAATGTCATATGTTTACTAAAAGTTGTCATTAAGTGTAAATACAAAATAAAAGTGTCACATGATATACGAAGTTAAAGCTTCAGATCGTTACGTCTTAATAGTAAACGGAACTCAGATATAAATTTAGTAACACATTTCAGTTATCGCGGAGAGCGGCGAAGCAGCACGGAGCGCTATTGTGAGGTAACGATCCTCTCACCCCGTTAAGGCTCAGGGATACCGTTGTGCTTCGTTATGACGTAACATTACAATTGTTACCTAAAGTGAGCAGTTAACGATATTATTTTATGGTCTTGGAACATAATAGTTCATTTATGGGTGTTTCCAAGCTCGTACAGGTAATCTGCAAAGCCATTATTACAATATTTATGACACAGATTACTTACTATGGAAGTTGGGGACAATTTATAGCCCAGTGTGCTGTGAATGATAATTCTGACAAGGGTGGGGCGCAAAAATTTCTTACAGAAATAGCCATCCTGTTGTCACGCATAGGAAAGAACTTCATGAAATGGTAGAATACTAGGAACCTACTTGAAAAACATTTTAATAGGATAGAAACTGAAGAAAGGAAAACAACATTAACGACCATGGGGGAAGATAAAAACGTAACAATAATGTAGAAGGGGCGGAAATACTTCAGTACTGGTGTATGTACGCTGAAAACGACGTTATTATGTACATAAACCGAAATATGTGCATGATTTTAAATACCTAAGAAGTGGAACCGTAAACAGCTGAAGGTGCTACATTTATTCCAAAGCGAACATATATATGATAAACTGACTGTAGAGGTTTCTGCAACTATATGGAAATACGATTGAAGTAAAGAGTGATGAAGTGTTTTGTCTGGATCTCACAGCGTGCTGCTGAAAATTTGACTATGAGGAAGGAAGACAGGCATAGTCTGCTGACTTCTGAAATGTGGATGTGGTGGAGAATGGAACAAGTACGAGGGCGTGCTGAAAAATGACGGATTCAAATTTTTCGTGGAAATCTTGAAGCTTTTTAAATACACTCCTGGAAATTGAAATAAGAACACCGAGAATTCATTGTCCCAGGAAGGGGAAACTTTATTGCCACATTCCTGGGGTCAGATACATCACATGATCACACTGACAGAACCACAGGCACATAGACACAGGGAACAGAGCATGCACAATGTCGGCACTAGTACAGTGTAAATACACCTTTCGCAGCAATGCAGGCTGCTATTCTCCCATCGAGACGATCGTAGAGATGCTGGATGTAGTCCTGTGGAACGGCTTGCCATGCCATTTCCACCTGGCGCCTCAGTTGGACCAGCGTTCGTGCTGGACGTGCAGACCGCGTGAGACGACGCTTCATCCAGTCCCAAACATGCTCAATGGGGGACAGATCCGGAGATCTTGCTGGCCAGGGTAGTTGACTTACACCTTCTAGAGCACGTTGGGTGGCACGGGATACATGCGGACGTGCATTGTCCTGTTGGAACAGCAAGTTCCCTTGCCGGTCTAGGAATGGTAGAACGATGGGTTCGATGACGGTTTGGATGTACCGTGCACTATTCAGTGTCCTCTCAACGATCACCAGTGGTGTACGGCCAGTGTAGGAGATCGCTCCCCACACCATGATGCCGGGTGTTGGCCCTGTGTGCCTCGGTCGTATGCAGTCCTGATTGTGGCGCTCACCTGCACGGCGCCAAACACGCATACGACCATCATTGGCACCAAGGCAGAAGCGACTCTCATCGCTGAAGACGACACGTCTCCATTCGTCCCTCCATTCACGCCTGTCGCGACACCACTGGAGGCGGGCTGCACGATGTTGGGGCGTGAGCGGAAGACGGCCTAACGGTGTGCGGGACCGTAGCCCAGCTTCATGGAGACGGTTGCGAATGGTCCTCGCCGATACCCCAGGAGCAACAGTGTCCCTAATTTGCTGGGAAGTGGCGGTGCGGTCCCCTACGGCACTGCGTAGGATCCTACGATCTTGGCGTGCATCCGTGCGTCGCTGCAGTCCGGTCCCAGGTCGACGGGCACGTGCACCTTCCGCCGACTACTGGCGACAACATCGATGTACCGTGGAGACCTCACGCCCCACGTGTTGAGCAATTCGGCGGTACGTCCACCCGGCCTCCCGCATGCCCACTATACGCCCTCGCTCAAAGTCCGTCAACTGCACATACGGTTCACGTCCACGCTGTCGCGGCATGCTACCAGTGTTATAAAGACTGCGATGGAGCTCCGTATGCCACGGCAAACTGGCTGACACTGACGGCGGCGGTGCACAAATGCTGCGCAGCTAGCGCCATTCGACGGCCAACACCGCGGTTCCTGGTGTGTCCGCTGTGCCGTGCGTGTGATCATTGCTTGTACAGCCCTCTCGCAGTGTCCGGAGCAAGTATGGTGGGTCTGACACACCGGTGTCAATGTGTTCTTTTTTCCATTTCCGGGAGTGTAAAACTAACTTTATTCACATTCTACACTTTTGTTCTTAATGCCTACATATTTATTCCTCAGTACAGACGGCCTGGTGACGAACACATTTCTCCCAACGAGAGACCAAAATGTTGATAACACCGCCGCAGAATATTTTACTTGGAGCCCAATCTCAACCCTGCACCTCTTCATCACTTTCAAGTGAGGTCCTCGAACACGTGCCTCAATTTTTGGAAAAATGTGAAAATTGGATGGGGCCAGCTCGGGACTGTATGGTCCGGAACATTTGATTCGAACTTTATAAGCGAATATCCTTCTAATACTACTAAGTGTGGACCAATTCTACACAATCATATTTCCTTTCCATATTATGTTAGAATGTAATATGGATCAAAAGAAGAAGAAAACCTTGACAACCATGAGCACTTGTTCACCTCTGCTCCTGTGGAAAACTTCTACTAACGAAGTGATCATAGCTATTAACGTAGGCATTTTGGAACCCTTTGTTTGGCAGACAATTTTTTCCTGTTTCAATCCATACTACCCCCTCTCAAAATATGGAAAGCAAAAAGCTTGCAGTAAATGTTCATTGTCAGAGGTATTAGAGAGATTTTTGTGTATGACTTTCGAGTCTGTAGTTTCCGGACCAGGGTCCATTGCCTCAAATTGGTACATTTGCCCTTCTCCATCCATCAATCATCAGTGGATCATCTCGGAATCAACCTGTATAATGATACACCAAAATATTGTGACAATACCCAACTTGAGACTGAATGCTGCCTGGTAGCATTATGGACATGTGATGTAGTACAGAAAGCTTACAGGCAGATTAGAAACGGAATTGAAGTCGTTCTAGCGACAATACGGCCAACAATTCAGCAAATCCAGTAAGATAAGTGACTCCGACAAACAGCAGGTGTTTGCGACACGGAATCTAGGAACGAGGATCTCTGAAACAGTGAAGTTCGTGGTCTGTTCGTGAGCTACTATCGCGAACATCGAAGGAAAGGTTTTGTAGGGTGGTGAAGCCAATAGCAGGCCTAAGATGTGGGTGCGTCTCATCACAGAAATTGAAGCTTAGCAGTTCTGCAATGCAGGAGAGAGAGCTATCTGTGGCAGATCTAGTGACAGTCTACACGGCTAGTGCAAGCACCACCATCTCGGAGGACAATGATCGGAGCACATCGAGGAACATGGCGCTCTGCCACAGACTATCTGGAAGAATTCCAACGTTGACGCAACGGCATCATCTATTACAATTGCAATGGGTACAGGATGATTGACTTTGGATCAATGGTAGCACATAGCCTGTATGTATGAATTACGTTTAATGTTAAACTAGACAGAAGTCTGTGTACGCGTACGCCGTCATCTTAGTAAATATTTGGTCGAAACATCTAACGCGCCAGAGACACAGGCTGGTGGAACTATGATTATGCTCTGGAGGACATCCATCTTGGCTTCTATGGTATCGGTGGAAGTAATCGAAGAAGGCTTGAGAGTTGTGGGGTACATCTGCATTACTGCACACTACCTTCATTCCTTCACGGTTGATATGTTCTCGGAAGGCAACGGCATTTTCCAGTGGGATAACTGTCAGTGTCAGAGGGCATGATAGTTCTATACTGGTTTGAGGATCCTGGAATTTAAGCTGATGTATTAGCCACCAAATCGCGTTGGTGTAATAACGTTTGTATCATATAAGAAGTATCTAAGACTTCATAAGGTTCTGCAGCACTGCGCAAGTACTCTGCATAGAGGGACAATATGGTATCAGAGAGACGCGGAAGTTTGAGAGTGGCTCATTGGTGAGCTGGCCTGGCGTCACGGTATCACCCATGTCCGGAGCTTGCTACTGGCTAAGCAAGACTCCAATGCAAGTAGTAACACAATATTTCCGTGGCTGATATTGGCTGAAACAGGCGACGATGAAACTCCCTCTGGTCGGCAGGAACTCGACCGTCAGTACTGGCAGCGTCTGTTTTGTAGTGAGGGCCACAGTGAACACTCGCCGGTTATGTTAATTATTGCATTAAAAAGGCATTCTGGTAGTGGTGGGCCACAGGGGCTGGAAGAAACTAGAGTCAAATGTCCGACAAATGCAAAATGATACCGACAGGTAATAAGCTGTACAACGTACTGTGTGCATAGAAAACTGTCATGCCTTTGAAACCACAGGAATCACAAAACAAAAGAATTTAAACTGTGTGCTCCACGCTGAAAGCCAAGTAAATAAAAGATGTACTTCAGATATTACCATTACAGTGCTAAATCCGCAACTTGTGTATGAGGCTACGACCAAGAGCTTGCAATGCAGCGAAGCGACATCTCTGAAGACGCCAAGTTGGGGAGTTAAGAAAATCTGCGAGATGCGACAAATTTCCAACGACAACCTCGCGTGTACAGCTAGAGGCAAGGACAAGAAGGGTGTTGTAATGTTATTTCAATTGAACGCGTATGAGACGCCAACAGACACCAGCTCAGCCGGAGAAAATTTACGCAAATAGCTTTACCTATGCGCAGACGCTTGGTGCGACGTAATTCCGCAACCCTACCATCGAATCATCGAAAGCATGCCACTCACAATCACTGCTTTACTGTGTTACACGTGTGGACCAATACGCTAGGCGGCGATAAACGTTTGGCTCTTCAGAGTAGGGATAGCACTGCAAACGGATATCTCTACCATACGTGAGATAACTGTAGTCAAGCACCATCCTTTTAACCTCGCATTTGGTCCTTGGAGACAGTACGGTTGCATCATTTCTGGGGCTAAAAAGAACTTCGGTCCTTCAGATTTATTCTATTGTCCCCGGGATCATATCGTGTGCAACAGGGGAGTTAAGCTTGGTACTATTGCTAAGCTATCTTACGTTAGTTTTGTTGAGCTAAGCACGCAACATATTTCAGAAACATAGATGACAGCAGAAGGTAAGCAGCATCCGTCAAATCATGACGATTGTCATTCCATTGCACAATTCATTGTGGCAAACAAGAGCAAGTACAGTTAACGTGTAGTCCATGTTGTGAATAACATCCCTGTAAGAAAATTATCTCGTCACCGGAAGTGACTGAAGAAGCCCAACAATTTCAGCTGTAAAACACAACGTAAACAGAACACTGTGACTAAAGGTTTATTAATAATTCGGGCCAAACAGGGTGTCAATATTGCGCTTACGTCTAACGCATGCTGTCCTATCGAGGCGAAACGATAACGCTGGTATCTATTCAGTGTGTTAATAACATACACTACTGGCCATTAAAATTGCTACACCAAGAAGAAATGCAGAAGACAAACGGGTATTCATTGCACAGATCTATTATACTAGAACTGACAACTGATTAGATTTTCACGCAGTTTGCGTGCATAGATTCTGAGAAATCAGTACCCAGAACAACCACCTCTGGCCGTAATAACGGCGTTGATACGCCTGGGCATTGAGTCAAACAGAGCTTGGATGGCGTGTACAGGTACATCTACATCTACATTGATACTCCGCAAGCCACCCAACGGTGTGAAGCTGACCAAGTAGCTTCAACAGGATACCACAGTTCATCAAGAGTAGTGACTGGCGTATTGTGAGGAACCAGCTGCTCGGCGACCATTGACCAGGCGTTTTAAATTGGTGAGAGATCTGGTCAATGTGCTGGCCAGGCAGCAGTCGAACATTTTCTGTATCCAGAAAGGCCCGTGCACGACCTGCAACATGTGGTCGTGCATTATCCTGCTGAAATGTAGGGTTTCGCAGGGATCGAATGAAGGGTAGAGCCACGGGTCGTACCACATCTGAAATGTAGCGTCTACTGATCAAAATGCCGTCAATGCAAGCAAGAGGTGACCGAGACGTGTAACCATTGGCACCCCATACCGTCACGCCGGGTGATACGCCAGTATGGCTATGACAAATACACGCTACCAATGTGCGTTTACCGCGATGTCGCCAAACACGGATGTGACCATCATGATGCTGTAAACAGATCCTGTATTCATCCGAAAAATGACGTTTTGCCATTCATGCACCCAGGTTCGTCGTTGTGTACACCATCGCAGGCGCTCCTGTCTGTGATGCAGCGTCAAGGGTAACCGCAGCCCTGGTCTCCGAGCTGATATTTCATGCTGCTGCAAACGCCGTCGAACTGTTCGTGCAGATGGTTGTTGTCTTGTAAACGTCCCCATCTGTTGACTCAGGGATCTAGACGTGGCTGCACGATCCGTTACAGCCATGCGGATAAGATGCCTGCCATCTCGACTGCTAGTGATACGAGGCCGTTTGGATCCAGCACGGCGTTCCGTATGACCTTCCTGAACCCAACGATTCCATATTTTGCTAACTGTCATTGGATCTCGACCAACGCGAGCAGCTGTGACACGATTCGATAAATCGCAATCGCAATAGGCTACATTCCTACCTTTATTAAAATCGGAAACGTGATGTTACGCATTTCTCCTCCTTACACGAGGTATCACAACGTTTCACAAGGCAACGCCGGTCAACTGCTGCTTGTGTATGAGAAATCGGTAGGGAACTTTCCTCATGTCAGCACGTTGTAGGTGTCGCCACCGGGGCCAACCTTGTGTGAATGCTCAGAAAAGCTCATCATTTGCATATCACAGCATCTTCTTCCTGTCGATTAAATTTCGAGTCTGTAGCACGTCATCTTCGTGGTGTAGCAATTTTAATGGCCGGTAGTGTATATCTCTTCGAGCGGTAAACCGTAACCGACGATGATTTTCTACTTTAATACAGCTTAATACAACATTCGGAGCATGTGTTGCTCAAAAACATTAACCTTTCTTAACTGATTCGTATTTTTAAAGTGCTACAAAACAGGAAACTTCAACCTTCTAGTCAATTTTGAGCATGTTTTTAATACTTACGTGCACGAAAATAAAACCCACTTGTTAATGTTTTCATGCTCTATTCAGATAGTATGGTGCGCTTCCACAAACTTTCGTTACCCAATTCAATCATTCAACTTTTATCGAGAAAATTAAATCACCCAGCCCTACCGATCTTTGGAAGCTGCGTGGAATTTTATCGGCAGGTGAAAACTTTCAACGCTGGAGTTCACAATCACACATAGCAGCAAATGCGAGAACTACGAAACAGAGGACATCCGGTCAGATCATCGCACTGGCCCGTAATAAGTTGTCCGTGTCAGTTTTTTAACTGCACCTATATGCACTCTGTATGCTTACTTTGCGTCGGAGATGGTAACCCAAAGCGCGTTTCCAATGATGTCAGTCAGGTGTGTTTATGGAATATTGAACTGCCGGACGCCTGCCAATTCCGATCAGTGTTATTCATTCAAAGCTTCGCTCCTCTGCTGATTTTACGCCCAGTCGCACTAGACGTTTGTGGAACACATTAAGTACAGACAGTGTTTAATGTTTTATGCTAATTATGTTCATGTTCATAACGATATAAAAATTTTCGGATTAGACAAAAGAAATTCAAATTATCTACACAGAAATTTGTATATGTGTGATATAGAAAAGAAAATTATTTTGTGAAATTTACACATTTTTAATAATGAAAAATTTTTCTTCACAAGCTTCTAAATTTTAGGACCAGAGGCCGTTTGGCACGTCGTTGTAACTACACACTGTACAGGGTTCAGGCACTTCCTTCCGTTAAACTTAGGTTTTATGCAAAATCACTCTTCATCCAAGAGGTGATTTTAGTATTATCTCTTATCACAGACATATCTTAACTCTCGTCATGTACCATAAGCTATCTATCTGTCCGACGGGAATCTGTCACAATGAAAACTATCTGAGCTTCTCCATCCCTTTCTGTTCACGAGTACTTCCTTACATCTCATCTGCTAATCCTATCCTATTATTCCTCTGTCTTAACTTCTTGTCCATCTTTGACTCCTTCTGCACTGTTGTCTCACATTTCTAATAGATGTTAGTACCTACATTAGAGATGAAATTAACGAGGAAATTACTTAATCGGATATTAATAATTTTGTTAGTTCTATGTATTCATTACTGTACATAGTTCCTTTTATCATTATTATTATTATCAAGAATTTAAACATGGCTACAGCAGCAACTATTAAAATTCTTCACATTAAAGGATGACAGCCAAAAACAGTTGCAGGATAGAAATTTTTTTTTAAATTAATAAAAAAAAAATTCTATCCTGCAACTGTTTTAGCCTGTCATCCTTTAATGTGAAGTATTATTATTATTATTATTATTATTACTGTCATTACATATTGCTCCTGTACTATACATTTAGAGGTACTGGCTCACAAAGATTGGCTCGTGGGATTATTGGTAGTTGCGATCTCTGCTGTTAGCGGTGTAATAGGTCCCCTTAGATACATGTCTTCCAAGAAGCGGAAGAAGAACGAGGCCTTCCGGACGCCACGAAGAACACAGTGTGTAGCAAACTGCGGATGGTGGCTCATGCCGGTAGCATGCGTTGCTTTGAATCGGAAGAGATTCTCTCTACTTGCTGGCAGCTATCTGAAATGGTAAAAGCTTTCTTTGCAATATGAGTGCAGAGCTCACACTCTGTCGATACAACTCACTGTGGAACCTTGTTTGGTCGTGTGGTAGCGTTCTCGCTTCCCACGCTCGGGTTCCTGGGTTCGATTCCCGGCGGGGTCAGGGATTTTCTCTGTCTCGTGACGACTGGGTGTTGTGTGATGTCCTTAGGTTAGTTAGGTTTAAGTAGTTTTAAGTTCTAGGGGACTGATGACCATAAATGTTATGTCTCACAGTGCTCAGAGCCAAGACAAGGAACCTTGTTACAGAGTCAAGTGGAGAGTTCGTATCTGAGGGTCAGACGCTTCTGCGACCGTATCCAGAGAGTAAGAAACATGTATGACACAAATTGAAGAGCACATTCTTCACACGTAGACGAAGAAATTATGTTATTTGAAAATGGGTCAGGGAACGTTTTGTTTCCAGGTTACAGCTCATTTTCTCCAACTCATTAACCATGGGAAACACACACGGACAGAAGGCATCAGCATGTCACACGCAACTTTTTCTCACAGGATATGGCATTGATACGTGCATCAACGCGCCGTCATACATAACCTCTGATGCAATGATGCATCCCTGGACTATTGAGTATGGTTTCGTAGCCTTCCGTAACACGGACAGGGAGACTCTGAACATCTTGTACTCAGATTTCATACACAAAAACTTTCAAATGTCCCCACAAACGAAAGTCCAGTTGGTGTAGGTCCGGAGAGCATGGTGGCCAGGAAATTGGTTCAGCTCTACCTATCCATCTGTCACCGAATCTTTTATTTAGATGCCCACAGACATTCACACTAAAATGAGGAAGTGCTCCATCGAGGGTGAAGTACACGTTATCTGGCATAGCTAAAGATAAATCTGTTAATAGATCGGCTAGGACATTTTCTTCAAAATTATGTTAACTTTTTTCATAGAGTGTTCGGTAGAGGAAGTGAAGCCCTAACCAACTTTCACCAACAATGCTGGCTGAAACTTTGACAAAAAATTGTTTTAAAAACTTTGTGAGGTTTGACGCCTGCCCATACATACCGATTTATTTACAATCTGACCTCGTTGACTCTCAGAGGAAATGACTCGTAACATGGAAACTAAACATGTTCATGTAACATACTTTCGTCGGCTACGTGTGAGGAATGTGTCCTGTACATTTTTGTTGCACACTTTAGGTTTGCAGACACCTGGCTTGCCTCGCTTGGCGGTGTTATATGTAGTTCCGCTTAGTTATGTCAGGGGTCCATTACACACAGGAGATCGTTACCGAAATATTAGAAGAAGAAGTTGAATTTATGAGGCTGCATGCCCGAAATTTAATGGAATAGTATTTACGCAGCGAAAACACGAAGATGCTGATTAAAACCTGTTTTCCTCTCGATGGGAGAGGATGAAACAAAGGACGAGGGTAGACAAGGAGCCACTGATCTTAGTACGTTTTCGTAGCTATGTCGGGAAAGAAATATAGCTCCAAGCACTTACAGAACACAGCGAAGCTTAAAACGGTGTAGATACTGAAATTTGGCTAAATCAGAATGTAAGTTCAGCCGAAACTTTTGGAAAGGGCCTAACGATGCTCAGAAAAGTAGATGGCGTGTTTATTGCTGTTATAAGTAATTTATCTTGCAGCCAAATTGAAACAGGTAGTTCCTGTGAGTTAGTATTGGTGTAGACTATACTCGACAACCAGAAAAATTCAGGTGATACATTTGCTGAAAAGTTCAAAGGAAACCTGAGTATCATTTCAAATAGGCAATTCACTAATACAGTTATAGTTGGTAGTGACGTAACTATTCCTTCAATATGTTGGGTAAAATACATGTTCAAAGACGGTGGCAGGTATAAAACATGGTTTCAAATTGTACTAAATGCTCCGTCCGAAAATTATTTGTGTATCTACTTTTAAAAAAGGAGGTAAAAATTCGTTCGATGTATGATCTGCTGAATGGAACGAATTGTCTAATTAGTACAAAATAAGGATTGAGAGTAAATCGAAGAAAGACGTAAGTAATGAGAAGTAGCAGAAATGAGAACAGTGAGAATCTTAACATCAGTATTGATGGTCACAAAGTGGATGAACATAAGGAATTCTGCTACGTAGGCAGCAAAACAACCAACGACTGACGGAGCAACGACATCAGAAGCAGACTAGCGCTGGCAAAAAGGGCATTCCTGGCGAAGAGCACTCTTTTAGTGTCAAACATAGGCCTTAAGTGAGGAAGTAATTTACGAGACTATACGTTTCGGCCACAGAATTGCTTGGTAGCGAAAAATGGACTGTGGGAAAACCGTTACAGAACAGAATCCAAGCATTTGAGATGTGATGTTACTGAGGAATGCTGAAAAATAGGTGAACTGATAAGGTACGGGATGAGGAGTTCTGCACAGAATCGTCGAGGAAATGAATATATGGAAAACACTGACAAGAAGAAGAGACAGGACGACAGGAAATACGTTACTGACTCCATGGCACTAGAGGGAGCTGTAGAGGGCAAAAGCAATAGGGGAAGACAGGAATATATCCTGCAAATAACTGAGGATGTGCGCTGCTCGTGGTCTAGTGGCTAGCATTGCTGCCTCTGGATCACGGGGTCTCGGGGTCGATTCTGGCCGACTTGGGGATTTTTCTCTGCCCATGGTGTGTTATTCTTTCTCATTTCATCAACATCATCATCAGTGACCGTGGCTAATTTGGATTGTATAAAAACTGATCTGTGAAAAATTTGGGACTTTGGACGGGCGCTGATGACCGCGCTGTTGAGTGCCCCAGAAACCAAGAATCATCATCAAATAACTGAGGACACTGATTGCAAATGCTACTCTGAAATGAAAAGCTTGATACGCGAGAAGAATCCGTGGAACACAACATCGAAGTATGAAGACTGATAAATCGATAAAGAAAGATAGAAAGGACAGTATTTGGCGTGATGTCCCTTAAGAAGGGACCGAAAAACTCATTGTGAAGCCAAAGTACTGCTTCCATCACCGCGAGGTGATCCAACGCCTTGTTGACTTCCTCAGTTTGTAAAAGTATTAGTCTCTAATAAATCGTTTAGTTTATCCGAAATTGTAATGATCTGTTTTTCTGTAATTCACATAATTTCTTCGTCTTGCATATTTGTATTTAATAAATCGTTTAGTTTATTCGAAATTGTAATGATCTGTTTTTCTGTAATTCATATAGTTTCTTCGTCTTGCATCGTGTTTTTTTTATTTTTATTTATTTATATTTGCTTTTTGTGTATTATACGGTTCTTGTATGCAGAACTCGCAATATTAACAAATACTGCATGAAACACAACCTCATTTCTAGCAACAACAAAAATTTTATAAAAAGACGGAAACTGTTTATAGCGATCACATTTTCACCGTGCGATTGGAGAAAATTTATTAGTCTGAAGTATCAAGTTCGAGGAACATTGCATAGTAATTCCGAATAACGCCGGCACTACAATATCGTATTTATCCGCTGACACCGGGCAAGCGACACCCTGAACAGGAGTATACATAATAGATGTGCGAGTACAGGTTGTAGACACATGGTTCACGTCACTGGGAGTTTGGCTGTGGCTGCAAGGCCTGCTCGAATAACAAAATGGTAGCTGGCACGGGTAGCTCAGCGTGTTCGGTCAGAGGGCTACCTACCTTCTGTAACCGTCCGGAACAAATTCCACGAACAATATAGGACAAAATGATATCACAAAATAAAACAAAATTTAAAAAATTTTAAGGCTGCCGGTCGCGATAAGTGGGATATCCGGGTTCGAGTCCCGGTCCGGCACAAGTTTTTGTTCGTCGTCATTTCATTATTCAGCTGATGGTCGTCCGTATTCGCAACTGCATATACGTTTCATGCATAAAAACACCATGTGTTCCTAGGTACACTATCTTGTAGGTACAGCACTGTACTATTCACTATGTTCCCTCGTGTAAATGAAATTTCGGTTTTTCATGTACTCCAGTATCAAAATAACGGAAACGTGGCTCACCAGGGTATCTCAATAGGGTGTGCACATTTAATTAATTAATTTTATGGACGCCATGATCCACTAGAGAGAAAAGGCATACGTAGTAGGCCATGTATATTGCAGGTCACAGTAAGATAGTTTAATGCTTTTACAAGTAACTTACAGCAAGAGAGCTCCATGTGTTGTAATACGGAGTCGGACAACTTAATTTTCATATGGTATTCTTGGAGTCAGATCTCAGTGCATTCATTACATTCGTCTAGAAATAATTAACAACTCTGTTAGTAATTGTTACAAAGTCACTCTTTGTGCCGGAAATAGTGCTACATTTTACTTCAAAAAATTCGACAAATTTACCCATTTCAACATTATATTATACATTAGGACGCTCCACAAACTGGTCTCCAAAAGTTGCTGGTTTCAATAAAAGTCGAATGGTCCGAAGATGTGAATTTGAAACTCTCACATTCAAAGTAACTGACGATAATATTAAAACTAGCGTTACTACATTCTATTGAAATCAGTTACGTGCGTCAACAGATAAGCTCTACAACGATAGAAATCATGTAGTAATTCTAGCTAAAATACCTAAGTAATAATGAATTATATTAGACACAAGTGTGTCTAATCTCATTGCTAACAGCATTCCCAAACACAAATAACGTATAGCGCCACTTCATTGGAAGTACTTACAACATTAGATTAAGCCGTTAAAAGACTTTTAAAATTCATCATAAATTTGTAACATTCAATTTTGTATTAAAATTACCTGCCCGCTTCGTGCAACAAATTTTTTTACGGTCTCCTTATTTTTCTTTAAAAGGCGTGACGTATTCCTCAATGCCTTTGTCAGTTTTATCCGATTCTTGATTGTTGCGAGCACGTTAGTTACCTCATGTTAATCGGCCGAGCTTCTGAATACCGATCATGCGCTGCATTAAAATGTAACTGTGAATGTGATGCACATCATGGGTACTGGAGTCGACTTAAATCCACAAATGATGTAGAAGTGAAGAGAGTGAATGCCTTTACGTTGTTTACAGGTTGTTTTGAAAAAAAAGAGGAAAAAGTCTGTTAAAAGTGTTCGTCGCCATTTTTAAGCGTAGGCCGCGTTGAAACACTGGCGTCAGTTTTAAAAGGCAGTGTAATCTAAATCCATATTTATCGCTCGACTACGCGAATAGCATTTTATGGGTTACGCGTCAGCTGTGATGAAATAAAATATCTTGACCACCCTTGATTGGAAAACCGTTTTATCTCTACTTCGTTTCGTTTAATGGGTCTCCTCATTTCCTGCGACCGAAGAATGATGAAATACAGGAGACAAAAATCTAGGTATGAAGTAAATTGCACTTTCGATTTAACAGGTTATTCAATCATCTCTCCAATATGAAATGGAACTTCAAAAAACGTTCAATCAAGCATTCTTAGCACTTCACTGAAACGATGACTCCAAAGTTGATTACAGTTCGAAACATCGTTTTTATGGTCTGACGATTAGAGATGCTGGCTGCTGATACCGACCTTCTGGTATCAAGTAATGGAGACTTCTCCATACCAAAAATTTTAACCGGTGGGATGTGATTGTGGGATCTGGGATACATTTAAAATTCGCTTTCTATGTTTTTCTCGTGTGACTGGAAAGAATGGCATCCAGCGAAATTGTTTCACGGTACAAAACTGCACTCCATTAAATTTCCTGGCAAAAAGTTCCTACTCTTTTTTCTCAGGGACAAATATTATCGCGTTTGAGGGGTGGGGAACTGGCAGATTATTGAAACTAGTGCTTTTAAGTGTTAACTTAACGTTTACTTTTTAATGTAGTGGGTTAAGAACAAATGTGAAATATGTATAACACATTTAAATGCAGAAGAATAGTATTAAGCGATACATTGTGGCCGGGCCCTTTCTTCCTTCGTAAGCTACCTGAAGAGCCAGCAGGTGAGTTTAGACCCCACCACGTAACAAGAAGCAGCTACTGCTGTCGTATTGAACCTTCTCCAACATGTCTTATGAATCACTAGCGATGCCATGTGCAGACTTGTCTGCGGGTGTTTAATGTCCACTGTGAAGACACTACATGTAATACAGATATTACTGATAGGGGAAAAACGCATATGGAAAAATTTTCTCTATACTGCTAGAGAGAAAATTAACTCTTTTGTCATCCGTTACGGCGGTTTTAGTGTCCTTCAGGGGGAGAGTAGCATTCACCACCCCGAGCGGTGCTACGCCGAAGGTATTAGTCCCAAAATAAAGATGTATCAGACATTTTTTCTGGGAAATTTGATGTAGTTTAATTTCGTACCTGGAAATATTTTCGGCAGAAACCGCGGTCTTCGAGTTATTCAAGGAAAACATAGAAAGCCAACTTCAAACGCACTGTAAACCGAATGCTCACACCCTCCCTGCCAGAATTTTTAGTATGTTCCTCATGTACTGTACGAAAATGTTCGACTAAACGTTTTCCTTCTAAGATTCCGTCGTTGACTGGACTGCAGGCAGATCTCGGACAGCGTCAACTCAGACACGTAAAGCCAAATGAGAAGCTGGTTGCGCGAAAAGTCAGGTTAGCCACGAAATGGCTTGTATGAAAAACCTTGGGGGGGGGGGGGGGGGGAGGCTATAGCTGCCAACACCCACTCAGTTAATGTAGTCGAGAAAGGCAGTTCAAATCGCAATAGTACGTTCACTTTCTCATAAAATAAGCTATAATGGCCTTATGGATATACGCCAGCATTTTAGACATTATTTTCTCTCTCGAAGGCGTCGTTTTTTCTCTTGATATGTTTCTGTATCACCGTCGATACTACAGGAAATTGTATAAACAGCTTAGGAGTAATCAGTGTCACCAACCGCGATCTCATCATTAGTCCCAGAATCATTCGAACACATATATGATCGTAAACATGATGGGACACAATGCGAAAGTAGGATACGTCAGTGATATTACTGTAATGAATCTGTAATTATGCTGTAGATATTCAGTAATGACACCGGGGGCTGTAAACAGTGGAAATTGTTATAGTATTGAAGCCAGCAACTTAAGTCACAAAGTTGAATGAATATACCACCTTATCCGTAAGACTTTCCGCAGAGATTGTCACATTTCGAAACATACCGGCAAGTGACAGAACAAGATTATCCAAAGGATATCTGGAGGATATATCTTTCGTCCAAGTAGTGAACTGTTTGAGAAGAGGTGCTGTACACATTACGGAATACCACGATCTGTAAAATGAGTATAATTGTTTTTCCATTAAAGGTATTTCTCCATACATGTTAAATATATTCATTTGATATCAACGTTTCACTTACACTGTAAATATACCTGTTTTATTTAAGTCTAAACACTATTTTCATGTTAACGATGGACTGTTGTAGTGGAGAATGCATCTCCTTGGCTGCAGTTTATCTTTAAATGGCGTATAAAATACCGTGAATGAAAGTTCAAGTTCGTTGTGACCTTTACCATTAATTACATTACTTATTGCGATATTACGAAGAGTGGTCGTCCAGATAATCAGTGGCAAAATTACTGGGAATACGAGACCATGTTGAATAAGCTTTCGACAGACACGACCAGTGGATGCTGTGTACATTTCCTTACTAAAAGTCCTTAAACTGTTCAGTTGTTTCTTGACGCATTGCAAAGTGCAAACTTCATCTATAGGGTCCAGAAAAATGAATCTCTTCATCGTGATCTCAAAATTTTGGATAATATTGTCACCGACTGTCTCGACAACCACTCTCTATAAAATTACAACGAATAAAGCAATGAATTGTAGAGATAACTATGCCAGAATACCGCACCGAACTTAAAATCTCTTAAACTTTCATACATACACGCACGTGAGTATTTTAGTGGTTTCTGTATGGTCGTAAGTGCACCACTAAGTGTACTGCGTCTGTCAGAACTGACTAACAGTTTTGTATCCACTCGAATAACTGACGTGCTGCTAAGGGGAAAATGAGTATTAAGTTCTTAGTGTAGCCACGCAAAATTGAAAGTATTGACCAACTTCAAAACATACCACATGGAATACCTATAATTTGTAGTATGCAAGTGACGTAAGTGCTGACGTAATGTTGCTCATTACACTAGTCACCAATACAAATCTCTGCATTTACACTCTTTGCACACCGTATATACACCTTTGAAATTACTTTTCTACTGTGGCTCAGAATCTTTGAATCTACACATTCTTAGAAGTTTTGGCTTCACTTATTTGCGTGTTCATATTAGGTCTAAGGACAATTACTCTCCAAAACTCTCTCAAGACTCAAAACTGACGTCTCAGTAAATAAAGTCAGAATACTCATGTCTCACATCTAAACCTGTTACGTCTAGTTACAACCGAATGTAATTGATGATAATCGTTGTAAAGAACTCGTGTTTACATTGCATACAGATCACATGAAATTAAGAGAAAAGAAGAAATATGGAACTGGCTCAACAGCGGAGTTGTCTAACCTGTGAACATCATTCGAGAACCAGTGAGATGCATCAGCAAAACGACGCAAAAGTGTACCACATTTGCAACAATCACACTGGATCGGCACTTGGACCCGTAGGCTTGTCTCTAGGGAGCAGTGCATTAGTGTCTGGTTGCTCATTAGCCACAATTGGCATAGGTCGGGGTCGTATCCTCTTTTATTATCCGCTCTTAATTAGCCACTAATACCTGTCGCGGCTGAAGACTAGCAAAATCTCAGTAAAAGACACTCAATTGAGGAACGTGCAATGCATATAGAAGGGGAAGCAAACTAAATAACAAAACTGATTTAGAGTCTATGTGGAGTAACAGACTGAGAAACTAAATGATCGTGTGGCATTGACGCCCTTGAGGCTCCACCAGGGGAAGTTCGGCTGCCGAGTTGCAAGTCTAATTTCAGGTTACGTCACATTGGGCGACTTGCGTATCGGTGATGATGAGATAATGATGAGGACAAGACTTAGTCCACGAACGAATAAAGTCTCCAACCAGGCCGGGAATCTATCCCGGGCCCGCTGCATGCTAGGCAAACACGTTGCAACTCAGCTTGCAGGCTGGCTAACAGATGGAGAGGAAGGTTGAAATAATTTGTTCCTGATTATATCAAGTTAGCGGCATTGATATAGATCATGTGTCTCGCATACTGGGCGTTGAACCGCTACTACAACACAAAGAGTGAACAAAATGTTTATTACGATGCAGCATGTTTCTTTTTATCTCCCACTAAAGTTTCAAAACTAAATTTCGCACAAAACTGAAGTAACAGGTTTCACCGATACATACTCTACAGTTGACTGTACCAAGGCTCAATATTATCCCTGTCTGGTGCACAGAACAATATTTGTACCTCCGTTGTCTAGCCGATGTATTCATTGCAGCACATTACTGTAAATGACGGTGTATCGTCTTACTAATAGGCACCATCTAGTTCGTGTGAGTATTATTTTAAAACACAAGTAATTGAACACACTGTTGAGCTTCCGATCGCCTCTTTATTCTACGATTCGAAGGGTAAAGGACCGCAGAAAATGAAAATGAGGAGACAAACTGTGGGGAAGTGGAGTAGTGGGAGACTAGGAAGTGCACGCAACTTTCCTGTGGTATTTTGGTTATAGAGTAATTCGCTGTCAAGAAGTAATATAATGTGCAAAGCTTTTTCTCAGACTTTTGCTCTAATGCTGATTTTCAAAGCATCACCCCACACCTAATATGATTCACGTGCAAATTAGCACCTGCATATAATGATCCTGGAATCGTCGAATTACGTCTTAAAAAAGTTTCTTTCTCCGTACTTTCCTTCTTCCTGAGCAACAACATTGTCTCCATTGATACAGAAGTTTTGGATTATGTCGACACTCAGTCCTCGGTTATTCCTACGATACATCTATTCGACTACCATCCAGATTTCTTTGTGAAAGATTGGGCTATAAGTGGGTTTTCAGTAAGTGTAGTGGCCAGAAGGAGAAAGGTAAACAATACACCACTAAGGCAGTGGCTATTAAAGTGCTGAGGCTCTCTGATCAACATTTGGACGGCAGATTGCTTATATATTTGGTATTGGGCTTCGTAACAAGATAATCTTTCATCAAGACGTAACATCATCTGAATAAATAAATTACTATTCCCAGGAACTCTGTTGTTACACCGAAAATTGTTTTCTCTTGTTTGTGATTCAAATGTGAGCACTCCATTGGGATGGCGTCACAGTCTTCCCAGTATTAAAAATTATTGTTTTGTAGACGTTGACAGCGGTTATTGGACGGCACAGCGTTACGATCTGAGTCCCACATTGGCAGATGAGTAGCGGCCACTGTCGCACACATGTGGACCGAAGTTTAATTAGTCTGTGAGCTGTGAGAGATCCGGAGAATGAACGGTGCACAAAACGCCGGTCGAGCTGCCGCGCGGAGGTCGTTAGGAGGAACAGGTCCCTCAGTTGATGAGAATTGGAGGATTAATTATGCATGTCCACAGGTTTCGAGAAGTACGGGAGATGTACGGGCTCATAATGCCAGATTTCATTACACCACAGAGCAAACCAGGCGCACTAACAAAACTGAAAACTATTACAGGATCATGTCGCTGTGTATTGATGAACCACCGGAAACCACCTAAACGTGTCTCAAGCTCTATTATGTATTCGACTATTCAGTGTTTCGAACAAAGTAGGAATACCAAACTACTCTAGTGTGCATTGCCTCTTGAACGTGGTTTTCGTTTCAGTTACTCAGAGTATTCTGGGTTGTGTTTCGTGTGGATGTATGCAGCAGGGATACAGTAATGAGCGCTTGTACAGTATAATAAAATACTAGAGAACGAACGTGGTCAGGAAAGGACACGACGAAAGTGGATAGACATGTGACCTGCTCACTTGTTTACTTTCAAAGCAAACCGCGTTAAGTGGTAAATGTAACGTCTCGCTACAGCGGACGGACCAGGTCAGCTGTGCCTTGAGACATTGTCGAGCAAGAACTTTTCCAAAGATTTTTTTAACACGGACAATTAGCTCACGTCCATACGCCTCTAATTCTCTTTTCGCCGGCCTCATTCAGGAATGAGCAAATCTTCTGCACTCAGGGTTCGAAACTTGCGCCTTCTAATCCAACTTCGCCAACTTTGCAGCATTTTAACCACATTTAATAGCGATCCTACAGATACAAATTCTAGTCAAGTAATCTAAAGTCCTATCTACTAGGGTGTCTGTACTGGCGAGATATTGTTATCCTTGATTCTCTTCAAACCATACGTTTATGGAGTGGCTAATTCAAATGAATACATCGTTATCTATTTCCTTCTGCATCATCCTCCAAAATTAGCGTGTGCTTCCTCTGTAATTACCTCGTCATCGATGGTACAAATACTAGACCTGTTTTTCAACGAAGTCTGTAATCATTCGTTCAAGCTTCCTCTTCTTTTATTAATTACGACAGTGCATCGAATGCGACGATATCCCTGTATCAATGAACAAGACCAACGCCACAATTAATGTACTTCTACTTCTTGTTATGTAACCCAGAGACATGATTTCGAAAGCGTTAGCATATATATTTTATATTCGATTACTTTTCAAAATATGACCTTCTACAGATCAGGGTACATCTGGGGTATAAAACAGTATTATCTCTAAGCAGTTTTCGGTAACTGGGGTATGAAGCAGTTTTCGTTAACTGACGTGTGACGCCTTGATGTAGAATATGAATGAGTTCTAATACTAATCGATGTAGTACAATCTCTTAGGAGACCCTTGCCTAGAGACGGATACATGGTATTTTGGTTCAAGAGCTCTTTTCTAAACTAAAACCCAATTTAACGTACTTTCACCTCCATTGTCATTAATTGCTTCACTTTACGTTGAGTCATGTTACGAATTCGGAAGAAGAGGGATACGAAATGTGTAGGTGGGACAAAATTATAAGGTAATTTAAGCAAGTCATCGCCTTGAATATCAATGTCCCAGTAGCGGTGTGAGCACCAATTAGGGGGCCATTACCGTGTCATCAGCTGTGATCAATTGCCTGGAGTATGCAGATAGGGGCCTTATCAGGAGGAAGCGTGAGCCATTGGCTTTCCTGTAATAGTACACGGTTTCTGAAAGAGAAGTAGATAAATAAATTTTAATAATCATTTTTAAAAATTCTCCATTACTATATTTCAGAAGACGGCATTCGTAAGACCACTCAACCACATTTTACATATTTTTGTCTCACATGCAGCTTAATTACTGTGTCATTTAATTTTGCTGCTCACTCGAGGAGTCTGTCAACAATGTGAGTGCAGCAAATCTACGATAACGGCGGATACTGTCGCATGTTAGGTGATTTTAAACTTTTCCATTACTAACACCACCTAAAATGCTGTGGTGAGATTAATTTACACTCAGGCAATTATCAAACTACAGTTGGACGCGTCAATGGAAAATCACTGCCACTCTATGCTCAGAACATAAATGATAAAAGTGATTGAGTTATCTGACACGCAAAACTATCACCGAAAAATGACAGAACATGTTACTTCTCGTGTAACTACAATGAAAAAGTTTCGCCCACTGGAACACTTCGGCGTGCTTGGATTTCAGGTAAGCGTTAAATTATCAACGCTGTCGAGCATTCAAAATATAACAATAATTTTAAACAGATCAGGTAGGCTAAAAAAGGCATTACGGTTTCGGAGGTGGTGGATGCGCACGCGAAAAATACAAGAATACGAAGTGTTTATAGGAAAAAACAATATTCTCAATAATATCACAGTTTTCAACCTAGAATAGCGACAAGAACGTGCAATCTGCGCATACAGCATCCTAAACAACATCGAAGCGTGTCTTACGCTATCCGAACATTAGTATCGTGCTAGGATTTCAGGTAAGTTTCAAATTATCAACGCTGTCGAGCATTCAAAATATAACAATAAGTTTAAAGAGATCAGGTAGGCTAAAAAATGCATTACGGTCTGAGGTGGTGGATCCAGACGCGAAAAATACATGAAAACGAAGTATTTAAAGTAAACAGCAATATTCTCAATAATATCACAGTTTTCAACTGAAAATAGGGACAAAAACATGCAATCTGCCCATACGGCGTCTTAAACAACACCGAAGCTTGTCCGACTCTATCCACGCATTAGTATCATATAGAGACCTGTCACTGTTTAGCGATTTAGCATAGTATAGTAGTAATCGGCATCAGACAGACTTACTTCACGCACAACGCGTTTGAAGGGCATACAACCTCCCATTCAGGTGTAAGGGGTAGGATTTCACCGCAGCGTGTCTGAAATGAAATGTCAGCCATATGACGTGAGGTATCGCACGAAAACAATCTTGTACGCCTCAACTTGCAGAAACACTACAGGATAAGGTTGCACACCCTCCAAATGCTTCCTGCACGATATAACTGTTTGTTTCATACCGTTGTTGCTTAGTTTTCATTTTCTGTTATCGAAGTAGGCGACATATAATATTGTGTAATTTGAATGAGCTATTATTGACAGTATTCCTGAAGAAAAAAAAAAAAAAAAGCCATCTGTTAGGCGAAAAAAAATTTTTTTGTATCACATGGTCAGGTATTTTACCTGCAGGGAAGAAGACCATTAACAGCGAATGGGAGGTGTCCCAGTGCGACCGCGCACCGTGGTTCTCCCTTGCGTCGCCGACTGAGCGGCCCGTATGACGGCGGAGCAGAGTCGTCCGCGTGGCGACGCGGCGGCAGCGTCTCCTCCCTGCCAGACCCGTGCAGCACGCGAACGTCAGTGCGCGCTGCGCGCTACTGCCGAGCCGCGGCCGGCTCAGTGCTCGAGTCGCGACTGCAGGAGCCGACTGCGCATGCGTCGGACGCAGCGCCAGTACTGGACAGACACGCTGGCGCCGGACGTTCCGTCAGGACGTAATTCAAACCGCTCCCTGCTGCAAAGGAAGTCCCGTGTTAGCAGCGACGAGAGCCCATAAATATCACTCGTGTTGGTACTCCGAGTTTTTATATTTTTTTTTTTATTTCAACTTCCATAAAAGTATGAATGTTTTCGTTGCAGACACCATATCTGTCGGATGCAGCCTATCTCTCTGTCCCTTTCAACATCAGTGCCTTCTGGATTAATCTTCTGAACTGAGTATGCTATACCTGCTGCAGAACATTGATAATCTAGTGTTGTTGTTGTGGTCCTCAGTCCTGAGACTGGTTTGATGCAGCTCTCCATGCTACTCTATCCTGTGCAAGCTGCTTCATCTCCCAGTACCTACTGCGGCCTACATCCTTCTGAATTTGCTTGGTCTCCCTTTACGATTTTTACCCTCCACGCTGCCCTCCAGTACTAAATTGGTGATCCCTCGATGTCTCAGAACATGTCCTACAAACCGATCCCTTCTTCTAGTCAAGTTGTGCCACAAGCTCCTCTTCTCCCCAATTCTATTCGGTACCTCCTCATTAGGCATTCTTCTGTAGCACCACATATCAAAAGCTGCTATTCTCTTCCAGTCCAAACTATTTATCGTCCATGTTTCACTTCCAAACATGGCTACACTCCATACAAATACTTTCAGAAACAACTTCCTGACACTTAAATCAATACTCGATGTTAGCAAATTTTTCTTCTTCAGAAACGTTTTCCTTGCCATTGCCATTCTACATTTTATATCCTCTCTACTTCGACCATCATCAGTTACTTTGCTCCCCAAATAGCAAAACTCCTTTACTACATTAAGTGTCTCATTACCTAATCTAATTCCCTCAGCATCACTCGACTTAATTCGACTACGTCTTTAAACACGTCTTTAAACACAGGATGAATATTAATAAAACCTACAACCATAGGGACGAATTACCGATAGGAAACAAGTCCTATGATGATGTGCTCGATAATGGGCAGTGTGCCTACAACGACAACAACGAAAACATATCGTCCCGGAACACAGTACAGAGCTGCTTCGCCTACATGTCGCAACAGATGTTCAAAGTGGCCTCAATGTGATGCAGTACACGCGTTCGCATGTCGCACCATGAAGTGCCGCACTCTTTCGCACGTTCCGGCCTCTCTCCGAATAGCGTCACAGACGTCATAAACACGCTGTTGAAGGGTCTCCACTGCATTCAACATCTGGGGTAGATGTTATTGAGATGCCGGCGAACTGTAAAGCGGAAGCGGGGTGGTGCTTCGTCATGAAGAAAGTTCCTAAGCTCTCGTATTGGCAAAAGCGCGCTCTCAAGCAGCCCAGCAGTGTATACCTCAGTAAATTCACTACCTTTCTCCGACGAGGCGTCGTGGAATAATAATCGATCCAAGTAAGTGGTCGCCAAGAATCCCTAACCACACACTGATACTGAACCAATGCTGATGAGACGCCTCACCCATTCCCCGACGACGGCCTGCGGCCCATAGAGGGCGATTATGCAGCTTGATGACGTTAGTTCTGGTTAAGGTCGCTTCGTCGATAAAGAATGCTGATGATATCCCATAATTGATATGGTATCGTGCAAAAACCATCGGCTAAGTCCTTCCCATACAGAGAAGTCAGCTACTGGTAATCTTTGCACTCGTTTGAAGTGACACGGATAGTAGCGACTGTGACACAAGATTCACGTAATCTACATTGGAATACACCACGCTGGCGGGCCACTTGCCTGGAGCTTATACTAGGAGTCATCTCAATATCCTGTAGCGCCGCGCGAGATTAGCCGAGCGGTCTAAGGCGCTGCAGTCATCGACCGTGCGGCTGGTCCCGGCGGAGGTTCGAGTCCTCCCTGGGGCATGGGTGTGTGTGTTCGTCCTTAGGATAATTTAGGTTAAGTAGTGTGTAAACGTAGGGACAGATGACCTTAGCAGTTAAGTCCCACAAGCTTTCAGACACATTTGAACTTTTTTTTTTTAATATCCTGTACCACACGGTCCTCCAAATCTGACATACGCACAAGTCCGCACGTTCCTCTGTCTGAAAGGACCCATGATCACATAAATACACATAAAAGGACTTGAAATGTAGTTTGACGTGGTTAGAGTTAGATGGTACTCGTTTTGACATAGCTGTTCTGCCATCTGATTCGCTGTACACAAATCCAATCGCATTCCCTCCTGACATTAACAGTCCGTTAGACGTAGATATATGTTAATGCCGATCCATTCTGCTACTTACAGGAAGCGGCGTCATTCACACACAAAGAATATACTGCAAGTGGTCAGAGTAAGTTTAATTCGTCACCGCCAAGTACAGTGGAAACGATGCATTTCCTGACACATATTCATAGGACCTTTTTCCCTAAATTTCCAGCCAGAAATCCATCTCTACAGTTGATAGGTTTTATTAATGTTCACTCTGTTCAAAGGGTGTTAAAAACCAAGTGTTCCATATTTTGAGGGGTGGTAGTATGAACCGAAACAACAATGGCCACTAAACTCGGTCTCTAAAATGCATACATTAAGAGCTATGAGCACCTGTGAGAAACGTGCCTTACACAGTAAGCCTTCAAGAACCACATACAAAATGCAGTAAGCAAAACAGAAAACAACTTAGTGCACAATATAGTGTCATTGTCCATGGACACAGTGAAACTTGTACTTTTGAAGTAAAGTAACTGACAACAGCCTGCAGCTCATCAGTCAGAACGGGAACGGCGTGCGAACATATAATTTACCTCGTCGCTTATGCGCTTTCCCTTTGCTGAGCTTCCCTGACTGCGATAATGTAACCTATAAATAACTTTAAGCAAAACCAGAGCTGATCGAATTAACGTAACACAAGAAACTGAATCTAATGCAACACTACTGATTCGAAATTGGCTCTCCTACTAATCTTGATCACAGAACGAGATTTTCACTCTGCAGCGGAGTGTGCGCTGATATGAAAGTTCATGGCGGATTGAAACTGTGTGACGGTTGGAGACTCGAACTCGGGACCGTTGCCTTGCACAGAAAAGTGCTCTACCATCTGAGCTACTCAAGCACCTCACAAATTTCCTTCCACCAGTACCTTGTCTCCTACCTTCCAAACTTCACAGAAGTTCTCATGCGAACCTTGCAGAACTAGCTCTCCTGGTAGATAGGATATTGCGGAGACATGACTTAGCCACAACGTGGGGGATGTTTCATAAATGGGATTTTCACTCTTCAGCGGAGTGTGAGCTGTGGCGAAGGCATGTCTTCACAATATCCCTTCTTCCAGGAGTGCTACTTTTGCAAGGTTCGCAGGAGAGCTTCTGTGATGTTTGGAAGGTAGGAGACAAGGTACTGGTGGAAGGAAATTTGTGAGGTGCTTGAGTAACGTTTTAAGGAGGGGTCGTGAGTTGTGCTTGGGTAGCTCAGATGGCAGAGCACTTTCCCGCGAAAACCAAAGGTCTCAATTTCGAGCCTCGATCTGACACGCAGATTTAGTCTGCCAAGAAGTTTCAAAACTTCATAAATTGGAAAATAATGGTTCCTGTGCTTTAAATGAATGCTAGCTCTGTAATTTAAGAATTTCTTACGTTTGTCTGCGCAATGGCAATGCTCTTCGAACTGCTCCGTGTTAGTACTTTTAACTGGATTCACCTAGTGTCCTAGAAAGTTGCTTAGCATATATTTTAATCAAATCGAATGTGACAGACAATAACTTCGTAAGCAAAATAGTCAATCAAAACGGCATGGATCTGATTAACTGGTATTTACTTGTGGAAAGTAACAATATGGCACTAACTTTAAAAATTTTACTTTGACTCTTTGGAAATTAATAGCGCTCACAATTAATGCACAATAAACTGGTTATACATTAACAAATCGCTTTACAAAATCATTGGAAATGAGTGCTATACATTGTCTGAATCCTCACTTTTATAAATGTGCATTGCATTCGAAACAAAATAACTGTCTTTATCTTAATTATTTCGTGTATGGTATCCTGCAAATAAAAAATCAGTACTGCCCGTAGCGAGTAAGTATACACCCAGCACACATCCGGTACTACACTTTACACTTGAGAGTCCTCCATACATATCTCTATCTAAAGTTACTCTAAAACATATTATTAACTAAGGTTACTTTAACACGTTACCCATAATACCGTGAACAAGCGATCACTGTTGAGCCGCAATCCTACTACACAATCGATACCACATTTGACCATCTCTGGTTCAATATAAAACTTTCTTACAAAATGTTACCCGATGTATATACGTTTCATAACCCTGCTGTCTCCTTCTGCAGAATTTGGCAGGGTTGTTAAGGCAATCAGTCATAATAACACAACAAATTCTTAACATTACATACGTATAGGCTGATAAAAGTTCGGAAACCTAGAATACAAGAGATAATCAATAAAGGAATTCAAATCTTTGTGAGCCTCTGGCTTTATGAATAACTTAAAGGTATCATGTTTTATTTGTGAAGCATTTTCTTTAACCATCGAAGATCAGTGGTTAGGAACCATGAATGTACAAACAGTCAGGTATGATAGTGATCATGTGCACTATGAGCTCAATGAATGGTGTCATCACAGCTCTCTCATTTGTAGTGTATTATCGTCGACGTCAGTAAGCTAGCATATATTTATATTCTAGCAGGCAAGTAAACAACTGCACGTTTTATGAGCATCTCAGTGGATAACGTAGAGAATGACAACAGCATAAGGAGAAAAAGGGACTTAAAGAGAAATGCCTTTAAAATTGCAAAGTATCATAGTGGTAGACATTAATATAAAATCCTAAACTTAATGCTGGTAACAGCTGCATTATTTATGACAGTGCCATAACTATATAAGTGAAACATTGTGTTCATAGTTCAGCATCTAACAATATGACACATAGAGTATGTTTTATAGTCATAGTTGAGCTATTCTAGTAGTAAGTTAGTTATAAATTCATTTACTGGTAGTGTGTCGCCGCAGAACAGTAGCGGTTACATATAGAATAACGGTGGCTTTCCCTGTAAACTTGAAAACTTAATGTATACAGGTAATAATTGTAGAAAATAGTATGTGAAGGTTGACAGGAACAAATGACAAAATACATGGATCCTAATTAGTCAGGCTGGATGTTATGAGAGGTCATAAGAAAGATAAGGATAGTAGATTACGTCTACAGTAAATGAGATTTGAAAATGGTTCTTGTAGCTAATATTGACTATACATAAGTAATATACCTCGTACAGAGAAATAAAACTGAAAAACAATAGTAGCCGTAAGAAATGGGGATTAGTACTGGGAAAATTAGGAATAAGTAAAGGAAAGTGCACATTTGTTGCAAAAGAGAATCATTATCGTTCATAGTCGTCAAATTGTTCAGTCAAAATAAAGCAAGATACAAATGTATGATCATAAGATTATTCTAAGCACAGTCATGAAAATGATAAAGAAATCAGAATGATGTAACAATTAGAAGCCTGTAGTAATAGCTGAGATTGGAGAGCATACAAAAGAAAAAAGTGGGTGATGAGAAATGGCTCGTTGTACACATAAAGCATGACAAAATTATTATGCTACTATTGTTGATACCATATTTAATCCAACTGAAAGCAACATTAGCATGTGCTAATATAAGTGCATATATTATGTAAAAACATCGTTAGTTCATAAAAATGCAGTTTATCAACTGGAACACGCACAGCTACTCTACCATTCAAAAGCAAATTACCTCCCCCCCCCCCCCTCCTTTTCTTTTGTAATACAAGGAGTAATATTCCTGTATACCAAGTAACGTCATGTTCTTCTACAATAGTTAAAAAATATTGTCTGTATCTCAATTAGTCCATTTGTGTGTTCTCACTAACTTGAGGTTATCATTATAACAGTGTGACCTCTGTGTCATCAGTTTCCTTTACCTTATCATTCAAATATAATCGTTATAACCATGAGCAGAACATCATTTTGTCTTCATTATCATCACTTCATTGAATCTTACCGAAATGAAATTAAAACTGATATCTAGCATACATAGGAAAATCGTTAGTGCATGTAATTCTTGGTATTGCTATAAAGAATTGATTAGCGAAACCATGTAAAGGAATTTTTGGTATACAGATGTTAGTCTTAAGTATTACTTTGTTGTTTCCTGTAAAACCTGCAAGAAAAAAATTGGCTGGTATTTGATGAGGGGTGGCATTTGTTACATTTGTTTCCTTCATTTTCACTACCGTATTGCATATCCTCGATGCTGCAAAATGTATTTTTTTTTACTTCTTTTTATATTACTTTACATGGTAACACCTTGTTCTGAAACAGTCAATGATCAGGATGAGTAAATAGTAATGAGAATACACATCAAGCATGTGGACTCCTGTCTCTACCTAAAATATGCTATCTGTAAAAACATAGTAGTGCATGAAGTGATTCTGAGTTACAAGACGAATAACAAGTACATAGTGCATAATGGAAATAAAAGTGCTAAAACTATAGAAAAATGCAAAAGGAATTATTATGTCTCGCTGTGACAATGTAGTACCAAACACCGTCGCCATTAGGAAAAAAAAAATTAGTTCATTGAATACAATCTTTTACATTACAAATATGATAGTTCCCTCGTGACTTTTTCGCACGCAGATTTTCTACATGAACAACATCTGGATGCGGAAGATGTCTTATTCTGCACAGACTACTGCACAGCAACTCCAACTTGTTGCACCCATTTTTGGCTTTACTGGAAAGATGTTGAGTACCTACTAATACTTTTTGACCAATTTTAAACTCGCGCAGATGGCTTACATGTTTCTGTTGTTACTGTCTTCGTTCAGCTGCACGCTCAATATTGTTGATTGCAATGACGATGACTTTATGGTTGACGTAGTCGTTGTGAATCAGGCAATGCTACTAATTTCTTAATTTGTTCGGCGGTTCAACCTTCTTTAATCCATGTAAGGAGAAAACAATGTAGAATCACTTGCAATAGAGTTATCAATTTCTTGAAATGTGTAGACATATTAATCCCAATCGGTGTATTTCTTTTGAAAGTATAGACGACGAAACTTACCAATTTCTTTCATAGTGCTTTTAGATTGGTTTGATGAAGCACGGTAACAGGAAATGTAAATAGATGTAACCCTCTTAGCTTTCAGAGTACGTGTCCATATAACTGATCTGAATTGTGGTCTGTTATCAGAACTAACTTTTCGTACATGACCAACAATCGGTAAGAACTTTTTTGTGTGTAAAAGCTGCTGACACAGTTTTGACTATAGCTTTGCACAACGGTGCGAATGTTAGAAATTTGTGAGTTAGTTCTATTGACACTAAAATGTTAGAAAATATTATTTTATTTCTGGGAATTGGTCCATAACATCCACGGCGATCATGTGAGGTAATCTGATTGGTACAACGGGATATATTGGAGCGAGATAAGAAGTCGTCGATGATTTCGTTTACTACAAAGTATGCTCGTCGCTAGTAGAGATCGTATACGTTTTTCCATATTTAGCAACTTAACAGTTCTGGCAGAGAATGACGAAAGACTTTCGTGAACCATAATGTGTATAACTTACGTGCATGTACCAAATCAGTTTGTTGACTATATTTTCAGGTCTACATAGGACTCAGTTGTCACTGTGAGGATGTGTACGTTGAAAGAGAATACGTACTAAGTAGTGAAGTCTGATTGTTGAATGGCACTCTTCAGGCCAAAGTTGCTTAATATTTCTTCCAAATACTGGCCTTGTCCCGTTCTTAGGAAATTTCTTCAGGAGAAGAAAAAAACGAAGATTGCAAACGCTACTTGCTGTATGTACTAAATACTGTACTTAGTTTGGCAAAAATACGTGACAATGTCTTGTTGTCTGCTAGTAAGAGGACAGGATAAAGCATTAGCTACTACGTTCTGAGAAACGGGAATATGAATTACAGTAAAAGTAAAATTCTTCTAAATACAACTTCCATCGTCCAAAGCGAACGCGAGAAAATTTTGAGGAAAGCTGTAATTGAATAGCACGGTTTTCAGTTTGAACACTGGTATATTTTCCATACAAAAAGGATGTAAATTTAGTAAAAGCCCAAACGGCAGATAAGATTTTCAAATCTGTAATCGAATAGTTGCGTTCTGCAGCAGACAAAATGCCGGTCGCGAATACAAAGCTTTTAATAACATTGATGCGATCTTCTTCTATCTCTAGGAAAAGGTATACGACAAGGGCTGTTTGGAACTGTCACTGGCGATCGAAAAATTCTTAGTGGGTTCAGAGTGTCAGAGTATCGGTGCTTTTAAGAGTGCATCTTTAAGGTTGAAGAATTCGAGAAGAGCTTGTTCATCCCATGTCCTGATAGTATTTTTGCCTGTTAATTGAGATAAACTCGGGGTATCCAGTGCAGAATTAATGAATGAAGTGATGAAAACAGTTGACCAGTCCTAGGAAGCTAGGAAGCTGCTTTTTTGAAGTTGGAATCTCGAATTGTTTGAAGCTTTTCTGGATTGGGCGCTATGCCGTCAGCAGAAATGACATGGCCCAGAACTTTAATAGAAGCTTTACCAAAGTAGGGTTTACTCATATTAAATGTGAGGCCATGCTGAAGAAATGTCTGAAGTTAAGCTTGAAGAGTATTGTTAGTTCCGAAATTCAAAGGTCACCAACATACGGTTACTCTGTCTTTCTATTTAGTCGGTATTACTGTGTTCATACCTCGTACGAATGCAGCAGACGATACGGTCAAATAAACTGGTGGTTAACAAAATTGATAGAAATGAACAAAACAGAGGGCCTTGTATCGACTTAGGTCTTTCAGTGCTCTTTCAAACTCTTCACGCAGTATCATATCTTCCACTTCATCTTCATCTACCTTCTCTTCCATTTCCATAATATTGTCCTCAAGAACATCGCCCCTTTATAGACCCTCTGTAAACCCTTCCACCTTTCGGCTTTCCCTTCTTTGCTTAGAATTGGGTTTCCATCTGAGCTCTTGATATTCATGCAAGTGGTTCTCTTTTCTCCAAAGGTCTCTTTAATTTTCCTGTAGGCAGTATCTATCTTAACTCTCATGAGATAAGCCTCTACATCCTTACATTTGTCCTCTAACCATCCCTGCTTAGCCATTTTGCACTTTCTGTCGATCTCATTTTTGAGACTTTTGTGTTCCTTTTTGCCTGTTTCACTTGCTGCATTTTTGTATTTTCTTCTTTCATCAATTAAATTCAGTATCTCATCTGTTACCCAAGAATTTCTACTAGCCCTCGCCTTTTAACCTACTTGATCCTCTGCTGCCTTCAGTATTTCATTCCTCTAAGCTACCCATTCTTCTCCTACTGTATTTCTTTCCCGCATTCCTGTCAATTGTTCCCTTATGCTCTCCCTGAAACACTGTACAGCCTCTGGGTCTTTCAGTTTATCCAGGTCCCATCTCTTTAAATTCCCACCTTTTTGCAGTTTCTTCAGTTTTAATCTACAGTTCATATTGTTGTGGTCAGAGACCACATCTGCCCCTGGAAATGTCTTACAATTTAAAATCTGGTTCTTAAATCTCTCTCTTGCCATTATATAATCTATCTGAAACCTTTTAGTATTTCTAGGGTTCTTCCATGTATACAAACTTCTTTCATGATTCTTGAACCAAGTGTTAGCTGTGATTAAGTAATGCTCTGTGCAAAATTCTACCAGGTGGCTTCCTCTTTCATTTCTTAGCCCCAATCCATATTCACCTACTAAGTTTCCTTCTGTTCCTTTTCCTACTGTCTAATTCCAGTCACAAATCACTATTAAATTTTCGTCTCCCTTCACTACCTGAATAATTTCTTTTATCTCATCATATATTTCATCAATTTCTGCGTCATCTGCATAGGTAGTTGGGATATAAACTTGTACTACTGTAGTAGGCGTGGGCTTCGTGTCTATCTTGGCCACAATAATGCGTTACTATGCTGTTTGTAGTAGCTAACCCGCACTCCTACTTTTTATTCATTATTAAATCTACCCCTGCAATACCCCTATTTGAATTTGTATTTATAACCCTGCATTAACCTGACCAAAAGTATTGTTCCTCCTGCCAACAAACTTCACTAATTCCCACTATATCTAACTTTAAACTATCCATGTCCCTTTTTAAATTTTCTAACCTACCAGCCCGATTAAGGGATCTGACATTCCATGCTCCGATCCGTAGAACGCCAGTTTTCTTTCTCTTTATAAAGACGTCCTCTTGAGTAGTCCCCGGCCGGAGATCCGAATGGGGGACTATGTTACCTCCGGAATATTTTACCCAAGAGTACGCCATTATCATTTAATCATACAATAAAGCTGCATGCACTCGGGAAAAATTACAGCTGTAGTTTCCCCTTGCTTCAGCCGTTCGCAGTACCACAACAGCAAGGCCGTTTTGGTTAGTGTTACAGGGCCAGATCAGTCAATCATCCAGACTGTTGCCCCTGCAACTACTGAAAAGGCTGTTGCCCCTCTTCAGGAACCACACGTTCGTCTGGCCTCTCAACAGATACCCCTCCTTTGTGGTTGCACCTACGGTACGGCTATCTGTATCGTTGAAGCACGCATGCCTCCCCACCAGCAGCGAGGTCCATGGAATTAGGTGGTAATGAGAGTGAAGGCTGTTGAACCCAATCCAGGAGATTGAGATCTGTTTTGTTATTGCGGAATACTTTGAACTTACGTGCTTACAAGAAATCCTTTTAATCGAAACCGTAGTGTTGGAATTTTTGTGGCGCTTCATTGGGGTAAAAAGGTGTGTTTTGCGGACGTTGTTCCGCGTCTGATTCTCTCACACGTCGTAATCCGCTAAGCATGTGCTCTAGCGGTGTAGTGTCAAATTGTTCTGCCTGATAGCATGGTGCCTGACCTTTTAACGTGGCAATTTCATGGTGCAAACTGTTAATTTTTCGGTTAAGTGCATCGCTATATGAGTTCAGTTCATTAATAGCACGGTTCATAGATTGAAATTGATCAGACTGAATGACAGGATAAGGCAATGTGCCTTCAGATTTAATATCGCTATTACTTTACAAAATTTCATCGAAAAATCATCAAATTTTCTGTAAGTGACGACATTTCGGCAGAATTGTTGGTTACACTTTTGTCGATCTGCTTCGGTAGTTTCTTTGTACAATTTTTTAATTTTTAGTAGGTCAGATTTGACTTCGGTAGACTCAGTATCAAGTTCTTTTTGTTCAAGTCTTTTGTTTTGTTGACACAGACGAATTTCTAATTGTGTTTTATGCTCTGTAAAATCACTTTGAAGCTGTGTGTTCTGGTCTTGAATGGCTTTAAGATCACCGATTACTTGACTGTAGCAATTGTTTACGTATTTTGTTACGTGAGCTGTTAGAATTTTGATGATTTCATGTTACTCGCGATCGAAAATGTCACGTATCTGTTCGATCTTTTGTTTTGTTTGTCAATGGTCTCATTTTTCGCTTGGATTGCTAGCGTAACTTTCTCTTGAAATCGATTACATGCCTCTGTGAGCTGATTGTGGCGTTAAGGAAGTCGCGTTTCTTGTGGTTCAAAACATTCGTTACTTTGTTGTACTACACTTTGGGTCAGTTCCTCTTGTTTTTGTGAAACTTGGTTAAGTTCGTCACTAGTATGAGTGAAACGTTCGTCTTGTTTCTGCTGTGACTTTTTATTGCTAGCCATTATTTGTGGAAACATCATCATAATGCCATTATTGAATGACCGACCATCAGTGTTTGCAGTATTTTGCTTAAACTGTTCAACAGAGTGAGCAATTGACATTTCTGTTGAGGTCTGGTTTCGTCATACTGATTGGATTCTAAAGGTAAATGATCAGTTGGAAAATTTTGTACATGGAAAATACATCTATCAGCTGCTTACGCATTTGCTGAATGTGCCGTCTCATTAATTGCGACATCGGTAGGTAAATCAAGTTTCAAGGTAATTTCACTGTTTTCTTTGACAATGCACTTTCACGATCTGTCGGGTGATACACTTACGTCAGCGCAGTATTGTCAGAGTTGGTATTTGCTGTAAAGGAGTTATTTGGGAAATGAGTATTTTCGGCATTGGCCATGACTGAGCTAAGCGTAGTACTATCAATCGTTTTACGCGGCATGATGCAAAGAGCAAATAAATAAACAGGAGATAAAGAGCAAATTATCACAGACTTGTTAGGGATAAGTGACGCAGATTAGTAAATGCGCAGAGCGAAATTGCTAACTAAACTTACTAAGTAGGAAAGGGCAGAGCGTATGCCTGACTGTATTATTTCAACAAATTCCAAATTTGATCAATTTGAAAATCATGGTCCCTGTGCCTAATGAATGCTATCCCTGAGATAATAAAATTTCTTACCTTTATCTGCGCAATGGTAACGCTCTTCGCATTGCTGTGTGCTACTACTTTAAATTGTATAATTGGCATGTAGCTAATGTGGAAGACTGTTACTCAGCACATATTTGAATGAAATCGAGTATGACGGACAATAGCCGCTTGAGCAAAATAGTTCATCAAAAACGAAATGGATCTGGGAGCTTGTATTGAGCTGTGGTACGTAACACTATGGCGCTAACTTGTATTCTGACTCTTCGAAAATTAATAATGTTCTCAGTTATCACACAACAAACTGATTACACATTAAAAATTAGGTTTACAAAATCATTGGATGTGAGTGGTATACATTGTCTCAATCATCACCTATGAAAACTCGCATTTCATAGGTAACAAAACAATTGTCTATTTACAGTATGGTATCTTGCAAATAAGAAATCGTTACTGCCCGTAGCGAGTAAGCATATATCCAGCACACATCGTATAAAATACTTATTTACACTTTAGAGTGCTCTATGCATCCTTCTACCTAAAGTTTCACTAACACATCTTACTGAATACAGTCAAACACTTTGAACCAGCGATCGCAGTTGAGCAGCGTCACTACTACACAATCCATACTACGTTTGACTATCTCTGGTTCAATATATAATTTTCTTACAAAAATTTACCAAGTGTGCATATGCCTTTCCACAGCAGGCTGTAAACATCTGCTAGTGTCCTTCCTGTTAGTAGGTTAAGTGCAGAGCATGTGTTAGTTGGAATTGAACATGTTTGTGTTTTCATACGTTTGTGAAATACTTTTACACTATAGTTTCATCTTGGCATTTGCTAACATAATCGAGGCCAATTGCTCCACAGGGGAAACAGCAATCATGTTTCTCTGTTAAGGTCTGTGTAAGAGCACAAGGCATGTCTGTGTAGGTGTGTTGGAAAGCAGTTTGGTCGTGTATGACGTCTGAATTAGTCGCCCATAGAGCTTACGAGGGAAGGGGTACGCATACTACCTCTGGCCGCTGGTCGAGAGTTTCTTCTGCTCTGCCTGAAACTCTTACGGTCGTGGCCCGAGTGGTCGCCATGCAGTGCTACCCCGTGGTTTCAGACAAAATGCCGATCACTTGTGGGATTTTTCGCGAGCCCGTGACGTCAGCGGACAGTGGCAGCTGGAAAGTCTCGAATGCTTTTTTATCATCTGTACATGTTCAGTGCGTACCATACCGTCTACAGAGACACACGAAGCTTCATATGGAAGACGGTTTAATGATGTACCTCACTACACAGACTCATCATTTGACCGTTTTATACAAACGAAGTTATAGAGACAAACAGAGTCACTTACAACGTAAGCACATGATAATTTGGAACTTTTTATACAAGCACACCGGCAAAGAAGTGAAGCAATCGCATTCTTGGGTTCGATGAGCTGCATCGACTGAGATAATCATCTGATCCACAACTCTAATAATTAAGACGATGGAATCGCTTTAACTGGAAATTAATCAAATTCAGAAGATACACTGACAGCAAAGAAATACGTGTTTGAAACCAATGCTAAGAAGAATTTAAATTGTAGAACTTTTTACTAATCATTTTTATTGTTTGATGTTAAAATTAATTGTTTTTAAGCATTGTTTGCACTTAATCCAAGATCCTTTAATTCTGATAAGGGAATGAAAAAAGGACGCAAAATCTGATGAGTATAATACAGTATGTGTAACTTTAAATTAAGTAACAATGATGAATGAAGCATAAGAAATTTTCCATTTTGGAAGCTCAATACGTGAATAATTAAACTCTGACTTGCGGGCAAACTATGGAACTTAGAAGCTGCTTTTAAGTACAGTTTTACCGCGTCATTAATATTTCAACAAAAAGTTTTCAGTTTATACTGGTGATGTCACGAGGAACCTATATGACGTCACGGTGTGCACTAGCCGCGAGTGGGAGACGCTCAGAGTTGGAGAAGGGGTCAGTTTTTTGAGGAAGCGACCCAGGGTTTAGCAGGCCTGTAGCCATATTCCACGTGCTCTGTCTTTCTGTTGCTATCTCGTGCTCGATGATCGGATTTTGGGTCCAAAGACCATCGGTTCGGTCGGTGTCTTAGGTGTTTGAAAATATTTTGTATTCTGAATGCACTCTGACAAATCTTGTTCTGCATCTAGACTGTTTTTGGCAATCACAGGACAGAATTATTCAGGCTCTGTTTGGACCTTCATAATTTTGCAGTGCGCCACAACATTTACTGGGGAATGTTTTTTGAATTCCATATCTAATTGACCTACAGGCCCATACATCGTTTTGCCTGATAGCTGGCTATGAGTAAGGACGTTTTTTCGTAATTAGTGGCTGTGAACACAGTTTGGCGTTTTCCAGCTAGTTTATTAGTTTTATTAAATTTATGGTGTGCTGTTATCCATCAGTGCGGGCTTAAACAATTTCCTTTATCGCTGCACAATAGATTGGGCTGATCAGCAGAAAACTGTAACGTTTATTAAATGTACAATATATTTGATTTGGGAAAAGCTAGTTCACATGTAGTTGCGTTAGTCGTTTAAGGCCCGCAGCTATATTTCAACTCTAGCAGTTAGTAGAATTGTCACCAGATGTCAGTATCCATTCTATAGTTTTATTTTAAACTGAAGTAATAAAATCTGTCCTTACACACACAGAAGCACAGCCCTTCATTAAATTCGTTTAATTAAATTTTTTCGCGATAGTTTCTCATCTGGAAAATGGAAGCAACCTGTCAGGTGAAAAATATACAGAGCACAGTAACCGAATAATATGATCTTACGTGAATACTCATTTCTTTACTGCATTCTGTACGTCGTTCCTAACTGCAAAGAGCATGCAGATGAACAGTGGTCTCTTACAGTAGCGAAGATGAACAAATGGCTATAGCCATCAAGGCATGCATTTTAGAGAACGTGTTTATGGACTTGTTTTTTGTAAACATTCTATATAGTCGCACACAGCATGTGGCGCTCATGATATACTCCATGCCCGACTACTAATGTGGCTGTAGAAAATAATGAATTATTTTTGCTCTAGTTATTTTTTAAATGTGATTTTTTCAAGTGATTAAGAACAATGGGACACCACCTGCTTTGTAGCGCATCACTGAAATTTCATTTATATGCAACTTGTTGATACTTGAAAGCAGATATCTTACGAAATCAATATGTCTTTTTGATACCACGCCGACAAAGTTCGATGTAAATATAATTTATTGTTTAATGAAAATGAGTCACTTGAGGTAAAAAACTTGCATATCAGTTTTATGTGTTATGCGAGAGCTTCGAAGATAGATTAGATAAAAATGATATATTGTTCTGGTGGTATAATTTCCTGTATTTTATGAGCCGTTACCTATGTCTGTTAAGAAGGAATTAATTAATGTCAAGCCTTGCCTGGAACTGAAGGCATTTCGAGTAGAAAAACATCTGAAAGCTGAAACATACCGTTAGAAGACTCCATTGGCAGGCTGTGTAGCGATCCAGAGTGGTCCTTCCGAAATATTACAACTCAGGCAGGCCATAAAAATTTTTACCACTTTGGTGTGTCTACTGTTTACCTTGACGTTTCAGTGACACCCGTAATAAGCCATGGTTCTCGCTTGAAACTTCCTGGCAGATTAGAAGTACGTGCCGGACCGAGTCTCGAATTCAGGACCTTTTCCTTTCGCCAGAAAGTGCTCTCACTTATTGAGTGCCTTTGACACACTGTGGCCAGGTCAACAGGCATTTCCGAGAATAGTTCACCCAACCTCCACTTCACGTTCTCTTAAGTTTCAGGCGTCCTGTGGTAACAGCACACTGCATGCTGAAGCATCAGACGTAAATGGAAGTTTGCGAGTTTTCGACGATCACATTATTTATGCAGTTTTTCCTTGTAGTCGTGACAACGTAGTTAAAGATTTAGTGATGATAGCTCCATAGTAAGCTCGCAGCCGAACCACAAAGTCATCCATGCTGCCACTGAGGCAACGATAAACTTATTGCGTCCGTTGCTTTTCCGTTTCACAGCATATCTCTCTCTCTCTCCTTTCATCTTTCTGTGTATTCCACTATGTTCTCTCTGTGATTTTCTCCTACTGAATAGTTTAAAAACGCTGTATCACTCAGTTCAGTACTATCATATTAACTGATTCGGTGATTTTCTCGTGTTTTTAGTTGAGATCTTTCTTAAGTTTACCTTTCGTTTCAGTTTTTGTTTGATTCCTTGTTAGGTCCTTAGTTTCTGTCACTAGTCTGTTAGTAAGCAGAGTGATTAAACGAGAGGCTGTAAGTCCGAGAGGAGTTCATGTCTGGGTGGCGGTCAGAATAAGATGCTGTAACAGCGATGCCAGATTTTATGAGAGTTCACAACATTACCTTGAAATCTATTACACTATCTGTGGGAGGAATAGATAAGGACGAGTATCGTGCAGTGAGAAAAGAGTGTACATTACTCACGTGAGTCTTATAAAACGTTTGTGGAATCTCAAGCAATCATCGAACTCGCTTAATGCTGGACTACGTGGCTTAACGGTGATTCTATAAACACTGTCGATACAGGCCGTTTAGCTTTCCCTTCGATAAATGGGAGATACAAAACACGGTATCGCTACATAAAATCGCTACATAAAGCATCGTGTCGATCGTGTTGCAGTAACAAATATGAATAAATAGGGTGATAAATCCCCATACGACTGCGTCTGCGTTGTGCGGAGTGTCTGTTGACTCTAGACGGGCTGTATAGGGTGTTTAGAGGAAAAAATCGAAGATAGAAACACGTGTCTCGGAACGTCATCCAACGACGCTACATCAACTCGAAGATATAGTTGCCAGCACCTGCTACTAGGCGACCCCTCTGGTAGCAAATGTAAATTCTTTTTGCTGACGGACCATGGGCAGTACGTCTCGCGATGTTGTGTATTATTCAGCGATCGTCACTAATTGCCACGATCACCAGTGAAGAAGAGGGAACTATTTGCTCCATAGGCAGCCCTTCTCGCCAATGAATACGATGCTCTTTTACCTTGGTGGATGACGGTTTAGGTCACTGATTTCCATCTTTTCTCGTGCGTACTGAAAAACATAGATTTTAGAGGTTTTCAGGAGAAAAATAAACTGCAGATGGAAACACGTGTAGTGTAAGCGTCATCCACCAAGGTAACAGATCATCACGTTCATATGACACGATGCCTTTCAACTCACAGGTAGCTTCTTCTTCTGCACTGGCGATCGTGGCAGTTAGTCGAGATCACTGAGTAACAAACAACATAGAGAGGCCGCCCGCCTATGGTCCGTTAACGTACAAAGTAACGCCTACTGGTAGGTGGTTGCGTCGTTGGATGACGTTTCCGAACACGGTTCCCATTCTAGATTTGTTTCAAATTGGAATATGTCGCGTATTCATGATATTTATACTGCTGAAGCAAGGGAGTAGCTACTGTCAGGATACACAATGCTTGAAAACAAACAGCAAGGAGCAGACAGACTGCAAATGGCGAGGTGGAAGTAAGGCAATTGGGTACACCTAAGATGAAATTTCCAGCTCCAGTATTTTCCTTACTATCGTGTGTAATTTCACCTAAATTTTGAAAGGATTTGGTGAGGTTAAGATAATGTATTTCTGTGTTCATTAAGCCCATCAATCTGCTCTTCGCTGTTGGAGCGGTCAGACAAGACGCTCTAAATCTTATCACAAGCTATACTTTAGTCGCAGGTGGTATGTCGTTTCACTTTATTTTCGATGTTGGGAATCAGATCATCAGTACTTTCGTGGGCTGAAAGGTTTTCAGATCGTCCCAGTCTCTCAGGATCCGTCTTTGTAAACTTTCTGGGGAGATCTCTATGTGCAGAAAAAAATACGCCAACGAAAACAAACAGCATCGCTTGACGAAAAAGAAAAATATAGCAGCAGTAGTAGGAAATCGACAAGTGACTACAAGACGGCTGAAATGTACAAGTCGGGTGGGAAAAAGTAAATCCTGCGAATGCTACATTTTACCGCGTTTAATATTTTTCACATCTTGTGCCATCAACATCTACGTGGAAATTACTTTCAGAATTGATTATAGATCCAAAAAGTGGCACCGAAAAATAAGAGGTAATGCGGTGTATTTGGTTGGTTTGGTTGTTTGGGGGAAGAGACTAGACAGCGAGGTCATCGGTCTCGTCGGATTAGGGAAGAACGGGGAAGGAAGTCGGCCGTGCCCTTTGAAAGGAACCATCCCGGCGTTTGCCTGGAGCGATTTAGGGAAATCACGGAAAACCTAAATCAGGATGGCCGGACGCGGGATTGAACCGTCCAGTGTCTAATGAGGTGTATTTCAGCAATATTTTGTCTCCACTCTAGCAGGCATACGTTCAATCAGTTGCTGAAAAGTTTCTTGGGGAATAGCAGCCCATTCTTCATGGAGTGCTGCACTGAAGAGAGGTGTCAATGTCGGTCGGTGAGTCCTGGCATGGAGCCGGCGTTCCAAAACATCCCAAAGGTTTTCTATAGGATTCATGTCAGGACTCTGTGTAGGCCAACTAACTCCACACATCGTGTTTCCACTGTTCAACCGTCCAATGTTTACGCTCCTTACCCCAAGCAAAGCTTCTTTGGCATTTTCCGGCGCGATGTGTTGCTTATGAGCAGCCGATTGTCCCTGAAATCCCCGTTTTCTCACCTACCGTCTAACGGTCATAGTATTTGCAGTGGATCTTGACGCCGTTTGCAATTCCTGTGTGATGATCTGGATAGATGTCTGCCTATTACACATTATCACTCTCTTCAATTGTCGGTGGTCTCTGTCAGTCCGCAGAAGAGGTCGGCCTCTACGCTTTTCTGCTGTACGTGTCCCTTCACATTTCCACTTCACTATCACATCGGAAACAGTGGGCCTTGGGACGTTTAGAAGTGTGGAAATCTCGCGTACAGACGTATGTGGCAAGTGACACCCTATGACCAGACCACGTTTGAAGACCGTAAGTTGCGCGCCCCATTCTGCGCTCTCACGATGTCTAGTGACTACTGATAGGGAGTACCTGACAGTAAGTGATATCACAATGCACCTAATACGAAAAACGTTTATTACTTCGTATCACGTGTCACTGTTGGAAGTTAGCATTTTGAGTGCTACGTACACGTCTTCGTAGGGTATTTCCAGCGCCACAGAGAAACGTACGTAGTTCCATTTTAAAATAATGATTTCATCATTCGGCAGATGTAAACGTCGAGATTTACACTCACGTTTTATTAGAAAAAAAGACCTTGAACTACTAGGAGTAGGAAGTTCATAATCATAGGACGTGTATATTTGCTTCTTATGTAGCAATAATTAGCGCTTCACCCATGTCGGTCAGTGGGATCGAGCAGACGTACAGGATGCCTCGCAGACATAAGCGTGAACCGTACTCTCAAATCAGTGACTGTGAAAGTGGGCTACTCGTTTGGGACGAAGTGTTTCGCCAGTGCAATGGCAGTGTGCAGAGTGGTTTACGGAAGGCCATAGAGGACGTCGAGGAGGGGCAGCTCGCACCCCACCTCAACTCTACCCCCCCCCCCACCCCCACCCCCCTCCCAAGAAAATCAACACCTCATCCGATCGACACTGAAGTACGAATCTGCCTCCTCCTCGGCTCTGGTGCAACAGTGGTATAGTGTAACACATCGTACACTATCATACGTGACGCCCACCTGACTAGCCACGCGGTCTAACGCGCTCCTTCCCGAGAGGGAAGGCGTGCCAGTCCCCGGCACGAATCCGCCCAGAGGATTAGTGTGAATGTTCGCTGTGCGGGCGAGCCTGTGGATGGTTTTTAAGACGATTGTACAACTGCTTCGGCGATTGCGGGCTGGTTCCCCTTATTCCGTCTCAGTTCACTGTGTCGGCGATTGCTGCACAAACACTGTCTCCACATACGCGTACACCGTAATTACTCTACCACGCAAACATTGGGGGCTACTCTCGTCAGCTATGGATCCTAGACACGCATAATTACACAGCTGAAAATGACATCGCCGACGGATAAGGCGTCATGCATGAAGGGATGCAGGTGATTCGCAGCTATCAGCGTGTCTTAGGTTACCACCACATTTCCCACGCTAGCGCAGTAGAATGTCTCTCACGGCATAATACTGCTCGCACCAGCCTGGATCCGTGGCGCGCCTCACGTTCGAGCTGCCGTTCACCTCGAGGAGACGACCATCGACTTAGTGTAGCAAAAACATATTTCATATTTACTTATCATTTGACAGTTAGTATATGCTTTGGTTAAATGTTTGTAAATAAATAAAAGGGTATTTTGAAGTTATATTTAAAGTTACAGAGTTTACTCGAATTAACATGAACTATAACTTTCCCTCAGAATTGTCGTACATAATAAAAATTACATTTGCACACAATATTTAAATTACCTAACATTTACTCATTGTTTTTCTTATGAAGTAGTTTTAGGTAACAGAGGAGATGTGAAGCTATTTAGAATACTCAAAACGTGAGTGATAGTTCGCCCTGCATACCAATTGGTAGATATTGTTTAAAAAATGAGATATTTACAGTAGAATACTTGCTTCGCAAGTGTTTGCAGAAATTAAACTCAATTCGATTTATCTTTCTCCTAAAGTGTGCTCTCACCATTAAATCTTCTGATAAATCATCCGTTATCCGTAATCAATAAAGGGCTGCATCTCAACCAAAGCTCCACTAGTTAAACCTTGCAAATAATTCGCATACTATGCTGATCATTCAACGATAGATAATAAATGTAGTATCGGAGAAATAAGTAAGTGCAACTATTTATTAATAAAACATAATATATTTGGAATAGTAGTAATAAAGTTTAGTCTCACTGTAAAAAGTCGACATCTTGTACAATAGTATTAATAGTCATAACAAATAATACCTTTATTAGGAATTGTTGTCTTATCATCAGGAAAGCCATGGATTGATCAGAAAGTGTGAGAGTAATGCGGGGTATGAGCACAGTTTTATAGGAGTCAATAAATTTATCAGTGGTTATGTACTCGTGTGAGTGATGTACCATTAATCTTCCACCATTTTTTAATGCAAGATGATCTTTAATATTTCAAAGTAATATAATGATTTTTTCTTTATAAACAACTGATGAGGGTATTAAAGAGTTAAAAAATTGAATGTTGTTTATTTCTTCAAGTTGGACAAATTCAAAAGTTTGGTGAACCATGGCCTCTCTAGGTTACAAACTGGAAATGTCATATTCATTAACTATTTGACAATCAGTATTTTTGGACAAAGAATCGCCTAATAACAGAATTGCGAAACATTCTGTTCATTGATTTGTGTGGCATTTGATATGATGGTGATAAACTATCGTAATTACAATAACAGTCTGTAGGAATTTTGATGCAGATTAATGGTACTAATTTAGAAGAAGTGTAATGTAGCGTTGCAAACGCTGTAAAATAATAACGACTTAATAGTTACAAATAGATCAAGCTAGAGATTAAGTTTTTAAAGTAAACGGTACTTACTGGTGATGATGGACGTTGATGTAATTTAGTTTATTTCCGCAGTACACAATATTTTCTTAACGGATGTAGGGGACTCCCTTGCTGCCGGCCGCAGCTGCCGAGCGGTTCTAGCCGCTTCAGTCTGGTACCGCGCGACCGCTATGGTCGCAGGTTCGGATCCTGCCTCGGGCATGGGTGTGTGTGATGTCCTTAGGTTAGTTAGGTTTAAGTATTTCTAAGTTCTAGGGCACTGATGACCTCAGATTTTAGTCCCATAGTGCTCAGGGCCATTTTTGAACTCCCTCGCTGTTCTGTATGATAATATAATTACGTTGTCAGTAGATGGCTACTTCAAAATTCTTTGCATTGACTTGTATGACCGAGATGGCGTGACAGACTTTACTTGCGTAAGGACTCCAAACAGTTGTAAATCTGTCATGCATGTTAGTATAACAGATTCACAACAAATGACACCTTCTACATAGGCCATATAAAATTGTTTTCAAAATAAAAGTTTTGGCGAAAACAGTAACATTTAACCAGCTAGGTTTTTCCTGATTAGTGGTGAGCAAAATGACGTCTCAATCATTTATTTTCAGTAATAAATACGGGACATACGGTGTATATACATTCTCTGTGTGGCATGTCTGCCTCCACTCTGAGAAAACGAAACACACGGTGTCTCTGTTCGACTGACTCCGTCGCTCGCTCATGCTCTAATCAGTCACATACCCTCTGGCAGCAAATGAATAAGTGTCACCCATGTGTTTAGGCATGCAAAGATACTTTTAGTGGCAAACACACCAAACAAACAGATATATGTAATGAGATATTCATTTTTCGTTACCATTTCTTATGATGTGTTCATCTTTCTCTTTTCAAACCGGTAATACCACTGAAATTCGCGCTTGGTAATATCTTACGACAATAAATTGTCCATCACTGAGGATCACTTATGGCCAGCATGGGAAATGCAATACAATAAGGCGATCAGCGCCCACGAATGCACAGTTCTCCTGAATTCCACGACGGCCGCTGATCCATTTCACAGATTCCAGACTGCTCCTGGACTTCCAAGAGCACGACCCTTTCAGGAGAATTAGAGTATCGCTACACCCTCATTCTCTGTCTGGGGAAAGCCTCCTCCTCATATAATAGAAAGCAGGCCCAGGCGTTCACAATAGCGGATAGGACGAACACATTGTTGAAAGGGAAGCGATATGCTACACTTTGTACAGGTTTCATTTCCTTCATGAGAGAAAAAAAATATTTCCGTGTACCTTGAAAATCTTTTCTCCACGAACGTAATGGCATTGTAGTAATCATTTTATGCTGCTGTAATACTTGCCCTTGAGCAGAATGAAATTTTGTAACTTAATCATTTACAGTCCCATTTATAATGGCACAATATCTGGTGTCACTCAATGTGGGGTCCCCGCTTATCACAATTCACGTTGAACACGATTACTTTGAACAATGACTTGCAGATAAAACAATAAATATGTGTCTCGCACGGCGAAATATATTCGAAAAAATTATGAAGCTAATCTTCAATTATGTCAAGTTCATGCAGAAACGCTTAATAATTATAACGTCCTCCATTCGATGAGTCATAATAAGTTATTTCAGTGTACCGTTGTATCATTTAGAAAACTGATGTTCGTGTTTCTGGATGTGTTTATGTGCGTGTGTGTGTGCGCGCGAGCGCGAGCGCACGCTGCAAAGCAAAAAGCGAACGTGGTACATGATCACCTGCACAACCACGGTAGTTGACATCATGCAAGGTAAGGTTAAAAGTTTTCAGACGTTCGTAAACTGTCAAGTACAGCTAAGAAAGACAAGAGGAAAAATAAAATATATTCACTATAATACGTGGTTGAAGACCACTTACCAAAAACATAGATGAGCCAACCACATCAATAACTCATTAAAAATGTCGCTCGGAAATTTTAGGGAACAGTTAGGACTATTTACAAAACTATAAAAACACCTTTCAGAAAAACTGGAGGAGAAATCAGTCGGAAAACGAGCTGGTGCCCCATGCTTAGAGAATAAAACGCAGTCTAGTAAAATGTGGTGGACTGTGATCTGTACGCCACAACCACAACAATTGGAGGGTCCTCCAATGGGAACAAACAGCCACCTTACGCCAAAGGTCGGTTGCAGATGCGAAGACGAGTAAGGAGGACCTCATCCCTCCAACGTGCCTGGAAACATACGCTACGGCCGCATTGTACTCTTTACTAAATGCAGCTTGGTATCGGTCACTACCACCAACTCTTCTTCCCGTCGATGAATGACACGGTACCTCAAAGTGAGACGATAGAAGATAGAGGTATGGTACACTGAAATAACTGTGGATCACGATACGCCTCCTTAGCTACTACAACGATCTTTTCATTCCCCGTATCGTACATGTGCCTTGGCACCCAGTCTTTGAAGCAGGGAGTCGTAGATATTGCGGACTACAGTATATACTGGGTAAAAGCGTTGTAGAGTGTGAAAGGCACTCAGGGAATCGTCCCGTCTGATACAAACCTATGTAGACTGCGCATAGCTCCACTACGAGGAATGTAAAGTCTTGATGCAGTCGGATCTTGAGAACATCATCAGGAAAAACAACATAGCAACTAACAGAGTGCCCATTGTTAGACCCCCTCTTAAAAGAGCTACAGAGGTTTGAGGCCCAGTAAAAAGTCATAAAAACATATGTAGGGGTGCAACCTCTTCTGTATTGCACTAAAACGTTCTGGGCCTCTGCATAACCAGGGTGGCAAGAGCCTGAAATTCAGGACCTGGGGATATACTTGCTCCACATCGTCTCCAGCATACCCTGCATAAGGATGCCGAACGGCCTTGTTGACAGTGAACAGTTGGAGAAAATGTGTTCCAGAGACGGAGTAGTAACAGTATGTTATGTAGGTGAATTCGAAACCGCGAGGAACTAACATGCCTGACGTACCATGAGGAGCTGCCGCCAGATGGACAGTGACATTTCCTCAAAGTCATCACTGGGCAGCCTATTCCCCTCGCGATGGATGGTGTCAAAGATCTTCAGGTAAGAGGGCTTCTCTGAGTCATAGATTGTGTACCTGTAGTCTAGCTGCGATAGCCCGGAAGCCCAACTGTGGCTAAGGCACTTCACTATGGTCATTCGTTTCTGGATTCTGGCTTTCAGGTCTCTCGTAACCACGAAAGTTTGAAATAAAAAATGAGGTCGAATCACGTCACTATTTCACTGTGTCTTTAGAATGTACACTGGTATCCCTGATGTGCAAATCAAGTAAATCAAACATACGTTGAAAATAAACACACACGCACATAGTTGTAATAAATTCAACCCACTTCTCTAACCCCTGCACAGTAAGTTGGAACTCACAAGTCGCTGTTGTAATATCCGAGGAGAACACAAAACTGAAAATTCTTCCACTATTAAGAGACATTGTACAGGACAAATTAGCACAGCCGCGATACTATTTCTAGCTATGGCAAAGTGGTTAACACTTGAAACGCTGGCCTGAGGAACACCATTCTCCTGCTCTTAACGACCTGGCAGCACATCAAGAACTAGGAAATGGAAAAAATGCTTAGGTAGAATAGACTGTATCGAGATGGGGTGCTCACCATGAAAGCTCCATTGGTGGAACTGCCTTAGAAAACAGTGCCTCCAAATAGTGTAGTTCATCTTACTACTGTCAAAGAATATACTGTGACAGTGACTTTTACATAGGAAAGCTGGCCACATAGTCGCCTCCAGTAGGGTCAGGCTGTTCACACTAGACCTAAATCACCTGAAGCCACACTCAGAGCGAATAAGCGATTGCCTGCTGTCAATCATCCATACTTGACGATAGTTAACCATACGTTACGGGCTCTTTGCTACACAGTTCGTTAATGCGACGCTCCGTTAACTTCTGGGACACGTTTGGTCGTTACCTGGCTTTGGGAGAGGTAGATGAGTTGGGTAAGTGGCCTCACTGATGTATCAAATTACAACATTCAAGGAAGATTGCCTTTGATGCCGATGCCATATTTCGACGCAAGCCGTCCTAGACTTAGTCTTTACCGGTTGCAGTGTGACGAGCCTCAAATAGTGACGAATTCAGCTCCCACGTGTTTGAAGGGACACTAGTAAAGCACATGGATGTTAAATCTGTCGTACATCCAACCCTTCTATTCCAGTCTGGCAGCTTACAGTATTGTGAAGTACAATCCTAACAGGACTGTAAAGAATACTTGAATTCTGTAAGTCTGTGGTGGGCTCATGTTATAGTTTGCAAAATGGTCATCATCTGGGCAATGTTTCTGGATGTGATTTGCAGACACTCTTGTTTCAGCACTGCTGCTATAGCTAATCGTCTGTGTTTACTGGATATCTATCCTCCTAATGACTTTCCATACTTTTGTAGAACATAGGGAACGCTTGGTGGATTTCAGGAGCGTTTCCGTAATTTTATCTGGCATTCCTTGATCACATGTCGAGCGTCTCTCGCGCCTCGAAAGGCTGCGAGGCAGCATTTAAACATATGTAGAGCCGGAAGTGTGACCCAGCTTGCTGAGCAGCACTTGTACACCAACGTACAGGTTGCCTCCTAAGATAACCCGATGACTTTGGGGTGGACAAGGCAGTTTCATGGTGGATTTACTCACGTAGTTTCGTCCACCAATTCCTGGTCTCTGCCTCATGTTCACAGTTATCTGGCTGAACTGTGTCGCGACAGCTCTGCTGTTCATCCATGCTGGTGACTTCCTTTCCGGTAGCGCTCCACCCGGAAGGTGGCTCCTCAGTGAGAAGTGATTACTGAATGGAAGTTTTCAGTTGTTTCCTACTGAGCAGAATCTGTGAGAGGCGGAGAGCAGAAAGAAAGATTCGTGGGTGATGACACCCTCGAAGCAATTGAGAAAATATGAGTCTCTTCCAAGTTATACCCCACGGGACGTTGAGTTCCGTCCTTATAGTACATTACCGGCAATGTAGTCACCCCGTGGCGGTGTTGTCGTACAGTGTCTGAGAGACTCAGTCTGTTGAATTCTTTGCAGGTAAATGCAATGAGCAGACCCACATGAACTTAACGGCTGCTGCACGTACATCAATCAGTAACAGAGTTTCTCTGCCTCGTGATGACTGGGTGTTGTGTGATGTCCTTAGGTTAGTTAGGTTTAAGTAGTTCTAAGTTCTAGGGGACTGATGACCATAGATGTTAAGTCCCATAGTGCTCAGAGCCAGTAACAGAGGACCAGTGCGCGTCATTGACACACTTTACAACCCCTCCTTCTGTTCGTTCCCCATTCAGGTCATCCTTACGGTGGTGGGGGGCGGGGGGGGGGGGGGGATAAACCTGTAGCACAGGGTTATCACTGCCTTGAAACGTGTTTTCTGTAAACACAACCACATTGGGTATGACTGCGATAGTAGTTTCAGTTCCTCCACATAGAGTGCAAATCCTAATCATGTTTCGCTGTAGTATGGGAGTGAGTTACCAAATGGGATGCATTTTCACGCTGTATCTGCACCGGAGTGGAAAGCCTGCAATGCGAGATGGTTGCCCTTTGCGGACTTCTGATGACGTTGCTTCTGAAGCAGAGATAGTAGAATCCTCAAACCGAATGACATCGGCTTTGTCTGACGGTTTACTGCTTGATTTTGCCTGCAGTGGAAATTTCTCGTTATGCATTTTTGCCCTGGGAAGGCTTTATTGAAACTACAGGAGCAGCAGTGCTTGATTGTGTACCATACTCCGATTCAGCAGGGGCCAGGAGCTCAGCAGAGTTAGCATCTGTGGCTTTTTCTGATGTTTGCAGGTATCTACAGGCTTCAAAAAAATGCAGTTTTACATGCACACTGAAAGACGGAAGTATTAGTGCTGACACTGGCTACCTCCGATTGTGCAGAGGTATTTGCTGTAGGAATACTCTCTTTAACAACTGAAGCAAAAGGTTTATTGAATGTGGTAGGCTGCATTGCCTTGTAGGTTCTTTTGGACTCACCATTATTTGCATCTCTTGTGTCTTCCATACTTCAAGGAAGATACTGCAGTCGACACTCCAAGCACGGTTATCTCGAGCGCAATTAAAACACTTTGGGCGAGCTTCTTCATGAGTGGCCTTACCACAATTCTCACAAGTAGTATCGTCCTTAAAAGCGAGAGTAACGTGCTCTTAGCGGTGACAGTTAGACCTGGGTGCTGTGTTGGAGACATAAGGCAGCACACTTAGGCGAAAGAAACCTATCTTGAAATGCTCTGGAAATTTAATATTCTTAAAGATAAGTATGAACGGGTGAGACCTGATCAGATCGCCATCCACCCTCTTCATTATACACTGATGTGCCAAAATAATGTGATACCTAATAATACCGTGTCAGACCTCCTTTTTCCCGGCATAGGGCAGCAGCTCATCGTGGCATGGACTTACAGGTCCCCTGCAGAAATACTGAGCCATGCTGACCCTGTAGCCGTCTACAATTGCGAAGCTGTATGGGAGCAGACGTTTGTGTACTCTCGATTATGTTCTATCTTTCTCTCGAATTGTCCAGAAAGTTCTTCAAACCAGTCACCAACAATTGTGGCCCGGTGAAATGGTTGATTATCTTCCCTGAAATTTCCATCGTTGTTTGGTTCCACGAAATGCATAAATGGCAGAAAATGGCCTCCAAGTAGCCAAACATATTTCCTGTTAATGATCGCTACAACTGGACGAGAGAATACAGTCCATTCCATGTTAACACAGCCCACATCACTAAGTGGCCAACACCAGTTGGCACAATGCCTTATTGAAAACCTCGGTCCAGCGCTTCCTGGGGGTGGGGAGGGTAGGAGAGGGGGGTGGGGGGAGGGGGGAAGAGAATTCCAAACTCTAACGCTACCATCAGCTCTTACCAATTGAAATCTCCTGTTATCAAAGATGCTTGCATCGATCGTCTGCTGCCATAACACATTAACACGAAATTTCGATGCACTGTGCTAAAGGATAAGATCGTCGTACGCACCAAATCGATTTGTGCCGATATCTCACGCAGTGTTGCTTGTCTGTTAGCACTGACGATCCAAACGTTGCTGCTCACGGTCATTAACTGCAAACCGTCGGCCACTGCGTTGTCTGCGGTGAGATATAATGCATGAAATTTTGTACTGTCGGCAGACTCTTGACACTGTGGATATCGGAATATTGGAGTCCCTAACGATTCCCAAAATGGAATGGCCGATGTGTGTAGTCCCACCTAATATCCCATCTTCAAAACCTGTTATTTCCCTTCTCACGTGAATCACGTGACTGCAAATGACAGCTCTGCTAGTGCACTGCGCCTTTATACCTTGTGTACGTGATTCTACAGCCATCTGTAAATGTGCATACTTCTATCCCATTGCTTTCGTTACTTAAGTGTATTTTGCACATCGAAAGTGCCTTCTTGGGCTCACTCACGGTTCAGGTTGGCTTTCGAAAATCTGCCAGGTCTCCCCTTGACACAGTACCTTCGCTCTAGCGGAAGATGTACGGCAGCTTACTGTCAGTTTCGATTGCGTATTCCCTGAAGCATTTAGAATCTAGGAGGTTCATTACTTCTTGGGACCCAGAAATTTCTACGATAGTGTTCTATTGCACAACCACCTGACAGATTTTAAAGTGCCAGGAATGCTGTCTAAACCATTTTGAATAAAGAAACCTAAAAATTTATCAAAACTGCACTCTTTCATTTTAACTATTGAAAACACGTTCTGAGAGGCAGCATAGACTATTAATGCAAGAACTCTGAAAAACCAGTGATCCAAGAGATTGGCTAAATGAACCCTGTTGTTGGACTGGGTGTTAACATCCACCAGTGATTAACCCATTCCGCTGGGACTCGAAGAATTCAATTTTTATGATTTAGTCTCTGCTCCACACATAAACCCAAAACTTTTTGGAACCATGTACTTCCATTTCCCATATACTGTATGTCAATTCATCCTTAAACAGCACTTACAAATGCCTTGTTTTTATGTACCATTAGTCCATACATCAATTTTTCCTGGAACACTACTGCTCCAACAACATAATACCTACTAACAGAAGCGGTGCCGCAAAGTAACTGAATTATCTGGATAGTACAGCACTTTAGTATAAGCTCCTTCTCAAAGCTTAAATTTCTTATTACATTCAACTACCATCCTTACTCAACAAGAGAAACAGGTTAGGTCAATTTAAACTGTAATAACATATAATTTTCCTATAAAATCTCCATAATCCAGAAAATAATTTTAGCTATTTTCTATTCTTAATGCAATGGTAACTTACCCTCATTTTCACTTTCTTAGTCAGTAAAACCTCTGATGTTAATTGATATCCCAAGAATGTGAGTTCTGCCTTCACAAACCTAGATTACTTAGCTTAAGGGTCAGTTCCACTCTATACAATATTTTGAAATCATCAACAGCTGACAATATTAACACCACGTTTTGCTGGTGACCAATATGATATCAACAAACACAGTTTTCTCAGTAATTCAGACACAAGGCCACTATTAAATACCCTGATGAAATCAGCCACTGATATTGACACTCCAAATGGAACTACCTTAAACATATAAGTACTTTCTCCAAATAGAGAAGATGTATATTTCCCGATCTCTGCAGCTAGAGATACCTGCCTGAACCTGAAAGCTAAATTTACAGTAGACCTATTCTATACATTTTCAAAATTTTGCATTAATTCATTCATTTTCGCTGTTTGGTTATTCCCTTTTAGAATTATTTTATTCAGTTTCATGTAATTCAGTACAATCGCTATTGACCCATACATATTTTTAACGATACCATTAGGACTGGTATATTCACTCCAGACTAGTTCCATAACCATCAATTCCAGCATCTTTTTATTCTGGGCCTGACTGCTTATTTGTCTGTCATGTCAACATGAAAAGGTTTTACTGTAATCACTGCTGGAGTACCATTTTTAAGAACATTTCCAATTATCTGCCTCTCCATGTTTATCAGAGAACATGTTTTTAAAATTACATGATAGCTCAAAAGGCTGCGACCTATCTTCCTCTGACAAATGACGTGCAATATCCAATTTGCATCTGTGGAGCACACCTCTTCACTTTCTTCACTTGCACTCTGTAGGTGCCCGTTACTCCACCCCCTAAACTACCCATCCATTAAATCTCTATTAAATCTTATTCATTTTCTATAACTCAGTTTCAAATTCGTGATTCATCTTCCTTACAGCAATGTTGCTGTCATATTTATACAGAAATGCGTTATTGTAATAAAATTCAGTACCAGACCAGGAAAAAAAGCAACCTATATTGAAACTATGTATTTAAATACATAGATATTATACTTTTAATTGGCTTGTTTCACCTTTCAATTGCTGCAGTTATTATAGCTCAAGTTACAAGTATCTCTAAGAAATCCTTGATTCTCATTTGCTGCCTGAATCATTCTCACACAGCCGATGAGTTAGGTAGAAAATCTAGAAGTTCTATGTTTTGTATTTCCCCTGCCACTAGAGTAATAACTAATTTACCTTACTCAACAGCTGCCCTCTTTCATTTAGTTCCTTCCACTAAATCAGCATCTATTTCCAACCTACTTTCCAGTAAATATACCATTATAGATATATTCCATTGTTCGGTTTCTTCAGCCCTCAAACCATTTCAGTAAATATATCCCAACTCCTTACTTGCCATTTCATTCTTCAAGCTTCCTAGCAACCTTACAGTTTACCTTCTCCTTTTCCTGTGGAACAAACTTCCATGAAAACTTGTAGCTGATGTCATTGATAACACTTTTTTAGCTCAATTAACCTCTGCCACATTCATCAGTTCATTACTACCACAGTAAAAATCGCCATTTACACCCATTGGTACATGTACAGCATTAATATTGACTTTCTTGAGTAATGCACCATAACCACTCATATCATCACCAATTGCATGTTCTTCAGTTTTAGCAGGATCATATTTGAAGAGCACAGAGCACCGTCCACCTTTGCACTATTAACAGCGTCAGAACCTGCTAAGCTTTGAGCAGGCTCACACGCATTACCATTCAAATAGCTCCCATCAACATTAATCTGTGCCTCCAAATACATTGTACACTTAGTAATAATATCTCTGCCGTTAATTTCATAGCATTCAGCTCCATACCAATATCTGTTTCCACTTCTTCCAGAGCAAGTGACTTTGTTTCAGACAAATTATTAATACATCACTACTTTACTTGTCTTGTACGTCGACCACCGTATTGCTCTTATGTAACTACCTAACATAACAATTGGATACATCATTGTTGTAATTATTTTTGTTGCATTTATTATGCATTTGTTTACTGCAGCCACCTTCCACCTCTTTCCATTGTCGACAGTAACGCTTACTATGCATATACACATTCCTCTCCTTTCTTTCTCATAATAGGTATTCTGCCTATTACAACCCTATCTGGTCCTGTTCTTTGGATATTCATTAATCCCTCTGGTGACCTTAAATGAGGCACCAATTACTTTTCGGAGTTCCAGTACTGAAAGGTGGCACCTTCCTCACATATTGGCCTTTACCTTTTATCATCCCTCTCTGTAGAAAATTATCTCTTCCGCCTTCATAAAATATTTATTATTCCAATGTATTTTGTTTCCCCTCAATGACTCAAAATTTCTTCATACTCCCTGTTCCCTCTTATATCCCAGACCACTTAGAAAATCTACTTACAATCTCAACTACTTAGCTTTCACTTACTGTTTATTAAAGAACATAATTTCGGAAGTTTAGTAACCAACAAACTATTCAGCAAGATAATTAGCCCATGAATGAGTTCACCATCAAATTGCCTTTTCACTGACTTAACTTTTGCAACCTCTCTCATACCAGCAACAAAAGTGTCTTTACATGCAGCCAAGAAATCTATAGCACTGCTTTTACTATCTCGAAGGTGAGGTTTAGTGCATAGTGCTTGTGCAATGGGATGCCCCACCAGCAAGTAAGATACGTACTTGCCCAGTTGTTGCAGTATTTAATGTCTGAATTAATTTATTTACCCTCCTTCCAGCGATATTTTCCTCTCTTCCAACTTGTTATTCCAAACACCGCTACAAAATTCTCATATATTTACAATCATAGATTTTACTCCTTGTTAGTCAGTAATACTTCTATATCTCTGCTCTAATGACTCAGTTTGCCTCCCAAAGATGACGTCTTTATCTTCCACCTAGACCACAAATCGCTTATCTACTTCACCCACCTTGCTGTTAATCCCCTCTATCATCTTAACACTGTTATGTATTTTCTTTCCACTTTTGGTGAAACTACACTCAAACCGATCAAGTTTCCCACATACTGCACTTATTATACTCTGAAGCTGTCATTTTACTTCTCCAATACTAATGCCAGATTCATATTTTATCTTCTCCTTGAATGCAGTCATAAAGTTTAGAGAAATGAAGCTTAGTCTCCTGTGATCCACCGGCTCTCCGTTTCTGTTTCTTCCCTTCACATTCTTGAGCTACAGGTATAAGTATATACACCGTCTGACCCACAATCAGTCAACAGTTTCTTTGCTTTATTGACCATGGCTAACGATCATAAACACATGTTTACAATGTAGTCCGTGGCTGTACTTAAATTTGCACCTCTGATGCACTGATTCCGTTGTGACGCTGTACTGATACCGATTCCACTGCTAACACGCCGTAGATGGACAGTCGTTGCTGTGAGGCCAGCTGCATAGATATGCCACTGCACGAAGACACTGCCCTCGTTGTTTTGAGACTGCATGGCGACGCTGCTAATTGCCACATCGTGTACACTACTGATTGCTGCAATGAGATGCTGCCCATTGCTTTCTACATCAACTGCCTACTTCGGCGTAGAAGCTTTGCCTGCTGCCATATCCACTTCGTCGATCTGCTCGGTGACACTTCCAACTGCATCAGAACTGCAGGCGATGCCACACTTGTACGCTGCTCATTCGCTGTGGAGTAACAGTAATTATGCTCGACATAGCTAAGATGGATACGCGCACACTGCTGCATCCCCTGCCGGTGCTACTAATACGCCCTCTGGCGCCCGACTACTGCACTATAGTCACTTCTACTGCTGCTGCTGCCATACTGCGTCCAGCTCTCGGGCCCCTACGCTAACTGTGTTCTATTAAGATCAGGAAAATGTTACGGGGACTACCAATTAAATGGCTCTGAGCACTATGCGACTTAACTTCTGAGGTCATCAGTCGCCTAGAACTTAGAACTAATCAAACCTAACTAACCTAAGGACATCACACACATCCATGCCCGAGGCAGGATTCGAACCTGCGACCGTAGCGGTCGCTCGCTTCCAGACTGTAGCGCCTAGAACCACACGGCCACACCGGTCGGCTACCAATTAAATATAACAAATCGAATAGCAAAGGTAGTCAAATACCAGGCGAGCCAATCAGATTGCCACTGAACTATCATGTGGTCACTGTTTATTTCGTACCTGAATCAGTTAACTAGGTTATGATGGGACAAATTTGACAGCTTGAAGTGGACATAGCATGATCTAAGATTTTAGCTTGGCTCGCTTAAGTGAACAGGAGCTGCTCGCCAACGGTCGGTTTAAAACCCAAATACTAAAACAAACATTTGTTAGCAGAAATAGCACAAACAAAGTCACTAAATAAAAATTGTAATACACAAATAACTAAAAAAGGGCGAAATATTTGCATGATATCCCAAATGGAAATCGGGTTCAGTCAAATTATTTCAGACTGTAGTCAAATATATATTTCTTGCATATTGACAAATTAGTTGAAGAAAATTTTAACCAATATTACAAAACACAGTTACTCTTACAAAGGTTGGTTGGTTGGTTTGGGGAAGGAGACCAGACAGCGTGGTCATCGGTCTCATCGGATTAGGGAAGGATGGGGAAGGAAGTCGGCCATGCCCTTTCAGAGGAACCATCCCGGCATTTGCCTGGAGCGATTTAGGGAAATCACGGAAAACCTAAATCAGGATTGCCGGACGCGGGATTGAACCGTCGTCCTCCCGAATGCGAGTCCAGTGTCTAACCACTGCGCCACCCCGCTCGGTTCTTACAAAGAAGAACACATACACACAGTAACAGTAAGGTCCTAAGCGACTCTGGCGTCACAGTTCCTCTTTTACACCACAAACGAAACGAAGTGTTCGTACACATTTTTCCTGGGAGATCCCACTTGAAGTTTATCAACAGTCTGGTCCAAGATGAAGACGAGATGAAATGATTAGGACAAAAAGTGTCTCTGAGTGCACAAAATCTCTGCCCCAACGAGGAATTGAGCGTGGAATTCCGCAACTATAAGTAGCAACTCCAACGACTACACCATGTGCTGTGGGACTTTCGAGCACAGTTATTACACAGGCTCCTTGACCATTCGATGATTTCCATCCTTACCTTCTTTTGAAATTCCTTTTCCAGTGCTTGACGTTTTAGCTTTGTATTGTAGACGGCAGGTGTACCGTTTACAATATGTTGCCAAATTACTGAAACGTCCACTGTATCAAGGTTTGCCTCACGAATGGCAGTCGTATCTTAGGCCGTGTCCTAAGCTTGCTCTCTGCATGTGTAATACACACAGCGTCGTAGATACAGGCACTAAGGTTGATACCGAATTGTTTGATTCCCGGAATGAATTCGACACCTTTCCACACTGTCCTTTAGCAAAAAAAGTATGAGCTTAAAAAAGATCGGACAAGTTTTGTGACGTGATGCAGAACTTCCTGGTAGACAGAATTGAACCCGTTGTTCCTACAGGAACAAGATCAAAAAATTTGAAATCATTCTCAGGTGTACTATAAGAGAGTGTGTTGACCCGGCTACTGCTTATACCTTAGGCTAACAATGGAGTGGATAACGTTAGAGGCGCCGTGAGGCTATTTGTTTATACCTGCCGTGAACAGCCTCTGGTGACTCACGGGCATGATGCACATACACTACTGGCCATTAAAATTGCTACACCATGAAGATGAAGTACTACAGACGCGAAATTTAACCGACAAGAATAAGATTCTGTGATATCCAAATGCTTATCTTATCAGAGCATTCACACTAGGTTGGCGCCGGTGGCGACATCTACAACGTGCTGACACGAGGAAAGTTTCCAACCGATTTCCCATACACAAACAGCAGTTGATCGGCGTTGTCTGATGAAACGTTGTGATGCCTTCTGTAAGGAGGAGAAATGTGTACCATCACGTTTCCGACTTTGATAAAGGTCGGATTGTAACCTATCGGGATTGTGGTTTATCGTATCGCGACATTGCTATTCGCGATGGTCGAGATCCAAAAACTGTTACTAGAAAATGGAATCGTTTGGTTCAGGAGGGTAATACGAAACGATGTGCTGGCCCCAAAGGCCTCGTACCACGATGTACCTGGGTGCACGAATGGCAAAACATCATTTATTCAGAAGAATCCAGGTTCTGTTTACAGCATCATGATGGTCGCATCCGTGTTTGGCGACATCGCGGTGAACACACATCGGAAGCGTGTATTCGTCATCGCCATACTGGAGTATCACCCGGCGTGATGGTATGGGGTGCCGTTGGTTACACGTCTCAGTCATCTCTTGTTGACATTGACGGCACTTTGAACAGAGGACTTTACATTTCAGATGTGTTACAACCCATGGCTCTACCTTTCATTCGATCCCCGCGAGACTCTGCATTTCAGCAGGATAATGCACGACCACATGTTGCAGGTCCTGTACGGGCCTTTCTGGATACACAAAATGTTCGACTGCTGCCCTTGCCAGCACATTCGCGAGATCTCTCACCAATTGAAAACGTCTGGTCAATGGTGGCCAAAGAACTGCCTCGTCATAAGATGCCAGTCACTACTCTTGATGACCTGTGGTGTCATGTTGAAGCTGCATGGGAAGTTGAACCCGTACACGCCAATGGCCAGGCGTATCAAGGCCGTTATAATGGCCCGAGGTGGTTGTTCTGGGTACTGACTTCTCAGGATCTAAGCACCCAAATTGCGTGAAAATATAATCATATGCCAATTCTAGTATAATATATTTGTCCAACCAATACCCGTTTATCATCTCCATTTCTTCTTTGTGTAGCAATTTTAATGGACAGTAGTGAACCTAATTAAGATCGTGGGCTGCCTCTTCACCTTATGTGACATAGAGTATAATGTCAAAAATTCAGCGCCCATGACGTTACATATTACGTGCCGATAGTGGTGGTAGCCCTTCCCCAACATGCCACGCCAGTGAATTATGACTCGAGACATTTGCTTTGTGAGTACATTCTTTTTATATCAATCCCCTCTTCGTATATTTACATTCAATTACACATCGTAATCATTGTTTCTCCACTTACTACTTTTTTGTGAGGTGTCCTAAAAATTACTGCTACAACGTTCTGTGACATTCTCAGTGAAAAAGCCATGTCCGCGAAGCGTAAATAAATGTAAACATCTGAAGATAGTAATTTGTTAGAGTTTCCCTGCGATTTGATATCTCGTGGAAATCGGGTTTTGTACCGGATATCAGCCTCTCCCAAACACGATATTTCGACGTCATTACTTGACGTCTTCATCAGGTGTTCCCTGAGACTGGCTGCTTGCTTTTTTTTTTTTTATTTTTTTTATTGTGGTGGTGCTGAAGTCTGATCAACTTCGTTGATTTTTACTTCTGTAGGGAATAGAAGGGGTAAAATTTTTCTCTTTATTTATTTATTCTTCTTTCACCTTTAGTTTGGGCACACAGAAGGGTCCTTTAACTCGCTGCTTTTGGTGTGTGTTTGAAAACATGTGTGTAGAAGTGCGATATGTCCTTAAATTATGGAGAATTACGTAGGGATATCATTTACGGGGGCTCAAATACTATCGCCTTCGGTACTTTATATTTGTGGTTGCGTAAGGGTTCTACCGCCCCTACTGTGGTGAGTTGTGGTGTACTGTCACGTATCATGTCCAACTTCCGAAATAAGGTTCGTGCCTTCTCCTTGACCATGTCTGAGAGGTAAGATTCGCTTAAGGCTCGATGGATGTCTTGATTTCGGATCCACCATTGGGCTCCTGTGATCCATCGTAGGCATCTGCTTTGTACAACCTGTAACTGCTTGTAGTTCGTGGCACACGTAGTACCCCAAGAGGTCGATCCATACAAAATGGATGGTTCGACTGTGGCATGGTACAACTGGAGTTACGTGCGTTGGCTGAGGTATGAACTCTTCAGAAAGGGGGTGGGGAGAGCTCCCAGCATTTTGAGGCCAGACGTCTTCTTCTCCATAATGTGATGACTATACAACAGTTTGGCGTCTAGATGCACTCCCAGGTATTTTACAGTTGTTGCCCAGGGGAGTGGCTGGTCTGATATCCGCAGGCGGTCATTGACGATGGGTCTCCGACGTGTGAAGACAATAACTTAGGTTTTTTCCGCATTGACAGTTATTTTGTTCATGTGGGTTCAGTGGTCCACTAAATCTAGTTGGCGCTGCATCCGTGTGACGAGGTGGTCCATTCTGGTGCCTGCAGTCAGGAGCGCTGTGTCGTCGGCATAGAAACTGGCAGTAACATGTGGCACCGTCGGGAGATCGTTAATATATAAATTAAACAGCAGTGGAGAGATGACCGATCCTTGTGGAAGTCCTTCAAGGACAGGCCGTGTTGTTGAATTCTTGTCATCAATGCGAACATATAATCTGCGATCCTGAAGAAAATTGTCGAGAGGTTTTAAATAGCAGTCTGGTAGGGGAGTGGTACGTCGGAGCTTGACGATCAAGTTGCGTCGCCATACTTTATCGTAAGCCTTCTCTATATCGAGAAAGACTCCAATAGTATGTCGTTTCTTGTTGAAATTGTCCTGAATAGATTCCGTGATGTGCAGTAGTTGTAACTCAGCCGATAGCTTCGCCTGGAAGCCAAACTGCTCCGGTCGGATGATGTTGTGTGCCAAAAGGATGTCCAGCAGGCGTTTCAGTAGGACACGTTCCAGTACCTTTCCCAGCGTCGGCAGTAAACTTATGGGTCTGTAGCTGCCAGGGTGTGAGAGACCCTTGCCCGGTTTTGGTATTGACACTATTCTGGCAATCTTCCATGCCTCTGGGAATTATCCAGTCCTGAAGCAGCTGTTCACTATCCGGGTGAGAAGCACAACAGGCTTTCTCGGGAGGCGTTTCAATTCCGTATTGCTGATTCTATCTGCTCCAGGTGAGGTGTGTTTGCTATACTTGATAATCCTCCGAATTTCCTCCGGCGTTGTCAGCCGGGGCATAGTGTTAGTCGGGGCGTCCCGAATAGCTTCCCATTCCGCCGCTGTGGCCTCCTCTGCACGGTGGAGTGCATCATCTCCATCCTCCGTGGGGGGCGTAGTCATCTGTTGTTGGTATGTATCCGCATACAGCTCCGCCTGCGCCAGTGAGTCGTACAAGAGGCCATGGGGTCCTCGAACTGCCTTTTTGGGGAGCTGTTGCTGTCTGAGACTTTTAACTATTCGCCATTCATCTTTGGTGCGTAATAGAAAGTTGTCCATTTTGAGTTCCCGTGTGTGTTGCTTCCAGTCCTGAACCTTCCGCCGGAGTTCTCGGGTTAGTCTGTGAGTTTCCCGTCTATCGTCCGGATGGCGGTAACGGACCCATCGTTTCCGACAGCGATTGCGCCTTGTCTTAAGCTCCTGCAGTGGTGGTGGAAACTCGTCATAATTGACTTCCGGTTGCAGGTGCTCCGTGAGTGCTCGTTGTTTCGCACGGGTAATCTTCTTCGTGAGTACTGCGACTGCCACATCAATCGCTTCTCTGGTAGTAACAACCTGGGTTGGTCGCACATTGTTGTTGAGGTACGCTTGGAACTGCTGCCAGTCGTAAGTTCTTGTCGTCGGCAGTGGAAGTTGCAAAGTAGCCCTCTCTATGAGTCCTAACACCGGTCTGTGGTCCGACGAAAGATCATCCAGCGTCCGCAGATGGAGATTCGGGTTGATGTTCTTGATTATGGCGATGTCTAGAACATCAGCGTCTTGTGTCTGGACGTAAGGTATCCTCGTCGGTTCCCGTGGTCCATGGACGGAAACATGTAAATTCTCAGCCAGTGCAAACAACATATGTCCTTTTGGGTTAGTCTTACGGGAATTCCAGGCAACATGTTTACTATTAAGATCCCCTCCAAGGAGGATCTTGTCGTAACCCTCTGCAACGAAGTAAAGATTTCCTGGGTGGAGAGGCTTCTTTGGGCTAAGGTAAGCCGTAATACAGGTAATGTTTCCGAGCGTCGTGTGGATTGTTACTGCCGTGGCCTCTAAAGTCTGGAGTTGAGGTAAACGTTAATGGTGGTGACGAATACATTTTTTGATCAGAACTGCGGTCCCTCCACCCCGTTGGTCCCGTCTGTCCGTCCGGTAGATGTGCATGTTCCTCAAGCGCAGGTCGGTTGACTCGCGGAGATGTGATTCGGAGACAAATGCTACGTCTATCTTGTGGCGATGTAAGAAGTCCGTGAATTCTATTTTCTTCGGTTTCAGGCCATTGGCATTCCAAATGCAGAAGTTAAGATTCCTCGCGTGATGCCGTCTATCCATTTAGGGTGTTTGAAAAGCTGTCAGTACGCTTTCTACAAGCGAGAGGATAGACGTAGCTTCAGCTGGAGGGCGGTGAGTAGTTGAAGAATATCTGTTAACGCTGGTGTAAAGGTGGTCGACAAGGCAGATGACGTCTCTGCTGGTGTTGGAGTCGGCGGATGGGCATGTAGTGCTTCGGATTACGTGCGCTGTTGTCTTGTCTGCCGTAGAGTCACTCTGGGTGCCGGTTGTGGTCGAGAGGCGATTGTTTCCACAGGGAGAGGTGCCGCTTGTTGTTGGGTGGCTGGAATCGCAGCCATGGCCGAGTTCTTAAAAATTATAGGCCGTTGTGGGGTCGACTTCTTTGGTGTCCTTCTAGTATATTTCCGTAGGAGTTCTTGAAATTTGGGGCAGCCACGGAAGGTCGCTGGATGTTCTTGTTCACAATTGGCGCACTTTGGGGGCGCCGTCCTAGGATGGGTACAATTCGATGATTTATGGGATCCACCGCAGCGGACGCAGCGTGCTGGCATGCTGCAGTAGTTCGCTGTATGCTCGAAACGTTGGCAATGTCGGCACTGGACTGGTCCTTCTTTACTGTTATAGGTTTCTATTATCACTCGTGTGTAGAGCAAGTATTTGACATCATAGATCTTGTCACTGTCTTTTCCGGATGGGAGGGTGACTCGGTACACAGGTTGCGGTATCAATTGTTTCGTCTTCTCGTCGCGTTCCTTAAATTGGTAGACTTGTAGCACTTTGAAGCCTTTTTCCTTGAGGGCATAGTAAAGTTGTTCTTCGGTAACTTCCGCCGGAAGGCGTTTGACCACTACTTTCAGTTCCCTGTCGTCTGGTGCTTGATGTGTAAAATAGGAGAAGTTGTAGTTCGTGAAGAATTTTATTGCACGCCTTTGGTCTTCGAAGGACTCAAAGTGGTATTTGATGCGGTCCTTATGGTATATAGCTGTAAGGTTGCCCTCTAGAAGTCCGTTGAGCGTTTCATTGAGGTGAACGTAATCCTTTGTGTAATAAATTGTGACTGGGGGCACTTTGCGAAGCACATTCTTGTCTCTGTCCACGGCCTCGGCGGCATTAGAAGTTTGTCCCTGCGGCTTGTTGGTGGTTGATGGAGGCGCAGCTTGAGGTGTCAGTGGGGCGAATCGGTTCTTTGTGGGGATGGTCTCCGTTCGTCTCTTAGCCGGGTTGGCTAAGTCCTTGGCTAATGCGTTGCTTCTGCGCCGTTTGTTGTGTACGAGCGTAAAGTCCCCCTCTGCGTGTAGGGAGTCGTTGTCGTTGTCTGCTGGGAAGGCCGCTGCCATTTCCGCGTCGTCGACCGTTTGGTGGGAGTGCTGTGATTCGACATCTGAGTCCACAGATGGAGATGCCAGACAGGTGTCGTTATCCTGCTCTTGCGTTTCCCGTGAATAGCGGATAAGGCGTTGTATGTCCTTCAGCGTCTCTGTGTCCTCCTCCCGACATATATCGAGCCTTCTGGCGTAGTCCTGGCGGTCGTCTTCATTGCTGCGTCCGTCGTGATGTGATGTATGGCCGACGTCCGAATATGGTTTCGTCGCGTGATGTGTAGATTTCTGCGGTCGAATAGCGCCTGTCGATCGTCGTTCTATCCTGTCATGAACCGGTGCCGTAGCCTGGGTCGTCAACCTGGGATCCGTCCTGTGTGGAGCGGCCGCTGGAGCGTCCGGCGGGCCAGGCCCAACCGACCGACTAGCGGCCGACTCCAGCGCGTCCGAGGCGGCTGCCCCGGCCGCGCGCGCATCGTCCTCGCTCGTCGGCATCGCGAACTCGACCTGGCTGCTTGCTGGACTGGGTGGCATATTTATGCGTGCCCGGTGCCTGGTGTTCTGTTTGCCGTTCCCTAGTCGGACCGCGCCCGCGAGTCGCGCTATCCTGCCACTCTAGGTGTTCCCTATTCCGTCCACGCCCGCTCTGGCCTCCTCCAACTGCGGTGGTGGCCTCCTGGTGTTCCCTTCTCGGTCCGCGCGCGCGAGTGGCGCTCCCCTGCCGCTTTGGACGTTCCCTATTCCGTCCGCGCCCGCTCTGACCGCAACCTACCGCCTCCGATACGGGAAGCAATCAGGGAGAAGACCAGGCTGTTCCGGGAGTGGCAGGTCACCCGCCAGCCCGCCACGAAGCGACGCCTCAACCGCATGTGGAGAGACATCGAAGCAGCGGCTGAGGTGCACAGGAACAGCGTGTGGTCGGCCTTCGTCACCTCCCTCAACCCAGAGGACGGCAGCACCTGGCGCACGGTGAAGTCGCTCCTGCGCCGACGACAGCGCATACCACCAATACTGGCTGGGCAAGACGTCGTCTGCAGCCCAGACGGAAAAGCAGGTGTCCTGGAGGACCAATTCGAATCGTCAATCACCCCTGTGGACGAAAATGAGGATGAAGATCACATCCAGCGGGTAGCCGAGCAACTCCCAGTGTTCCTGGAGGCAAGCGACGATGGGGACGTAATCGAAGCCAACTCCGAGGCGGAGGTGGCCGCACTGCTGAGGGCGCTCAATACTAGGAAGGTCGGAGGCGCTGATGGGGTCACCAACCACCTGCTGAGGAACCTTCCAGCAGGAGCCCATCCGCTGCTAGCGGGTATCTTCAACCAGGTCCTTTGCTCGGGTATCTACCTCTCTGTGTGGAAACATGCAGAGGTGGTGTCCATCCCAAAGCGAACATGGACCCACGTGGCGCCACCAATTACAGACCCATCAGTCTGCTACTGGCCCTCTCCAAAGTGTTCGAGCGCCACTACGCCAGGCACCTGCTTCGCCACGTGACAGCAGAAGGGGTGACACCGGACGAGCAGTTCAGTTTCCGGAGTGATCACTCCATGGTCCATCAGCTGATGCGGCTGGTGGAAGCGGCCATGCGCGCCCGGGAGACGCGGGAATACCTTGGGGCGGTGTTCCTCGCCGTCTCCAGGGCATTCGACTCTGTGTGGCACGACGGCCTCGTGTACAAACTTTTTGTGCACGGGGTCCCGACGTCGCACGGGGTCCTACTCCGATCTTATCTGGCCGACAGGACTTTCCACGTCCACCTGGACGAGGGACCGTCCACGCACCGACCCATCCGTGCTGGAGTGCTGCAGGGGTCCATTCTCGGCCCCCTGCTCTACTCCTTATTCACTGCCGACGCTCCGCGCGTGGCGCCAGTGATGTTGGCACTCTACGCCGACGACACGGCGCTATTAGCGCGGAGTATGAAGGCTGTCGAGATGCGCCGCCTGCTCCAGCGTGGATGTGAGGCCCTTGGTGCGTGGTCGACAAAGTGGCGCCTGGAGCAGCATGTGGCGGAGAGCCAGGCAGTGGTGTTCACACAAAGACCACTGCCACCAGATCTTCCGCCAGTCACCGTCATGGGAAGCCCCGTCCCATGGAGCAAGACTGGCTGCTACCTGGGAGTCATTCTCGATCAGAAGCTAACATGGAAAGCCCACATCGAGGACGTCAGGGGCAGAGCAATAGGGCGCCTACGCGTTCTGTACCCTCTGCTGAACCCATCGTCTGTCTTGCCTCCCCATCACGGCATCACGCTGTACCTGGCGCTGGTTCGTCCAGTGCTGGAATATGCGGCCGTGGTGTGGGGCAACGCGGCCGACACACACATCTACAAGCTGCAGAGGGTGCAGAACCGGGCGCTCAAGCTCGCTCTGCGCCTACCGAGGCTCTATTTGACCGCCCGGCTACACCGGCAAACCGGCATCCCATTCCTCCGCGATCGATTTAAACAATCGGCGCGAGTTTTCTATGAGCGGACTGTACAGTCCGACAATAGGCTCATTAGGGACTTGGGCCATCCTATTCACCACAGGCCAACCACGCGTTTGCCTGACCTGTTACGAGAATAATATCGCGCAACAGAGAGAGGACAACTCCAGAAAACACCTCAAGCCAATTCGGACTGTGAGGAAGCCACTCCACAGATATAGGATTATGCAGGTATAGTAGTATATGCTTAGCTTGCTCCCAACACGAGTCAGGGCAGACTCGTATGGATAAGTGACAGTGACAGTGACAGTGACAGTGTTGGTGTTGGAAACATATTGTCTTCAGTATTGCTTCAGCAGTTCAAATGCCGGGTTCCTTGCAGTGCTAAGCTGGTATCCTGCTTCCCAGTTAATCAGGTTTTGTGCCATCTTTATCTCTATAGATTTAGTGAAGACACTATCCCAGAACCTGGGGGTCTGGACAATGAACTTGGTGTTCTCATAATCCATGGAGTGTTCTTGCTCTAGGCAGTGTTCTGCTATTGCTGATTTTGTGGACTGCCTTAGCCTGGTATGTCGCTGGTGTTCCTTACATCTGATTTCCACCGTTCTAGTCGTTTGGCCAATGTAGGACATACCGCATTCACAAGGAATATTGTAAATGCCAGGCTTCCTTAAGCCCAGGTCATCTTTGACTGTTCCAAGTAAAGCCCTGATTTTGCTAGGCGGGCAGAAGACACTTTTGATGTTATGTTTCATTAGTATTCTGCTGATCTTGGCAGAAACAGGCCCGGCATACGGTGTTTGGAAGACGCTGATATCAGGCAGAAAACGCGATTTCCACGAGATGTCATCAAATCGCCGGGAAAGTCTAAGAAATTACATCACATGACCCTACGGGGATGAAATGTGCTGCAATATGAAGAATCTGAACAAGTTGCGACAACGCAAAGAAGGCTGGTGGGCTCACTCAACTTCCTCCTCAGGTGCAGAGATGGAGATGTGGTGTCTGTATTTGCCAAAATCAAACATCATATTACGTCTAGGGTGGCCAACAGGATCAAGGACCGAGCCAGCATCGCTGTGGTGAGAGAAAGCGTCCGTGACATCCGCCATAAACTTGATGTCACGTCCAGGGAGCTATTACATCTACATCTGTACATGGCTGCCAAACTAGTGCAAGAGGATTGGGACAGAATCGATGGAGTGTCTTGGTCACTAGCGGCATGCATTAAGAACAATGCTACAGCCCGACAATTGGCAAAATTTTAACGCCTGAACAGCAGAGTGCAACAAAATCATGACACTCGCAAGGTTGTAAATTTGAGTGACAGGACACCGGATGAAGCTACCCTGAAGGTTTTTGGCAGAGGCCTAAATTTCGCTGTCACTCCTAGAGATCTACCGGTAGCCAATTTCATCAGCTCTGTGGAACAAGCCGTCAACTCACTACCCTCAAGTACGGCTGAAGAGATTAGGAGAGAGACGTGCAGAGCCCTTACCAGAGCCAGGCCACCTGTCTAACATCTCAAGAGACGAGAGGATGGACCTCAGGAGATTACGAGAAGATGACGGCATAGTGGTATTACCAGCAGACAAAGGGAACTCCACAGTCATACTGCAGAAAGGTGACTATGACCTGAAGATCCGGCGACTTCTGGAGGACCCGGCTTACAAACCACTACAGCAGGATCCAACTGACAGGGTGGACAGAAAAACCAAGTCTCTGCTGAAGGAAACTGGCTGGCCTGAGAAAGTTATCAAACAACTGAAATCCAAGGCACCAGTACCACCCAGACTCTATGGACTACCTAAAATCCACAAAGAGTGTGTACCACTACGACCCACTGTGAGCAATATTGGGTCAGCCTCCTACGCACCATATGTGGGGAAGTGTGCACACCACATCCGCAACTCACGAGACTTTGTGGAACGTCTTAGAAACCTACGTTTCTCAGATGCAGATTTAATGGTCAGTTTTGACGTGGTGTCCCTGTTCACCAGAGTGCCCCTTAAGGACACGCTTGACTCAATCAGTGAAAAGTTTGATGGAGCTGTGCTGGATCTGTTTAAGCATATTCTAACATCGACTACTTCCTATGTGGAGGTCAATTCTGTGAACAGACTGAAGGAGTGGCGATGGGTAACCCCTGTTTATGGAGAAGTTCGAGGACGAGGCTCTTACAACTGTCACTTACCAGCCAACATGCTTCCTGAGATACGTTGATGACACATTTGGCAACACGGTCACGAAGTACTGGAAGACTTCCAGGACCACCTGAACTCAAGGCATCCGAATATTAAATTCACCATGGAGCTAGAAAAGGACGGTCAGCTTCCGTTTCTGGATGTCCTGGTGAAGAAGAAGGCAGATGGCACCTTCAGCCACAGTGAGTACCGAAAGCCAACACACGCAGACTTATACCTACAGGTCGACAGCTGCCACCACCCAGCACAGAAGACCGGGGTGCTTAGAACACTCGTACACCGAGCCCAGACACTGTCTGATTCTGACAGCCTGGCAGAGGAACTTGAACATCTTCAAAAAGTGTTTGCTAACCACGGATTACCATCCAGGGAGATCCGCACAGCTCTACATGCCGCCAGACGCCACTCACGGGCGTGGACCGAGAAGGCAACACCAGGAGGCCACGACTGCAGCTGGAGGCGGCCGGAGTGGGCGCGGACGGAATAGGGTACACCTAGAACGGCAGGATAGCGCGACTCGCGGGCGCGGACCGACTAGGGAACGGCAAACAGAACACCAGGCACTGGGCAGGCATAAATATGCGACCTGGTCCAGCAAGCAGCCTGTCTCAGGGAACACCTGATGAAGACGTCAAGTAATGACGTCGAAATATCGTGTTTGGAGGACGCTGATATCCGGCAGAAAACCCGATTTCCACGAGATGTCATCTGAAGACAGTCTGGCAGGCCTTTTAAAATGTCATCAAAATGTGAACGCCTATAAAAGCAAATGCTGGCAGCTAATTCTTCACAAATTATGTTCAGTTCCAACAGCAGCAATGTTCTAAATCGTTCACGACAGAAAAGAATTAATTGTTAATCTTAACACGAGAAAGTATAGAAAAACAGCAAACGGTGATGGGATTGACAGTCCCAGTAGAGAAGAAATTAGAGGTACCTTTGACATTTTTGGTGATGGGCTGGTCATTGGAGTGTTCATGGACATCAACACATAAAATTTCAAACATTGGTAGATTGTATTTTTAAATACTAATCCAAAAATTATTTTCGAGGCCGATCATATTGACATGGGTTGTTTCTGTATGCCTGAATAAATTAAGCATCCATTTCCTTGTAAATGTTAAATATTTTAAATGTCTAAGTCTTTAGGACATAGTATTTGTCGTCCGTATTATACCCAAATCAAATAAAAGATAAAGTGAAAACACGACGACGAACTGTCAAACCGATAATGCTCGACGCCCCCCCCCCTCCCTCACACACACACGCGCACACACACACTCAGTACTTATTGGTAATACCGATAATATTTCGGTCAGCACTAACACTTTCGCCGGCCGGAATGGCCGAGCGGTTCTAGGCGATACAGTCTGGAACCGCGCGAACGATACGGTCGCAGGTTCGAATCCTGCCTCGCGCATGGATGTGTGTGATGTCCGTAGGCTAGTTAGGTTTAAGTAGTTCTGAGTTCTAGGGGACTGATGACCTCAGACGTTAAGTCCCATAGTGCTCAGAGCCATTTGAACCATTTGAACCAACACTGTTCGTCAGTATTTCCAGTATTAACAATATGATGATACTGACCATCAGACTGTTATTATTGATAATTATGTTGAACGCATGAGGGACCCCTAACTTTTTTGTGACATTTCTGCCATATATTATCTCACGCTTCTTCAAAGTAGTGTGCTGCCTCGTCCGAAGTCCGCATGCACGTGAGAACCTGGACTATAACTTCGTGCTCAGGCGGGAAAACAGTTCCTTTTCCTGTCGTTCATATGCAGCGGCGGCGGAATATCGTTGAGCGTACACACAGTAAGCAGAAATTTCACTGCACTGCGCATTGACCTGCTAACTCGAGGCGAACGGGGGATCAGCGGAAATATCTGAAAATTCCTACTGGGCCGGGTACAATGCGAATGCTTCTCTGTCTGTGCCATGAATATCTTCCGGGGGTTGGACTGTGCCCAAAAGCGCGCCGAATCCAGCCCACCCATTTGCCGGAGAATCATCTATGGGAAGCTTGCAAGGCTGGAATACTGCTCAGTCCAATATGAATAAATATATGGAGGTGTGGTTTTCGCTAAGTTATATCCGACATTACGCCAAATTACCAGACGGTCTTAAGAAAATTTTAGCGTTTATAGTAGTCGAATCACGACAGTCACCTCTTTTTCTGATGGAACCCTATACATGAAAAATGTTGCTCACATCCCGCAAATGTAATAATCGACTTTCTTAAGAGAATATTTGGGGGGGAATGTAACAGTCGTTAAGGAAACAAAAAGCTGTCGGCACATTCACCAAACACTTATATAGTTTTATATGTGGTGCAAATTTAAACAGGAAGTACATTAGGAGATTTCGGCGAGTCCTGAAGGCATGAAGTCTCTTAAAACATGGGTAGTGCTGCAGCTAACTCCAGATCAAGATGCAGTACTGCATTTGCGAATGCAATAATGTCCAAGGTCAACATTGTGAGCATCTGATATGACAGCTATGGTAATTAACACACTAAGCGTATCTGGCACCTAGGTTTTGTACCATTTTGCTCCACGCATCATTAGCTCACAGTGTCGTGAAGCATTGTAGCAGCAGTAGCACAAGCAGCAGCGACGTTGGCGAGAAATAGCTGTGTCTCGATGATGAAAATGATAAACACAAACCAGCCCCATTCGTGGAAGCGGTTATAGATTCATTTTTAATTAACCAAGTAGCTCCTCTTAAGCATGAGGGTGTCTGAGTGTTGTCGAAGAAGGCCTCATATCTAAATACCGGTCATGTGTGTGTGTGTGTGTGTGTGTGTGTGTGTGTGTGTGTGTGTGTGTGTGTGTGTGTTTGTGTGTGTGTATGTATGTGTACGCACTTATCACTCGCTGTTGTTTTTTTCTACAACTGGAAAATGTGACTGTCGATAGAGTAACAGCCTGATGATTCGGCTGTACGACAATTCGATACACGTACAGCATTACCGGGCTATTGGCCTGATGAGTATTCTTCTAGTGACTCCAGTTAGGGGTTGGAAAGCCAATGGCACATGATGGGAGCATGTACACAGCTGATAAAGAAATGGAGGGTGGTAATATATCACAGGTGACTTGGCTTGAGGCAGTGCCTCCCTCTCCCTACGTATGTGTGCATGTGTGTGTGTGTGTGTGTGTGTGTGTGTGTATGTGTGTGTGTGTGTGTGTGTTTGTGTGTGTACGTGTGCTTGTTTGTGAGTAAATAATTTCGAGTTATCACCCTCACCATCAGCATCCAACGACATCTGGAGCACCAACCTGGACGCATGCACCGTCACCATAGGCATTCAGAAGCGCTCATCATAGTTTTAATAACGATTATCGGTCAAGGAGTAGCAGTCCCTCTTTTCATTTTGATGGTAACGAGGATGATCAATTTTGTCAAACAGAACTGCTGTACTCAGTATTATGGAGTGCACTTGGGGTTATGATATAATTTTCGTGCTTGTATCATGACACTGGGTGCACCAGCGTCTAGGGGGAGCGTCTTTGACTAGTAATAAAAACGTCGCCTCTTCCGGGTTCGAATCACGCCATGGCTTAAATTCTCATTAAGAATCTTCATTGGCAGCCGAAGACTTCCGGCATTAGAAGTCACCCTCAGTCTGTCAACGGTCTTCTCAAAGACGGCGGTGGAGCAGACAGACGTTCAGGGCCTTCTCTTGTCCTCTGGGTGGGAAACTGCCCCTAAAGGCCCAAGAATAAGCAATAATCAAGGACATCTGGGTCAAAAGGCAAAGAAAATCACAGTATTAAAGACACATGTATCAGCACGACAAGTGGCTGTAGCTGAAATGTGTGACGATGACCTCTCCTTTGCCAAACGATTCCGGAATAGTCCCCCTTCGGATATCCAGGAGGAAACTGCCAAGGGGGAGGGGGGGAGGGGAGACATGAGACAAAGATTTAATAACCGACGAAAGGATAACATGCTGCTCGTTGGGGCGTGGAATGTCAGAGGCTTGAACGTATTAGGGAAGCTAGAAAATCTGAATAGGGAAATGTAAAGGCTCAATCTAGATACATGTAGTAGGGGTCAGTGAAGTGAAATGGAAAGAAGACAAAGATATCTGGTCAGATGAGTATCGGGTAATATCAACAGCAGCAGTAAATAGTGTAATGGGAGCAGGATTTGTTATGAATAGGAAGATAGGGAAGAGCGTGTGTTACTGTGAACAGTTCAGTGATAGGGTTGTTCTTATCAGAATAGACAACTAACGAACAACGACAAGGTTAGTTCAGGTATACATGCCGACGTTGCAAGCTGAGGAGATAGAGAAAGTATATGAGGATGTTGAAAGGCTAATACAGGATATAAAGAGAGAAAAAAATCTGATAGTCATGGGTGACTGGAAAGCAGCTGTAGGGGCGAAAAAATTACTGGAGAAATGGCGGGTGATATGAGAAGATTTCAGTTATATTATTTCATGGTCAGACAGAGATTCCGAAATCAGATACTCGATTGTAAGACGTACACAGCGGTAGATATAGACTCAGATCGCAGTGGAGTAGTGATGAAGAGTAGGCTAAAATTTAAGAGAGTAATAAGGATGAATCAATACGTAAAGAAGTGAGACATGGAACTACTTATAAATGACGAGATACGCTTGAAATTCGCTAAGGCAATAGATATAGCAATAGGATATAGGTCAGTAGGCAATACAGTTGAAGAGGAATGCGAATGTCTAAAACGTGCACTCAAAGAAATTACAAGGTAAAGGATGAGTACAACTGCGAAGAAACAGTAGATAGCAGAACTAATACTTCAATTGATCGCTAAAAGAAATAAGTACAAAAATATCTACGAAAATTCAGGAATACAGAAATACAAGTCACTCAGGAATAAATGAAATAGGAAGTGCAGGCAAGCTAAGACGAAATGGGAGCATGAAAAATGAGAAGAAATCGAAAAAGATACTTTCGTTGGAAGGATTAACACGGCATATAGGAAAGTCAAAACAACCTTTCGCGGGCAAGTGCTCTACTATATGAGCTAACCAAGGACGACTCACGCCCTGTCCTCACAGCTTTACGTCTGCCAGTATCTCGTTTCCTACCTTCCAAAGTAAGGCTGTGAGGACAGGGCATAAGTTGTGCTTGGTTAGTTCGGATGGTCGAGTACTTTCCCGCGAAAGCCAAAGACCCTGAGTTCGAGTCTCGGTCCGGCAAGCAGGAAGTTTCGTATCAGCGCACAACCCACTGCAGAGTGAAAATCTCGTTTTGGAAACCTTCTATGAAATTAAAAGGAGCGCAACGGGAATACCACTGCTAAATGCATGGGAGAGACCGGATGGATGGAAAGAGTACACTGAAGGCCTCTACAAGGTGAGAGATGTCTGATGTGCTATAACAAGAAACAGGAGTTGACAGGGAAGAGATAGGGGATCCAGTATTAAAATCAAAATTTAAAAGAGGTTTGGGGAATTAAGACGAAATAAGGCAGAAGGGATAGAGAACGTTCCATCAGAATTTCTAAAATCATTGGGGGAAGTGGCAACAAAACGACTATTCACGTTGGTGTGTAGAATGTTTGAGTCTGGCAGCATACCATCTGCCTCGCAAAAGTATCATCGACACAATTCCGAAGACTGCCAGAACTGACAAGTGCGAGAATTATAGCACAATAAGCTTAACAGCTCATGCATCCAGGTTGCTGACAAGAATAATATTCAGAAGAATGGAAAAGAAAATTGAAGATGTATTAGACGACGATCAGTTTGGCTTTTGGCAAGGTAAAGGCACCAGAGAGGCGGTTGATAATGAGAGCAAGACGAAAGGACAATCAAGACACGTTTATCAGATATGTCCATCAGGAAAGAGTGTTCGACAATGGAAAATTGTGCCAGATGTTCGAAATTCTAAGAAAAATACGGGTAAGCTGTAGGGTAAGACGGGTAACATACAATATGTACGAGAGCCAAGACGGAATAATGAGAGTGAACGTCCAAGAACAAAGGGTTCGGATTAAAAATGGTGTAAGACAGTGATATAATAATTCATCCCTACTCTCTAGTCTATACATTGAAGAAGCAATGATGGAAATAAAAGACAGGCTTAGGAGTGGAATTAAAATTCAAGGTGAAAGGTTATCAATGATACGATTAGATAATGACATTGCTATCCTCAGTGAAATTGATGAAGATTTACATGATCTGCTGAATGGAATGAACAATCTAATGAGTACAGAATATGGATTGAGAGTAAATCAAAGAAAGACGGAAATAATGAGAAATAGCTGAAATGAGAACGGCAAGAAAATTAAAATCAGGATCGATGGTCATGAAGTAAATGATCTTAAGAAATTTTACTCCCTAGGTAGAAAATTAATTAATGATGGATAGGGCAACTAGGACACAAAGGCAGAATACCACTGGCAAAAAGGGCGGTGCTGGTCATGATAAGTCTACCGGTACCAAACAGAGGAAGGAATTTCTGTGAATGTACGGTTGGGGTAGAGCATTATATGGTAGTGAAACATGGACTGCGGGAAAAACGGAACAGAAGAGCATCGAAACATTTGAGATGTTGTGCTGCGGACAGAAGTTGAAAACTTGGTTGGCTGATAAGGTAAGGAATGAGGAGGTTCGGCGCAGAACAGGAGAGGGAAAGAAATGTGTAAATTACTTACAAGGAGAAGGGGCAGAATGATACGACGTCTGTTAAGACATCAGAGCATGACCTCCTTGGTACTAGAGGAGGCTGTAGAGGACAAAAACTGTAGAGGAAGACAGAGACCGGAATGCATCAAGCAGATAATTTAAGACGTTGATTGCAAGTGCTACTCTGCCGTGACGAGGTTGGCACAGGGAAGAAATTTGTGGTGGGCCGCAGAAAACCAGTCAGAAGATTGATGACATAAAAGAAAATCACGACTCTACTCTTTTCCTAAATATAAGACGACCCAAGTTGGAAAGGGAACACCCCAAGATCGTAAACGTTTCTCCATTAAGTGTAGTGATATGCTATAATGCTTTCAAGAAGGGACGTGGAACTGATGTGTAGAATTATAGTCCTATATCTCTAACGTCGATCAGTTGTAGAATTTTGGAACACGTATTATGTTCGAATATAATGACTTTTCTGGAGACTAGAAATCTACTCTGTAGGAATCAGCATGGGTTTATAAAAAGATAGTCGTGTGAAACCCAGCTCGCGCTATTCGTCCACGAGACTCACAGGGCCATAGACACGGGTTCACAGGTAGATGCTGTGTTTCTTGACTTCCGCAAGGCGTTCGATACAGTTCCCCACAGTCGTTTAGTGAACAAAGTAAGAGCATGTGGACTATCGGACCAATTGAAGAGTTCCTAGATAACAGAACGCAGTATGTTATTCTCAATGGAGAGAAGTCTTCCGAAGTAGGAGTGATTTCACGTGTGCCGCAGGGGAGTGTCGTAGGACCGTTGCTATTCACAATATACATAAAAGACCTTGTGGATGACATCGGAAGTTCACTGAGGCTTTTTGCGGATGATGCTGTGGTATATCGAGAGGCTGTAACAATGGAAAATTGTACTGAAATGCAGGAGGATCTGCAGTGAATTGACACATGGTGCAGAGAATGGCAATTGAATCTCAATGTAGACAAGTGTAATGTGCTGCGAATACATAGAAAGATAGATCCCTTATCATTTAGCTACAAAATAGCAGGTCAGCAACTGGAAGCAGTTAATTCCATAAATTATCTGGGAGTACGCATTAGGAGTGATTTAAAATGGAATGATCATATAAAGTTGATCGTTGGTAAAGCAGATGCCAGACTGAGATTCAATGGAAGAATCCTAAGGAAATGCAATCCGAAAACAATGGAAGTAGGTTACAGTACTCTCGTTAGCCCACTGCTTGAATACTGCTCAGCAGTGTGGGATCCGTACCAGATAGGGTTAATGGAAGAGATAGAGAAGATCCAACGGCGAGCAGCGCGCTTCGTTACAGGATCATTTAGTAATCGCGAAAGCGTTACGGAGATGATAGATAAACTCCAGTGGAAGACTCTGCAGGAGAGACGCTCAGTAGCCCGGTACCGGCTTTTGCTGAAGTTTAGAGAACATACCTTCACCGAAGAGTCAAGCAGTATATTGCTCCCTCCTACGTATATCTCGCGAAGAGACCATGAGTATAAAATCAGATTAGAGCCCACACAGAAGCATACCAACAATCCTTCTTTCTACGAACAATACGAGACTGGAATAGAAGGGAGAACCGATAGAGGTACTCAAGGTACCCTCCGTCAGACACCGTCAGGTGGCTTGCGGAGTATGGATGTAGATGTAGAATGTGTTGACTACGGAGGTCTGTCTCCAAAGAACACCATTATACGTAGGTAGCATGATAACTGCACGGTATTGTGGAGCACATAAGTTGTCGAGTGGTTTGATGAAATATACCCTCAACTTATTTCAGGCCAGACTCTCCAAATTTCATGAAAGGGATTTAGGGAAAGCTCTTAGTAGAGCCCTGCATTCCGACGTTCATTTGTTTGACCCAACGCATATAGTTCTTCCTATGTCCCTCTTCCCAAATATATAGCTCTTGTCGTTCAAAATTGTGATGACAGATATGGTTTCGTGATGTAGCTTCAGCTCATGGGAGAAATTATTAGAAAGTAACACACAGTAAATAAGAAATTAATATTAATGGGTATTACAAATGTGATGGTATTGAATTATCAGTAAGATCTGTGACATAAATGAATTTGTGAGGCAGAGCAGCCATATCGAAAAGCAAGTCATACATTGATGATGTGCACAATAACGCTAAGTATAAAGTCGTTGGACCCATTCTATTCTCCAAATTCGCTGGTCGGCGTCAGCAACATGCAGATTTCTTGATATACAGAGTGAGGTCCACCACTACTGCTAGATCAGAAATATGTCCCAGTTCCCTCCACTTCAAATTCATTTTACCCTAAAAGGCCTTTTTCACTAGGTATCTCAACCTGCTTACTGAGGGTAAGCAATTATCAAGCTGTCGACAGCGCCGGAGGGAAAACCTTGTTACGCTCCACAATATCGAAAGCTCCTGAAATATCTCAAACTTGTGTTCAAAGTGGATAGAGCCCCCCGCTAATTCCTTCTAGCAGCGTCACTGAATGATGGAATACGTAGATGTTGATACCGAAAAGAGGGCTCCTGCAAAGCGTTCATTTGAGAAATATTTTTGTAATTACGGATAAAACAATTGTTCAACAAAACTGTGGAGAATGTTATAGACCAATGCATAATTCACTTATTCCTCCATTTGAATGGGACTTATAGAGCTGTTGCTAGCCCCAGCCGTCACCTGGTACTTACCTCCAGAGCAACAAGTAACGTATTTTGCTTCTATTCTGTTTCGTTAGTAGGGTTTTGTTCAAATCCCGTAAGTATTTTTTCTATTTAAGAGGTGCAATCTAGTGATTTCGTAACTGTGTACTATAGAGTCTAACTGTAAGACAGTTCTCATTTCTTCTGAATAGCTAGCTACACAGCTAATATAGCGGCAGCAGCCATTGGCGACACGTCAGGAGGGTAGCGAGTGTCATATGTAAATCTGTGCTTTTATAGATAATTCTTATCTTCCTATTACAAGGATGTTTAGAATGTGTGCATGCTGCGTGGACGCGGGGCGATCTGGCCACAGTTTGCAAACAGCTGAATATGCTTTTGAATATGGCCAGTCGTCTTCGAGCTACTGTCTCAGAATAAAGCTGCGGTGGGTAATTTGGTATGCTTCATGGGGCACCTCATGTTGCTCTTTTTTCGAGATCGATCTGCTGCCAAGGTACCTCCTAGTAAACCTGACGTGGAAGGTTCGCCCTCAGAGCTCGATGAGTTGCTGTTAATGTCGCTACCTTTTCGGGACCCTGTCTGGTGACTAGCGACCTGGCCTCACCTGTTCACCAGGGTTGTGAGCGGTCAGGTGGCCGTTCTTTCAACAGGTCGCACTAGGGCAGGGGTTTTCTCGTTACTGGGTACTCCACAGTCCACGGTATGCGCTACATGGAGCCTCTTAGCAAAACAGCATTCAAGGCTTGGGAGAAACCATATGTTTCCTCCGTATATGTGCTGGGGGCCTCATCTGAGATGTGGAGGAGGCCTGGCTTATGGCTGTCCAGAGTGCGGTGTGGAGTTGGAAACAACTGTCGTTGACGTTGCCACCAATGACGTCTGTCGCTTGGGTTCTAAGGCCATTTTCAGTTCATACATGTGGCTTGCGGAATTGATAGAGGTTTCTGGCCTCGAGAGCGAGGTTCAAGCAGAGCTAGCAATTTTCAGTACTTTTTCCAGAGCTGATGTGATTCCTTTAGTTTGTAGCCGAATGGAGAGTCTCAATCAAAGACCTCGTCGACTCTGTGATGGGCTTGTTTGCAGATTTCTGGACCTCTCTTATAGGGTGGTGAATTGTAGGACTCCCCATGGTATGTCAAAGACGCACAGCACAAAGGATGCAGTTTCTTGACTAGCAGGTCACTTGCGGAGGAAACTTGGGATTATTTAGGCTCGATGGTAGTTTCAGGTACTCAGATTAACACTCACCAGATGACATGCAGAGAGCGAAACTAGACCGCGTTTAGAGTAATGGCACTTCGGCTATCAAACTTTTTATCATAAAACTGTCGAAGTATTCGTAATAAACTTCCAGAATTTACTGCCGTCCACGGAATTTCTCGTGCAGTAGTTATTCTCTGCACCGAGAGCAGGCTTAAGCATGATGTAGAAAGTTCTGAAATACTTAGCGATTTATTGAAATTATATCGAAAAGCAGACTACTCGCCATAGGAAGGAGAGTAAACATTGCAGTTGACGAAAGTATTGTGTCTATTGAGATCGAGATCAAGGGTGAAGTTTTCTGGTCGCGCACAACAGGTTTAGGTGATATGAAAGTAATTGTGGTTTTCAGCAGGCACTCTGTTCCACAGAGGCAGTTTTCGACTCCTTCAATGAAAATCTGTAGTCACTATCGCGGAAATACACAGATCATGCAGCATTTGTCGGTTGGGTGGGACCCTTCCCACTCACCTCCTATAGGGTGCCTAGAGGTTGCTGCTTTGTCGGATAGCTATGCAACAATTCAAGCAAATCACATTAATGGTTTTTATTACAATAAAGCAGATTGACAATATTTATATTTGGGTTTACAACAAGCGGTCGCAAGCGGTGGGCGACATGCAAATAATCAATGTCCTTCCCTGTTATCAATGTCCATACAGGCAATTAATATACGCCAGAAGTCTCAGTATAACAGTTAGGATGACGGCTCTTCTACTGTCCGGGTCTGCTAGTGCCGGTGTGCTAGTGTCGGGCCGATGCTGGCAGGAGGCGCGCTTATATTCTCTTCTTCTAGAAGCCGCTCCTGTCGTGGTGACATCCTATACAGCGTGCTATTGGCCGACGTCATCTCACAGCCCTCTCTGCTCTTTTGTTTTACGTCTTCGTGCCGGCGTTTGTCGTTAGGCCGAAACAGGTGGCGGCTTTTGCATACCAAGTACAGGCTGAAACGTTTATGGATGCAGCGAGCGAGAGAGACATTCTTGCGAAGAACTTTTGAACACATTCTCCGAAGACTGTCATGAGCAACTAGTTAAACTTACCACACGCAGTCGAAATATTTTAGACCTAGTAAATAGAAACAGGATAGTCCTCATCGGCTTTGTCAGTACACAGACAGAGATTAGTGACTATGACGTCATCATAGCGACTATGGTTACTGCACTTGATAAGTCAGTCAGGCAGCTAGAAGGATCAGATAAGGAGTTGTAGGCATTGCACGGTATGCAAGGGACAGACATCATTTAGCTCTGTTATGATAGGTATAGAGGAACTATTCGCAGTGTTTAAATGTTTATTAAATCTTCTACTGGAGAGTGCCAAGTAAGCAAATTAAGGACGGTGAAAAGAGCTGAGGAGGGAAAGGCTGTTGCACTCTCGATTGAATAGATAACGTGCAAATGAGGACATGCCAAAATTAATATATGTTCGTACGGATATAAAACGATCGATGTGTGAATCACGCAACAACTATCACCGTCATATCTCGGCAAAAAATAGTGCCGAGAAACCGGGGGAATTCTGGTCCTACGTAAAATCGCTGAGGAGGTCTAAGGCTTGTCACTCGTTGACCAGCCTCTTGGAACAGTAGAAAATAGCAAAAGCAAAACTGAAGTCTTAAGTTTGGCATTTAAGACACTGTTCACGCTAGAGAATCATACGAACATATCGTCGTTTGACTATCGCACAGACTTCTGTATTGAGGACATAGTAATAATCAATCCTGCCGTAGAGCAACAAATGAAAAAGCCGAAGAAAGAATAAACCAGGTCCGGATGGAATCCGAATTCTGTTTGACAAAGAGTACCCTATAGCATTACCCTCTTAAGCAGCTCGCGTTTAAAGCGAATCTACGGCCCAGCGTAAGGTCCCGAGTCACTGAAAATGAAAGTAAGTAGCTCTTGTATATAAGCTTGTTTAAACAAAGATCCCATAAAATTAAAGGCTAGTATCTTTAACCCAGCTTTGCTGCGGAATTCTGGAAGATATTCTCATCTCCGTTATAATAAGTTTCCTTGAGACAAAAAAGGTCTGTCTACGAATCAGGACGGTTTTAGAAAGCACTGTTCATGTGAAACACATCTTGCCCTTCTATCGCATGATAATCTACAAATTATGAATGGACGGCAACAGGCGGATTCCATATTCCCATATTTCCGTAAAGCATTTGACACGGTGCCATAATGCCAACTGTTAAGGAAGATAGAAGGATACGGATTCCCAAATAGTGATGACTTGAAAAATTCTTATCCAAGAGAACCTTGTGCAGTGTACCGTCCTCGACGGCGAGGATTCGACAGAGACAAGGGGTGCATCAGGGAAGAAATAAAAACCGCGGACATTTTCTTTATTCGTAAATGATTTAGTGGACGGGGTGTGTAGCAGTTTTAGTTGTTTACCGATAATAATGTGGTGTGCGATAAGGTGTCGCCGTTGAGTGGCTATTGGAGGATGTAAGATGACGGAGACAAAATTCCTAGTTGGTGTGATGAATGGCTGTTACCTCTAAATGTAGAAAAATGTAAGTTAGCGCAAATCTATATGAGAAATCAACCAATAATATTCGAATACAGAATGAATGGTGTGCTTCTTGACAAAGTCACATCGATTAAACGTACAAGTGTTACGTTGCGAATCGATACATAATGGGGTAAGCATGTGAGGATTGTAGTAGGGAAGGCGAATGGTTGATTTCGAATTGTTGGTAGAATTTTAGGACATTGTTGTTCATCTGTAAAGGTGACCACTTATTACACACTACTATGGCCTATTGTTAAATATTGTTAAATATCCCAGGGTTTGGGATCAGCACCCGATCGCACTGAAGAAGGACATTGTAGCATCTCCAAAGCGGGTTGCTTGTGTTTTTACCGGTAGTTTCGAACAACATGCAAATATTGAAGAGTTCCTTTGGAACTGAAGAGAGAATCCCTGGTGGGATGGTGACGTTATTTCCGAGAAACTCTTCTGAGAAAATTTAGGGAACCGGCATTTGAAACTGACTGCAGAACGACTCTGCTGATGCCAACGTTCATTACGAATAAGGCGCATGAAGATAAGTAAAATTAGAGCTCGTACTGATGCATATAGACGATCGTTTTCCCCTCGCTGTGTTTGCAAGTCGAACAGGGATGGAAATGATTAGAGTGTGGTTCCCGAAATTACACACCTGAAGATCACACCCACTCCCTGCATACTGTAGGGTCTAAGCGTTGTGATTAGCTTCCCCTTAGCCAACGGTTTAAGTGGAGTTAACCTGTGCAGTAATTGCAACCTTCTTGACACCGCGCCTTACCCGTACACGTTTGCTGATTGGATTGTCAGGGAGAAAATTGTTCATATAACAAGAACTTCCGAAAACTATGTACCGACTAACATTTTGTACAGACGAGAAGAAAGTTATTACCCTCAAGCTGAAAATAACGCGATGACCTGTTTAGTTGGCAAATATGCAAGCTATGTTTATAAAAACGTCGGAAGTGATGAACATCTTGATTACAAAATGTATATGCAAACTGAATTAAAAAATCAAGTATCCGGATGACAATAGGAAATATGGTAACTTGCTTGAATTCCTCGTGGAGAAGGAATGGGTTGGAACACGAAACTCTAGCAGTGGCACGGAGGCGCCCCTCTAACACTGCGGCGTGTTTACGACCCTAATCTACCTCAAGAGTCACACATGAAAAATAAACCAAGAGTACAGCATACACAAGAATATGACTGCAAAAATCAAATCTGGTGTCTGTTACAAAGGAAGGTCTTGAACTCCTTAAGAATGCTGTTAGAATTCTGAAGGAAAGAGGAAATGGAAGGCAGAGAAGGACTTTGTGGTTTTGCTGCTCGGGACTGCTCTTCTATACCCATAGTTTGCTCCGTAAGAGTCAAAGAATCGCACTTCAACGGTCTACTGAATGATAAATCTGGGTATTGGCATTCATGAAGACGTATCTCAGGCTGCAGCAGAAGAAAATGCGGATGCTGAACTGCGACCAGTTATACGTGACGGTGGAGATATCTCACGAAAAGGGGACGTTATTAAAATGTTTTTCATGTGCTAGTGTTTAAGATTTAATATCACTGCGCATTCTGTGAATGCTGCAATTGATTGCTACAATTAGCTGTCACCTTATTTATGTCCTTTCATTGTTAGCTAGTCACTTTTGTTACTGTTTTTGTGTGGCAAAAGAAACTGAAAATAGAGCTTTGTTACCAGTTGTGCGGTGTTGACAATGCAGTTAGCGGTGGCTGAGTGTTCAGTGTTTCCATGCGGAGGATACAAGATGAAAATCAACAAAAGCAAAGTAAGGATAATGGAATTTAGTCGAATTAAATTAGGTGATACTAAGGGAATGAGATTGGGAAACGAGACACTTAAAGCAGTAGAAGAGTTTTGCTATTTGGGCAGCGAAGTAACTAATGATGGCCAAAGTAGAGAAGATATGAAATGTAGACTGTCAGTGGCAAGAAAACCATTTATGACGAAGAGAAATACGTTAGCACCGAATTTAGATTTAAGTGTCAGGAAGAATTTTCTAAGGGTTTCTGCCTGTAGTGTGACCGTATATGGAAGGAAAACATGAACGATAAACTGTTTAGACACAAAGAGAACAGAAGCTCTAGATATATGGTGCTATAGAATAATGTTGAAAGTTCCATGGGCCGATCACGTAACTAACGAGGGTATACTGAATAGGGCTGTGCACATAAAATATTTATGTCACATTTTGACCAAAGAAGAGATGGGTTGATACGACACCTTCCGAGACATTAAGGGATCACCAATTTAGAATTCGAGAGAACTGTGCGTTTTGTGGCGGGGGGAGGGGCAGTCAGTAAAAATCGTAGAGGGAGACCAAGAAAAGAAAACAGCATGCAGAGTCAGAAGGATGTAGATTGCACTAGTCAATCGGAGATGAAGATACACATACAGGATGGAGTAAGATGTAGAGCTGCATCAAACCAGTCTTCGGACTGAAGACAACAAAAGCAATATGTGTTCACTTGTAGTTTTCGTCGAGATGTGTTTTGACATGTGTTTGATAGTTTGCCAAATGATTGAGCAACGACCAATGTGTAGTGTTACTCCGGTCCGCGTGCGTAAAGGGCGAATATACATTCGAAAATAACTACGACTGTCATATCGAACTTACTGATTTTCTTATGAGACCTGGCCAATATAGAAGACGCCAGGAGTAATATAACTTTTCTACAAGTTCGTAAAATAATAACTAAATTTTCTGACAATTCCGAATCAACTGTATTCCGTATTCGCATTGCAGTAACACTGGCAGAAACTCTATACGCAAGGGCGTGGTTTTATTTTCCAAGAAACAAATATATATGCTAACAGAAATCTATGCAATTTTATTTTCACAAAATTTAGTACGTAGAATAGTACTTCGATACCAACACAGAACAGAGTATGCGACACTTAGAAAAGTACAGAGTGATTTCTGTGAAAACATCAATTAATCTGACGCAGAGACATCCTGTTGTTCGGTTTTTGACTGAGAAAGTGTAACGACCAAATAAATTTTTAATGGAATGCAGAGACACTGCAGGAGCTAGAACGAAGGTATGTGTACGACGCACTTACTATGTGTCTGGGACCACTGCCTCCTGTTATACTTCGACACATCTGGCGTTGACAAAACCATACACAGAAATATATTGCGCTCAACTGCAACGGAGATATTAGACTGAAAGTACCTATAGTTACATTTGTGTAGTTTATATCGGTGGATTGAATGATGGGTTCAGTGGAGAAGAATCAGCAAGGGCTGCAAACAAAAAAAATTTGGAAACGTAGGGAATATTCTCCGTCATATTAAGGCGAGCCATCGGAATTAAAATTATGGCTGCGCATGCAAGTATTCGAACGCTGCCGTGTACGGACTATCTCCTAAATAGAATGCTTTCACACGTGACGGGAATAATGGAATGTAGACGAATTAAGTCGGGTGATGCTGCGGGAATTAGAACAGGAAATGAGACACTTAAAGTAGTAAAGGAGTTTTGCTATTTGGGGAGCAAAATAACTGATGATGGTCGAAGTAGAGAGGATATAAAATGTAGAATGGTAATGGCAGAGAAAGCGTTTCTGAAGAAGAAAAATTTGTTAACATCGAGTATAGATTTAAATGTCAGGAAGTAGTTTGTGAAAGAATTTGTATGGAGTGTAGCCATGTATGGAAGTGAAACGTGGACGATAAATAGTTTGGACAAGGATGGAATACAAGCTTTCTAAATGTGGTGCTACATAAGAATGCTGAAGATTAGATAGGTAGATCACATAACTAATGAGGAGATATTGAATAGAATTGGGGAGAAGAGGAGTTTGTGGCACAACTTGATTAGAAGAAGGGATCGGTTGGTAGGACATGTTCTGAGGCATCAAGGGATCACCAATTTAGTAGTGGATGGCAGCGTGGAGGGTAAAAATCGTAGAGGGAGACCAAGAGATGAATACACTAAGCAGATTCAGAAGGATGTAGGCTGCAGTAGGTACTGGGAGATGAAGAGGCTTGCACAGGATAGAGTAGCATGGAGAGCTGCATCAAACCAGTCTCATGACTGAAGACCACAGCAACAAGAACAACGGGGTACCATAACGATGTCTCAGATGCTGCCAAAATTGCCTTCGTAGTTTTATTAACAACTGTGTCTACAGAGTCCAACAGAAGGCAGAATCATCATCGACAATTTTCGTTATACTGGCTGAATAGATTCATCCTTCGTACAGTGTTTTAATTTCTGTCTAGTAGTACTTTTGTGTTTTGCGATAAAATATGCATCAGATTCATCTATAACCTTTAAGAATGCTCATATATCATTTTTAGTTCAAATATGTCTGCGGGTCATTTTTCACAGGTTGAAGAATAAAAAATATTTCAGAATTTCCTGGAACGGTAGCTTTTTTTGTTGCAGCTACCTTGAATTCTCTTCCATCACGTTCTAGACTAAAAATAGGAATGTCTAATAGTTTTTTGGAGTTTTGGATAACATTTTACATTATAACTAACTAGCAATGATGCAGGATGTTGGAAGACCTTGGGGTGCATATTTTCGCGATGGTCACTGTAACAATGGTACAGGGTGGCCTCTGCCAAGCACCACAAGGTGATTTGCAGGGTACATATGTAGATGCAGATGACGTGATAGACTAAATCATCTGGTGAAATGTTAAGCTGGTCACAGTTTTATATAAAGAATTCTTCGCTTTGGAGAGATTGCGATGGATTTGGTTGAATTCAGCAAACCTGTTTTGTGTGTGTATGTGTATTATGGACCTGAAAGTCTAAAAATGAAGAGATAGGAATGGGAGTTCAGAGACCATGGAAGTATTTATACCCAAACAACAGCCCCTTTTATTTCGCTGAACCACTAAAAGCAGCTAAACAATAATAGCTGCACAAATTTATCGCCTTGAGACTTGATAATAAATGCTAAGCGACGCCACACGCAGTTTGCGGCAACGTGTGTTAGTGCAGGCAATTTACAATCAAGAGCCAGTCTGCGTCAAGAAGACTTGAAGTGCAGTCCGCTAGGAAAATTGAAAATTTCACACAGTAGAGTGCCCGTACCATACATCTAAAAAGCAATTCCCACTAAACAAGGAACTGAAAGAAACAATAAACGTATGACAACATAAATCTACAGATTGCACATGGAGCATGTGAACTCCAAATTTTCTGAGCTGTGAATACATATTTTAGAAAATATATCAGTGTTAAATAAATGAGCTATTAACAGCTAAGGCCCACACGAAGACAATAATTAATCCCAATAAAGTTCTCAGATAGAATGAAACATGAAGAAGTGTAGGGTAATTCCTATTAACTTTTAAAAACTCACAAAGCGACGTTGATGACGCTGAGGCAAGTAATTTAGTGTAAGACACAGGGGCCGAAAATGTCGGAAAGTACCACAAAACTGAATGACGAAATGTTGGGCGTGCGACGTCACCAGATGAAGTAACTCGCCGGATGTGTAGCGTTTGGGCCTGTCGCTCCTACCCTTGCAGGTTAAAGGGGCTGTGTTCCACATCGTTCCGCTAGGCTACTCTGCTTTCGTTCTTGCATTATCCGAAGCGATACGGTAGCACTCGCGGCAATGGTAGTGTAAGACTACAAGGAAACGAGTTTAGATTTAACAAAAAAATGGTTCAAATGGCTCTAAGCACTATGGGACTTAACTGCTGTGGTCATCAGTCCCCTAGAACTTAGACCTACTTAAACCTAACAAACCTAAGGACATCACACACATCCATGCCCGAGGCAGGATTCGAACCTGCGACCGTAGCAGTCGCGCGGTTCCAGACTGTAGCGCCTAGAACCGCTCGGCCACCCCGGCCGGCTAGATTTAACAAACTTGCATACATGCAACTCTGTTAAGGTGCTGCTAATAGCCAGAGCGCGCGCGCCAAGGCGTATTCACGTAGAACGTTTTCTACAGCATGTTTTAACTTCTCACAAATCGTTTGCTACTGTCCAGTGTTGAATTGGTGAAAAATGGACCCTGCAAGTAAGAAAGCGCAGAAGAGAAAAAAATACATTGAGGTAAGGTAACAAAGAGGTCAGACATGCTGGGTTCTGAAATCAAGTTCAATTATCAGACAAATTATAGCGTATGGAATTATTTCTCTCTTGTTGCTATTTTTTTAAAGATTTTTATTTTAACACATAAAAATGTAGTTTGCAAATACATGCAGTAACTTAGAATCTTCTTTTCATTTCGAGTGCTTAAACATAAAAGAATTTTCAACTTTTACACTCTTACGGTAGTTACAAACCAGTGGAGACGGCGCGACCAGTTAGTAAAATAATAAATTTTATTCAAATGTAAGCACATAATGGTCCAAAGCAATGAAAAAAAATTCTGCGTGCTCAGACGGAAGACTCAAAGCCTGAGCCACACGCGCTGAGACGGCCGCTGCGGCCGAGCAGTTCTAGGCGCTTCAGTCCGGAACTGCGCTGCTGATACGGTCGCAGGTTCGAATGCTGCCTCGGGCATGGATGTATGTGATGTCCTTAGGTTACTTATGTTTAAGTAGTTCTATTGTGGACTGATGACCTCAGATGTTGTCTCATAGTGCGTGAAGGCCATTTGAACCACACCCGCCACCGCGCTCGGTGATACACCGGCGTCAAGACCTGGGTTGGGATAATAAGGCGCGATGGACTTACAGTCTCAGCCGCTGCCGATGTGGCGAGATTCTTCCACTGGTGTCGTCCCTTGTTCACCATCATTTTTCTTCTTCTTCTTCTTTTTTTCTTGTGCCTTTGTCTATCACATTTCTTAGCGTCGGCATATGATGAAATGTAGATGATAAAGAAGACACAACACCCACTCCCTGAGCGGAGAAAATCTCCGACACAGCCGGGAATCAAACCAAGGCTTCTTTGCGTGGCATTCCGCCGCGCTGACCACTCAACTATCGAGGCGGACTTCCACGTTCAACATCCGTCATCTACTATCGAGGTTTCTCCAAACATTTTCGGCCTCATGTGTCTTACATGAACTTACTTGTCTCGGCGTCATGTACGTGGCTTCGAGGTTTTTTGAAAGTTAATAAGAATATAACCGTATGTCTTACTATCTATAAGGTCATGACCAGTTTGGCTTTAGCAAACGTAAAGAAACAATGTATGCAGTCCTTATTTGCTCCAGATAATGGAAGGAAGACTATAGCAAAGGGAGGATACGTTCATAGGATTCGCCAATCTGGAATAAGCTTAAGGTAATGTGAATTGGAGCAACGTGTTCTTATTTTGTGAAAATAAGAAGCTATGGGAAAAGATTATGCTGAGAGGCTAGTAAGACACAGTATCCACGAGAACCAGAGGGACCAATAAGATTGGAAGGCCAGGTGTGTAAGACAGGGATGCAGTCTTTCACCCCTACTGTTAAATCGATTCATCAATAACAGAAATGAAAGAGGGGTTCAAGAGGAGATCAACAATCAGGAAGAAAGGATGTCGATGATAAGACTGAATTATCCGCAGTGAAAGTGAAAAAGGATTTTAAGATCTATGTAAAAAAAAAAATAAGAGTAGTAGCAAGAACAAAAATATCGAAAAACTCTACATGAAAACTGGTGGTCATGGAGTAAACGAAGTTATTCTGCTACCTTGGAAGCAGAATAATCCATGACAGAGGAAGCAAGGAGGGCATAGAACGCAGACTAGGACTCACAAAAAGGCCATTTTTGGTGAAGAGAAGACTGCTAGTGTCAAATATTTGTCTTAATTTGGGAAGAAAAAAATTTACAAATGTACGTTTAGTCACAGGATTGTATGGTTGTAAAACTGGTACAGATATGAACCTAAGCATATGAGAAGTATTGCTCCAGAAGAATTATGCTAATTAGACGGAGTGATAAAGGAATGTGGAATTTCTCTGCAGAATCTGCGAATGTAGAAAATACCAGAAAGGGACAGGAAGATATGACATGTGTTAACTAATCAGGAGCTGGACAGCGTAAAAGCTGTAAAAGAAGACAGAGATGGGCAAACATCGAACGCATAATTTAGAAGACAGGTGGCAAGTGTGTAAGTTCAGGTTTTTATATTGGTAATAGTCGCTATTGTAGTGTTGGGCTGTGGCTGTTAACAGCACATAGGGTTGCGCAGTTGGAGGTGAGCCACCAGCAGTCGTGGATGTGGGGAAGTGAGATGGCGGATTTTTGAGAGTGGATGATCTGGACGTGTGTCCATCAGAAACAGTACATTTATAAGAATGGATGTCATGAACTGCTATATATACTATGACCTTTGAACACTATTAAGATAAACCCATTGCTTGTTCCCTATCAAAATCTTTCATTTGCTAACTATGCCTATCAGTAGTTAGTGCCTTCAGTAGTTTGAATCTTTTATTTAGCTGGCAGTAGTGGCGATCGCTGTATTGCAGTAGTTCGAGTAACGAAGATTTTTGTGAGGTAAGTGATTTGTGAAAGGTATAGGTTAATGTTAGTCAGGGCCATTCTTTTGTAGGGATTACTGAAAGTCAGATTGCGTTGCGTTAAAAATATTGTGTCAGTGTAGTGTTGATCAGAATAGGTAAAGAGCGAAATGTCTCAGTACGTTCAGTTTTGCTCAGCTGTTTGAAAATCAAATAATGTAAGAGGTTTACCAGCACAGTAATTCAATAATTTTTCTAAGGAGACGTTTCATATGGCGACCCTGCCAGGATAACTCACTGGAATCTTCTGATTTTTTCCTTGTAGTTTGTGTAATTAATGTAGCTATTGTTTATTGCTAGTGTGTAATTGTAGAGAGAATCGTCTTTGTAGTTGTAGGTTTTCATTGTTGTACAGTAAAACAGTTGTGGAATGCATGTAGATTTTCACCAAGTATTTCGCAGCTGCGCTTGCAATTGACTAGATATTCTTTTCAGTGCTATGTTAATGTGTTTTCTTATTTTGCTCTTCAAATTGTGCTTTTCTGTGTTATTGTGTGAAATATTGTGACAATAATGACGTGTGAAAAACGTAATAGTGATGACAAGAGTAGCTTATCAGCACCACTGTGTAATGAATTAACAGCCATTCAACGTGGTAATTTGGTAATTGTGCATAGGGAAATGGAGCAGGTGGCAAATAATGGCGTAGACAGTGAAACAATTAGTGAAGAGGGAAGCATTATCGATCGATCGGTCGGCAACAGCTCGCCTCAGGAATCCGAAATTAGAGGACACAATCTCGCAAATACTGTAGATTCACGTTTTGGGTCCTCACGATTTTCTCAAATAAGTCAAGAAACATTTTCTGCTTGTCAAAATGTGAATTTGTAGAAGTTAGGTCTCCTAATCCCAATAACGACGCGCGCCAATAAAGAGACAGACAATGACTCGCACAGCAGGCAGCCACGTGCGCCGGCTGGCTCAGCGAAAAATAACATAGACGCTAACCTTGAGAAAAATTCCAATATTCCTTACTGACGTATACTACATGATAATTGCCTTCAAGTTGAAACTCTGAGTACTACAAAGAGTAGAGGATTGCGCCACATTTCACATGTAAAACCGTTTATTGAGAGATAGTCTGCTTTTTAACTTAGTCTTTGCCATAAAATTTTTCACTTCATGCTACTAGTACAATTTGTCACACTGAGAAACTGTTAACATGCAACAATGTTTTAAAGTTAACTATCCAGTCTAGAACCTAGGGAACATATTTAGACAGTATTTACGAGTGCATAGTTATAGTGAACAGAGGACACAGTGTTATTCAAATGGCTCTGAGCACTATGGGACTTAACTTCTGTGGTCTTCAGTCCCCTAGAACTTAGAACTACTTAAACCTAACTAACCTAAGGACATGACACACATCCATGCCCGGGGCAGGATTCGAACCTGCGACCGTAGCAGTCCCGCGGTTCTGGACTGTGCGCCTAGACAGTGTTATTGTGTGTGTACATTCTTGCTTGTTATTTGCACGATTATGTAACTACTATAAGGCTTACATACTTAGAACATATAGTGCTAATGAGATTTTAGTGCAACATTTTGGTTTAGTTGAAAAGACATTCTTTATTTGAAGTACTTTCTGTGAGATTAAAGATGACTTAGTATTTGGTTTCTGTGACAGCTACACAATTATATCACGACGCTACTAAAGTGTGACACAATTTACATTGTTGCTTTTGCGGTGCATCTGTTTTATATCTGCACAGTTTTTATGTATTACTCTGGAAAGTAAAACATGTTTTAGTAGTAACTTTTGTGGTATAGCTACAATGAGGCCGCCTTTTCCGTAGCAAAACAATACGTTACAGTACAGTACTTTCTTCATCACGGCAGTAAGCATAATAACTACGATATCTATACGCAAAGCATTTCACTTTTGTTTATGATGAGGTGAGTACATTGGCTTCAGCAGAACTTTGCTTACAGAGGACGATAACTACGACACTTCCACAGAATTATCTTACAGCAAGACGCAAATTTAAAGCTACAGGACATGCATTTGAGTTTTTAATTTTGTACTTAAAACATTTATTTTTAAAGATCTTTGAATTACAAAGAAAGTTTTCCGTGATACATTTCATTCCATTGCTGTAATCTGTAACACATAATTACATTAATCCTCAGGGGGTACACGCCTACATTGTGTACTATGTGTCTGGCAAGCACAAGGAGCCATAGCTTATATGGTATTTGCTTATACAGCTTTACACACCGGTACCATATTTCTCTAACACAGAATTACACAGCTACCTGATTATTTAACAGAGAAACAAACGCTTCTTTTACTGCATCAGTGACGCATGTTTACACAATCACAGAGTTGGATAACTTCACACTTATGAAACTGTATTTTGTCTGTACTTTGTGAACTGTTCATACTTTTTCGGAACCATTGTGACACTATGAGAGCTTTGATTGATGTATTTGGTATGAGATCATGATTTTTAAAGTACGATTGAAGTAGATGTCACTATTGAAATGAGCAGAGAATTTTTTTTAGGTTTTGAAATTATTGCAAAAGAACCTACGACGTTTTTCAGATTTGACTGAGGTTTTATGATGTTATTACTACGATGAAATTGTGTATTATGCTGCTGAGGTATGTTTATGATCAATAAGCTGATGCTATACGAGGAATTTGATTATGCTATGTATTTATTATGATGAAATATTGAAGTGTCGACGAATATGTATATAGGTAATAAGGTAAGGAATAATGAGTAGTGGTTAGGCACTCTGATTTGAGAAAACGGATGTTGGAAACCATGAATCGTACATTAAGAGATATGAAATGTGTGTAAATGCGTGAATGTATCACAATGCCGGCGAAAATTTTTTGTACACTGTTATATTTATAGGATTTTGTTTCTACACATTTCTACTGTAATTTTTCGACCTGTGTATATTTACTTGTTTCAAACTGTCGCTGTGGCGGAGACCACTGTCGTGAATGTTTCGTTAAGGAAGGTAAGTGACCTAGACGTAATGCGTAATGGGCGCCCAGCAGAGCGATAGTCGCCTGAAAAAAGAAAGCCATTAGGTGAAAAAAAAGAGGCCATTATCCTCGCTATTGACATGTCTTTGTAGAAAGCATTGCAAATACGACGCGCTCAAACTTGAAAACATGATTACAATGTAGAGTTCTTAATTTATGATATTTACTGAAATGAAATGACGAGAAACATTTCACGTCTATTGTCTTTCTGGTTGAAAGATTGTTTACTGCATTATGAAATGCCATATTGCTAGTGAATGACGTTGCTCGCCTTGCTTTGCCTATTTTGTTTAATATCTAGTTTGCTGCTGCACTGCAGAATTGGTTAAAATAAAATTTTATAGATGTACTAATATAAATATTTTATTCCTACAGATCTAGTAAATAACAACTTTATGATATACTTAAAAAACGAAGGAGCACAAAAAGACATTTCCCTTCACAGGAATTGCATACAGAATTTTCTTTTCAAGTACTTGGTATTTTCTTTGTAGAATAAGCTTGAGCTTTGTCATGTTTAGGTATAAGTTATAGCATTTGCTGCTGCTGTTTGCCAGGCATAATGTTACTGAATTCGACTTTGTATTACTCTGTTAAGCCAGTTTTACTACAGATTTATTTTTCTTATTTGCTGCGCATTGCCTTATATTAGTTGTAATGTGGCAGTTTCTTTGCTAATTTATATATACTGCTGCTTGCTTTGCCAATTTCCATTTTTTTGTCGTTGTTGTTTGCGTTACTTTCTGATGTGATGCTGCATTGCCTCGTCCCTTGGTATATATATCTGAGCTCAGTAGATTTAAGTTAGCTTAAGGGGGGTAGACTATATAAGAAACTAACTATGATGAATTGGAAGAAATGCATTGAGAAGCTGTAAGAATATGGTTTGGCCAAAAAAGTAGTGCACAGTGGATAAAATCTATTTTTGAAAGAGGATGTGAACAGAATACAGAAAGCATGCTTGGATAGGATTTTTTTTTTTTTGGTGGATACAAATGTCGAAACAAGAGTGAAGATCCACAGAATGAAGTTTTGGGTTGGACTGCAGTGCCAAATGTCACACTGAAAACAAACCCTGTCCTGTGCTTTTGTGTTATTACGCTATGTGAATTTGTTTTTTTCCTGTCTTTATGTGTTTAGCTAGTAAGATTTACGTTGTAGAAATTTTCTAATAATATGTTATTTACTTTGTAAAGATGTGTAGACATTATTAATTCTATTCTGTTTCAATGCTCATGTGTGAAATTAATGTTTCATAACTATTCTCATTATTTTATATATTTACTTATGCCATAATTCCTGTAACACTGATGTATATGTTTATTTCTATTCTTTTGTAAGGCCTGTGTTACTACAAATGTCATCTGTACTGTTATGTTCTTTAATGATGTATTTTGTACCTTTGTAATTGTATTCTTATGTTGTAAATTTATAATTGTATAGACACCAGTTCTTGAAATTAAGTATCATTTCACTGCACACGTTTCTGTTGGGCATAATATATGCACAGTATGTGAGAAGATGGGACTGTTAGTGCTGGCACATGTGTTGATAAGTCAGCAAGGGACTGGTTAACAGCATTGCTGGTTCTCAGGACAATTCCAAAAACTTTGAGTGCACAAGTGGTGGTATATGGACTTGCTATATTGTCCGCAAGACTCTTCGATGGTAATTGTGCACCTGCACAGTCGCAACAGATGGCTGCTGTCCGTCTCTACAAGGACTACAGTGGGTCTGCATCTTTGATGATCCATCAATACCATTATTTCTACAAGAAATGAACTGGGTCTGCGCCTCTGGTGGCCCACCAATACCAAACTCTCTACCAAGACTATAGTGGGTCTGCTCTGTGATTACCTACCTACCAATATTCTTCAAAACTTCGAATGACTCTGCTGTGGGTTTGCTCTGTTGTGGCCCATTACCTGTCTGCATGTCAAGAGTCAGCACTGTCTTTCCGTTGGAAGGACAACACTACCTCTTCAAGACTGCATGGAAATCCACTACTTGCATGTGCATTTTCTTTTACTGCTCAGACTTTGAGAAAAACCCTACAATTTTACTGTGATGAACGATCAGGACTGTCTTTATGGACTGTGAGAAAATTTTATCTTTTGACCGACACTGAATCGATAAGTGTGTGCATTTGATATCTTTGTTATTGTAATTATGAATTTTTTTTTCAAATCTGTATTGGCCACTGCCCAAAACTATTATGAAACGTCCTCTTAGAAAAATTAGTGAATTACTGTGCCGGTAAATGCCTTACGTTATTTGATTTTCAAACAGCTGAGCAGAACTGAACGTACTCAGACATTTCGCTCTTTACCTATTCTGATCAACACTAAACTGACACACAATATTTTTAGCGCAACACAATCTGCCTTTCAAAAATCTCTACAGCTAGCTTGACACAGCTGTGACTGCTGCAGTGTTGGAATGTGCTGACACTCTTATTCTAGGTAATCGAAGGACCATGATCAAACACCTCGCTACTCACCTGGACAGTTTTTCTAGTAGTGCTCACACACTCTTTTACCAGGTGGGGAAGGCAAAGGTGTGTGAATGCTGGGTTCCTCGCTGCCTTAAAGGAAACTATAAAGAGCAACTTACATTTGTTTGGTCCTTTGAAAGATGTATTCCACATGAAGGAGTATGTGAATGATGATGAGCTTATTGATGCAACACGTTGGTCATGACATTAACCATTACAGTGGTGCCATGTGAGCGTACAGACCCTCCCAGGAAGTTAGCGTAAAGCCTTCACACTGAGCGGAGATTAATTTGAAAAATGGAGTTTTGTACCCAGAAAAGTGGGGAATAACATCATGCATTGATATCCTTAATAAGACCAACTTCCTTTCAGAAATAAGAAAGAGGTGTTGCTTCACTCACTGAATAGCCCTCGTAATAGTTGAACCCTATAGTGGCCAAACAGTATATGTTATTAGTACTTGTGACGAAAATAAAACAATTTTTTTAAAATCTAGTCGTTTTCTTTATTTCTATACCTCCAACCTGTCAAATAACTTTTTTTGCCACCTGCGGGCTTTATTTACTACAAAAAATATTTCCACGGTTGCTGCACACAGCTATGTTTAAAGTTGTGTCAAATTACTGTTTAAAGATGAAACTGAAAGGCCACACAGCATGCAGTTCTTTAACCAGGGTTACATAAAAGAATGATTACATTGTGTCTAAATGTTTATGTGCATGTCGCAGTTAGAAATAAGTCTGTTAAAACAAAAACATCTGGCTCTAACAGACAGGAGCAATCGATGTCTTTCATGAGGCCTATCCATGAGTTACCACTAGTGCTTTTATAGAACTTAGCGTGCATCTGCTGCAGTGAGCATGGTGATGTCTGTTCACGCCTTAGCACTCGTCCTGGATGTTCATCTACACACTAAACCACTATTCAGTTATAGAATAGAGGTTCACCACTGTAATTTGATCTATGAATGCGTCGGCTCTTAGCACGCTGTGCCGGGATCGGCTTGCTGCGCCGGCGACGGCGAACAATGGCCCGCGTACTGAGGAAGGGAGAGAGTACTTTATCGACCAGCGGAGAGGGCAGTACTGGCTCGTGACAGGCCATGACACGTTGACAATGTGAGCATTGCCGACTACTATTTCCGAGCCTCACTACGTCCTGTCGTTGTATACTCTGTCTGTTTTCCAACTTGTATAGTTTCGCTTGCTAGCTGGGCAGTTATGTTTACTTTGTTGTCTGTGTTCTGCTACTACAAGCTGTGACCAGCCAATGTAGTTATGATAGCTCATTTTGGAATTGTGCTTACTATATCGTAGGAGATCCTTTATTATAATTGCGTTCACCAAAGTTGTGTAGTTTCTGATAGCTCGTTATCAGAAGTTTGGATCATCCAACATGGGTTGGTAATTTTTTTAGTGGTTTTGAACAGTATGGAGATTACTGGAAGAACTGGTCGCTAGTATTTGGGTGACGCTGCGTGCTGCTACTATGATGTGGTGTTATTTTATGTAGAGGTTGCTGGGGGCAGCTTTCCATCACTCCATTAGTCATAGCAGATAACGGTATCTTCCTGACAGGTTGGCACAAAACGTTTGATGGTGATCGTTCAGACTTCGTTTTGTACATTGGTAATGTGTGCAACTGAGCAATTGATGTATATGAGGAAAACTGAATTCTGTTCCTGCATTAGTATTCCCACATTAACGCATTGTTGGTGATTGCGATACACTAGTGACTGAAAGGGAAATACGTAAACCTGTTCCCTTTTATTGTCTTAAGCGACTGTTTCATGGTGGTTGGGAAAGGCTGGTGTTTGACTCTGGGTGCGCCACGCAAAGTTAAGTTGTCTTAGCATGAAACTCTCTTCGTTGTCCAAAAATGGCTCTGAGCACTATGGGACTTAACTTCTGAGGTCATCAGTCCCCTAGAACTTAGAACTACTGAAACCTAACTAACCTAAGGACATCACACATATCCATGCCCGAGGCAGGATTCGAACATGCGAACGTAGCGGTCGCGCGGTTCCAGACTGTAGCGCCTAGAACCACCACAGCCGGCCTATTCGTTGTATTGGCTGGTGACATGAACTGTGATGGTACAGAATTGAAACCAGCTCTGAGGGCCACTATCAAACGTTTTATTTTCTGTTTGATTTTGTATCATTGCCTAGTGATATTGCTCTATTAATTTGTACTGTGGTTTCTTTGTGTTTCTGTGTGAATGACAGGAAATAGGTTTGGTCACCTCAGGTGGCATTAGGGCACAGAAATTTTTTTCTATTGTCAACCGTAACGAGAATACATTGTGGTAGAGTGCTGTTGTTGATGTCCTGCTAACGTGTGATAAGGGTGTTCACTGCATTGGCTAAAATGTATCTTAATGGCAGCTAGTGAGTCATACTTCCCTGCCTATCGACTAGCTGTCGCCTTAAGCAGAGGCTAACTTGTGTTAACTGGGTATTGCCGACCTAGTGATAAGGAGATAAACCCTGCAAAGTAGTAGGATCTAAGTTATGCTACAGATAGTACTGGCAGAAATGAAGAGATATTCTCGCTACTTGTAAATTATAACTAACCAAATGTGATGGCTTGCTATAAGTGATACTCTAGTTATTGAATATAAGCAGTTTTAAGAAAGCTGTACGTGGCCACTAGTTTGTGTATAAGAATATCAGTGGCCACTAGACTGGCAGTCCTAGAAAATATTGCTGCTGACTTGGGGTTCGTGGGTACATCTTCTGTGTAAAGAACTTAAATCCTCTCTGTGTTGTGTGTCAACCCTGTGAAATGTGATGTCCTTATATAGTGAAGTCCAGTGTTTTCTGTTCACTTACCGGAATACGTTTTTCAATGTTTCTCCACGTGATAGTGATTTTTAAGTAGGTTTTATAACCATTACTTAAAGAAAACTCATTTAATACAATGTCTGTAAATCTACTTAATTGTGGCTCTTTCTCATGACTTTGCTCATTTTGATGTTTTATTGATTCCATTTGAATGCTTGGTCACTTTATGGTTTTATTGATTTAATGTCTAAAAAGGATGGATGTGACAGCTAGATGCAGGGGTCGATGGTACGGGGTTAGTTCCGGCAAATCGATGGATCCAGAAGCAGGACTCAGAGTTCTGTGGAACTGGAATTTCGAATACATAAATATCAAACGAACTAGATTAAAACCGATCGCTCCAGTCCCGACACTGTTTGGTACTAAGTTGTGGCATAACGTCCAAAAACGATGCATTCCAGGTAGCTAAGAGGTCAGGAACCGTACAGCCTATGATTAGAATAGGTTTAGATCTGAAATCCTGTAGCATTTGTAGTGGGGCCCACAGATCATAGGTAACAATAGGTATCCAGTGCATGACACCATTCAAGACTGCGTGAAGTGGAATACCGCACACCAGGGACATCAAGCACGCTGCTGGGTTCGAAAGAGACTGCTGTTGCTGCCAGTTTGCACATGACCTACTATTCAGTCAGACGTGGCGGTCTATGACTGTGTGATGCAGCGTGGCGCTGCTAGTCGGCCCATTTAACCATACTGGCTGCATTGTTTTAAACTTGCGACATGTGGACTCTTATCAGAAGTGCACTGTAATGTAATTCAAGGGAAAACCTATAATTCTGGAGTTTCTTTGCCATTTTAAATGTACAACAAGTGATATAATAACCAAACAATCTGGTCCAGTATCCACTGGTACCCCATCTTTGATTATATACCTTGCACAAGTTATCTTGCAAACCATGCAGGCCTGGAAAGTGTCCCCATGTCCACCAACTGGGTTCTGGGAAAAACACAGTAGGAAAGTGGCTTTTGTGAGTCATATTTCATTTTTTTTAAATGGGATAATTATATAAAATTCTTGTGCGGTTTCCAGCCTGATCAAATTGTCATTTGAGCACTCTGATGACAGTTTGGAAACGCGACAAGAATTATATATACTAATACGCTAGAGCATCAGAGCATCAAGATAGAGCTTTGAGCTAAGTACGTACATGACATGAATATGAATGGAAAAATATACGTTTTATTTTACTCTAAGTGTGAATTTATAATACATATTTCATGTAGGTCAAATGACCCCATTCGACTGTTCTAAATATACCGCGATACACTGTTGTGGTGTGAACTACTTGCGTAATACACTTCGTGTTCGACCAAATGGTGAAATGCTCAACGATATATTCAAAGACGATTCATTGTCAAAATACAGCATAATGTCACATAATTTCAGTTAACAGCCATAACTGATCTCTGATGCATTTGGTAACAAAAGGTTAAAATGGCTCTGAGCCCTATGGGACTAAACATCTGTGGTTATCAGTCCCCTAGACCTTAGAACTACTTAAACCTAACTAACATAAGGACATCACACACATCCGTGCCCGAGGCAGGATTCGAACCTGCGACCGTAGCGGTCACACGGTTCCAGACTGAAGCGCCTAGTACCGCACGGCCACACCGGCTACCTATTTAGTAATATCACAAGTATGATGTATCTCCATGTAAATGAAGAAGAGTTATGAAACAACCGCTAAAACTATCTAAATCATGGCCAACAAATACCAGTCTAGGCCTTGTAAACGAGTGTCCTAAACCACGCTTACCAAACCGCATCTTGGCTTAGAGGACAGTCATACTAGACTAGCCAGGACGCAGCTTTTATTTAAGCCTGAAGTTTGGTGAGGTCATATGGCGGCCTCAGGAAGTTTTTCGTATGGTACTACTACGATTTTCTGAAACAAAATGGTGTTGTAAACTTTACGAGGTAGGCTAAATAAGTCCTACAGCTGATCAACTGCCGGATTATTCTAAGGGATGGACACATTTCCAAAAACTCGTATGTATTGAATTACAAATCCAAAATGAACAAGCACTATACAAATGAAAAGAAGAAGTTTCAAAGATTTTGGCGGGCCGCAGTGGGCGAGAGGTGAAGGTCTCAGAAGACCGATAGAGATCGCGCGGCAATAGGGCCGTCATTCCGTACCACTGTCCGCTGTGGGTGAGATGGCTAGTGTCGAGCCACTCGGTGTTTTGAGTTCTTAAGTTCTCGAGAAGTGAGTCGCAAATTGCAGTGCAGCGGGCCTTTCGTACCGAATTTCGTATTCAACCGCCAACTCGCAAAAGCATTAGCCTTTGGTGTAAGCAATTTAAACAGACTGGAAATGTTTGCAAAGGGAAAAGCACAGGCCGACCACGTGTGTCAGAGGATGACCTCCGACGGATTCAAGAAAGTTTTGTGCGCTGCCCCAGTACGCCTACCAATAGAGCCCGTCGAGAACTTGGAATACCCCAACAAGCTGTATGGAAAGTTCTGAGACGGTGTTTGCTGTACAAGCCCTACCGATTACTAATTGTGCAGGCTCTCAACCGCAATGAAAAAGAGGGGCGTCTCGCATTTTGTGGTTATGTGCCAGCAATGATGGAAGGAGACGCATTTCTACAGCATGTAATTATTAGCGATGAAGCGACGTTCCACGTTAGTGGAAAAGTCAACGACACAATGTTTGCATATGGGGTTTAGGAAATCCACATTCATCATTGCAACACGAAAGAGGGTCACCGAAGATCAACATGTTCTGTGCCGTATCCAACAAAGGTTTGGACAATTTTTCTTTGTGGAAAGAACTGTAACGGGAATTACGTACCTGGACATGTTGGAACAATGGCTGTTTCCGGGACTTCCTTTTCCAACAGGATGGAGCTCCACCCGATTGGCACCGTCATGAACCAGGGTTTTTTAAAGGCTCCCTTCCTCAGCGCTGGATCGGTCGCAGGGGACATGTGGATTTGGGTCTGCGCTTCTGGCCACCGAGATCTCCTGATCCGACACCCTGCGATTATTTCTTATGCGGTCATGTGATGGGAGCTGTTTACGTCGCGCCACTGCCAACCACTCGGAGCAATCTGCGGAACCGGATCACTGCTGCCTTGCCGATATGCTTCAGCGTGCGTGGGACGAGTTTGGCAACCGCGTCGATGTGGTGCCGTGCAGCTAACGGTGGCCACATTGAACATTTATAATATTTATCACATTACTAATTATTAAATATTTATTAAAAACTAAACACAAATTATTAAATTTATTAAATTGATATGAAAAATTGTGAAAAAACTTCTTTTCATTGATATAAAGGTTGTTCATTTTGGGTTTGTACTTTAATAAATACAAAGTTTTGAAAATGGGTCCATTATTTATAGTAACCCTGTATTAGCGTACTAGGTGATTTGAGCACATACAGTGGTGAACTTTACTTTGAGAAGATAATCGTGATACATTTAAACATGTTTAACGCAGACAATAACACTCAAACGAGTAAAGACATTTGCTATCAACGGGAAGCAGCATGTTCTACTTATAGGACCACAATCATTACGAGCATACTGTTGGAAGCCAACGTTGATCAAAACTGGTTAAAACAGGTAATTCAGCTAGGTTTACTAACATTTTTATTGAGCGCCTTAACTAGTTAAACACTGCTGATACAGCAGATAAAATGTTATCTAATTATTTAGGCTTATGTGCAGTACAACAGCAGTATCAAGTAATGCTTGCACTGTCACATGTTCGCTTCATTTCATCTTCCGTCTGCTGTACGAAAAATCAGTACCAAACACGACGCATGTATTGAGCGTTATGTCAAAACCATAAAGGTAACGTAGTTATATCTGTCTTCCCACAGTTCTTACAACTGTTTTATCAGTAAATAAACAGCTGTTTGCACGTTCTTCCTGCTCGCCGCCATATTGCGATTCTAAAGTGCTGGCTTCAGGGACATCAGTGATACTTTATATGATATTGTCCGTCTAGAAACGTATATCTATCGTTTAGAGATACCTGTACTCCTATATCTACGGCGAAAGCGATCGTACAGAATATCTCTGTCATGCTATGACTTGTTCTGTAGCCAGGAGACGAATCTGGTACTCTCACTTTACAAAACAGAAACAGCGCCAAGAACATCGACATATACACCATTAAACATTATGATGTTCACAGTACAAACTGCTCAATTGCACCCACCCAACTGTAAATGAATTGGTGGTAAACAACTAAATTCGGACCACTTTGCAGTAATTGCAATTCCATTCACGCCGTATGTCGTACGGGGAGTGCGCTCTGAATTTTACGAGACGGTGTAAGAGGACAACCCGAAAGCTTCTCCGGTGCTGGCTGACGCAACCCGAATTTCATTAAATGTTTTCGACACAGAACAAATGGGAATGCCTTGGGGATCTCGAATCGTCGAAAACAAACTGCTGAGGTGACTTAAATCCTTTCGGGAAGAGCTTAAATTACACAGCGAATCACTGCTGCTATTTTCTTTTGTTCTTCGCGAACATCGCAGCTCAGGAGAATTTAAATGTTCTATCCCATTTATCGGTCGGTTTCTTGATCGTCCGGTGCTTCGGTGACTAATGAGCGGTGGAACAAAGGTCTTTAAAGAACTACGCAGTTTGTTCGGCTGGTGGCAGACAATTCAGTTGCCATCACTAATAGTAATATTATTTGGAATTAATAATTGCCTTCGACGGCTAAAGTGCATGATTAGTCTTGCATGACACCGAATTGGGTCAGTGAGTTGCAAGGAGGTCGGCATAAATTGATATAGTAAGGCCAAAGCTTTCCCTGTGAACATCTGCACTTAGGTATCATTTTGTGGGAGGTCCATCCTTCATCTGGTATTGGAGGGGCTCTTCATGGTATACAGTATCTGTAAAGATACTTCTAAAGTGTGAATCAGTAGTTCAACACATACTGTAAGCTGAGATATGAGATGCTTGACGGAGTCAAATAACTATGGATCTTTCAGTGACATTTTACTGGTATATTATAGAAGAATGTGAATGTGGCACATTAACGAATTTTTATCAAATGCAAGGACTATCAGTAGCGCTAGTGTCCAGCCACTGTCCAAGAACGGAAACTGACGGTGGCAATATAAAAGCAGAAATACTGAGAACAGTTTTCAGATTTATCTTGGTCAAAAAGATCAAATAAATGTTCGACAGTATCAGTGGCGATGATAAACAGCAGAAAGCGCTAAACTATAGCTCCAGGGCTCGACGGAATTCCTAGCAGGTACCTTACGGAAATAGTGCCTCACTGAGCCCCTTTTTTAAAGAGAGAAACCTCGAATAAGAAGTTCTCAGTAGTTGGAAGAAGTCATAATTCAATCACATCTATCAGACGGGTTATAATGGTACTTCACAAAATTTCAGTATTTTTGACGTTCATGTTGTAAGATCTTGAATCATTTTCTGAGATAAAAAAATAGGTATCTCTAACAGATTGACTTCCTAAAACCGGATTGAATTCTGAAAACGTTTACTGTGTTAAACCCACCCCATACTCTAAACCATGGAAAAGGTAGTCGGGTAAATAAAATATTTCTTGAATTTCAAACATCACGTATTTCTTGTAAATGAAAGATGATGACTTGTTGGTGTTAATGTTTCGTGTCAGTGACGTGGTAGAAAACATAAGTAATTACATTTTTCTGGTAAAACAGGCACCCTTAAATGTACTTCAAAATCGGTACGTTGCTCAGTAAAGTAAGAAAAAGAGGGGAAATAATATTCAGATCTTGATCGTACGAGTGGCATCATCTACACCTGATTTAAACTCACTGAGGAATCCCAAGCAGCATCTTGTGCTTGACGTGCATCTAAAAGGGAATACTTTCACTCGCAGTCTTACCTAAGTAAATGAGGTCAGTGTATTTGTTGATGTGTTTGTGTTATAAAATGGATTAATCATTATGTAAGTTCAGGAACAAAAGAAATAAAATGGCATTAATAATGATGAATAATGAACCCATTGGAATGACGGATATTGTGTAGTCACTTAATGAAAGGCTTGGTATAATAAATGGTGAAGACCTGTGCCAATACCATTCAAGGGACTGTATAAACCCACAATTTATTACCCTCATCAAAACTTCCTGATGCTAGAGATAATTTACTCTTCTATATAAGTCTTACGACTTTTACTCACTCTGATTTTGTTTTTAGGACAAATACTAGCGTTCCACTATTGTATTATACTCTCTTCTGTCGTAGCCGTCTTAGAGCACAGATGGTATAATAGGTGGTGTCTTGCAATGTTCATTTGATTAAGTTGAATTACGTTATTCTGAATTTTTACTTTATTCATTTGTATTATTTAAGTTATTCTCTGTCGTCATTTCAACATATTCAGTGTTTTTAAGGAAATATACGCTACTGCTCGTCTTAAGACTGTGATACAATATATCGGCAGACATTTTCGCCGCATTAGGTGCCCATAGCACGTGCCAGGAAACGAATCTGTCTTTATTCAAGTTGCATGATTATGAATTCTGATGCCAATTTATCATCGTAATTGTACTGCATACGTGATTCTGACAAATACAACTATTTAATCATCATTCCACGGCCGCTAATCATCGTGTCAAAGATAGGCCGATAACACAGATTTCACCGAACTTCGTCTTTCATTTGATCATCGTAATTTCTCTTTGTCTCTTTTGCTTTTATATTCACTACAACCACTACTAATAACCTATGAAACGGAAAGAGCGCTCGTAAAGAAAAATTACACTGTACATTATTTTAAAGATAATTCTTCTCTTAGGGTAGCTCTAAGTTCCAGGAATACAACAGTTAACCAGATGTATATGACATATCGTCCACCTCTGTAAACGGAAACTTTAGAATTTGAGTATATCTTTGACGTTTCCTCATGTACGAATATAACTGGATTTTACGATAACATTTTCTGCCTTTATCGTTAATGGTGCAGTCAGACTAATATAATTTGTTAACACCTTGCCTCGTTTCATTATGTCTCATATGTATTGAAATCAGACCAGTGCCTTATTTATATAATTATATTTCTCTACTTGCATCTAGTCTGCCCCTCGTGGTCTCGCAGTAGCGTTCTCGCTTCTTGAGAACGGGGTCCCGGGTTCGATTCCCGGCGGGATCAGGGTTTTTTCCTGCCTCGAAATGACTTGGTGATGTTGTGTCGTTTTCATCATCATCATTCATCCCCATTACGGTCGGAGGAAGGCAACGGCAAACCACCTCCATTAGGACCTTGCCTAGTAAGGCGGTGCGGGTATCCCGCATCGTTCCCCTACGCTCTGTAAAGAAGCATGGGACTTCATTTCCATTTTTCAATTGTATCTAGTGAAATCTGTTTGTATCATTATGTTTCTATGTACGTATCTGGCGAAAAGGGTGCTAACTAAAACCACATAAAATGAAAATAAAAAATAACTCTACCACATCAAGTCTGAACACTACCATTCTGTATCCGTCCACCCACCTGATGTCTTCTAAAGATGTGCTGGTCCATGCAGAGACGTTGCACTTAGGGCCTGAGCGCTTTCTTCTTGATGTTCGGCTTGAAATACTGTCAGATTTGAATCAGACTGTTTTCATTCATTACGGAATGAATCATTTAGAGAATAAAGTCGCAATCTGCTAACCCAACACATTTCAATGTTAGACTCCAAAGTCACACACATCATCACATATATCACAGTTGATGTACGCAACAACTGTAATTCGTGTAAAACGAAAACATGGCTGAAATTGCAATCACAGCGATTGGGAACATTTTCAATCTGATCTTCTCTACTCTGCACCCTGAGGCAATATTTTTTAATATAATTCTGTATGAAGCTCCACTCACATCTTAATCGTGTGGCCCCTATCGAACGGCACCCCATGGCCCCTCCTATGACACTAACATCGTGTCAAAGTCGATTGAAGTGACCAGCACAAATTACTTCAATGGGCGCGCATTCTTGACTGGAGCAAAATATGCACAAATAGCTTCGTCTATCCCTACCGTATTGTTGCTGAAGTCTTTTATAAAAGTGAATTCTGAAATAAGTGAACAGTAAGACCTAGTCAATACTTCATTAAATACCATTAAACCAAGATCAAAGGTTTAGTACGTGACCGCCCAGCTAGCCGCGTGGTCTAGCGCGCTGCTTCCCGAGCGGGAAGTCTTGCCGGTCCCCAGCAAGATTCCGCCCGGTAGTTTAGTGTCGAGGTGTGGTGTGCCGGACAGCCTGTAGATGGTTTTTAAGGTGGTTTCCCATCTGCCTCAGCGAGTGTGGGCTGGTTCCTCTTATTCCGCCTGAGTTACACTTTGTCTGCGATTGCAGCGTAAACACTGTCTCCACGTACGTGTATACCATAATTACTCCACCCTGCGTACATTAAGGGTTACACCCGTCTGGTATGAGACATTCTCGGGGCAGTCCACCAGCGTCGGAACCGCACAGTGATGCTGGGTTCGGTGTGGTGCGGCGGTGAGGTGGGTGGACTGCTGTGGCCAGTTGTGTGGTTGTGTACCACTGAGGGCTACGGTGGGACGAGGCCTCTCCGTCGTTTCTAGGTCGCCAGTTCAAAACATAGTACACAATACACAAAGGTTTGTCACACTGCCTCATACAGTGGGAGCCAATAACATTATCCGACTACTAAACTCGTGTAATTTCTCACTCTATTTGTACTCAGTGTACCATCTGTTTTCTGTGTCTCTGTCCATTTCACAAGTGATATGCCAGGTAATGTCATTGGGCGTAGGGGAACATTCGTTTACTTTCGTCGTAAAGTCGATGGCAAGTTAGAACATCCTGCATATCGCAAACCAACGCATAGGAATCCATATTTACATGCCACTAGCTGCCATCATCCTTCACAAACCGTATGTGTCCTTGAAACCTTAGTGCACAGTGCAAACTGCGTATCCGACAGTGATAATTTGCACGGAGAGTTCACACACCTCAATTCCATTTTTTAAGCGAATCGATATTCGCAGCAAAATACTCGCAAAGCATTCAGTATGAGTTCTAGAATGGAAGTATGTGATCTGAAAGATGAAAGTATTACCATTACATCAAGAAAATTTTTTCTCTAAGGCAAACTGTATTCTATAGAAATACGTTGTTAAGGTGAGCTTCCGGCGTCCTTAGAAAATTGCAGCCTCATTCAGTTCCGTAAAGGATGATTTATTGCTTTTTAAGGCTGGTGTGTATCACATTCCCTGTGGAAATTGTGATAAGTTATACATGTGTCAAACAACACGAACAGTTCATGGGTCATAAGACGCTTGGAACATCCAAGATATACATGCTTACTAAAGCCAGACAAGTAATCTGTCGGAGATCACTATATACACACGGATCATTCGATGAGCTTCAGTAACGTGAAGATTTTAACATTCACCGGCTCCTCTTGGGATTCTGTTCTCAAGGAAGCCATAGGTCAAACAATCCTTTCGGAGGAACATCCGAAACTGAGCATTATACCACAGGCTGAAAATACCGCTACAGTTGTAAGGTTCTTTATTTAGCACACGACCGGTTTGGGGATCTTATACGCCAATCTTCAGGTGTCTATCTTGGTGCTGTGACTCCGAGCGCCTTGTACTCGTCCACCGCGGCGCTCGGAGTCACAGCACCAAGTTACGACACGTGATGATGGGCGTATAAGAGACCGAAACCGGTCATGTCCTAAATAAAAGAACCGTACAACTGTAGCGGTATTTTCAACCTCTGTTAGTAGCCATACGTAGTAGATTAACTGATAGCATAATAGATAGTGATAAAGGTTTTAATTTGGATAACGCATGGAATCCGCTTCTTGGTGTAATTAAATTGCAGAGAAGTCGTCAAGGTGTTACCGCCGTATATACATCGATAAGCATATCGAATGTCTCATTGATTTCACCACAACTGGTGTCTTTGCCGCCGACCAGCATCTGTGACAGGCATAAGTAGTATTGCCACGGTGGAACATATAATAAGGCACTTGGCATTTTGTTGTCAGTCTTTCGACTCACTCTGTGCATTGCCGGACAGTATGCGGCCGAAATACCCGTTGTACAAGTAGAATCTGCTCGGGTGCGAAATTTAACGTATTGTTCATTACGCCGAGAGAGGTTGAAACTGGACAATTATTCTCTGTCGCCGGCCGGTGTGGCCGTGCGGTTAAAGGCGCTTCAGTCTGGAACCGCGTGACCGCTACGGTCGCAGGTTCGAATCCTGCCTCGGGCATGGATGTGTGTGATGTCATTGGGTTAGTTAGTTTTAATTAGTTCTAAGTTCTAAGCGACTGATGACCTCAGAAGTTAAGTCGCATAGTGCTCATAGCCAATTATTCTCTGTCACTTACCGTTCATTTTCTGCTTAACTTCTCTCTACATTTTTACATAGACCTTTGCACATTGGGTCAGATGATTTACACATCGTCTGTTTCTGTGCTAAATATTTACTATTACATACCATATTACATAAGCTGGTTTCCCATCGATATACACAAATACAGATTCCGCGTCTCTGGACAACACTCCCCTTGACAGCAGCGGAGTAGAGCTATGAGGCTAAAAGGCGTCGTACAACGGCCGGCTCATGGTACTGTCACCTCCAGCGAACTGAAGTGTTTGTGAGTCTCGTGGTACATCGGCGGAGCTATTCAACTATGAAATTAACGCCGTGTGCTTGGCACAGTGTTAGCTTGGATCAGCGCTCGGTACAACCATTTACAATAACGTTTGCTGTGTCCACAGAAAGCAAACTGGAGGTTCAAGATATGTCTTGAGTCTAAAACGAGCACTGGTGTGAAAGTGTAACACTTTGGGTTAAAAAATGGCTATGAGCACTATGAAACTTAACATTTGAGTTCATCAGTCCCCTAGAACTTAGAACTACTTAAATCTAACTAATCTAAGGAGATCACACACATCCATGCCCCAGGCAGGATTCGAACCTGCGACCGTAGCGGCCGCGCGGTTCCGGACTGAAGCGCCTAGAACCGCTCGGCCACACCGGCCAGCAACACTTCGGGAGACAACTAGTTTTTCGTAAAGATTACGACCTTTTAAGGCACTGTTGAATGTTCTTTTTGGATTATTTAAAGGGCAACAGGCACAGAGAGTACACAATATGACACTTCGTAAGTTTGGCGGGAATCCACAGTACTGCTTCTGGATTTTCATGTTACGAAAAGAAGAGACAAAATAAATCAATAAATGATGATCCATCCAGTTTCGTATGCAATACCTTGTCAGCATCTGGTAATAATGTAAGCCATTGGTTAACTTTGTTTAATACGGTGATGGTGTTTGGGAGCATTTGTATTCAAGTGAAGTTGTAGATCACATTTGTTTTAAAAAGGAATTATATTTTTATAGCTTCGCTTCTCCTTGAGGTTGTTAATTTTTATGAAAAGAGATAGAGATTAAAAAGCCTGTGATATTTCTCACTTACGAATATTTTGTGAAGGTTTTTATTTTCTTCTCCTTTTATTTTTTAATCTCTTTTATCTTTTTTTCATCTTTTTATTTTAGCCAGCTATTCTTATGTAATCCATGGTGAAGGATTCAATCTTTATCGAATGATGGCCCTCTGATTTAACATCTAAAAAGATTACCTGGTTTTAGAATAACATTACCCAAAGTATTTCACTGTCTTTTACCAAGGCGCTTTGTGTAAAGTGCTCACTTTAATTTTGAGTGTAAACCTGTTGAATTGCTTGTTCTATACAAGACATTTATTATAATCGCCCTTTATTTTGGTTTTAGATCACTGTAGAGCATGATCCCCTGTGTGAAACGCCGGTTATTGTGTAAAAGCTGTTGTAAAATGTTGCATACTCAAAGGAGTTGTTATCTAATGTAATGTTTAAGGTGAAAATGTTTTAAGGAAATACCTTTGTTCTTAAGCCGGCCATTATCACTGAAGTTTCTTTTTGACTTAAAATTATGAAGAATTATACGTGTTTATTTTCGAGTATGTACGCTTGGTCCCTTCCACTACCGAATTGAGTGTATTTTCATGTGGTGACTTCCAGATAGCTCATTATACATGTTTTTCCCTTTGATTTGCTACATGTTGTTTATCACTCCAAAGTAACGGCTTAAGTCTATATCTGCAGTTAGTCAAACCATAGTGTAGTCCCGTGGTTATCTTCTCACATCTCCCGGCGTTTTCCAGGTATACCTTGCCCACCCTGATTTGATACGGCGTTCGCTACCAAGGGTTAGAAGCTGCGGAATTTTTCTGACGGCCTGTTTTCTCTGTCATTACTTTCCTCATCCCATACTGTCCCTTATAACCTACTACACGTTCCATTCAGCCCCCTATAGTAACGGTCCAACCACCTGGAACCATCAAAATTCATACACTTTTCAAACTTTATTAATTCTTCTGTCACTTCATATCAAGGTGATGGCAAAATTTTATACGTTGTTAGAACACGTCATATTCCTCCTTGATGTTGTATACTACTCGACGTTTCGATCCGTCTGCTGAGATATTCAGTATTCATTTGCCGCTGTGAGCCTCAACAATAGAGTGGGGAGACAGAGGGGTCCTGAAGATAGTCCCAGCAGAGGAATAGGAACTTTACTTAATATGGAATGGCGAACAGGAATATGATGCATCCCGACATCCCACATTTTACCATCAATGACACCGTCCCGTAAGTCTTTCAGACTCTTCACTTCATTCTCATGAGACTGTAATTTGAGCGTGTACATCTGTACTTTTTTTTATGTTGGCTTAGTTTCAAACTTCGCATCAGTAATTCGGCTTTTTTCACTTCATTAATATTTCCTGTATGACTAAAACACGCCGGCCGCGGTGGTCTAGCGGTTCTAGGCGCGCAGTCCGCAACCGCGCGACTGCTACGGTCGCAGGTTCGAATCCTGCCTCGGGGATGGATGTGTGTGATGTCCTTAGGTTAGTTAGGTTTAAATAGTTCTAAGTTCTAGGGGTCTGATGACCTCAGATGTTAAGTCCCATAGTGCTTAGAGCCATTTGAACCATTTTTTTGACAAAAACACATTTAACTCGTACAACAACTTAACGGATTGCAAGAGACTAGTTTATATCATTTGCCGTTGGGAGGCTGAACAATAGAGTGGGGAAAGAGAGAAATGCTGAAGAAGGCTCCAGCAGAGGGACAGAAACTTTATTAAGTAGAGAATGCTGAAGAGGCGTAAAGGCCATTTAACCTTTCAGACCCTTTACTTCATTGCCATTAGTGCCTCGTTTATATCGTTTGTCTCTGATGTTGGCCCCATATGGCTGGAGGGATCCACATCCACTGCAGCCTTGTGATTCGCTAGGAAATTAGACCTTAATTAACAAAACAGTCACTAAGTAACTTTTTAAGGAAGCAACCTTCTGGCTCGTTTGCTGCTGTCTTCCATTTTTCCCCATATTCATGCATTCCTTTAGTCTATGGTGCAGTATTGGTCTTGCTCTGCTATATGTGTTCTCGACTGTTTCTTCCAAAGCAAAGTTAGCTGCTTTTCGATCGCTGTAGAATATTCCCACTAACCGGCCCATTTTCTGGAAAGTTCCCTTACACCTATTTCCTCGGGTATTACGTTCATCAACATTATTTATTCGATTTACCTCTGCTTTATCGCAAACAGTGAACTTTTAGTACCGAGCCCCTGAGTCACCACTGCAGATCATCTTTTGAATACATCGTATATGTATGAACACTAATACTACAGTAATTCACGGAGTACTGAATCTTGTAATGTTTCATTCTAGTGTGATTTCGTATTTAAACGCGGCTGAGTTGCTTTGAGGTTTACTTAAATACATCCGTTTAACTAATAATAAAGAAATAAATAAAACAAATAGATTTTCACTATACAGTAGAGACTTTCATACTGTAGTCGTGAAATAAATTAGAATCTCGATACACACGACTTTTGTATTATATTCCTGCTAGATTCTAGTCGATGTAGTAACGTTCAGGTAGGGCAGTTACAACTATAGCTCACATGAATACGTTTCAGTTGTGTATTTCAAAAATATATTTATTACGTATTGTCTCTCGTGTCATTACATCTTTCATAGTTGGCGTCTACTACACAGAATGCTCGGTCGCTACCATATCTGAGGAAATAGGCTAAGGAGAGATCCTTTCCTGACCTGGTGCTGTCAACGGCTTTCCGCTTGGAGTGGGACTTTCTGCTGTTTTGGATGTTAGAATTTAATCCTCTTACAGAGTGGCCGCTCGATAAGAAAACTCTCTTGCTCCAGCTGCATGAAGCGGACCTCAGGATCTGGCGACGTGCCAAATAAATGTAGGATTTCACACAGTGACGAACCTACTGAGAACTGTACGAACTTGTGAAAAATCTCTGCTTTTGTATAATCTGTTGAAGTATATTGCATGAGTGCTATGCATTTTTGTACTTTTAAATAATTTTCTAAAAACAAAAGGTCACCTAGAGTCAGGGAGAAGCCTGCGGGCTTTCCAATAAACGTCTCGACGTTGGAATGTTAAAAGTTTTGGCTGGTTTCGTTGTCTAGGGGCTGGGACACGTAGCTGGCGCATTACAAGCCAAATACTGCTGAGTCAACAGTATACAATTTGACTAGAAACATGAATCGAATGGTCGAAGTTCCTGTCACTCGGCAATTGCGAATTTTGAACGTAACATAAACGTTTACAAATGAAAGATTGCAATTAAGTAAATTCTGCAGGTACCATCTTAACGAATTTAAATGATGAGTACGATAGCAGGAGTACTTTTGAGAATGCGGTGTATTGCTGCAAAACACTTATTGCTGTCGATGGTCCAACAATTAAAGAAAATATAATCTGAATAACAGGGACACAATAGATTATTGCTGCACGTAATTAGTTATGGACAACAACAAAGATATTAACTTCTAAGCGCACACTACATCTTAACTGCAGAAGGCACGGAAATCTCACAAGTGTGCAAGTCAGCACTACAAAATATTTCTATCTGCCGCGACCATGCGCAAACTGCTCCACTGTCCAAGTCTCTCCGCCGTGCGTCCCTCGCACTTTCGCGTGGAGCACTTCTCGTGTCCTGAGCGACTGTCCCTCGCTCCGCACTCTCCCGAACTCCCCTGTCCTCTCTCGAAACGATGCTCTTCTCCTGCTTCCATCCAGTCTCCCTACTCATTAGCGCTGTGGTTGGCTAGAGCCGCGCCATGTCTTCAAGCAGGCGCACCCACAAACATATTGAAGCACATACAAAATACTGGATCTACATTTAAATACTTGAAATTAAATAAATTTTCCTACGGCTGGACCATAAACACGCCCTAACACACATTATTAAATACATAAACAATTAAATAAACATATACCAAAGAAAAGAAGCGAAAGGCAGGCCAGGAGCCTAATGCCTTTGTGCTTTCTAAAACACAGTAAATATTTAACCAATTTCTTCATGAATAGTATATATCGAATATAAACAAAGACGTAGATGGATAAGTAAATTTATAGACATGCTACTACCGTTTTTTCGTGTAACTGTGGAGTACTTATGGCCTCACGCGATCGATAGCAATCGGCCACTTAGAACGCCAATAACTCATGTACTATTTAAGTTACATGCCTGTAATTCATACCAATTTAGTTTCACACGAATAGCTTTCTAAACACACTGAGATCTTCAAAATCGTAGAAGCATTTATACTTTGGTAATCCGTTGCTAGGTGTTACCTGTATAAATTACCGTCAGATACCAAACTTTAAACAAATAAAGATATTGAAAATATGATTACACCATCAGAATCGTCGTGCATATAATGGTAATGTACATAGTTTATTTTGAGGTATAATAATACATCTGGCTGCTTTTAATTTCTATACGAACTGTGAAATGTCTGCCATGATGGTCTCACAAAGTCCGCCATCTTCGCCACTCCCAGCGTGTCTCCTGGGAGTGGCTGTGATCCTCCTGTGCGGCCGCCCCAACTACGAACATATAATAATATTTCCAGGGCGCCACAACTCGCCCGTTAACTCACTAGCCCTATAGTTGTTTCTTTTCTTAATTACGTTTTATTTGTTTTATTTCAGTTGGGAAAGTATTCTGCCCAAAATCTCTTTCTGTTTTTTTTCCTTCTTTTCAGTTAAACCAAGCTGTCTGGCATGCCAGGCACTCAAGTTAAATTACACGGGAGACCAATTTTTGAGGGTAAGGACGCCTGAGAATGAAAATCAAGTGCAAAATCGGTGGTAACACTCAATATAAACAAGAGATTTGTGAAAGATAAATGCGTATAAATATATAGGAGACTCACTAAAGCTCTGGTCATTCTTAGAGAATAGAAATAAAGAGACGTTTCTGACGCATCCATGCTTATGCACCGTCAATTGGTGTGGCGAAACTAAATAGGTGTCTATACACCGTTAAGATGTGCGGACGTAGTTCCCATGTTGGAAAACGCTTAACGTGAACTCTTCTCCACGTGCGGTAAACGTGTGCCAGATTATTAGCACCTGCGGTATCCAACGGAAAGTTTCCTCACAACAGGTCCTAGTATGACTCATAATTATATGACATTATGATGTAGTTAACATCATTTATGAGATACAGCTTACAAAACATCAAAGCACGTTAAAGATTTACAATAACGGTCCTAACTAATACTGATATAGCACCTGTGAAACAGTGAGCTCGGCAGTTACGTAAAACATGCAGATTCAACTTGCTCTGTTTCTCCGTGTAGTACAGACTCGATTTACGACATGAGATCACCAAAAGCCGTACCAGGTAGAAGTCTTACTATTTCTTTCAAATTGTAGCACAAAGAGAAATTTAGTTGAAAAATTCTTCAATAATGTATTGAGAGGAAAGGTAGTAATTCCGTCTTTCAAGAAAATCACTTCACCCGCTCCATATCCTAGCACGAATATTAATATAGAGATTGTTAATCTAGAATGCTGATTATCGTCGCACAATTAGGTGTGTTATCGCTAACGGCAACAGCCACTACGACTGTTGGTCACATGTAGAGTCGCTGGAGTTCCGGCGTACTTCAAGAGGAATCTTCGGAGTGCACACTTGTATTAGAAAACCCTGAGAAGCCACTGTACAACACCGCTAATAAAAACTACCTTTTATAATGAGCTCAGTTTTACAATAAAACAGTCCACAAGTTTCTTCGAGTATGCCAAATCTGAGTCCAGTCACTGATGATTAAATCCCTCACAGCCACCAAACAGCGGGGATGTCATATGCTATGTCTCAACCACCGTACCAAAACCTCCCACACATTTTCTATGGGAGTAAGATCATCTCATTTAATATCTCATTTATGGCACTTGAGGGAACACGACATTGTCACCTAGGAACATAAGAGATTAAGACAATGTTTTTATTCCAGTCTTTGATCACAATATCAATTCTTTAGACGATGACCGGTTTCAGTCCATAATGCCAATCCTCAGATCTTTTTTACACCGTGTCCTAAAGTGATAAGGCCATAATGGCATCGTCAAAACATATAAATATAATCAGCACAGCATCGTCACATAGATGTAAAATACGGTGTAGAATAGGCCACATCGTCCATACAGTCATTATTGCAGCTGACTGAGTATCCAGTAGCAATAATGAATGTGTAGCCTTATAAGCCTTACAAGCTACTTCTTTCAAGGGTGAGTTACATTTCCTTCAGATTCTTCCGATGAATCTCAGTCTTGTGTCTGCTTTTCCCACTATCTGTTTTATATGGTCATTCCAATTAATTTCACTCTGGATAGTTACGCCTAGATCTTTTACGGCAGGCGCAGTCTCCAGCTGCTGTCCTGAATAGTTTAGCTGTACAGTAGTGGATTTCTTTTCTTGTGTATACGCAATATACAGGTTCAACTGCCAGAGTCTGCACCATTCATAAATTACGGGTTGGATAAAATTACAGCTGTAGATGCCCATGAATTTCTCTGTATAACGTGTCGCCGTCACCTACCAGTCTACATAATTACTTTTGTACTGATTACGAGAGTAAGATTTACTGATAATTTAACTAATAATTAACATTTTAACCTAGAAATTATTTGAGTTCTGACTAGTTCATCACTAACTATTTTAGTATATTATTCATTTAATTTATTAAGACGACACACCTTGTAGAAAAGTCTACCCTTAAAGACTAGACGAACGTTAGACGGCCGCGTCACGTACAGAGGTACATGCTGCAGGCTCAATAAACAATCATTATGCTTAAACCCGGTCAACGAAGATCGGTAGCCCCTGGTGCTGGGCCTTCATGGTCCAGAAGACGGATGTCACCTCAACGTCATGACTCGACTCCGAGTATCGATCCCTCAGCCTCAGTGGCAGACCTACTTTCCTCCACGATTTATCGTAGCACGTCTTCGGTTTCGTTTTCCGTGCCCACACAATAACTTAATTTCCCTTTGCATTCTTAACGTAAGACAAGGGCTTTGGTTAGCATAACCACGATTGGCTATGCCCTGCCTTTGTATAAAGGGTGTTTCTCGGTCCTATCTCCTTTCCTTCCTCCCATTTCTTTTTTTTTTTTTGTCATCAGTCTACTGACTGGTTTGATGCGGCCCGCCACGAATTCCTTTCCTGTGCTAACCTCTTCATCTCAGAGTAGCACTTGCAACCTACGTCCTCAATTATTTGCTTGACGTATTCCATTCTCTGTCTTCCTCTACAGTTTTTACCCTCTACAGCTCCCTCTAGTACCATGGAAGTCACTCCCTCATGTCCTAGCAGATGTCCTATCATCCTGTCCCTTCTCCTTATCAGTGTTTTCCTCATATTCCTTTCCTCTCCGATTCGGCGTAGAACCTCCTCATTCCTTACCTTATCAGTCCACCTAATTTTCAACATTCGTCTATAGCACCACATCTCAAATGCTTCGATTCTCTTCTGCTCCGGTTTTCCCACAGTCCATGTTTCACTACCATACAATGTTGTACTCCAGACGTACATCCTCAGAAATTTCGTCCTCAAATTAAGGACGGTATTTGATATTAGTAGACTTCTCTTGGCCAGAAATGCCTTTTTCTCCATGGAAAGTCTGCTTTTGAATTCCTCCTTGCTCCGTCCGTCATTGGTTATTTTACTGCCTAGGTAGCAGAACTCCTTAACTTCATTGACTTCGTGACCATCAATCCTGATGTTAAGTTTCTCGCTGTTCTCATTTCTGCTACTTCTCATTACATTCGTCTTTCTCCGATTAACTCTCAAACCATACTATGTACTCATTAGACTGTTCATTCCGTTCAGCAGATGATTTAATTCTTCTTCACTTTCACGCAGGATAGCAATGTCATCAGCAAATCGTATCATTGATGTATTTTCACCTTGTATTTTAATTCCACTCCTGAACCTTTCTTTTATTTCCATCATTGCTTCCTCGATGTACAGATTGAAGAGTAGGGGCGAAAGGCTACAGCCTTGTCTTACACCCTTCTTAATACGAGCACTTCGTTCTTGATCGTCCTCTCTTATTATTCCCTCTTGGTTGTTGTACATATTGTATATGACCCGTCTCTTCCTATAGCTTACCCCTACTTTTTCCAGAATCACGAACGGCCTGCACCATTTTATGTTGTCGAACGCTTTTTCCAGGTCGACAAATCCTATGAAAGTGTCTTGATTTTTCTTTAGCCTTGCTTCCATTAGTAGCCGTAACATCAGAATTGCCTCTCTCGTCCCTTTACTTTTCCTAAAGCCAAACTGATCGTCACCTAGCGCATCCTCAATTTTCTTTTCCATTCTTCTGTATATTATTCTTGTAAGCAGCATCGATGCATGAGCTGTTAAGCACTTGTCAGCCCTTTGCCGTCTTCGGAATTGTGTGGATGATGCTTTTCCGAAAGTCGGATGGTATGTCACCAGACTCATATATTCTACACACCAACGTGAATAGTCGTTTTGTTGCCACTTCCCCCAATGATTTTAGAAATTCTCATGGAATGTTATCTATCCCTTCTGCCTTATTTGACCGTAAGTCCTCCAAAGCTCTTTTCAATTCCGATCCTAATACTGGATCCCCTATCTCTTCTAAATCTGCTCCTGTTTCTTTTTCTATCACATCAGACAAATCTTCACCCTCATAGAGGCTTTCAATGTATTCTTTCCACCTATCTGCTCTCTCCTCTGCATTTAACAGGGGAATTCCCGTTGCACTCTTAATGTTACCACCGTTGCTTTTAATGCCACCAAAAGTTGTTTAGACTTTTCTGTATGCTGAGGCTGTCCTTCCGACATTCATATCCTTTTCGATGTCTTCACATTTTTCCTGCAGCCATTTCGTCTTGGCTTCCCTGCACTTCCTATTTATTTAATTCCTCATCGACTTGTATTTCCGTATTCCTGATATTCCCGGAACATGTTTGTACTTCCTCCTTTCATCAATGAACTGAGGTATTTCTTCTGTTACCCATGGTTTCTTCGCAGCTACCTTTTTTGTACCTGTGTTTTCCTTCCCAACTTCTGTGATGGCCCTTTTTAGAGATGTCCATTCCTCTTCAACTGTACTGGCTACTGCGCTATTCCTTATTGATGTATCTATAGCGTTAGAGAACTTCAAACGTATCTCGTCATTCCTTAGTACTTCCGTATCCCACTAGTTTGCGTATTGATTCTTCCTGACTAATGTCTTGAACTTCAGCCTACTCTTCATCACTACTATATTGTGATCTGAGTCTACATCTGCCCTGGGTACGCCTTACAATCCAGTATCTGATTTCGGAATCTCTGTCTGACCAAGATGTAATCTAATTGAAATCTTCCCGTATCTCCCGGCCTTTTCCAAGTATACCTCCTCCTCTTGTGATTCTTGAACAGGGTATTCGCTATTACTAGCTGAAACTTGTTACAGAACTCAATTAGTCTTTCTCCTCTTTCATTCCTTGTCGCAAGCCCATATTCTCTTGTGACTTTTTCTTCTACTCCTTCCCCTACAACTGCATTACAGTCGCCCATGACTATTAGATTTTCGTCCCCCTTTACATACTGCATTACCCTTTCAATATCCTCATACAATTTCTCTATCTGTTCAGCTTGCGACGTCGGCATGTATACCTGAACTATCGTTGTCGGTGTTGGTCCGCTGTCGATTCTGATTAGAACAACCCGGTCACTGAACTGTTCACAGTAACACACCCTCTGCCCTACCTTCCTATTCATAACGAATCCTACATCTGTTATACCATTTTCTGCTGCTGTTGATATTAGCCGATACTCATCTGACCAGAAATCCTTGTCTTCCTTCCACTTCACTTCACTGATCCCTACTTTATCTAGATTGAGCCTTTGCATTTACCTTTTCGGATTTTCTAGTTTCCCTACCACGTTCAAGCTTCTGACAATCCACGCGTCGACTCGTAGAACGTTATCCTTTCGTTGATTATTCAAGCTTTTTCTCATGGTAACGTCCCCCTTGGCAGTCCCCTCCCGGAGATCCGAATGGGGGACTATTCCGGAATCTTTGGCCAGTGGAGAGATCATCATGACACTTCTTCAATTACAGGCCACATGTCCTGTGGATACACGTTACGTGTCTTTAATGCAGTGGTTTCCATTGCCTTCTCCATCCTCATGTCGTTGATCATTTCTGATTCTTCCGCCTTTAGCGGCAATTTCCCACCCCTAGGACAAGAGAGTGCCCTGAACCTCAATCCGCTCCTCCGCCCCCTTTGACAAGGCCGTTGGCAGAATGAGGCTGACTTCTTATGCCGGAAGTCTTTGGGCGCCAATGCTGATTATTTATCAAAACTTAGACAGTGGCGGGGATCGAACCCAGGACTGAAAACGTTTTGATTATGAATCAAAGACGCTACCCCTAGACCACATGCCGTGGATGTGTCTCATAATCCGTATACTTCTATATAATCACTCAATTCCGCGTTCGCAAGCCGCTTCATAACCAGTTCTGCAGCCGACGGTTCAACATTCTCCCCATGACTCGAAACGGCACGCAAAAACAGTAATCTGTGATAGAGTGGAATACCGTGACCGCACCAAGAAATGTCATTCCGCCCGCATTAGGTGCCGTTGTCGTGTCGAAATCAGTCTGTCCACCTTCCTGGAGTACCAACCTAGGCAACAGGGATGCCTGGAAACGTTTGCCAAAAGTAGATTGAGTAGCTGGATGTTAGCTATGGGACAGTTTTGGTAAGCGGTCCTGCATAGGCGTGATATATGTAGGACTGTTATTAAGACTAACCCAAAAAACTGGTTCAAATGGCTCTGAGCACTATGGGACTTGACATCTGAGGTCATCAATATCCTAGAACTTAGAACTACTTAAACCTAACTAACCTAAGGACATCACACACACCCATGCCCGAGGCAGGATTCGAACCTTCGACCGTAGCGGTCGCGCGGTTCCAGACTCAGGTGCCTAGAACCGCTTGGCCACACCGGCCGGCAAAGACAAACTCAATGTGCTGGTGAAACGAGCAGCTTTACTCGCCATGGATTTTATTCTACCTGACCATTTTCTGGTACATGAATCTATGTAAGAAAGTAATTTTCTTAGCAGATACAACAGCTCAATAAGAAACTTTGTAACGAGTCTGTGACAGTAAAATACCGCTCGAATATACACAGTGTTTCTACACTGTGATTATCTTACACGATACTTTCCAGTTGACCCTTACACACTGAAGAGAGAAAGAAACTGATAAACCTACCTCTTATAGTGTAGGACCCCCGAGAGCACGCAGAAGTGCTGGTAGACGACGAGGCATGTAGTCGACTAATATCTGAAGTAATGCTGGAAGAAATTGACACCGTGAATCCTGTAGAACTCTTCATAAATCCGTAATAGTACGAGGGTGTCGAGACCTCTTCTGCACAGCACGTTACAAGGCACCTCAGTTACGCTCAACAATGTTCATGTGTGGGGAATCTGGCAGCCAGTGGAAGTGTTTAAACTCAGAAGACTGTTTCTGGAACCATTATGTATCAATACTGGACATGTGGGGAGTGGCATTGTCCTGCTGGAACTGCCGAAGTCCATGGGAACGCACAATGGACATGAACGAATGCACGTCATTAGAGAGGATGCTTACGTACGTGTCACCTGTCAGAGTCGTATCTAGAGGTAAGACAGGGGTTCCATATCACTCCAACTGCACACGCCTCACACTATTACAGACCCTCCAGCAGCTTGAACAGTCCCCTGTTGATGTGCAGGGTCCATGGATTCATGAGGTTGTCTCCATACCCGTACACGTACATCCGCTCGATGCAATTTGAAACGAGACTCGTCCGACCAGGCAACATGTTTCCAATTAGCAACAGTCTAATGTCTGTGTTGACGGGGCCCGGGCGACGAGTACAACTTCATGTCGTGCAGTCATCAAGGGCATTCTGTTCCGAAAGCCCATATCGATGATGTTTCTTTGAATGGTTCACACGCTGGCACTTGTTCATGGCCCAGTATTGAAATCTGCTGTAATTTGCTGAAGGGTTACACTTCTGTCACGTTGAACTATTCTCTTCAGTCGTTGTTTGCCCCGTTCTTGAAGGCTCTTTTCAGGTGAACTCGTGAAATGGTTGTACGTGAAAGTCCCGACTTCATCACTACCTCGGAGATGCTGTGTCCCATCGCTCGTGCGCCGGCTCTAACTCCACGTTCAAGCTCACATACATCTTGATAATCTGTCATTGTAGCAGCAGTAACCGATCTATCAATTGCATCAGACACTCGTTGTCTTATATAGGCGTTGCCGACCGCAGCGCGAGACTCTGCCTGTTTACATATCTCTGTATTTGAATACGCATGCTTATACCAGCTTCTTTGGCGCTTCAGTGTAATATTTGTCTGTATTTATTTAAGTACCTCAAGATATTCGTGTGGACGGAAACGGGTAGTGAATGCGTTTATTTAATTCATAAGCTGATTGTTTCAGTCACAATATAAGTCCTGCCTAAACTAGCTGTGAAGTATCAGACCACGGGACAACTCTTTTGAGGTCATTGCGAGGTTGTAATGTATGACGCTTATCCCTCTGGTAGCTGGTATCACAGATTTTGCGTCATAATCACAACTGTGGCCTGTTCAGTTTTGTATGTTTATTTTCTACAATACTATTAAAACAGTATGATAATTTCTTATAGATAATATACTTTATTTTGACACAGTTTCTGTCTACTCAGATTTTAGGAGGAAGAGGGGAACAGTGTTTACCGTCCCGTCGACAACGAGATCATCTGAGACGGAGCGCAAGCTCGAATTGGGGAAGCATGGGTAAGGAATTCGGATGTGCCCTTTCAAAGGAACCGTTCCAGCATTTGCTAGAAGCCATTTAGGGAAATCACGGAAAACCTAAATCAAGATGGCCAGGTTTGAACCGTTGTCCTCGTGAATGCCACTGAGTTTTTAATGTTTGGCAGTCGACAATAGGGATTTTAGCAACCGATGAGGTTGACCTGAATAGCATTTATTGAAGAACTCATTTGCAACTATAGCGTTGATGCTGCGTGGAGACTCTCCCCGTGATTGGAGGAAGACCAGCTTGGGAGACTAAGTCAGGCACTACCGATTGTCCATTAATGAGCCACAGACGCCTTCCTGCAACTGACATGAGTATAAGAACCCGGTCCCACATACAATGTAGCCACCCGTCAGGTAAGACAGACACAACAGGATTAGAGGTTTTGTATCAAGGATATTTTGAAAAAGATCTTCTTTTTAAATTTAATAAACACAAAATTAACGAATTTATATAGTCTTTCAGAAAAGACCTCTCTAATATCGAGATTCTCATTTAATAAAAAAAGTAAAACTAAATTCTGCCACTGGTTGAAATGTTTACTTTAGTCACGTAAAAATGAAAATTCAATTTCCATGACAAATATCACATTTGACATTTCTTTGCGAGATATCAACCATAAACTAATGAAAAACAAGTAAATTCTAATTAAAAGGAATTTGTTCTCGTCGACGCGAACTGCCCCACCATAACAAATTACACCACATTTAACAGACCATAACAATTTACAACTCGTTTAACTGCTATTGAACCTCTCGTTACCACTCACCACAAGTCCTCACAACACACAACTGCGAATATCCAACGCACCGTTTTAACGTTACAGCGTTGCGCGCTTTGCTTTCTACCTGCATATGTGTCAGCCCAAGATTTTTCTCGTGCAGCAGAACTTACATAGCTTAGACCGCGTCAAGATGGTATGTTTCGAAATAGGCCAGCTGAAACTAACTAACCACTAACATAGCCCAAGAAAACATAACGCACCGCATCCAACTTAGAATTAGTTGACAGCCGATTGGGCGCAGGAAAATTTCTTATAGTCGTACGTGTACTTAGACGCACACCGGCAACCACTACCAAAAGGCCATTCCAATTACAATTTACGACAAACAATCAGATCATCAATTCTATGCTCACACTTAATGTGGCATAGTGTTAATAGAATTCCTGGTACATTTCAACAGGGTATATACGGCGTCTAATATTTCCAGAGGCACCGCCGCTAACGGTGCATTTCTCCGCTTCTATCTCGCGTCAAGTCAAATATGGACAAGAATCAGAAATATAGTCTTCCATGACATTCATTAACCAGTAATTACGTCCCACCACAGAAGTGTACAACATCAACTGTGGATCACATACGGTTATGTGTACAGAGAGGAACAGAGAAAGCGACATACGCCTTGCTAATAGACAAACGAAATAACGCCAGTACCGTGCAACAACGCTGGAACAGCTAACGAGAGCTGCACTTCCATGTTAGCACGTAACGTCAGACACAGAGAAAACTGAACGTGATCCTCGCATGTTGTCGCTGTACACAACCCACCACACAAAGGCTGCATTTCATTTGTAGCGTCTCCGTCCAGGAGTTTCCACACAATTCTAGTCATGATTGCTGCACATGCATTAGCAACTCTTTCCAGTGTAACCAATAGTGAACACTCGCAAAAAACGGCGAATCCTAGATGCTCCCAGTAACCGCAACGCTGGACAAAATGCGCACCACCCACAATCTCGCCGACCAGAGCGTGTCATCAGAAAACTACCACCAATTACGGAGACGCGGCGTCGACACCGAACTAAAACAATAGAAAATGGACTCTCCCTTAATTTTGAAATAAACTCACTATATCCAATTCTGTACACCGAACAGAGTTATACCGACAATTGATGTAGCATATGAACAGCGCTGAGTTAACACGGTATATTTCTCTAAATTTTTGGGTGTTCGCATTGATGACAACTTGAAGTGGAAGAAGCATATTACTGAGCCTCTCAGACAACTAAGTTCAGCTTCTTTAGCTCTTCGTACAATTGCTAGTTTTGGTAATACACACATCAACCTCCTAACGTACTTTGCATATTTCCACTCAATATTGTCTTATGGAATAGTTTGCTGCTGTAACTCACCACTTAGAAATAAAGTATTGATTGCACAAAAGAGAGCAATGAGAATCATTTGTGGTGTTCACCCAAGGATGTCATGTAGGCACCTTTCCAAGGAGTTAGGTATTTTAACTGCAACATCAGAGTACATATATATTGGGTAATGAAATCCGTTACAAATAATCTATCTCAAATCGTGAAGGAGAGTGATGTTCATACGCACAACACCAGAAGAAAAAATGGCGTTTCCTATCCGTTATTGAAGCTATCAGTTGCTCTAAAAGGTGTACATTATTCAGCAACAAAAATCATTGATTATTTGACCAACAGCAAAAAGTGTGTGGCAGGTAGCTGATCAAGTTTTAAATCTAGCTTAAAATCATTTCTTTTGGACTACTTCTCCTACTCCATGGACGAGTTTCTGTTTCAGAAATGGCAAGAAAGTGCAGCTGTAAATGTAGTTGCATGTGTAGCACTAAAAATTTCAATAATATTAATGTTAGCACTACTCATGTGTGTAAATGTATCTTGTAATCTGACTTGTTCCACATCATATCGATAAAATAATGGGGAAAATGATTAACGGAACACGAAATAACTAAAACTAAAGTAACTAAACCAAGGAACCATCCTGGCATTTGCCTGGAGTGATTTAGGAAAATCACGGAAAATTTAAATCAGGATGGCCGGACGCGGAATTGAACCGTCGCCCTCCCGAATGAGAGTCCAGTGCTAACCATTGCACCGCCTCATTCGGTCAAACTCTTCGCCTCAGAGTACTCAGTTATTTGCTGGATGCATAGTAGTTATTCCGTAGACTCTTAGCAAATGTCCTACCATCTTGTCCTTTCTTCTTGCAGTGTTTTCAATGTATTCCTTTCATCGCAAATTCTCCGGAGAACTTGTTCATTCCTTATCAGTCCACCTAATTTGCCACATTCTTCTGTAATAGCTAATCTCAAATGATTCGGTTTCCCCACAGTCTATATTTCACTACCATGCAATGCTGCGATCCAAGCGTAGGTTATTAGAAATTTCTCCCTCAAATTAAGGCCTATGTTTGATACCAGTACTCTTCTCTTGGCCATAAATGTCTGTTTTTCCAGTGCTCCTCTGCTTTTGACGTCCACCGTGCTACGTTCTTGACTTATTTTTCTGTCTAGGAAGCAGAATTCCTTAACTTCATTTACTTTGTGACCATAAGAACTGGTCTTAAGGTTCTCGCTGTTCTCACCTCTGCTACATCTCAGTACCTACGTTGTCTTCGATTTTCTCTTAATCCATATCATGCACTCATTAGACTGTTCATTTCAGATCTTGTTATTCTTCTTCAGTTTTAATGAGGGAGGAAATGTAATGATCGAATTATATCACTGATATCTTCCGCCTTGAAATTTGATTCACTCTTCACCCTTTCTTTTATTTTCATCAATCCTCCGTCGATGTATAAATTTAACAGTAGGGTGGAAAAACTACATCCATCTCTTGAAGACTTCAATCTTGGTCTTCCACTCTTTATTGTTCCCCCTTGGTTCTGGTACATATTGTATGTTACCTATCTTTCCTTATAGCTTACATATATTTTTCTCAGAATTCGAAATTCTTGCACCATTTGACATTCTCGAACGCTTTTTCCAGGGCGACAGATCCCATGAACGTGTCATGATTTTTCTTTAGTGTAGCTTCCATAACAACCGCAACGTCAGAATTGCCTCTCCTTCCCTAAAGCCGAACTCAATTTCCTTTTCCATTTTCCTGTATATTATTCTTGTCATCAAATTGGATGCATGGGCTGTTAACTTGATGGTGTGATAATTCGCGCACTTGTCGGCTCTTGCTATCTTCGGAATTGTGTGGAGGATGTTCTTCCGAAAGTGAGATGTTGTATCGCCAGACATACGAGTACATTGCACACACCAACGAGAATAGTCTTTATGATGCCACTTATACCTATGATTTTAGAAATTCTGATTGAATGTTATCTATCCCTTCTTTTACAACAGATTCTAAAGTTGGATTCCTTATCTCATCTATATTTAATCCTATTCCTCCTTCCATCACGTCATCAGGTAACTCTTCCCCCTCATAGAGGCCTTCAGTGTGCCGTTTCTTCCTATGTGCTCTCTCCACTGGATATATCAGTGAAATACCCAATGCAATTTTAATGTTACCATACTTGGTTTTACATTCATCGTCGGGTGTTCTGACTTTCCTGTATGCAGAGTCAGTCCTTCTCAGAGTAATTTCTTTTTCAATTTCTTCACATTTTTCATTACCCACGTCGCCTCAGCTTCTCTGCCTTTCGTATTCGTTTCATCCCTAAGTGATTTATATTTCTGTATTCCTACATTCCCTGAACATTTTTGTACTTATCTCTTTCATCTATTAAGGGGCTCTGGAACGCCCTATACTTGCAATGTTAAAATAACGCTTATAAATTACATCTTTCCTCACAAAGTATTTGTGGTAGGAAGTTGAACTTTTTAGAGTTATTTATTGGAATATGGGCTACAACTTAACACAGGGATTTTACAAAATTTTATTTCAGTTATTAAAGATGATTTTTTTTCAATTGTAATGAAAATTCACAACATTTTTTTGCAATTTTTTATTTATATATTCAAAAATATACAGTTTTTTGGAAAAAGGTTGTGTTAAATTATGCAGAAGGTACTGTGTAACATTTACTGAAAGTTTGAAAGAAATATGTTTGGAAGATCCTTAGAAAACATGTAATTAGTATGAGAAAATGAAAGTTTTGGGAATCGAGCGACAAAGACGGGATTAACTTTTTAGTGCATTCCAGGTCCATAGGATGGATTATCTACATCCTCTGCAAACTCCTCCTCCAGCTTCCTCTTGTTCCTCCTCCTGTTTACTCTTGCTTGTATTTCTAGACTCTTTACAGCCCTGTCTGCAGCCCAAAGGCGTTCCTTGTCTAAAGCAAGCAACGCTCGTTGTTGTGTTCGTAGATTTTGCTACCATTTTCTTCAATTGCAGTTACTGCAACACTGTTCCAAAAGGTGGTCCTGTATGAACACTTATCACATTTCAGTTGTATTTCACTAGCAAGTCCTACGTGCTTTATTATGGAGAGTTCCAGACCAACTTCACTACAATGAATACATCTTACACAGTTTGAAAAAATTCCTTTAAGAACTGACATATCAAATATTTCATTCACATCCGATTCGCCCATAAAACATTGATAGTTTTCACTCATTGAACCAAGCTTCTTCTGTGAAGTATTTTCTTTCCCACTTTGACTGCTATGGGCAGGTGTACTTGAGAGGTTAGGTTCACTCACTTGGTTATCGTCTTTATTGTTTACAGTAATAACACATACCTTTGGCTTTCCAACATTTCTCCTTTTCTTAAAAGCCTTCGGAGGATTTCTAATAACTTTACTTTTACTCATGATTATACTTCAACAAAACAGAGACTCAAGAAACAGAATTAATTGCGAATATTTTCGAGATAACGACAGAGTAAATAAACATGAAACAATCGACAATCACACCAGCGATATATATTGAACCATCACAGGTTAGCCACAACACATACTTTATCTCACATCACTAAAATGTACCTGATGAACACGGACGTTAATAATAACACCATTTGACAGCAGTTTAACAGCGCCACAGTGGGTCACGCCCATGTAGAACACATTTCAAAAAAAATTTAAAAATAGTTGTAGTCTTCGGAATTGAATAAATTATATATCTATTAAAAGGTAATAGTCTGCAGATTCAGAAAACGCAAAAAAGTAAAAATTGAATTTTTCATGATTTTGAGCCTTTACGGAGCCCCTTAAGGAGAGTATTTCTTCTGTTACACATGTTTCTTCGTATTTACGTATTATGTTTGTACTTTCCTCGTCTGTGGTTACCGTGTTTGGACATTTTCATGCATCTTCTACTAAACTACGCACTCAGCTCTTCCTTATCGCAGTATTGATTACCTTAGATCTTGAAGCGTATTCCTTCACTACTTACCATTTCCGTATCCTATTTCTCTGCTCATTTATTCTTACTGCCTTCTATCCTTAACGTCAGGCTGCTCGTCGCCATCAGTAAATTGTGATCTGAGTCTATATTTGCTGTGTACACGTTAAAATCCAGTATCTCATTTTAAGTATCTCTGGCTGACTATCATGTAATCTAGCTGAAGTCTTCCCGCACCTCCCAGCCTTTTCGAAGTACACCTTCTCGTCTTGTGAATCTTGAACAGAGTATTCGCTATTACTAGCTGAAATTTCTTGCAGAACTCAGTTAGAATTTCTCCTCTCTTGCTCATAGAAGCAAACTCCTATTCTTCCCCTACAACCATACATTTAATATCCTCAGATGCTTTGTCTTTCCCTTCATCTTCGGCTTGCGACATCGGCATGTATACTTGAACTATTGTTGTCGGCGTTGCTTTGCTGGCGATTCTGATAACAAACCTATCAGTACACTGTTCACAGTAACATACTCTCAACCCTACCTTTCTATTCACAAAGAGTGGTACCCCCGCGATACCACTTTCTGCCAATGTTGATATTACCCTATAAACGTCCGATTAGATATCCTTGTTTTCTTTCCACTTCACTGACCCCACAATATCGAGATTTAGCCTCAGCAATTCCCTTTCCAGGTTTTCTAGCTTTCCTGCCACGTTCATACTTCTGACATTCCATGCCCCGACTCGCAGAACGTTATCCTTCCGTTGACTATTCAATCTTTTTCTCATGGTCACCTCCCGCTTGGCAGTCCCGTCCCGGATATCCAAATGGGGCACTAATCGGAAACCTTTTGCCAATAGGGATCATCACGACACTGTTTCAGCAACACGACACATGTCCTGTGGATACAAATTATTTGTCTGTAATTTAGAGATTTACATTGCCTTCTCCATCTCCATGCCGTTCATCATTGACGATTCTTCTTCTGCATTTAGTGCCGGCTTTCCAACCCAAGGATGAGAGAGTGCCCTGAATCTCTAACCACTCCTCCTCGTTCTTTGACAAGGCCCTTGATTGAATGAGGGCCACTACTTATGGCGGAAGTCTTCTGGCGCCATTTTTGATGATTTTTACTCAAAATTAAAACGACAGCGCAGTTCGAAATCAGGATTAAGAACGTTTCTGTTACTGATGAATGACGCAGCCCCTCGACGCAGTATACTGTTGTAATACCATTGCTGTCATAATTCAGACAAATAAGCTGTTAACCAATGTGCAGGAAGTGCCGATCAGCTATATGACGACGGACGCCAGCCATTAACACTTTGTCCTGTTATGCCCGAGCAGCACAACAATACGTCCGCGGTGAACAGGAAAGTTGCACTTGTACCGAGTTGTCGTGCTGGCAGGTAGCTCCTAGCCTCGGCCGTGCACCGTGTGTTCCCTACAGTGAGAGCTCCATCGCCAGCTTAGAAGGTCGCTGCCGACCAGCGTTCCCATGTGTGGAAGGAACCATGCAGAAGCCAAAATTGAAATCCTCGCTGAGATGAGCATCCGACACGTGTGGTTTTTCAGGTTTGTTTCCATCAGGAGTTTAACTGCCTGTTAACTGGAATGCCAATGCGGTCCAATGTGCAATTTCACTTACGAGGAGTGATTAAGACTTGGATATAATTGCATTGAAGGTAGCTACACAGTAGCTGCAATCGATCTGCATGAAAGAGGTTAAAAGTTTACGAACACTGTTGCCCTTCCTCCTAACTTGGATCTGTGGTTGTATTTTATCAACGACTGTTGCAAGCATATTCGTCACACTGTTTTAAGAAATGACACAAAAGTATTCCGACGAAACTAAGAGTACATTGGTGTTGTAACACACCTTTGACGAACTATCGTGCCGGTGCTCTAAAAGTTTTGGCATTACGCATCTGCAAAACGAACCTATCACAGGTTACATAAATCGCACAGAAGTGTTTGATAAACACGATTCCCTAAGTAATTCATGAATCGGCGGCTTTTCATAAGTATTCAAAGTAATTTTATAATTTCCCATCAACTTAATTTTAGAACATTTCCATGTGTGGCGTTATATATACTACAGTTTTCACCACAATATGATTCGTGAGTCCTTACAGAAGAGAACGCAGTGAAAGACCTGAAATTAAAATTCTGAGTGAGATTCTTCTCTAAAGCAAGATGGAAAAGACTCAAATATGGGAGTCACATCCACTATGAATTTAATACAATAAATCAAACTGCAGCAGCACTGCAATAATACTCCTGTTATCGTGCACATAATATTTAGAGAACGGGAATCATATATTGTTTTATCCACATACAAAGAAAACAAATGCATACGTTCACAGATGTGTGGTCAAAGGCATTTTAATAACAAGAGAGGCCCTTATGTACTGGCAACCACAGTTTAAGCTTTAAATATGTCCGGTGACCTAAAGCGACTGTTGATTGAATAACTAATTATTGGTTACTGTGAACACAGGCAGCAGTGTACTCCGCAGTGAGTGAAATACCTGGGCTAGCAGGACACAGCGGATTAGCTTGTGGAAAGGGGCCAAAATGAGTTAATGTCAGTTGCACTCAAAATGCAAACTTTATTTATCAACACACAATATTACAAAAAGGAAGCAAAACACTCTAAAGTTTAATCGACCTTCTCTGATTAACTTTAGATCGGCCGAAGGCCACATTCATAATCCAAGACCCAAGGCTTAAGCAAAATTGAAATACGAGGTTCTTCTGGAGGTTTCACCCAAAAGTATTTTCTAAATCTTCTATGTAAAAGGCTGATGGACTTAGCAATTTAATTTTAAAGAAACTAGGGTGGAGGTCGCATGTTAAGCAATATGAGGAGTTTCAATCAAAAGGTAGAGGGTCACATCTTAAAACATTTCATGCAAGTTGGGCTGAAGGCCTCATTCAAAAGCATAACAATGTTATGCCTTAAAGGCAAGTGAAGAACATTAATTTAAGAGATATACGAACTTGGCTGAAGGCCGCTCAACAACAAATTATTTAACGGCTTAAGCCCTAGAAGAAGAGTTTAAATTTTAGAGGGCGGAAGGCCGTATCTTAAAACATTTCATATAAAATAAAGAATAACAATCTCATGCCTTAAGGGCATGATATTAATTTAAAAGATATTAATACTCAGCTGAAGGCCACGTATCAAGAAAATATGTTTAATGTCTTAAGGCCTAGATAGAGTTTAAATCTAAAAGGCAGAATGCCTTATCTTAAAACCTCTCCAGCAAAATGAGGCTGAAGGCCCCACATATAGGTATAACAATTTCATGTCTTAAGGGCAAGACAAGAACATTAATCTAAGAGATATTGATACTCGACTGAAAGCCACACATCAACCAAGTAACTTAAACCCAAACAGGGAAATTGCTACGTACCACAGAAGGAAAGGCGCTCAGAAGCTTTCCAGAGTCCGCCTGGGACTGTAAGACTAACGCCGCCGGCCGAGGTGGCCGAGCGGTTCTAGGCGCTGCAGTCTGGAACCGCGCGACTGCCTCGTTCATGAATGTGTGTGATGTCCTTAGGTTGGTTAGGTTTAAGTAGTTCTAAGTTCTAGGGGACTGATGACCTCAGAAGTTAAGTCCCATAGTGCTCGGAGCCATTTGAACCATATTTGAACACTAAAGCCAATTTAGGTGAGACAGGCAGTCTGTCCGACGACTTCTTAATCTGGGGGCAACCCAACCGATAGGCAGCTGACAGACAAATCAGGCAAATCAGTTCCGCTCCACTCAACCAGCAAAACGACCACAAGATTATAATTCATGACACAGAGAATATTGGTGCCCACAACGACCAACACCACCTCAGCTGTCGGACTACACGCTTCGCTGGACAGCAACAACACAACGAGGAAAATACACTGCCTAAAATTACGTCAATGATCACGGCAGGTAACAGCAACGACACCGGCCACAAGGCAGAAGATACCACTGGTGAACTTCCATAACAGAGAATAAATTAAGTTAAATTTTGCAGGATGACGGCTATAATCTTAGCTGACTTAAATACAGACATGTCGTTGCTCGCGAGAATGTCCCAAAAGTGACAAAAAGGATCAAACGAAGAAATGTAATCAAGTGAGGCTCGATAGTAAGTTAAGTGAGAAATCAACTTTCATGTCCTAGATCGGTGGGCGACGAATTTCGTAGCACTCACAAGCAGCACCTCACACTCCAACCGCGCGTGCACGCCACCAGCGGCTCCAACGCGGCCCGGACGACAGGGGCTTGCTTGCTGCTCCACTCCAATCGACCGACTGGACTGCTGGTCCGTCTGCGACTGCTGCTCCGTCGCTGCTCGACGGCTGGTGCGTCTCCCACTCATTCCCTACCCGACGCACGACGACCCGGAAATACTACTGCAGAGATGGTAAGACAGTGCGCTTATCGATACGAGCTGCTGCTGCCACACACGGGCAAGCAAAGGAGGAAGTTAATGACGCCAGTAAATGGAATAAGAAAACGAGGCGTCACTACCGTAATTGACGATAAACAATTATTGGGCGAACACGTGCCGTGCGCAGCTCAGCAGTTTACCATAAATAAGTTTGAGGATCTGTTCTGACAACATTTTCTTCCCTCGTGTTACCAAAAGTCCCAGTCGACTTCCCGCAATGGTAACACCTGTTCCGTTCAGTTCACCAAACTTACGCCATGTAGGGCTTGACTAGCACTTGCGTGGTTGACCGTCCGAACCTTCCGAGGGCTATTGGAAAGTGTGGTACACTCAGCCCATGTGACACCAATTGAGGAATTGACTGAGGAATACACAGTGGTGACTCGGTACAGCTGAGTCTTCAAGGCTGTTCAGACAGCGTTTGGTACCAATATGTAGTGACACCACCAAAGGTACCAGTGTATAGAGGGCGCTTAGTTCACCGATGCACAGCTGCAATCAATCTACAAGCTTAGGACGACAGCATAAGTGCTGGCAAAGCCCACGCTCCCAACCGGCATGACCCTTCAGGATACAAGCAGTTGTGTTCAATTAAACCCCTGATATCCTACGCTTTCAACCCGCTGCTGAATACCTACGCCACCGACTAACCAGAAAGTGGTCGCATGTTTAGGCTGGCGGTGTTCTGAGGAGCAGTGGACAGTGAAGTTTCAGAATTGCTGCCTTGATGAAGAGCAGACGCTTTTGTTTTCTGTCTTTCATCCCTTCTGCATCTGTCTCTCTTCTCTCAGACTAGCCACCGGCTACTCTGATTATGAACCACGTTTCTCCCCCTATCTGTTCTTGTATTCTGCTAAAGCTCAGACATGCGAATGCACCTACAGAATAACCTGTACGAGTAGTCAGGAACACCAAGTAGTCAAAATTATGTTCTCTGTTTCATTGAAACCTGCCTGCCATTTAGCGTTTCTCTCTCCCATCCTTGACAAAGGTTGCCTGTACCCCAAGTGCGGTCTAAATGTTCGTTGGTCTATTTTACATTAATCGGTGGACACATCTTTAAGCCTTGGATGCATAATCGTCCAGATTTCTAAAAATACAATAGGGGGATCCATGATGCCCCTACTTTCAAACTAACACCAAGCGTCGGTATTAAAAGAAATATTACAAAATTTTGAACGAGTTTGCGACAAAGAACGAACAAGGAAACCTTTATTATGGTACTGTAAGTTTTATTTTAGTGTAATATGAAATGCAGTGTTGTAAATTATGTTATAATATCCACTATATTGTTGTATCCAGGAACCCAACCAACCAACCAACTCGCGCACGCGCGCCCTGACCGTGACGTCGCTGGCCACAGTTCCTGTCGCGGCCGTCGGCGTCTCAGGGCGTTACCGCCGACGGAATAGGTCGCGCCATGGCTGAGCTCCGGTCCGCAGCGCGCTCTGCCACTTGCATATAAGGAGGAGCGCTGGCCCCGAGACGCCTCCGGCGGTAACTCGGTTGAATACCGCCCTTTGATTGTACTCTTCCGGTACCAATCGAAGCGTTAGGTGTTGCAGGTTCCAGCCAGCCAGCCAGCCCGTCGGCGTGCAGCAGTGCAGCCGGCAGCGGTCCCCGCCAGCAGCCAGCAGCGGTCCCCGCCAGCAGCCAGCAGCGGTCCCCGCCTGCAGCCAGCAGCGGTCCCTGCCAGCACCGGTCCCGGCCAGCAGCCAGCGGCCACCAGCGGTCACCGCCAGCAGCCATCAGCGGTCGCAGCCACCAGCGGTCGCAGCCGGCAGCCAGCAGTGGTCCTAGCTGCCCCCAGCAGCAGCAGCAGCAGCGCCACCACCACCTCCACCAGCAGCAGCAGCAGCGGAGGCGTCCCCACCGTCCTGCCAGCCAGGTCGCCAACCCCGCCACCAGCAGAAGAGTGGGGCTTCGGCCCCAGTCTCCTTCGTCCTTCGTCATTCTCTGTCCCCTTCTACTCTGTGTCTCTCGTCGCCCTGTCCGTCTCTCGTTTGCTTCTTGTCTTGTCCTGTGTTCTTTCCCCCCTTCTCATAATGTCGACCCCCACCACCTCTTCTACAGCCACCACCACTGCCATCATATGCACCTCCCCCTCCGCCGCTGCCACCACTATCACGTGGTGTGCCGCATCACTCCCCCTCAGTCCATCCCCCCACTCCTTACTCTCCCGTCTCCCTCCCTATTTGTCGCCCCATCCCCGACTTCTCCCTCCCGCGCCTCCTCTGATCCCTTCCCTCCACTCCCTCCCTCTGTTCCTTCCGTTTCTGCGGCCCCTGCTCGGGTGGTCGGCCGGAGGGCTATGGCCCACGCTCCACTCTCCCCTTCACTGTCATCGTCATCGTCTTCACCGTCGCCTTCGCCATCGCCCTCACCATCTCTGGCGCCGCCTCCAGCACCAGGACCTGCCACTCCAAGCCACCTTCCAGTTGGTGCCATCCGCCTCACCTCCTCTGTCGCCGTCAAGCGCCCCAGTGGCACCCCTGCCTCCGCTACTCTCAAAAAGGCTCTGCATCGTCCCCCTTCCCCCACCCATGATGCCATGATGCCGTGGCTGTCTTCCCGCCTGTCTCTGGCCCCTCCTCCTCCTCCTCTACCCCCTCCTCCTACCGCTACCTCCTCTCCCGTCCTGATCCCACCCTTCTTGAAGCCCAGCACCTCACCCTATTCCTTCGCCAGAATTTTCCTTCTGCCCCCATCTCCCTCCTCACTCCTCGCCGTGATTCGGTGCTCATCTCCTCCCCCAGCCCTACCCTCCACACACGTCTCCTTTCCCACATCCTTGTCACCTGCTTTGGCCATAATGCCTCCCTCACCCCTGCACCTTCCTTGCCTCTCTCCCACCAACCCCAACCCCCTCGTCACTCGCCAACCCTCACCGCCGTGATCACTGGGGTTAGTCCGACGATCACGGAGGAGGAGGTGTTGGCAGAGCTTCTGGCACATCCCCATCTGGAGGTGCGTGCGGTTCGTTGCATACACAATGCCGCCAGCCCCACCCGCCTTATGCGGGCACGCCCCCTCCATAGAACGTCTCCTGAAGGAGGGTGCCATCCTATTTAACCAACATTATAAAGTTGACCCCTTCCGTTCCCCTCCTCAATCCCTCCGCTGCCAAAGGTGCTTGCGGTATAATGCACACCCGACATCTGTGTGCCGCGAGGCCCCCACCTGCCTGCACTGTAGGCAAGCTCACTTTTTACAGCAGTGCTCCAATCTCTAGTCCCCCCCTTCCTGGAATACCTCATCCTACCTACTCTCAGAAATGTAAGGCCCAACCCCCTCCTACCACTCCTGAACTCACTGTTCCCGTCCGCCCTTTGGACGCCCTCACCCCTCCCGGCAATTCCCTTCGCCCAACCCCTACTGCTGAGGACATCATCCGATTCCTCACCATCGTCCTTCAGAATGTTCATCCTATTCAGCACCTGCACACCCTCCAACAGATCTCCCTCGCCGCCCGTATCGTTTTCCAACTCAAAATGTGCGCCACCTACTCCTACAACCAGGCCCATTTCACCTTCTCCCATCTTGACACCCTTGTTTAAATCCCTGTCATGGCGCGACAGCACCGTATCCTTGTCAACACATTCTGCTCCCTTCCCGACAACAAGAACCTCTTCCTGCACACCCTTGTCACCACAATGTGGATGCCTTCCTCCTCAATGAAACCTTCCTCCAACCCCACCACACCGTACACACTTCGCCCTACCTCTTCCATCGCTCCGATAATCCCCTCCCGATTGCGCGTGGCGGAGTTGCCATTGGTCACCACCGCCAGATCCCCGTTCAGCTCCCACCCCTCCTTCCCGACCCCACTGAACACCTGATCCTTAGTCTCTTCTTGCCCAGCCTTACCGTTACCTGCGCTACCATCTATGTAGCTGCATCCACCAGCATCTCTGCCAGCACCGCCTCCTTCCCGTTACCCAGTGTGGCTTTCGGCCGTCCTTCTCTTCCGACGATCTTCTCCTTCACCTCACTCATCTCCTTTCCAACCAGCTTAATTCCCGTCGCTCCGCAATCTCCCTCTCCCTAGACCTCGAACGAGCTTATGACCGCATATGGCATTCCGGTCTCCTCTTCAAGCTCCAAACCTTCGCCCTTCCCATTAACTACGTCCGTCTGATCGGCTCCTTTCTCTCCCACCGTCCTTCCTACGTCACCATCCATAACACCGACTCCTACACCTTTTTCCCCTCCGCCGGTGGGCCCCAAAGTTCCGTCCTCTCCCCACTTCTGTACCTTTTTTATACGGGGGACATGCCGCCGCCGTCACCCCCCGTCCACCTCCCCCAGTTTGCCGATGACAGCGCCTTTCTTGCCCTTGCCCTCAACCTGCAGCGCTCCCAACAACATCTCCAATCCCCTTCTTGACCGGTTTACCCCTTGGTGCAACCAGTGGTTGCTCAAGGTCAATCCCTCCAAATCCCAGGCGATCATTGTAGGCAAAACCACCCCTTCCTTCCGCCTCCTTCATTTCTATCTCAATATCTATGGCCGTCCTATCGCCCTCACTCCCAACTTTAAGTACCTTGGCGTCACCCTCAACAGTCGCCTCTCCTGTAGTCCCCACTTCCAGACAATCTAAGCCAAGGCACACTCCCGACTCCGTCTCCTCAAGCTCCTTTCTGGCCGCACGTGGGGTCTGGACCCCTCCACCATCCTCCACACCTATAAATCCCTCATTCGTCCAATCCTTTGCTATGCCCATCCAGCCAGGATTTCCGCCCCTCCCCCCTTACCTTTTATAAATCCTTCCAAATCCTTGGGCACCATGCTCTCCGCCTCGCCTATCGCATCCGTCTCCCCTCCCCCACGCGGAACCTGTATGATCTCATCCCCTTCTCCCACCTCCACCTTTTCCTTGAAAGGATTTTTTTTTTGTTCATCAGTCTACTGAATGGTTTGATGTGGCCCGAAACGAATTCCTTTCCTGTCCTAACCTCTTCATCTCAGAGTAGCACATGCAACCTACGTCCTCAATTATTTGCTTGACATATTCCAATCTCAGTCTTCCTCTACACTTTACCCTCTAGTACCATGGAAGTCACTCCCTCATGTCTTAGCAGATGTCCTAACATCCTGTCCTTTCTCCTTATCAGTGTTTTCCACACGTTCCTTTCCTCTCCAATTCTGCGTAGAACCTCCTCATTCCTTACCTTATCAGTCCACCTAATTTTCAACATTCGTCTATAGCACCACATCTCAAATGCTTCGATTCTCTTCTGTTCCGGTTTTCCCACAGTCCATGTTTCACTACCATACAATGCTGTACTCCAGACATACATCCTCAGAAATTTCTTCCTCTTATTAAGGCCGGTATTTGATATTAGTAGACTTCTCTTGGTCAGAAATGCCATTTTCGCCATAGCGAGTCTGCTTTTGATGTCCTCCTTGCTCTGTCTGTTATTGTTTATTTTACTGCCTAGGTAGCAGAATTCCTTAACTTCATTGACTTCGTGACCATCAATCATGATGTTAAGTTTCTCGCTGTTCTCATTTCTACTACTTCTCATTACCTTCGTCTTTCTCCGATTAACTCTCAAACCATACTGTGTACTCATTAGACTGTTCATTCCGTTCAGCAGATCATTTAAATCATCTTCACTTTCACTCAGGATAGCAACGTCATCAGCGAATCGTATCATAGATATATTTTCACCTTGTATTTTAATTCCACTCCCGAACCTTTCTTTTATTTCCATCATTGCTTCCTCGATGTACAGATTGAAGAGTAGGGGCGAAAGGCTACGGCGTTGTCTGACACCCATCTTAATACGAGCTCTTCGTTCTTGATCGTCCACTCTTATTATTCCCTCTTAGTTGTTGTACATATTGTATATGACCCGTCTCTCCCTATAGTTTACCCCAACATTTTTCAAAATCTCGAACAGCTTGCACCATTTTATATTGTAGAACGCTTTTTCCAGGTCGACAAATCCTATGAAAGCGTCTTTATTTTTCTTTACCCTTGCTTCCATTATTAGCTGTAACATCAGGATTGAATCTCTCGTCCCTTTGCTTTTCCTAAAGCCAAACTGATCTTCACCTAGCGCATTCTCAATTTTCTTTTCCATTCTTCTGTATATTATTCTTGTAATCAGCTTCGATGCATGAGCTATTAAGCTGATTGTGCGATAATTCTCGCACTTGTCGGCTCTTGCCGTCTTCGGAATTGTGTGGATGATTCTTTTCCGAAAGTAAGATGGTATATCGCCAGACTCATGTATTCTACACACCAACTTGAATAGTCGTTTTGGTGCCACTTCCTCCAATGATTTTAGAAATTCTGATGGAATGTTATCCATCGCTTCTGCCTCAATTGACCGTAAGTCCTCCAAAGCTCTTTTAAAATCCGATTCTAATACTGGATCCCCTATCTCTTCTAAATCGACTCCTGTTTCATCTTCTACCACATCAGACAAGTCTTCACACTCATAGAGGCTTTCAATGTATTCTTTCCACCTATCTGCTCTCTCCTCTGCATTTAACAGGGGAAGTCCCGCTGCACTCTTAATGTTACCACCGTTGCTCTTAATGTCACCAAAGGTTGTTTAGACTTTCCTGTATGCTGAGTCTGTCCTTCCGACAATCATATCCTTTTTAATGTCTTCACATTTTTCCTGCAGCTATTTCGTCTTAGCTTCCCTGCAATTCCTATTTATTTCATTCCTCAGCGACTTGTATTTCTGTATTCCTGATATTCCCGGAACATGTTTGTACTTCCTCCTGTCATCAATCAACTGAAGTATTTCTTCTGTTACCCATGGTTTCTTCGCCGCTACCTTCTTTGTACATATGTTTATCTTCCCAACTTCTGTGATGGCCCCTTTTAGAGATGTCTATTCCTCTTCAACTGTACTGCCTACTGCGCTATTCCTGATTGCTGTATCTATAGCGCTAGAGAACTTCAAACGTATCTCGTCATTCCTTAGTACTTCCGTATCCCACTTGTTTGCGTATTGATTCTTCCAGACTAATGTCTTGAATTTCAGCCTACTCTTCATCACTACTATATTGTGAACTGAGTCTACATCTGCTCCTGGGTACGCCTTACAATCCAGTATCTGATTTCGGAATCTATGTCTGACCATGATGTAATCTAATTGAAATCTTCCCGTATCTCCCGGCCTTTTCCAAGTATACCTCCTCCTCTTGTGATTCTTGAACAGGGTATTCGCTATTACTAGCTGAAACTTGTTACAGAACTCAATTAGTCTTTCTCCTCTTCCATTCCTAGTCCCAAGCCCATATTCTCCTGTCATCTTTTCTTCTACTCCTCCCCTTACAACTGCATTCCGGTCGCCCATGACTATTAGATTTTCGTCCTCCTTTACATACTGCATTACCCTTTCAATATCCTCATACACTTTCTCTATCTGTTTAGCTTGCGACGTCGGCATGTATACCTGAACTATCGTTGTAGGTGTTGGTCTGCTGTCGATTCTGATTAGAACAACTCGGTCACTGAACTGTTCACAGTAACACACCCTCTGTCCTAACTTCCTATTCTTAACGAATCCTACATCTTTTATACCATTTTCTGCTGCTGTTGATATTACCCGATACTCATCTGACCAGAGATCCTTGTCTTCCTTCCACTTCACTTCACTGACCCCTACTATATCTAGATTGAGCCTTTGCATTTCCCTTTACAGATTTTCTAGTTTCCCTACCACGTTCAAGCTTCTGACATACCACGCCCCGACTCGTAGAACATTATCCTTTCGTTGATTATTCAATCTTTTTCTCATGGTAACCTCCCCCTTGGCAGTCCCCTCCCGGAGATCCGAATGGGGGACTATTCCGGAATCTTTTGCCAATGGAGAGATCATCATGACACTTCTTCAATTACAGGCCACATGTCCTGTGGATACACGTTACGTGTCTTTAATGCAGTGGTTTCCATTGCCTTCTGCATCCTCATGTCGTTGATCATTGCTGATTCTTCCGCCTTTAGGGGCAATTTCCCACCCCTTGGGCAAGAAAGTGCCCGGAACCTTTAGCCGCTCCTCCGCCCTCTTAGACAAGGCCATTGGCAGAATGAGGCTGACTTCTTATGCCGGAAGTCTTCGGGCGCCAATCCTGATTATATATCAAAATTTAGGCAGTGGAGGGGATCGAACCCGGGACCGATGACGTTTTGATTATGAATCAAAGACACTACCCCTAGACCATGGGTTGTACCTTGAAAGGATACGAATCCTGTACACCTCCCTCAAACTCGATCCTCCTCATCTTCTTGTCTCACCCATCCTCTTCCACCCCTGCCCACTGCAGCGCCTGTATTCCCACGTCCCACCCGGTCTCCATCTCTCCACCCTCCTCACCCTCTCCCAAGGTGGCTTCCGCCAGCTCCCCCTCCCTGATGATGTCCTCCTCCCCTCCATCTACCCCTCCTAACAACTTTGATCCTCCCCACACTTCCTGTGTCATTTCCTTTAGGCACCCTCCCTCCCTTCTCTCCACTTTTCCCCCGTCCCCTCCCTCTACTCCTCTTCCCCTGGGCTACCCCTCCCCTGGCCTCCTTTCCCCCTATCTCCCCTGCCCATGGCATCTGCTCTCCCTTCTCCCTCTCCCACCCCCCCCTCCTCCTCTCTTGGCAGGTCCCCGGGCTCGTACACTGTTAGTGAACATTCACGCGCCGGTGATCAACGCCTCATGTTCTGTGTGTTCCATCGTTTTGTGCTTAAGTGGTTCAGTGTTATTTGTTTTGTGCACCTACGTTCACGTGTGACACTTTTCGTCTCTGTCTGTGTCCAAGTGTCTGAACAATTTTATCTTGGACTCTACGCCCGTAAACGGTACCTTGTATTTTAAAAAGAGTTTGTCTCCGTTTATATGTCCACCTTGTTTTTTTCTCTAATGTCTTCATTTGTATATTTGTGTTTCTCTGCGGCCAAAGAGCGGCGTCGTATGCTGCTGCAGGCCTGCCTGTACTACAGGTTTCAAAATAACAATAAAGCAGAAAAAAAATAACCGAGACATACAGTCTATTGTCGATTGTCTATTGTAGCCATTCGTGGAGTTTATAGCGGAGCCATTTCAGTGTGATTTTTTCTATTGTATTCGACTAGACTCAGTTCACAGACTACTCTTCGGTATTACTTGGCCTTGTATTGCAGGTGCACGTTTCGTCAGAAATAAAGATAAGTTACCTCTTCATTCTAGCTGGCGCAACTCTTGTCATTAATTATTTTTCAGCCAACAGACATAGCTACATCATGGTCACTACCCACGCTTCATACAATTTGTGTTGGCTGTCCAAAAAGTACCGCCGAGGACCTTGGATTTGGGAGCAGTCACAAAATTTATAAAACATCTATAAATTTTTTTCTTCCACACCAGAAGATCAGATCATAGTAAGACACTATACATAAATAATTACACTGTGAACTTTGCATGTATTTTTACGTATTTTCAGAATGCTTGACTTCTTTCTCTGTATATTGTAGTTGCCACATGAAGCATTTCCTTTATGGTGATCTTCCAGCTTCTGTGACATCAGCTGTTGGCATTCTGTGCCGTGATTTGTACAACAGTCTCTCTCCGTACGATAAAAATTATCTTTTCGTAAGATCTGCCTTCCCTGTACTGGAAACTTTCCATAAAAATAGCCACAAGCTACTTATTGGTGTTCCATAGGACAAACTCCTATGGTCTTGGCTGTCACTTTCAGTTTTCTGTACGCGACTTCTGGTCAAGAGTATGAACTCCGATTTAGAAGTATCATGAGTTTTGTTCCTTCATATACAGTGGTGCTATATTGCAAGGAGAATTATGAGTACCACAGTTTTGTTCACTTTGACTACACAAGGTAATACTGTCAAATACTCGTAATCGATCAGGAGTAATTTTCGTGATATTGTGAACCGGTATTCTGCTTATTGGCGGCCGTGATTTATTCTGTTCATTTCCATCATGAACGATAAAGACATCAGCAGTTTTGTAGTGCGTATCATCTAATTCATCACTGTATGCTACATTGAGGTGGGATATCACGTTGGCCATCAACGTGTGACTCTCTGTTCTCTGTGTGATCAAAGACAGCCCCGCCTCCTAGTCAATCAGTTATAGTGGATTAAAAATTGCCATGATTTGAGCTGATTTCAGATGAGGTTCTTCTGTGTTTTCCAGTTAGTATGGTATTCTTGCTCTAAATAAAAAATTAAGTTATCTTATATAACTATTCTGCTCATGAAAGTAAACTTATCTTCATCTGAAAGTATTCTGGCTCTGAGCAATGCACAAACCTCTAGAAGAATACTCAGTGTCAGTTACAGCTTTTAGAGTAATTCTGATCTCTGAACAAAGAGTATGATCGCGCAGAAATGACAATTGTTATCAGTAACTTGTTACTGTAACATACCATGCTCACCAATAATAATTAAACTAATGGAAACATGACTTAATATGTTTGTTTGTGTGACCATCTTCCACAGTAGCTGTTAAACATATATTATTATAGTTTATCTCTCTTGAGCTGACTGCAATGTAATTAAAAACAAGTACTTCAGATGGATTTCGTTTTTAATTATAAAGCATGTTCTGTGGTATTGTGTAAACTAGATACCCACGTTTGTACATTTGTTTCTTATTTTTCGATTCTTTTAGCTTAAAAACAGCATTTTATTTATAAATTTAACAAAATAGTGCCAAATCAGTACAGCGTCCTATACTAGATTACATATATAGACTATATCTTGTGCCTGATACATGAACAAAACAATAAAATTGATGAGTTAGACACAGACATAAATTCTATTTATGATAAGATACATTTTACAATAGAGAAAGAGCAAAACAGACAGTTAAATTTCTTAGACATCAGCATAAATATTCAAAAGAACCAAGACACATTGGACATATACCAAAAACCGACAACAGACTCAATTATAAAGGAGACACCACAACACCCCAATTCTCAATAGCAGGCAGGACTTAGATAAATGCTCCACAGACTAAGCACAGAACCATTACATAGAGACAATTATAAAAAATTAATACTATAGTACAAGTAGCCACAAACAATGGATCCAAAGAGAATTTAGTAACAAAGCTGAACAAGAAAATCAAGAAACAGGAAAGAACTAACACCCAAGTGTCACCAACACATAGACTAAATCACACACAAAGAAATACACAAAATACAAGAATAGAAACAACAAAATGTGTAAAAGAAACGGAAACTACTAGATGGTATACAGTGACATACAACCACAAATACACACAAAGAATATCCAATATTTTCAAATAATAAGGCAAAAAATAGCACATCAAATCAACAACTCAGTTCTGAAATACTTTCTAAAAACAATAGGAAAAACTGATCTGTATCAGAAATCAGCAATATACCAAGTGAAATGCAGTACATGTGATGGAAATACATAGGTCAAACCAGGAGGACAATTGGCACCTGATACAAAGAGCAAGTAAGACCATGGAAGTATAGGACAAATCATTCAACTTTTGCAGAACACTTACACCAACACCAACATAAAATTACAACCAGAGACACAGACGTGGAAATCACAAGCATAAACAACAACAAAAAACACCTCCTCACCTGAAAAGAAAAATATCAGACCCAAGAAACCATAGCAGAAAATAAACTCATAAATGGTCAGAACAACTAGGCAAACCACACACTCTTTAAACTGGTTGACCACTCAATATTACATTAAAAGTTCACATATAACCACTGGCTCCATTTACCATGACCATTTTCTCCCAGATCTGTCCCATAATCACTGTCTAGGCCATACCTGTCGTTCCTCCCCACCCCGTCCTCCTTGGAAAAAAATAAAACACTCCTCTCATGTCCCTACCTATATACAAGATAATTTCACTAACTCCCTATCTCTCTCTCTCTCTCTCTCTCACACACACACACACACACACACACACACACACACACACACACACACACACACTCCCTCTCTCTCTCTTTCTCACTCTCTCTCTCTCTCTCTCTCCCTCTCCCCCTCAAACACACACACACACACATACACACACACACACACACAAACAAACACACACACACAGACACACCAAATCGTCTCATAGGTTGGTAATACTCACAACGTAAAAGAAAACAAACAAATAGACATAAACATTGCGACAGTGATGATTGAAACACAGTTATGAAAGTCAGCAGTAAATAGTGCAGAAACCCCGCAAAATGCCAAAAACTGCAGATGTTAAACGAAGCATGGCGACAATAGCTACTGCTAGCAAGTGGGGAAAGAGCAGATTATGTAAAGAAACACCGCAAGTACAAAGAAAACGCTGTTTTTATCCTAAAAGAATCAAAAAATAAAAAATTAATGTAAAAACATGTGTATCCGATTTACAGAATACCACAGATGATGTTTTGCCAATAAAAGCGAAACGCGTCTGGTGTAGTTCTTTTCAATTACATTGCAGTCAGGTCAAGACAGATAACCTATAAAAACAGATGAAATATTGCTAGCTTTCTACGGGATCTGGAAGACTTCGGTCATGCATTAAACTTGTTGGATTACAAAATGTATAAAATAAAATAAATAATTTGATTTAAAGCCAATATAGGTTTTTGTAAGGAAGGACAATTGTATTTCTAAGGACTTATACGACATGAATTAAAATAATGTATTTTTAAGAGAATTTATCAAGAAAACGATAGGTTGTGACGACTAAAAGACGCGTGTTACACAGTCACATGTTAATTACATTTTCTGTTTCACTTCTTTTACTTGATTTAAAAAGGGTTTGCTAATGTTACGTGTACCTAGAATGTTTTGTATCCGCACATCTCATCACGAATATTTTAGTTGAGCGAACCACCTGTCGTTTCCGCAGCGTTAATAAAAACATACACAGGAGAATTCGCTTTGCAGCCCACATGCCTCTGTCACTACATTTAATATCCACTGGTACTGTGTTGTGTGAACAAATTTTTCTTTCTAAATCAGTAGTAAATTTTTACGTTGCTTTCTTGTTGTTGTTGTGGTCTTCAGACTTGAGACTGGTTTGATGCAGCTCTTCATGCTACTCTATCCTGTGCAAGTTTCTTCATCTCCCAGTACCTACTGCATACTACATCCTTCTGAATCTGCTTAGTGTATTCATCTCTTGGTCTCCCTCTACGATTTTTACCCTCTACGCTGCCCTCCAATACTAAATTGGTGATCCCTTGATGCCTCAGAACATGTCCTACCAACCGATCCCTTCTTCTGGTCAAGTTGAGCCACAAACTTCTCTTCTCCCCAATCCTACTCAATACTTCCTCATTAGTTATGTGATCTACCCATCTAATCGTCAGCATTCTTCTGTAGCACCACATTTCGAAAGCTTCTATTCTCTTCTTGTCCCAACTATTTATCGTCCATGTTTCACTTCCGTACGTGGCTATACTCCATACAAATACTTTCAGAAATGACTTCCTGACACTGAAATCTATACTCGATATTAACAAATTTCTCTTCTTCAGAAACGCTTTACTTGCCATTGCCAGTGTACATTTTATATCCTCTCTAGTTCGACCATCATCAGTTATTTTGCTCCCCAAATAGCAAATCTCCTTTACTACTGTAAGTGTCTCACTTCCTAATCTAATTCCCTCAGCATCACCCGACTTAATTCGACTGCATTCCATTATCCTCGTTTTGCTTTTGTTGATGTTCATCTTATATCCTCCTTTCAAGACACTGTCCATTCCATTCAACTGCTCTTCCAAGTCCTTTGCTGTCTCTGACAGAATTGCAATGTCATCGGCGAACCTCAAAGTTTTTATTTCTTCTCCATGGATTTTAATACGTACTCCGAATTTCTCTTTTGTTTACCGTTTGCTCAATATACAGATTGAACAACATCGGGGAGAGGCTACAACCCTGTCTTACTCCCTTCCCAACCACTGCTTCCCTTTCATGTCCCTCGACTCTTATAACTGCCATCTGCTTTGTTCAGTAGCCATAAGCAGACGTACGACTCTCTCAGTGATATAATGTCAAAGCGAGATGACGCATATAATCATTGTTAGCTAAATGTCGCACACCATTTTTTACATAAAGGTATTCGCGATTGTGTGCGGATATAAAGCCCGCGTGATAACTACACTCCTGGAAATGGAAAAAAGAACACATTGACACCGGTGTGTCAGACCCACCATACTTGCTCCGGACACTGCGAGAGGGCTGTACAAGCAATGATCACACGCACGGCACAGCGGACACACCAGGAACCGCGGTGTCGGCCGTCGAATGGCGCTAGCTGCGCAGCATTTGTGCACCGCCGCCGTCAGTGTCAGCCAGTTTGCCGTGGCATACGGAGCTCCATCGCTGTCTTTAACACTGGTAGCATGCCGCGACAGCGTGGACGTGAACCGTATGTGCAGTTGACGGACTTTGAGCGAGGGCGTATAGTGGGCATGCGGGAGGCCGGGTGGACGTACCGCCGAATTGCTCAACACGTGGGGCGTGAGGTCTCCACAGTACATCGATGTTGTCGCCAGTGGTCGGCGGAAGGAGCACGTGCCCGTCGACCTGGGACCGGACCGCAGCGACGCACGGATGCACGCCAAGACCGTAGGATCCTACGCAGTGCCGTAGGGGACCGCACCGCCACTTCCCAGCAAATTAGGGACACTGTTGCTACTGGGGTATCGGCGAGGACCATTCGCAACCGTCTCCATGAAGCTGGGCTATGGTCCCGCACACCGTTAGGCCGTCTTCCGCTCACGCCCCAAAATCGTGCAGCCCGCCTCCAGTGGTGTCGCGACAGGCGTGAATGGAGGGACGAATGGAGACGTGTCGTCTTCAGCGATGAGAGTCGCTTCTGCCTTGGTGCCAATGATGGTCGTATGCGTGTTTGACGCCGTGCAGGTGAGCGCCACAATCAGGACTGCATACGACCGAGGCACACAGGGCCAACACCCGGCATCATGGTGTGGGGAGCGATCTCCTACACTGGCCGTACACCACTGGTGATCGTCGAGGGGACACTGAATAGTGCACGGTACATCCAAACCGTCATCGAACCCATCGTTCTACCATTCCTAGACCGGCAAGGGAACTTGCTGTTCCAACAGGACAATGCACGTCCGCATGTATCCCGTGCCACCCAACGTGCTCTAGAAGGTGTAAGTCAACTACCCTGGCCAGCAAGATCTCCGGATCTGTCCCCCATTGAGCATGTTTGGGACTGGATGAAGCGTCGTCTCACGCGGTTTGCACGTCCAGCACGAACGCTGGTCCAACTGAGGCGCCAGGTGGAAATGGCATGGCAAGCCGTTCCACAGGACTACATCCAGCATCTCTACGAACGTCTCCATGGGAGAATAGCAGCCTGCATTGCTGCGAAAGGTGGATATACACTGTACTAGTGCCGACATTGTGCATGCTCTGTTGCCTGTGTCTATGTGCCTGTGGTTCTGTCAGTGTGATCATGTGATGTATCTGACCCTAGGAATGTTTCAATAAAGTTTCTCCTTCCTGGGACAATGAATTCACGGTGTTCTTATTTCAATTTCCAGGAGTGTATTTAGTTGTGTAGGATACATGTTTCCTTACTCCTGTGGGACCTGTTCTCCTAACAACTGGACAATGATTTACAACATTGTTAATCATCTAGATGCGCTATACCGTCCCACAAAAATTCTATCACGTTATACAGAAACAAGTGTACAATTCTATATAAAATGTCGATATAATAATTCGGCAACTATAAGACTTGAATGTAAGTTGGACAAATTATAAAATTCTACACATTGACCGGTATCATGCAGCGGAAAAGACAAATGTGTATATTTACTTGGTTTGCTCATGTATCGCGTGCTGAGTATTCCATACCTCACCTGGTATATACATCAATTCACTTTTGTGTTCCTCGTTATTTTGTGAACTGTCGCATTATGAACAAACTGTTCCGTAGACTGCACCTCAATTTTTATCGATTCGATAGTACAGGAGGAGAACACCAGAGGTGCTCGTACTTATGGTATGAACTGTGAAGGGTTAAATATATGTTGTATCTGTTCTTTCAGATATATCCGAAAGAATAGACATAACACATATATACTTAAGGCTATGATGGCCACAAGTACAGTGTTGACGAGCAAGTTGTTTCGTTCTCACCTTACCCCAATGTCCTTGGTAGAGAAGCCGTAAGACAGTGGACAGTTACGATCGTGGGACCACGACCCTGGACTGATCATTATCAGAACGCAACAGCAAAACACCACGTCGTACAAAAAGTCTCTCCTTGTGAGCAAAAAATCGGCGAACCAACGGATCCCCGATCCGTGACTTTGACAAGGGCCATTGAGTAGAAACGAAACGCAGAACGGTAGCAAGGACAGGGTCAGCAGCTGTGGCTGTAGCTACACGCCGAAAATCAATCGGAAACGATTCGACCACGTCATCGGTTTCCGAATCAATGAACATGCAAGCAAGTTCGGAGGAATCGAATGCTCTATCCTCAGCAACTGGCAAACGGAACAACGCATCGGCGTTTCCGTGCTTAGCAGTGGACCGATACAAGGTATCGTAGCGGTACTGCGAGAGGAAAATAGACCAGCGAATGAATTTCTGCGCTGTACGCGGAGGTACAGGCTTGTTCGGATGAAAATGCGATGCCAATGGTTTGTGGTCTGTGATGATGGTAAAGTGACGACCATACAAGAAATCATGAAACTTAGTAACACCAAATACGAGAGCCAATGCTTCTTTCTCGATCTGTGAAAAATTTCTTTGCGCAGACGAGAGCACTTTGGACGCAAAGGCAATAGGGCGATCGTGCGAACCATCTTTGTGTGCAAGCACAGCACCGATCCCGAAATCCAATGCATCCACCATCAACAAAAGGGGCTTCCTGGGATCAAATGGCGTAAGGCAAGTATTGGAAAGCAACGCCGATTTCAACTGGCGAAAGGCGCGTTCGTATTCCGTCATCCAGACGAACGGAACACCTTTAAGGCGTAAGCGATGAAGCGGAGATGACATGGAAGAGGCGTGGCGCACATAGCGATGATAATAATTTATTTTTGCCAGCACACTATGTAGCTGCTTCAACTGCGGCGAAAGCAAGTCTTGTATGGCACGGAGGTGCTCTAGACTGGGATGTATGCCTTGGGCATTGAGTACATGTCCCAGATAGGGTAAGTCACGAGCAAAAAACACACATTTGTCATTCCGCAAGCGAAGACCATTTTGTCGCAAGACCTGAAATAATGTTCTGAGATTGGCTAAATGTTCTTCTTCCGTCTTTCCGGAGATCACAATATCGTCCAGATAGTTTGCTGCAGTAGGGACCGACGCAGAAACAGTTTGGAGATATTGCTGAAACAATGCAGGGGCGGATGCACACCCGAATGGCAGTCGTTTGAATTGGTACAAACCAAGATGTGTGTTAACCACCAAAACGGGCTGGGATTCTTCGTCCACCGGTATTTGCAAGTACGCATCTGCTAGGTCCAACTTCGAAAAATATTTACCCGGGCACAGTTTGTCAAAAAGATCTTCCGGGCGGGCTAATGGAAAAGTTGCAGTCACTAATTGTGAATTCACTGTTGCCTTGAAGTCCACACAAAGTCTCAATTTTCCGGAGGGTTTTTGCAAAATCACTAAGGGTGATGCCCAGAGAGAAGACTGCACACGTTCAATTACACCTTGTGCTTCCAAATCGTGTAATGTTTTTGCGACCTCATCACGCAATGCGTGGGGAACACTGCGCGCTCTGAAAAATTTCGGTTGCGCGTTTACTTTCAGTTCCAAATGTGCTATATAGTTCTTAGCGCAACCGAGGCCCGGTGCTAAAATGTCTGTAAATTCTTCACATAGACGAGAAACACTGTCTGAAGGCACAGTCTGGTTCACTGATTGGACCTGATTGACTATAGACAAGTTAAACAACTGAAATAAATCTAAACAAAACAAGTTCACTGCAGAAGAAGAACGAAGGACGTACAATGACACAAGTTTTGTTTGTCCCTTGTATGTTGCAAGAAGGCTGCACTGTCCTAACACAGGGAGCCCTTGACCTGAATATGTAGTTAGCTTAACATTTGCAGCACGCAACGGAGGTGTGCCCAGCTGTTTGTATGTATCGTGATTGATCAATGAAACTGGAGCTCTGGTATCGAGCTGGAATGGTATCACTTTGCCGTGAATGTCCAAGTCGACAAAAAGTTTATTGTCCTGCTGACGACAAGAGCGACTGTCTCACGCAACGTGAACTGACACTGGGACAGAATCAATTGCGACTTGACAGGATTTCCAGCGACGTCGACGCACACTGTTGGTGGGACGAACACAGTCACTGTTAGAGAGAGTGGCACTGGGCGGAGTGGCATCAACTATATGAATTTCCGTAGGCAAAGTTCCACGAGCCTGAGTATCCTTGGTTCGATTCTGATTCTGGCGCGAAGCAAAGGGCCTGGAATGGTTGTGAGTGTTCGATCTGAGGTTTTTCTGGCCAACACTTTGAACATGTCCTCTTTTATTACAGAAAAAGCAAATAGCTTGGCGTGATAGGCAATTCTCACGCGAATGTCTAGTAGCACACCGCGGGCATGATTTTAGCACTGCATTTGCTTGCTTGCATGGCAGACGTGGCTGAGAGCTTGGCGGCAGCTGCGCGGATGGGCGCAAGGGCTGTTTACTGTTCCGTGCAGCTCGCCCGGTGGGTCGGTTAATGTGGCACATGGCTGGTGAAGTTTCAAATGATTCCTGAGCAAAGTCAAGTGTGTCCTGCCGATTCAATATGTCCATCACTTGTTGAAGGGAGGGACTGACTAGTTTCAAAATCTGTTCCCATATACGAACATCACAAACGTTCTGCGCAATTGCATCACGCACCATAGTATCTGAATAAGGGAGTCCACATTGACACTCAAAAGCACAATCCCTAGTAAGGCCTTGCAAGGTTGCAACCCACTCCCGATTAGTATGACCGGCCGTACGTTTTGTACGAAAGAAGGTATACCGTTTTGCTACTACATTGACTGATTCTTTGAAATATGCATCTAATGCAGAAAAAATTTCGTCGTAGGACAGAGTTGCTACGTCGCGTCGGGGAATTAATTTCACTATCACACGGTACGTTTGAACGCCTATGGATGCAAACAAAAAAGGCTGCCGCTCGTTACCTTGAATTCTGTAGGCGGCGAGACGGAATCCAAATTGGCGAGACCATTCCGTACAGCTTTCCAGTGCAGCATCAAAAGGACGAAAAGTTGGTGCAACAGCGTGTTGTGGCTGCGGTAGCGGAGGAGCGGCGGCTGCCGCATCGTTTTGCATTGCACGTTGACCCTGGACGAGCTGTCCAAGGGCATCCAATAAGGCCTGCGTCTGCTGATTCTGCAAGCGATAAAATTCGGACAGTACTTCTGGAGATTGTGGCGAAGCAATGACACAAGTAAATCAGGGCAATATCAAGACGAACGCTAAATCCTCGACGTCAAACTGTTGTGGACTGGTAAGACAGCCAATCCACTATGACGGGAAGCTGAAAGGCACGCGTTTAAGCTCACGCAGGCTGGCGTGAGGTCTGGAACAGGACAAGTAATGGAGACCAGCAAATAAAGTACGTAGCTGCTGGAATACTTAACTTTAATCCATAATTGGTGAACATCAGTCTGACGGTACATGCATCACAAGATAAATAGCAAATGATAATGGCGCCTTGCTAGGTCCTAGCAAATGACGTAGCTGAAGGCTGTGCTAACTATCGTCTCGGCAAATGAAAGCGTATTTAGTCAGTGAACCATCGCTAGCAAAGTCGGCTGCACAACTGGGGCGAGTGCTAGGAAGTCTCTCTAGACCTGCCGTGTGGCGGCGCTCCGTCTGCAATCACTGATAGTGGCGACACGCGGGTCCGACGTATACTACCGGACCGCGGCCGATTTAAAGGCTACTACCTAGCAAGTGTGGTGTCAGGCGCTGACACCACAATATGTATTTCATTTTGAAGAAAAAATGAACGCATAATAAATGAGGGCACCGGTTTTGCTGCAGCAAGGAGAGTGACAGAAACGTAGTGTAAGTACTTGTTAGAAACGCGTTTAGACTTTATTCCCTTAGATGATTTACATTGTTGTTGTTGTGGTCTTCAATCTAGAGACTGGCTTGATGCAGCTCTCCATGCTACTCTATCCTGTGCAAACTTCTTCATCTCCCAGTACCTACTGCAACCTACATAATTCTGAATCTGTTTAGTGTATTCATCTCTTGGTCTCCATCTACGGTTTCTAACCTCCACGCTGCCCTCCAGGACTAAATCGGTGATCCCTTGTTGCCTCAGAACATTTCCTACCAACCGACCCCTTCTTCTAGTCAAGTTGTGCCACAAACTGCCCTTCTCTCCAATTCTATTAAATACCTCCTCATTAGTTATCTGATCTACTCATCTAATCTTCAGCAGTCTTATGTAGCACCACATTTCGAAAGCTTCTATTCTCTTCTTGTCCAAATTACTTATTGTCCATGTTACACTTCCATACATGGCTGCACTCCATACAAATACTTTCAGAAACAACTTCCTGACACTTAAATCAATACTCGATGTTAACAAATTTTTCTTCTTGAGAAACGTTTTCCTTGCCATTGCCAGTCTAAATTTTATATCCTCTCTACTTCGACCATCATCTGTTATTTTGCTCCCTAAATAGCAAAACTCATTTACTACTTTCAGCGTCTCTTTTCCTTATCTAATTCCCTCAGCATCAGCCGATTTAATTAGACTACATTCCATTATCTTCGTTTTGTTTTTGTTGATGTTCATCGCCCAGGTTCCCGGGTTCGATTCCCGGCGGGGTCAGGGATTTTCTCTCCCTCGCGATGACTGGGTGTTGTGTGGTGTCCTTAGGTTAGTTAGGTTTAAGTAGTTCTAAGTTCTAGAGGACTGATGACCATAGATGTTAAGTCCCATAGTGCTCAGAGCCATTTGAACCATTTTTTGATGTTCATCTTATATTCTGCTTTCAAGACACTGTCCATTCTGATCAGCTGCTCCTCCAGGTCCTTTGCTGTGTCTGACAGAATTACAATATCATCGGCGAACCCTAAAGATTTTTATCACTTCTCCACGGATTTTAGTTCCTACTCCAAATTTATCTTTCGTTTTCTGTACTGGGTGCTCAAAATACGGATTGAATAACATCGGGGATAGGCTACTACCCTGTCTCACTCGTTTCCCAACCACTGCTTCCCTTTCATTCCCCTCGATTCTTACAACTGCCATCTTTTTTCTGTACAAATTGTAAGTAGCCTTTTTCTCCCTGTATTTTACCCCTGTCTCCTTCAGAATTTGAGAGAGAGTATTCCAGTCAACATTGTCATAGCCTTTCTCTAAGTCTACAATTGTTAGCAGTGTAGGTTTGTCTCTGCTTAATCTATTTTCTAAGATAAGTCGTAGGGTCAGTAACGCCTCACGTGTTCCAACATTTCTACAGAATACAAACTGATCTGCTCCGAGATCGGCTTCTACCAGTTTCTGCATTTGTCTGTAAAGAATTCGCTTTAGTATTTTGCAGCTGTGATTGATTAAACTGATAGTTCTTTAATTTTCACATCTGTCAACATCCGCTTCCTTTGGGATTCGAATTATTAGTTTCTTCTAGAAGTGTGAAAGCATTTAGCCTGTCTCATTCATCTTGCTCATCAGATGGTAGAGTTTTGTCAGGGCTGGCTCTCCCAAGGCTATCAGTAGTTCTAATGGACTGTTGTCTAGTCGCGGGGCCTTGTTTCGACTTAGGTCTTTCAGTGCTCTGTCAAACTCTTCATGCAGTATCATATCACCCATTTCTTCTTCATCTACATCCTCTTCCACTTCCATAATATTGACCTCAAGAACATCGCCCTTGTATAGACCCTCTATTTACTCCTTCCACCTTTCTGCTTTCCCTTCTTTGATTAGAACTGGGTATCCATCTGAGCTCTAGATATTCATGCAAGTGGTTCTCTTTTCCCCACAGGTCCTACGGATAACAATGTCCTCCCCGCCCGGAGATTCGAATGGGGGACCATGATTTAGATGGCAATATGAAAAAGAAATTGCTGAGAGAAAAGACGAAAAAGCAAACCGAGAGAAGAATTCGTCATCAAAATGCAAAAATTGTGGTGCCAAAATTGAAAAATAAGAGATCTCATAACCATGAAAATGCACGAGAAGCGTAGGGGAAGTTAGCGTGAAATCAACATGTTTAAAATCTTATTTAGTGGATGTGTCAGGTTGTGAACATTCCTTATGTAAATATGTACTGCCTGGAGTACCCAATAATAGGTGTGTGTGTCAGGAATATTGTTGACCTGAAGGGATCTGGCAAATCAAACTAAATATAACAAATTAATGAAAAAACAAATGTTGAATCAATTGGATGTTAAGTATCAACAGAGAAGAGCGAATACTATATATGTGTGATTTGGGGTTCAATTCTAGATAGAATACTGCCTTAAATTTCGTAAACAGTTACTCTATGCATTTAGCTGTGCGTTTTGGATTCAAGTCAACAATCGTAGCGGTAGACGACCTGAGTCACAGGAAACGACATCATGGCTCACTTACTGTAAAAAAATTACACTAAGTCCTCCAATAAATTTAATAAATTCCATAGTGAAATTGAAACAGTAAACAAGAGTAGTCGAAGTGAAGTGACAGAAAAAAGGACGGAGAGGAAGATGAAGGACAATCAAAGAGTTGGTCGGCCACCTGTGATACTCTACATTAAATTGTACATGCAAGGTATAGAAATGTTTAACATGGTATCACAATATGTTGATTAATTAACTAAAACATTATTAACTAGAATTAATTGGCTACGATTCACGAAAAAGTGTACAAAGCACTACGTTGAAGATATAAAGTAAACCTCTTTTATACAGAAACAAGAATGCAGTTGAATAGAATAAGGTTGTAATGATTTTCACGTAAACATATGAGGAATTTTTTTTTATATATTATCTTCTTCTAAATGGAAAACTGATGTACAAAACACAAATATTGTTCCCAGAATGAGATTTTCACTCTGCAGCGGAGTGTGCAGTGATATGAAATTTCCTGGCAGATTAAAACTGTGTGCCCGATCGAGACTCGAACTCGGGACCCTTGCCAGAGCTTCTGTAAAGTTTGGAAGGTAGGAGACGAGATACTGGCAGAAGTAAAGCTGTGAGTACCGGGCTTGAGTCGTGCTTCGGTAGTTCAGATGGTAGAGCACGTGCCCGCGAAAGGCAAAGGTCCCGAGTTCGAGTCTCGGTCGGACACACAGTTTCAATCTGCCAGGAAGTTTCATATCAGCGCACACTCCGCTGCAGAGTGAAAATCTCATTCTGGAAACATCCCCCAATCTGTGGCTAAGCCTTGTCTCCACTGTATCCTTTCTTTCAGGAGTGCTAGTTCTGCGAGATTCGCAGAAGAGCTTCTGTAATGTTAGGATGGTAGGAGACAAGATACTGGCAGAAGTAAAGCTGTGAGTACCGGGCGTGAGTCGTTCTTCGGTAGCTCAGATGGTAGAGCACTTGCCCGCGAAAGGCAAAGGTCCCGAGTTCGAGTCTCGGTCGGGCACACAGTTTTAATCTGCCAGTAAGATTCACAAATATTGTTAATTACGTTCACTTGCTCAATAATTGTTTTGATAAGGACGTGGAAGATGGGTGCTTTCTTAAATTTAATGCATACCAATTGGTAAAACTTTGTACAAGTGTTAGTGCTGTGTGGCCTTGCCTGTGGGTAGTAAGATATATACAAAGAGCTCGAACGAAGAAAGACATAGGAAGCAGTGATCAGACGTAGGAAAGTCGTTATGGTAAATGCCCGTGTGTGAATGAGAGTGAGAGCTTTCCTTTTCTAATGTGAGTATCGTCAAGGCAGAAGATAATTGCTGTGGATGATAGGAAAAGTTGTCTCTGTAAAGCAAACAGTCCCAGTACAACAATTTCCGACCACCTTGAAGGAAATTTGTCTGCGGCCAACTAGGACATAACGGCGAGGAAATACACAAATGCCTACATGCAAAAATGGCTATAAGTACAGAGACTTGAAGACATGGCCCATCCATCAGTCCATTTCAACTACGGGATCTCACCTCGTAACGACTTAAGGCAGAAATCTGTTACTTAAATACATTCAAAACGGTTTAGAAAACGTCCAGTCAGTGGTTTTAATTTATGATCACATTAGCAAAAAAGACAATATCTTTCCTATTTATAGGTAACTTGTTTAAAAATATGTTTTATTTAATGAAACCGTTATTAAAACAGTTACTGAATCATGTAAATTTTAAGTAGTACGATAAGTGTATAAAGTCATCTAAAGCTTGCTAAATTTAATTTCAGTACCTTCACGTTTCATCCAGAAACGTAGAACAAAATTTGCTGCTTCTGAAGTGGCGATCGATATTGGAGGACTTAGTGTATTTTTTTTACATTAAGTGAGCCATGATGTCGTTTCCTGTGACTCAGGTCGTCTACCGCTACGATTGTTGACTTGAATCCAAAACGCACAGCTGAGTGCATAGAGTAACTGTTTACTAAATTTAAGGCAGTATTTTCCCACTCCCGGGTTCCCGGGTTCGATTCCCAGTGGGGTCAGGGATTTTCTCTGCCTCGTGATGGCTGGGTGTTGTGTGATGTCCTTAGGTTAGTTAGGTCTAAGTAGTTCTAAGTTCTAGGGGACTGATGACCATAGATGTTAAGTCCCATATTGCTCAGAGCCATTTGAACCATTTTTTAAGGCAGTATTCTATCTAGGATTGAACCCCTAATCAACATAGTGCTCCGATGACCAAGTTCAATTAACACTACATTTTGCCCCTTATCGTAATTATACAGGGTGAGTCACCTAACATTTCCGCTGGATATATTTCGTAAACCACATCAAATACTGACGAATCGAGACCGAACGTGAGGAGAGAGGCTAGTGTAAATGGTTAATACAAACCATAAAAAATGCACGGAAGCATGTTTTTTAACACAAATCTACGTTTTTTTTAATGGAACCCCGTTAGTTTTGTTAGCACATCTGAACATATAAACACATACGTAATCAGTGCCGTTTGTTGCATTGTAAAATGTTAATTCCATCCGGAGGTATCGTAACCTAAAGTTGACGCTTGAGTACCACTCCTCCGCTGTTCGATCGTGTATATCGGAGAGCACCAAATTACGTAGTGATCGAAAGGGAACGGTGATGGACCTTAGGTACAGAAGAGACTGGAACAGCACATTACGTGCACATGCTAACATCTTTCTATTGGTCTTTTTCACAGACGCGCATGTACATTACCATGAGGGGTTAGGTACACGTACACACGTGGTTTCCGTTTTCAATTACGGAGTGGATTAGAGTGTGTCCCGACATGTCAGGCCAATAGATGTTCAATGTGGTGGCCGTCATTTACTGCACACAATTGCAATCTCTGGCGTAATTAATATCGTACACGCCGCAGTACATCTGATGTAATGTCACCGCAGGCTGCCACAATACGTTGTTTCATATCCTCTGGGGTTGTAGGCACATCACGGTACACATTCTCCTTTAACGTACCCCACAGAAAGAAGTCCAGAGGTGTAAGATCAGGAGGGCTCGCCGACCGTGGCCCGTGTTTGTTACAACACGCAACTGAACGTCGGAGGTTTCAAGCGTCAATTTTAGGTTACAATATCTCCGGATGTAATTAATATTTTACAATGCAACAAACGGCACTGATTACGTATTTGTTTATATGTTCATATGTGCTAACAAAAATAACGTGGTTCCATTTAAAAGAAAAACGTATGTTCGTGTTAAAAAACACACTTCGGTGCATTTTCGTATGGTTTGTATTAAACAATTACACTAGCCCCTCTCCTTACGTCCGGTCAGTGGAATCGGTTCGTCAGTATTTGATGTGGTTTACGAAATATATCCAGCGGTAACGTTAGGTGACTCACCCTGTATATGGTTATTAGAAACACGTGTGAAAATATACTTTTAGTTCTTATTTAGTAACAGTATTATACAAAGTGGGAATATTGTATGTAGTATTTCACTAACGCTCAACTGGGAGAAGTGAGAGAGAAATGAGTTGTGGAATAAAAAGAACAGGATCGTCAGGCCAATTTTTTATGAACGGGTTCAGCGGGACATGCCACGGTAGCAAAATATCGCCGAATGTGCAGGTAAACTACGACTGTGTGATTGTCCAATTTAGCCCCGTTAACAAACGAAAAACTTAAACATTCACTGAAGCTCGTCGATGCTAGCAACGAAGATTGTCCATTAACGAGACTGCGGGTAACGAGGACCACTGGCACTTGCCGTAGCACAGCCTGAAACTAAGAAACTGCAATTACATTGTAAATGAAAGAGATGCCAAAGTAACAATACATGTGCAGAGCGATTTGGGTTCATAGTTAAGGGTACAGCTCTTGACACCTCATTCCGATCCTATTAGAAATGGTAATACAAATAACAAGTACACGACTGGCCATTAGAATTGCTACACCACGAAGATGACGTGCTACAGGCGCGAAATTTAACCAACTGGAAGAAAATGCTGTGTTATGCAAATGACTAGCTTTTCAGAGCATTCACACACGGTTGGCGCCGATGGAGACACCTACAACGTGCTGAGCTGAGGAAAGTTTCCAACCGATTTCTCATACACAAACAGCACTTGACCGTCGTTCCCTGGTGAAAAGTTGTAGTGATGCCTCGTGTAAGGAGGAGAAATGTGTACCATCACGTTTCCGGCCTTGATAAAGGTCGGATTGTAGCCTATCGCGATTGTGGTTTATCGTGTCGTGACACTGCTGCACGCGTTGGTCGAGATCCAATGACTGTTAGCCGAATATGGAATCGGTGGTTTCAGGAGGGTAATACGGAACGCCGTGTTGGAACTCAACGGCCTCGTATCACTAGCAGCTCGAGATGACAGGCATCTTATCCCCATGGCTGTAACGGATCGTGCAGCCATGTCTCGACCGCTGATTCAACAGATGGGGACGTTTGCAAGACAACAACCATCTGCACGAACAGTTCGACGACGCTTGCAGCAGCATGGACTATCAGGTCGGAGACCATGGCTGCGGTTACCCTTGCCGCTGCATCACAGACAGGAGCGCCTTCGATGGTGTACTCAACGACGAACCTGGGTGCACGAATGACAAAACATCATTTTTAAGATGAATCCAGGTTCTGTTTGCAGCATCATCATGGTCGCATCCGTGTTTGGCGACATCACGGTGAACGCACATTGTTAGCGTCATCGCCATACTGGCGTATCACACGGCGTGATGGTATGGGGTTTCATTGGTTACACGTCTCGGTCACCTCTTGTTCCCATTGACGGCACTTTGAGCGGTGGACGTTACATTTCAAATTGGTTACGACCCGTGGCTCTACCCTTCATTTGATCCCTGCGAAACCCTACATTTGAGCAGGATAAAGCACGACCGCATGTTGCAGGACCTGTAGGGGCCTTTCTGGACACAGAAAATGTATGACTGCTGCCCTGGCGAGCACATTCTCCAGATCTCTCACCAATTGAAAACGTCTGATCAATGGTGGCCGAGCAACTGGCTCGTCACAATACGCCAGTCACTACTCATGATGAACTGTGGTATCGTGCCGAAACTGTATGGGCAGCTGTATCTGTACACGCCATCCAAGCTCTATTTGACTCGTTGCCTAGGAGTATCAAGACCGTTATTACGGCCGAGGTGGTTGTTCTGGGTACTGATTTCTCGTGGTCTACGCACCCAAGTTGCTTGAGAATGTAATCACATGCCAGTTCTAGTATAATATATTTGTCCAATGAATACCCGTTTATCATCCGCATTTCTTCTTGGTTTAGCAATTTTAATGTCCAGTAGTGTATACCACTGTTTCAAGAATTTAAACATTGGTGAAATTGCAACTGTTGAAATTCTGCACGGTAAATGATGACAGCCAAAAGAGTTGCAGAATAAAGATTTACTAAAATTCTTGACCACGGTTTCGGTATATCTAAATATACCTTCATCCGAAGTAAATAATTGTGCCGACGCCTTTGTCACAGTTGTCTTATTAACCTCAATTGCAGTATGTAATTTTAGTGTATTTTACTTCTGATGATGGTATATTTAGATATACCGAAACCGTGGTTTGAATTTTAATAAATCTTTATTCTTCAACTAATTTGGCTGTCACCATTTACCGTGAAGTATATCACTGTCCCGTTGGAACTTAAAATTTTAAACCAAATTACACGTTGTACATGGAAAGTCGTTGAACGTTAACTTCCATTAATAACCTTTAAAGGAAGGATGTTCATTCATACGTTTAATGACGGTTTTTCTTCCTTTGAAATGAGTAACTTGTCCGAAAAGTTGTAAAGGTATTTTTGAGGAACTCTGTATGAGGAGAGATTACGCCGCATCCTTCTCATTTAAAACTGATTTTGAACGCTGGTTACTTATGAGAACATCAGAGTAAACCATGAGTGAGAATGAGAATTTTCCAGCAGCACATGGCGAAATTTGTCAGCAATACTGCTGTTCTCGCTGATCGTGCGACTATCATCTGAATCTGAAACCGAATCGATGGGTTTAGCAGGGTCATACTCAATGGAATGGAGGGCATTAATAGTCCCACGTGATTAGCACCTGAAAGAACAAATATATTTTTCGCTGAAGTGTGCAAGTTCATACAGCAAGTCCATTCATTTTGAGTTAGGAAAGGGGCTTGTTTGTGGCCATACAGAACTATCCACATGGGTAGGGCGCAGAAGTCTTGAGCACCAAGGCTAGCAAACATTGTTGCAGCTCCCCTAGACGTCCAATGACTGTGGCATACCCAAAGATACCACTTGAGCGAAGTGTGTAATCACAACATCTTTTCAGAGGAGTCCCACTTCACTGTGCGGCTTCATGGTGGACGTGTCCTCCATTTCCGTGACGTTGCCCTTCTACAAGATGCGTGTCACTGTCTCGATCTGCCATGACAAGGAGGACGTCAGATGCCCTCTCAGACATGTCCTCCAGGACTCTAACAAGCTCAAAATACCTGGTGACGTCTTACCGAGCGACCAGCTCTCTATCACTCGCCAGTTACTGACACTGGTGCGCGAATGCATATATGTGAAGAATCATGCAATGACGTTCTCACATCTGTCACCCGAGGTCTGTTGGAATAGATATGCAGACGCGTTACGGTGTTTGTTGAGGATAACAAAGTAGCAGCTCTGTGTAGCAATTTTCGCATCCTGTGAACCACTAAATTACCTACAACTTTAAAGAACATGAGTGCATTGTTACGCGATGATGCGTACTGCTAAACTTCGTGACGAAGTAAACTGGGATGCGTTTACTTCCACTCTTCTTCGTCCTGAAATTCGTTTTCTTCACTTTCAACTAATTACCATTAACATACGTGAATGTAATCTGAATTTTCATAAAAGGGACAGGCTGATCCTCAGTTTTAAAGAATATAACGTCAGATCTAATTTTGTGCTTAGTTTTACGTATGTAATTGATTTTCTAATTTATTTCGGCTATTCCTAGTTAATCCTTTCATTATAGGGTTAAATCAGTAATGTTTCGTAACTCGAATTCCATTGTTGGCTTATAAACAAATATAAGTTCTGTACCAATTATAAACATTCGGAGGAACAAGTAGTAGTAATTTTAAAGCCCAAATCAAGCTCCTAATGGACAGGTCCCTATCCGGCCTTAACTGCTGGCCGCTGCCTTTATTGATAGAGTTGTCAGAAATTTTGTGTCGATCGCCTCTTTTATTACACTATTCCAGATACTGGAAGTTCATGTAATGGCAGGTACGCAACACGATGTCTGTTCTCTACATCATTCCCTGTTACCACCGATTTCTCAGGACATTTTAGAAGGAAACGTCTCTCGCGCTCTAAGCTGCGCTGTTCACGGCTATACCCAGTCTATCTGACAGGAAACTGTCCGCGCCCACACCGTATTTTATGTACTCCTAGCGTTCTCTAGCCTACATCGCTTTCCACAGGCCTCGTAAGTTGTCTAACCTTTGCAGGAGGGCCTGAAGTCGGAACTGATTTAATGGTATCCGTTTCAAAAGCGATCTGTTCTGAGGATGGTTCAAATGGCTCTGAACACTATGCGACTTAACGTCTGAGGTCATCAGTCCCCTAGAACTTAGAACTACTTACACCTGACTAATCTAAGGACATCACAACCATCCATCCCCAAGGCGGGATTCAAACCCGCGACCTTAGTGGTCGCGTGGTTCCAGACTGTAGCGCCTAGAACCGCTCGGCCACACCGGCCGGCTTGTTCTGAGGACCTAGAGGCATCGAACGGAAGCCGACTCAGACCGGAAAATCTGCTGAAGAAACTGAACCACGTACAGAAAGCGGCTACAACAACAGCCCAATTTCGCAAGCCATCTTCCCGAAAAAACGTAAGTAGAATAACCCTCAAGGCGCCTCGAAAGAGATTGCGTTTTACCGTTCTGTGGCGCAGTTATTCGGCCCCTAAAGAGGCATGAAATCGGTTGGATGTAAACGACAGCCGATAAAATATGACAAACACTAACCGGTACTCTCACAATTCGCAAGTGAATGATCAAGCACCTCACAGGTACGAAGAACGACTCAGAACACTTCCACTTCCAGAAGGAAACTCAGTATCACGTAGTTCCACTCCCTTGCAGGAAAAGGTCAGATGGGTACGTGCCACAGGCGGCCGCTACTGTTGGTGACTTCAGCTCCGCTGCACGTCACGAGATGAAAGAGCAGCTCTCCGCCTACTGTAGATGCCAGGTCGGCAGAAGTGTCGCCAGGCACTGCCACTTCGACAGAGAGCACTGCACACCGCAGTCGGATACATTTTAAAATACTCGAAGGCTAGGATTACGTGGCTCGCCAGATCAGGAAGGTCGCAGTTCGTAGTAATAGACGGAAAATTATCGAGTAAAACTGAAGTGATATCAGGTGTTCCCCAGGGAAGCGTCCTGGGACCTCTCCTGTTCCTGATCTATATAAATGACCTGGATGACAATGTTAGCTGTTCTCTTAGGTTGTTCGCAGATGATGCTGTAATTTACCGTCTAGTAAGGTCATCCAAAGACCAGTATCAGTTGCAAAGCGATTTAGAAAAGATTGCTGTATGGTGTGGCCGGTGGCAGTTGACGCTAAATAACGAAAAGTGTGAGGTGATCAACATGAGTTCCAAAAGAAATCCGTTGGAATTAGATTACTGGATAAATGGTACAATTCTCAGGGCTGTCAATTCAACTAAGTATCTGGGTGTTAAAATGACGAGCAACGTCAGTTGGAAAGACCACATAGATAATATTGTGGGGAAGGCGAGCCAAAGGTTGCGTTTCATTGGCAGGACACTTAGAAGATGCAACAAGTCCACTAAAGAGACAGCTTACACTACACTCGTTCGTCCTGTGTTAGAATATTGCTGCGCGGTGTGGGATCCTTACCAGGTGGGATTGACGGAGGACATCGAAAGGGTGCAGAAAGGGGCAGCTCGTTTTGTATTATCACGTAATAGGGGAGAGAGTGTGGCAGATATGATCCGCGAGTTGGGATGGAAGTCACTGAAGCAAAGACGTTTTTCGTCGCGGCGATATCTATTTACGAAATTTCAGTCACCAACTTTCTCTTCCGAATGCGAAAATATTTTGTTGAGCCCAACCTACATAGGTAGGAATGATCATCAAGATAAAATAAGAGAAATCAGAGCTCGAACAGAAAGGTTTAGGTGTTCGTTTTTCCCGCGTACTGTTCGGGAGTGGAATGGTAGAGAGATAGGATGATTGTGGTTCGATGAACCCTCTGCCAAGCACTTAAATGTGAATTGCAGAGTAATCATGTAGATGTAGATGTACGGTTATTTCATACTGTGCACTGTTATCATTTACCCTGCACTGTGAATGTTATTACACAACTTTATTTCAAAATCAGATGTACAAAAGACATAAATAGGTCTTTTATGGTCCCTCCGTCAACCGTTATTAAAGAGCGAAAATTTTCGCAATTGATATAAGGGTTTAGTGTTAGCAGGTTGCCTGCTCTTTTTTCTCAGATTCGTCAGTGTCCTAAATCTGAACAACATGTGAAAATGACAACAAACATTTTCAAAGGATGCGGGAACAGTTAGAGGGCGTGGCACAGCTCTTTAATCATACTTTTCGCATATTAAGACGTTCGTTACCAGCAGCAGAGGACTATGTGCAAATGAAAATTGAAATTTCAGAACATAAATATAGAAACAAGTAAATCTGTTCCACCACAGAATATATGTTTCATTATGAAGTGTCCAAACTGCAATATGTATACGTAGGGAACGATTTAGGTTACGACCAATATCTCAGGCTCATTTGATGTCCGGGTGCGGACGTAGGGTTAGCACCATGGACCAAGAAACGTCTTATTGTTTGTTTCAGCCGATTGTAGATATCAATCGTTTTGTGATTTAGCGACACTTTCACCTCATCGTGGATACTGAGTTGGTCTGAGGCGTGGTGTATGACACTTTCAATAATCAGTCACTGCTGTTCGTGACAACAATAATTATTTCACTGGCCTTGTTAAGTGACATTTTCGTCTGGCCGTGAATACTTAACTGGTCCGAGAAAGGCTGTACAACAGCTATGACGATCGCTTGCTTCTGTTCTTTAAACGCTGTCTCTAAAGTAAAGCGTGCTGTGTCCTGTAATGCACTGTCAGAATGACGCATTTGAGACAATACACCGTAAAAATCACCAAGAAATTTCGCTCTACTCATCTTTAACTCGTAAAAACAACCGTTGGTTTAATGGTTCTGTAGCGCTGTTTACCGTTACAGGAACGAAACTATTTGAAGCGGGAGTGCTACATTCCTATAGTCGTGCATTGCTAAAATATCTTGATGGTGTTTACAAATAAGTATCTATTTCCATTTTCATCTCATCTAAACATATTCAGATGGCATACACGCCAAGAGGGAATTTAGCAACTGTTTTGATACTTAGAGAACTCTATATATGTTTTATTTTTCCGTCCTAGTATCAAAGTTTCTAGAGTATTACTAGTTTCGATCATGTTCGATCGTCGTCCGATGTATACAGTTGAGTAAGCAGCCCATCGTGTCTGTATGGGATATACACTTCACAGTTCTGAATAAATTCTCTACATAAAAATGCTTAGCTTTTTTTATTTTAGTGGTTACGTAACGAAATTCTAACACTCGATGGTTCAAATGGCTCTGAGCACTATGGGACTTAACTTCTGAGGTCATCAGTCCCCTAGAACTTAGAACTACTTAAACCTAACTAACCTAAGGACATCACACACATCCATGCCCGAGGCAGGATTGGAACCTGCGACCGCTGCGGTCGCGCGGCTCCAGACTGTAGCGCCTAGAACCGCTCGGTCACTCCGGCCGGCCAACTAACACTCGACATTCAGGAGTTGTTATACCCAATCAGAGCGATTGTAGGAAGCACGTTGGAGAAGGAGCAACATCCAGGCTGCAGGATTAATGGATAAAACTTAATTTCATTTATAAGATGTTCTCGCTGATAAAACATGTACTTATGGCTAGACATCAACAACAACTCTCCAAAATTCTTCCATGTGGAACTGTGAAAATTCTAATTCTATAGTCAAGTTTAATTTTCGTCAATATGCAGTTCACCACGTCATTTAATTTATAATGCCTCACAAAAGAACTGAACACCGGGGGGAGGGGGATTCAACAAGTGGTCTTTACATAGAATCTGATGTCGAAGTACTTGGAATGTGTGCCTGTTGCAATAAACATTGACAGGTATCAGAAATGAACGTTTTCATACTCATAATCAATCTTTTATTTTTTTTCAGTCATCTGTCTTCCGATTAGTTTGGTACGGACCGCCACTAATTCCTCTCCTATGCCAACCTCTTCACCTGAGAGTGGAACTTGCAACCTACGTTTGCAATTATTTGCTGGATGTATTCTAATTTCTTTCTTCCTCTACAGTTTTTACTGTCTACAGCTCCCTCTAGTACCCTTCCTTGCTGTGTTGACTGATGTCCTATCGTTCTATCCCTCCTTCGTGTCAGTATTTTCCATCTACCGTATTCTACGGACTATAAGACACGAACGACGGGAAGTGAAACACGAATCTCCTACTCCTCCCTTGTAAGGCACTACGGATTATAGGGAGCTACTTTATTTTTAAGTAATTTTTGATAGCATTTTATTATTTACCTTATTAGATTGTAAATCCCGGCTACAAAAATTCTTTGTATATGAAACTGAACTGAACTTTAACATCCCTTAAAACGTCTTCTGAACTTTCTTCTTCTGCTTCTTCTCCTTCTTCTTTCTCTTCGTCGTCATCTTTGCCCTCTTCGTGTACAAGACGGTCTTCACTGCCATCGAGAGCCTTACTTATGCCGATCTTCTTGAAAGATTTAACAATTACTCCTTCTCTCACTCTAGAACACGACCGCTTTATCCACGAACAATACGAGACTAGAATAAAAGGGAGAACCGATAGAGGTATTCAACGTACCCTCCGCCACACACCGTCAGGCGGCTTGCGGAGTATAAATGTAGATGTAGATACACTTAAATAGTCTTCAACCTCCCTTCGGCGTGAGTTCATGTCGGGTTTCTTCCATTATCCATTTGTACCACTCCTCTGTCACATACACTTTAAATGTTTTATTTATTGATTCGTCAGGAGGTTGCAATTGTGCAGTAAGTCCACCCAGAATAATAGCGAGCTCCATATTTCCTTGTCTCAGTTTCTCTTTCGCAGAATTTTCCAGATGTCTGCTAAAATGATCTAGTACAAAAAGAAAACTCCTCTTAAATGAAGTACTCTTCCTTCTCTCCTGCACACTGTTAATCCGTACTTTCATACCAGCCTCGTCCATCCAGGCCTTGTCATTTACACGAGCAACAACACCTGGTGGTATTTCAGAGAGATTTTGGCATTGTTTTGCCAGATAGCGGTCTGTTTCCTACAACATCGAATACTTGGCCGTGTTTGAGGCTGGCTAAAGTTTTAATTCAAACAGTGGATATTTTTACATTAATTTCGAGTATGAGACCAACCTGTATTTTGGAAACAATATTTCTAAGAAACGTGTGCGGCTTCTAGTCCATAAAGTATGGTAATCTTTTCCTCTCCGATTATGCGCAGAACCTCCTCGTTCCTTACCTCGTCAGTCCATTCATTTTTTCAACATTCGCCTGTAGCGCCACAACTCTGATGCTTCGGTACTCTTCCCCTCCAATTTTCCCAAAGTCCATTTCTCACTACCATACAATGCTATGCTCCGTAAGTACATTGTAAGAAATTTCTCCCTCAAATTAAGGCTTGTGTTTGATACTAGTAGACTTCTGTTGGCATCGAAGGCATTTTAGTGTGCTAGTCTGCTTTTGACTTTCTTCTTGCTTCGAACGTCGCGGGTTATTTTGGCGCCTAGGTAGCAAATTCCTTATCTTCGTGAACATCAAAACTAATTTTAAGTTTTTCACTGTTCTCATTTCCGCTGCTTCTCGTTACTGTCGTCTTTCATCGATTAACTCTCAGTCCTCATTCTGTACTCATTAGACTGTTCTTTACATTCAACAGATCCTGTATTTCTTCTTCACTTTCACTGAGGATAGCAATGTCGTCAACGAATCTGATCACTGATATCGTTTCGCCTTGATTTTTAATTCCACTATTGAATCTTCCTTTTATTTCTACGAGGGCGGATCAAATATAAACGGGACTTTATTTTCAATTTAAATTCTGTTATTGAAAAACCTAAGGCACTTTAATTTGTTTTTCCACTTAGACTCCTACTTTGGAAATGGGTTTGGCCCTACGTATGGGCAGCTTTTTGAAGCGCTCGTCATAAAAAGAACTGGGTCGTGTCACCAGCCAGTTGCGCACTACGTTTTCACACTCTCGCCACCTTCAAATCGTCACCTTCCTAGAGCCTCTTTGTGCGGTCCTAATAAGTGGAAATCGTAGGGCGAAAAGTCCGGGCTGTAAGGAAGATGATCAAGTGTAGTTCAGTGCATTTCCTGTAGCTTGGAGAAAGTTGGGAGCTGCAGTATGGGGTCGCGCATTGCCGTGGAGGAGGATGACCTGTCGAATCGATTGGTCTCGTCTTTGTGACAATGTGCAACTCTCGCCTTGTTCAACAGTTCGCAGTAGTAGGCTGCATTGATTGTGTGTCGCTCATGCAAAAAATCAATCAGCAAAATGCCTCACTGATCGAAAAATACGGTTGAAAGGATCTTTCCAGCTGACAGTCGGGTCTTGGCTTTCACTGGTGCTGCCTCCCATTTCCTCCACCCCTCGTTACAGGCTTGTTTGGATTCTGGAGTGTAGTGATGGACCCATGTTTCATCGCAGGTGACAATCCGACTAAAAAATGCATCACCTTATTCCGGAAACTTTGCTGTAAGCCTCGGACAGACCTCCAAACATCTTAACCTCAGATTTCCGTCGAAAACGTTAAGGGCCCATCTGGAACACACTTTACGGATCTGTAGGTTATTTGTGATGATTGCCTGACAGCTCTCATAACTAATTCCGACTTTTTGTGCCATTTCTGATACTCTCGCCCGTCGATCATCGCCAATAATGTCTTTAATCGCACCATTGTTTTTTACTGTAATGTTGGACCGAGGAAGGCCAGCGTGTTGCCGATTTTCCACATGTTCTTGTCCTTCCTTGAACTTTTTATGAAGGCAAACGCAAGCGGCCTTGATAATTTTTTATCACCGAACTGTGCAGTCAATCTTTGGTACAATTCCACTGCTGAAACTCCTTCATGAGCAAGAAATATGATAATTATATGTTACGCAGTACAGGGGTGCATCTGTTGCTCAGACATCCTGAGCGTTACTGACGAAATGGTGGGAAATATCTAACAGCACGCTCTCCTAACTTATAACGGTCCCGCCTAAGCATTGCAGAAGCTCGGGGCCAGTCCTACCAACTGATGTTCTGGAACCAAAATCCTGTTTATATTTCATTCCCCCTCTTGTCATTGATTCTTCGATGTACACATTGAACAGCAGGGGCGAGAGACTACAGCCCTGTCTTACACATTTTTTAATCCAAGCACTTCGTTCTTGATTTTCCACTCTTATTGCTTCCTCCTCGATCTTGTACTCGTTGTACATTTCCTGCTTCTCCCGTGAGCTAACACCTATTTTCCTTAGAATTTCGATCACCTTGGACCATTAGGCATGGTCGAACATTTTCTTCCCTGTCGATATGTCCTATGAACATATCTTAATTCTTCTTTAGTCTTAGCCGGCCGAAGTGGCCGAGCGGTTAAAGGCGCTACAGTCTGGAACCGCTACGGTTGCAGGTTCGAATCCTGCCTCGGGCATGGATGTGTGTGATGTCCATAGGTTAGTTAGGTTTAAGTAGTTCTAAGTTCTAGGGGACTTATGACTACAGCAGTTGAGTCCCATAGTGCTCAGAGCCTTTGAACAATTTTTTTCTTTAGTCTTACCTCCGCTATCAACCGAAGCCACAGATTTGCCTCTCTGGTGCCTTTACCTTTCCTTGAGCCTAACTGATTGTCGTCTAACAGGTCCTCAATTTTCTTTTCCATTCTTCTGTATATTATTCTTGTCAGCAACTCGGATGCATGAGTTGTTAAGCTGATTGTACGATAATTATCGCACGTGTCAACTCTTGCAGTTTTCGGAATTGTGTGGATAATATATCACCAGACTCATATATTCTACATACCAACGCGAACAGTCGTCTTGCAGCAATTTCCCCACGTGATTTTAAAAATTCTAATGGGATGTTATCTACCCCTTTTGCGTATTTGATCGTAAGCCTTACTTGATCGTAAGTCCTCCGAAACTCTCTCAAATTCTCATTCTACTTCCGGACTCCCTATCTGTTATAAATGGACTCCTGTTTGTTCTTGTTTCACATAGGACAAATCTTCCCCATCACAGAGGTTCAAATGGCTGAAATGGCTCTGAGCACTATGCGACTTAACTTCTGAGGTCATCAGTAGCCTAGAACTAGAACTAATTAAACCTAACTAACCTAAGGACATCACACACATCCATGCCCGAGGCAGGATTCTAACCTGCGACCGTAGCGGTCGCTCGGCTCCAGACTGTAGCGCCTAGAACCGCACGGCCACCATCACAGAGGTCTTCGTTGTACTTTTTACAATTATTCGCTCTCTCCTTTGTATTTAACAGTGGAATTCCCGTTGCGCTCGTAATGTTACCACCCTTGATTTTAGTTACCCGGAGGTTGCTTTGAGTTTTCTATACGCTGAGTCATTCCTTCCGACAGTTATTTCTTTTTCGATTTCTTCACATTTTTCATGTAGCCATTTCCGTTTTAGGTTTCCTGCATGTCCTATTTATTTCATTCCTCAGCGAATTGTACTTCTGTGTTCCTGAATTTCTCTGAACATTTTCGCACTTCGTCCTTCCTTCGATTAACTGAAGTATTTATTCTGTTACCCATGGTTTCTTCGCAGTTACCTTCTTTGTAGCTATGTATTTCTTTCCAACTTCTAACAATAAACTTTTTAAAGACGTCGATTCCTCTTCAACTGTACTGCCCTAATGCAGTATCTATAGCCTCAGAGATCTTCAAAGTATATTGTCATTCCTTAGTACTTCCGTGTCAATTTCTTTGCGTATTATTTCTTCCTGACTACTTATTTAAACTTCTGCATACTCTTCATCACTGTTACATTGTGATCTGAGTCTGTATCAGTTCTAGAATATGCCTTACAATCCAGTATCTGATTTCGGAGTCTCGACCTGACTATGATGTATTCCAACTTAGACCTTAACATATCATCTGCCGTTATATATAGTATTAACCTTTCGATATCGTCATATCCTTTCTCTATCTGTTCATGTTCACGACGGCGACATGTGTATCTAAACTATTGTTGTCGGCGTTGGTGTGCTGTCGATTCTGATGAGACCAACCGTATCACTGAACTGTTCACAGTAACACAAAATCTGTCCTACTTTCCTGTTCATAACCAATACTACTGTTGAAATTACGGTATACTCATTTGACCAGAAATCCTTGTCATCTTCCCATTTCACTTAACTGCACCCCCTCCCTTCACCAACCCCCCCCCCCCCCCCCACCCCCACGCCCTATATTGAGACTGAGCATTCGTATTTCCCTTTTCAGTTTCCTAGCTTCTCTACCACGTTCAAATCTCTGACATTCGACGCCACGACTCTTACAAAACTATCCCATCGTTGGTTATTTATTCTTTTTCTCATGGTTACCTCCCTCTTATCAGTCCCCTTCCGTTATCCAAAGGGGAGACTGGTCTGGAAACTTTTGGAAATGAAGAGATCAACGAGACAGTTTTTCAATTACTGACCACGTATCCTGTGGGTACACATTAAGTGTTTTTTGATGCAGTGGTTTCCATTGCCTTCCGCAGCTTCCCGCCATTGACTGTTGCTGACCCACTATTACGGACGGTTTCTCAAGTCAAGGGCAGGAAACTGCCATGAACTTCTGTCGGCACATCGACAAGGCCAATGGAACAATGTGGGTCACTTCTTTGGCCGGAAGTCTTCAGCCGCCAAAACTAATGATTTTCCTTTAAAGATTGAGCAGCGGCGGATTCGAATCCGGGATCAAGGACACTTTTATTACTAATGAAACGCTCTACACCTAGACCACCAGTTTCTGGTAACTCTTAGGGCACGTCAGAGTATTATTTATAAGACTTTGGCTAAGTGTCGGTAGATATGATGCTCAGCCGTCCAGGTAACTCAATATTTAACACGTAGAGAGTTTGTTGGAGTGAATTAAAGTCAAATGTCTTCAGTTAGAAATTTCAAGAAAAGGTGGCAGCTGATTATACACAAGTAGTTAACGTTTGCTATCAACATTCCTACATTCAATAAGCCCTATATGAGCTCCAAAATACGCTACACCAAGTGTTGTTATTTTTGGATATGAGCTTACAGTGTAGACATTATGTGATATTGGGTTTATTATTTTCTTTTGTTTCAGTCGGTAAATTATGTTAGTTGCATTTTGCTAATGCCAAAACGATGCGTGACTCTAGTAAGTTACCGTCAGATAGATTAATTGCGGTAATTCATTTGAGTGCGACGTTAGCAATCAAAAAAGGTAATGATTCGGGAGCACCAGGTACAGGAACAACGGTGTAATTGATGGAAGTTAATCTTTACATTTTAACTTAATACATTAGTCTCAGGTCTTTAAACAAATCAGCTAACCCGTCTGAACAATAAAATAAGGTTTAAAAATGCACAATATGTCCAGTGCCTCTATAATATATCAGATTGCTGTGATGGGTGTATGTTATTGAAGATTCCGAGAGAAATGGACCATAGGCCAGTAGATATTTTCTTGGGTGTTTCTGAGCATTCAGTGTCTACCGGTCGTGGCTGGTGTACTGCCGACAGGCGACTTTGTGTTCCACTCTGTGAGTATGAAACAGCATCTCCCATAGGCAGTGTATCTTTGCAGCGTCGTCAAACCGGACCACACGTGAACAGCAGTGATTCTGACTGACCGCTCTTGCTTACACTCCTGACAAAAGGGATCAGCGACCTTCTAATAGGCGTTGATCTGCGAAGCGTCACATACCTGTCCCGCAGCGGTAGTATCTCTAAGCCTCTTCTACCGTTCTACGAAATTACCCTCTGACTGTTTCTAGAATTTGGATTACCCATCTATGATTTTTTTGACACGAATTTTATTGGTGATATTCCCCTCTTTTGTACATGGGACGACAGCCGTTGCGAATTACTAGAAGGAAGTTAGTTTGCTGCGTAGTCTGTGTTTATTTTTAAAATAAACCGTGGTTCATTGTTTTGCTGTTAACTACGAGTAATTTCGCCCATCCGTCACTGTGTGTCACACTGAATTACGTAGTCTCATCTTATCTTATCTCTCACACAATTTTATGGAGAAATATTCTTCTGAAGCTGTCTCTAGGTAAGTTTTTTTATGATCATCAAGGTAAAGAGGACAGTTTGAATACACATAACACCACAAATGAGAATTCCGCATGCAACATGAGAAAAATGCAACCGTTACACGGGGTGATGCACGATGGAAAACTGACAAAACCCGCACAGTGGTTAAGTTTTCTCATTTCGGCTGCAGAATGCCAACCTGTGAAATCGTGTTATGCTAGTTGTGCTCTTTACCCTCATGGCCATAGAGAACCTTTATTAAGGACATCGTTAAATGTAACTTCCACTATAATATTTTGTTCAAGATAAGAGGTTAGATGACTACAGGTTTCACTGCGTCGCAAGGAGGGAACCTGAAAGAAAATGCCGGCCGCGATGGCCGAGGGGTTCTAGGCGCTTCAGTCTGAAACCGCGCTACCGCTACCGTCGCAGGTTCGAATCCTGCCTCGGGCATGGATGTGTATGCTGTCCTTAGGTTAGTTAGGTTTAAGTAGTTCTACGTTCTAGGGTTCTGATGACCTCAGCTGTTAATTCCCATAGAGTTCAGAGCCATTTGAACCATTTGAAAGAAATTGCCCCAGGGGGTGTAATTATGTTACATCAAATGACTGAATAAAGTACTTATTTCGAAAATAAGATCAGGCTACGCAGGAAAATGAGTTCCCTCAAGAATCATTTGTAAACAAATGTTGATAAATGGCTTTGTTTCTCACACTAAAGGGAACTGTCGATAAATAATATGTTGCTCCTAAATCATACCAGAGTAGTTTGCGAGCATTTTATCTAAAGTCTCCGAAACTTTGAGCCTCGTAGGGTCCTTGAGTCATATGCACCCTGCACACACTCCTGCAACGTCCACTGCGATCGTTTGCTGAGTTGTAGAGCTAGAAGTTGAGAATTCCTTAGAACTATAATGACTCTTACGAAAACTAGGCAGCAGTGTCATTACCTGGGGAGGCACATTCCCCTCGTACTTCCTGTTGGACAAGAATATTACCAGACTGATACCAACGACGTAAGTCAATAAGGTAACTGCGTTAAGCAACCGGCTATGCACTGTTGCAGTTTCTTACATCTACCATATTCCGAAAACTAGTTACGCGAAACCGGTTATCTTTGTGGATTCCCACGAGGCCACATTTATTGTGTCCAAATTCTATGAAAATAATTGTTTGAACTTCAAAACTCAATACTACACAGGATAAAATACACTGATGAGCCCAAGAAACTGGTACACCTGCATAAAATCATGTAGGGTCCCGCGAGCACGTAGAAGTGCCGCAACACGACGTGGCATGGAATGGCTAATGTCTGAAGTAGTGCTGGAGAGAACTGACACCATGAACCCGTAACAGTAGGGGGGGGCTGGACATCTCTTGTTAGCAACACGTTGCAAGGCATCCCAGAAATGCTCAGTGTTCATTTCTGCTGAGTTTCGTGGTCAGCGGAGGAGTTTAACTCAGAAGAGTGTTCCTGGAGCAACTCTGTAGCAATTCTGGACGTGTGGGTTGTCGCATTGTCCTGCTGGAATTGCCAAAGTGCATCGGAATGCATAATGGACATGAATGGATCCAGGTGACCAGACAGAATCCTTAAGTACTTGTCATCTGTCAGAGTAGTATCTAGACGTATCAGAGGTCCCGTATCACTCCAACAGCACACGTCTCACACCATTACTGAGCCTCCACAAGCTAGAACAGTCCCCTGCTGGCCTGCAGGGTCCATGGATTCATCGGGATGTCTCCATCCGCTTAATACAATCTGAAACGAGACTCGCCCTACCAGCCAACATGTTTCCAGTCATCAACGGTCCAATTTCGGTGTTCATGGGGCCCATCCAAGGCGTAAATCTATTTTCCTTGAACTCATCAAGGGTATACGAGTGAACCTTCGGCTACGAAAGCCCATATCAATAATGTTTCGTTGAATGGTCACACGCTGATATTTCTCGATGGCGCGGAATTGACATCTGCAGCAATTTGCTGAAGGGTTGCAACTCTGTCAAGTTCAACGATTCTCTTGATTGGTCATTAGTCACGTTCTTGCAGGATATTTTTCCGGCCGCAGCGATGTCGGAGATTCGACGTTTTACCGGACCGTGATATTCACAGTATACTCGTGAAATGGTCATACGGGAAAATCACTTCATCGCTTCATCGTTCAAACTCATTTAATTCTTGATAACCTGCATTTGTAGCAGCAGTAACCGTTCTAACAACTGCGCCATATATAGAAACTGTTGACTGGAGCGCCGTATTCTGCATTTTTGCATATCTCTACATTTGAATGCGCATTCATATACCAGTTTCTTTGGCGCTTCATCGTATAACCAACAAGTTCAAAATGGTTCAAATTGCTCTAAGCACTATTGGACTTAACAGCCGAGTTCATTAGTCCCCTAAAATTAGAACTACTTAAACCTAACTAACCTAAGAACATCACATACATACATGCCCGAGGCAGAATTAGAACCAGCGACCGTAGCAGCCGCGTGGATCCGGACTGAAGTGCGTAGAACCGCTCGACCACCACGGGCGACCAACAAGTAATCTCTTGCTGCAGTAACTTAAGAGACACAGAGCTCAAACTTTAGTAATGAAACGTGCACAGAAAATTAAACTAAATATTGACATAGGCCAGAATATCATAGTGTATCTTCAATATGATAAGAAATTTTGTAAAAATCAGTGTGCATTGTATTTATTCCTGGCTGTAAGCTTCACTGTCATGAAGCCGCGAAGCGCAGATACACTCAGTTTAAGTTTAGCAAAATGTGTACATTGTGTGTTTGTTTGTTTCTCTCTCTCTCTCTCTCTCTCTCTCTCTGTGTGTGTGTGTGTGTGTGTGTGTGTGTGTGTGCATGCGTGCGTGCGTGCAGCTTGCGTGCTTGTGTGCTCGTTTGTTTGCCGGTACATGTCTGTCACCTGCCTCATTTGCGACTGCGCCAGAAACAACCGCTCCGTTGACTAACGCCACAGGGAAAGTAGACACGGTTCCACTGTCAATATTAACACGATGCGGTCGTGTGCTGGAAACCACGGCGCACTGTGTTTGCTGCCAACCGCTGTCAACTATAAATCAAACTTGCCAGTTATTTCAGTACTCTGCTCTTATTTACTGATTACGCAAGCTTAGCGATCGCTTTGTGTGCTCAGGTACCATATTCATCTGATTGTTGTGAGTCTGTTTATAGTATCTAAGTAACCACTTACATCTAAACAGTCTCTGTATAACCATTTCAGGATGTTATTTCAGTTAGGAAATAACACCAGATCGGAACCTATGCAATACGACACACGTGGTATGTTTCTCCAACGCTAAATTGCATAGCTCATTGCATGGAGTTCACTAAAGGGGAAAGAGCAACCCGATTAAAGTAAGTGCGCTGGACACGTAATACGTCACTGACAGAATGCAGCGAGCATTCAGATTTCAGATCCATGATTATCTGGCTTGGATTTTCTTGTTTTCAGTGACTGGCAGGAATGTGATTGATGATTGGTGTGCCCACGTGTGTGTGTGTGCGTGTGAGTGAACTCCAAAAATAAATGGAAAAGGAAAGAAAGTAACTACATCTCCAACTTCACGGTGTGATATAACTGTCTGCCGGACAGTGACTCGTACCTTAAACCTTCTCTTTTGCGATTAAATGCTTTTACCCACTGGGTTATCCCAACGCAACAAATCGAAAATTGGCCGACCAGCTCACAGGTTTTATCTAACACGAAATCTTAAGCATGTAGCCCTCATAACACATAATTTGATAACGACACGTAAACAGAATCTTGTGCCTAATTAGATTATACGAAAGGAGTATGATAGTAACAATGCCAAACGATATTCCAGCTTGTGCATTGCCGCGTAATATTACTACCATTATTTCAGTGGAAATGTTTGCGAGTTTGTGTCAGTTCTATTGTAGGTACACTACAAAAAACTATTTCCTTTATTCGTACTAACGAAAAAAACAAAGTATTGGAAAAACAGTGTATTTAATACATTGATGTTAAGCCAATATTTATCATTTAATAATTGCTCTCTCTGTGAAATATATGACATTCGATTATTTTTCACGAGGTTTGCCATCATATAACATTCGCGTTTCATGTTTCGTGTTTGATCAATGAGACAACCTGATGTGGAGAAAGGAAGCAAAGAAGCAATAAATATAAGGAAGAAAGTTACAAAAATTATAAAATGGTGTGAATAAAAAATTTCCAATACAAATATTTAGCTGACGATCTGAAATAGGCCAGCTCGCGTAAGATAAGGATTTCATTGTTTATCCCCCTGTCTATGTGTCGTACAGAACTTTATTCATTGGGGATTATAGGTCATGGCCACTTATATGCCTCGAATGTAGCTGTTCCAGTTTGCTAATCAATTTCTTCATTCATGAAATCAGCGTCACATAGATGGATGACTTTGTGAACAGCACAGACAATATGGAACAGTGTTTTCATCTTGCTTATTCAGATAGGTAACTTCTTGTTATAAAATATTCATGCTTTGAGTCAATACTACTTGCGTATTGCTTTTTCAATTAGGCATATGAAGTTTATTAAAACGCATTAAGACGTATGTAGCATGATAAAAATAGGTAAAATTGTAAATATGGAATCTACTGCAAACAGTGGTATTAGCTCCCAAGCCAATTGCAGAAAATTTGCTGACCCGCAAGTGATAACGTAGAACCTACAATTGGCAAAACGGAATCACAAACTGGAGATGAGCAGTGAATTCAACAAACCAGCCACACTGTAGATCCGTATGTGGAACTGTCTAAGAACCGAAGCAATGATCAAAACAGATTTTGTTTGCATATCAATAGATCAGGGTGCTTTACAGTCAACACAATATGCCCTTAAATCCTGAATCTCAGAATTAAAGAGTGCTCACAAGCACATTCCCGGTGCTATAAAAAATTTAACACACTAGGTGGGTTTAGTATGAATGAAAGAATCCAACTTGAAAGGAGACGTTCAGAGGGTAACTGAGAGAGCAAATAGTTTAGCTGCTGAACAACAGGAGAAACTGATAGAAATATTTAAAGTGATGGATTCTGAGTTAAATGTTGCTGCAAAACTGTCTAATCCTGAAGTATCATCAGAACGAGATGAATATGAACTGCATCAGATTAAAAGTACAGTGACTTCCTTAGAGCTGCAGCACAAATTGATGATATAAGGAGAGAGTTGTCTGCTCTTAAAGAAATCGTACACGACGCACTGCCGCAGGTTATGAGGGCAGGTAGTGCTTAAAGCAATCCGATTCACTCTTATATAATACACAGAGAAGATGTAGAACGTAGTAGTCTGTAGCCTAACCTTGCGGTAAACGCGACGGGGCAGTTCCTACTTTGTCATATGCTTTTTAGAGGAACGTCTGCTAAAACATATACACTTCTATATCTTCTCAACTGACAAAAAGACCACATACCAAATATTTTTATAAAATCGTTTAAAGTTGTGGTACCGATGACTTGCAATGATTTGCAGAAAAATACAATTCACAACTGAATTTGTGAGGGATGAAGCAGCACTTAGGCAAGGGAAACTGCTAAATATTTCCAGTCGTAGGAAATTTTTTTAATCCAAGTATCGGTCTACCTGCGTATAAGAAACGTCTAGAAAACAAATTTTTTTCGTGAGCTCCTCCAGAGTCGGCAGGGTAGTTGACGTGATTACTTTGAAAAATACCTGAACAAAACACAAGACTAGGATGAGTCAATCTCACATCGAGACGTGTTATGGGTTCTTAAATCTGAACTACATTTTGGAGCCAGAGAAAAGCTAGTCCATACTCCTGAAAGAAACGTGGAGCATTCCGTGTCCATAGTGGAACCGACTGACATAAAGCATCAGGATTCTAAAACAACTTATGTTAACAGCATTGGACAGTATGCTCCACCTACTAACCATTTCAACAATCAAGGTTAAATGAACGATTGTCCATGTCAGCTATATGACACCCGAATAAGATCTTCAGTGAATAACCACGCAGAAGAAAATCAAAATCCATACAACCCAACTGAAATAAGAAGGCACAAGGGGAGGTACAATACCAGACACTTTCTTATGGGGGAGATCAGTGGTATGATAATCATCACAACTGGTTGAAACGTTTTTAACGCATTCCGGTTAATCGGATGTAAGTGGTACTGACAAGGACAACTATTATGTATAAAACCACACTGCCAAATGAACTGGCACACCCAGAATCCAACCGTTAGTGCAGTTTAGATGGAGGGGATGGCTGATCCATTACGTCAGATTCAACAAACTGAAAGAGACTTTATTAGAGCCTCAAATGTCGGTAATGTGATAGGGTGGGAACAATGATGCCAAGAGCGTTAGCCTGTTGTGATACAAAGATGGAATAGATATTAGAGATCAGTTATTTACTGATCTTAACGTATGTAATGAGCAGCATGAAAATCTAGTTCAGGATACTGATAATGACGTTGTGTGAGGTGTACGAACTACAGTTGTACTAGATACTGTGGCTGCTGCCGACGTTTTACCTACTAATTTATTTAGCACAATGAGATCACAAAAGCGCCTATATTTCCTCTTCAGAACTGTAAAATCCTCGGTGTAGTCAGTAATAGGTATAGCATTGTCTGGCTGTATACACAACTGCCAGTACTCCTAGGAAATGGAGCAATTGTGTGCACCTTACTTGTTGTGGAAGGTAAGATCGTGAGCTGCATACATGGCGTTGAGTTTTTACGAGAAGGACGTAAAATTATACCTGTCTAATGGCAAATGGTACCTTCGTATATGGAAAGCATATTTCTGTACATTTATTGGAAACAAAAGTCAAATATCTTATGTACTGTCGTACTATAAAGTCCAGATTTATTAAAACTAAAGTGCTGCAGTTCAGCAACCAGCAGTCTCATTGCATGGATATGAATTCTAATTAGAAATAATATGCCAGAACACAGGTACCTTAATTCACAGCAACAAGCTGTATTAGTTAGTTTATTAATAAACTATAAAGAGAAACCAAGCATCATGAAATATCATGAACACCGTATGGAGGTATGTAATCCCTCACAAAACCTACTGCCATACCTCTTACTCTAGTCAGTGGTTCAAGCAAGAGACTTTTAAAAAACCGTATTTAAAATGCTATCATGGAAGATTGTTGAGCCTTCGTTAACACCATACTATAGGTCGCTGCTAACTATGGCGTAACCTGGAGACAGCTTTCGCCTTGAGTCTGATGCTAAAGCTGTTAATCAAAGCACTGTTCCTGTCTGTTCTAGGCCTGAGAACCTGGATGAATACAAAGTTAAATTTTTGTACAAATATTGATCTGCGAGCGTCCTAGTGTCAGGTTCTCTTACAACAGGGATATTAAAAATGCGCTTCAACTCCATTTTGGGGTATAAGTTACCAATCTACTAATTATCCGTTTGAGTTTAAATATCAGTTCAGGTGTCCTTGTAAGAGAGTGCTGCGTCGTGAACCGCTGGATAAAGTAACCATATATTTCAATAATTTACTAATCTTTACACCCATTATGAAGAACATACTAATTTGACAGAGTGTTACAGAAGTTATTGGCCGCAGGAATCACTGCAGACCTTAAAAAATCGAAATTTGGTAGCGACAAAATCTAATTTGTGGGGGACATACTGTCACATACTCGAATAGTACAAGATAGTAAGAAAATAATTGTAATAAAAGCTTTTCCTTCTCGCAGAATGAAGAAACAGCTAAAATCATTTCTAGGCTTAGCCTCATTGTTTAGGAATTTAGTACCCAAAAGAACGCTGAATAGTGAGGAACCCATAATACGGTACAGTTACAAGGTCTGGCAAATAGCTTATGATTCTGTTAACCAGCCCTCGGGGAATTACTACGTATTGCACCATCCTGATACGTCTAAGCACCTCTGTCTTGGAACATATGCTCCCAGGTGAGGTCAGAGTGCATATCTATTCCAAATCAAAGAAGCTGAGGGCAAACTTAGCATTTGTGTCAGACAATTTGCTACATGTATCCTTTCAGAGTGTTTTAAAGGCGTATTCTTATACTGAGTTTGAGACTTTAGCCATTATTTTGATTTTTTAATAATTCCATCATTAGTTTTATGCTAATTATGTTAAAAAAATTTTGTGATCATCAAGCTTTGAGTTCTAATTTAACGTGCACACTTTTACTTTCCGCACCTAATGCATTAGTCTTTCTTTCTGCAAGAATATAACTTTGACACGTCACATTTTAGTAGAAATATTAGAGTAGTTACAGATGCGTTATCCTATCCTCCCAAAGAGCTTCCAAAATTATCAGAACTAATTGAACAAACCTTAGACTATAGAGTTTTTCTGATAAAGGACAACACTTAAGGGCAATAATCCTTAGACATGTTTAACGGTATGGAGACTCTACAAGGTACTGTCTACAGGTGGAAAATAGTTAAGCAGGTACTACTGTAAAACCCCACTGATAAACCGTCATTTCGCCGGCCAGTGTGGCCGAGCGGTTCTAGGCGCTTCAGTCCGGAACCGCGCGACCGCTACGGTCGCTGGTTCGCATCCAGCCTCGGGCATGGATGTGTCTGATGTCCTTAGGCTAGTTAGGTTTAAGTAGTTGTAAGTTCTAAGGGACTGATGACCTCAGATGTCAAGTCCCATAGTGCTCAGAGCCGTTTGAACCGTTTGAACTGTCATATCAGTATTGAATCCACAATACGGTACTTTTCTATAGACGTAAAACGCAATCTGATTCTTGGTGTGTATATGTGTATTCGTCCATCCTGTCAGGCTTGTCTAATACGGTATACATATCTTGCAGGAGGAAACTCAGGAGCCGCAAAACTTTTAGTGAAAGTTAAATTCTTTTTCCACTTTCCAAGCATGCAGAGGTAACTGCACCAAATTTTTAGATCCTGTATAATCTGCCAGAAGAACAATCAAAATAACAAAAGTTGTCGGTGGAATTACTTTCACTATTGCCAAATATATCACTACAAATCATGTTGACTGACTTCTACGGTCCCCGCCTGAAGCTAATTGTAGAGTAAATACTTGGTCACACTTTATGGTATCTTTCCTAAATATCTTAGTTTGTATGCAATGAAATTCACCGTATCACTATGTATTAATAAAAGGATGGCAAATAAATATATCCCAAGAATTACTGTGATTCCTGTGTTGCAGTCTGACAATGCTTCTAACTTTACTAATGCAAAATGGAAAGTACTCCTATGGAAAATGAAATTTAGTAGAATTTAATTCAAAATTTCATCCAGAGATAAAGCCTGTGACAAGAGTTTTGAGAGAATATTATCATTTCACCTGTGTTTAAGTTGTCAGTCAGAAAAACGCTTGGTTAAGTAACTTGAGCCTTTCGAATAAATAGCCAATAATGTACACACACCCCTACTCATTACACATCACCTGAGATAATACTCAAGGAGACAGAAGTGAAGGAGTGGATAGATGAAAGCTCCTGGGAAGAGAAGAGAAAACCTGACTACATTGACACGAAATTCTCGCCTAAGAAAAGCATGCAATAACAGATGTTCAAAAATACACAAAACCTCCAGGTGGGCGATAAAATACGTTTGAGGACACATCTGAGAAAAACCCTTTTAAAGAGAGATACCGAAAATAGGAACTATTATATTCTGGTCCATTTAAAATCTTTAGGTTATCTTATGAACTGAGCTACCTATTGACCAACACTGAGTCACATAACATTAAGGGATTATACCCTCACCAAAATGTAAGATAGGTAGAGGCAGTAACATTAAGTTCTCTCTACATGAAAGAGGTATTAATAATTGTATGGAGCATCTGAGTTATACGTAAGTTACTTGCTTTTTGGACATTGCCAATAACCTAATAACATTCGTGCAAAGACGTACTAGGGTTCTAGTAAGCAGTAGTAATTAATGTGACTTGCACTCATGTACATATTGTATGTATAACATATGTGTGTAGTTATTTACTATGTAGTTCAGGGGATATCCAGAACAAGAAATTGTCTTCTGACAGTTAAGGATAACTGCTACACACAAATATATTTAAACTGTGCAACGGCGTAAGTGAGTGACTGGCTAACCTTCTCCATTCCTTCTGTGTAAGTATACCGGTATATAGTAGTGAATGAGCATGCACAATAAAACACACATCAAATTCTTTTAAGGGGCTCTGGAAAGCCTTAGTTTTTCAATGTTCAAATAGCGCTTATAAATTACATGCTTTTTCAGAAAGTATTTGAGGTAGGAAGTTGAAATCTTCACAGATTATTTATTGGAATATTGGCTACAATTCAGAAACGGGACTTTTATAAATTTTTATTTAGTTGTTAGATATTAATTTTTATTGTAATGAAATTCACATCTTTTGTGCTGTTTTCTGTTTATAAATTCAACAATTTACAGGTTTTTGGGAAAAGGCTGTGTTAGGTCAAGCAGTAGAGACCGTGTAACATTTCCTGAAAATTTGAAGCAAATTGGTTTGGTAGGTTCTGCGAAAACGACTAAATTGTACGAAAAAATAAAATTGTTGGGTATCCAGCGACAAAGTTTGGATTATCCTTTTTGTGCATTCAGATCGATAGGATGGTTTATCTTCATCTTCAGCAAACTCCTCTTCCAGCGTCCTCTTTGTCCTCCATCAGTTTACTCTGACCTGTATTCTTCAGCTATTTACAGCCCTGTCAGCAGTCCGAAAACGTTCCTTGTCTAAAGCAAACATCGTTCGTACCATATTGAAACTTATCTTCAGTCACATATTTCGAAGTACGTAGCACCTTACAACGTTGCCGTCATTGGAAGTAGAAACAGCATCAAACGCACTAAGGTGAAGTGTTCGTTTTCCAACAACTACAATATTGGGGATTCTTGACCATATAACACTATTTAGACTTTCACTGGGGTTTTGAGTCTATCCATGAACACACTTTTTCAACAGTTCAAGTGCTGCTAAGTCGTTGAAATTAGTTTTTCTCACTTCCACTATCGCATGAGGCAGACTGTGTTTATGAGTGTACATTTCACCAATGAGTAATCCCTTATTGTACATACACCAACTGGTTTCTCCTTTGGGACACAAGTAATTGTGGGGACTTTCATTGGTTGAAAAGGTATGAAAAAAGGAGCTCAAACAGCCTTCTTCATTTCATCGACACTGTACATGATTTGTCTAATAGCCATTCCACAATAGTTCTGTATTTTGTCAATTGCACTGTCAGTTAACCTTCCCTTTCCATCCAGCCTTTACTGTCACAGAGTTTTTGTTTTCCGTACGAAGCTCTCAGTCGCCGAAGTCTTTGTCCCATTCGTTTCCGTATGTGTCCCTTACACTCAAATTTCTGCATTACAACGTCATCACCTTAGGGCTTCCGTTCTTGAATGTGTTTGAAACTTTTATAATCACCGCCACCAGGGTAATTCACATATCGCAGTTTATCACATGCAACAGAACGTTGAAATATGCTGACAACACGGGCTACTTCCGTTCCTACATTACTGCCACTACAGTTAGCTTTGCAATAATTTTCATGTGTACCTTAACATTTGGGGGACAAATGTAATGCTTATATATTACCGCAACATCTAAAACTTTCACTGTAAACATACTGGTGGCAGATACTACACCATAATGAAATGTGTCCCCCCTTTTATGCTGGGTCACATTGAATGCGGCTGTCATGTCTCTATTACAACTTTTCTCTTACTGACTCTTCCACTGCTTTCTTCTTAGGTACTATACAGACATCTTCGACTTTAAACCCTAAAAACCCATTACAGTTCCTAAAGTGGTTGGGGGATTTGGAAGATTCATTATGTCAAAGAAAACTTAATCTGCTGTAGCATCCTTACGAATTGTACTCAAGTCATAAATAAATCCAACGTTGTGTACATAGATTTTGCTACCACTTTTTTCATTTGGAGTTACTGCAACATTGATTCAAAAGGTGGTCACGTATGAACACTTACCACACTTCAGTTCCATTTCACTGGCAAGTCCTACGTGATTTTATAGAGAGATCCAGATCTACTTCACTACAATGAATACATCTTAGACAGTTAGCAAAATTTTCGTTGGGAACTGACTTCAAATATTTAATTCACATCCGATTCGCTCATAAAACTTTCATACTTTTTGGAAACTGAACCAAGCATCCTTTGCGAAGTACTTTCTTTCTCAGTTTCACTGCAATGGGCAGGCGTACCAGCAAGGCTAGGTTCATAAACTTGGTACTCGTCTGCATTGTTTGCGGTAATAACACCTACTTTTGGCTTTCCCACATTTCTCCATTTCTAGAAAGTCTTCAGAGGATGCTTCAATGAAACAGTGGCTTCACTGACAGATTTCACTACGAATACTTCCAGGATTACAAAAGAGTAGGCCGAATGGTTGTAGGCGCTTCAGTCTGGTACCACGCAATCGCTACGAACGCAGGTTCGAATCCTGCCTCCGGCATGGATGTGTGTGATGTTCTTAGATTAGTTAGGTTTAAGTAGTTCTAAGTTCTAGGAGATTGATGACCTTAGATGTTAAGTTCCATAGAGTTCAGAGCCATTTGAACCATTTGAACAAAAGAGTAAACAAACGTGAAGTACATGACAATCGAGCAAGCGATGTATATCGAGCTGTCGCGGGTTAGCCACAGCACATATTTTGTGACATTTATTTTCTTTCTCATCACTAGAATGTAGATGAAGAGCACGTAGATTCTTGAGTACAATATTTGACAGCAGTTTAGCGGTGCCACAGTGAGTCCTGCTCATGCAGAATACAACTCAAAAATATTTTAAAAATAGTTGTAGTCTTCTGAAGTGAATAAATTAGGTATCAATTGAAAGGGGGAAAACTGTAGATTTTTGTATTGCAAAAAAGTAAAAATTGAACATTTCATGAGTTTGAACCTTTGTGGAGTCCCTTAAAGTACTTCAAGAAGGAACAGGACTGTGCCATTAAAGACCACCTACATTGCTACTGACAACTGTGTCTATGTCAATAATTTAGATACTACATAAAAATATGGACATTATTTGCATTATGAAAAAATATTCGGGGAAGTGCCCACATTAAAAATATATCCATGATTAACTTAGGAAAAGTACAATGAATACTGTACCAAAGAGCAGTACATTTTGCTCTGTGAACTTCCATAGAGTTTTCAAAATAAGAGATATTGTTAAAAAAAGATGGTCGTTGACACCCACTTAGACTTCAGAGCAGTGAAAACGACAGCTCACCATGTATAACGTATACGAGAGACTTCAGTCATCAATTACATATTCTCCCCCTATTTATAGTAGACTGCTGTGACTGTATAAATCATGCGGTAGTGAGGCGAAAAACTAGTTGAGCCATCTTCGGGGCCACTTTTTATCCGGAAAGCAAGACCTTTGAAGGTCGTTCGATAGACAGCGAAAAAGGTGAAATCTGACGTCGCAAGATCTGTTTAATAAGGTGGGCGGGGAATGAGTTCCTAACCTAACACCTGTGTAATGTTTTTTGTCAGACTAGTAGAATGCGGGCGGGCATTATTGTGGAGCAGCATCAATCCGCGCAGTCTTCCTGTAGATATTCTTCGATTGAGTCTGCAGGGCGTCTTTAATTGTTGATAATAAAAGCCAGCATGATGTTTAGCCCTCGCGGAAGCAATTCCTAGTGCACCAAATCGTCGCTGAGCCACTACATGCTTAACTTTATCTTTTGTGGATGCGTATAGATCTTGTTACGGGATGTTCCTGCTTTGTGTGAGCTCAAATATTCCTTTATTCCAATTACATTAGCATAAAGACACAATTTCTCGTCACCAGTGATGATAAAGTATAGCAAAGGTCGATACTTTGCACTAGCCAAATGATGATGAACAAACATAAATGCGCATTGCAACTCGCTGATTTTAGTTATTTTGGCTTAGAGCGTGCATTGCCCAAACATCCGAATTTTGTACCTTCCCCATTACATGCAAATGCCCAACGATCGTGGAATGATGACGGATCATCACACTTACCAATTGTCGAGCACTCTGATGTGGATCATTGTAGATTAATGCGTGCAAACGATCTTCACAAAGCCTGAAGGCGTTCCTGAATGTGGAGAGACACTGCTGCCTAAACGATACTCCTTAGCCGGAAAAAATCGTTATCTTACCGAGCTTCGTCTAACGGCATTAACCCCATATACGGTGCAAAGGTTTCCGGCTGCCTCCGCTGTTGCTACCCTTCTATTGACCTCAAAAAGAAGACTATGTCGGAAATGTTCCTAGTTCTCCACTTGGTACCTCATTTTCTAGCCTCCACGGTTCCAGTCACTATCTCCAAATCGCAAAGTAACGATTTGTAAACTACAAAAGCAACAGTGACCTACGTACAAAAAATAACAATCTATAAAGAAACCGAAGGCAACAGGAATATAAAAATAAAAAAACAAAAACCCCACGAAATTATGCACCTACCTAATAATGTCTGTGGAGAAAATATTAAAACGTCTACTCACATAAAAAAGAAACGAAAATTATTGTGTTATTAACTATGAGAGAGTGCTTGTATTTCATCTTTGCAAAGATTTTTCACTCACCTTGTTCGAGTTTGTAGTAAGATATGCACAAATCCGTGATTCGCTGAGACATCTCCAATCCTGATAAGTTTGTTCGACTGTTTTCCGTTAGTAAGTACGGGCGTAAAGTAGTATCCTGCATGTAGCACACGTTATTGAAATAGTCCAGTAAATTCAAAAGAGCCGTTTTCGTAACAAAATTTTTTTCTCCACGGTACTACTTGTTTTTGGGGTGTTGACATCGAATTTCTCGTTTGTAGACTTGTAGGAGGCCGGCTTCACAAAGAAAAACGCAAAAAACTAGAAAAATTTCGGAGCTTACTTCGGTTTTGCGCTAATATCTCGAACATTATGTGCGTTTCGAACATGACCACATTAAAGCGGGACAAAAGTTTTTGCGCAATACAGCAGTTTGGTTTGATTTTATGACGCGCTGAAAAACGGCCAGTATCTTGGACTCTCAGCAAAAACGACACCCCCCACAATCCCAACAATACAAACGCTATCGTCTTAAATGTCTACATCACCGGAATTTACATTAAGGTCCCTACAGGAGACGTCAGTAACATTCAATTTCATCGAAATGGGGCAGGGAGCAAAGCTTAATTTACGAAAAATACCTTCTGCGCCCTCCAGCAAAACGACTCCTCCCACCTGACTCTCATCGGGCCACGCTTTCACCGAATCACTCTAAAAAGGCGTTGTTTTGAATGAATTGATGGGAAAAAAGGTCTGATGAAAACAATTACATATTATATTTATATAATATTAGTTATATGACATTGTTTAGAAATAAAAATTTCAAATCTGTATGTATTAATTTACATGTCTTGTGCAACGAGTGAATGTCTATCCTAGGATTGGGCAATCACTTCTAGTAGGTTGCCCAACTGGAGAAGAAAGAAATAAATGAATGACAGAATACGGATACAAAAGACTTATAAGGTATGTAGTGATCTATTGATGTATGAAAGAATACCTTTACCCACTTCAAAGTGCGGCTCCGTTTGGTTTTTGGCGGATCTGGCATTGTGTCTTGGGGCTTAGATTGTTCACGTTAAGGGTCTGAGGCAATGGAAGGTGCAGCGACTGTGGAAGATGAGTTGTTGCTGTTCTTAAAATGACAAATTGTAATTGAATGGTTAGTGCTGTGCAAGAGAAAATTTGATTGGTAAAGATGCATAATGCAACAAAATATTACTTGAATTAACGCCGTCTAGCGTCCCACCTGCTTCACACAGTGATGAAAGAAGAGGCTCATCCAGGTCTACTCGTCTTCTATGAGGGTCGTTCGGAAGGTTTATTCATGGAAACTATAGGAGATACATAAATCAAAACTACACAGCTACGTAGAGCAATATTTCAACTACAGACGAATTTTTCCACATAATCACTACGATTCGTTATGCACTTTCGCCAACGATGAACCAGAGCTTGCATGCCGCGCTTGTAGAAGTCGGAATCAGCTGATGCTAACACCTTCCCTAGAGCTTTGACAGCAACATACGAATCTCGAAAGCGTTTGCCATGTGGTACATCTCTCAGAGGCAAAAAGAGACGGACGTGTGAAAGCGCTCAATCGGGACTGTAAGGTGGATGTGGTAAGACAGTCCAGCCAAATTTTGCAATGAGTTACGTGGTCGAAAAGTGGTGTAGGGCCAGGCGTTATCAAGTTGCTGTTTAAAGTTGGTCTTCTTCTCTGGCCTTGCAGGGGAAATTCGGGCTTTCAGCTTAGTGTCATCTTGACAGTTTCTCCAGCTCCAGGACATCCAAGAGAACCACACTATGGCAATCCCAGAAAACTGTGCACATTACTTTACCTGCAGACGGCAGTGGTTTGGATTTCTTCTTCACGGAGACTTCACATGTCGCCATTCACTCGACTGTCTTTTGGATTCCGGCTCGTAGTCATGACACCACGTCTCATCTCCATTGACGATACTGTTCAGAAAATTCTGACCTCCAGCTTCGTATTGGTCGAGCAGGTCCGACAAATTTCCATTCGAAGAGTTTTTTGCTGTTATGTAGGCATCCAAGATACCCATATCGCACAGACTTTGCAATAACCATTGTGTTCCAACATTATTCCCTAGACATTGCAGCCGACATTCAGCTTCGCAAACAATTCTCTGCTCGTTATCCCCCGATCAGCATAGATGAGTTGACCGAGACGCTATTCATTTCGAGGGATGACAGTTATGCAGCCGGCCGCGGTGGTCTAGTGGTTCTAGGCGCGCAGTCCGGAACCGCGGGACTGCTACGGTCGCAGGTTCGAATCCTGCCTCGGGCATGGATGTGTGTGATGTCCTTAGGTTAGTTAGGTTTAAGTAGTTCTACGTTCTAGGGGACTGATGACCACAGAAGTTAAGTCCCATAGTGCTCAGAGCCATTTGAACCATTTGAACAGTTGTGCAGGGTCGATAGCGCCACGGCTTGGTATGTACACCCTTCTCACTACCTAGAAAATGCTGTACCCCTCGCCTCACATTGCTAATGTCTACTGTATCCTCTCCATAGACCTTTAGCAACCGTCAATGTATTTCAGTCGTCACAATATCTTCAGCAGTGTGGAATTCACTCATCACTCTTTTATACACACGTCCATATCAGACTCCATTTTGGAACATTCCTCTGCTGGCGCAGAGTAACCGCAGAGTAATGGAACCACTTGCAAAAGAAAGAGGATGGTTCAGGCATTAGAACTACACCAACGACATCTGGCGCAAACATCCAAAATCACCACAAAAAACAGGAGGCATTACATTCGGAACAATCCTCGTGTAAAAAAAATTGTCGTCGATGTTGTTCCACGACATTTCACATAGCTGGAACAGTTCCGTGGAGAGTTGCCTTGCTCGCCTACACCCACGCCAACTAGTAATCTGTCTTGCTTTATCAAGATACTAACCGAAAAAGTCTCTCGGAACTGGGGTGGTTTCGGCGTGGTAATGGGAACTAAACAATTCTCTGTCAACTTCCTCCCCCAATGCTCTGGGCCCAAGTAGTTTCCGATAACAGCTGCACCTGACGGGAAACCCTGAAAGTATGCTACTGAGCTGCAGCTTTGGCGTGAGGTATAGAAACGGAGTTTCATGTTGTCTTGTAGGCTGAATTAACATACTGTTTGAATTTTAGCCTCTTGCATGCTGTCTATGGATGCTTATTACTAAAAAGTACAATCAGAAATCTCTTATGTCCAGCTATTTCCTGGGGGTACGCTATAGGAACAGTGAATTTAGTAATGTATGATTCGAGATCCGCAATTTTGGAGAGAGTCTTGAGAAACTGAACCTTTCCTTGGTTGAATAACGTGGACATAAAGTCGGGACTAGCCACTGCGTGGAGAAAGTGCATGTAGCTGACAGCACTCTTCTCCACCACACTTCCCGTATGGTAGGAGAGCTAAGGTGCTGTATCTCTCACTGGCTTGAGGATATAAACATTGGGAGGAATTATAAGCGTGGACTTTCGCTGCCACTGTAATAGCCAGAAAAACTCTTCTGGGTCTTGCTTGGATTGTAAAAAGTTGTTCAAATTGCTCTGAGCACTATGGGACTTAACTTCTGAGGTCATCAGTCCCCTAGAACTTAGAACTACTTAAACCTAACTAAACTAAGGTCATCATACACATCCACGCCCGATGTAGGGGTCGAACCTGCGACCGTAGCGGTCGCGCGGTTAAAGACTGTGGCGCCTAGAACCGCTCGGCCACCCCGGCTGCAATGTCAATACGTAACAATTTTTTTAATATAAGAAAAATCTAGTTGCTGTGTTCTGGCGGAAGAGGCTGTTTTCGAACTCTGGTAGACTACTGAGGTTGAGAAGGAGGTATATTCATTATTTCTCTAGATTGGTGAAAGTAGAAGTTCTTGATTGGTGTTTTATTTAGCGAACGGCACTGGTTGAAGTAGCGAACAAGAAACGGGCTGCAATTAAGACGTACCGCTGTTTGCTTGCTGCACGTGCCGGCTGAGTCGTGCCAGTACTGTGTGTACCTGCGTCCCTCCTGGTCTCCCGCGCTCCTGTGTGTGTGTGTGTGTGTGTGTGTGTGTGTTTTCAATTCACGTGTACTGCTGTTTCGTAGCGTTGGTATCGCTAGCAACCAAGGCGCTGAAAGTTCAATCCCGTCATCTTTATTTATGTTGGAGGGTCCCTTGGCTATTTCTATTGCTTCTGGAATCTTCCTCCTGAAAGTAAGAAGCGATTTCGCTAGTACGAGGGACTCCAGAAGTTCTGACTGAACATGAAAGATGTATCCGACTAAGACAATACACCAAGCCAGCGGTAGCATAACACCAGGATATGCGCGGCAGACAGATACAATTTTGAAACGTCCGCGTACTGGTGAGACAGCTTCTTACCTTCAAGAGGTAGATTACTTCTTATTTTACTTGAAAAACTCACTAATTTAATTTATTTTTAATGCGCACTAAAACATTCTGACTACACCTCAACGTAAGTGGTTTTGTTATAAACTGCTCGCTGTAAAGTACTGTCCACGAGACCGAAATGCAAGATATTGTCGTTAACAATTAGTGCGAAAGTGAAAGCTTTGCTAATCAGTGGCACATATACCCGCATAATTGTACAAGAGTTTCCTCAATAGTACGTCATATCTTTTACGTAAACTGGACAACCTTGTCACATACTTTTCCGCACTCCTTACTTGTACAATATGCGTTTCATAAGGAAGGTAAAATTTTTTTTCTCGGCCAAATTCGGTTAAAAACACACGTAATTTTTCGTGGGGCAGCGTGGTATATTCCCGCTTCAGCCTCTATAGCTTCATGATGTTTCGATATGTGTCAGCGTTATATAAAACCTTCAAACTGGCTCCTGTAGGTGTGCTTCAAGTAGAGAGCTGTCATTGAGTTTCTTTTGGCACAAAACAAAAGCATCGGAGACATTCATAGGTGCTTGCAGCATTTCTACGGAGACCCGGTAGTGAACAAGAGCACGGTGAGTTGTTAAGCGAAGCGTCCGTCGCCATCGCATTAAGGTCGCACAAACACGTCACATTTCCCGCGTGCTGGCTGGCCCACGCAGCTGTGACTGCCACGGTGTTGGGACGTGCAGAGAGCGAGATCTCCAGATGATAAATGAATCTCTGTGAAACACCTCGCTGTACATCTGGACGTCTCTGATGGTAGTGCAGACACCCTCGTCCACCAGTTGCTCAAAGGTGTCTGCACGCTGTGTCCGCGACGCCTAACAGAAAAACACAAACAGCAATTAAGGACCCACCTATATACAATTCTTTACTCGAAACGAGGCTGATAGTGACAATTTTTTGCGAAACATCGTCACAGGCGATGACTCTTGGTTTTACCACATCGAACCGGAAACGAAACTTCAATTCGTGAAGTGACGTCAACGCCTCTCCTCGGAAAAAACGATTCGAAGCAGCACTGTCAGAAGGTAAGGCCGCGATAACGGTGATCTGGAACTCTGCAGCGGTTACTCTGATGTCCTCCCTCATGGAGCAGCGACCAGCTCTGAAGTGTTTTGTGTTAACATCAGTGTGTTCGACGTCACAAAAAGGAAAACCGATTTCTCTTTCCCTGTGACAACGCACAGCCTCACACAAGCCGAGCAGCTAAAAGGAGCTCAAATTTCTTCACTGGACTGTTCTTCCTCTTCCACTGTGCAGCCCAGATTCTGCACCTTCAGACTCGAATCTGTTTGGCCTAGTGAGGATGTGCAATCCCCGAGAAGCAGTACTTGGATGATGGGGAGACGACTTTGCGGAAAGGCGTTGGCTATGGTGTCGAACAGTACGACGTTAGATGCTGGCATACAGATCTTCCAAGTAAGGTGCCATAAGGTAGTCGCATAGAACGGAGATTATGTAGTCTAAAGAGTCGGGAATAGTATAGTGTACTGCAGTCCTGAATTAATCCAACCTGCTTTCAGGAAAGAAATATTGTTGCATTACTTACTGGGCGCTGCTCGTAAATAACAAATTTACCGTCTGCTGACCACAGTATAGTAATTTAGGACTGACTGATTTCTGACACTTTCACCCATCACCAGTCATTTCATATATTTACGGAGCAACAAGTCAAAACGGTACTGTCAGCTTCTCTGGTGTATAGTCATTACCTACTTTAGGAGGATTACTCTGTAACTACTAGTAATGATTTCGAAATTTGCGACATTCTCCAAGTCCAGTCAGTTTTAACTAATACAAATAGCCTTCGATAGAAGAAAAATAAGTCTCTTTTATACGCAATGGGCATTCTTTATAGATATCTTTTTGCCAACCGACGAGCCGAGATATGCCAGAGACTTAATTAAGCACGTCTATAAACAGTACGGACAGTCGGACACAAATCACCCTCTCTTTCCGATATGTCCAGAAGAATCTCTCTAGAAAGTCATTTTCCATGATCACTTGCTCAGTACCTAAATTTTTTTCAGATTGGGTTTACTGGGGACAGAGTAGCTTGGCCGACTTCACGTTCCACAGATAACATTGGGTTTTGTCTACGGTGATACGTGAAGTGTGTCAAGTATTTAAAGCCGCTGCTGATGTAATAACGAAAGCTCCTTGTCGAAAGTGAGCTAGCGTTTGAACCGTACCCACTGTACCGCGCAGTCTTTTCGTGGGTGGAACGTAGCATGAAAGAGCGCCACAGCCTAAATTTATACACGTGAATGGTGCTATAGGAAACTTGATTCGTGGACGGCCTATATACCGTCACCCTCGCTTTGGTGTCAGCGACAGCTTTTTTGAGTTTTCTTACTTTTTGTCAGTGTTTTCCACATAATCTTTTCCTCTCCAATTCTGCGCAGAACGTTCTCATTCCTTACCGTATCAGTTCACTTAGTTTTCAACATTAGTCTGTAGCAGCACATCTCAAATGCTTCGATTCTTTTCTCTTTCGGTTCCCCCATAGTCCATTTTCCTCTACCATAAAAAGTTTTTCTCCAAACTTACGTTCTCTGAATTTTCATCCTCATATTAAGGCTTATATTTATTACTAGTACGCTTTTCCAGGCCAAGAATGACCTTTTTGCCAGTGTTAGTCTGCTGTTTATGAACTCTTTGCTCCGTTCGTCAGGGGTTATTTTGCAGCCCAGCAAAAGTAATTCCCATTTTTATGTTAAGCTTCTCGCTGTCCTCATTTCTGTTACTTTCCTTTACTTTTACCTTCATCACATTCACTCTCAACCCACATTAGACTGTTCATTCTACTCAATACATCCTGTAATTCTTCTTCACGTTCACTGAGGATAGCAAAGTCATCAGCGGATCTGATCATTGATGTCCATTTACCTTCAACTTAAATTCGACTCTTGAACCTTTCTTGTATTCCTGTCGTTGCTTCTTCAACGTATAGACTGAACTGCAGGATCAGAAGGTACATCCCTGTCTTATACCCTTTTCAATCTAAGCATTTCGTTCTTGGTGTTCCATTCTTATTGTTTACCAGCCGTTGTGCCCGAGCGGTTCTAGGCGCCTCAGTCTGGAACCGCGCCACTGCTACGGTCGCAGGTTCGAATCCTGCCTCGGGCATGGATGTGTGTGATGTCCTTAAGTTAGTTAGGTTTAAGTTGTTCTAAGTTCTAAGGCACTGATGACCTCATATGTTAAGTCCCATAGTGCTCCGAGCCGTTTGAACCATTTTGAACCATCTTATTGTTCGCTTTTGTATAGTAACCGCCTTTCCTTGTAGCTTACTCCTCTTTCTCTCAGAATTTCGAACATGCTGCTCCATTTGCACTTTAGAACGCATTCTCGAGGTCGATAAGTGCTATGAACGTGTCTTGGTTTTCCTTTAATCTTTCTTCCATTATCAACCAGAACTGTCGTCCTCTAAGACGTCCTCAATATCCATTTCAGCGCCAATTATCTGTACAGAACCAGCGTAATAGGATGCAAAGCCGTAGAGACATGAAAGAATGACGGAAATATAGTTCATACCGTGAAAAAAGTGTCAAAGTGGATGTCTAAAATGTGTATTAGGAGGACCGCTCACGGTCACGTAATTAAAAAAAAAAAAAAAAAAAAAAAAAAAGAAAGGAACCTCACCGCCAGAGACTGGAGAGACCTTTATACAAGATTGTTGAGGGGCTTCAACTTTTTTCAGTGTAAGACGTCAAATTTCTTTGTCGTAGTGATCACTTTGTTATAAAGATAATGTACGGATACCAGTTGCGGAATGCTGGCTTCTATTTCAACTGCACAAGAGACCGCATTCTTCTGCTACGTACAGCGGGAGGCCTGAAGATATCGAAGTGAAATGCCGGAACAGGAGGCATAATTAAAATACAATTTGACATATAAACGGCTGTAAATTTTTTTTTTTTTAATTTGACGTTTTCCCCGCAGGAATTACTGCTGTCAGAAAATGCCGGTATATATCAGTTTTCAACGAAAATGCAGAAGCAACTGCATGCAATGGACGGTTGGAGTTGGCTAACTCACAAAAGGTCATTCATTACAGCGGCACATAAAGGTGCACGTATTCCTTGAGTAATACACAGAGCAGCTAGGCAGTTATTTACTGGGTGTGTGTGGTGTGGTTCGACGAGTTACGATTTCACCTTTTCGTCCAACAACGCGAAGCATCGAGAACACAGACGGCCCTCTAAGGCGATTAACCCGTAATGTGTGGATTGTGTAATTCAAGCTGTTGGTGGCTCTGTGATGTTTCTGGGCTCTGTTTCCCACCACGACTTAGAGCCACTATATCTTACCGTGAATATACTCCAGGGCGTTTCATTCAACGTTCTTGGTGGAGACATAATGTATTTCCTTCAACAACTTCTTGAGTATGCTGCGAACCCCCATCTTCGGAGATAACGTTAGCTATATTCACATGACTGTCAGCACGATTACTCCTTTTGGTAGACTCTCAGGCACCCAGACGCATTTCTACTGACCCGCTGAACTACCTGCTTTTTAAACCAAAATGAAAAAAATTCTCAGTATGTAACAGCAACAGAAACGTACTAGTAATCAACTTCACCACAGTTTGGTAGTTCTACTGCAATTAAGTTTCAATGAGCTGTGTCACCTGAACGTGACTTACTTAAAGACATGTTTGCAATCATTCGCTCGTCCAGCTGAGGCCGTTATCAAGGTGGTGATCCCGGTATTAGCGTGTTATCCACTAGTGGTCACTGGGTCTATTGAGTACCCAAGTTCATTACAAGAAATGCTGTTGAGCGTAAGAGAACGATGATAGCATGTTTCTTTCAACTATCGTAATGTGCAGTCTATCATTGGTTATACTTAAGTTGCTACTCTAATTATGAAGCAATGAGACTTATTCGAAATCAGGGCTAATGGCAAAATAATTTAGTAATTCATCGATAGTATACAGCGAACGACAGACTTATTATATTACATTTACTTCCAACATTTCCAGAAATCATGACATTTAAGGTATTGTAAATTGTAAACTTTCAAGGCCCGGGTAGAAGAGATTTCACTTCAAACCCAGACATCTCGTCCGCATATGAGGAGGACATTTTCAGGGGGGATCGTAACTTAGTTGAACGTCGGATTCACACCCTGGCTCGCTACTGACTACAGTAAAATTCCACTTCCGCGAGCTTCCACGCAGTGGCGTGACGTCACATGTTTTGAATACGCAAGCGCTACTAGCCGTTTTCGACTGCCGTCGTCCGCTGTTACTGTCATCCAATGGTAGTGGAATGATAGACACCTTCTTCAGCCCGGAAGCAAAATTTCATTTAATTTCATACCCTCCATCTTCTATTAAAATTCCCGGGGTATGTCACAATCTCTATGGCCTCTCTGTACAGCCTTTCGTGGTATCCGTTTGTGGCTCCCAGTACTTCAGTCCTGTCAAAATGAATGCGATACTCTCCTGGCTGTGAAGCATGTTTCGCAACAGCTGATCTGTCAATCTCCCCTCTTCTGCAATTACCCTTGTGCTCTTCGAGTAATTTTCTGACAGCTCTTTTTGTAGTACCCACGTATACCTCCCCACAACTACACTGAATCCTACAAATTCCAGCTTTTTCAGGAGGTTGGTGACCATCCTTTGCCGATTTTAGATGATCTTATGTAAACGATTTGGGAGACAATCTGAGCAGCCATCTTCGGTTGTTTGCAGATGACGCTGTCGTTTATAGACTAATAATGTCACCAGGAGATAAAAACAAACAGCAAAACGATTTAGAAAAAAATATCTGAATGCAGCGAAAAGTGGCAGTTGACCCTAAATAACGAGAAGAGAGAGGTAACCAACATGAGTGCTAAAAGGAACTCGTTAAACTTCGGTTACACGATAATTCAGCCTAACCTAAAAACCGTAAATTTAACTAAAAACCTAGGCATTACAATTACGAACAACTTAAATTGGAAAGAAGAGATCGAAAATGTTATGTAGGAATGCTAACCAAAGACTGTGTTTTAATGGCAGGACACTTAGAAAATGTAGCAGACCTACTAAGGAGACTGCCTACATTACGTTTGTCCGCCCTCTTTTAGAATAGTGCTGCATGGTGTAGGATCCTTACCAGATAGGACTGACGGAGCACATCGAACATGTTCAAAGAAAGACAGCACGTTTTGCATTATCGTGAAATATTGGAGAGAGTGTTACAGAAATGATACAGGATTTGGGCTGGAAACCATTAAAAGAAAGGCGTATTTCGCAGCGACGGAATCTTCTCACGAAATCCCAATCACCAACCTTCTCCTCTGAATGGGAAAATATTTTGCTGAAACCAACCTACATATGGAGGAACGATCACCACGATCAAATAAGGGAAATTAAAGATCGTACGGAAAGATATAGGTGCTCAGTCTTTCCGCGCGATATACGAGATTGGAATAATAGAGAATTGTGAAGGTGGTTCGATGAACCCTCTGCCAGGCACTTGAATGTGATTTGCAGAGTATCCATACAGATTTAGATGTAGATCCGTGTCGATCTGTAAATAACCGTGATGTACCGCTTTCTCAAGATTTTTCCTATCCAGTCAGTCACGTCCTTAATGAATGGTAGGAAAATTTTCAATTTCACCGGCTCTTGAACATCACTATGATTTCTAAGCTCTTTTCAACTCAGCGAACGAACAACCATTCTTGCTCAGTGAAGTGGTGAGATGTTTTAATTCTGCGTCAAGCATGTCTAGTTCAAAGATTTTTCTTGTTCTACGCGCCAATGTTTTAATGAAGCCTCGCTTTCCTTGCGGGTGGTGATTCGAATCCCGGTGTAGGTAACGGTCTGTGTGCGTGGGTTTTCGGTAAACAGTGAGGCCGAAGCTACCATCTTCTTCCTTCCTTAAGGTATTTCTTGACCCGCAACAGAAAGCAGTTTATTTCCACTACGACGTGGGTTCCTTCAATACTTGAGGAGACTGTCCTGTCCTCAACAGAGAGCAAGAGGTCTCTATCTACGTGACCCATATGTCTCGTCTCATTTCCGGTGAAATACTGGAGGATGTGTTCCGTGACATCTAAGAGTCAGCTCTCCCGCTGTGAGCCAGGTACATGGGATCACGTGTGTTTGCTGCTTGCGGAACGCCGGGCACGTCGCGCACCCAGTAATCTGTTCCTGGGCACTCCAGCTGTCTCCTCACGTGCTGCGTCCCGCCCATCTCGGTGGCTCTCGTTGTCGGACCTCCGCCGAGAACCTCTGCTGGAGAAATACGAATGCCCATCCGTACACATCTGTGGACATTGCCCGATGTATGTAACCGCTTCGAATTCGTTACATGTAAATACAAGAAGGTTAAATATTCAAAACAATACCTCAAGAAAGGCAAATTTCAAATTTTCTTAGAAGAGAATTTATTTTCTTTTTGGACCGTAGGAAAATTAGTTCATGCGGTAAATTAAATTTGACATGCGGAGGGGCGGGGTTGATGCGCTGCGTTGTGATTTATTTATTGATGTTCACCTACTTCAGTATAGCGTCCATTCGCCACCCGTTGTTCCGCATTCATAGGTACTATGTAGACGATGGGAAAAGCAGCGTTGAAGAAAACCGCTGTCCATACTTACGATTACAAAGTCCGCGTGACTCGAATAACAAGATAAACATGTATTTCTCTGTTAATAACGGGCAAGGTGAGAGCTTCCTCCATTCACTGAAAGTGTTTGTTTGTAGATACTGATGTTTTATTACGGTACCTTTCATTGATGGCGTCACCAAACCCACATTTACGTTGCTAACACATCTGCTACTAGTTCGTGCCAAAAATGGTTCAAATGGCTCTGAGCACTATGGGACATAACATCTGAGGTCATCAGTTCCCTAGAACTTAGAACTACTTAAACCTAACTAACCTAAGGACATCACACACATCCATGCCCGAGGCTGGATTCGAACCTGCGAGCGTAGCGGTTACGCGGTTCCGGACTGAAGCGTCTAGAAACGCTCGGTCACACCGGCCGGCTTGTTTGTGCAGCTTATATCACACGTAAGACAGCCAGAAATGAGCTAAGTCAAACACGAAATACTACGAGATTCACACAGAAAATACACTGTTACAAAACGAGTCCACGTTCGGTCCTTTTCAGTGGATTCTTCAAAAGAAGATGCTTTCCAAAATGTTCTGTCCATTCATACGAAACACACCAAGCCGAATATTCACAAAGGTCCATAGCTACACACGCGGTTTGTTCTGCAACCAACATTCCAAAATCTCTCAAGACTTCACCGAAATGTATAGCAATGTCATTAGCGAAACGTATCATTAATAACCATTTACCTTGAATTTTAAGTCCACTCCTGATTGAGCAGTAGGGAGGAAAAGGCTTCATCCCTGGCCTACATCCTTTTTAATTCGAGCACTTCCATCTCGGTCGTCCACTCTTATCATTTCCTCTTGGCTCTTGTAAATATTGTTTATTACCCGTCTCTCCCTCTAGCCTCCCTCTATTTCTCTCTACAATGTCAGACATCTTTCACCATATTACACTGTCGAACGCTCTTTTCCAAGTCGACAAGTCCTAAGAACTTATTTTGATTTTTCTGTGGACTTGATTCCATTATCAACCACAACTTTAGAAATGTCCCTGTGACGCCTTTACGTTTCCCAAAGCCAATTTTCTTTTCCATTCTTCAGTATGTTATTGTTGTTAGCAAACTTGGATGCGTGAGCTGTGAGGGTGATAAAACACTATGTGATCATAAGTGTCCGGACACACCCAAAAACTGAAGTTTTTCATATTCGGTGCATTGTGTTGGCACCTACTGTCAGATACACCATACCACCGACCTCAGTAATCATCAGACTCCTAAACATCCCTAGGTCCACTGTTTCCGATGTAATACTGAAGTGGAAACGTGAAGGGACACATACAGCACAAAAGCTTACAAGCCGACCTCGTCTGTTGACTGACACAGACCACCGAGAATTGAAGTGGGTCGTAATGTGTAACAGGTGGACATCTATCCAGACCATCACTAGGGTAATTCCAAACTGCATCAGGATCCACTGCAACTCCTGTGGCGGAGTGGTTACACTACAGTAACATCCCTGTAATGGACTGTCCTGCACAGAGTCCTGAATTGAATCCTATAGAAATCCTTGGGGATGTTTTTTAACACCGTCTTCATGCCAGGCCTCACCGACAGACATCGATACCACTTCTCAGTGCAGCACTTGGAGAAGAATGGGCTTCATTTCCCCAAGAAATCTTCCAGCAGCTGATTGAACGTATGCCTGCGAGAGTGGAAGCTGTCATCAAGGCTACAGGTGGGCTAACACGATGTTGAATTCCAGCATTACCGATGGAGGGCACCATGAACTTGTAGGATGTTTTCAGCCAGATGTCCGGATATTTTTTAACACATAGTGTATGTACGATAATTCTCGCAGGTGTCAGCTCTTGCCGGCTTCGGATGGTATGTCGCCAGACACATGCATTATGTGCACCAAAGCAAATAGCCGTTATGCTGCCATTTCATCCAATGATTTTAGAAACTCAAATGGAATATTATACTTCCCGTCTAGATTATTAGATTCTATTCCTCCCAAAATGCATTAAATTCTGATACTGGATCCTCTATCTCTTCTAAATCGACATCTGTTTCTTCCTCTATCACTTCAAACGAATCTTCCCCATCATCGATGCTTTCTGTGTATTCTTTCCACCTATCCGCTCGCTCCTCTGCATTTAACGGTGGAATTCCACTTGCACTCCTAATGTTATCTGCCTTGCTTTTAATGTCACCAAAGGTTCTCTTGACTTTCGTGTATGCTGAATCTGTCCTTCCAACAGTCAGTCCTTATTCGAATTCTTCAAATTTTTCATGCAGCCATTCCGTCTTTGCTTCGCAGCACTTCCTATTTATTTCATTAATCAGCGATTCGTATTTCCGTGTTCCTGAATTTCTCTGAAAATTTTGGTTCATTCATCGTTCAGCTGAAGTACTTCTTCTGTTAGCCACGGTTTCTTCTCAGTTACCTTCTTTCCTACTTCTATGACTGCATTTTTGGAGACGTATAATCCTCCTCAACCGTACTGCCTACTGAGCTATTCCTTACTACTGTATCCATAATGTTAGTGAACTTCAAGTGTATCTAGTCATTCCTTAGTATTTCCGTATTGCACTCCTTTGCTTATTGATTGTTCCTGCCTAGTACCTTCAACTTCAACCTGCTCTTCATCACTACAATAGTGTGATCTGAGTCCATATTTGCTCCTGGGTACGCCTTATAATCCAGTATCTGATTCTGGATTTTCTTTCTTACTATGATGTACTCTAACTGAACTCTTCCCGTACCACCCGGCCTTTTTCAAGCATGCATCCATTTCTTGTGGTTCCTAAACAGAGTGTTCGCCATTACCGACTTTAAAACCCACATAACACGTCCAGCCATGACCGACCATCCACCTGGATTCACATTTGGTGGCACGCTGTGACCCTACATATCTTATCCAAGAAACCGACGAAATAACGTACAACAGCAACATCCAAATACTTCAGAGTGAGATTTTTTGGCGAACAACTCATTGGAGCATTGCAGCACGCTCCGGTTTTCCTATTGCTGTGCCTATTGTGACATTTTTACTTTGAGTGGTGTGCGTTATAGAGTTTTCTTAGCCGCTATGCACGCCTTTAAATCTTGATCGCGAAGAGGGCACTGCACAGTTGAGACAGTGATTTACGCTAGTCTCCTACTATTTGCTTTTTTGCAAATTTCAGGTCCCGCAAGAGTTACCTGACGTTTACTCTGTGTGGACTGATCTTCCCTGTTTTCCAGATAGCGTAACTGTTACTTGACACGATTGTTTTGGAATCACAACAATGTTACTACCACTGTAGATTGGCCTAAGCCAACGTTTTTGCTGTTATCCTATTATAATATCGTTCCTGACACATAGATACAACTACAGCATGTTCTTCAATTCATATCTCTCGCTTCCATCCCATTATGAGGTAAACAGTATGAACCCCATCACGTAAACAAGCACACTGCTGGATGCACACTGTGTATTGTAAGATATTGCGAACTGATTGCTACGCAGAAAGGTGAAAGGATGAGTCCAATTCGAAACGAACCGTCTTAGGTTAAATTGATGTAAGTGTTTTTGTAGGTACTCACTAGTGCCTCTCTCTGCGAACAGCCAGCGAAATACACATCAAAGGCGTTTAGAATGTATATTATTTTGTTCTTTTATTACAATTGCGGGAATATGATGGAATATTCATATCGAAACCAACGTTTTAACCACAAATATATAGTTCTGATAGGTGATCAAAAGTTTTGAACGGTAGTGTATTATGTGAAGGTTACTGATGTATGTAAAGTACCAGGCGATAATAGACCAGGAAAAAAAGTACGTTGGGGCAGAAGTTCATAAGTATTTCATATGCCGTGTCGCTGCACATGTTGCTACAAGTATATTAAACAATGTTTATTATTTATTAGAAGACGAAAACGGTTTTAGCGTTAATGTATGTTCCAGTTTCAAGGTTATGTAGATTCGTTTCAGTGTTAGAAAAAGAAGCACAAAATGTCACAAATTTTATATTTGTGACGTTTTGTTCTCTTTGGATTTAATAGGTGGTTTCAGACAACAGAGAGGCAACTGGAAATATTAGAGAACTGTGTAGTGCACCAAAGAAATCGCTTCGCGACGTGAGGCTTTCGCGACTTAACGATCAGCGGTCTATGATGAATGAAATTTTAACTGTATACAGCTAGAGCCTACTCAGTAACGTCGTGCGACAGTTACATTCAGTGGGCGCTTTTGGGGAAAACTATAAAAACGTAACTTGTGGTTAAACGTCGTATCAATTACGTAATCATCAGAGACAAAGAGAAGCTGTGACTGGTGATGGTGAAAGAAATCAATGTGTCCTTTGAAATGAAAGACCTCTGTAATTTCATTAACCGACTCAAGGAAATAAAAGAAAACCTACATTACGATGGTCAGGTTGGGATCCGAAGCACTGTGAGGTTATTTCACAAAAAGAGAACAATGGTTGGATACAATAAAAAGCATCTGAGCCAAAGTCCTTTGTGAGTCCTCAGAATATAACGTTATGCATCTGGTGGTAAAAAGAAGTCGTTTTGTGTTAAAACTATATCCCAAGACTGTGATCATCGCAGTTAGCACCCGTTGCCATCAACTGTGATTCATTGAAGTCGGAATATAGTTAAAGCTCCGAGTGTTACTGCTGTACAGTTTCTCGCGTCTACATTTTGCTGATTTCCCAAAAGAATCTGTCCAGGATCTTGGCTACAAAGCAGTCTCTATTGCACTTACTCTTCAATCTAGAGTCCAACGTTTAGCTTGCTCGCTCTTTCCGGACAAAGATCAAGAAAATTAATTTCTGTACAATAATTCACTTTAAACTTCTATTTGTCTCCACACCAGCAGATTCCTATAGTCGTGGACGGCAAATCTGCCAGAGCATATATCGGACTGTATCGGTGAACGCGAAGGGCTTTATATTTGAAAATGTTAGCAAGCTAAGAGCTTGGAGTCGTAAGGTGTCCGGCCACAAGAAACGAATCACACTACACACAAAGCATTAGTCGATTTTACTTAAAAAGTAATTCAATCTTTTAATTGAATTTTTATTACATATAATTTGACCTTCTCAAACTAATGAAATTATCTGCAGCAATCGTAAAAGAGTCAACAATAAATATTTACTGGCTTTGGTTTATTGGTGACCGTGACCTCGTAGATTATCCTCCATGACGTAGGTCTTTTCCAAAATACATTCAATGAAATACAGTGTGAATTCAACTACTTTTAAGATTAGGCACAAAAATACGTCAGTTAACAGGTGTTCCAGAAAAACACATACATTCAGTAAACAAACCTGATAACAACAGACAAAGAGTTAATATGAAAGCAATGTGATTTACACACTTGATCTAAATCAGAACAAGAATATTTTAACTCTTATCAATAGGTGAAGCTGATATCCTTAAAGCACCTTATATTTGTAACAAACAGTCAAACGTGAAATTAGGAAAAGTCCAAACCGCAGCAAAAAGTGAATGTAACAATGTTCGTTGTTTGCTTTTAGGTTTTGATAATTCAGGTTAGTTTCACAAGCCACTACGCCCATTTGGCTTAAACTCAAACAACAGGTAGTAAAACTGAATTTAAATAATTCTAGAGTATGAAATAAATTACACAAAACATGGAGAAATAATATTCATAAATATCCAATTGGGTTCAAATCTGGAAGGGACTAGACGACTCACCTCAAATAATTGTGGCAAAAGCAATTTTAGCAGTGAAAGCTAGCCAGCTTGTATCTAGGATGCAATTCCAGTAAAATTGAGTTTAACAAAAAGTATTAAACAATGTATGATACAAGCTTGAAGAACCCTACAGGGCTCTGAATAGCCCCGAGTAGCTGTTCACACAGTCCACACACTGAGGAGATCAACATATGTCCAAGAAGCACCGATGACTGTGACTCATTAATTCTACTTTGACCGCAAATCGCAAAGATCCAAGGCTTTTGTCCCGAATAACATGCTTTTCAGATGTGTAACTGGGTAGCATAGGGACCCCCTTCAAGTCATATTGAGTTTTGCCAAATGCTTACTGTATCCTCGAATCCTATGTTTACAGCGCTTGTTCTTCATTGCCACTGCTGCAATTACCGGTGGTAAACTACTGTCAGTGGCCCCATACGCAAAATCATTGAATTGACGAGGCGGAGAGCAACCGTGCACTCTCTCACGCTGATAACCAACGGCCTTGCCGCAGTCGTAACACCGGTTCCCGTCAGATCACAGAAGTTAACCCTGCATGGCTTGGCTAACAATTGAATGGGTAACCGTCTGGGTCTCCTGGTCGACGTGTCTTATGAATGTGTCTTTATTTTCTTTGGTCTTGCTTCCATTATTAACCACAAAGTCAGAATTGCCTCCGTCCTGTGTTTACCTTTCCTAAAACCAAACTGATCGTCACCTAACTCATCCTCAATTTTCTTATTCGTCCTTCTGTATATTATTCTTGTAAGCAACTTGGATGCACGAGCTGTTAAGCTGATTGTGCGATAATTATCGCACTTTCCAGCTCTTGCTGTCTTCGGGATAGTGTGGATGACGCTTTTCCGAATGTCAGATGGTATGTCGCCAGATCTTTACATTCTACACACCAACGTGAATAGTCGCTTTGTTGTCACTTTCCCCAATGATTTTAGAAATTCTGATTTAATGTTATCTATCACTTCTGCCTTACTTGATTTTAAGTCCACCGAAACTCTTTTCAATTATGATTCTAATACAGGATCTTCTAAATCGACACCTGTTTCTTCTTCTCATATCAGACAAATCTTCCACCTCATGGAGGCTTTGACTGTATTCTCTCCACCAATCTGATCTCTCCTCTGCGTTTAAAAGTGGAATTCCAGTTGCACTCTTAATGTTCTCACCTTTGCCATTAATGTCACCAAAGCTCGTTTTGGCTTTCCTATACGATAAGTCTGTCCTTCGAAGAATCATTTCTTTCAAAAACCCTTCACATTTTTCCTGTAACCATTTCGTCTTAGCTTCCCTACTCTTTCTATTTATTTCATTCCTGAGGGACATTTATTTCTGCATTCCTGAGTTTCCCAGAACATTTTTGTACTTCCTCCTTTCATCAATCAATTGAGGTGTTTCTATTGTTACCCATGGTTTCTACGCAGTTACCCTCATTGTACTTACCTTTTCTTTCCCATCTGTGATGGCCCTTTTTAGAGATTTCTGTTCTTCTTCAACTGTACTGCCTACTGAGCTATTCCTTACTGTTGTATCAATAGCCTCAGAGAACTTCAGCCCTATCTCGTCATTCCTTAGTACTTTCGTATCCCACTTCTATGAGTATTGAATCTTTCTGAATGACGTCTTAAGTTTAACGTTACTCTTCATAACTACTATTTTGTGATCTGAGTCTATATGTGCTCCTGGGTACACCTCGCAATCCAGTATCTGATATCGGAACCTCTGTCTGACCATGATGTATTGCAACTGAAATCTTCCTGTATCACCTGGCCTTTTCCAAGTGTACCTTCTCCTTGAACAGAGTATTCGCGATTACACGCTGAAACTTGTTACAGAACTCAGTCTTTCTCTTCTTTCATTACTTGTCCCAAGATAATATTCTCCTGTAATCTTTTCATCTTCTCCTTCACTTACAACTGGATTCCAGTCCCCCATGACCATTAAATTTTCATCCCTCTTTACCTACAGTACTACCTTTTCAATATCCTCATATACTTTCTCTATCTATTCATCTTCGGCTTGCGATGTCAGAATGTATCCCGAACTATCGTTGTCGATGTTGGTTTGCTGTCCATTCTAATAAGAACAACCCTGTCACTGAACTGCTCACAGTAACATACTTTCTGCTCTACCTTCCTACTCATAACGAGTACTATTCCCGTTATACTATTTTCTTCTGTTGTTGATATTACCCGATACTCATCTGACCAGAAATCCTGGTCCTCTTCCCACTACTCTGACCCCTACTATATGTAGATTGAGCCTTTGCGGTTCCCTTTTCATATTTCCTAGTTTCCCTATCACGTTCAGGCTTCTGACATTCCACGCCGCGACTCGTAGAAAATGGTTCAAATGGCTCTGAGCACTATGGGACTTAACTGCTGTGGTCATTAGTCCCCTAGAACTTAGAACTATATAAACCTAACTAACCTAAAGACATCACACACATCCATGCCCGAGGCAGGATTCGAACCTGCGACCGTAGCAGCAGCGCGGCTCCGGACTGGAGCGCCTAGAGCCGCACGGCCACCGCGGCCGGCTGCGACTCGTAGAACGTTATGCTTTCGTTATTATTCAATCTTATTCTCATGGTAACCTACCTCCAGTCAATCCCCTCCCGGAGATCCGAATGACGAACTATTCCGGAATCTTTTGCCAATGGACAGATCATGACACTTCTTGAATTACAGGTCACATGTCCTGTGGATATACGTTATTTGTTTCTAATGCAGTGGTTCCGTTGCCTTCTGCATCATCATGCCATTGATCATGGCTGGTTGTTTCACCTTTAGGGGCAGTGTCCCACCCCTAGTACAAGAGAGTGCCCCGAACCTCTGTCCGCTCGTTCGCCCTCTTTGTCAAGGCCATTCACAGAATGAGGGTGACTGCTTATGCCTGAAATCTTCGGCCGCCAGTGTTGATTATTAATCAGAATTTAAGGTGCGGCGGGATTCGAACCCGGGATCGAAGGCCTTTTGATTATGAATCAAAGACGCTGCCCCTAGACTGTGGATGCAACATGTATCTATTACAGCACCCTTCTCCGTCTGCATCACGGACTTCCTTCTCTGTCTGCTTCACATACGTGTATACACTCCTGGATATGGAAAAAAGAACACATTGACACCGGTGTGTCAGACCCACCATACTTGCTCCGGACACTGCGAGAGGGCTGTACAAGCAATGATCACACGCACGGCACAGCGGACACACCAGGAACCGCGGTGTTGGCCGTCGAATGGCGCTAGCTGCGCAGCATTTGTGCACCGCCGCCGTCAGTGTCAGCCAGTTTGCCGTGGCATACGGAGCTCCATCGCAGTCTTTAACACTAGTAGCATGCCGCGACAGCGTGGACGTGAACCATATGCGCAGCTGACGGACTTTGAGCGAGGGCGTATAGTGGGCATGCGGGAGGCCGGGTGGACGTACCGCCGAATTGCTCAACACGTGGGGCGTGAGGTCTCCACAGTACATCGATGTTGTCGCCAGTGGTCGGCGGAAGGTGCACGTGCCCGTCGACCTGGGACCGGACCGCAGCGACGCACAGATGCACGCCAAGACCGTAGGATCCTACGCAGTGCCGTAGGGGACCGCACCGCCACTTCCCAGCAAATTAGGGACACTGTTGCTCCTGGGGTATCGGCGAGGACCATTCGCAACCGTCTCCATGAAGCTGGGCTACGTACCGCACACCGTTAGGCCGTCTTCCGCTCACGCCCCAACATCGTGCAGCCCGCCTCCAGTGGTGTCGCGACAGGCGTGAATGGAGGGACGAATGGAGACGTGTCGTCTTCAGCAATGAGAGTCGCTTCTGCCTTGGTGCCAATGATGGTCGTATGCGTGTTTGGCGCCGTGCAGGTGAGCGCCACAATCAGGACTGCATACGACCGAGGCACACAGGGCCAACACCCGGCATCATGGTGTGGGAAGCGATCTCCTACACTGGCCGTACACCACTGGTGATCGTCGAGGGGACACTGAATAGTGCACGGTACATCCAAACCGTCATCGAACCCATCGTTCTACCATTCCTAGACCGGCAAGGGAACTTGCTGTTCCAACAGGACAATGCACGTCCGCATGTATCCCGTGCCACCCAACGTGCTCTAGAAGGTGTAAGTCAACTACCCTGGCCAGCAAGATCTCCGGATCGGTCCCCCATTGAGCATGTTTGGGACTGGATGAAGCGTCGTCTCACGCGGTCTGCACGTCCAGCACGAACGCTGGTCCAACTGATCCGCCAGGTGGAAATGGCATGGCAAGCCGTTCCACAGGACTACATCCAGCATCTCTACGATCGTCTCCATGGGAGAATAGCAGGCTGCATTCCGCGAAAGGTGGATATACACTGTACTAGTGCCAACATTGTGCATGCTCTGTTGCCTGTGTCTATGTGCCTGTGGTTCTGTCAGTGTGATCATGTGATGTATCTGACCCCAGGAATGTGTCAATAAAGTTTCCCCTTCCTGGGACAATGAATTCACGGTGTTCTTATTTCAATTTCCAGGAGTGTAGTTTCTTTGTTTCAAATGTTTGATTGTTTACCTGTTTGTTTTAATAGTGGTCGTAAAACATGCTACTTGGCCTGTTTCAAAGACGTAAACATAAGCACCGCTTTCTAAAAACTTTGATTTAATGGTCTCACTGTCTGCTTTACAAACGTGCACAGGAACTTCAGTGTTAGCTATTCGTTCCTCTTATTGAAATCTTTGTTAAATTCTTGTACATTTATCAGAATCCATGGATTTGTATCCAATTTGGTGACTCTTCTAATCAAAAGTTTTCCCATTATGGCGAGGCAGTGTCACTTATTTCGATACTTGCAAGATAATGACTTGTGGTAAACAGCATTTTTAAATTCCTCTTTTTACACTCCTACCAGATTACAGCTCCTTACCAGCTCACTGTTCTTAAAGGGCTGCGTGGAAAAAAGCAGCAAGTTAAATGAGACAATCGGGGATCATTACAGGAGGAAATTTCCCTTAAAGTGTAAACATACTTTGAATGAAAAGAAAAAGGAAGTAATCGAAAAAAGTCTCTCTGAGGGCTTCAGAAATTGTGAAGAAAAGTATTTAGAGACTGTGTGTGCTTTCATAACAAGTATCTCATATGAAAAAGAAATGAGCAAACCTTGCTTTCCAAAACTGTGTGAATTACCAGCATTGAATGGGCTCATTGTAGGGAGCACGCTTAATTTAGAGCATATGTATGGAAATGTAGTATAGTTCGTTAGCAAGCACATGATATCTCACGTATCAAAACACAACATAATGTTTTTAGCAATTTAATTAGCGAAAGCACATTCCAAGTAAACACATTATGTTTATTTATTTCCTTGGTTTATGTCCACAATGGGATTCCACGTAACTACTTTTGTGATATTATAAAGTTCATTAATATGTGGCGCAATTACTGACAGTGTTTGCTCGCTTAATGTAATGGTTACAATTGGTCATACTCATGTAACATTTCTATGTTTCATGGCCTTAACTAATAACAGCTTGACAGTTACTCGATCTAACACTAAGTTTTTTTAAAGAAATTCCACATTTTTCGTATAACGGTTCTTTCATTTTGAATTGTTACCACGAACCTTGGCTCACCTAAATGCCTTTTTACGTCATTTATTAGATGTTCCTCTATTGTAATTTGACAACATTTTGTCTTACTTATGCACATTTATTTTGTGATTGTTCTGAACTTATTCCTTCAATCCTACATTTTACTTATTACTCATACTGGTTTTATGTTTATATTGTACCTCATCAATTATTGTTGCAATTGCCTTCTGTTTTCATTATTGACTATAGACTACCTCTGTAACGTTTTCTACGATGTTACCTAAAGACACACTTTTCATGCTGTTAGTATGAGTTCACTTTTAAAAAAGTAGCAATAATGTTTTTGTCAAATTTGTTCACGAAGTGCTGACACGTACTTAATCGCAGTGCATAGAAGTTTGTCAGCTGAATATTTGACTTGCTTTCTATGGTGAATACTAGAGCCTCTCACTTGCCACCGTTTACCTCTTTGATAGTTCAATTGCCGCAGTAGGTTTCTCACCGGTTATATTCGATAGACGACGGCACTGTCAAATACGCCTACATGAGATGAGACTTGTATTGTAATCAGCTTATGTGTTCACTTCCGTGAGCTTTGTACTAAAATCTGATGTTCATATAATAACGATACTGTTTGTAATTTCTGTATATTGTAGTACTTAGATGCACATTTTTGTATATTTTCTCTCATTAATTTCTTCTCTTATTCCACAGCTTCAGTACGATGATGAAACACTTAATAAAAATCTGTGCGATCAAGATCTATCTATATTTAAAATTTGTAATTTCAGTGTTCCACATAATAATGTTATTCCATCAGCATCGCCTCATTTAATGAACTTACATTTCATTATCGATATTCTACTTTTGTTGATTTTTGTCTTACAATCTCTTTTCATGGTACTATCTATTGTGATCAACTGTTCTTCCAAGTCTTTTGCCATTGCCGACAGAATCATCAGCCAAACTCAAAGATTTTATTTCTTTTATATGAACTTTAATTTTCCTTCGGGGTTCTTGGTATCCTTTACTGGTTGCTCAATGTACAGAACGAATACCTACTGCCACCCTTCGTGCCTTTCGACTACAGTGGTTTTTTTTTAATAGAAGTTGTGAATAACCTTTCGCTCCCTCTATTTTACTCGGGATACCTTAAAAATTTCAGTGTGTCTCCCAGTCAACGTTTTCAAATGTCTTCTCAACATCGAGAAATGCTAGATACATAAGTTTACGTTTCTTCAACTTATTATCTAAGAGATGGCAATTATTTCCTTAGGTGCTCTTACATATATGTGATATCCAAACGATTCTCCTCCGAGACTGCCTTTTACTAGTCTTTCCAAACATCTGGAAACAATTCGTGTCAGTATTTTGCTTCCATGATTTATTAAGACAGATCGTTCGTGAATATTCTCATTTGTCAGAAAGTGCCAACTTCGGAATTGTGATTTGTACGCTCTTCTTTCATTTACAGGGTTTTTCACAAAAGATTACGAAATTGACATCCACGGCTCAAAACTCCATGCTAAGTTAAAAATACCGCTACAGGTGTATGGTTACTTTGGTTAAAAAATTGTGAGCGGCTTCGTAATGCTAGTTACACCATCACGTGTAATCATTTACAATATGATACTGGGGTACAAGTTATATTAAACTTCTCTCCAATTCTTAGATCTTCGTTCTAAAGATCACGCACACTACAAACTAATATGGAAGAGGGGCCAATAGCCGGAAGCATGTTCTAGTCAACTGAACCGACTAGTGTAGTACAGGGTAGCTCCGTAGCTGACCACCGTAAACCGAGTGAAATTATAAGTATCGGGGGGAAAGTTTAACGTCATTTCCACTTAGGTATCATGTTGCAGTTGATTTCAGATGTAGAGGGTAGTAACGTTGCGAAAGCGATCAGGCTTTTTAAACGAAGTAGCAGAGTTTTTTACTCAAAAACAGAGTTTTTTACTCAGTAGAAGGTATTACTCCTTATCATACACTGAACAGCCAAAGAAACTTGTACAACTGTCTAGTATAGTGTACGGCCCCCGTGAGCATGCAGAAGTGCAGCAGTGATACGTGCCTAGGACTCGATTAATGTCTGAAGTAGTGCTGGAAGGAACTGAAACCCTGAATCCTGTAGGGCTGTCCGTAAACCCGTAAGAGTACAAGGAGGTGGAGATCTCTTCTCAAAAGCGCCTTGCAAGGCTGTTTCCATTATTATCTGCTCTGTTTCTACTTTAGAGTTCAAGTATGACAAAGTTGTAACCTACCCTTGCACAAATCTTTTAATGCTATCTTTCTTTGGGTCATACCTCTCCCCAGTCCAAAACTTGCTTAAACTTCCATCTGCTTCCTCGTTCCCCAGTATTCTTCGAAAAAAGCCTGTTGGAAATCCCCTAAATTGTCTTACTTATCAGAAGCTAAATTATCCCATGTTCTAGCCTCCCCCATTAAATTTCAGGTGAAGAAACCTATCTTTTGGTTGTCGCTCCATACTTTTGGTAAAACGTCTTCAAAGTCGCTCCAAAATTCTTTTGGATGGACATTCTCTTTTGGATCAAATCTTAAGAATTGGCGATGCGTAACACGGGTAATTTCAGAAGATTCCACAACATCATTAGACACTACACAAATATTATTGGTGTTAGGTTTCTATTCCGCTCTCATTAATCTATTTTCATGGTTACAGAGCTGATAATTCATGCCTGTACTAAACTGTTGAATGTTACTTTCAATGTTAGTAATTTTATTAGCAAGTTGCGCACTTAACTTTGCACACTCTTCCTTCCCTTATTTAATTTGAGTTTTCAGTCCCACATGATTATCCTCACAGTGGCTTTCTACTCTGTGATCCTGTTCATTTACTTTGTCTAACTCACAATTTAGTCTTTCTTCTTGCTGAGCCCGCATCTCGTGGTCGTGCGGTAGCGTTCTCGCTTCCCACGCCCGGGTTCCCGGGTTCGATTCCCGGCGGGGTCAGGGATTTTCTCTGCCTCGTGATGGCTGGGTGTTGTGTGATGTCCTTAGGTTAGTTAGGTTTAAGTAGTTCTAAGTTCTAGGGGACTGATGACCATAGATGTTAAGTCCCATAGTGCTCAGAGCCATTTGAACAATCTTCTTGCTGAATATTATCCTCAGCAACTTGCCCAAATCTCGAATTTAATTCATTTTTCACCATTAGAATAGTAGAATTACATACTTGCCTGACCTGATCAATGTCACTTTTAATATTATTAACGAACAAAGTCAGGTCATTTGAACACGATTCTATCAAATTCGCAATTTCATTTTCCATCTTGGGTTGTATATCAACAACTTCACTTTGTAATTCATTTATTTCAGAGCTTAGTGAAGTTTTCATGTCTGATCCCATTTTGGTCATTTTGAAATCCATCTCAACACCCAATCTATCCATTTTACTATTAAAATCTGATCCCACTTCTTTCATATGCTGGAGAATAATCGCAAACATATCTAAAACACTGTTTTTTGTTTCATCAGCAAATGACATTGGTTCCATTTCTGCTTTAGGATTAACTACTGGTAGATATTTAACATCGGCTTACTCCGTGCTCAATTCAGTTTCTAGACAATAATTAGAAGGCACTGACTCAGGTAAACCAGTGTCATTTACTTGTGATACATCAAAACTGAAGTTACCTGTCATGGAATTATCCACAAAGTCTACATCGCCTAAATCTACTTTTTGGTTTACACCAACTATTTTCTGATTACTTTCTGCATGTTGCAAAGTTTATTCACACATGCACACAGACAATGAAGTAGAACACTAATTATCTTCAACCATGTCCGGCTGACTGCACGCCGAGATGAAACTGCGTATCCGTCCGCCACACTCTGCTTCCACCAAGTACAGTTTCCACGCCACCACCGCATACACGGCCACCAAACGCCCCAGATGCTGGTCGCTGAACGTAGAAATGCTGCCTCTCGTTTTATAGCGGTCGCCGACGTAATCTGCCATCTCGTTTTACTGGCTGCGAAATCTTGATGTACGTTCATTAGCACACGCGTCTATTTTCCTAATATAGTTTCTTTTCTACACAAGTCTGCACACCTGACGAGTTCATTTAACACTGCTGCTCTTATACATAGTTCCTACACTTCCTAACTCTATATTGTCTTTCCCGTCTGATAAAGCGCTTATTGCAGCGTTTCTAGGTTAAAAGTTTGGGTAAAAACTTACTGCTTTTTTCGTCGTACTGTCAACCACAAAAGTTCCACCTACCACAGTACGACCTCTGGTCTCCAGCCCACTTCTCTGCAACGTAGATACTGTTCTGACGATGTTGAAGGCAGCGTTGAAGAAAAACATCGTTAATACATACGTTAGCACAGTCCGCATTAACTCTGTAGCTAAATGTCATGTAAATATAATAATGATCGGGTGGAGGGCGATGGTTTCATCACTTAGAAAAATGTCTAAATTCGGCAAATAGTTCTTTGTTGGCTTTAAATGCCAAATCAAGTAGGTGTCATCATCCCGCGTTGAAAACTAACAGCTAACATCACTGTCCTCATCTCACACCTCATACCATCTAGTACACACGTAAGACAGCCAGAAATGTACCAAAGTTCAACCCGAATTGATACGCGATTTTCACAGTTAGTACTGAGCTACAACATGAGTTTTACACTCAGTCCTTTTCAGTGGATTTCTTTAACAGAAATCGCTCACTAAAAATGTTCCGTAATTGAATACTGAACATGCCACGCGGAGTTTCACTACACAAATGCCAGTAGTTCAAATGCCTTTATCTCACAAACAAAATACTTCATATAGCTCAAATTTTCACGATCTGTCCGCAAATGCATCTGCTTTCACAGCGATATAAACCAAACGCGAAATATCAGTGTCTTCTTTACTTTTTCCGACAGGTCCAACATGACCTGCGCATCCAACAGCGAGACCACGACTGCTTCAATGCAGTTTCTCACAGCACATATGCTACTCGATAGAGCACGGAAAAGACTTTACTCTAATTGGTTGATCAAATGAACAGCCAATCAGATCAATCTTTCAAGATCATATTCGCGCCTAAACAGTTCTACTCAAGTCGACATTCACAGATGCATTTACGTCATTTTATGCTGCAAATATTAATACAATATTCCACCAAACCATCCCAAACGAAAATTAATCTTGAAATAACTTTAGAAGAACATTACTCTACAAATAATTATTCTGGCTGCCTTCTTACAAAAACAAGCACACTTGAACATACGTCATCAGCAAGCAAGGGGAATTGCAGCTTTCGCGGCAACTGTGTGTTGCACTCTTTCCCATGACCAAGTTACATAATGTTTAACAGGAGATGATACGGAAATCTTTATGTATGTCCGCGTACATACTCTTATTTAGTCTCATTTATTTACACAACAAACGAATGGTCATTAAATGATTATTATTTCTTAACGGATTCTCTATTACGAAAACGAAAAATAGGGAACGTTATTTAAGTATAAAAATTCAGACATACTGACCTAACATTTTGTAAACTTCTGTAATGATTCCAAGTGACTGCAAAGGACAAATTGTTATGCATCTGAACTGACTTTAATCCTACTAGTGTCGAAAAAATGGCTCTGAGCACTATGGGACTTAACTGCTAAGGCCATCAGTCCCCTAGAACTTAGAACCACTTAAACCTAACTAACCTAAGGACATCACACACATCCATGCCCGAGGCAGGATTCGAACCTGCAACCGTATCGGCGGCGCGGTTCCAGACTGTAGCGCCTTTAACCGCTTGGCCACCACGGCCGGCTACTAGTGTCGGATTTTGGTATATTTGGTAATTTTCTCTACCTTTGGAAGTATCCCAGCCGGAAATATGAGATTTTGTAACCAGCTTCTTTTTAATAACAGAAGGCCAAATATAAAGTTTTTTTTTTTAAATTGAATAAAATTTTGTATAGTTTACTTAGATTCTTAAGGGTATGAACATTCTGTCGCTGGAAGTGACACAAGTAGCGCTTCCCACGGTCGTGCTTGCGACAGGTGCGAGTGAATCACGCCGAGATACAAGCGGCTGTCAGCGCCACCGACTCCAAAGCTACGAGCCCGTACTACAAGGTAGCTTACTGCAATAAAATGCTGTTGTGGCTTGACTCCCTACTTTACAAGCCCTTCCTGGCCCAAAGTATCAATGTGGACCCGAACGAACCACGGTATTGTCGACCTGAGCATGGTTGAACTATAGACAACACGACCCGCGTACCTCTTTCCTGGTGGAATGATTTTAACTGATCTCTTGTCAGAAGCCCTCCATCTAATAGGCTCTGGTTATGCAATTGTTGCCGGCCGCGGTGGTCTAGCGGTTCTAGGCGCTCAGTCCCGAACCGCGCGACTGCTACGTCCGCAGGTTCGAATCCTGCCTCGGGCATGGATGTGTGTGATGTCCTTAGGTTAGTTAGGTTTAAGGAGTTCTAAGTTCTAGGGGACTGATGACCACAGATGTTAAGTCACATAGCGCTCAGAGCCAATATACAATTGTTGTTTACATCTTGGGACAGATTTAGTGATATATCTGAACTGCCAAAGGGACTGTGTCTGATACAATATATACAGTCTGTCTTCAGGATTTCTGGCAACTGGAGTGATGCAAAACTTTTTTTGGTGTATGTACATTACTTTAGCTGATTAATGCAATTGCCTACAATGAGCAGTGATAATCTCCTATTTATTGAAAGGAAATAATTAAAATAAAATATAAATAGCTTTCTATACAAATCAAATTTTATGATGAATTGAAATTTTGGAGACATGGACTCTCCCTAATTTCTTTGAATAATCTGTTCCCGATTTTCATTTACGTAGGGTGTGGTAGTCTAGTAAAGTTTCATTTAATTATAGCACAGGGTTATAAAGCAAGCCAATTATTTTACAAGTGTGACGAAAATGATGATTTTTATGCATACAATTTCAATGTGCATATACTGCATTTATTCTGCCGGAAAGAATGCTACGAACGTGAAACGTTACTTACGTATTATTTGAGTCTCCTGAGTGAACGCGCCTAGCTTCTGTCTCTTCTGACAGATAGCGCAGCTGTCGGACAGTTTCAAAATGGCGTCTGTGGGTGACGTACGTTACAAGCAACGTGCCGTCATTGAATTTCGCACTGCAGAGAAATACAGTATGGGAGTTATTCACAAACAGTTGTGCAAAGTCTATGGAGCATCTGCTGTCGTCAGAAGTACAGTTAGTCACTGGGCACGGAGGGTAAGGTCATCAGAAGGCGGCTCGGTAGAGATCCGTGATTCGCAGTGGTCGGGAAGACCGTCCACGGCTGTGACACCTGACACACCTGACCTAGCCCCCTAGGACTTCCACTTCTTTGGGCCATTAAAGGATGCCAATCATGGAAGACATTTTGAGGCCGATGAGGAGGTGATTCACATAGTGAAGCACTGGCTCCGCCACCAGGACAAACATTGGTACAGGCAGAGCACACGCTCTTGTTTCGCACTGGAGGAAGACCACAGAAATGGACGGATATTATATGGGAAAATAGGGGGCGTTGATGAAACACCATTCTTTCTTGCTGGTAATTCTCTCTACGTTCACTAAATAATTGTTGAAGTAATAAAATGTGATACCTTACTTCCTGGACAACCCTCGTAATTCTTTTAACATGTCCATATATTTGAAAATTTCACCTTATATGCTCGTTGCATCACCATGTATGTTGGACATTGTCTGTGATATTTGTGAATGTACTTTAACAGTAACTTTTTTGGATTTTCGTGGTGTTTTGATTTATTTGAAACAAACAATATTTTCCAGTTTCTTGATATTGGAAGCTAAACATTTTTCGGTTCTTCTTCAGGTTTATTTCATGTAGAGTTGTGAAATATTCTTAGAAAATGAGGAGGAATAAGTGACAATATCAGTGTGTTTTCTAGTTAATGTTCTTAAGGCCATTCGTACTGAGGATACCATTGCCATAAATTCGTCAAAATAGTTCCAATTCATCCTCCAGGGGAGATTGTTTTTCCTTTTCTTCAAATTAAATTGTGAAAAAAAATAAGTTGGGGGATGTAAGACTACAGCTATAGTTGCTCATTGAGTACCGAATTCTGTACCAGGCGCAGCGGTACTGCCGCCAGAGGAACCCCCATTGATGGAGAAGATCTGTTTGGTGCCAACCATTACAGGCGGCGTGCAAGTCAAAGGTAGTAGACAGTCGCAGCTGTAGCTCAGACGAGGTTGGAAGATACGTGCCCAGATGCACATAAATCGGTTACATGTTGCTGTGTTGGTGCACGGGACTGAGAATTCATGAATATTAGAAGCGAGACGTCAGCAAAAATTGGTAGAAGCAATTTTTAACTCAGAAAAGTAGTTACACGCTGAAACAAGAGTGAACGTGAGCGTAAAAACAAAAGGCACGGGGATCTTACCCTGTAATACAGACATTAAACCTTCCACTTCTATTAAATCATTGCCTGCATTCGAACCCTTTTCATATCTCTGAAAACTGAGTGTCAACAATTTTTAATGGTAGGTGATGTGATTTTGATAGGACATGTACTGATAGGCACACGGTCCCATTTTTACTCTACAGGCGCATGTCCGTTGGGCTTAAGATGCCCACTTTAAGCTGAGCAGCATAAACGTTTGTACCATCGCTGTAGTTGTGTGAACACAGATGGTTTAAGAAATAAACTTGGCCGTGATAGGTACGAATAATGGAGTATGCATCGTACGTCATTCTGCCCTACTTTCCGCTTATCAAACATACTTTATCGATTATTGTGGATACACATACCGATTGATTATCTGTTGCTTTGAATGATTTGTTATCTGCCGGCCGCATGACCGAGCGACTCTAGGCTCTTCAGTCAGAAACCGCGCTGCTGCTACGGTCACAGGTTCGAATCCTCCCTCGGGCATTGACGTGTCTTATGCCCTTAGGTTAGTTAGGTTTAAGTAATTCCACGTCTAGGGGACTGATGACCTTAGATGTTAAGTCCCATAGTGCTTAGAGCTATTTGAACAATATTCTTTTTGTTATCTGGATGGCTTTAAGGACCTACTCTCCCTGCAGGGGTTACATATTTTTGTGGCAACCCCAAAATGATTTTTTGGTAGGACACAGGACTTCACCTAAATGCAATCCATATCTGTGTCAAAAGTCCATAATACACTAATGGCCATTAAAATTGGTACACCACGAAGATGACGTGCTACAGACGCGAAATTTAACCGACAGAAAGAAGATGATGGCAAATGATTAGCTTTCGAGAGCATTCACACAAAGTTGGCGCCGATGGCGACACCTACAACGTGCTGAAATGAGGAAAGTTTCCAACCGATATCTCATACACAAACAGCAGTTGACCGGCGTTGCCGGGTGAAACGTTGTTGTGATGCCTCGTGTAAGGAGGAGAAATGCGTACCATCATGTTTCCGACTTTGATAAAGGTCGGATTGTAGCCTATCGCGATTGCGGTTTATCGTATCGCGACATTGCTGCTCGCGTTGGTCGAGATCCAATAACTGTTAGTAGAATACGGAATCGTTGGGTTCAGGAGGGTAATTCGGAACTCCGTGCTGGATCCCAACGGCTTCGTATCACTAGCAGTCGAAATGGTAGGCATCTTATCTGCATGGCTGTAACGGATCGTGCAGCCACGTCTCGATCCCTGAGTCAACAGATGGGGACGTTTGCAAGACAACAACTATCTGCACGAACAGTCCGACGAAGTTTGTAGAAGCATGGACTATCTGCTCGGAGACCATGGCTGCGTTTACCCTTGACGCTGCATCACAGACAGGAGCGGCTGCGATGGTGTACTCATCGACGAACTTGGGTGCACGAATGGCAAAATGTCATTTTTTCGGATGAATCCAGGTTCTGTTTACAGCTCCCTGATGGTCGCATCCGTGTTTGGCGACATCGCGGTGAACGTACATTGGTAGTGTGTATTCGTCTTCGCCATCACCTGGCGTGATGGTATGGGGTTTCATTGGTTACACGTCTCGGTCACCTCTTGTTCACATTGATGGCACTTTCAACAGTGGACGTTACATTTCAGATGTGTTACGACCCGTAGCTCAACCCTTCATTTGATCCCTGCGAAACCCTACATTTCACCACGACCGCATGTTGCAGGTCCTGTACGGGCCTTTCTGGATACAGAAAATCTTCGACTGCTGCTCTGGCCAGCACAATCTCCAGATCTGTCACCAATAGCAAACGTCTGGTCAATGGTGGCCGAGCAACTGGCTCGTCACAATACGCCAGTCACTACTTGATGTGTTGGTAAATGTGCCAACACCTTGTAGATAGAGGTGGCCGAAATGCACGCTATCTAACGCAGACGGGCGTGAATTCTGGAACAGGATAAGTAGTGAATTCTCATAAGAAAAGTATGCAGCTCCTCGAATACTTATCATTTATTTATCCTTGTGAATACAGCATCCGTGATGAGGCATTTCATACGATAACTATCAAACTATGTAAGGCTAAGGGCGCCTTGCTAGGTCATAGCCATGGACTTAGCTGAGGGCTATTCTAACTGTCTCTCGGCAAATGAGAGAAAGGCTTCGTCAGTGTAGTAGCTAGCAAAGTCGTCGTACAACTGGGACGAGTGCTATCCCGTATCTCGAGACCTGCCTTGTGGTGGCGCTCGGTCTGCGATCACACAGTGGCGACACGCGGGTCCGACATGTACTAAATGGACCGCGGCCGATTTAAGCTACCACCTAGCAAGTGTGGTGTCTGGCGGTGACACCACATTCCTCCCCCGCAAATCTGCGAACGGTCGTGTTATAAGGCTTCCGCCCGCCGTGGGGAGGACCCCATGTTGACGTATGCGATGAGGTGGGGAGCCTACAACAGGCGAGGCTGTGCCACCCGCACCCGGCCATTCGGTCCGAGGGGAGCCAGGAAACGTCTGAAAACCTAGTCCAGGGTGCACGTCAACATGCGGTGTATGCGCCCGTAAAGAGACAGGAGGGGCCGAAGGGTCGACCTCCATTGCGTCGGGGTACCCGACGCGCGAAGACGCCATGTGGTCCGGAGCGGGCAAGAGTTCCATGGCGGAGGACAGCTGGTCACGGGAAGCGATCGGCGGCGTGTGACCCAGGGAGGCGCTTGGCGGCTGCAGCGAAGCGTCGAATGCGGTCGGCGCCGGCGGGAGAACAGGCGGCGGCGGCGGCTGCGGCGGCGCGTCGCCATGGAGCAAAATGGAAAGTATCGTCGGTAACACCTGGGGATGAGGCGAGCCAGTAGATGGGTCCCCAGGGCGCTGACCGGACGGCACCGTCGCTTAAAGCAGACGGGGAGCGGCAGCACCCGTGTGACGACAGAGGCGCAGCTGATGGAGATGCCGACGCACCTCACCAGAGGCCCCCAAAACCAAATACATCGCGCGGCCGAGGCAGCGAAGAATGCGCCCTGCTAGCCAACGCCGTGAACCGCGATAGTTGCGATAAAATACAACGTCGCCTGGAGCAAAAGCAGAAGTCTGCCGCTGCACAGGAACCTGATGCGGCGGGTGCAGCAAAGACATCAAGGTTCGATGAGGACGACCGTGGAGCAACTCAGCCGGCGACCGACCGTCCCGGGGCTGAGAGCGATACGAAGACAAAAAGAGCAACAACGCGTCCTCCCGAGAATGCGACTCTTTCTACTTCAACATCTGTGACTTGAAAGTCCAGACCAATCGTTCAGCGGCACCGTTTGACTGAGGCGAAAACGGCGCGGATGTCTGATGTTGAATACCATTGGCCTGGCAGAATGACTGAAATTCTGCGGACATGAATTGTGGGCCATTACCGGAAACAATAGACTGCGGAAGACCTTCAATGCAAAAGATAGCAGACAACGCTTGGATGGTGGCAGTTGACGTCGTGGAAGACATCCGGACAACAAAAGGAAAATTACTGAAGGCATCTACCAGAACCAACCATCGAGCATTCCAGAATGGACCAGCAAAATCGATGTGCAAGCGTTGCCAAGGGGAAGTGGCTTTGGGCCATGCAAAGACTTTCCGCGGCGGTGCGGATTGTTGTTCGGCACACGCCATGCAAGAAGAATACATATTCGTAATCGCAGCATCGATTCTGAACCAAGTACAGTGCTGACGAGCAAGTTATTTCGTTCGCACGATACCCCAATGTCCTTGGTCAAGAAGCCGTAAGACAGAGGACTGTAACGAACGTGGGACCACGACTCTGGACTGATCATTATCAGAATGCAACAACAAAACACCACTTCGAACAAAAAGTCTCTCCTTATGAGCAAAAAATCTGCGAACCAACGGATCCTCGATCCGAGACTTTGACAAAGGCCATGGCGTAGCAACAAAACGCAAAACGGTAGCAAGGACAGGGTCAGCAGCTGTGGCTGTAGCTACACGACGAAAATCAATCGGAAACGATTCGACCACATCATCGGTTTCCGAATCAATGAACATGCAAGCAAGTTCAGAAGAATCGAATGCTTTATCCTCAGCAACAAGCAAACGGGACAATGCATCGGCGTTTCCGTGCTTAGCAGTGGACCGATACAAGATATCGTAGCGGTACTGCGAGAGGAAAATAGACCAGTGAATGAATTTCTGCACTGTACGCGGAGGTACAGGCTTGTCCGGATGGAAAAGCGACGTCAAAGGTTTGTGGTCTGTGATGATGGTAAAGTGACGACCATACAAGAAATCATGGAACTTTGTAACACCAAAGACGAGAGCCAAAGCTTCTTTTTCTATCTGTGAGTAACTTCTTTGCGCAGACGAGAGCAATTTGGACGCAAAGGCAATAGGGCGATCATGCGAGCCAACTTTGTGCGCAAGCACAGCACCGATCCCGAAATCCGATGCATCTACCATCAACAAAAGGGGTTTCTGGGGATCGAATGGCGTAAGGCAAGTATTAGAAAGCAACGCCGATTTCAACCGGCGAAAGGCGCGGACGCATTCCGCCGTCCAGATGAACGGAACACCTGTACGGCGTAAGCGATGAAGCGGAGGTGAAATGGAAGAGGCATTGCGCACATTCACTCACACCTTGTGATGCTAAATCGTGTAATGTTCTTGCGACCTCAACACGCAATGCGTGAGGAACATTGCGCGCTCTGAAAAATTTCGGTTGCGCGTTGACTTTCAGTTCCAAATGTGCTTCATAGTTTTCAGCGAAACCTAAGCCCGGTGCAAAAATGTCTGCAAATTCTTCACATAGCCGAGAAACACTGTCTGAAGGCACAGTTTGATTCACTGATAGGACCTGATGTACTACAGACATGTTAAACAATTGAAATAAATCTAAAGCAAACAAGTTCACTGCAGTAGAAGAACGAAGAACGTAAAATGACACAAGTTTTGTTTGTCCCTTGTATTTGCAAGAAGAGTGCACTGTCCTAACACAGCTGTCCTGAATAACTTTTTAACTGAACATGTGCGGCACGCAACGGAGGTTTTTCCCAGTTGTTTGTACGTGTCGTGATTGAGCAATGAAGCTGCAGCTCCGGTATCGAGCTGGAATGGTATGACCTTGCCATTAAAGTCCAAATCTACAAAAAGTTTATTGTCCTGCTGACGACAAGAGCGACTGTCTAGTGCAATTTGAACTGATACAGGCACAGCATCACTTGCTAATTGACGTGATTTCCGGCGACGTCGATGCACACTTTTTGTGGGACGAACACTTTCACTGTTAGAAAGAGTGGCACTGGGTGGAGTGGAATTAACTACATGAATGTCCATGGGCGAAGGTTCACGAGTCTGAGTGTCCGTGGTTCGATTCCGGTGCGAAGCAAAAGGCCGGGAATGATTGTGATTGTCTGATCTGAGCTTTCTCTGGCAAACACTTTGAACATGTCCTTTCTTATTACAGAAAAAGCAAATAGCTTGGCGTGACGGGCAATTAGCACGCGAATGTCTAGTTGCACACCGCGGGCATGATTACACTGCATTTGTGTGCTGGCGCGGCACACCTGGTTTAGAGCATGGCGGCAGCTGCTCGGACGTGTGCGAGGGCAGTTTACCGGGCCGCGCAGCGCTGCCGGCGGGCCGGTTAATGTTACACACGGCTGGCGAAGGTGCAAACGATTCCTGAGCAAAGTCAAGCGTGTCTTGTCTATCTAATATGTCTATCACTTGTTGAAGGGAGGGATTAACTAGTTTCAAAATCTGTTCCCGTATGCGAACATCAGAAACGTTCTGTGCAATTGCATCACGTACCATTGTGTCTGAATAAGGAAGGCCACAGTCACATTCAAACGCACAATCCCTAGTAAGACCTTGCAAAGTTCCAACCCACTCCCTATTAGTTTGACCGGCCGTACGTTTTGTACGAAAGAACGTATACCTTTTTGCAACTACATTAACTGTTTCTTTGAAATAGGCGTCCAATGCCAACAAAATTTCTTCGTAGGACAGAGTTGCTACGTCGCGTCGGGGAAACAATTTCACTATCACACGGTACGTTTGCACCCCTACACACGCCAATAAATGAGGCTGCCGCTCGTTACCTTCAATTCTGTAGGCGGCGAGACGAAATCCAAAGTGGCGTGACCATTCCGTCCAGGATTCCACGTCTGGGTCGTAGGGCCTAAAAGGCGGTGCAACTGCGAGTTGTGGCTGCGGTAGCGGTGAAGCGGTGGCGGCCGCATCGGTTTGAATGGCACGTTGACCCTGGACGAGCTGTCCAGGGGCATCCAATAATGCCTGCGTCTGCTGATTCTGCAAGCGATAAAATTCGGACAGTACATCTGGAGATTGTGGCGAAGCCATTACACAAATAAATCAGAGCAAGTTACTATCAAAATGACTGCAACGTGGGCGCGTCACCAATACTCGGCGCCAATGATGTGTTGGTAAATGTGCCAACACCTTGTAGATAGAGGTGGCCGAAATGCACGCTATCTAACGCAGACGGGCGTGAATTCTGGAACAGGATAAGTAGTGAATTCTAATAAGAAAAGTATGCAGCTCCTCGAATACTTATCTTTTATTTATCCTTGTGAATACAGCATTCGTGATGAGACATTTCATACGATAACTATCAAACTATGTAAGGCTAAGGGCGCCTTGCTAGGTCGTAGCCATGGACTTAGCTGAGGGCTATTCTAACTGTCTCTCGGCAAATGAGAGAAAGGCTTCGTCAGTGTAGTCGCTAGCAAAGTCGTCGTACAACTGGGACGAGTGCTATCCCGCATCTCGAGACCTGCCTTGTTGTGGCGATCGGTCTGCGATCACACAGTGGCGACACGCGGGTCCGACATGTACTAAATGGACCGCGGCCGATTTAAGCTACCACCTAGCAAGTGTGGTGTCTGGCGGTGACACCACACTACTCTTGATGAACTGTGATACCGTGTTGAAGCTGCATGGGTAGCTTTACCTGTACACGCTATCCAAGCTCTGTTTGACACAATGCCCAGGCGTATCAAGGCGGCTATTACGGCCTGATTTCTAATGCGTGGAAATGTAATCACATATCAGTTCTAGTATAATATATTTGTCGATTGAATAGTCGTTTATCATCTGCATTTCTTCTTGGTGTAGCAATTTTAATGGCCAGTAGTTTATCTAGCTAATATGCGGTATTGAAACAATGCGTATTTTTATAGCATTTCTCGTGGTTTATTGAGTGTTGAACAAATCACAGGAGAGGAATTAATCAAAACATTATAATCCCTCACATTAACTACAACATTCAGACGATTGTCAGACACTTTATGGATACCATGCCTGTAGAAAGCTACAGTTTCGGAGTAAAGATGGCATAACTCAAAGATTAAAGCGCATTTTCGTCCACAAAGGAACAGTATTGTTGGCCGTTCGATAAGGAGCGAGATAGGGGAACGTTTGACGGTGCTAGATCAGAACAATAAGTGTGGTAGGAACTGTTTGCAGCCAAGCTCCTGGATAGGTTCTTCGGTGAGATCAAATGCGTAAATTCCCATAGTAGCAACTTTTTATTCAGTTTCCTTGAACTAAAGGCGTCTCAGTTGCCAGCAGCAGATATGACCTGTGTTGGACACATGCCTGGGTTGTAGGTATTAACACAAAACTTGTTCAATTTGCCAGCAGAAGCATAACGTTACCTCTTAGCGACTCACACTTGCTTTTGCTTCAGACACTTTCTTTAGGAGCTTGCCACAATTTCCTTTCTATGACGTTGACATGACAAACATTGGTTTAAATTCCAGTCTCACAATTCCAATTTATGTTTCCCGCTATTTCCTCAGCTCGATTTCTTTAACTGCTAAGATCCTTCGTTTGAAAGAATACAGTCGAATACCTGCTGTATTCTTCCCAATCAAAGATTCTGCGTCGTCTTCATCGATTTCGTTCTTGGCTGGACAATTAACTACAAGCTTCCTTTCTTTCCACTTCCCAATCAGTCCCCTTTGAAAGTACGTAATTGTCGAACGAAGGTTAATTGGTCGCAGTTCATAACTTGTCTTAGTAAACAGATGGTCCAAAGTGGCAAACCGCAAAAACCTCATAATCAAAGCCTGATGATTTTCTTGAATGATGTGAATAGTTCACGTCAAAATGCTACTACTTGAAACGTGGAAACTAATTACTGCCCTGACCACCTGATCCACTTACCCAATACATAGTACAAATATTTCCAGCTGCCTCTGCTGCCCGTAACACTCCATTATATCCAAAGAGAACAAAATTTTATAAATGTTAGATTTCTTTCCCATTTCACGCTGCGTTTTCTGAAACTTAAATAACATATCCACCAACTTATGTACTGACCTAGTTATTAACGTGTAGTTTGCCTGATGGGGTGCATACATCAATACCCCCCACACAATGTGCTTCGTTAGAAACGGTCAGTGCGCTCCTGGTCATGCAGTTATATGATACGTAATTCAGTTGAAAAAGTAAAGAAAAATGTGTGCTACATATCCGACCTCTGCATTTACGGAGTGCCAGATATACCACTAGACCGTAAATACACACAACACCACAGAAACTCAAATGGAAAGGAACATTCTCTTTAAAAGTGTCTGCAGTGACTGTTAACTGATTTCATTCAGCGATTAAAAATTCAGGTTGAAAGTACGCGTCGAGTAGACGAAGCAGCTATTGAATATTGACGCAGACGAACCAGGAAATCAGTGATTTGAACACGCTGTAATTATCCTCCAGGGAACGAGAGTTCTCATTCAGTGTGAAGCACATTTCGGTATGAAAAAACAATGAACCAGCGCTGTGTGTAGTTTAGAGATCTGTTGGAGTAATTCTAGCTTCATACACTTGCTATCTAAGTCTGACTCGCCCATCGAGAAACCATTTTTAACAAATAGGAACACACCAGGCCCGCTTTTCCTTCTGGTGATAAATATTTTTGCTTCACTGGGATTGGAAGTCAGAGCTTCACATTGATGGTATTTGTCCACTTTGGGGAAACAGATCAGTCGTTTTATTAATTCCCTGACATTCAAAACTCCATGAAATGTACGTGCCTGGGTTAGAATCCCATTCAGACACTTACAGTTGTGATTTTTTAGGTTTCTTCTTGCACTGTCAGTAACGGCGATTGAGGAGCGACTTCCAGTCACACATATCGCACATCGTCACGTTATTAAAATAAGGCATAAAGGGCTGATAACATTCAAATGGAACTTCTAAAACATATGGGGAAAATGGCAACCAAAAGACTATTCCAGTTGGTGCATAGAATCTGTGAGACTGGCGACGTATCATCACACTTTAGGAAAAAAACTTCTACACAACTCTGAAGATAGCAAGAGGGGATAAATGCGACAACTAGCGCACAGTCAGCTTAAGAACGCTTGTATCCAAGGTGACGACAGGACTAATACACAGAAGAATGAAAAGTAAAGTGAAGATTTGTTACTTGACGATCAGTTAAGCTTTATGAAATGTAAGTAGAAAAGCAAGCATATTCCTGGCGCAAAGTGGGTCTTCGTTGAGTCATCAGATTTTCCCACCCCTGCCTCTCAACCCTTCTGGCTAAGGTCCACTGTCCCATACATAAAATGGTGGGACATTCAAATGCTGTGGAAGTAGGGCTGTTGTCCTTAGTATAAACTGGAGGGGAAATCAAATGTCCCAGATGGAAATACCTCGCTTGTGCTAAGTGTAGACTCCAAGATGTTTGACTAGAGCAGCATGGCGTAGCTATATGCGGTCGCAAATGACCTACTTTGGGCCAGAAGGGAAGTAACTTGCCTGCTAGAAATTTCTGAGTCCTGTAGGGAGCCTTAGGGCTATTTACAGCAGTCACATCACTTGTCGTAAGTGCATAACTGCGTACTGCTTATCATAGTTTAAACAATTCCTCTCTGATATCACCATTTACACATTGTTTTTGTTTGGCCAGCAAATGTGTTGTACAGCATTCCCTTTTTTCAGTTCAAAAACTTTGATTTCACATTTTCCCCAAAGTCCACTTGTGCTATGCGTAAAATATCCACTCCTCTGTCATTACAAGGCAATAATTAACATGTCTGTTAAAACCATACAGCACTCATCCTAACTTTTAAACTGGACGCCCCACTAATGCAGAATAGAATTGTCAACCATTCTTCAGCGTCGTTTGTAGTGGGGGAAAGGAAGAGGAAGATGTAGATTTGCATCTCTGTTTTCGATGAACTGCATCAAAATGAACAGAGGTCAAATTATGGGTGTGGTTCATATCGACTCCAACTGAATTGCTCTGTGCTGTACACAGCCATGCAATGCTGTGATGAGCCAGGTCATGCACCACGCCTGAGGTATCATCTCAGGCTCGATGACCGTATCAGACTCCCCACACCTTTGGCCTGGAAAGCTCCAATCACGTCACACAGCCATCCCCCCACCCGCCACCGCCAAATTCAGTACTATAGAGAGGCAGCCGTCATTTGTTCAAGACTTGTCGGGACCATTTTGTGTCTGTCGTAGAGTCAGGAACGCAGGCAGGTGTTTGTTAACCTCAGATTTCTCGGTACTGGCTGGACACCCTCACACAGCCTGCTGCATCATTTTACACTTAAATGGTGACAGAAAGCAAGTGGGCTGCAACAACTCGATTTTTAGATTTTATCACATCCGAAATTCCTGGTCTTTCCTGCATGAAACAGTTTTTGTGTTATATAAATACGACAATTTTTTTGTGAGATATAATGGTTTTCCTGACGCTCTGTGCAATCTGGCATTTAAATGCCACTCCTTCCTTATCGCGCCATGACCAGATAATGCACAGTATTCTTTTACTCCTTGTATATTATTTCATACGTATGTTGTTTTATCGCTTCAATGTTTCTGACCCTGTATCTACTGTCGATACTCGTTTTTCCGATCGCGTTTGTTATTGTTTTCAAGCTTTAATGATAGTACTTAGTGTAGTTTGTTGTGAGTGAAGTACGTGTTGATTTGTATTTTCTTTGGTTCCGCGTGTTTGCATAAAAATGACGCGAATAAATAAATTCCCACCTAAATTAAAATTCAGAGGAAATAAATACGTAAAGGTAAATGACGTCAGTGGTGTCATACGACTCAAGAATGTCAGACATATAGAAAATCACCACATCCAGAAAGAAACTGCAGTGTCTTGAACGCATTTCCTCCCAGTCAGCTGGTGGAAATGAACATGTGTTGGGATATATTATGGTGAACCTTAGCATGCTCTGTGATTTCATTTCCAAAAATACTGTGTGCAGAATATGTGGTGGTGATGCACCTTTGGGTGAGAATCAGCGTCTTCGTAAAATGATTGTGTCAAACCTGAGTTGTACAACATGTGGTGCAGTTGCTACACCAGTGACATCAAATATGGCAAATAATAATTTATCTGATAGCAGCATAAGGCTAGCTTATAGTCTCAGATCTATTGGTAAAGGACTGGAGGCAGGCAGACTCATATGTGCATTACTTGGCATTCCAAATCCTCCCGCAAAATTTATGCCTTACAATAATATTATTGGTACTGCTGTTGCTGAAGTGTGTAACATCTCAATGAGGGAAGTAGCTGAAGAAGCAGTCAAGGAAAGTGATGACAGTCAAAGTTGTGGTATTTGTGCGTATTTTGATGGCAGCTGGCAGAAACGTGGACACACTTCACTAAATGGTGTCGTGACAGCTACATCACTTGATAGCGGCAAGGTAATTGATGAGGAGATTGTGTGCAAGTAATGTAAGACTTGTGGCAGTCTAACTGAGAAAGAGCGTGAACATGACTGTCAGATGAATTACACTGGTCCAAGTGGTGGGATGGAAGTAGCAGGAGTTCTCAGGATTTTATCGTTCAGTGGCCAACAGAAGTGTCGGATATATAGAGTGTTAAGGGGACAGTCAGAGCAAGCCTTATGACCAGATATGTGCTGAACAACCCTATGATCCTAATGTCACAGTTTCTAGATCAAAGCGCATTTTACATGTCCAGAAGACAATGGGTTCGAGGTATGAGAAGATAATTGAAAGAAAAGTCAAAAATAGTATTGGAAGATGGTAAGAAGATAGCTGGTAAAGGTCGCCTAACAAATGTTGAAACAGCTAGATTACAGAATTATTATGGCTTGGCCCTAAGAATAAATGTAGCGAATTTAGAAAACATGAAAAAAGCTGTATGGACTCTCTTTTTCCATAAGCTTTCCACAAATGAGAATCCAGTGCACGGTTTTTTGCCCAAATGATCCGGACACTTGGTGCAACTACAGGAGGAGTGCCAGATATGACCACAAACATTCTTTACCTCCATCAGTAATGACTGAAATTAAACCCGTATTTAGAGACCTTTGTAAAGATACCTTGTTGAAGAAATGTATTCATGAAAAACTCAAACTTTAAATGAATGTGTGAATTCTGTCATTTGGAACCGGTTACTGGCAACTGTATTTTATCAGCTCACAACCCTCAAATTTGGTGTTTATGATGCTATTTTATGCTTCAATGATGGTGTAATTAGAAAACTGGATGTTTTAGAATTATTGGGCATAAAAACTAGTGGAAAAACTGCATAGTCCTTGGTGCAAATAGATAAAGTGAGAATCTGCAAAGCAGATATTGATAATTTAAAATGCACAAAAGTAGCCAGACAGAAAAGAAGAGGGACCAAGAGATGAAAAGAATATCAGTATGATTCAGATGATGCTCAATATAATGCAGGAATATATTAGTGGTAAGTAATTCTCATCAATAACTATATTAGAATTGCAATATTAAACTTTAAATGGATTTTTCTCAAAACTAGATTTTTTTTTTACTTTCAGGTACCATTATGTGATAAGCTAATGGGGTTAGTATCATGAAATTTGGACTATTTGTACTGCAAATGGTAATAAGTTATTATAGGTTAATCGAGAACCACGAAAGAGTCAGAAACTGTTGTACAATAATTAATGTACAAAAAGTTAAATTTCTCTAGTGATAGAGTAATTTTTTTTCCTTCAAATCCATAAGAGGTATTATGTTCATTTTACTTTTAAATTAATTATTTATATATATATATATATATATATATATATATATATATATATATATATACATATTCATTGTTTTATCACTTATAGTTCTTTCGAAACCTACCTTTTCTGAGAGTAAAATATCATTGACAGAATAGTGTTAAAAATTGCCTTCAGTCTGCCATTAAAAACGGTATGGCGTCCTGCGTTGCATTCCATCGATTAAGATCCACAGGCTAACACCATGACTAGTCAGGTGTGGATTTTGAAACAGCACAGTGACTTACTATGTAGGCAAATGTGCAGAATGAGTACTGCAACACGAACTGACTCCATTATGCACACCACACCACAAACCATACCCTTTAGGAGTTGTAATAATACTCTGGAAAGGAATGCATGTATCTACATTTTAAGGGTGGACTTTCCTCTGTAAGAATAACAGCAAGCTATTTGGTAGTAACTCTCCACCCAATTCATGTATCTAGTTTGATATTTCCATAACCTACACATCTCATGACAGCACAGAAATTTATCGATCATGGTATCATCATAGACACTTGTAACTAATGACATCCAGGGACGTGTACGAACTGTATAGCAAGTGTGGAACTATCTAACAGAACACAATATCAACGTAGACACATATATGTAATGTCATACCATCCATAACGACCGCTGTAAGTTCTTGCACCGCAGATGGAATTCGACATGTGTGTAGCAGAAAAATAGGAATGAACAACCGTAGTGGACATCAGCAGACAGCAACATTCACTGATGGGAGGCAGCTGTGGTTGTGAGAACGATGTTCTCTCAATTAGGATATGAGGAATGTGAGGCAGTTTACATGCATTCACATTAATTGCTTGGAATTTTCCCTATAACGCTGCACTTATTGGTCCACAGAAACATGATATCTGCAAAATTTTGTCGCATATACTAGATTAATGTGGTAGACATTATATAAGGAACAAATTTTGCGGAAAAACTGTTCATAGATGCTTTACGTGGAACACATTCATATTGATTACGGAAAGGGATGCAGTAAACATCAGACTTCCGGAAACAGTAATGGTTTTTTGTGCTAAAGCATCAAGTGTAATGTGATCTGAGCGGTATGTGACTGTGAAGATCACATATGTGCCAAGTCTCTTCGATATACCAGCAACTGAACTTCAAAGTTTCTCTGACTTTGCCAGATCTCTCCTACTTCTGAACTAAGTCCCACAGTATATGTTTATGATGGAGAAAACATATTGAGAACTTTAAAAAATATATTATTTATTATTACATTATTTGAAACAACTTTTATACATTGTTCACACGCAACTTAGACCTTGTGAACTGGGAGAATGTATGACTATCATTTGAAAGTAACATTGTCATTCCTTTTTTCTCATTATCATCCTCAACATTATGTTCCAATGGACACTTGGCAGTATCATAGAAGAGCTGTTTCTTATAACTTTGCCATACAATGGGTTTCTCCCTGATGACCCATATTGCATTGCCGCTTTTTGTCACTTGGGCACATTAAATATATACACTTGGTTGGGTCTTGAGAAGTTAAGTTTATTGTATCACCCCAAAATATGTTGACAGTGGATGCACTGCTGCTACTGAAGATACTGAATTATCGGGAGAATGGATTGTACTCGTCTGGCATGCACTCTTGGATGTATTCAACTTGCTCGACAGTAGATCCCATGCCACATCACTGCGCTGTGGCTTTGTGCCCTGCCTGTCATCCTCTCTTTGTACTAAAACCTCTAAATGTATATAAGGTGTTAAACCTACGTTAACAAACGACAGTCTGTCGGCGGTAACTAGATATACTCGAAACAGCTCTCCAAGGTGGCTTGATTTCCGATCAACTATGTTAGTATCTCGATCAGAGGGCTAGTCAGCATGCTGACTTGATTTCTGCTGGATCTCCTCTAATGTATCAGGTACATAACTGGACATTTCATCCAGTTGCTGAACTGAGAGACAAATAAAAGAACTAAAATGACGCACATCCACATACACACGTAAAAAATAATAAACATTGACAGAATGGAGTAGTTGCATACTTACAATCGAGAGTGTGAATCAGTTTAATTTTCCTACAGGTGTTGGATCTCTTATGACGTTTCTGATGATGATCAGCCTTCCACTGTGGAGTTCAGAGCACTAGTGATCGGTCCAGTTGGTGGCTAGTAACCATAGAAACTGAGAACGAGTGGTGGGGGTATACGACTGCAGCGTTATGAAAATGGGAACAGCTCTTATTCAACGTGCCCATACCTCCATGCCACTCACCTTGGGTTCTGACATCATCCATGATGACTTCAATCATCATCTTAGAATATGAACTTAGAACAAATCAAGCTAGTGCTTGTAGGATGATGTTATACTGCTAACCTGATAACTAACATAGCGTGTTGGATCGTCACATGCGAATAAGATGCTAGACTTTCGTAGCAGGAACTACTTCTGAACTGTACTAAATAATGTGAAATAAATTACTATATATAAAGCAGGAAATTGGTCACTGGAAACTATACAACACTAGCACCATACATGTTACAGTAAAAAAGTTCTTTGAAAAAGCTCTCAAACTGTGTCATAACGTCCAACAAAATATCACAACTGCAACAAAATAGTTCCCAAAGAACAGCTTCCAACATCATAGTCATCATCATCATCACCACCATTCCCAGCGCTCTCATGACCACACGAGTTTTCTGTACTTTACAGTGCTATTTCGCAGTCTGTGATTTGGACCACTGTAATTGCCTCTTACATCAGAATGGTCAAGTTGAAGTTTCCCCATTGCCTACCTTAAGATTCATGCAAATGAATCAGAGTCTATCATGTGATCGCTCCAGATGCACAGTGTTAGGTAACTTTACTGGAGTTAATGTTTCCAGAGACAATGTATATGAGTTCTAGTTGAATGATGGCTTATTTGTCAAATGAGGTAAGTAATCGTAATATAGGTTGTTGTTGCGGTCTTTAAAATAGAATTTCACTCTTAACACTTTGTCGTCCGCACGCCTCGTACAAATTGATTCTCTTGGCGCCGGCAGCGCTAATTCGGATTACTTGACTTGTTGCCGGCCGTTTTTGACATTATTGGGAGATTATAAATTGCTAAGCGGTCCCCAACTTTAATTAAATTTCGAAGATATACAGATGTAAATAAATACAAAACTTTTCTTTCAAATATTTGTTTACTTAAAGTTTTGATAAAATAGTCAGTTACGAATTGCACTTTGAAAAGCCGGTCGGCATTTTCCGGTCTACTTTGTTGACAGAATAAAATAAAAATGATCATATTTATCTGAATCGGTTGTGGGACATCGTTTTTCAAAATATCGGCGTGTCTATAGACGGATTTGTTGACCAATAATTATCGATCTTTGCTTTTTTTTCATTTCACATAAGGATAGCAAGCCAAAATCATTTTCTAAGTTCGGGTCCCATAACGTCGGCAGATTTGGCATATTTTTATCCAGTTTTCTTCTTTTGCAATTTTTTCTATAGCAGTTGTAGGTTTCGTGGCTAATATATTCAAATAGATCGTTCCCAATGTATAATTCGACGATATCTTCGACGCTCTCTGTATCTTTGCGAAATATGTTTTGACCTCGAGACCCTTCAAATTTATTATTTCTCCTCGGTAAATCAAAGTCTGACCACTGTGCATTATCTTCTGCGACTGATTCATCCGAATCGGTTGGCACAGTACCATTTGATGGATTCTTCTTGGACGTGTTTCACTATATTCCGACGATTCTGCTTCACTTTCAATTCTTCGATGTGCAGTGTCTTCTTCCCAATCGGCCAAGTAGTCTGGAACGTCAGACAAGATGTGCGAGCATTCATCGTAAACAATCGTATTGTATCTTTCATCTGCCATGATGAAAGGGAACAAGTACTTAACAAAAGCAAAAAAAAAATGCTTGACGTGTTTAACTTATTGTCACCTAAAGAAAACACCAACAGAATGCAAAATATACTAAAGTGCTGTCGCCAGCTACTGCGCGATTCTATGCTCACGACAGCACTGTGGTGTCGCCGGCCACTGAGTGATACTATGCACACGACACCACTTTGGTGTCTCAGGCCGTTGACTGCTATTTCGCACAGCACATCACTGTGTTGTCGCCGGACGGCAGAGTATTAATACTGATGTAACTTTGCTTGACTTGTAGGTTCTTTCTTTTTAGCGCTCTTTACAAAGCCTCGAACGAATAATGGTTGTCATAATTAAGAAAATTAGAATGTTATTTTATAACCTACGGTCGCCGGACAGGGAAACATCAGACTTCGATATTTAAAAGAGACAGATTGTTGGTCTGAAGAGACACATTTTATAATACGAGACGCTTAACAAAATGGTACTTAACGATCATTATCCTTCGTTAATTACCTTCGCAATGAACTGTGCGAAATAATAATACACCAATACAAATTGTGTATGCGATTCGGTATATTGTCATTTTAAAGAAGTCACGAATACTTTTGATGACTTACTTCACCAATTGAATAACAGGACAGGGTCTGGTAGGTTAAGCTACGTCGTACCTTTCAAAACTCTAACAGACAGAACAGAATAGTAATAAACAGGTTTTGTCTTTTGTTTTAGAGATAAAAATTACCTGAGATATTGTCTGTTACGCCTATCACATGTATTTAAACAAATCCTCTGCCACGGCTCAGAATATTTATTCCACACAGAATTACTCTTATCCCTTAAAAGATCTGTTACGATGCCCCCTAAACAGTGAGGCTCAGTGACAGACTGCAGTCGACCTATTTACTTCTAAGGTTTGTGTGGAATAGTCTTCAAAATCGTACATATACCAGTTTCCTTCTACATTTACAGACAATAATAAAATTTAAATTCTTGCGGATGCTTCTTGGTGCGTTACTATAGCTTCAGTGCGATCAGAGTACGTTACAGACGACGTCATGCAACGTCAGTATTTCAATAGTCTCTGATATGCACACTAGCTCGCAATATGTCTTTCTTCCCACTGTACAGTGTGCAGTGGTTTATTACGTTAACAGACGCGTTTAAATATTTGCTTGTTTCATCAATATCATCAATAGAGGAGGAAATCATGCATTTTAATATATAAATATAAAACCGGCGCTATAGTAAATACAATTCGTTGTCTACATACAAAATAAATGTCGCTTATACTTACAGTCTATACACTGATGTCATAAATTTAATGATTCTTAACGTCTTTAAAGATTGTCCTTCACACTCAGTGTTTGCTAACTGTCCAGAAAAACTTAAAATAGTTCTAAGGTTACTGTTTCTGAAGTTAACTGTTTATTCGACGTCATTTTTAAAAGAGTCTTTCTCATAATCCATATCCATTCCGTAATGTAGATAATTTTTTTTTACGTCACTTTTTTTTCCGCTACGGTCGCAGGGTCTAATCCTGCCTCGGGCATGGATGTGTGTGATGTCTTTAGGTTGGTTAGGTTTAATTAGTTTTAAGTTCTAGGTGACTGATGACCTCAGAAGTTAAGTCGCATAGAGCTCAGAGTCGTCGCGTTTCCGAGAATATTTCCTCCTCCAGATTCCACACTAATTCCCACACACGTACTGTTCACTCGTTTGTATTTGCTTTTGCTGTTTGCTATAGCCTTACACTTGTTTCACTGTACACTATGTTGAACTTCAGCGTTTGATCTTACCACAATTTATGGTGCCTCAGAACATTTCTGTCATCAGTTATACTATTTCTTTCGTTATTTTAAAGGTTTTCAGTTTAAATACTTCTGTCGTGCTAAACCTTCTACTATACATTTGTTTGTACAGCAATTCTATGTCTCTTTTATGTCACCATAGGATTTGTTTGGTTACGATACTACTGAAAACTGAAACAAAAGATTAGGCCCGGCACAAGCTGGACAACAGCATATCAGGTCAATGGCATACCTACGATTCAAATTCTTAATTAAAGCAATAATTAGAATTACTCGACATCGAGCTACAACATACAGCACTTTATGTGTTTGTGGACCCTAACCTGTTTTATAGTTTTGTGTGATGATTTCGTTCATCTGCATCATTTGTCTGCTTCCTTTGTCATTTTACATTATATTCCGAAAGTATGTGGTTTAATCTGTCCTGCTGAAACAGCCCAAGTTAGTCGTAATGCACTATAAACGTGAACTGATGGAGATGATGAGATAGAATGCTTATGTACGTATATGGACGTGCCAGGGGTCCCATATCAATCCCACTGCATACGAACCACACCATAACAGTACCTCCACCAGCTTGAAGAGTCCCCCACTGACATACAGGATACATGGATTCGTGAGGTTGTCTCCACACCCGTACACATCCATCCGCTCGATACAATTCGAAACGAGAATCGTCCGACCAGGCGACATGTTTCAAGTCATCAACAATCCAATGTTTGTGTTGACGAGCCCAGACGAGGCGTAAGTTTTTGTGTGGTGCAGTCATCAAGGGTACGTGATTGGCCCTTCGTCTTCGAAAGAACTTATCGATGATGTTTCGTTAAATATTTCTCACGCTGACACTTGTTATTGGCCCAGCACTGAAATCTGGAGCAATTTGCGGAGGGGTCGAACTTCTGTCACGTTGATGATGCACTTCGTTGGTCCCGTAGTTGCAGGATCATTTTCCGGCCGCATTGATGTCGGAGATTTCATGCTTTACCAGATTCTTGATATTCACGGTACACTCGTGAAGTGGCCATACAGTAAAATCACCATTTCATCTCTACCTGATACATTCTGTGTCCCATCGCTTGTGCGCAGAATATTAAACCATTTTCATACTCACTTACATCTTGATAACCTGCCATTGCAGCAGCGATAACCGATCTAGCAACTGCGCCAGGCACTTGTCGTATACAGGCTCTACTGACCGCTGCGCGTTATTCTGTCTGTATACATATCTCTGTGTTTGAATAGGCATGCCTATAGCAGTTTCTTTAGCGCTTCAGTGTATTATATCATAATTACCTGCACAAGCAGGAAATTATTTACACATTATTTACGAATTTCTAGAAACTGTCTGACGTATCCGTCACCCTTTTATGTATACTAAAATTAACAGTCCAATTGAAAGGGGGAAGTTTACCACGTGTAGAAATATATGAGACACGTTTAGGTACAAGACTTTCTCGCTACTTCAGCTAAGCTACAAACTGAAACTTTAAAAAAGCGACTACGGTTCAATTCCCTCTATTGGTCCATCAGACGAGGATGCCTGTGTGTTGAAATAAAGTACAATATTTCGCTGTCATGTCTGCGGTATAAATCGAGTCCTTCATTTTCGTAGTTGTAGCGACTTTAAGTCAGTGACAGCAAGTGGTAAGGTTCTGTCTGCTCTACGCATACGTTTCTGTAGCCACATGGTTGAGAGTATTGTGTGTGTGTGTGTGTGTGTGTGTGTGTGTGTGTGTGTGTGTGTGTGAGCGTGAGCGTGTGCGTGCCACGTCAAAGGCTGCTGTCATGCATAGTCTATTTCTGGCAAGGAGTTCGCTTGCATTGCACTGAATTTACTGTTCTCTTGCTGTATAGTGGCTAACATGAATAGTTCTTTGAATTTAAAAGTATAAGAGAGGTCGAAGAAAACTAAGTTTTGTAGGAAGCGTTCTCGGAAGATAGGTAGTTTTTTAATGAAAAGGGACACATAGGACACCAGTACTATGAATTCTAGAGTACATGGCAACTCATATCGAATAAAATTAGAAAACCTCTGCAACGATCACAACAGTAATCTGCCCTACAAGTTTCGAGGTATGATAGTTACGGTGTTGGAATGTGAACACGGTGTGTGTTTCATTTTATGTTGCAGAAGAATCTAATGCACTGAGTGATGTCTGCCAGTGTAGTGGCCTAGGGGAGAGGACGGATGTGTCACAATCGCCTCCTGTATACTGGTCAATGGATGCTGCAGTTTGTTGACGTCCCCTACAGTTGTTTCTATAAAAAAGAACGATCCTCTCCAACTAAACTCTTCACGAAACAGCTTAAGCCGCGATGCTGTAATATGCCGCGGACAGTGTGCACTCGGTGAAGTTACATATCGAGTTAGATACAGGTGTCTATGTTGATAACCAATTCCGCTGGATACAGCTCCAGGTTGTCGTCATACTATTCGTTCACGACCCTAAGTTGACACAGCCTTCGATATACTACCGCGCTGTCGTCACAAGCATGGAATCCAGAATATCAAACTAGATTCGCTATTTTATTTTAGAGTGACTAGCAGATAGCGTCTTGTTCTTCAGACAGAGGGAAGTTCACGCTTAAATTTGGTTAAGTGCGTTCATTTGCGGAGTATTTTTACAGCTTCTATAGCAGGTCCTGTCTGGTCCAATGTGCGCGAAGGTGTTGCCTCGTGTCCCAGTGCTCATCCATGACGTTCGCCAACTTAGTAAGTCACTGCGTAATTTAAAATGAGACCTGGTTAAGTCCTTAGGAAGACCTCTATGTAAGCGACTGCTAACGAGGGAAGTATCTTGAACGGGAATTCGGTGTTCCAGTTCTATTTAGAAGCCTTACGTAGCAGTCCGAGTAGGGTGCTGAAAGCATTCGATTGCGTTACCCTTAGCATGCCCGCTATCGGATTTTATAAAATGTGCGTGAAGTTCCTCAACAAAATGCGTGAAACAATATGCATAATCGCAACAGTTACTTATGGTAAGGTGATATCTGTAAAACCCTCATGATTACATTTGTGAGCTGCAAAATCGTATGTCACTCGATTCACGTTCAACATAAGCGGGAATATGGTACCCAGCCGGATGTCAGGAATATGAAGCATTGGTTGATACACTGGAGCAGACAGTAAGTTACGAATTAGTGACTGCATTTTCATAATGAAAATTGTGTTTCCTAATGTAGTGTCGAAGTCTTGGCGGAGAGTTGAATTAATGGAAGAAATATACATCGAAAGGCTTCACATATTATGTTGGTTTTGGCGGCATGATCATGTACTCAGTATCTTTACCCACAAATGAATCATTTCCTATTTTTGTGACCCTGGGAGCATTCAGAGAATTGCGAAGTATTGTACATGATGACTAACTGAAACCCTCAGCTGCCGACAGGTGTTGTTGATATACCTCGATGTGGACAGTTGAGCATGTGTGCCCCCACTGGGACTCGAACCCGGGATATCCCGCTTACATGGCAGATGCTCTATCCACCTGAGCCACCGAGGACACAGATGAGTTGCGCGACTGCAGGGACTTATCCCTTGCACGCTTCCCGTGAGACTTACATTCCCAACTGTCTACAATTCTACATATGTAAATTACCTGTCGGCAGCTGAGGGTATCATTAAGTCATCATTTATTCCAGGGAAAAGCTGCACGGTCATCAACAGTATCTTTTCTTTCAAGAACAGTTACTGTCTTCATATATATAGTTAAAAGCTACCCAGCCATTGACCTTCGTCTGTGCGAATGCGCACAGGTTGCCCAAACTCTTACGGGAATCGCCAAAGCGTGCGCGAGTTATGAGTGGATGGGCAAATGTCTATAAGGAGGGATAAGTCCCTGCAGTCGCGTTATTCATCTGTGTCCTCGGTGGCTCAGATGGATAGAGCGTCTGCCATGTAAGCGCGAAATCCCGGGTTCGAGTCCCAGTCGGGGCAGACATTTTCAGCTATCCACATCGAGGTATATCGACAACACCTGTCGGCAGCTGAGGGTTTCAGTTAGTCATCATTAACTCCAGGGAAAGCTGCACGGTCATCAACAGTATCTGTTCTTTCAGGAACAGTTACTGTCTTCATATATAAAGTATTATACAGTTCTGAAACTTCCTGGCAGATTAAAACCGTGTGCCGGACCGAGACTCGAACTCGGGATCTTATACAGTTCTGTTTATTTGGAGACGCAGCAATTAACAATATTCACGAAAAATTATTTTGAATTGTCTAGTGACATTTTCCCATCTATGCTGGCCCCCAAATTCATGTTTGGTGGAAGACTGTCTTCAGAAGCCTTTTTAACTTTCTGACCGAATGTTTTTTTCTGAAGACAAATATAAATTTCTATGTTAGGTGTCTGCCCATTGAAAGTCCAATATCTATTGTATTGCTGTGTATTGTGTTGTGTGCAGACTACACCAAGGAAACTGTCTATTTTTCCTCTTTTCAGATAGGGTCGCACCAGAAGTCAGTCGTAATTGAACCACTTTTATTAGTGCCCCGAATGCGGCGTGATCGTAGCTAGAAACCTGCAGTTTTCTGCTTTGCTACTTACACAAAAAATTGCCCTAGAGGGGCGAATATATGGCCTTCCTGTATATTTTTCGCTGCCATGAAAGAAGTGATGTCTGTACGGCATATTCCGTGTTCTTTCTTGAGGCGTGCCATGAAAGCTGCAGAGCATTTAAACACTGTATGCCCAATTTCTGTTGCTTCTTGTATTTCCTAAAATGTTTGGTGCCAGTAATGGACACATTTGCCTTAATTCCTTGCTACGTCATATTAGGACAGAATGTACTGTTTTATCTGCAGTAATTTGATTACCATGTTTCCTCGAAATGGGTGATTTACATAATCAAATACTACTTTGATGTTCGATGTGATTTTTGTGGGTGGGTTTTTCGTCAATAACGAGCTGTAGGTCACAACATTACTTGAAGTTGACGAAAATCGTCATACATACGTTCAAGTCTTTCTTCCGAAAATTTTGTCAACATACTGACAGTATAGGTTTGCGTTGACTTAGTATCCTGTGTCAAGGCATCAAGCCGCTGTTTAGAAATATGAGGCTTGAAAACATATACCTGCATTCGTAAATGACACGATCCCTGCTGCTGAAGACCTATCTGTACCGATGAGTTCGGAGGACTGTGTGACGCGGTAGCAGCGTAGAGCTTGATGTGCTAATGAGGTCTGAGATGATGCCTCAGGCGTGACGCAAGGCCCACCACGGCGCGACACAGCACAGCACTCTGCGATGGAATTTGATGTGAGTCGGTGTTCATATCTTAACCTCCTTTCGGCGTGGTGAAATATGGGGACCGCGACGGTTCAGTTAATACGCAAGAGAATGACTCTCCTGCTACATACGAAGATAACGAGTATTTGATAGCCATACAGCTTGCAGTGGGCTACTCATTTTTAAAATTAGTTTGAGTCACCTATACTTCAGCAGCCGGCAGACTTGAGACAACCGCATTTTCTCAGAGTTCCCAATACATGGTATGTGGTACGGACTGGGACTTATCTTAACGGTAATGTCTGACGGGCTGGTGAGTTATGTTTTAAGCACCGCGCAAGTGGAACTGGGAGGAAACGTGAGCTCCAGATTTCTTGATTGAAATGACAGAATTCTGTATGACATACTGTATGTGCAGACCAGACCAAACCAACTGTTTAAACGGTGATGTCAGAGGGGAAGGATAAGCAGTATGGGACTACACACTTAGAAGAGGTGACGTGAATGTTATGAATAGCCGTTCAGGTCTCTAGGTGTCTACATTCTTTCTAGCAGGTAAGTTACTACCTTTCTGGCCCAAAGTAGATCACCTATGACAGCACAGAGATAAACCAGTATGCATTGATCAGCCATCTTGGTTTCTATACTTAGCCCAAGAGATCTACTTCTGTCACCATGACAATGCTCCATCCTGAACTTTCTTAATATCGTTCCAATTTATACTATGGACAAGAACCATACCTGCACAGTGAAATCATAGCAATGGGGGGAAAACCCTACCTATCTTTGAATTTCTTTCCAAAATTTTAATATCCCTCAGTTTTATACCTAGGAACACTGGATGTTGTCAGCGGTGTGGAGAGAAGGGAAAATCAGATGACTCCTTGATTGTGATTTTGATTATGTCACAGAGGACGTACATTGTGCCAGAGCTCTCCTTGCAACCTGCTAAATCCACCTGGGAAGCAGTTCTGACGTTATGCTTAGAAATGAAAACTAGACTGATGAAAAATCAATACGGACTCATATAATTTGACGCAGAAAAAGCGTTCGAGAATGAATCACGGAGCAACATGTTCGCAATTCTGCAAGAAGTAAGAGTAGCTTATAGAGAAAGGCCGGTGATCAACAGAACGTACAAGTACTAAGATGGTATAGTGAGATCGGAACCTGACGAAAAATATGCTCGCATTACAAAGGGTGTAAGACAGGGATGCACTCTTTCGTCTACACTGTTCAATCTGAATACACATTAAAGAAGCGATGACGGAAGTAGTAGACTGGTACACGAGTATGATTGAAAGTCAGGCTGAAAAATATCAATGATAACATTCGTCGATGTTATTGTTGGCCTCAGTAAATCTAAACATAGCCTACGGAATCTGTTGAATGAATTGAACACTAATGAGAATTATTGATTGAAAGTAAACTGGGATAAGACGAAATTAATGACACGTATCAGAAATACGAGTAACTACAGTGAGAGTCTTTACAGTTGACTTTCTGGTCACAAAGAAGATGAAGTAAAAATTCTGCTATCTTGGAAGAAAAACAGTCCTTGACAGCCTGATCGGGGGGGGGGGGGGGGGGGGGGATGAAAAGGAGGCTAGCACGTACAAAGAGGGCATTTCCGACTACGAGAAATCTACTGCCATAAAACATAAGCCTCAATTTCAGGAAGAAATTTGTGGAGATGTAAAGTGGAGCATGGTGAATCATGGGCTGTAGGAAAACCAGAAAATCGAAACGGGTTGGTTCTACAGAAGAATGTTGTAAACGAGATGGACTGATAACATTATGTATGAGAAGCTCCTCTGCAGAATTGGTGAAAAAATTAAAATGTTGAGAACACTGTCAGGGAGAAGGAACGGGACGATAGAATACGTGTTAAGGCGTCACTGAATAACATCCATGGTGCCACAGAAAGATATAGAGGGTGGGTACAAGAAGAGAAGACAGAGACTGGAACATCTCTAGCAAATAACAGGGGGCGCAGTGTGCAAATACTACTCTAGAAATGAAGAGTTTGAAGCAGGAGAGGAATTCGTGGTGAATAGCTTCGGACCAATCACAAGACTGATGGACATACAGAGTAGCTTTCTCTAGTTATCGGTAGTAACTAATTTTTTGTAATCAAATAACTGTTGTGAGGTGAGAGCATTGAACCTGTATGAGTCCTAGGTTTTGTAGGTTGCATGTAAAACAGGTTGAACTATATTCAGGTTGTTTGAATACTTTTAGTATGGCAGTACATTGATAGACATACAGTATGTGCAGATGTGTCGATTCCTTGGTCATGTTACATACATTCAGAGACGATAGAAAAAGAGTAGTATCTGTTTGAGGTAAGGGACCCTAGTCCAGAAATGAACTAGTCGAATGTTATTAGCGAAATATTGCTTCAGTTCCGCATTAGCTTCGTGCATCATTTAAACTAAGGGCCCCACTGCTGATCCCTGATAATGGTGTTCAGAATTCCAGCCGAAATTGCCTCTACTGGTGACCTCTGACAATGGCTCACAGAATTGCGACTGAATAGTCCCCAGTCTCCTGAAATAAATTCCCCTGCTAATGAGCTAATGCACATAATTTGACATCAGAGACACCGAAATTCCTAAACCTGTTGTTGAGTAACAATGAAATCGATTTACCTATCAATTTTCATAAGCGGCAACATTTTCTACAAAATTTGTTGGAGATGGTGTCATTTTGCGTCAGTGCACGCATACTGTCATCGCACAACGTTCTGTCTTGCTCATCCTAATATCCCTCGTTTCATTTGAACAGTGTCATAAACTGCAATTAATTGTTTGCCATGAGCAATACTTCAGTCTACACAGGCGTCTCTTTTCACGTGGCACCACAAAAAGAAATCAGGTAGGTTGAGATCAAGTATAAGGCCGGACCAGCAAACTGGACCACCTCTTCCTGTCTACGTTTCAGATAATGTCTGATCGAGATGTTTACAAACTTTCAGTCTAAAGTGAAATAAGGCTCCATGATGTTGAGAACTTATCCATTGAATAACAAGTGGGATATTTTCTAGAAACCTGTGTAGTATGTCCTTGAAAGCTATATACGATAGTGTATTTAGCCTATGAGAATGACCAAATGGGTCTAGTACGTAATAATTTATTATGCCTACTGACAAGTTTGTGTCATGTGTGCGCGAAATCCTTGGCGCTATGCTGTTGAGAGTATCTGCCCCGTGTATGTCTCCTATGATTGGAAACTGGAGGTGCAGGTCCGCAGGAGGCGAGCAGCGACATAGGGGGTGTATGCGGCAAGCAAAAGTGAGAGACTTGGTAGCAGCAGAGTGGAGAGTAAATCATCCGGGTTTACCTAGGACATCCGGGTTTACCGAACATAGCTGAAAGTAAGAGCATAGCCTGCGAAGTGTTATCGGCACCATCACGCTGGTTCGAATCTTAACTATCAACTACCCGACCACCGGAAGTGAATCCGGTCGGTAAACCACAGCGTGCCTGTGTTGTAGGCTTAAGGTGAGCCCTGCATCTACATTTATACTCCGCAAGCCACCCAACGGTGTGTGGCGGAGGGCACTTTACGTAACAGAAGGTAATTTTGCACTTAATCGACGTGTCACCCACTGCATTCTGGTTCCTTCTGATCTGCACTGAAGAGCCAAAAAAACTGGAACACCTCCCTAATATCGTGTAGGGTCCCCTCGATCACGCAGAAGTGCCGTAAAATGACGTGGAATGAACTCGACTAATGTCTGAATTAACGCTGGAGGAAACTGACACCTTAAATCCTGCAGAGCTGACTATAAATCCGTAAGAGTACGACGGGGTGCGGATCTCTTCTGAACATTATGCTGCAAGGCATACAAAATATGCTCAATAATGTTCACGTCTGGTGGAGTTTGGTGGACAGCGGATGTATTGAAGCTCAGAAGAGTGTACCTGGAGCCACCGGGTAGCAATTCTGAACGTGTGGGGTATCGCATTGTCCTGCTGACACTGCCTAAGTCTGTCGGAATGCACAATGGACATGAACTGATGCCGGCCGAAGTGGCCGTGCGGTTAAAGGCGCTGCAGTCTGGAACCGCAAGACCGCTACGGTCGCAGGTTCGAATCCTGCCTCGGGCATGGATGTTTGTGATGTCCTTAGGTTAGTTAGGTTTAACTAGTTCTAAGTTCTAGGGGACTAATGACCTCAGCAGTTGAGTCCCATAGTGCTCAGAACCATTTTTGAACCATGAACTGATGCAGGGGATCAGAAAGGATGCTTACGTACGTTTCACCTGTCAGAGTCGTATCTAGACGAATCAGGGGTCCCATATCAGTCCCACTGCACACGAACCACACCATTACATGACCTCCACCAGCTTCAACAGTCCCCTACTGACATACATGGTCCGTGGATTCGTGAGGTTGTCTCCGTACCCGTACAAGTCTATCCGCTCGATACAATTTGAAACGAGAGTCATCTGACCAGGCAACATGTTTCCAATCATCAAGAGCCCAGGCGATGCGTAAAGCTTTGGGTAATTCCGTCATCAAGGGTACATGAGTTGGCCTTCGGCTCAGAAAGCTCATATCGGTGATATTCCGTTGAATGTTTCGCACACTGGCACTTGTTGATGGCTCCGCACTGAAATCTTCAGCAGTTTTTTTGCGGAAGGGTTGCACTCCTGTCACATTGAAAGATTCTCTTCAGTCGTTGTTGGTCCTGTTCCTGCAGAATTTTTTACCGGCCTCAGCTACGTCGGAAATCTGAAGTTTTATCCGATTCCTTAGGTTCACGGTACTCTCGTGAAATGGTCATAACGGAAAATCTCCACTTCATCACTACCTCGGAGATGCTGTGATCCATCGCTCGTGCGCCCACTATACCACTACGTTGAAATTCACTTACATCTTGCACTGTAGGAGCAGTAACCGATCTAATAACGGGGTTAGACATGCTGTCTTATATGGGCGTTTCTGACCACAGCCCCGTATTCTGCCTTACATATCTCTGTATTTGAGTAAGCATGCCTGTACCAGTTTCATTGGCGCTTCGGTGTAGTTAGTATTTTTTGGCGTTCTTGCAATATTCTTTTGTAATTGAAGTTGCTCCTTTGTATTTTACTACCTGGCTGTGTTCAGGTGATTTTCAGGAAACGTATTAGTGATACATGGCGAATTTGGATTGTAATTTTGATTTGGGCCCTTGCTAACCACATTATTGGGTAGCGTGGCTAGATTGATCGTGTGCGCAGACCAGCAGTGACGGTACAAACGGTTCTATAAGCTACTTGTGTGCTGTATAGCCTATTCAGTGGTTGCGAGCCTTGTTTTACAAATTATTGAATTGTGTTTTGTTAGAGCAGTGTTTCATTCCAGAACTGATTTGCAGTTATCTAGTGCCATGTACATTGAGTTCAAGAGCGAACCAGCAAAGTGGCTTCTCTGAATATTTTGGTTGGTCTTCCGGCTTTCATCAGATCATTTTTGGTGATATAAATTCCTCGTACATCTGTGGAAAAGGTACCTATTTTTGTAAGGCAGCTGGCCACCTTAATATGGTTACTTGTCATTAGTTGTGCCCATTCTTTTTAAGAACTGTATCTGTTGATCGAATGAACCTTGTGTTTAAGAAGTGTAAAGTATTCATTTCTTTTTTGATACCGAACTATATATATATATATATATATATATATATATATATATATATATATATATATATATATACATATATATATAGTGTTTCATTAATCCAGGAGCTTGCTTTTCCCCATCTAGCTCCCTACCACCTCAAAGCTGACTCATAGTCTGTTTTAATGGCTATTCGCAAACATAGTGTGACGTTTCTCTCCTCCTAAACACGGCTACGTCCACAATTTACCATTTCGGTTTCAGTGAAACAGACTTCGACCGTGAATAATACATACACAAGTAAATGAGGACCGAATCTAAAGCGCGGCAAGAACCGCGCGTTGTTCCAAAATCAGAGGGAGTCAAAGTATGCATCTTCTGTGAAGGGTTGGGATATAGTTAAATTTCCCGTAATACTCGCCACACAGTAGTCTACGAAACATTCATTTCATGTGGTGCTGATAGCACTCACCTCATCCACTCAAGCGAGCACTGCGTCCTCTAAGTCGGCAGTCCGTGTTGTTCGTACTCCTCCTCCGTCGTTCTGCTGTGTTACCAGTTGCCCTGATTCACTTAATCGTTGGAGCAGCCTTGGAAACATGTTGAGAGGCGGATGTCATTTACGCGGGTTTCAGGTCCTGTACAGCCTTTCTGCTTCTCCGCTGCTTCCATCTGAATACTCATATGTAAAAATGATGCCCGCAAATATCGTCACTGGTACAACTCCAGACTGCAGTCTATTAAAATACAGGCATTGTTCACCAGAATGGTTCAGTCACTACACAATACGCCCCCTGTAGGATTAATTGCATTATTATCCTAACCTATACATCTAAGTACACGTCGGAATTGCAATAACGCTACCAGTACATGTATTCCACCAACACAGGTCTCTGAACGACTTTCTCTTATATCTTTCGACTCGGTCATGCTGGGAGGTTCGTACCCCATTCGGTGGCATCTAGTACTCAGGCCTACTACATGAGTGGCTTGCCAAGCTTGTGCTTTTATATTTCGTACATTAGAAATATTTTCATGATTATCATACCCAGTGCAACTATGCTTGAAATATGAACCCTAGTGCCTATCAGGGAAGCTATAATCTATTCTCGTCCCTACCTTTTCATGCAACGGAATGGGTAACGAATCTGACTAATAGCAAGTGCACATTTCTGATGGACTCACTCCACCCTGGCAAGGCCACATTTCCTTCCTGTGGTATATATTTTATCCAAAGCTCAGACATCCCAGCAAGCAAATGGAGGTTATGGTCAAGTACCTCAAATAAATAGCTACCCACAACTCAATAATCAAGACCACTATTTGTCACATATATCTTCTCTCTTATTACAATAAATTATGTCACGCAAATGTTGCAAAATTTGTTGTATTACACTTAAGCACAATAGTTAAACAAGGGATACTCCGCCAAATGGGCATGACGTAACATAAGCATTTTACTGTTCTACGGTCTCGTAATGTTTCCGTCTATTGCTACAATGTGCTTTCTGGATTGGTAGGGAATCTTTTGCTACTTCATTTTCTCCCACACTCTCTTAACCTCATTCGTTACCAGCATATCGAATTTACTGACTTTCATGCAGTACTAGGAAAAATCATGCTTGTCCCACCGTTTATTGTTGCTAGGGTCTTCAGTCCTGAGACTGGTTTGATGCAGCTCTCCATGCTACTCTACCCTGTGCAAGCTTCTTCATCATCCAGTACCTACTCCAGCCTACATCCTTCTGAATCTGCTTAGTGTATTCATCTCTTGGTCCCCCTCTACCATTTTCACCCTCCATGGTGCCCTCCAGTAGTAAATTGGTGATCCCTTGATGCCTCAGAACATGTCCTACCAACCGATGCCTTCATCTAGTCAAGTTGTGTCACAAATTCCTCTTCTCCCCAATTCTATTAAATATCTCCTCATTAGTTATATTATCTACTCATCTAATCTTCAGCACCACATTTCGAAAGCTTCTATTCTCTTCTTGTCTAAACTATTTATCGTCCATGTTTCACTTCCATACATGGCTACACTCCATACAAATACTTTCAGAAGCGACTTCCTGACACTTAAATCAATACTCAATATTAACAAATTTCTCTCCTTCAGAAACGCTTTCCTTGCCATTGCCAGTCTACATTTTATATCCCCTCTACTTAGACCATCATCAGTTATTTTACTCCCCAAATAGCAAAACTCCTTTACCACTTTAAGTGTCTTATTTCCTAATCTAATTCCCTCAGCATCACCCGACTTCATTCGACTACATTCCATTATCCTCGTTTTACTTTTGTTGATGTTCTTCTTATTCCCTCCTTTCAAGACACTGTCCATTCCGTTCAACTGCTCTTCCAAGTCCTTTGTTGTCTCTGACAGAATTACAATGTCATCATCTAACGTCAAAGTTTTTATTTCTTCTCCATGGAGTTTAATACCTTTACAGTAGAAGAGGAATGGACATCTCTAAAAAGGGCCATCACAAAAATTGGGAAGGAAAACATGCGTACAAAGAAGGTAGCTGCGAAGAAACCATGGGTAACAGAAAAATACTTCAGTTGATGATGAAAGGAGGAAGTACGAACATGTTCAAGGAAAATCAGGAATACAGAAATACAAGTCGCTGAGGAATGAAATAAATAAGAAGTGCAGGGAAGCTAAGACGAAATGGCTGCAGGAAAAATGTGAAGACATCCAAAAAGATATGATTGTCTGAAGGACAAACTCAGCATACAGGAAAGTCAAAACAACCTTTGGTGACATTAAAAGTAACGGTGGTAACATTAAGAGTGCAACGGGAATACCACTGTTAAATGCAGAGGAGAGAGCAGATAGGTGGAAAGAAAACATTGAAAGCCTCTATGAGGATGAAGATCTGTCTGATGTGATAGAAGAAGAAACAGGAGTCGATTTAGAAGAGATAAGGGATCCAGTATTAGAATCGGAATTTAAAAGGGCTTTAGAGGACTTACGGTCAAATAAGGCCGAAGGGATAGATAACATTCCATCAGAAATTCTAAAATCATTGGGGGAAGTGGCAACAAAACGACTATTCACGTTGGTGTGTAGAATATATGGCGATATACCATCTGACTTTCGGAAAAGCATCACCCACACAATTCCGAAGACGGCAAGAGCTGACAAGTGCGAGAATTATCGCACAATCAGCTTAACAGCTCATGCATCGAAGCTGCTTACAAGAATAATACACAGAAGAATGGAAAAGAAAATTGAGAATGCGCTAGGTGACGATCAGTTTGGTTTTAAGACAAGTAAAGGGACGAGAGAGGCAATTCTGACGTTACGGCTAATAATGGAAGCAAGGCTAAAGAAAAATCAAGACACTTTCATAGGATTTGTCGACCCGGAAAAAACGTTCGACAAAATTTAATGGTGCAAGCTGTTCGAGATTCTGAAAAAAGTAGGGGTAAGCTATAGGGAGAGACGGGTCATATACAATATGTACAACAACCAAGAGGGAATAATAAGAGTGGACGATCAAGAACGAAGTGCTCGTATTAAGAAGGGTGATAGACAAGGCTATAGCCATTCACCCCTACTCTTCAATCTGTACTTCGAGGAAGCAATGATGGAAATAAAAGAAAAGTTCAGGAGTGGAATTAAAATACAAGGTGAAAGGATATCAGTGATACGATTCGCTGATGACATTGCTATCCTGAGTGAAAGTGAAGAAGAATTAAATGATGTGCTGAACGGAATGAACAGTCTAATGAGTACACAGTATGGTTTGAGAGTAAATCGGAGAAAGGCGAAGGTAATGAGAAGTAGGAGAAATGAGAACAGCGAGAAACGTAACATCAGGATTGATGGTCACGAAGTCAATGAAGTTAAGGAATTCTGCTACCTAGGCAGTAAAATAACCAATGACGGACAGAGCAAGGAGGACATCAAAAGCAGACTCGCAATGGCAAAACAGGCATTTCTGGCCAAGAGATGTCTACTAATATCAAATACCGGCCTTAATTTGAGGAAGAAATTTCTGAGGGTGTGGGTCTGGAGTACAGCATTGCATGGCAGTGAAACATGGACTGTGGGAAAACCGGAACAGAAGAGAATCGAAGCATTTGAGATGTGGTGCTATAGACGAATGTTGAAAATTTGGTGGACTGATAAGGTAAGGAATGAGGAGGTTCTAAGCAGAATCGGAGAGGAAAGGAATATGTGGAAAACACTGATATGGAGAAGGGACAGGATGATAGGACATCTGCTAAGACATGAGGGAATGGCTTCCATGGTACCCGAGGGAGCTGTAGAGGGCAAAAACTGTAGAGGAAGACAGAGATTGGAATACGTCAAGCAAATAACTGAGGATGTAGGTTGCAAGTGCTACTCTGAGATGAAGAGGTTAGCACAGGAAAGGTATTCGTGGCGGGCCGCATCAAATCAGTCAGTAGACTTATGACCAAAAAAAAAAAAAAAAAAAACTGCTTGCTCAATGTACAGATTGAATAGCATCGGGGAGAGGCTACAGCCCTGTCTCACTCCCTTCCCAACCACTGCTTCCCTTTGATGTCCTTCGACTCTTACAAATGCCATCTGGATTCTGTACAAATTGTAAATAGCCTTTCGCTCTCTGTATTTTACCTCCGCCGCCTTCAGAATTTGAAGGAGAGTATTCCGGTCAACATTTTCAAAAGTTTTCTCTAAGTCTACAAACGCTATAAACGTAGGTTTGCCTTTCCTTAATCTTTCTTCTAAGATAAGTCGTAGGGTCAGTATTGCCTCACGTGTTCCAACATCTCTACGGAATACAAACTAATCTTCCCCGAGGTCGGCTTCTACCAGTTTTTCCATTCGTCTGTAAAGAAGTCGCGTTAGTATTTTGCAGCTGTCACTTATTATCTGATAGTTCGGTAATTTTCACATCTGTCAACACCTGCTTCCTTTGGGATTGTAATTATTACATTCTTCTTGAAGCCTGAGGGAATTTCGCCTGTCTCATACATTTTACTCACCAGATGGTAGAGTTATGTCGGGACTGGCTCTCGCAAGGCTGTCAACAGCTCTAATGGAATGTAGTCTACTCCCGGGGCCTTGTTTCGACTTAGGTATTTCAGTGCACTGTCAATCTCTTCAAGCAGTGTCATATCTCCCATTTCATCTTCATCTACCTCCTGTTCCATTTCCATAATATTGTCCTCAAGAAAATCGCCCCTGTATAGACCCTCTATATACTCCTTCCACCTTTCTGCTTTCCGTTCTTTGCTTAGAACTAGGTTTTCCATCTGAGCTCTTGATATTCATGCAAGTGGTTCTCTTTTCTCCAAAGGTAACTTTAATTTTCCTGTAGGCAGTATCTATCTTACCCCTCACGACATAAGCCTCTACATGCTTACGATTGTCCTCTAGCCATCCCTGCTTAGCTATTCTGCATTTCCTGTCGATCTCATTTTTGAGGCTTTTGTATTCCTTTTTTCTGCTTCACTTGCTGCATTTTTGTATTTTCTCCTTCCTTCAAAATAATTCAGTATCTCTTCTCTTACCCAAGGATTTCTACTAGCCCTCGTCTTTTTACCTACTTGATCCTCTGCTGCCTTCACTATTTCATTTCTCAAAGCTACCCATTCTTCATCTACCGTATTTCTTTCCCCCATTCCTGTCAATTGTTCCCTTATGCTCTCCCTGAAACACTGTCCCACCGTATTTGAAACTAATATGCTAATGTCTCATTCAACTCACACAGATTAAATACCACAATACATCACACTGCTGTATGAAACACATCTCAAAAACAGAATGTTTGGCTTTCTACTCGTTCTGCTTTCCCACGTCAAACCATAGTCATCCCAGATTCACACGTCACTGACCCAAGTAATAATTTTCCTACCACAAACTCTGGAGGATTTATGAACATCTCCCTGTGCAATGCAACCCACATGGTGTCGCCAGGTAGATGGCTGACTCACCTTAATTCACTCCCAGAGTATCTGAATATCAAGCTGTCGTCACACGAATGTATCTCATAATGTACGTTTTGGAATCTTATTTATCTCACACACGGACCCTCAACTGAATGCTAGGACAAGCACTGTACACGGACATCTTAATTATTTTCAACTTAGATTTACGCGAGCTAGTATTTCATGTGAATATTACCACACGCTAGTATTTCGTCTTATGACTACAACACGTGGTTTCTTAGTCACTTCCGAAGAATCCTATGTTCCCCATGAATTTTTAGCTGCCTATTTTTTCAGAACAATTTTCATCAGCCTCCCACCAAACGTTGCTGGAAAGAGAAGTTATTAGTTCATATTCTCCTTAATAATCCACATGCATACCTTTTTCATTTAAATTAGTTTTCTGGAGCACACATGGAGCATGTCTTCATACCTCAGGAACCAGTGACAGAGTGTTGAAACATGGCTGTTCATCCGGTGATCCCGCGCTTCTGCAGAAGTGAGGGAGGACCTTTCCACCTTATTGGTCAGCCACATTACAGGCCCCCTAGTGCTCTGGTATACTTGCTCTCTTTGGTTCGGACAAAGGTGACCAGAGAACCGTCTCAAAGGTGATTATAGAATCTACCTGCACTATCTGTGGGCAGCAGACGACCAGCCATTCGTTCAATACACAAACATTACCAAACTGGATTGAAGGGTCTATTAAGGAAGTGCACATCGGAACAATCAGAGACACAAATTATCCCTCTCTCCTGGATTTGTACCGGGCTTCGGTGTATTAAATAATATGGTGTTGTTCTACAGAAAACGCTGTTCTGACGGTGCTTGTCTTTCACTGTAGCATCCTATTTCTTGACGTAATAGCCAAAGCTTGTCTGCTGCTTCAGCAGCATCTTCATTAACAACAAGGATTCTCTTTTGTTCTAGACATGGTCGGCCTTTCTCATCCGTCTGAGAACCGGTTGCGTTCTTTTTGGATTTGTTACTGGCGAAAGCTGCGTGACCTATGGGACCATGCCTTAGTGGGCTGTGTGATTATTTAAGTATTTAATGTTTTCTTGTGGTTTTATTGCTTTTTTAGGTCTTGTCAACTGACCTACTGGAAGCACACTGGATCATTTTCTATCTCTTTCTGATGTGTCACCAGGGATGCCATCTTTTGCAGCGACAGGTTCTTGTGGCAATGCAGGATTGAGCTCTGCCTCTATATTACAGGCTAGCGTGTACTCGTGTACAGATTTCATTATCTGTGCGATGCGACACTTCCTTCCAACTTTTGATGCGGGTTATTGTGGTAGGCACGAGTTTCTTTAGTTCATCAGAATCATGGTGTAAGTGCTGTTTATCCCTTGCTGTTTGTTCGTGGTATAAGGAAAGTGCATAAGTTCAATGGCTGTATGCCCGAAAAGAGGCAGTCTACCGATCTACCGTCGGAATCCATCAAAAGTAATGGTAATCAGGGAGGAGAAGTGTGCCGCGACCTAAGGTGGCATTACAACTCTGTACAAAGGGGATTTAAAGATTTACTAAGTCGGTGAAAGAGTAAAAAATAGCAACGATTGACAGACGATTTGCACGGGAAACATTTTTCTGGTTACTGAAGCACTGCTTCTACTGGTGATCGACTGGGTTTATGCGAAATCCTACTGATGTGTTCCCATAATTTTGTAGAACAAGTCGAACTTTTGCCAGAGTCTAAGAACGCTTGCCACGAGCTTTTCTTGCTTTCTTTAATCACCCGTCGAGATTAGGCACTCACAACTCGAAAGGCTGCCAGGTTGTCAGCTTTTAGAAGTTTTTAAACAGTCGTAGAGCTGCAAGCCTGGTCAGGACTGCCGAACGGCAATCATTGGTCCACCACCACGGTACAGGCTGCCTCCTAATATAACCCGAGAGCTTCAGAATGAACAAGTTAGGGGCTTGGTGCATCCCTCGTGTGACGTGATCCCGCGTTTCCTGGCTGAACAGCGTCGAGTTACGTCTGCTGATCATCTATTCTGGTGGCTGCCTTTCAATCAATTCTCCAACTGGTAGTTGAATCCACATAGGGAGGTGGTCACTGGAGTGAATGTCATCAGCTGTTTTCCACTGAGCTGTATCTCTCAGGGCTGAAGGGCACAAAGAGAGGTCGATGGCCGAGGACGACCCCGTAGCACTCGAGAGATGAGTGGGGCTGGCCGGGATGCACAGCTCCTGCGACATTGTGAGTGACACACGGCCAGCCACTTGTTTGGCTCTGGCATTAGAGGACTGAGCAAACAGGAACTGAACACCAGTCATACCGGTTTTTACAACAACAAAGTTCCTTGAAAATGGATAATTAACTGCCGGCCGCGGTGGTCTCGCGGTTCTAGGCGCTCAGTCCGGAACCGCGTGACTGCTACGGTCGCAGGTTCGAATCCTGGCTCGGGCATGGATGTGTGTGATGTCCTTAGGTTAGTTAGGTTTAAGTAGTTCTAAGTTCTAGGGGACTGATGATCTTAGAAGTTAAATCCCATAGTGCTCAGAGCCATTTTTGATAATTAACTGTTCAAATGAATGATATCACTCTCATACATCTTTGAAATTATCTTGAAATGCAATACCATCACAGCCAATCAAGTTAACACAAGTGTATTTTTCTCTTAAAAACAAATTGCATTTATCCTCGAATCCAATCAACGCCAAAGAATTTTAACAACGGACAGAATACAAGATGGCGAGCAGGGTTCACACCTTAAACAGGTTAATTACAGGTTTCAAATGGTTCAAATGGCTCTGAGCACTATGGGACTCAACTGCTGAGGTCATTAGTCCCCTAGAACTTAGAACTAGTTAAACCTAACTAACCTAAGGACATCACAAACATCCATGCCCGAGGCAGGATTCGAACCTGCGACCGTAGCGGTCCTGCGGTTCCAGATTGCAGCGCCTTTAACCGCACGGCCACTTCGGCCGGCTAATTACAGGTTTAAAGGAGATATTGGAGAGATTAATAGGAAAGGTGTCACAAATTTGGTGAATGCACACGTGCTCAGACAAGAATTACTATGCTAAATTCAGACTACTCAACAAGTTTAACAGTAAAGTTAAATAAATACTTGAAATAGATTTAAAACCCCACCAATTTTAACGGTCACAATTGAGCTCGAGCTGGAAATAGAGAGCACACCCCAAATTTGTTTAAAACTAGGCTCTGAAGGTAGCAATTAAATAGTGAACACACCAGCGTCATAACAATGATTAAAAAAGTACCTTGAATTAAATAAGAATAAAGCCCCTTAACAAACTGGCGAGATCTAAACACAGCCAGTAAACAAGACATTGGATAATTCCACCTGTTTCGTTGTAGTAACAAAATTTGAGAGACACAACATAGCTTCCGTCAACACACACAAAAATGGAGCAGAATTCATTCATCTAGCTTTTACAAGTTACCCTGACTAAGTAGTCCACTTAGGCGAAGCACAGGCGAGGAGTGCATTATAAAATATTTTTATGAGCCATGGAATTTAACTGGAAACGTTTCTTAAGGTTCTTAATCATTACAGGTATGAAATGAAAAGATCGTATGCCATTGCTGGCCGGGAGGCCACAACCGGGGAAGTTCGGCAGCCGAGTGCGAGTCTTATTTCAGTCGGCGCCACAATGGGTGACACGTGCCGGTGATGAGGATGAAATTATGATGAGGACAACACAACACCCAGTCCACGGGCGGAGAATGTCTCCAACCCAGCCCGAAATCGTACGCGAGCACACTGCGTGGGAGGCAAGCACGTAAGCACTCAGCTGAGCAGACGGACAATACAGGTATTATAAACACACATTAAGGGACGCAGAGCTCCGTCGCACACAAATATAACAATTTAAAACGCGCTTGTCCGACCCTGGAAAACCAAATCAGTAAGAGACAATAACACGAGGAGCAGAATAGCCACTGAAGAGATTGAAAGAACTGGTCGGACATCATACTTATTTGCCCTAAGGCACAACGTGTCACACAACCAAGTTAATTAAAGGCAAAGTTCCAAAATGTGCTCACTCGTAAGGAGTGTCCGACTAGCTGCTACAGAACACAGTTTGGCGTCGACATGAGAGCCACTTTGCAAGAACACCGAAACGGTGTTATACATGTCGCAGTTTGCGAAGCTGGAAGCAATCTGATCCGTCTACGTTACCACACCAGCGAGCTCTGCATGCACCGGGAGGGACTTCGGAGACTATCCACGGACCTAGAATAAGAGATCACGAGTGTGAGCAAGTCCCGGCTCTGCTCTCCGGCGAACCTCGCTGTCTGACGACCGAACGTCAAGAAAGCCAGCCCCTTGCCGGCGAGGCGTAATAGGACTCAAGCCAAGCTCTTTGACTACGACTAAGGATGAATAAACTTATGAGCGAGATGCGACATATCTATTCGCGGCACTGCTCGTTGAGGTTCTCCAAAATTTGAATCCCTAATTCAGGTTGGATTCGAGTCCCGTAATTCATTATGGCCACTGAAGTCGCCCAGTAGGAGAAATGGACTGGGGAGTTGTTCTATAAGACCTGTGAAAGCCTTGGTGTCTACGGAGTTCTGTGGAGGTAAGTACAGAGAGGAGCACTTCAACAGCTATTCGTTGTGGATGAGTAACAAAGTGGAAGGTAGAGTGGTGGTGTGTGTTATTGAGAAACACAGAAAGCCCTTCCTACGTACTTCCTCGTCGAGCCGTCTTTGAGCTTGGGGGTATAGCCCCGTAACACAGGGAGTTTGTAGCTTTAAAATGTATTTCTTGTAAAAGGATGGATAGGAGATAGTGCCTATGAGAGGACTTTCAGTTCCACCACATGATTCCTAAACTTACTCACATCTCACTGCGGTATGGGAGCCGCTTAATATGGTGGTCTCTCCACTTGGATGACGAGCCAGCAATGTGTGGAGGTTCCGTTTTGGGGAGAGATGGTTGCGCCGGGCGGACTTCACACTCCGTTACCTCTCAAGCAAACTCATTAGAAGCATTATGTTGACTGACATATGCATGATCTGACATGTCCGCTACTCGTTTTCTTTTCTTTTTTCTTTTTTTTTGGGGGGGTGGAGGGGGAGGGGATTAGAAGGCTTGGTATAAAGTAATGCACCAATTGTAGAAGCAAGGGTAGACTGTTTAGTAGACTGTTAACAGGACAGCCTCTGGAGGTGCTCGAAGCTCCGCAATGTTGGCAACGATGTCCTTTTCTGACGTTCTCGGTGATCTAGGGGCTCTGAAACAACTCCAACTTTGCAAGTGCATTGAGAAATACAAGTATTAATAGTAACTTGTGCCGAAATAAGCTTTTTAAGGACTGAAACAAAAGGCGGATTGAATGTGGGAGCCTGCATGCCCTTGTAGATACTTTTGGCGTCACTGTACGGAGTGAGCGTTAATATTTTAAACTTCTGTATCTTTTTTCAAGATACGCACTGCAGTCTCTACTCCGGACTGGATACTCCCCAGAGAAATTTACGCGCTTCGTAGGAGATGGACAATGACACGACTGCGCGCGGCCTTACCACATTTGCCGCAATTGGATTCTCCCTTACATACCAGCGTGCTGTTTCCGAAACGCTGCCATTTAAACAGGGCAGTGAGTTGGCAGCGCGCTTAGGCGAAGAAAACCTGCTTTGATATGCACTGGAAGTTTCGCGTATTGAAGGTAAGGATAGCGCAGTCGGAATTTAAGATCGCCATACAACCTTTTCATGACGTTTCGCATTTCGACAATACCTTCTGGAGGCCATTAATCTTTCAATTATTCTTGGGAACAATCTATAAAATTTGTATGTGCCATAATACCTTTGCAGTAGTTCAATGTGTTGCTTAGCTCGCGTTCGAAGGCATATTCCCGAAGACATTTAGCTTTCCACTGCTTCCTAACTCGCTGGGAACTACAAGTTTCAATGAACAGCGTCACACTGTGCTTTCGCCTGACAGAATGTACATCTCCCGCAATATCCTGCAAACATTTTCGATGTAGAAAGGTAAAACTTTCTGTTAGCTCGGCTCATACCGTTTAACTATAAAAACACATTTTCACTAGGAGCGTGCGTTCTGTTGCTGTATACACTAGAACTCTACAATACTCCGGAGTCGGGAGGATTGGCCACGTGGGCCCCCTTTCTAGTATGGGTGTTGATGCCAAGCAACGACCCTCCCTTTCCGATGGGAGGTGGACGTGAAACTGCCGAGGTTTCCGTCTCGGTCCCACGTGAATCTATGGAAAAGAGTCCATCCGGGCAGAGCCCAACGTGCCAAGGCAATCCATACACAACTGAGGGGTGGTAGTTTCCACAGTTTTAGCCCACTGACGACTGTTACAATTCAGTAGCCATGAGAGTCTTCGGAGCACAGCACACATTGAGACTGACGGACTTTTATAGAGATTTTTACCATCTTCGACAACCGGATGTTCAATCCAAGAGCCCAGTTCCCTGTGGTACACAAAGTTCCACCACCGTACAGTGATCACTAAACCGTGTCCAGATCTTACGGTGACAGAGGAATGACTGCGCTTACCAGCCCCCAGTTCAGGAAAACCAGGCTCGCCATACCCCTACCCAACAAGTAGTTACTGAGCGCCTTAAAGCTACTACACCTCAAGTCGTTCATTCCATAATTCGTGAACGTAAACTCATTGTCATTACTCACTAAGTCGTACGTACGCCTTCAGGTACATGAAGTGTATTGAAATCCCTAGAGCTGAATTCGTACTTTTTCGGATGGCTGACTACGAAATAGAAACCAAACCTACAAGTACAGCTTCAGACTTGAGCCTCCATCGGGAAATTAGTTGTTAATCTAGCACCCCAAACATCAAGTAGGGCCAATGAGTGCCACAAACGTCGCAGTTGCGCTCATATGTTCGACTTCTTCAGCCGTCCGACCGCGACTGAACCCAGGCTCGTCGCAAGTACGCTAATAAATAATCACTGCGTATAATTATTAACTAACTTGGGTGCCCCACAGGAAAACTGAAGGCCCGTGGAGATGTGAGACTTCCGTCAAAGACAAAATATTATTTGTTACATTTGTCTTCAATTCTCAAATTATCTAACGACTGACTGGGCACATCTCACAAGGGGAGGCCGCCAATTGTGAAATTCAGATTCGATTCATACTGTGCATAATAAAACCTCATGGTCAGAGGTGTAATGTGGCAAAGCACCAAGATGCACTTCTCAGCCGTTGTCGAGAAAATCGACAGTTAAAAGAAACCGTTGCGGTGAAATACTCTCTACGATTATTAATTTTCTGCAGCGTCGTGGCGCAGCGGTAAGCGCTCGGGTTCGTAATCCGAAGGTTACGGGATCGAATCTCGCGCCATGCAGCTTTTTTTTATTTTGTTTTTTGTAATTCAAATGTATACACACACTATATATATATATATATATATATATATATATATATATATATATATATATATATATATCCATCGTCCACCACCAATTTTCTCCGATTTTTGCCGATATGATACGATACTCGTGGTATGCATCAAACCTGACGAACGATAGAAGAATTTTTTCAGAAAGTCAATCAGCTGTGTTTCCAAACAGATAATTTTAAAAAAAAACAATTGTTCTTGTAAAAACGCATCTTTACCAGATGTGCTCGATGTCGAGCTGTTTTCTGCTTTCCCTGTTTCTATGATAACTATCACTCTGGTTCGTGTGATACTCCAGCTACTTCTGGTCACTAATTCTTAATTATGTGTGATTGTATACCGAACTTTTGAATAAATTGTATCCACTTGAATACTATTTGTGATATTGTGTTTTATTACAAGCATTATTTTTCCACAACAAACGACTTTCAACAACTTATTATATGCATAATTGTTGCAACTGATTGCCGGGAATTATATATATATTTGAATTACAAAAAACAAATAATAAAAAAAAGTTGTATTGCGCGAGATTCGAACCGATGATCTTCGGATCACGAACCCGAGCGCTTACCGCTGCGCCACGATGCTGCAGAAAATTATTAATCGTAGAGAGTATTTCACCGCAACGGTTTCTTTTAACTGTCGAATTTCTCAACAACGGCTGAGAAGTGCATCTTGGTGCTTTGCCACATTACACCTCTGGCCATGAGCTTCTATTATGCGCAGTATGAATCGAATCTGAATTTCACAATTGGCGGCCTCCCCTTGTCAGTCTAAAAACACAGTGCTGGTGGTGATCAAATTTGGAACATAGAAACACCTTTTATACATTTTCAGAGACGATAAGAATTGCTTAGAGGTGTCAAATGATCCAAGATATTAAGAAACCGCTATTCCTACGTACGATCGTTAGAACTTAAATAGTGGCAGCTATTTATTCACAACCGACACTAAAGAGTTACAAGTTTGCACCTGTTACTGTCCTTCAAAGTAATCACCAGCGTTGTGTACAACCCGCTGCCAGCGATGTGGAAGGCTAGTATACCGTTAGCAGAGCCTGTTCTGTTGATGGCGTCAATGGAGCGGTCTAAAGTTATGCTGATTCTCGTGTACGACAGTGATGCTGTTATCCTAACGCATTGCGTTCCTCCATGTTAGACCGTCGATGCACGGTATTACTGTTAGTTTTGGGAGCATCACCTCCGGCCAGCTTTGCGAAAGAAGTGGCGACACTTTCTGCGCAACCCACCCATCATTCTGCACGACCATGAGCGGGCGCATTCAGCGCAAACTGTGGCTGCTCTTTTCGGTCGATGGGACTGGGAAGTAGTGTACCATCCACCATACTGCCCGGACTTAAGTCCTTGTGACTCTGATTTGATTCCGAAGATGGAATAACCACTTCGTGGCATTCGCTTCAGAACTGTTCCAGAGATTCGACAGGAAGTAGACCGCTCCATTCGCACCATCAACAGAAGAGGCTCTGCTAACGGTATACTACGCTTTCTACATCGCTGGCAACGGGTTCTACACAACGCTGGTGACTTCCTTAAAGGAAAGTAACAGGTGCACACATGTAACTCTATTGTATCGGTTGTGAATAAATAGTTGCCACTATTTAAGGTCCAACCCTAGTATGAAGCTTCGGCAACAATTTTTGGGGTAAATGTCTATAGAAGAAAAAGAATTCCCTCTGTGATATCTGTCTTCCGAAACAGTATCATATTTCAGTTCCATGACTTTCGATCAATGTGTATGATTTTCAGTGTGAAATTCAACAGCATAGGGCGATGTAATATTTTTAACTGTGCTTCCAAAAGAGACATACAGGTAAATCTAGTTTTAGAGCCGCTGGTCAACAGTTCTGAACTGTGTATGCAACGATAAAAATTCTATTCTATGCATAATTCTTGTCGCAGTGACTCTACATCTGACACACTGCATCCAGTTCGGATCCGAAATCTTTTTCCAGCTCTGCACTAGGAATTGCGCTATCTATAGCCCGAATCACGGCTTCATCTCACCGAGTCCTGTCTTTCTAAACACAATCGCTGACTTAACGGAGCACCGTCCTCAAAAAATCTGGTATCCAGGTGATAATTCCGCTCTACTGACGTCAACTATCGGGTGCATAACACGATACGCTAACCAAAACTCGTACCGTTTGCGAAACTGGTCGACGGTGAAACCTTCGGAAAATACATGAGGTGCTCTCTCCCTGATAGTTTCTGAGACTGACTGTTCATCACAAAAATAAATAACCAACCCATATTGGCCATTCAGTGCCCTCATCCAGCAGTATGTGCATTCATGCAGTTATAAAACACTCTCTTTTTACTTCCTTGAATCAAGGAATTTCTGGCGGAGCTCTGATGCAGGGAGCAGTAGGTTTGGGAGCAGCTGAGACAACAATACTCACATTTATAAATCAAACCCCAATATGTACTATATCAAACTCCCTGGAAAATTGCGCTATAAATTGAATTTCTACGTGATACTTCGGTGCACACAAGAAATATTGCAGAACTTCGCCAATCAGCATGAGAATACACATCCACCCATGTCGCACTGGAAGCTGTGGTTGTTGGGAGTTTTCTGTTAGTTCCTCTCGCTTCGCCTCCCGAATAGCGGTGCAATAACGCTCTGTACCGGCGAACGAGTTGCGCCGTTACTCTTGTTGCACCCGCCGTCTGTCATTCTGTTTATCTCTAAAGGCCGGTGGGGTAAAATATATTCATGGCAGCTATTGTAATAAAAAAGCTAAATCGAGACCTGTGTTCGAACAATAGCAGGAGTTCGACGTTTTCAATTCGAATGAAAGATTCTGTTAGAGCAACACAGATAGTTCAGACGAAAAAGCATCTAGAGCTATTGCTACGATTACATAGGCTATATGATGAATATGAACAAGTCACAGTAGTTGGTATTATGCACAGCGTGTTAACCACGCAATCAAACCACAAAGGCTAGCGCAATATAGGCTATCGTTCCCGTTCTTACAATACCATTTGTTCCCTTAAAAGTAGTTGTTCCCTTAAAAGCAGTTAGCTTAAAAGTAGTGATTAAAGTGAGAAATTATCTCTACATTATTCCACAAAATGTTTGTACATAATTAAATCGTTTGCTATAAAGGAATCATTCTTTTCAATTAGGACAGAGGTTTTGTATATAAAGTAAGAAAATCACCTTAAATGTATTGCAAATACATGCCTGAAAGCATTAGTAGCTACAACACAAAGCGTTAACACCTGTCTTAGATGAAGATCAAACAACGATACCTGACTAGGAGACTGGTATTTCCAGTCCACAAAAGTTTTGATGTTAGGAGTACCAATTTATGATGTTACTTTTGTGAATCTGCATGTAAACAGCGAATGAAACCGAGGGTACATGTAGTCTAAAAACATGATAGAGGCTTTTTATTGATCAGGTGCAACTAAAAGGACACTCCTTGCAGTCAGTAAAATATCCGTGTAGTTCGAAGGTGCACAACACAGTTTAACGTATGTAAGGGATTCCAACAGAACACGAAGAATGGGTGTATAAGAAACGTCTGCGTAAGCCACCCTACAATTATGTCCATACGAAGGTCTGAGAGAAGAAGATGAACCACAATATCACGTCCGTCCAGATAGCTGAGAAGTCAGTGTGACGGATTGCCGTCCTACGGGCCTGGGTTTGATTCCCGGCTGGGTCGGAGAGTTCCTCCGCTCAGGGACTGGGTTCAAAAATGGTTCAAATGGCTCTGTCCACTATGGGACTTAACTTCTGAGGTCATCAGTCTCCTAGAACTTAGAACTACTTAAACCTAACTAACCTAAGCACATCACACACATCCATGCCCGAGGCAGGATTCGAACCTGCGACAGTAGCGGTCGTGCGGTTCCAGACTGTAGCACCTAGAACCGCTCGGCCACTCCTGCCGGCCAGGGATTGGCGGTTGTGTTGTCCTCATTGTCATTGCATCCCCATACGGCTCGCAGGTCGCCCAATGTGGCGTCGAATGTAATAAGACCTGCACCAATGCTGTCGGACCCGAACCGCAAGGGGCCTCCCTGCCAATGACACCAAACGCTCAATTCCATTACCACTAATTCACAGGAGACGCAGTTCGATATGCAGGTCTCGTTTTTATCACTAATTTTCAATGTCGCGGAAGTGAAAATATTACACGTAAAACGTTCTGTCGGACAGCTATGTCTCGCATATCTTTACATCAAAGTAATTCTTTCATCAGATGGAAATTTCTAGTCACAAAATAAACATAATTATCCCTACGACGTTACCATTTATCACTTTCTCACACTCATGTAAAATAAAGGAAGAACCGAAATTTAAGCACCAATATTTTCCTAACCCAGCTTCACAACAGACAAATCTTTTCGCATTATTATACTGATCCATTACCTAAAAAAACGCAGATTAATTACTCTGTCAGATTACGTATTCCAAGATCTACACTCCTTGCGTTATGTATATGTTGTGGATTTTCGTATTCATTTACTCCAAAATTTCTTAAACCTGAAAGCTTGTGGGGTGGTCAGTATTTGGTCCAATATATATATATATATATATATATATATATATATATATATATATATATATATATATAGTGTGTGTATGTGTAGTGTGTCCGTGACTGACGTAGTACAATTGTTCGATCTGTGATACGTTTTGTAATTTTCGTGTGAACCGGGTACGAAGAATGAAATACGTGGCGCGTTGCTTATCTGTCGGAACTGCTCCTCGGTACACTAAGCTTAAAAAGGCTGTGATGTCCAGACCGTTACGGTGTGTAAACGCTGTCACTGAACTGCTATTATTGTAGACAGCGCTGACTACTTAGTGCGTATCGCGGACTGTAATATTAGTCAGAATTATGGTAACGATTTCCATCTCGTAGAATGATATCAGTGACTTTAATCTCAAGTGTACGGTGTGCCGATCGCCACGCAACTAATGTGAATACGCTGACTGTTGTGCACGTTGCGGATTGTTTGATGTATACCGAGGACTGTGAAGTTACACGGGAAGGAAGCGAGTGTTACTTTCACCGTTGCAAGTAGATGCGCTAATTACGATATTTCTACAAACACCGCGCTCTCCTGGTATATTCGCAGTGGGTGGCTAGTATCAGGGGATCACCAAGACACCGGTAATTACTGGAGTACATGATCAAGGATTACGGGCCAACAACAAGGACGTCGCCGACCAGCCGACACCAACAGCTAAGTGAAGACTGACTTATAGTACAAGAGCTGAACCCACACGAACTATTGTTGAAAACTTTCAACTAATTAATTGTGTGTAATGTATGTTACGCTTCCATGGACACTAACTTTCGAAAAGTTGAAGCTGCGCTTAAAACTGAACTACACTTTTAGAGTAGCTTTCAAAATTAATTATTAGAATCACTTTTATTCAGTATAACAGCTGATATTACAGACGTCATTTCATTGAAAGCACAGTTTTACTTTCTTGTGACACAGTCGTCATTATTGCAAATAATTACCACTGTAATCTGTGAGACTAAAATTATTAATTCCTTATTTCTAATTTGCTTTTAATTGCTTCAGCATGTATACATGTATTGTTTGCTGATGTAATTTCTTAATTTTGAAGTTCTTTCGTTTCGCGTGAATTATCATGTGCAGTTATGTGTTTTGAGCACTTGTGCGTTGTCCTCTAGCAAACAGCAGCTCACTACGAATTTCTCAGTGCCTTAAGTGAATAAGTATCTCAGCAGATGAATACTCATAATGTTACACCTTTAAGCCTTGCTTGCCTGTGGAGACTTAATATACGGTCAGTCTTGAGAAAAATCAAATATTCTTCTTTTCAGTTACCTTAAAACATAACGTAAGGGAAAAATCAAGAGAGACGTATTTGGCTTCTTTCACTTTTAGCAGTTAAACCCGGTCATTTCCAGCCAGATTAACATTTGAAGATGAGAAGGGGGAGGGCTGAGAGAGTCCTGTTTCTACATACGTGTGAAAAAAGATACTACAAATATTATCGTTTTCAAGTACTCTAAAACTTAACGCAGATTTCGTGATATGCCAGATTCAGTTCTGGAAAGAGGTCATAATTGTTTGTATTAAATTTGGCACCATGAGTCAGGAGATACCTTAAATTATATTATTTGTACATTTATGAAATGTAAACAAGCTGCCTCTTCGTAAAAGAACACCGTGGACAAAGTTTTAAACCAACAGGTTCATGTTTGTTCGATTGCCATATCAGTTGGTCGTGCGAAGTCCTACTGCAGTGTATAAAAGGATCACCGCAAAAAGCGTTGGTCATACTGGTTTAAGCCAGAGTGGCTGAGCGGATCTAGGCGCTACACTCTGGAACCACGTGACCGCTAGGGTCGAAGGTTCGAATCCTGCCTCGGGCATGCATGTGTGTGATGTCCTTAGGTTAGTTAGGTTTAATTAGTTCTAAGATCTAGGGACAGATGACCTCAGAAGTTAAGTCCCATAGCGCTCAAAGCCATTTTTTACTGGTTTAAGTGTATTGCAGAAAAGTACAATGAAGACACATATTTTAACGCTATCTATTGTTCCGACAGCTGAGAACTGCTTGCCTACCGAAAAACTGCACATTGAAGCTCTGAATGCATGATTTCCGTAAGATTTGCCTCCGTCTGTCACCTTCTAAACGAGAGGAACTCGTAATCCACGTGTAAATGAGTTCCCGAAGGGCGGCAGTGAGTCATCAGTTACTATAATTAAACTATGTATATGGCCTTTTGTACTGATTATGCTATATGGACTGACACTGTAGTGTGACCAGACCGGCCTGTTGTAGCAAGTTTCGGACCATCTACAAACAGGCGGCACAATGGTCATCTCTTCATTGTCAGAGGTAACTATTACATTCACAGGCATCAGTAAAATCTTTCCAGGAGCTAGCCCTAAGGGCTACGACCGGATGCCGTGTCACCCTCCAACAAAGCTATCACTTGATGCTGTAGGAAGGGTCCTGTGGCAACCAAAACAGTTATTTAGCAATTTTCGAGGCTAGCAGTCCTACTTATATGTCACGTTGCCTCCTAAACGACTTCGTGAGGTTGACGGCAACCTACTCAGAGAAAAAGTTTGTGGTGCTAACATGAATCTAAACCAGTTCTTCCGCAAATACGTTGATCGTTGCTTAAAAGAGGCAGTGTATTTTGGATCTCCAGTAGTCGGTTTGCTAGTGAATTTGAAAATACGAATGTTGATAAGCTTCTGTTAAGAGAATAGTGGCCGCATACGGATACAAAGAAAACACCAACCACAGTACCACAAGATGATGTGTCTGCTAGCTCCGAAGATAATGAAGAGAGTAGAAGAATGTATGATGATATAGAATAAATTATTCAGATAGTTAAGGAAGTGGAAATTTGTGATGGAACACAAAAGTAAGAAACAGAAAAGAAGGAGAACTGCAGGTGATTAAAGGCTGGTGTGAAGGAATGAAAAGAAAGTCGTATGGCACGTCTTTACACAGATCATAATTTAACTATCGCTAACAGATGGTTTAAAAATCGACGCACATGTGTCATAGTTGTCTTTTCAAGACGTCTATCTGGGCAAGCACCCACGCCAGCAAAAGTTTGGCGACAAAAAGAGTTCACGCGTTATCTGACAAAGCCATTAGCGCCATTCTGTATATAAACGGGTATGTCAAGGCCTTACTAACCATGTCTTCTGACAACTTGCTGAACACAGCGTATACTTCAGAGTTCCCCGAAGTTGCACTTAGTGAATTTCTTGTAAGCACACTACAAAATGGTTTCTGCTTTGTACAAATGGAGCCGATTTGTAATAATAGGAAACCTGGACAGTGCTCTTTTGAAAGAGGATATTATTTTACATTTTAGATGTGAAAAAATCGGTTTCGTTTTTCGATTATCACAAGACTATAGTTCTCATAATTCCGAAAATTTACCTATATTGAGAGAAATTACAATAGATGCTTCTATGTTTCGAAGAAATTTTTGTAATTCAGAAAGGAAAACTTGGAATGAATTATGTGTATTAGCCATAAGTGATATGCAGACTTTTGATTTCTTTAAAAGAGTTTTCAAAATAAATGTCCAGTATTGTTATGTTAAGATCAATAAGTCATACTTGAAAAATGCAAAATGGAGAAAAAAATCTTTTTGAAAGATGTTTAAATGAAATGCTTTCTGTACGACCTGGGGATCTAATTTATAAAATGTTTTGTGTCGACAAAATATCACTAGTAGTTAATCCCTCGCAAGTCATGGAAGGTATATTTGCACCACCCATTGTAAATAAATATTATTATTGATGCTCATTTTGGGCAAACACCCCTCTATTTCGTAATTGTCGGTGTGGAGGTTGTCTAGATGCAGTTTCCGATTCTGATGGAGATGATGAACTAATGTTGAATAATTTGTTTGCAGAATTCTGAAAATGGAACTCATAAAGGAATTAATAACCTTGATATGGACGATGTTGGAAGTCGAAATCAAGAAACTATCCCTCAAGTTCCTCATGTACCTGGTAATGATTATCCTATCATCAGTGGGAGAAGAAGATGGAGCTTTGTTCACGTGCTTGAATATAATCATGAATTGTATGACAAAATACTGACTTAAAGTGGTTCAAATGGCTCTGAGCACTTTGGGACTTAACTTCTGAGGTCATCAGTCCCCTGGAACTTAGAACTACTTAAACCTAACTAACCTAAGGACATTACACATATCCATGCCTGAGGCAGAATTCGAACCTACGACCGTAGCGGTCGCGCTGTTCCAGACTGTAGCGCCTAGAACCGCTCGGCAATAATACTGACTTACATCCTACTCATGTTCCCATGGTTTACAGGATTTATTAAATTATTTGAGGTCCCTTCCAGGTGGTACTATAGTGATGTCATTGTCACAGAAAAGCCGGGAGATGCTAACATCTTGCATAGAAAACGTACTGAGTTCTCAAACTGGAGAAATTCTATTCTGGAGAGAAGACGAAGACCACTTCCACCTCGTACATCACTGTGTCTATTCCTCGAGGAGATGCAGATATTGGTTCCAAAATGATGCATTTATTTCTTCCAGAGTTAAGAAGCTCCACAGATGGAAAAGAGCAATTGCAGCATTGTCAGACATCGATTGACTTAATTTAATGTTATACTTCTATGTGCCAAAGTGGTATGGCCACCGTCAAATTTGGGCTAGAGTAGCCATTAAAAGACTGCCTTATCTAGCTGAAATTGTACGATGGGAAACTTGCCTCTCAGGATACCAAACAATACTGAAGGGGAAAGGAGTAGATCTAATGGTGACATGGAACAGTAGCACACAAATAACGCCCCATGTAAACAGTCTCATTCGAAACGCAAACAGATCCTTACAGGAAAAGGGTGCAACCCGTCAACAATCGCGCTCCAGGATCTTTCCCTACTAATTCAGAACAATTGTATACCACCTGAGTGCATCAGAAACGTGCTTCCAATTGATCATGGTTACTTTATGAAACTTATTGATCTTAAATGTAAGAGGTTTTTTGATATGGGCTTAGAGTTGTACAAAAAAACTGATAACGATTTGGACCTTAACGGAACTGAATCAGATTTATGTTCTCGTTCACAGGATAGTATATTTTATGCTTGTTCTAAAAATGTATGGGAGTATTATTACACTTTGGGTGATTCTTTAAGCTGGTTAAAAAAACTTTTATTGTTTCAATGGGAGGGTGACAATGATAAAGCTACAGAATTTTTTTAAGTTTAGTTTCATTGTTCAATGAGAATGGATTGTTTTCTAGGAAGGATGATGGATATGTACAGTCAAAAAAGTTAAATCTTTGTGTATTGTGGGTCTTCCAAATAGTGGAAAGAATTGGTTCTTTGATTGTTTAGTATCATTAGCTCTTAATGTTGGTCATATAGTTAGGTATAACAACAAGACAAACCAATTCGCAATGCAAGATGCTGTTAATAGAGTATTAATTGTTGGCAATGAAATGAGTATTTAAGAAGAAGCCTTAGAAGATTTCAACAAAGTGTGCAAAGGAATCTCATGTAATATTAGAGTTAAGTATAAAGGAGGCGCAATCTTAAGAAGGACACCACTTTTGTTAACTTCAAACACTCAACCTGTAGTTTGCAGCCATCCTGACTTTTAAGACATTCGTGAACAAACTGTAAGACAGCGTGGATTTGAAGAATTGAAAAATGCAACAGAGAATCCTTATCCCTTACCTCCTTTCAGCTTATTACAAATGGATAATTTGTAATATTAAATAAAAAGCAAATGTAATTTTAAAATACATCTATTTTCAATAAATTGCTTACAAAAGTTAAATAAAATATTACAATATACGAGCACAAATATCACACTTGCTTTATTTCATTTTGTGCCTTATACCCTGATGATTCCTCAATTCTTTTTACATTTGGCATATCAACTATATCAGACATTTGAACATATGGTACATTTGCTTGAAGATAGTGAGTTTCTAAACCATCTGAATATACAGAACATTCAGCTATACCTTCAAAAAACATTTGAGTATCTGTATATTTTGCAACATCACTATTTAAACTACTAGTATTTAAAGCATATGTAGGATTTATGCCTACATGTGCTCTTGACTGAACATTTGTATCATATGGTGTAATATTGTACCCAGCAGAAGCAATATTTATTTATTTATTTATGCATTTATTTTACCTGGCAAGATTAGGGCCTTCAGGCCCTCTCTTACACCTAACCAGGCGTACTCAGATTCAACAAATTTCAGTTTCTATAGAACATTAGGGACATATAACATGTTATACAGTATTAATGTTAAAGAAAAAAATTGAGATTATAAAAGTAGTACAATGATAATTATAACAATCAAAAAAATAATTATTACAATCAAGAATAATAATAATATTAATAGTAATGACTATGTTTATGAGAGTAAACATATTTTTCTTTTGTGAATGTCAGTCCTATTGCTAGTTGGGAATTTTCTCGTTATATTCTTGCAGCTTGTGAGTTATTCTCATCAATCTGAGACATAAGACGATAGAATGGGGTGAAAGAGATATAGAAGAGATCGATAGGTTAGAGGAAGAGAAATAGAATGGTAAAATTCAAAGCTATGATGGAGAGGAGAAAGAAAGAGATGAGAGGGGCACAACAATGGTGGCTGTACCATCCCTAATATGTAAGTCTTGAGTTCCCTCTTGAATGTTGAGTGGTTCAGGATAATACTCAGATCACAGGGGAGCGCGTTCCATAGTCGTATGGCTGAGATGGAGAATGACATGGAGAAAGATTTTGTGTTATGTAAAGGTACAGCCAAGATGCTAGACGTATCCGATCTGATATTGCGGTTGTGGAATGATGATAGGTGTTTAATGTGAGAAGATAAGTATTGGGGGCACCAGTGCCTAAGAATTCGATGAAGTAAGCACATCGTGTGGAGATCGCGTGCCTTATGAGGGCGTATCCAACCTATCTGGGAGTATGAAGGACTGATATGATCATACAACCGTATATTGCGTACGTATCTAACGCAAGCATTTATCACTAGTTCGAGGCATTTCGAATTTTCACTATTTGTGCTGTGTTGAACTACATCACAGTAGTAAAGATTAGGCAAGACTAGTGTTTGGACTCATTTTTGTTTAACATGGGTTGGAAATATTTTTCTAAATTTTTGAATTGCATGTAGGGAGGAGAGCAATTTCCAGCAGGCTGTGACTGTTTGTTCTTCCCAGTTTAGGTGTTCATCCATGATTATTCCAGGGTCTTTTACTGTTTTTTGGTATGGTAGTTGGGTACCATTGAGGAGTATTTGAGGGACTGTTTCGTGAAAGTACCGGCTGATTAACTTTGGATGAGATATAAGTATGACCTGGGATTTCTTGGGGTTTAGTTTCAGACCTAGGTTCTGTGCCCATCGAGAAATAGAGCAAAGATCTGCGTTCATACTCGCTACTGCGTCAGCAATGTTCTTGGGGCTTGAACTTATGTACAGTTGGATGTCGCCAGCATATAGATGGTAGTTGCAGGAGTGAATCACTGAAGAAATATCATTAATGTACAATGAGAAGAGTAATGGACCTAGGACGGAGCCTTGGGGAACTCCTGAGCGCACGTTTTTCCATGATGACTTTTCCGACCGACAAATGACTTGTTGACTTCTATTTTTGAGGTAGCTGTCGAACCAGTGTATTGCGCTGTTTGAGAAATTCAGCTGCTTCATTTTAATTAGTAATATATCAAAGTCAACTGTATCAAAAGCCTTGCTAAAGTCAAGCAGTGTTAGGATGGTAGCTTCATGTCTGTCCATAGCATGTTTAATGTCATCAGTTACTTTGATTAATGCAGTTGCTGTACTATGGTGCTTTCGAAAGCCTGACTGATATTTGTCATGGATGTTATGAGTTTTGAGGTAATCCGTCAGCTGTTCACGGACGATGTATTCTAGGGCTTTAGATATTACAGGTACACCGTGAGCATTAGATGTAACGGGAAAAATATCAATATTAGATACTTTTGAAATATTAAGGAAAATTATAGTAGCTTTATATTCGTAGTTAACAATAACACTTCCGATACGAGCATCTGCGTCTACTTCAGAAACACATGACTGTACACGTTTCCACCCCCAAATATGTAGGCCTTTTTCTTTTGTGCTTGACACACATGCATAATAGTATTTCAAATTAATTGGTTGTCCAAATTGATGTGCAGGCACTGTAGTTAAAAAAAAAAGCCTCATCGTGTTTACATCCGTACCATGATTTCCAAATTGGAGAAAAATCACGTTTATGGTCTATAGTCGTTGCTTCCATATGAAACGTATGGAGACGCCAGGAGGATTGGCCTAAATTCCTTAACGGCAGGATGGGTTTCTAAATCGTGTTTCAAAAAGCAAAATGTATCCAGGGGAAGATGTAAACAATGATCACAGTGCGTTGCTTGAACTGCTGATTATAACATAAAGAACTGCGGATAGTAATGGAGATAGGATTTCAATAAATAGAAAAACCAAATTGTTGTTGACCGTTTAAATGGGAGCTACAGGCAACGAATCCCTTCAACTTTGGAAATCGCTGCAACTGAAGACGCGTGTCAACCGCCCCAAGAAAAAATACGTTCACTATACCCCTTATCTCACGTAGGTTTTGTGAGATATACCGACGTTGCAGTGCTCACCTTAGGCCACCTAGCGTAAATGTGGACACAAAAACAGCTAGGTGCAAAGTCCGCGCAAGTCCCTCTTGTATTTTCATGTATAAGCTAACCACTGGGATTTCTTGTGCTTCCAACAAAACTTAGGTCCAAAAACTTAACATAGAATTTAAATTCGTTTTCCTTCTTGATTTTATGAAAACTCTTAGGGTGACGTCATATACTGTGCAGAATTTTATCGACCATTGTAAACTCAACTCATATTTTGCAGAAACGTTTGACCACGTCATCCTCCTTTCCATAATTTGATCATATATTTACGTAAAAGAAGGTATATTTCTGATAATTTTCTGACGCTTGAAAAAATTTTCGTAAGATACTAGTGTTCAGGATAAAACATTTCGCTGTACATAGGTCTTTCTGATTTACAGTTACTGTACATAAGTATTATGTAAATGATTATTATCTCGCGGCACATCAGTTTTCTTCCTTAACATGAGTGCATACTATCTGTATCCATCGTAAAATAACACAATTTCTCGACGTTATTACTGACCGTAAGCAGACAATGTCAGAGAAGCAGTTAAATTTGTTTCAGGTACTGTGTTCTCGTAATAAACATCTTGTTTTGGTTGTTATTCGCTTTAGTTCCAAAAGCCTACTGGTAATACCTACAGCGTATCAGAACCATCATTTAAAACAAAATCAACCAGCTTGGTTTAAAGCTAATCACGGTTCTGTCAAATATTGCACCAGACGTGAAGCAGCCCCACTGTGTTCGCCTTTTCTTGGGTAAGAGATTAGTCGGTAGCTATCTGGAAGCAGGTAGACACCGCTTTCATTGTTAGCAAGCAATTGAAAGCTTCTCAAAGTGAGTGCTTAGTGGGTCACTTGGAAGCTTGCAGCAAAGATAGCAAACATATCTTTGTTCCTTCCCCAAATCAGCCAACGAACCAATAGTATGTACCACAAGTACGATCCTCTTCTGTGAATACTCTATCTTCTGTAGGAAATATAGGATTAACCATTACTCGGCCACTTAGCTGTGAGCGGTGTGCTTAGGGTAGGTCAAGTCATCCTAAACAGAGAAGGCAGTTACCCCTGCGAGCTCAGAATGTTACACCCATCAACCAACAAGTGCTCTTTTCACCTGAAACCGAAACTTTGCCAGTGAGCCTCACTTCCCTGATGGGAGACCATATGTGTCTTATGTCAAGAGAAGATGAACACAAATGTTTCTCGGTCTCTTCAATGACAGCAGTTCAAAGGTACTTTGAATAATGGAATACCATAGGAACAGGACAGCAAGGCATGGGAAGGAAAGCCAGATACACTCAGTAAGTCTGGCGGCCTCATTCTGCATGCTGAAGAGGTTATTGAGGGAATATGGCTGAACTAACTGTAGACTGTGCAACACATTGGAACAAACGATGCCTGCCGTCTGCGTTTTTGAGCTCATACCTCAAACCTGCGACAAACAGAGAAAACTGAGAGTACCAGCCATGCTCACGATGCAGCATTGTCCGTAGAACACATCGTGGCCATCTGATTCTGAATCGAATGGAAGTCTTGAAGACATTACAAAGGTTCTTTGACTAGCTAGTCTGTAGCTTTCTAGACTTGCGACAAAGGGTTGAGAACTGTAAGGTCCTCCTAAATGGGTGAGGTGTGCGTTACACATCAGAGGCACCACTCAGGTAGCTATGTGTGGGGCGCACACAAGGGTTTTTTAGGTTACGTGACTCCATCTAGTCCAGATAACAACACCCATAGCAAACTCCGAAATATCTGTGTGAGTCCAAAGAACCCCCACCCACAAGTGGGAGTATGGAAATCCTAGTGGTTAACAGCCGATGCATTCGCAACATAATGTAAGAGTTTAAATGCTCCTAAACAGTAGCGAAGTTCACGTGACACTACATGAAGATAGCTGGTTAAATCCTGATGTTGACAGGTGTGAGATTTATGGAGAAAATTGAGGGGTGTACTAAAAGGACAGGTTAATGGGAAGTGGGCATAAAACGGGGCCTTTCTCTGGACCACTAGACTCACCTTCTTAAGTAGTCGAAAACCTGAGAGAAAACCTCAATTGGCTTGTACTTAAGTTTTCCTAACCCCGCAGTAATCGTCAGGGAAGACTTTCATCATCCAGCATTGAATTGGTATCCTTAGAGCTCCGATAGTGGCAGTCATGACAAGATATCCTGTGAAACGTTTCTAAATTCCTTCTCAGGAAATCACCTATAACACATAGTTACCAATCTTTAGGGAAATATGTTAGATCTAAGGACAGAAAATAGCTCTGGCCTCTTGAGGGCGTCCACATCGAAACAGGTACCAGTGTCCATGAAGCAACAATGAATACCAAACTAAAAAATTCACATATAACATGTAGAAAGATTTATATCTTCAGCAATCTGGAAAAAAATAATCAGTAGTCTCTTATGTCAATGGGGAACAGAAACTTTTATTTCCCTACAGGTAAATAGAGAGATATTATGGGTCATGATTGAACAAGTTTGAAAGAGCAGATGACCTTGCATTGCATAAATATGTTCTCAGCAGAATAGTTCATTATAGAGGAGATCCTCCATGGTATACAGATACTGCAAAGAAACTTCTGTAGAAGCACAGGCTATTGAATAACAGGTAGAGAACAAGGAGTGGGGCTATAGATAGAGGTGCTGAGTGAGATGCATTTGGTTGTCTAGTGAGCTATGCCTGAAGCCGTCAATGAGTACTGTTGTAGAATACTGTATAAAGACCTTTCAAATATCGGAAAGAAATTCTGGTCATACCTAAACACTGTTAGTGGAACCAAAATTAGTGTTCAGTCAGTCACGGACCAGGGAGGAACTAAAAACCTCAGTTCGCTTGTACGTCAATCCCCTAATCATACTATACAAATGGGAGGAGATTTAGATCATCATACATTCGGGTGGAATAATTACATTTTGTTAGTGACAATACATCTTGTGAAACATAACTAAATGTCTTATAGCTAAACAACAGTAGGAAAGTTTAACTCAGTTTTCAAACGTTACTTTACGAAGGCAAACGTAAGAATATAGCCGCATTATAACTCCCATACTGCTGTAAAGATGACTGAAAAAGATGCAAGGAGAGTCGCGTCGAAAAAAAGATACTTATCGAAACAGAAAAAAGCACCAGGGCACTATGGAATCCCTATGAGATTCTGTATTCAATATTCGGCTGAAGTACGTGACGGGGCGGTAAGTAAAGATGTGCGGTTGAAGCGTTCACACGAATGTGCACATACAAATGTTACTTAAAAAACGTTACTTCAAGTTTTGGCTCTCACGTAAGTCTCAGGGGATCATTTCCACACCTGGTGCATTAGTACACTGTTGCACAACCGCGGATTAGTTACAGTTTTTGAATTAATTAGTCACTCAGGCATGTGTACAGTTTATGTTAGGGAACAAAAATCAGGCGATTATTATAGCAAAATCAGTTTTTCACGACGCAGTTCTATCACTATTTATTAGCGTTGTCCTTTTCTTTCACACAATGAAATTGGCAGTGGTGACACAGTTTACAGTTTTATTTCTATAACAATTTGACTCTGAGCCCCAAATAGCAGTAATTTAGGCTGCTATAAACGAAAATTACTCTATCAATTAGAACAGAACCACAAGTCCCACTGCCCTCTTTGTTCTAGCAGTTTCGGCTTGAAACCACAGATCGTCACATGTTCAAAAAAATGGTTCAAATGGCTCTGAGCACTATGGGACTTAACATCTATGGTCATCAGTCCCCTAAAACTTAGAACTACTTAAACGTAACTAACCTAAGGAGATCACACAACACCCAGTCATCACGAGGCAGAGAAAATCCGTCACATGTATACCTCGTAATTCGCACTCACACAAATAATCGTAGCACTTCCAGTTCACCAAATACGTGCTTGCACACTTGTAATATTAAACAATACTCTCTGTTGAAATAAATCGGCGCGAAATAAAACTCTCAAACGACCACATGGGCCACTCTCAAGTGGGGGTTGCTCGTCATCCACTCTCCAAAACGACTCACTAATGACTCACCACTGGCCAAGCAGGCCGCTCGCTTATATCGGCTCGGACGTCACCGCCCCCCGCCCTCCCCCCTTGGTTATGCAAGTGCGAATCTCACCAGTTAAGGTTAGAAATTTTGATACATACATCCATTGACAGAAACAAGTACACCAACGGAACCGCACTAAACAATACATCTTATTTACTACGTTACATTAATTCCCACGATTATCCTATCACCCGGAAATGAGGTTTTAGTTTTGGCAAAGTTTCACCACTTAGCGCAAATTTGTTTGTTTACATCTATGCTGCAAAGTTTTAACATAGAACTGCATATAGCACCGTTTTTAGACGTAATCTATAGCGATTTACACATTGCGCTGCTCAAAATCATCACATCTATAATAATTAATTAATTATGGGTGATTAATGTTAATAATAATTTGCTATCAATGAAAACTATTGCAAGTTAAGTGTATCGTATAACTTAAATAGTTTAAAATGCGTGTCATGCCAGCCAAAATATTATATAGTGCCGTTCTTTACGTCATGAATTTTCTGTTCGATTTTATAAACAATGTTCCCTCAAACTTTGTTTATTGCTCTTTGCGGACTTAATTATTTATGAATCTTAACATATGACTACTGCACGCGATCCGCTGTGAAGAGACGTTTTAAATAATGAGTGCTCGCTCATCCCTGTAAGTTGCTATTTACTATTTTTATTAATCTTTCAGTATTCGTGATATTAACCAATTTTGAGATTACTATAACTTTTGCGTCTCGTGACTTGAAATAAAGATCGATCTTTCAGGAGGTGCATATTGCTGACCACAATCCACTGCCGCATCGCTCTTCACCGTAAGTTACATAGCTTTTGCGTAATGAGCGAAAAACTAAACAATGCCTTAACCTCCGGGCCACGTGGCCGTCCGGCGACGGAGACGTCCCACAGACCGTTGCAAATATCGCGCTGGCGTGGCACGTGCTTCCGCGAATGGCGCACCATGTCGCTCGCTCGCTCTCCACAAAGCAAGGCTTGCATACTAGAAATATTCATCTAGTAACGGGGGTTTGTACTGTCACAAGTAGCCCGCTAACTATTATTATCAGGGATTCCTCGAACAAGAAACAGAGCCCAGTCGTGGCGATAAACCACAGATCACACCTATCTACAAAAGGATAGGAGAGGTGATACACAAAAATACCGTCCAACATACTTCACAGGTATGTGTTGTACAATCTTTTATCATATTCTGAGCTCATACAGAATGAAGTATCTTCAACAGAATGACCTTCTATACGCCATCCAGCATCGATCATGTGAAACCTAGATCGTACTTTTCTAACAAGACGTACTAAAAGCCATGGATCTAGGCAGTCTTGTAGATGCAGTATGTCTAGATTTGAGGAAAGCATTTGACTCAGTACCGCATTATCATAAGTAAGATTGTATGAGGTATCAGTCGAAATTTGTCGGCGGTTTCAGGGTCCTTCGATAGGGATGATGCAGCGAGTTATCTTCGAGGGAAAATCCATTAAAAGTGCGGAAATAGCTTCTTGTGTGTCTCCAGGAAGTATTTTGGTCCATTGGTGTTCATATTGTATTTTAGATATTAAAAATCACCTCTGGCTTCTCATAGATGATGCAGTCATATATAATGAAGTACAGTCTGGCAGTAGCTGCACAAATACGTTGTTAGATCTTGATAGGATTTCATTGATGTACTATGATTTTCAGCTTGCATTAAGTGTTCAAACACATAAAATTTTAAAGTCGCATAACGAAGAAATGTAGTACTCTATGACTATGGTACTTACGAATCACAGCTGGAATCGATGAACTCATGGAAATACCAGGGTGTAACACTTTGTAGGGACGTGATATGGAACGAGCACATACGGTAGTCTCAGTCGCGGGTAAAGCGGGTAGCGCCCCGTGTTCCACTCGCTTAGACTGTATGGCCAGCAGAGAATTTTTCTTTTTGTTTAATCGAATTTTTATGCTGTTCACAACCGGCAATAGTTTCTGACCGTTTCTTGCCATTAAGCTCATATAAGTATGGTCTTTCCCGAATCTACTACTGATCCAAGGCGATTCTGGTAGTTGGAGTTCAAAGTTTCTGTTAATCTTTTGTGTTTTTGTGGAGATTTTTCCATAGCACCCTCCATTCCCTCTCCACCCTCTCCCCCCCCCCCCCCCCCCATGCAAACGACATATTTTTATCCTTGGTTGTTTGCTCTGGGTGGTGACGAGTCTGTCTCACCTAATACCACCCCCTCAGGGGTTCAATTTCCAAATCCAGTGAAACACATATTTTTTCATCCCTGATCGAGAAGACAATCACTAATTTTCAAAAATTTCGCCTTAAAATGCTTTCATAGTGAAATACCTCCATAAAACATTTCACCCCCTATTTCACCCCCTCAGGGGCTCAATTTTCAGAAAGAGTGACATGCGTATCATTTATTTCTAACAGAGAATGGAATGAATGCTTGCACAATGAAGTATTTCGATAAAACTTTTCATTCCCCGTTTCACACCCATAAAAGTTGCATTTCCAAAAACAGTGAAACAATTATTTCTTTATTTCTAAGTGACAACACAAGTTTGTTTTTTAAATTTTGGGTTCAAAATGCTTTCATTACAAAACATTTTCATAAAAAATTTCACACCACTAGAAGTTCAGTCTCCAAAAATATTTAACCACTTTTCTTTGTAACCGCGAAGTGAAATACAAGTGTTCATAAATGTTCCGTTGAAAATACTTCAGTACCTCTTTTTTTATAATGATATATTTTCATAAAAGCTTTCAACGACTATTTCACCCCCACAGGGTTAAATTCCCAAAACTGCTCCAACAAGTATGTCTTTCATTCTGACCGAGAAACCAAATACCAATTGTCTTCATCGCTACATTTCCCAAAGAAACCTTTCATCCTCAATGTAACCCACTTAGGATTGGAATTTCGAAAAGTCCATTCTTAAATGACGCCTACACCATAAGATCCACACTCTCTGCAGATCTGATGTTTCTATTCTTAGCGGTTTGGTCTTGGCGATGATGAGCCAGACAGTCAGTCAGGACGTAGCCTTTCATGCATAAAGATTATCACGGAAATTCTATCAGTATGCAAAGGACATTTCTGATAAATCATTTGTTCGACAAAAAGCAGAATGTTGCACAAGTGTGTTGAATCCGTACCAGATAAGAATAACGGAGGATGCTGAATGTACACGGAGAGAGGCCGCATGAAAGCTCACAGGTTTGTTCGACCGGAAGGGGCGTGTCGCAGGCAAATTGAACTGATAACTCTTAAAGAGACTGTCCCGAGATACCAAACCTATATAAATTCAGATCCGACTTTAAATGACGAATCAAGGCATTTTCTACAATACGCTACACACCGCTGCCACTGGGATCATGAGGACAAAATTACGGTACTTAAAGCACTCACGGTGGCAGTTAAAAATCCTTTCTGTGCCCCATATCTGAATGGAACGGAATAAAGCCCTAAAAACCTGAACATTGGGACGGACCATCTGCTATGCTCTTCACAGTGGTCTGTATATGTAGAAGTGGTTGAATAATTCTGAGAGATTAATTACTAAGTGCAATAAGGAATCAAATAGTCATAAGGACAAGGCTGAATACGAATTTTTTAATAAAACATGAGGTATTGCATTTCATTGACGAAACACGAGAAAGAGACTTGAAACTTTTTTAAGCTCTTAAACAGTTTGAGAACGGTCAACGGCTTGCTACTAAAATGGCTATTGATGATCCATATACTTTCGTTATGATTCAAATTTATGGTTAAAATGATAATACAATCTTTCAAAAATCTACAGTATGGATCGATTCTCCCCAATAAAATTCCAAAAGATGACTACTTATAACTGGAACATTTTGTAGACATGCAGCCTTGCAAGTGAATGGTCCAGACTTCTACATGTTGACTCGCAGCTCTGAAACGTCCCCTTTGAACAATTATACAAGACTGTGCTTAAACTGATACACAATATTTTTTTTTAGCGCAACACAATCTGACTTTCAAAAATCCCTACAAAAGAATGGCCCTGACTAACATTAAACTATACCTTTCACAAATCACTTACCTCACAAAAATCTTCGCTGCTCAAGCTACTGCAATACTGCGAGCGCCACTACTGCCAGCTAAATAAAAGATTCAAACTATGGAAGGCACTAACTACTGATAGGGATAGTTAGCAAATGAAAGATATTAATAGAGAACAAACAATGTATTTACCTTGATATCATCATATATAAATATAGCAGTTCATGACAAATTTCAAAACTCTGCCATCACTCTCCCCACATCCACCACTGCTGGCGGCTCACCTCCAACTGCGCAACGCTACGCGCTGTTCACAGCCAGCTGCCTAACACTACAATGGCGAGTATTACAACAATGCAAAGCAGCCACAGACTGCACACAGCACAGCCAGTGATTTTCATACAGAGGTGGGGTTACCAACAAAGAAACCTAAACAGCCTACTTACAGCTCTCTATATGTGCTTATTTCTTTCCAGCACTTCTTAACCCTCATTCTCCGCACTTGAATTAACAGGTCTTGTGGAGATGATTTCTCTTCTGTGTACTACTAGCTTGTTTTTCTGTGATTACAACCATATTCATGACCAACGTTTCATATATATTCATCACAATTGTCTGAATTCTGTCACTAAAGCGTTTCCTATAGTTTCTCTACCAAAGTCTTTGGTTTACAATAATTTTAATACTCCCATGACATTCTATTAACAGTGAAGATATTATTTGTACAAAATCGTGTAAAAATCAATAGTTCCATGGTACATATTTGAGTTCATACTTCAGACCTTGTGATTTAGACTTTAACATTCGCTTCATCATTCCAAACATGTTTGAATGTTTTCCGTCTAAATTTGAGAACGTGTGAGCCATACGTGATGTCACACTGGAAGTATTCTGCTTCATATTTAAGAACTTTTGGTTAATACGTGATTTCATTTGCTTTGTCGTTTGCAGATAGATTTCAACATTGTATCCTTATTGGAGGTACTTACCATTCCTGCACGTGCCACATCCTCATCTCTCGCAGCTAACATTTTTCTTTTCAGTACTAATTCACCACTACCACCAACTTCAAAGGCTAACACCGCTGCAGAAACATTGATTATTATGCACAGGCGATCTTATGTGAAGTTCTGTACGATTTCGGCTTCCAAAACTTTGTTAACGAGGTATGGTCCATTCCTTCGACTCATGTAGATTCCCATATGTAACAAAATTTCTGCTTTATACGTTATTCCTTATTTCGTAGCGTGCTGTTACTTTCCAGTTCAGATATTTATCACATCGCCGCGTGGTAGCCGCGAGGTCTCGGGTGCCTTGCCACGGTTCACGAGGCTTCGACCGTTGGAGGTTCGAGTCCTCCCATGGGCATGGGTGTGTGTGTTGTCCTTAGCTTAAGTTACTTTAAGTTAGATTATGTAGTGCGTAAACTTAGGGATCGATGACCTCAGCAGTTTTATCCCATAGAACTAACTACAAATTCCAATAAAATTCGTGTCTTTCATTCATCATTCTGCCAGATAATATTTGGAAATAGTGCAATGTCTTCCTCCACAGTGCTCTGGCGGCTATGTAGCTGCTTGTGTCGCGAACGTAGTGCAGCATCTTTGTAAATTTCGCGAACAAGCAAGTCAATGACGTATAGGGAGAGACTGAACACTAATTATATATTCTCCTCCGACAAAAGTAGATCATTATTCAAGGTCTTATACTGCACCACTTGAGAATGAGTCATCGATCAAAACCTGTAGGTCGGTTGTTTGGTTGATGTGAGGGAGGGGACCAAACAGCGCAGCGAGGTCATCGATCACTTCGGATAGGGAAGGATGGGGAAGGAATTCGGCCGTGTTCTTTCAAAGGAACCAACGCGGCATTTGCCTGAAAACAGTAGGATTAAAATGTGTTTAAAACAGAAGCTAAGTTGGACTTTAAGTACAATAACATGCATTTCGTACAATTAGCTCCCGCTGGAGAACAGTGTATACAAGAAATATTCAAATCTTACTATTACTTTATTTTGCTAATTGCTCACATCAGATACGCGACACTGCAGCTGTCGTTTATTGGAGTTAGTTCAAGTATACGTAAAACGAAAAAAATGTCTATACGGCAACTGACAGTAGTTGTTATTGATTGTATCATTGCTCCCATACCCATTGTCTTACATTTTGGCAGCAACCGATATTTCTGCAGATATACTTGAACTTCATGCAAAATATATCGCGTTCTACATAAATTTTATACTTAAAAAACATTTCCGTTTTAACTGCAGTATAGTTACTTGGAACAGAGTGAATGCTTAACATAAAAAGGTACTTAGCTTTTTATCATTAGCGTCACTAGCAGCAAGAACAGATGACAAGCGACCTCCAAACTACAGCCACAGAATGTACATAATATACTAAAGCGCTAAAGAAAATAGTGTAGGCACGCATATTTAAATAAAGAGATATGTAATCAGGCAGAATAAGGCGCTGCGGTCGGCATCGCCCATATAAAACAACATGTGTCTGGCGCAGTTGTTAGAACGGTTACTGCTGATACAATCGCAGGTTATCAAGATTTAACTGAGTCTGAACGTGGTGTTATAGTCGGCCCACGAGTGACAGGACACAGTATCTCAGAGGTAGTGATGAAATTGAGATTTTCCCATACCACCATTTCACGAGTGTACCGTCGACATCAGGAATACGGTAAAACATCAAATCTCCGATATCGCCATTGCCGGAAAGAGATCCTGCAGGAACGGAACCAACGACAACAGAAGAAAATCATTCAACGTGACAGAAGTAAAACCTTCCGCATATTTCTGCCGATATCAATGCTGGGCCATCAACAAGTGTCATCGTGCGAATCATTGAACGAAAGACCATCGATATGGGCTTTCGGAACCGAAGGTGCACTCATGCACCCTCGATGACTGCACGACCAAAGCTTTACTCCTCACTTGAGGCTGTCAACATCGAAATTGGACTGTTCATTGGAAACATGGTGCCTGGTCGGACGAGTTTCGTTTCAAACTGCGTCGAGTGGATGGACGTGTACGGGTATTGAGACAGTCTCATGAATCCATGGATCCTGCGCGTCAGCAGGGGCTTATCAACCTGGTGGAGGCTCTGTAATGGTGTGGGGCGTGTGCAGTAGGAATCATATGAGACCTCTGATAGGTCCATATACGACTCTGACTGGTGACACGTACGTAAGCATCCTGTCTGATCACCTGCATGCATTTATGCCCATTATGCATTCCGCCGGCTGGGCCAATTCCAGCAGGACAATGCGACGCTCAACACGTCCAGAATTGCTACAGAGTAGATCCATGAACAGTCCTCTAAGTTTAAACACTTCCGCTAACCACCGGAAATGAACATTATTGAGCATATCAGGGATGCCTTGCAACGTGCTATTCAGAGGGGATCTCCACCCTTCTCGCGCTCTTACGGATTCATCGACAGCCCTGTAGTACTCGTGGTGTCAATTCTCTTCAGCGTTAGTCGAGTCCATGCCACGTCGTGTTGCGGCACTTCTGCGTACTCATGGGGGTCCTACACGATACTAGGCAAGTGTACCAATACCTTTGCCTCTTGAGTGTACGATAGGGATAGGTACTGTATCATCAGGCGGCACGCTCCTACATACCAATATGCACACTGGCGGGTATATCAGGTTGCCACAACTAAGGTCCGATAGCTATGCTGCCTTCTGGAGATCGACCAAAACAGTGCAGCATCAACGCAGATAATCCATTTTGTTCTCAACTGAACCTTCACCAGCTGTACCAAATTCAGGTGGCGCCCGTGTTACAGATCGTGGCAACTGCGTCATAGTGAACAGTGCTGCTGTCAGGGATCCAATTCTCTTCGATGAAGTCACGTGCCTGCTGAACGTCAAGCCGGTATTCTACTTCTGGCGGGTATTTAGGGCACTACTCGGTCAATCTGTAGCGAGTATACACTCTGGACTAACGCTGGACGTTCTTAGCAGCCCGTCAATTAGGTTTCACACTGAGATATAGCTCACACGCTGCGCTCATCAAAAAATGGTTCAAATGACTCTGAGCACTATGGGACTTAACATCTGAGTTCATCAGTCCTCTAGAACTTAGAACTACTTAAACCTAACTAACTTAATGACATCGAACACATCCATGCCCAAGGCAGGATTCGAACCTGTGATCGTAGCAGCCTCGCGGTTCCGGACTGCAGCGACTAGAACCGCACGGCCACCGCGGCCGGCTGCGCTCATCAGTTGATCAATTGGAGTACACGCTTGATCCCTTGCTCCATTCGACTTCGCTTCAATAGACCTCGGGTTGTCATCTTGCCGGACCTCACCTGGACTGATCTAGAGCCCCTGCCTCCCTGAATGTCATTTGAACCCTTCCTGAGTTCATGCTTTGTTGGAGCTCGTCTCAATCATTTTTGAGCCCACTCCTTGCTGAACATCTGAACTGTCGTTAAGCTCCTGATTTGCTGGCTTTCATTTAACCATACTCGAGCAGATGCCTCGCTGGGCTTCATCTTCAACCATTCTTTAGTTCACCGACATGCATGACTTCAACGTCAGTGATAGACTGCCAGCTGGACAACATATTACTTCCTTCCATACATCTCTCGCGAGAAGACCACGATGAGAAAATTTAAAAATTCTTGCAAATACAGAGGCTGAGCAACAGGTATTCTGCCTACACGATATTCGTGAGTGGAATAGGGAAGGAGGGTCGGCTAATCGTCCCAGAAGTACTCTCCGCCACATTTCGTCAGGTGACTTGTGGTGTATTGATGTAGATGTAGATAACATTCCAGTGCATCGTCAGTATTTAGACTTACTAAACGTATCATTGTTGCTAGGTACGAGGATATGTCCATTGTAGTGTACTGCTACTCTTAGCTGCAAGTACAAATGTTGTGACATTGGACACTCTTGCACATGTGACCACTTTCTTTTATCTGTTCATACTACTGTGTGCCTTTCCTGCATTACTGGTGGGAGCAGTTACGGCTCCAGCACAGCAGCATTTGCTGCTGGAGGTGATGCAGGGGTTGTTCAGCATCATGTGAAAATACTCTGTTCTTAAGCCATAGTGGTGTCAGTTCAGTCACCTGTAGAGACGCCATCTGCTCCGCTGCCACACGACGCGGTTTGTTGGTTTCACCGAATCTATGGACTGTCCATCGTTGTCCAAAGTGGTGCCACATTCGAAGCTGAGCGCCAACAGTGCTTCCACACACAACATCTCTGATGCTGGCGCCCCATGGAGAAATCTCCTGCTGACACTTCCACTACCAACACTGCTATATACTTCATATCTACCATCTCTCTCGCTCTGCCGTTCCCTTCTTCTCTGGGCTTATTTTCCTTATCACTATCCCTTGTGTTCCCTGTAACAAGTGTGCACAAGCTCTCCAGAGACTACACTCATCCAGTCGCTGGTGACATAGTTCAATCCTTCACTAACAACTGACTGCCAGTCACTTCTTTCTGTCCCCCAAGGATTCTAACCTTTCTCATTTTGCACTTGGTAGCAATTCCTTTCACAAGGTCCCTTCCACATCTTTGTTCCCCCCCCCCCCTCCCTCCACAAACTCTCTTCAGGGCTGTCACCCTCTAGCTATGGGTTATGAAACATCTGATCGCGACATGTTCAGTGATCCTATTCTTCATCCATCAGCCGCTCCTGAGGCAAATCACGATCGTCATAGTGTGGATATTGTGTTGTCATTGTTGCTCTATAGCCCTCTGGCGTCGTCAGAACACCATAAATGTCTGTCATTCCCCATGGTTCCTTCTGGAATCTGCTCTCACTTAGATGCCTTGTCCTCAGGAGCCGCTGTTGGTAGACTTGTCTCTCCCATTCGCTGCTACAGAAACATTTGCATCTCCAACAGCCTTTGTTGGTCGGACTTGCAACAGCTTCTGTTGATCGGACTGGACTCCCAGCAGCTGCAGATTTCCTGTCCGTTCTGACGTGTCTCAAATTGACGTCGTTGGTCGATTCCTCCCTCCTGTCAGCTGCCAAAGTCCGACCACAGCTTCACTGGTCTGACGTCACTGCTTTGTCTTAGGAAGCCACTTTTGTTCGACCCCCTCCCTTCCATCAGCCATTGAGACCCTGTCGACACTGTCCCAAATGCCCCACAACATGGTATTCACATGGATTCGGTCTTTGTCTCTCCATCATTGTAATGGATGGCTGCTAGGACTTAGGATATTTAATATAAAATGAAATTTAAAACATCTGCAGCCATCATTTTTGCATTTAGCTTAATTTTACAACTAGTTTCTGTGTTCAGTTACACCATTTTCAGTAACCTTGATCAACGTAAGCTGGGTCAAATCTCGTGTGCAGTCATAACAGGTACCAGTACTGTAGATCTGCTGCTTGTAGATCTCTGGTTTAAACGAGACTATCACATCACTCCTCAACTTACGACTGGATTTCACACGAACCGTCTTCAAGTTGTCACCATGATGGACGTCGCCCCAACTGTCATCTAGCCCAGACACAAAGGTCCTTCTCTGAATCACCTTCAGGCCCACTCCTTCCTGGGCCTCATTCCAGTCACCCTCAATAACATACACCCCTGGATCGTATCTCAACAGTTCTAGAACACACACGGGGATGTAACTCATCTTCAGTCATCTTGGAGTTCATGACTTGGCTGTATGTCATGTTTAGCCATCCAGTATCTCACTGTTTCATTGGACTTCCATGTCAGTTACTCACTTCCAGGCAAGATCATTCCACTTGAATGTCAGTGCTGAGTTTCAGTCGAACCTATTAGTGCGAATTCACGTGCTAGTAAACTATGCTGCTGTTTGTTGGTTCAGTTGACTTAATAATAGTGTCATTGTTAGTTTTATTCGAGTCATCATTCTGACTGGTTTGATGCCACGCATTCCTATCCTGTGCCAACCTTTTCATCACAGAGTCAATTGGCAACCTATGTACAAAATTATATGCTGGGTGTATTCCAGTATCAGTCTCCCTCAAAAGGTTTGCCCTCTATAGCTCCTTCTAATACCATGTAAGTAATGATGTCTTAAGAGATGTTCAATTAGTCTTTCCCTATCTCCGCTCAGTGTTTTCCATACATTCCTCTCCTCAGCAACTCTGTGAAGAACTCCCTCTCTCCTTACTTTAACAGTCCACCTAATTTTCAACACTATTCTGTAGCACATCTCACCAGCTTCTGTTCTCTTCTGATCCAGTATTCTCGCAGTGCATGTTTCACTACCATAAAATACTGGACTCCAAATACACATTGTCAGAAATGTTTCCACATATTAAAGCTTGTAAAGAAAAATCAAGACACTTTCATAGGATTTGTCGACCTGGAAAAAGCTTTCGACAATATAAAATGGTGCAAGCTGTTCGAGATTCTGAAAAAAGTAGGGGTAAGCTATAGGGAGAGACGGGTCATATACAATATGTACAACAACCAAGAGGGAATAATAAGAGAGGACGATCAAGAACGAAGTGCTCGTATTAAGAATGGTGTAAGACAAGGCTGTAGCCTTTCGCCCCTACTCTTCAATCTGTACATCGAGGAAGCAATGATGGAAATAAAAGAAAGTTTCAGGAGTGGAATTAAAATACAAGGTGAAAGGATATCAATGATACGATTGGCTGATCACACTGCTATCCTGAGTGAAAGTGAAGAAGAATTAAATGATCTGCTAAACGGAATAAACAGTCTAATGAGTACACAGTATGGTTTGAGAGTAAATCTGAGAAAGACGAAGGTAATGAGAAGCAGTAGAAATGAGAACAGCAAGAAACTTAACATCAGGATTGATGGTCACGAAGTCAATGAAGTTAATGAATTCTGCTACCTAGGCAGTAAAATAACCAATGACGGACGGAGCAAGGAGGACATCAAAAGCAGATTCGCTATGGCAAAAAAGGCATTTCTGGCCAATAGAAGTCTACTAATATCAAATACCGGCCTTAATTTGAGGAAGTAATTTCGGAGGATGTACGTCTGGAGTACAGCATTGTATGGTAGTGAAACATGGACTGTGGGAAAACCGGAACAGAAGAGAATCGAAGCATTAGAGATGTGGTGCTTTAGACGAATGTTGAAAAGTAGTTGGACTGATAAGGTAAGGAATGAGGAGGTTCTACGCAGAATCGGAGAGGAAAGGAATATGTGGAAAACACTGATAAGGAGAAGGGACAGGATGATAGGACATCTGCTAAGACATGAGGGAATGACTTCCATGGTACTAGAGGGAGCTGTAGAGGGCAAAAACTGTAGAGGAAGACAGAGATTGGAATACATCAAGCAAATAATTGAGGACATAGGTTGCAAGTGCTACTCTGAGATGAAGAGGTTAGCACAGGAAAGGAGTTCCTGGCGGGCCGCATCAAACCAGTCAGTAGACTGATGACAAAAAAAAAAAAAAAAAAAATTAAAGCTTGTGTTCGTTACCAGTAGACTTCCAGTGTCAGGAATCCCATTTTTGTCAGTATTAGACTGTTTTTATGTCCTTCTTGAACCATCCATCTTAGATCATTTTGCTATCTAGGTAGGCAGTTTTCCTAACTTCGTGTACTTCCTAATCCCCAATTATGACAAATTTCCAGCTGTCTCATTTCTGTTGCTTCTCATTTCCTTCGTCTTTCTTCGGTTTATTCACAATCTACAATCTGTACTCATTATTTTAACAGACCCTGCAGTTCTTCTTAACTTTCACTGTGAGTAGCAATTACACGAAAGAATGTTGTCATTGCACCTTGCACCCTGAGTTTTGATAACACTCTTGAACCCTTCTTTTATTTTGATCATTGCTTCTTTGATGTATTGATTCAACAGTAGCGGCAAAAGACTACATCGCTGTCTTATACTCATTTAATCCGAACAAGATGTGTTCTTATTATTCCTTCTTGTTTCCTGTACATATTGTTTGTACGCGTCTTTTGCTGTATCTTACTGGTAAAGAAACAGAAATTCCCTTACAAAACCGCTAATATCTATGATAGAGGGATTAAACGATTTTATAAATTTAACGTAACATTGGATACATGAAACTGATGTGCTTGCTCAGTTGTTCATAAAAACGAAGATAAGTCCAAAAACACACAGCGGAATACGGCAACGAGTCTCAAGATGTCCAGTTTTTGTCGGATTCACTATGACAGTCTTTTCCACCCCAGAGTAGCAATACATTACGGTTTATAAAACGTCTAGATATCAGTATCATTCAATGAGCTCAGGCAATAATGCAGAACACGTATCAAATTGTATGCTTTCGGTTCCCAATATGATTAAAATAGCAGCTGGACCGTCCTCTGTTGCAAGTAGACGGTGGGGCGTGGCGCTGTGGCTGGCTGCGAGACAGACATTCTTAATAGCGCGCGATATGTAAGCAAAGAAAAGCCATTTTGGAGAGTTGCGAGCGATTTTGTTTAGTAGATATTTATTAAAAAGCCCTTTTTCCACTACAAAAATTAGGAGAAGCCTGTTTGTCGTAAGTACCTGCTTTTACCAATATTACCTCGACGGAAGAAAGCAGTCACTTCAATTTACAAATGCACAACATGTAGATAACGCAATTGTTCGAACGGCTACGATATTTCACGACTGTAACTAAGAGATGAGCGCCACAGTCGCCACTTGCTGACAAGATGTCTTATGAATTAGTTTCTATTGAAAGATCATGCTATCAATGTATTGCCAGGATCGAATTAATGTAGTTGTTGTGGTCTTCAGTCCAGACACTGGTTCGATGCAGCTCTCGATGGTACTCTATCCTGTGCAAGCTTCTTCATCGCCCAATACTTACTGCAACCTACATTCTTCTGAATCTGTTTAGTGTATTCATCTCTTGGTCTCCCTCTACGATTTTTACCCTCCACGCTGCCTACCAATACTAAATTGGTGATCCCTTGGTGCCTCAGAATCTGCCCTACCAACCAATCTCTCCTTCTAGTCAAGTTGCGCCACAAATTTCTCTTCTCGCCAATTCCATTCAGTACCCCCTCATTAGTTATGTGATCTACCCATCTAATCTTCAGCATTCTTCTGCAGCACCACATTTCGAAAGCTTCTATTCTCTTCTTGTCTAAACTATTTATCGTCCACGTTTCACTTCCATACATGGCTACACTCCATGCAAATACTTACAGAAACAACTTCCTGACACCTAACTCGATACAAGATGTTAACAGATTTCTCTTCTGCAGAAACGCTTTCCTTGCCGTCACCAGTCTACATTTTATATCCTCACTACTTCGACCACCATCAGTTATTTTGCTCCCGAAATAGCAAAACCCATTTACTACTTCAAGCGTCTCATTTCCTAATCTAATTCCCGCAGCATCACTCAATGTAATTGGACTATAGTCCATTATTCTCGTTTAGCTTTTGTTGATGTTCATCTTCTTTCCTCCTTTCAAGACACGGTCCATTCCGTTCAGCTGCTCCTCCAGGTCCTTTGCTGTCTCTGACAGAATTACAACGTCATCGACGAACCTCCAAGTATTTATTTCTTCTCCATGGAATGTAATACCTACTCGAAACTTTTCTTTTGTTTCCTTTATTACTTGATCAGTATACAGATTGAATAATATCGGAGATACGCTGCAACCCTGTCTCACTCTCTTCCCAACTACTGCTTCCATTTCATGCCCCGCGACTCTTATAACTGCCATCTGGTTTCTGTACAAATTGTAAATTGCCTTTCGCGCGCTGTATTTTACTCCTGCCACCTTTAGAAATTGAAGGAGAGTATTCCAGTCAAAATTGTCAAAAGCTTTCTCTAAGTCTACAAATGATAGAAACGTAGGTTTGCCTTTCCTTAATTTATTTTCGAAGATACGTTGTAGGGTCGGTATTGCCTCACGTGTTCGAACATTTTTACGGAATCCAAACTGATCTTCTCCAAAGTCGGCTTCTACCAGTTTTTCCATTCGTCTGTGGAGAATTCGTGTTAGTATTTTGCTGCCGTGGCTTGTTAAACTGATAGTTCGATAATTTTCACATCTGTCAACACTTGCTTTCTTTGGGATTGGAATTATTATATTCTTCTTAAAGTCTTAGGGTATTTCGCCTGTCTCATATATCTTGCTCAATAGATGGTAGAGTTTTGTTAGGCCTGGCTCTCCCAAGGCTGTCAGTGGTTCTAATGGAATGTAGTCAACTCCCGTGGCCTTGTTTTGACTTAGGTCTTCCATTGCTCTGTCAAACTCTTCACGCAGTATCACATCTCCTATTTCATCTTCATCTACATCCTCTTCCGTTGGCATAATATTGTCCTCAAGTACATCGCTCTTGAATAGATCCTCTATATACTCCTTCTACCTCTCTGCTTTCCCTTCTTTCCTTAGAACTGTGTTTCTATCTGGGCTCTTGATATTCATGCAAGTGTTTTCTCCAAAGGTCTCTTTAATTTTTCGTGTCGGCAGTATCTATCTTACCCCTATTGATATGCGCCACTACATCCTTACAATAGTCCTGCCATCGCTGCTTAGCCATTTTGCACTTTCTGTCGATTTCATTTTTGAGATGTTTGTATTCCTTTTGCCTGCTTCATTTCCTCCATTTTTATATTTTTTCCTTTCATCAATTAAATTCAATATCGCTTCTGTTACCCAAGGATTTTTATTAACCCTCGTCTTTTTACCTACTCCATCCTCTGCTACCTTCACTATTTCATCTCTCAGAGCTTTCCCCAATTCTTGTCAATCGTTCCCTAATGCTCTCCGTGAAGCTCTGTAAAACCTCTGGTTCTTTCAGTTTATCCAGGTCCCATCTCCTCAAATTCCCACCTTTTTGCCGTTTCTTCAATTTTAATCTACAGTTCATAACCAATAATTTGTGATCAGAGTCCACATCTGCCCCTGTAAATGTCTTACAATTTAAAACCTGGTTCCTGAATCTTTGTCTTACCAGTATATAAGATATGTGAGACCTTCCATTATCTCCAGGCTTCTTCCAAGGATACAGCCTTCTTTTATGATTCTTGAACCAAGTGTTGACTATGGTTAAGTTATGCTCTGTGCAATAGGAAATGTTTTATTTTGTTATTTTAAAAATGCGGCATTTTCTTATGTATACACAACGTAAAGGCGCCTGCACGCATCATCTCAAGTAACATACAATGAATCGCCAAAGAAACTGGTACAGGCATGTATATTCAAATACAGAGGTATGCAAACTGGCAGAATACGGCGCTGCAGTTCGCCACGATTGTATAAGACAACAGTTTTTAGCTCGGTTACTGCTGCTACAATCGCAGGATATCAAGATTTAACCGAGTTGGAGTGTGGTGCTATAATCGGTGCACGAGCGATGGGGCACGCATCTCTGGGGTAACGATGAAGTGGGGATTTTCTCTTACCGACCATATAATGAGTGTACCCTCAATATCAGGACTCTGCTAAAACATCAAGCCCCTGACATCGCAACTGCCGGAAAAAGATCGTGTAAAAACGGGACCAACGACAACTGAAGATAATCGTTGATCGTGTCAAACTGCTGCAAATATCAATGGCCGGCCGTTGTGGCCGAGCGGTTCGAGGCGCTTCAGTTTGGAACTGCGCCACCGCTACGGTCGCAGGTTCGAATCCTGCCTCGGGCATGGATATTTGTGATGTCCTTAGGTTAGTTAGGTTTAAGTAGTTCTATGTCTAGGGGACTAATGACCTCAGATGTTATGTCCCATAGTGCTCAGAGCCATTTGAATCATTTTTTGATATCAATGCTGAGCCGTCAACAAGTGTCAGCGTGCGCACCATTCAAAGAAACTTCGTCGATATGGGCTTTCACAGCCAAAACCCTCTCGTGTGCCTTAATGACTGCACAACATGAGTCTTTACACTTCACCTGGGCCTGTCAACATCGATATTAGACTGTTGATGATTGGAAACATGTTGCCTAGTCGGACGATAGTCAGACTGTATCGGGCGAATGGACGTGATGGGTATGGAAGCAACCTAATGAATCCATGGCCCTGGATATCAACAGGGGACTGTGCAAGCTGGTGGAGGCTCTGTAATTATGTAGGGCGTGTGGAGTTAGTGTGATTTTGGGCCCCTGGTAATTCTAGATACAGCTCTGACGGGTGACACGTAGCTAGACATCATGTCTGATCACCTGCACCCATTCGGGTTCATTGTGCATTCCGACGGATTGGGAAATTCCAACATGACAATGCGAAATTCTACACGTTCAGAATTGCTACAGAGTGGCTCCAGGAACGCTCTTCTGAGGTTAAACACTTCTGCTGGTCACCAAACTCGGCATCTTGAGCATATATTGGATGCCTTGCAACGTGCAGTTCAGAAGAGATCTTCCCCCCTCGTACTCTTACGGAATTATGGACAACCCTGCAGGATTCATGGTATCAGGTTTCGTCCAGCACTACTTCAGACATTTTTCGAGTCCATGCGACGTCGTGTGGAGGCACTTCTGCGTGTTCTGGGTGGCCCTACACAATATTAGGCAGTTGCATCAGTTTCTTTAGCTCTTCAGTATAGCTTCTCACATCAGCACTCGGAATCGTAGGATGTAGAATTGCACTTCCAGAGAATGCGATGATGTTGATACTGCTTCTGCTACGGACATTACTTACGAGAGCTTTGCGGCTAAAATGGTAGGAATATATCCCACACGAGGACTGATTAACATAATACAAGAAGGGAGTGTCTTGAGCTCTGCAAATCTCGGATGGGAAAGGATCACCTGCAGTACAGTACGTCTCTTACATCTTCTACGTACTTCCAAGCTTGCGTAAGACCCTACAGAATATTTGCAGAAGTGGAGGGATCTTACAAGCTTTTAGGTCATTCCAGACAGGCGTCACGGTAGATCGTTAGAAACAGACACAGATAAATTGCAATTTTTTCTTCGCTGGAGAACGGTCGCACTGAAGACAATGGGTAGCGTCCTCGTTAAAAGCAGAACGCCCTCGTTAACGTGACAACGATGCTCGTTTTCCCATCGGTCCGTAGGTTTCCGCTCACTGTTCAGTCCGCCCCGGTTGTTGCACGGCTCCACACCTCACGCCCGCAACTTTCGGTGGATCGTAAGATGCGTTAGGGCGAAACATGTCTCAGTCGCTATTGTACTTAGCAAATGCATAGGTGAGAGAGCAGTGCCCCGAGACAAAATGGTGTGAAGCGGTTTAAGAATCACCCACAGAACAGTAGGAACACTATCTTCAGGAACTACCGATATAGATCTAAATGGAATTTAAAATTTACATTTCTGTACATAATAATTATCTGATTAATAGTTAATCTGGCTCCAAAGATTCGTTATGTAAATATTTATGGGTTTAATTATGAGCATTCGAGTGTGGATACTTTGTTGAGTCTCTTTCACTGAAACAACAACTCTTTTGTATACTAAAATGCACACTGTCAATCAACCACCCCAAGAAAACCATAGAGGGAATATTGCTAAGATGTTTAAATTTGAAGCTGAGTTTGAATTAACTGCAATTAACCAATTGTAATTTGTTATAAATCACGAAAGCTTTCATTATCCAAAGACTTGCTCCGTAACGGAGAAAAGTCATATATGAAACTCAACGCAGCAGTCACACAGGAATAGTATTTCTATAGGGCACTGCTATCTCCTCCCGGACATTTTTGTATCTCTGGCAAACCGGATTGGACAAAGCAGAATTACGTAAATGATTTGCGGCAAACATCACCGCTGTATTAAGAATGTATGTGTCCTTAAAACGTATTTCGATAACTTAACATTGCGTCTTTACTCCTCCCGTTCCATGATTATACATCTGTAATTCTTGCAGAACATCGACAGATTCCGCTTTAAATGGTACATATTAACAGAATCTTCCGTCGGTTCTTGGTAGAACAACATTATAATAAATGAAAGGCACCAGTTTGCTTTTGCTCTACAATATTACTTTTATTGCTAACCGGTTTTCGGCTTACAAGGCCATCTTCAGACATTTACTCAGTATTATTACCAAAGATGTTAAATGTTAGCAGACAACATTGCAAGAGCAGTAACACATATAGACTGAAGTAGAAACATACAGTGAGTAATATCTTTGCAATGAAATAGTAAAAACTGAACAGTACATAAATAACAATGGAGTTGACAGGAAAACCTTCAGCAGAAAATAGGAATAGCATGCCTACATAACCGTGTCTATTAATAAACAAAACTAATAAAATAAGACACAATTAGTACTAGACAAGGCTGCATCAAGAGGTATGAAACATGGAGAGTGATACACAACCAATTAAAAAAGAAGAGACAGTTGTCAATGTTAATACAGAATACATATGGAACTTAAGCAATATCAATAAGATAAACAGAAATTAATAAATGCAGAAAAATGGAGGTGTTTGATGGAACCTACAGTTTGAGAGTGTGGTGGTACTGCATTTTAATATTAACATTATAATCAAAGCAGTGGCTGTGTACCAGTTTGCGTTAAATAAATGAGCAAAGTAAAATATGAACAATATTTGATGAGACAACTACAATGGGAGTTAAACATGGACAGTAATACAAGTAAAAGTTAAAAGGAAACCCCTAACTATTGAAACTACAGCCTACGTGGAACACAAAGACTACTGCAACAAATAAAACAACTTAATGAATACAGGAAAATGGGAATATGTAGGAAGAGAGAGTGAGGGAACTAATGAACAACAAAGATGATTATATGAAGTTTAGGAGAGGGGAAGTATTGAGTTGTTTCTGGTCATTTAGGATGAGATCTGGACTGTGAGCAGGATGTTTGTTAATTTCCAGGGCTTCCAGCAGGTTGAGTTAATGGCCTTTGTTTGCTAAGTGAAGTACATGGGACACTGGCTGGTAGTTGTGACCCTCACTCAGTACATGCTCAGCAAATTCAGAGTCTCAGTTCTGCAATCTCCGCTGCGTTCATGTTCAGCCAGCCTAGTTTATATGTCTCTGCCTGACTGACCAATGTAAAATTTGTCACAATCATAACAGGTGATTTTGTATACCCCACTGTTGGCTAATAACTGGATCTTGTCTTTGCTATTAAAAACTCACTGAGCTGTCATGTTCCTGACATAGTAGGAAACCCTATACTTGCAGGATTTCAGTGCTTTGGCTACAATCTGTGATACATGACCTAGAAATGGTAGTGTACACCATTTCTTGCTGACAGTGGATGGGGAAGCAGGTGGGTCATAGAGGAGAGGTATAATTTTCCGTTTTTGTTTCCTATGCAAAATGTGGTCAATAAGAACTGGATTGTAGCCATTGGCTGTGGCAATAAATTTTATTGTATCTAACTCTGCTTTAAAATCATCTCTGGACATGGGGATAGATATGAGACGGTGTACCATTGAGTGGAAAGCTGCATGTTTGTGAGCTATGGGGTGTTTTGAGCAAGAAGGTATTACTTTCTCTGTAGTTGTTGTTTTTATGTAAACCGGTTAGAAATAAAAGTAATATTGTAGAACAAAACAAACTGGTGCTTTTCATTTACTAACTGGTACATGTAAAATATTAAAATCTCGATTAATATGAAGCTCACCTATGCTTCTATCTGGAATTCAGAAACTTACAGACACAGTTAAACAGAGAATGGGATACCCATGGGGTTGAACGAGCTGTTTCGTCGATAGCAGATGGCTGCCGTTTAACAGAGCGCGTGTAGGGGCAACGATTCGGTTGCGAGTGAGTCAGCTGCTGTTCCGTCTACTAAGTCGTAATAGCGGACACTTTCCACTTTCTTTAATTGCACTCTCTTCTAGGAAGCGAAGAAATATCAGTCGTTAACGAGGACACTTCCTAGAACTTCAACGTCGTTGGAAGGAGGAGACAGTGGCTTCAGTTATTTTTGCGTGTCTGTGGAACAGTTCGGCGTTACCCGAGGCCAGCGAAAGGAAAATACTGGCTATAACACCAAAGTGCATCGTCAGCCTTTCAGTCAAAGGCATAAACGGAAAAATTTACATCTAGCAAGCTCTCCCTTTCCCTCGTTCCTCACGGTCGCAGTAAAACAGTGATACATGCAGCCGTCTACTGTGCTGTGGATTACTGTGCAACCAATACAGTTTACCTAGATGTAGTAGTGTAGGATGATCTGAATAAAGAAATAAGAGGTAATAGTAACAGATTTTAACTGCGTAACTAAAACATGATATGGACAAGTAGCTTACAACATCTGACAGTTTCATTAAATAATTCTCCAAACTGACATTCTATTATTTCTGTTTACATATCTAGTGTCTGCAAAGGATCAGTCACGATGTGTAATTCTTGGATGGACGTTTCTACAACCAAATGAATATATCTGTTATACTACATTTTACATTATTAATGAGGCAGTAAGTGTTATAGAAGTATGCATTTACCTATTAACACATTGCCTTACAAAAAAGTGTAACATCCAGAGGAGGAGGAAACGGAATGAAACATCAAGGTTTCAAAAATGTCAAGCCAAACACCTTTCACCTGTATACTTCCCAAATTTATTTTATGGGCTACCAGTTTCGGCGGTTGGGGTCTACCAATGCGGTTTCCGTAGTAACAGATCCACATTAGATCACTAATTCACCCTAAGACAAGTATCTGAGGAGGCTTGGGAATTCAATGTAGATGTCCACATATTATTCGTAGATTTTAAACCGGCCTATGATAGCATACACCGACAGACACTCCCAAATATAATGAAGGAATTTAAAATACCATTAAAATTAATAAGATTAGTTAAAATGTGTATCGATGAAACTTTATGTCGCTTAAAGACACCGGTAGGAGAAACTGAAGATTTTAAGGTGTACACTGGACTGAGACAAGGGGATACCATTTCACCTATTTTATTTAACCTTGTCCTAGAGAAGATTGACAGAGAAATTTCTAAAACCAGTCTACAAGGGATCCAGCTACAGGATGTGAACATTACCAGACTTGCCAATGCAGATGATGTAGCACTAATAAGTAGTTTCAAAAGAGAATTAATCAGAATGATGCAAAATTACTGCAAAATTGCTGAGAAGACAGGATTACATATTAATGAAGAAAAGACAGAATTCCTGCCCATAAGTAAGAAAACCAGAAAAGACGCACCTCTGACTGTAGATGGTTTCAGTTTCAAGACTGTTGACCACTTCAAGTACCTAGGAAGTATTTTTAGTAATAACAACAAAATAGGTATAGAAATAGATGCCCGTTTATCAACAGCAAACAAGTCACTTTTTAGTTTCATCAAAATTCTTAGAAAAAGATCACTTAGCAGTAACTTCAAAATCCACTTATATCAATCGACCATTATACCTGTGATGTTATATGGATGTGAAACATTAATATTTAGAAAGAAAGATGAAGAAAAGCTATTAATATTCGAAAGAAAAGCACTAAGGAAAATTTTGGGACCTGTATACGACGAAAATAACATGCAATGGAGAATAAGAAGAAATGAAGAATTAAGAGGGCTGTACAAACACCGTAACATCGTCGAAGTGCTCTAGAGGAGAAGGTTGAATTGGGCGGTCCATATATCAAGAATGACAGAGAATAGACTACCGAGGATGGCATTCAGCAGAAAAATAAAAGGAACGAGAAGAAGAGGGAGACCCAGAATCAGATGGCGGGATAACATTCGGGACGACACAATGAGGATGAACAGCAGCAGCAACTGGACAAGCAGCGCATTGGACAGGCAAAAGTGGGAGAGGCTCATAGAGCAGGCGTATAGTCAATAAGGCCCTTGCCACGTGTAAACTAAAGTAAAAAAAGTAAATTACGCCGTCTTCACGCCCCCTGACCGACGTGTAGGAAGATCCCAATCTCGTTTCTGGTCAAACTAGGTGCCATCATTCAAAGGCTGGCATCTGTACGTTTCTGCTTGATACGACCGTCACTTCAAACATTATCTGTCCACAGTTAGGTAAACATTCAAATAAAAGAAGTTTGGAAACTAGTCGGCTGAAGAGTGTTTGATTGGACATTCTGTACTGAACACCTGAGTCCTGCAACTATCTCAGAAAAGATGAACATAAAGAGGCTCAAGGGTTTAATGTATATGTGATATTGTTGCTGAGATTGCAAATGCTGGCCGAATTTACTGACAAATTGGTAGCCTACCGGTCAGCATGAAGTCGTACCCCCCCCCCCCCCCCTGTGGCCAGGATGCATGCACTGCTTTGGTTCGGAAGGGTGACATAATGTTGATGTACCTTCTCCTGCGATAAACTGGCCCACACCGATCTGGTCCCACACATTCTCTTTCGGGGTCAGACCTGGGAATCTTGCTGACCATAGCGCTACCTCAACTGCACTCAAATAGTAGAGACTCGTGCTATATGTGAGCCCGCATCTCGTGGTCGTGCGGTAGCGTTCTCGCTTCCCACGCCCGGGTTCCCGGGTTCGATTCCCGGCGGGGTCAGGGATTTTCTCTACCTCGTGATGGCTGGGTGTTGTGTGCTGTCCTTAGGTTAGTTAGGTTTAAGTAGTTCTAAGTTCTAGGGGACTTATGACCACAGCAGTTGGTCCCATAGTGCTCAGAGCCATTTGAACCATTTTTTTTGCTATATGTGAAAGAGCATTGCCTGTAGAATATTAGCTTCCCAATATTCTCTCTCTAGAGGTAGCACATGAGGACCCATTATTGTCCGTGACACACCTATCTGTAGTCAGAAATCCTTCAGTTACTTCCAGTCATGACCTCAAGTCACACCTGATGTCACCCCAAACCCTGACGTCAGCGAAGAACAGTGCTGTGTCTCCAAAATTTAGGTTGAGCCTCTCCGCGCCATACCCGCCAATGACGGCCATTTGGGACATTGTAAGACGTCAATTTATTGCTGTAAACAATACGTCACGATTCTTCAGTTGTCGATGCTTCTCGGTTACGGCACCACCCCAAACTTATCCCATTTTTCAATATATGGATGTCCGTCTTGGATGTCCATCTAATTGCACGGACGTGGGACTTCAGCTGATGGTATATGTGAGAAAAGTACCACCTTAGCTGTATTATGAAGATCTCTTTATTCTGTCACACGACTAGTTGCGAGGGCACATTACCGACATCCTCAGGCCCGGCCTACGCCAATACAGTAATTGATTTTATTGGTGCGGGTACTGTTGGATCCTTGTTACTAGCACACGTGGGGGACTGCTACGGTCGCTGGTTCGAATCCTGCCTCGGGCGTGGATGTGTGTGATGTCCTTAGGTTGGTTAGGTTTAAGTAGTTCTAAGTTCCAGGAGACTGATGACCACAGATGTTAAGTCCCATAGTGCTCAGAGCCATTTGAATCAACTAGCACACGTGGGCTAGCTGTACTCGACCCCGTGTTTTCTCCAGTTGAAATTCAAATACTCTTTTGACAGTGGTGGGGCCTGTGGTTGGCGGTAATATGCCGCAAGAAATAGTCGGGCGAGAGGATAAAGACATTCACAAGATACAAGTGTGTTGATACTTTTCCTCATACAGCTCCTTGTGGTGTGGTATTAACGACAGTAAGTTCTCACATGTAATGCTGCTAGTTTCCGTCAGATGTCTGGAAATGACACAGGATTTTGTAGGGACTCCGTAACTTGTCCATATAACGTTCTCATGCAGTCCTACATATTGCCCCTATCAAAACGGAATGCGCCACAAATCTGAGCGTCACACAATTCGACTAGCCGGCCAAATGGATGTACACAATGATGCTCCGTTCAAATTCTATAATGGGCCGATGACTCTCACTCTCACGAATAGGCATATTTCCGCCTCCATCACTCCATTTATAACACTGTTGAACTGTTGACACCAGTTATAGTCCTACCAGGCCTCGTAACAACTTTAAGGGGGTACTACCCAATACACACTGCTGGCCGTTGTGTAACTAACTAATCATTTACATTCGCGCTTATTGTGTGTACATGTTCGAGGGTACACCGACATACGACAAAGTAATAATTTTTTTCATAATGCGGGGCCACAGTCATAATATAATTCTTTGAAGTTAGTACCACCATTAGACTGTTCTTTCTTTGCAGTGTTACATTTACACTTGCACGATCATGATTTCGGCTTCAAAACGCCATTATCAAGTGTTTTAAATGTTATACAGTGCATAAGATGCCATACTCTCGTATTTAAACTGTGTCTAATTGTGTACTTTAAATACAAAAATATGCCATCTTTAGCACTGTATAACACTTAAAACACTTGATAATGGCATTTTGAAGCCGAAATCATGATCGTATAATAGTAAATGTAACACTGCAAATATACAACAGTTAATGGCGGTACTGACTTTAAAGAAATACTACTACTGTTTTCAGGGTGCCTTTCTTAGATTTCAGGAGGTGTATTTGTAATAAGTTAATACGTATTCGATTACGGCATACGCAGTTTCCTTCCACGTCGCTATCCCTTTCGACACATTTGTGTATTCGGCGTGGCGTGGCGTGGCGTGTAGGCCGGCCTCTGTTTCATCGAGATGTAATCATGGCACAACTTAAAACACAGAAGCCATGGCGGCTCAGGGACCCCACACAATATCGATGAAATCGGTGGGTCATCTTCTCCCCAGCACAGCTTCCATACATGAGCGGGTTTGCTAACAGTTATTACTAAGCTTTCGGTCTCCACTGTGGCGTTCTCTAGTTATGACTATGTAATGCTTCGTTTACCGGGAGCGGCAGTTCATAGCCGAATAAAAATGACTTCGACAGCAGGAATTTCAATTTATTAAAACACATCTTAAACACTTCAATTTCTTTTTCATTTATTACTCTTGTGGTTTAACTTCTAATATCGACACAGTGCCTTTGAAATCTCGATGTGTCTACAGAAACATTACCTACAGCAGCAGTGCTAATATCCATATCACTTTCTGTAGTGGTTATGAGCGAGAGTTCGATCGCATGAAATGATACGGGGCTTAAACCAGGAATGGGCGCACCTGTCACGCACTGACTTTTAGTTGTGATTATGTCCGTGGTGTTTGAAGGTGCTGCAATCCTGCACTCAGTACCTTTCAAAGGGATTCACTGTTGAAGATCCGTTTATACTTAACGTCAGTTGAAGAGCTAAAGTGATAGCAACAGGACGTTGAAATGAATTAGGTTACAGCGTCCACTAGGCGCCTGAGAACATAACAATTTCTTGAGGAGCGTTTTCTCTTTTTTTAAAAACAATTTCTTACAAAATTCATTGTAAGAAAAAAATCTGATTTTTCTATTTATCTGATATTTAATAAAAATGTTAGCTGAAGCGATTACATGTGCAAGCTTCTATATGTAATATAATTAACCTAAACGAATACTCATGAACATGTCTTTACTTTAGCGACGTCAGAATCGAAAGAAAGACGGATGGAAAAGACTCCCGACCATAACGCGTGAGTGAGGTGGAGAGAGTAACGAAGATGACGTATTTGATTATGAAATATCTGATTCAGATGAAGATGATTAACTGCTGTCGTGATACTGAAACTAACCATTCTACAGATGAATGCGATAATAACAACGGTGAGTGTAGTGGTTTCTGTTATCACGGGATGAAGAGTAAATCACAATGTTTTATATCTTTCCCTAAGAGAAACGCAAGAATAAGGCAGCGAATATAATAACTCATCTTCCTCGCTCCAAAATGCAAGCATCTGCACTAGCTTCTCTTGATAAGTTATTACATCTTTCCTTAAACAGCAGATATCACAAAATTGCAGTTCCCACGAGAAACATTTATGTAAGAAATTGGAAAACGCAATGTCATAAAGATGCTATACCAACTGATAAAACTTAAATCAAAGCTGTTTTAGGTGTGTTCTACCTAATAGAAACCTTAAGATGTTCTAGAAGAAATCTGTAGCATGCTGTGTGACATCTATAGAGAGTACGTCTTAAAATCCTCTTACCTGACTATGAGTGGAAAAAGGTTTAGAGAATATGAGATGTTTAACTTTTAATGACGTAAGAGAGGCAAGCCTTCAGAAACCAAAGTGATAAACCAGTCTCAGTTATTGAAATATTTGTTACTGTTGTTCTTTATATATCAACACGTATAGTACCAAGCGAATACTTCAGTCTCGATGGACAATTGCATTCTTGTCGAGGAAAATGCCAATTCAGATGATATCTTCCTCAAAAGCCTGCCAAATGCGGCATCAAGACGTTTGCTTTGGTAAATGCTAAAACCACCCATACTTTTAATTTACAAAGTCATCTTGCCTCTTAGCCTGAGGGTCGTTTCAAGCAAGGCGTTTCTCCTTCTAGTGACAATTGGTTCAGCAATATATCAGTGGCTAAGAATGTCTTTTTATTTTGATAGCACCGTTGTGCCGCAGCTCTGCGCAGGGTCGGCACGGTTAAATAGGCTTTGGCATGGTTAATTTTAAGGGATGGCGGGTGCCCTTCCTGCAGCCTCCCCATAACCCCCAGGACGGAATTAGTGTGCCCCAGAAGTCTGCATCAACAGTAAACCCTAAAATGGTGCGAAAGTGTTTCAAATGTGTATGAGGCGTGTAACTGAGGCGGGGCGTGGGGACCAGCCCGGTATTCACCCAGTGGGATGTGGAAAACCGCCTAAGAACCACATCCAGGCTGGCTGGCACACCAGCCCTTGTCGGTAAGCCGCCTGGCAGATACGATCTGGGGCCAGCGCGCCTACCCGAGTCCAGGACTCAGCGCATTAGCGCTCTCTGCTAACCTGATGGGTGTCAGTCGCCAAGAAGGTAATTGAAGAAAAGATACTGACATACGTTTTAACACTGAGAAAAAACAAGAAAGAGGACACTAAAGAAAAATAACTAAAAAAGAGTTTAATATTCGTCTTTTTGGCTTGTATGAGAATTTTAACTAGTCTCATCCAGACGTTAAGTAAATTTGATGTCTACGTTACATCTTTATGGCATCGTGAGATTCACTGAAACCAAAAATTCGAACTTTCTACGATATGACAAAGAATGGAATCATTTACTTGATAAATTAATGCAAAAATGATATTTTGTGAAACACTCTTGATGGTCTTTGGTTGTTTTCTACCGTTTACTTAATGTCTCGGCCATAAATGCACTTTACATATACTGAGAAAATTGTAGAACACCTAAAGTAGTGAAAAGAACGGAATTCCTGCAGATGTTGGCCTGGGAAATAATGAAAGCTCAAACTTCAGTACAGTTCTGACTCCCCTCACACTCCCATTGAACAATAGCGGTGTGCGCGTGTTCTGCTGGGAATAAATTCAACAATTATATCACAGGACAATACCACAGATGGTTTCAAATGATGTTACTAAGAGTCTGGATCGCAGAAATACAAGTCAACAAGGAAATGGTGTCTTAAATGTAAGAGATAGGGGTGTTTGGTTCATTTGCATGTCGATTGTGTTAAGGTTATCAGTGATAAGACATTACTATCCTGAGTTAAACTGAAGAATAATTACAGCATCTCCTGAAGCAAATAAACAATAAAATGTGTACAGACTATGGTATTAGAGTAGATCGTAGAAAGACGAAAGTAATGAGAAGTAACAGAAATGAGAACAGCAAGAAACTTAACATCAGGATTGTTGATCACGAATTAGATGAAGTTAACTAATTGTGTTCCCCAAACAGCAAAGTAACAGTCGACGAACGTAGCACAAAAGACGTAAAATGCAAGCTAGCACTGTCGCAAAAAAGGGCATTCCGGCTAAGAGAAAGTACTGGTATCAAATAAAGGGCTCACTTTGAGGAAGAAATTTCTGAGAATGTAAGTTTGGACTCCAGCAGTGTATGGTAGTGGAACATGGACTGTGGGAAAATCAGTAGAGACGACAATCGAAGCATTTGAGATGTGGTGCTACAGAAGAATGTTGGAAATCAGGTTGACTGATAAGGTGAGGAATGAGGAGGTTCTCTGGAGAATCGGCTTGGGAAGAAATAGATGGAAAACACTGAGAACAAGAAGGGACAAGATGGTGCTACATGTATTAAGACATCATAACTTCCATCGTACTCTACAAAACTGTAGATAGTAAAGACTGTAGGGGAAAATCGAGTTTGGAATACATGCAGGAAATAATTTAGGACGTACGTTGCAAGTGCTACTCTGAAACGAAGAGGTTGGAAAAAGACAGGAATTCGTGATGGGTTACATCAAACAGGTGAGAAAACTGGCGACTAAAAAAGACAGTATTAACATTTTCTGCAATGAGTTACTCACATGTTGTTTTGGAAAACACATTAATCTCAGTCTCACACATATACAAGAGTAGAAAAGGAAATAATATCACCAATTGATAATCGTTTCGGTGAGTATTACAAAAATCTATTAGGGGACAAGACTCACCCATGGACTTAACGACGTAACGATGTAGTACACGCCTACTGCATGGCAAGCTCTATAACAGGTATTTTCCTATCGGTCGCGAAATAGAAACAACTGTTAAAATCCAATTACGTATTCCACAGATGTGTCGGGCAGTGTCTCTAGTACGCCCGTTGATCGCTGCACGTAGTTCTTTTCAATTATGATTATAGTCATCACGTAAAGATGCCTAGTGTCTCTCGCTAAGCGAGAGAATTTGCCTTATTGTCGCACAGCCCACGTAGCGTAACTGTGACGCGTTTCGTTCTTCGTAACAATTTTCGGCCGCACTCTACAGGGGGAATGACGATGCTCCTGTAGCGTTTGTGATGGGAAGTGTCAGATAACCCACAACACGGCCCGTAAACGGCTCGTCCTGAGTTTCAACTCTGCTCACATGAGCTGCAGGCTATGATGACCACAGTTTGGCAGAGACTACTAGCTTTGATCAGTGTTCAGAATTGGCGGAAAGCACAGGCGTTGCCTTCTGTGACAAGGGATTAGAAAATTGGTGCAACGAAACGACAGTTAGCTATTTCGGAGCGCCGGCCATGTGGTGAAGTAGCTGTGTGTTGTAGCTAAGAATTGTAAATGAAACATTTTCTATTTTCGCAGTGGTTCCATTTCGCGACCGATCGGAATTTATTTTTCGAATAGCCCTCCTAGGCTGTTTAAACGCTGTCCCATCGTGCAAGAGCCTCCGCGATCGGTCACTCAGCTCGCACACGGGCAGGCTCAGGTTGAGTAGGCCATCCGTCAGTCATCCATATTGCTCTGCGTCAGTGTACCGCCCTGTTGTGTGCTCATGTGCCTGAGCGTACACTTCTCATTTGCCACCGTATGATTTATTAATACCTCGCACTTCATTACGAACGAAGCTTTAACGATGACTACTTGAAATAGGCCGTTACAATTTATTCTTAGTAGGGAAGAACAAGTCTTATATGCTGGAAAAGGTTAGTTGTCTCAGCGCATAGTGTGAAATTAATTTCTTCATACAATGAATAAGTACATTATTCTGCGTTACTGCAGGTCCCTTCATGCCGCGCAGTTTGGTGAAATAGAAGGCGATGCAAGGAAGCAACTCATCGCTGCACTGAAGGGCGGTAGAGCAAGATGTACTTTCGAGACAGAATAAAGTTATAGCTTAAGCATGCTGCGTATTTTTCGCATGCATCGCTTTCGGTTATTGGATCCGTAAGATGCAAATAATTTTAGAACTTTGACGAGAACGAACATTAACTGATGCGGCATTAAGTGCAAGCTGCAAACGTGCTCACATCATTGTAAGTGGCTCACTGTTTTGGATAGGACTCCTGTTCAAATCGAGTTTGGTGGCTGTAGTAGAATGCTAAACGACAGAAGAGGTATATGAATGGACAGCGGCTTAGTGTATGCCTTAGTAGATATGTTTATAAAGATCTAGAGAACAAAGATTTACAAAAGTGTAAAACGTTACAGTTAATAAACGTTAAGCTTCGAACGTAATGCGGATGACGATTCGATTCTGTTTAAGGCTAGCGATACCAACGTATTTTTCATAATGAGCAATACAAACGGCGACATCTATTTTAAAGATGTACTGATATGTAACTAGAATCCAGAATCAGAAAATTCTTTTAGCTCTCTCTCAGTAGTATCACAGACGGGCGAGTACTTGAGAACCAGCACAAAAGATTAAGAAAATGCTAATTTCGTTTATTGGTGATTTTTAAGCGGAAAATGCTTCTTGAAGAGATGCTTATGTCTAAGTAAGGCCATGAACCAGGAAATATTGTGTATGACTTTAGCTGTGGGATGTGACTTACACTACTCAGATTACAATTTTTGAGCTAAGTTTAACAGAAAACTTTTAACATATATATAATTGGGTAGAAGGTTTCATTATAAAGAACGAAACACTTTTTTGAAAACTTTAATATATAAATTACATGACTGTATTGCAATATTTCCAAATGTTGGGCACACAGTAACCGCACTGCATTGGTACTGTGAGGGTTACAATTAAGAAATGAAACCCTGTTAAGCCTAATAAACACTAAAATTAATTTTACCGTATACCGTAGTGCTAGAGCGTAATTAATTATTGACATAATGAATTACTTTTACATAGTTATCGCTAAGAAAAGCAGTAAGCATATTTTAGGAATTCTTAGAAAATGTACATGTACAGACGTTATAATTAAGGTACACTCGAACTATCCACAGTACTACAAGGACGCATTTTTTTACGTCTATAATCCATCTTCTCCTGCCGTGACACAGATAGACAACATCTATAAGCAAATAGTAATTTTAAAACATAGGCTTCAGCGAAGGTGTATAAAACAGCTGAAGTCTCTAATATTAATAATAAACTTAAAAAACCGGATCTTTTCACAAAATTCATGTCGCGTCTTGTATAAGAATAACCATCACAAGTAAAAGACAATAAATTGTAGGGATGGCTGCTTATAACGATCAAGTGGGCCAAAAGTTCGAACAATTCTTTCGGAACACTAACATCAGCATAAGTTTCCAAACAACTAACAAATTAAGAGCACTCTTTGAGCACGGAATCCTTTCCAAACATGAGAGATTTCGTAGTTCAGATGTATACAAAATCAAATGTAATGACCTTGACCAGTATTATATTGGCCAGACAAGCCGTGCGTTAGGACCTTGTTTTAAAACGTACACACACTCGCACAGTAGAGTTGCTTTCGGTGTGCTCATTGCTACACAGGTATATTTAATATTGTTGGAACTGCTGCATTATGTGCTTAGAGGAAGGAATGCTTGATTTGTTGCACGGAACAGTGATAAGCCTCTATTGGGTTTGGAGTCCTATTATGATAGAGACACTATCTGTTATCGTACCTGTTCAATTGGAGTGTGCACCGCCATATTGGCGGGTGACCTTGAACAAGTTTCGCTCGGCAGCCGCTAGAGCTCAGAGAATTGCGCTATAGTTTCAACTAAGTGCGATCCGCTGCTAAAAATACAGGAAGTGGGCGCCATTGCGGTTTCTCTCCGGGCTACTTCCTGCCGCACCCAGCTTATCAGTGACGTACTTCCTCTAGGCATGCAGCTGCACGCTCATTCGACTCGATGCAGCCGCACTGAGCACACAGCCATGCCGTACAGGAGGAGAAGATATAGGAGAAGATCAAGAATGCCTGTCTACAAGACTGTGGATACATTTACTGTTACTCCTAATAATGTAGCACAAGAAGAACAGCCATAGCGTACGGATCTCCGTGCCGGCACGTTCACAGGAGCTCAGTCCGTCAGTTCACCTGATGATGGCAACATGTATGATCGCCGAAATATTGTGCCCGTTGGACACTATTGACCGGCAGCACACCCGTGGATATTTTGAGACATTTATAGTGTTAAAATAAAATCTGAACTTGTATTAATACGCAACGTAATTTCATAATTTCGTTGATCATCTTTCATAGGGGTGTAGCAAATTTGTATTTTGGAAGTTTTGGTGCAGTGGACTAGTTTGAACATTCTCTGCACGGAAGACTGCGCCTCAGTCACAGTGTGGAACCATCGGCTTCCAAATTTTATTTTAATTACTTACTTATAATATTTGTAAGCTGTACCGCTTATTTAAAAAAAACGCAAAATACATTCCTTGATTCTTTCTCTAAACAGTTGTTTCTGATAGCTACTATGTGCTCTTATGCACTCACATCAGAGCTGCAACAAAACTGACATTTGTAATATAGCTTGCAATTTCCTTTTTCTCATACTTATTTTCTAATTCGAATTCATTATGGTATTGACAAAAATTCTATTGAGTTACCTGAATTGTAGTTTTGTGTATTTGTGCGCCACCCGCACGTTGTCCAGCAGTTTTTGATTTGCCATCAGTTGTTTTCTATTGGCCTCAGAAGGGGGCAAAGAACTTTGAACTGTTTTCCCAGTCTTGTTGTTGATGCGTCACATCAGTTCTAACGAGGATCTGTAAACGTATAGGGAAATACAGGTCTTAAGATGCATGGTATATTGACTCTAATTTTAGACTTTTCTTGCTATCTCTTCCAAAGTAATATGGTTTAGTTTATTTAAAGAAAGAGTATGTCTTTCTTTATTCACATGGGTTCATAGTTACTGTATGTAACATCACTGGTATAGCCCACAGTACACTGAAATTTAGCTCGTTCACTAAGGTGGTGTGTTTACCCCACTTATATTTTCTATATTTTGTAGTGCTTTGAAATTGTAATTGTTCACATTCGCATGATGCAAACTTTCCATTTCCATACATAGAGGAAGCTGTTCTAGCCTACAGGGCATATAGACTCAGCATCATCACCATAAGTTGTTTGTGATCACTATTTATAGGGCATTACCTTCAAATATGTATGTTCTTGAATTAGTTAATGTCAACTTAACCAAAATCTATTTCCTATCTCTAATCTTTCCTAGATTTCAACTTGGTTCCTTAGCAAATGAAACTAGAGTTAAATTGTATGTAATATGTTGATGGTCTTGAGACAGCAACCAGCCACAAATTTATCTAATGAATAAACCGAGTTACGTAACTCCTCCTCCCTGAAAAATCCCAAAAAATTTTCCACTCTCCAAAGCAAATAATGTTCCTACGCCTATCAGCAGATCAAGTAACAAATTTTTATGTTACTACAATTCTCATGATGCTAAATGTAAATAATGTACTGTCTTACATACACAGTACTTAAAAATTGGAGCCGGCCACGGTGGTGTAGCGGTTCTAAGCGCTCAGTCCGGAACCGCGCGACTGCTATGGTCGCGGGTTCGAATCCTGCCTTGGGCATGGATGTGTGTGATGTCCTTAGGTTAGTTAGGTTTAAGTAGTTCTATGTTCTAGGGGACTGATGACCACAGATGTTAAGTCCCATAGTGCTCAGAGCCATTTGAACCATTTCTGAACTTAATAATTGGAACAACTTTATAATTAGTGTAACAGTATTCGCTCTAAAACTCACAAAATCAATGTTTCTCTGTACTAGTGTAAAAGGCGTTTCAGTTGCGTAAGTGAATACATTATCTTTTCCCAAACATGGAACATCTTTATAATGTTACGATATATCATTGCACCTTTGACACTCATAAGTTCATAAGTACTTTGTATGTATCAAAACATGTGGTGCGTGTCAGAAATCTATTCTGTGACAAATCTAAAGTGTTCAGTGAGAAAAATTTACGTGTGCAACGATAAGAATAAATATATTCACATCTGTTGGACGAAAACTTTGAAAACAAACATTCCAAGGCAACATTTCACGTAAGTCACATTCAATGAAAATTTCTATCGCAACTATCTGTGTGGTGTGCTTATAATTATGTATTATTTATATTTTAGGACAATTAATCTGTAAGAAAACGCACCACATGTTGTAATGAAAGCATGAACAACGTCTGAAGATGAATCGTAATGATTCGAAACCAGCAATGGTACCTTTTGAATAATGGAACTGAAAATAAATTTTTGGCTGGTTGCTGTCTCAGCGTCATCCACATATGTCTTTAAATAACAGCCATGATCTCCAACCATGTCATCACATGACAAAATTGCATTAACCTTAAATCGCAAGGTAATGCAAAATATAAATGCTTTCAAGAAACATAAAATAAACGTGATGAAAACGCGGTGTAACATTAAATTCAGCAAAGAGTGTATGTAACTTAAAATCGTTACGAAATATGTCAAAGTCAAAGTTAACTGAAAAACTAAAGATGCTAGGTTTGCTAAGCAAAAATGTGAAAATTAATGGCTAACAACAGAGATAAAAATCCAATAAAAGAAAAAAGGAAACTTAAACAATGTAATGTACAACTTGCATTTACAGCTAGCACACAGCCTGTCACCCTTACAATTCTCACACATCCTAAAGCACATAGACGATAAAGTAGATAAAGAACAAAACATTATCTTATCCAAACCCAAAAAGAAAATAGAAGCCTTAAGCTCTATGAACAATTCCGAGTGGGATAAATACAAACAGCTGAGCCAACATAAATTTTTTGACAGAGTTATTAATACAACTGGCTACAACTCAGCAACAGTGAACTTCATTGATTAAATGAAGGGCTGAAACAAAATCTTATAGCAGATTGAAATAATTACGGGATTAAAATCCTGTAGCCTGCACAAAACTTGCAGGTGACACAGCAAACTAGACACACGAGAGAAAAACGTACTTCCATACAAGACAAATAAACTGATTTAGAAACAACTACAAACACATATCACCCATACAAACCCGAATTGAAAGGTTTGAAAAACATTAATAGCAAATTATCCGAAAGTAAAGCACTCATAGCAAAAGCTGCAAAGGAAATTCTTCAATCGTAATGCATGAAAGAGAATACAAAGAGAAAATTTTGCAACTTTTCCAGAGGCACAACATTACTGAAATAAAGTCAGATCCTACAATAAAATTCCATGCTAAATTCCGTAAGCTATTACAAAACTGTAACTTTTTATTGAACAAATTGAAATACGTATCTGCATAACAATGAATCCCTCAGCACCAGAACTGTGTGCACAGATAAAGGTTCATAAAGAAAATTGTCGAATTATAAGAATGTATAAGAATAACCATCACAAGTAAAAGACAATAAATTGTAGGGATGGCTGCTTATAACGATCAAGTGGGCCAAAAGTTCGAACAATTCTTTCGGAACACTAACATCAGCATAAGTTTCCAAACAACTAACAAATTAAGAGCACTCTTTGAGCACGGAATCCTTTCCAAACATGAGAGATTTCGTAGTTCAGATGTATACAAAATCAAATGTAATGACCTTGACCAGTATTATATTGGCCAGACAAGCCGTGCGTTAGGACCTTGTTTTAAAACGTACACACACTCGCACAGTAGAGTTGCTTTCGGTGTGCTCATTGCTACACAGGTATATTTAATATTGTTGGAACTGCTGCATTATGTGCTTAGAGGAAGGAATGCTTGATTTGTTGCACGGAACAGTGATAAGCCTCTATTGGGTTTGGAGTCCTATTATGATAGAGACACTATCTGTTATCGTACCTGTTCAATTGGAGTGTGCACCGCCATATTGGCGGGTGACCTTGAACAAGTTTCGCTCGGCAGCCGCTAGAGCTCAGAGAATTGCGCTATAGTTTCAACTAAGTGCGATCCGCTGCTAAAAATACAGGAAGTGGGCGCCATTGCGGTTTCTCTCCGGGCTACTTCCTGCCGCACCCAGCTTATCAGTGACGTACTTCCTCTAGGCATGCAGCTGCACGCTCATTCGACTCGATGCAGCCGCACTGAGCACACAGCCATGCCGTACAGGAGGAGAAGATATAGGAGAAGATCAAGAATGCCTGTCTACAAGACTGTGGATACATTTACTGTTACTCCTAATAATGTAGCACAAGAAGAACAGCCATAGCGTACGGATCTCCGTGCCGGCACGTTCACAGGAGCTCAGTCCGTCAGTTCACCTGATGATGGCAACATGTATGATCGCCGAAATATTGTGCCCGTTGGACACTATTGACCGGCAGCACACCCGTGGATATTTTGAGACATTTATAGTGTTAAAATAAAATCTGAACTTGTATTAATACGCAACGTAATTTCATAATTTCGTTGATCATCTTTCATAGGGGTGTAGCAAATTTGTATTTTGGAAGTTTTGGTGCAGTGGACTAGTTTGAACATTCTCTGCACGGAAGACTGCGCCTCAGTCACAGTGTGGAACCATCGGCTTCCAAATTTTATTTTAATTACTTACTTATAATATTTGTAAGCTGTACCGCTTATTTAAAAAAAACGCAAAATACATTCCTTGATTCTTTCTCTAAACAGTTGTTTCTGATAGCTACTATGTGCTCTTATGCACTCACATCAGAGCTGCAACAAAACTGACATTTGTAATATAGCTTGCAATTTCCTTTTTCTCATACTTATTTTCTAATTCGAATTCATTATGGTATTGACAAAAATTCTATTGAGTTACCTGAATTGTAGTTTTGTGTATTTGTGCGCCACCCGCACGTTGTCCAGCAGTTTTTGATTTGCCATCAGTTGTTTTCTATTGGCCTCAGAAGGGGGCAAAGAACTTTGAACTGTTTTCCCAGTCTTGTTGTTGATGCGTCACATCAGTTCTAACGAGGATCTGTAAACGTATAGGGAAATACAGGTCTTAAGATGCATGGTATATTGACTCTAATTTTAGACTTTTCTTGCTATCTCTTCCAAAGTAATATGGTTTAGTTTATTTAAAGAAAGAGTATGTCTTTCTTTATTCACATGGGTTCATAGTTACTGTATGTAACATCACTGGTATAGCCCACAGTACACTGAAATTTAGCTCGTTCACTAAGGTGGTGTGTTTACCCCACTTATATTTTCTATATTTTGTAGTGCTTTGAAATTGTAATTGTTCACATTCGCATGATGCAAACTTTCCATTTCCATACATAGAGGAAGCTGTTCTAGCCTACAGGGCATATAGACTCAGCATCATCACCATAAGTTGTTTGTGATCACTATTTATAGGGCATTACCTTCAAATATGTATGTTCTTGAATTAGTTAATGTCAACTTAACCAAAATCTATTTCCTATCTCTAATCTTTCCTAGATTTCAACTTGGTTCCTTAGCAAATGAAACTAGAGTTAAATTGTATGTAATATGTTGATGGTCTTGAGACAGCAACCAGCCACAAATTTATCTAATGAATAAACCGAGTTACGTAACTCCTCCTCCCTGAAAAATCCCAAAAAATTTTCCACTCTCCAAAGCAAATAATGTTCCTACGCCTATCAGCAGATCAAGTAACAAATTTTTATGTTACTACAATTCTCATGATGCTAAATGTAAATAATGTACTGTCTTACATACACAGTACTTAAAAATTGGAGCCGGCCACGGTGGTGTAGCGGTTCTAAGCGCTCAGTCCGGAACCGCGCGACTGCTATGGTCGCGGGTTCGAATCCTGCCTTGGGCATGGATGTGTGTGATGTCCTTAGGTTAGTTAGGTTTAAGTAGTTCTATGTTCTAGGGGACTGATGACCACAGATGTTAAGTCCCATAGTGCTCAGAGCCATTTGAACCATTTCTGAACTTAATAATTGGAACAACTTTATAATTAGTGTAACAGTATTCGCTCTAAAACTCACAAAATCAATGTTTCTCTGTACTAGTGTAAAAGGCGTTTCAGTTGCGTAAGTGAATACATTATCTTTTCCCAAACATGGAACATCTTTATAATGTTACGATATATCATTGCACCTTTGACACTCATAAGTTCATAAGTACTTTGTATGTATCAAAACATGTGGTGCGTGTCAGAAATCTATTCTGTGACAAATCTAAAGTGTTCAGTGAGAAAAATTTACGTGTGCAACGATAAGAATAAATATATTCACATCTGTTGGACGAAAACTTTGAAAACAAACATTCCAAGGCAACATTTCACGTAAGTCACATTCAATGAAAATTTCTATCGCAACTATCTGTGTGGTGTGCTTATAATTATGTATTATTTATATTTTAGGACAATTAATCTGTAAGAAAACGCACCACATGTTGTAATGAAAGCATGAACAACGTCTGAAGATGAATCGTAATGATTCGAAACCAGCAATGGTACCTTTTGAATAATGGAACTGAAAATAAATTTTTGGCTGGTTGCTGTCTCAGCGTCATCCACATATGTCTTTAAATAACAGCCATGATCTCCAACCATGTCATCACATGACAAAATTGCATTAACCTTAAATCGCAAGGTAATGCAAAATATAAATGCTTTCAAGAAACATAAAATAAACGTGATGAAAACGCGGTGTAACATTAAATTCAGCAAAGAGTGTATGTAACTTAAAATCGTTACGAAATATGTCAAAGTCAAAGTTAACTGAAAAACTAAAGATGCTAGGTTTGCTAAGCAAAAATGTGAAAATTAATGGCTAACAACAGAGATAAAAATCCAATAAAAGAAAAAAGGAAACTTAAACAATGTAATGTACAACTTGCATTTACAGCTAGCACACAGCCTGTCACCCTTACAATTCTCACACATCCTAAAGCACATAGACGATAAAGTAGATAAAGAACAAAACATTATCTTATCCAAACCCAAAAAGAAAATAGAAGCCTTAAGCTCTATGAACAATTCCGAGTGGGATAAATACAAACAGCTGAGCCAACATAAATTTTTTGACAGAGTTATTAATACAACTGGCTACAACTCAGCAACAGTGAACTTCATTGATTAAATGAAGGGCTGAAACAAAATCTTATAGCAGATTGAAATAATTACGGGATTAAAATCCTGTAGCCTGCACAAAACTTGCAGGTGACACAGCAAACTAGACACACGAGAGAAAAACGTACTTCCATACAAGACAAATAAACTGATTTAGAAACAACTACAAACACATATCACCCATACAAACCCGAATTGAAAGGTTTGAAAAACATTAATAGCAAATTATCCGAAAGTAAAGCACTCATAGCAAAAGCTGCAAAGGAAATTCTTCAATCGTAATGCATGAAAGAGAATACAAAGAGAAAATTTTGCAACTTTTCCAGAGGCACAACATTACTGAAATAAAGTCAGATCCTACAATAAAATTCCATGCTAAATTCCGTAAGCTATTACAAAACTGTAACTTTTTATTGAACAAATTGAAATACGTATCTGCATAACAATGAATCCCTCAGCACCAGAACTGTGTGCACAGATAAAGGTTCATAAAGAAAATTGTCGAATTTGTCCGATACTTAACTCAAGAAACAGCCCTGCTTACTTCATAAGCTGTAAACTAAAAGAACTCATTACCAAATACATTACATTTGAAAAAAATACACCCTACATAACATACAAGAACTCATAAGCGTAATTAAAGACATCGACATCCGACCAACCGCTAAATTAGCATCACTAGACATAGTCAACATATACACGAACATCCCTGTTAAAGAGACTGTTAACGTTGTAAGAAACAATCTACTTAAATATAAGGAAATTAGTATTGCAGAGATCTATGGGCTCATAGAAATACTTCCACTTATTCCAGAGCATAATTACTTTAGCTTCAACAACAAACAGTGCCAACAACATGATGGTTTGGCAATGGGAAGTAACTTAGCTAAGATATTGGCTGCTATTTACATCCACCATACAGAAAAAAAATTTCTCAACCAACCAGCACATTTCAAACAAAGTAGACTACTACAGAAGATACGTAGATGAGACAGGCTTTTTGGTGGTAAAAACAATGAAACTGATACATTAGCAGCGGATCTAAGCAAAATGCACAGCACTATTAAATTTACAGTAGAACATGATGCTAATAAAATCATGAACTTTCTTGACTTGAAGATTTGCAATAGTAACCATAAACTTCACTTTAGTATGTATAGAAAGCCTACCACCAGAGATGTTAGTATTGACAACTCTTCTTGCCAACCCACCAAGCAAGAAGGCATATTTCAGAGCCATGGTACACCGAATTAAAAAATTACCAATGAGTGACACAGAGCAACAACATGAAATTAATATAATTTAATCAGTTGCTCTTAATAATGTACATAAACCCATTTTGATAGCAAAACTCGACAACAAATTAAAACAAAAACCAACGATCCACTTCAGAGCACTCCACACAACATGCACTCCAAGCCAAATCAGTGTGCCACAGATGCCAAAACTAAATTTGCTACTCTCCCATACAGCCGGCCGGAGTGGCCGGGCGGTTCTAGGCGCTACAGTCTGGAACGGCGCGACCGTTGCGGTCGCAGGTTCGAATCCTGCTTCGGGCATGGATGTGTATGATGTCCTTGGGTTAGTTAGGTTTAAGTAGTTCTAAGTTCTAGGGGACTGATGACCTCAGAAGTTAAGTCCCATAGTGCTAAGAGCCATTTGAACCATTTGAACTCTCCCATACAAAGGCCCACTATCATACCAAATAGCAAACTTATTTAAAAAGAAAAATATCGTAATCAGCTTTTCCACAAATAATAAATTACAACAAAAAGTAATCCATGATGTAAATGCCTCCAAGAGTCTCTACAGTAAATCAGGGATACACAAACTGAAATGCGATACATGCTCAAAATTCTACATTGGACAGACAGGCAGAAATTTTGAAGTTAGATGCAAAGAACACATTGATGCTTTAATGTTTGGCAACTAAAACAAATCAGCATTTGCAGCCCATGTTGCTGAAGAAATCCATTCATTGAGAAACACCGAAAACAACTTTAAAATTTTACATCCAACACAAAAAGGAGCCGCTATGAAAATATTAGAAGAAATAGAAATACACACACAACAGACAATATCCTTAATGAACAAACCGAGTTAGTTTACACCCCCTTCCTGAAAAATTTCCAAACCATATTTTCCACTTGCCAAAGCAAATAATATTCCTACGCCTATCTGCAGATTAAGTAGCAAATTTATATGTTACTACAATTCTCATGATGCTAAATGCAAATAATGCACTGTCTTACCTATACAGTACTCAAAAATTGGAACAAATCTATAATCAATGTAGCAGTATTCGCTCTAAAATTCAGAAAATCAGTGTCTCTCTGTACTAATGTAAAAGGCGTTTCAATTGCATAAGTGAATCCATTGTCTTTTTCCAAACATGGGACACCTTTACAATGTTACGATATATCATAGCATCTTTGACACTCGTATGTTCGTAAGCACTTTGTATGTAACAAAACATGTGGTGCATGTTAGAAATCTATAATGACAAATCTAAAGTGTCTAGTGAGAAAAATTTAAGTGTGAAACCATAAGAATGCAGTGGGAATGTATCCACATCTGTTGGACGAAAACTATGAAAACAAACACTCCAAATCGACATTTCAGGTAATTTACATCCAATGCAAATCTGTAACGCAACCATCTGTGTGGCGTGCTTATAATTATGTAGTATTTATATTTTAGGACAATTAATCTGTAAAAAAACGCACCACATGTTGTAATGAACGCATGAAAACTATCTGAAAGTGAATGGTAATGATTCGAAACCGGTAACGGTACCCTTTGAATAATGGAACTGAAAATAAATTTGTGGCTGGTTCCAGTCTCAACACCATCCACATTTGTCTTCAAATAACAGCCACGGTCTCCAACTATGTCATAATATGACAAAATTGCATGTATGTTATATTTTCTTTATCAAGAAAACTGAAGTGTTAGTAAATTTTTTTTAAAAAAGCTTAACATTTGCCGTAGTTTGCCTCCTCAAGCAAACAGTTTCTCATCATATTCGAGATATGGGCGCAGATCTGGGAGATGAACTGAAGGAGAAACGACAGACTTTTGTTGCTTATTTACTAGCACTTGACGAGACCGCCGATGTAACAGACTATGCGCTGCTGCAGGAAGAGGGATTAGTGTTCAACGTCCTTTCACGCGGAGTTGGCTCTGAAATAGGTGCTGTTAGGATTTACACCTAGTAACTACACAACAACAGGTCGCGATTTATTAGAGATGGTGTGCGACTCCGTTGAAAGCATGTGACTGCCATGTGACAGGCTCAGTTCTGTGGCGGCATGGACAAATTGTGTCTATTAAAAAGACAGAGTGCTACAGGAAACCCTAAGCTTTCTGAAAGACTTCCATCGATACAGTTTACCTCAGTATCAGGTTTTACAGATTGTCAACGAACTATTCTGCAGTTCTTGTTTGTTATTTGCGTCAGCGATTAAGGACATGTGTAAGGCACAAATCAGTTCTAATTATTTAGCACACCATCCTCGACTGCACCAGATACTGTGCCTTCAGAAAAACAATTAGAGCTGGCTGACTTGCAGATCTGTAATTGGTTCAAGGACAGATATTAGCACACAGTCAGTGTGATAAGATGGTATCGTGATGTGCATCCAGAAGAGTTTCCGAAGCTACACAGGAATGCAGCTAAAATTATATCTGTCTCTGTATCAACAGACTGATATGAACAACTATTTTCAGTAATGAAGAGGGTAAAAAATACAGAAACGTGCCAACTCGACGATTCAGTCTTGAAGACCGTTCTGCGATTTGTGGCAGCAATTGATCAAAATATTTCGTGTCTTGTAATCAGAAAAAATGGCTTATTTCATGAAAGTAATAAAGTATTGGTACTTTTCACTTGAACGCTTCTGTTAAACACATCGTGTAACAATTATTTTCTTTGGGTATAGTCTCCTGACCACACGGTTTTGTTTTGCGCACAGGTTTAACTATTTACTCACTACTTATTTGCCCATCCCCGTCCGCATGCAGCATGTCCCCTGACTGCAGGCACTTTACTACACTGTGTACCCCGATCCCACTCCGTCCGTGGGAATTCCACAGCTCGCTGGAGGGAACACACATGCTGGAAGAACCTACCTAAAAGTTTAAATAATTAATGTCACCTCATCCTTAGAAATGGAAAAGTTTAATAAAGCATCACATTGTTTCATGGATAACTCAAAATCAAGAGTTGGAGCGCATCTCACTCCCCATGGATTTCTATGTATAAACACAGGGTTCTAAATGCTGATCGTAGCAAAACCTGAGGTTGTGAAAGTTCTTCGATCTGCAGTCCTTCATCTTCAAAGTGGCGCCTTCAACTTCACTTTTCGGAGTAGTTCCTGCCGATATGAGAAACTGTTAATTCCAAGCTCTTGCTCCATTTTGGCATAGTGAAACGAACGAAAACCTGACACCCATGATTAATATATACACAAATGAAACGCTGCCAGGATATGATACTGTGACACATGACCAAATCGTAGGATGCGATTCACTAAAAATCGAACTGATCAGCGATAGATCGCTTGGATATGAGACTTCACAAGTACATACACTCAACAAGAAAATTGCGCGACCTAACGACCGATTGTTGAGATCAGTCGTTCGTGTGTGGGACCCTTAAACGCCTTTTCTTATATAGCACTAAGAAAACTTCGCACACATTAGCTAAATTTCGTCTTCTGCATATTTTATGGAGAAGATAGACATCACAGAACGGCAGTTTCACAATACTGTAATCATATGGGCGAGAAATATGTTCATTCAGTACTGACTAACTAGTCCAACGAATGCGGCTCCGCTTCGTGTGTCGCAGTGAGAATGGAGTACACGGTGGCCATGGTATATTTATATATTTATAAATTTATTTTCAGACACGTGTCTGCAGACTGGTTTTTGTAGCAGGTCATAACGAGTTCCTCATTGTCTCAGAGTAGAACATACAACCTACGTCCTGGATCATGGAAGTTACTCCCTGATTCTCAGCAGACGTACTACCACCCTGCCTGATTCTTCTTGTCAGTGTTTTACATATAATGCTTTCCTCACTGTCTGTCAATATAATCTCCTCATTCCTCACTTTATCAGTCCACATAACTTTCAACATTCTTCCATAGCGCAACAACACAAATGGTTCTATTCTCTTCGGTTCCGTTTTCCCACAGCCCCTGTCTCATTGCGAAACAATACTGTGCTCCGAACCTACATTCTCAGAAATTTCTCCCTCAAATTAAGGGCCATATCCGAACTAGCAGACTTCCCTTGGCCATGAATGCCTTTTTGGGCAGAAATAGTCTACTTTTTAGTCCTCCTTGACCCGTCCCTCATGTGTTACTTTACTTCCTAGGTAGCAGAATCCCTTAACTTCATTTACTTCTTGATCACCAATTATAATGATAAGTGTCTCTGCGTTCTCATTACTCTGAATCTATCTTCTGTACTCATTACACTGCATTCCATCCAGAAGATCGTGTAATCCTTTTTCACTTTCACTGAGAATAGCAATGTCATCGGCGAATCCTAACATTGATATCCTTTCACCTTAAATTTTAGTCCTAGATCTAGAAACTTTATTTTATATCCGTCGTTGCTTTTTCGGTGTATAGATTGAATGGCAGCACCGCAAGACTACACCCCTCTCTTACACCGCGTTTAATCAGTGCGTTTCGTTCTTGGTCTTCCACTCTTATTGTACCGTCTTGGTTCGTGTAGGTATTACATATCATCTTTTCCATATAGCTTACCCCCACAGTTGTCTGGTTCTAAAATAACTTGCACCATTTTAAACTACATAACGATTTTTCCAAGTGGACATATTCTATAAACGTGTCTTGACTTTTTATCAGTCTTCCTTCCATGATGAATCGCAACGTCAGACGTGCCTCCCTGATTCCTTTAGCTTTCCTAAAGCCAAAGTGATTTTCATCTAACAGACCGTCAGTTTTCTTTCCCATTGTTCTGTGTATCATTCTTTTCAGCCAATGTTAACCTGATTACGCGACAATACACGAATATGTCAGGTCTTGCAACGTTGGGAATTGTGTAGATAGGATCTCTTGAAGCCGAAAGTCCTGAGTTAACAGGAAAACCAAGAGAATTTTGTGTCAGGAAACTAAATGTTTTAGCCGGCCGGGTGGCCGAGCGGTTCTAGGCCCTACAGTCTGGAGCCGCGCGACCGCTACGGTCGCAGGTTTGAATCCTACCTCGGGCATGGATGTGTGTGATGTCCTTAGGTTAGTAAGTTTAAGCAGTTCTAAGTTCTAGGAGACTGACGACTTCAGAAGTTAAGTCCCATAGATTTCAGAGCCATATGAACCATTTTTTGAACTAAATGTTTTATGGTCACCCAGAAGAACTTTGATAACGCCCTTTAAGTCTCTTGCCAGTTTTGTAAATGCAACAAACCACACATGTTTGCAGAAACTCTGGTGTTACCGACAACAATTGATGTGGCGTCGACAATATGTCTGATGTGCTCAATAGTTGCTAACTACTACTAACATGTATTTAGCTACGAAGTCGAACTACCGTTCAAAGCTAAATGTAAGTAACGAACTTCGAATAGATTTTTCTACTATTAAATAACGTCTTGAGAAACCTTTTCAAAAGCAAGCTCATGCACCACACTGAACCTGCTAATTTAAATTTTTAATGCTCTGGTATTCCTTCTTCGCTGATTTGCAAACATCATTAATTTCTTAGTTTTTTAATGAATAATAATGTGATAAAGGTAAACAATTTGTTCCGCATTTTCATTATAATAATCCATATATTAAGGATTTTTGTTGCGTAAAATCCCTCTAAATTCCTTTTGGTAAAACAGAGAATACGGCAGGGAAAATGTAACAAGTTACTATTTTTTATTAATAAAACAAGTTGGAGAGAAGTTTGACAGCCACTGTACTACAACACGTGCAGCTGCTGCAGCATATAACTTCACCCTTCCGTTTGAATTTCCGTTCCGAGAAACGCGATCCCGACGCGCGGTAGTTAACAAACGGTTGATTAAAAAAAAAAAAAGTCGACTAAGGCTAGATGAAATAATATTCCATGGCTTCCCGGACAATGATAATTGCGTCATATCGACAACAAAGGAGACGGGTGATGATGTAGTCACGGAATTAACGCGGGTGGGGGGGAGTATATTCAGGAGATATTTCGGCGAGGCAGCAATTACTCACAACAGACGCGACGCAAGCCTGAGTACCATTCGAATTTAAAATCTACCGATTGACTATCCTAACCACATCGAACTGAAGCCGTGAGAGCTAAGTAGATGTCTTACTTCTAGCTACACACGACTGATAAGGGAATAGATTACTGTCAATTTGACCTATGCCCAGCGACTGGTCCGCGTTGACATTCACAAACCATCTACATTTATAAACTGTGAAAATTATCTACTGTACCTCACAGAATGATTGACCGAATCAAAAATGTCAGATTTCGGTCATGCTCTACTTATTACGGGATGTAATCCTGAGTTCAGGAAAGTATAAAAGTTAACAAATGTGCATATGTGATTCTTCAGCTTGTCCCAGCGTGCTTCATGACTAAATAGTTCTTGGGTGTACTGCGGGATGTCACTCCTGTCCAACGGGCACAATATTTCGGCAGACGACCACGTTGCGTCTTCAGGTGCGCTGATGAACTGGATGGCGGGTGCCGGTGCCTCGTTTTTATCTCCACCGCCTGATCTGCCACTTCTTCGGCCCTCGGCGACCATTGCCCCTGGACCCAGCGCTCCTGCCGACCGAGCACCACTGCTTTCTGTGGTAAGTTATCCGGCAAGATAGGACGAATTCTTCGGAAACACCAAGTAAAGACGGTCTTCCGCCCAGCAGCCAAAACATACGCACTACTTGGTAGTGTGAAAAAATACTTACAACGGAACCTCCCCATCGCACCCCCCTCAGATTTAGCTATAAATTGGCACAGTGGATAGGTCTTGAAAAACTGAACACAGATCAATCGAGAAAACAGGAAGAAGTTGTGTGGAACCATGAAAAAATAAGCAAAATATACAAACTGAGTAGTCCATGTGCAAGATAGGCAATAACAAGGAAAGAGCAAGCTCAGGAATCCCGTGGTCCCGTGGTTAGCGTGAGCAGCTGCGGAACGAGAGGTCCTTGATTCAAGCGTTTCCTGGGGTGAAAAGCTTAACTTTTAGTTTTCAGTTTATGTGACAGACGCTTATGTTTTCATCACTTTTTTGGAGTGATTATCACATCCACAAGAAAACCTAATTCGGGCAAGGTAGAAGAATCTTTTTACCCATTCGCCAAGTGTACAAGTTAGGTGGGTCGACAACATATTCCTGTCATGGACGCACATGCTGTCACCAGTGTCGTATAGAATATATCAGACGTGTGTTCCTGTGGAGGAATCGGTTGACCTATGACCTTGCGATCAAATGTTTTCGGTTCCCATTGGAGAGGCACGTCCTTTCGTCTACTAATCGCACGGTTTTTCGGTGCGGTCGCAAAACACAGACACCAAACTTATTACAGTGAACAGAGACGACAATGAACGAACGGACAAATCATAACTTTGCGAAAATAAAGAAAGAAAACTTTTCACCCGAGGAAAGACTTGAACCAAAGATCTCTCATTCCGCAGCAGCTCACGCTAACCACGAGACCACGGCGCTCCTGAGCTCACCGTATCCTTGATGTAGCCTATGTTGCACAAACCAAGTTCAGTTGTGCAGCTGGATTAGCCGTTAGTACTTTCTAACAACGAACAGTCTTACTTCAGTGCTGTGCATACGACGGAACTAGGAGGCGACGACGAAACTGTGTTGCGGGAACTGCTGCTGTTGTTGAAGACGGTAGCACCTTGTGGAGCCACGGCTAATTACAGGAACGGGCAATCGTAATTAATACAGTCTTCTCCGCCCGTCCACTGTCCTTCCTCCGGCTACTAGACATCTGGCCGTCGCGAGTACATGATGCCGCCGAAAATGGTACTCATTACCGCGAGAGCGATAACACCACACTTCCGCACACTAGAAGCGCTGGAACCCGTCTCCCTCTCTCATCCCGCTCTGCGCAACAACACCCTACCCAAACATTTTACAACGCACAATCACTGCTACTATCGTTGCTGGTCGATGCAAATAACAATTCCTTTGACTTTTTTCCAGAGGTTATAAGGTTCACAGTAAGACACAGATAAATACATCGAAACGTCAATAGACTTCTATATACATAAAGTGAAGTGTCCTTACTTATCAAAAGAAAGGATTTAAATTACAAATATTTACATACAGATCAGAAAAAACCGCAAATCGGTAGCAGGTTCCATACATCCTGCATTTTCGTGTGGATTTTCAAACTCAAAGGAAACTTATAGCATATGACAGGTAGATGCGTACCTGTGTGACTTATGGTAAGATTGGAAACCCTCCCGCATTATGCACTACGAGTTGCGACAATAAAGCAATGCTCGCTTCCCGAGCACGGGGTCCCGGGTTCGATTCCCGGCGGGGTCAGAGATTTTCACCTGCCTCGAGATGACTGGGTGTTTGTGTTGTCCTCATCATTTCATCATCATCCAGGAAAGTGGCGAAATTGGACTGAGCAAAGATTGGATAATTGTACGGGCGCTGATAACCACGCAGTTGAGCGCCCCACAAACCAAACATCATCATCATCATAAAGCAATGAGATTGATGTGAAAAAAAACGTTACTCACCGTTTTAGTCAAGTTTACTGTTGTCTCCGTCAGAGTAGTTCCCTTCTAATTGCACACACTTTTTCCTGCACTTCTGCCATTGATGATAACATTTCTGGAAAGCATTTTCTGTAATATCCTCCAAGACACTCGTTACAGCTTTTTGGACATGTTGTGTTGTTTGAAAATGGTGTCCCTTGACCGCTGTTTTGACTCTTGGAAATAGAAAAAAGTAGCACGGAGCGATATGTGGTGAATAAGGTGGCTGTGGTAGTACCGAAATTTGTTTTGAGGTTAAAAATTGCTGTTCTGACAGAGCAGTATGGCATGGCGCATTATCGTGATGCAGAATCCAATTTTCCGAAATTTTGGCACCAAGTACTCTTTTACGAAGTCTTTTTAAAATTCCTTTGTAGTAATATTGGTTATTTGTTTGTGGAGGAGGCACCCACTCTTTATGAACAATTCCCTTGGTATCAAAGAAGCACACAAGTATGCATTTCACTTTTGACTTTGACATGCGAGCTTTTTTTAGTCTGGGTGATCCCATTGAGCACCATTGCGATCTTTGGCGTTTTGTCTCTGGATCGTACTGAAAAAACTAACTTTCATCACCATTGATGATAGTGCTCAACAATTCTGGATTGCTTTTCGTTTGCTCGAACAGATCGGCTGCCACATTTTCCGTGATTCTCGCTGATGTGGTGTAAGATTTTTGGGGACCATTTTTGCACAAATCTTTCTAATGCCAAGATCTTCAGTTATTATTAGACGAACCGTTTCCCGATTGATGTTCATGTATTATACAATCATTTTCACGGATAATCTTCGATCAGATCGTACGAGTTCACGCACCCTGGCCAAGTTGACATCCGTTCATGAGGTTGATGGTCGTCCATTGCTGTCTTCATCTTGAACATTCGTTCTTCCTTAACTAAATATTTTATGACAACGAAAAACTTGAGCTCTTGACATAACCTCCTCTCCAAAAGCCTTCTGAAGTTTACCGTAAGTTTTCGTCGCGTTTTCACCCAATTTAATGCAAAAAGGAATGGTATACCATTGCGCAATATTATGCTGTTCCATTTCCGTGACAAGAGACACAAACACGTGTTAACCTACTGCAGCACAACTCATGACTGAGCAGTTGCATCGATGTGCCACTTGGACTAGAAGCAGCATATAGACCAAGGTCAAAGATATTGTGACTACGCAAGTTTGCAGGGTTTCCACATCTTGCAAAGAAAATCAGTCTCATTACTTTATTGTCGCACCTCGTGTAACTATGGCCATTCCCCTAGTGCTCAATAGTTATGTAGAACGTTGAATGGAATACATATCGCTCAGTCCGTCCACACGACTCAAGTAGCTGGATTAGAGCTCAGCTGAAGCCAACAGTAATAATCGTGTGGAAAAGATTCCACAGAGACCAAGGTCCAGTATCAAGATCAACTTCGCCAGCCAGAAGACCACACCTCACCACAGAGTCGTGAAATCAGTGAACATTCAAAAGAATCTCAACAGTGACAGAGACTGCAGCAGCCTATTTATCTAAGAGATCGGAGCGGCATTCTGATGCACTAAGAACGGATATGACGAAACACCACTGCGACGTGTCCTGACCCTCAGTGTACGGAAGGAGACAGTAAATTACAATGTAAACAAACGCAGTTCAGGCAGGCTGGCCAACAAACCGGATAGAGAATTTTGAGAGAACTTGAGTTAGATTGTGGCCACGCAGAGCTGGTGAATACAGAATAAACCCATTTGGTGACTGAGCAAAACTTGAAAACGTACAAACCTGATCACAGATCGCATTAGGCGAATGGCACGGACGAAAGGGCCAATTAAAGACATGCTATAGCCTCATAACCTTTTAACGATTAGAACAAAATATAATCAACGAATGAGAAGTTTCCTGCAATATACGATGCTAATGAAGTTCTAATACAAAAATTGCTACTCGTAAATACGATGCAGTATTGAATCTCGGCAGAGAAACTACACGATAGTCTCATTTCGAGACGGGCTACAATACACGCTCATGGTTATTATCGAATCATGTCATGATATCGCAGTTGTCTTTTCAGGCATTATAATTATTAATATTTAGGAGCCTTTGGGGGAAACTCAAGCAACAAAGTAAAGAATTTTTCGTCATCTAAACGACCTAACTTTTGTACAGCACCCATATTTCAGTGCTGATCATTTGGGATTTTAACTGTGCACTCCGTAATACAGATGAAACCCTTAATACGAACTGCAACGCCGGGCCACGAAGTTTAATAGCGGATTTCATTTATCCGACACAAGCACACAAAGAGACGCTTAACTCATATGTTACTGTTACTGCAGCGGGACAGACTACATGTATATTCCATAATTGGTAAACAAAATGTTTAGTGCAGAATTCTGGCTCACTGTCTTTTCATATTGTTCCACATATCGTGTGAACACCGCTAATCCCCCTCAATAGAATCTCTGGGCATAGCTATAGCACAGCTTCTTTCATTATCTGGAATCACAATGCAAATTACTCTTGGCTGGGTTTGGACAGACACAAAGGAGAGAGCAGCGATTATCCAGTCCAATGGTAGATATTTTAAGATGTCCAAACTACTCAAATATGTTAGTGGAAAAGACCACCCGCCAAAAATTAAGACGACAATGTTATTTTCTAGTGTCGTGACAGTAAGACGACGAAGATACACTCGCTCGGGATAACAGTAACACGATTAGATCAAAACTGTTAGCTTGATAAAATAGATAATGACGCATTGTCGCATGAGGAACACGGATGAAACCTAAACAGGGGAACAATTACTAACCACTCACCATGATTTTCAAGAGCAGATATCACCTGCTAGATATCGTGCAAAAGAGCACGGACTAACAATGGGGACATTTGAGGCACACAACAAAACGACAAACCTGGTATCTCGGCACATTTCGCTTACTTATTTTCCACAGCGGTAGGACATTCTCTACGAGGAGAATATCTAAGTGTTTCTGATATTGTAATGTGATATTTACTGATTTATTGTACTGATAGCAATGTCTTGCTATTCCTACCTTTAGTCAATCATCTTTCCGGTTCTTAATACCCTAAATGTTTTATTTCAAATATCTCAACCCGTTGTGTGTTTCTCAAATTTTTTCTCAGTCCTAACCCTCGGAAAATCTACTTAATATTCCTTTTTCATTAAAGTGTTTGACCTTTACGTTTTTTTTATTTTATTTTTTTATTTTTATTTGGTGTATTCGACAAGGGTGGATGCAGACGAATGGTTGGGTGCTTAGGTGGAGAGAATAAATAATTAGAAATATACGTAATGTGGGTGACATTGGTGTTTACCTAACATTAAAGGGGCAAGACCAACACTTTCCAGAACACCGTTAGTCAGAACCTAGTCGTCACAAACAGTCAGATTAAAGGGAAACTACGACTAAAGCTGCAACTGCACTCGAGGAACTCCGCTATCAGACTGGACCAGATCGGTGTTGCTTCCTCCTTAAGCCATCTCGGTGGTGACGCTGCTCTCACGTGCAGTAGGAGGTGTGGCTTCGACCGGTCACGGATTGGAGACTTCAGTGACTGCAGTGACTTCATCACATAGCGATGCGGATGTCTGTCTCCAGCAACTGGAAGAATGTCTCGCCGGTCCAGCACGACGTAGAGCGATTCGCTAACCAGTAAGCTTGTGACTTAAAAAAATAGGTCCCGTACCAACTTCTAGGAGGAGCCGTTGCCTAGTTCCACCTGCCCTGACACAAGGTAGACAACGTCTTCGGTCCACGGACATCCCTCATTCTGCATTGACGAGAACAGGCGCAAGCGCGGTTCGTTTCTCTGATCGCTCCGCTTCCTCGAAGAGGGTGGAGCCGTTCATATTTATAGTGCATTAGAGTGGAAATTTTGGGTGAATAAGTAAAATCTCTCTTAACGATAGGATCATAATTCAGAATACTGTTCTCCACTACGTGCGGCGTCTGCGTATTATTGCCTCATTCCTGTCCGAATTTTTCTTGTTAGAGCACTTTCATTATAAACTTTTACGTACCTTAAAACAAAATGGATACTTAGTTAATCGTAAGGCTTTTCCTCCAGTAATCTGATTCGTCATGCCGGTCCTACTCAGCATGTTCAGCGTTATTGCTACAAATGCTTGAATTTAGCCTGCGACAGTACAGTGTTACTCGCTAGGAATGAGCAGAAACGAGAAAATTCCATTAACGTCGGCTTCGGACGTTCACCCTCAGAAAACTAAGGCTCCAATGTGATAGTACCCACGTCGCTGGCGTGCTGAGTGGCAAGAATTTGTATCACAATAAAAATTGGTTCAAATGGCTCTAAGCACTATGGGACTTAACATCTGAAGTCACCAGGCCCCTAGACCTAGAACTACTTAAACCTAAGGACATCACACACATCCATGCCCGAGGCAGGATTCGAACCTGCGACCGTAGCAGCAGCGCGGTTCCGGACTGAAGCGCCTAGAACCGCTCGGCCACTCCGGCCGGCTGCAAGTACGAGGCGAACTTTTCTGACTGAGTCGAGGATTTGTTGGTAGAGAGGACCCAGCAAGTTGTTTTGCAGGGGCAGTCATCCGCAGATGTAGGAGTAACGTCGCGTGTGCCACAGAGATGTGAGATTTGACCTTTGTTGTTCATATTCCATGTTAATGATCTTCCATACAATACTGATAGTAACATCAGATTTCCGTAGATGATGCAGTTATCTATAATTAGGTATTCTCTGCTAAATTCTGCAGAAATATTGAGTCAGGTGTCGATAAGATTATCAACCTGATTTATATTTTCAGAAATGTAGAAATGTGCTCTGCGAAGACGAAAAAACCTGCAGTATCCTATGAGTACAGTGTGAACGTGCCACAGCGGCAGCTGGTCACCTCATACAATTATTTGAGTGTATTCCTTTGTAAGGATACAAGGGGCACGATCACATAGGGTCAGTCGTGTTTAGAAATGGACTACAGGTTACTGTCATGGGCAGAATACTGGGGAAAAGGACATTGCATTAAATCACTAGTCCAACACATCCTAGAGTACTGCGCAAATGTGTGGAACCTGAAGGGCTGAAGGGGGATATTGATTATAGAGGATGGCAGCACAAATGGTCACAGGTTTTTGTGATCCTTGGCAGAGTGTCAGGAGAAGCTGAAGAAACTTCGCAAGTGTGGTGTCACCGCCAGACACAACACTTGCTAGGTGGTAGCCTTTAAATCGGCCGCGGTCCGTTAGTATACGTCGGACCCGCGTGTCGCCGCTATCAGTGATTACAGAACGAGCGCCGCCACACGGCAGGTCTAGTCTAGAGAGACTCCCTAGCACTCGCCCCGGTTGTACAGCCGACTTTGCTAGCGATGGTTTCCTGACTACATACGCTCTCATTTGCCGAGACGACAGTTTAGTATAGCCTTCAGCTATGTCATTTTCTACGACCTGGCAAGGCGCCATATTCAGTTACTGAGTCTTCTGAACTGATAATATTGTGACACACGTACCGTCAAGAGCGACGTTGATCATTAATGGATTAAAGTTAAGTTTTAAAGTAATTACGTCCGCTTTCTGAATTCTAATTCCTTGTAATGTTCCGAACCTCACGTCAGTATAGTTCTTCCCTCCTCACGCCAGCCTGCGTGAGTTAAAACGCGTGCATTTCGACCTCCTCTAGTAACGCGGTGTTGGCTCTTCTGCCAACCCAACAACAAGAACAAGCTTTGTGAGTCAAAACGCGTGCATTTCGGCCTCCTCTAGTAACGCGGTGTTGGCTCTTCTGCCAACCCAACAACAAGAACAACCTTTAAAACATGAATCTACAACCGCATATGTATTACTCTCTTAGGGATCGTGAGGATAAGTTTCGTATAACTACAGCGCGCACAGAGGCAGTTTGTCTTCTTCTCGCGCTCTATACGTGACTGGAACGGAAAAAAGCACTTCAGTGAGAGGCTTCTCCAGCCACGTACTTCACAGTGGCTTGCAGCGTATGAATGTTGATGTAGATGTTTTTTAGGGGAGTTTCATTCCGACCTGACACTCATGGCTGCATATATATTGGACCCTACTGTTGTGACCGCAATCTATTAGCACGCACAACTATCCAGTACTGAGGAATAAGGTGATTGGTTGGAGTGTCGTTGGATTCACGTTGCAATCTCGATTTCTACATTATAAGAGAAACGGGATATAATGTAATGTAATCAGCCACAGGCAGCTTCACCTACTACGTTTCACAGTTAACGGTCATACGTTTGCGTGTGTCATGATGATTGGGACCGGGTGTACGATGTTGCTTTCACTGCCCCGCAAGCTTCAGTGGTCTCTAGGGCACTCATTTCCTGAGTATCTTTCCTCACATATCAAATTCCTATCATCACTCCATCATTGCACTGCCACATCGGTTCTTCCAGTTCGTTGACTGTATCTGTGTACAACACTAAATTTTTCTCCACTTCTGGCTCAGGTAGTTTTCCTTCCGGGATATCACAGCTCTGCTCTTTCTGTCCAACAGTAAAAATGTGTATTTATCAAACTCCGCACTACCCATATTTTTCTCATCCTATCGATAATTTTTTAATTCGAATTTCTCCTCCTTACTGTACTGATTCCCGCTATCCATGTAACAAGTATCATCATTTTCATTTCGCACTGCAGCAACACACGATGTCAATCACCTAACACTTGACCGCAAGTATTGTAAAAATGGAAGGTTCTGTTGACGTGCGATTCTACAGAATGGATTGGTAGTCAGGGGCTCGTAAAGTTAGCCGATACACAGAATGTAATAATACTTTGAAAGTGTATTATTTAATTAAATTTCCTTTATTTTAGTCCATGGTCACAAATTTCTTGTCGGTTAGACCAGCAGTTTCGGTCTATAATGACCATAGTCAGATCTGTTTTATAGAATAAATTTCCTTTACTTTACGTCTATGGCCATAGACGTAAAGAACAGGAAATTTATTCTATATTCTGGTCACAGTTTTATTCGCGACTATGTCGCAGCTTGTGAGAGTGTATTTTTTGTGCAAACATGCACTTTTTAAACGTAACAATGCCTATTGACATTAACGTAACAAAAGTAGGGTAATTATTTCAGGAACCCAGTGAGAGTCGTTTACGAGACATCGTATTTTGAAACGTTCGTACACCGACACTTGTACAGTATCTGTGGTAGCACACACTAAAGAAACGTACAAGTGCTTACTCTAGTTGTGTTGGTTCACACCAGTAAGAGACAGTTCACCATGACAGATAGTGTTTAAACTGATCACTAGCAGCGGTAATACACTTTTCCAGTATATTATAAAACGACTGCTGCATACGTGATAGCATTTCAGCGAAGGTCTCGATGGAGACTGCAGTAATATGTTGTTGGATATCATCGAATGTAGATGGTCTGTCCATGTAGATAGCGTCTTACAGCTTTTTCTGCATTGGTAAATCCCATCGTCCACTGCCTACTGTTTTGACCGTCACACACTAACTGCACTTTAGGAACACGCAACCACACTGTAAGCAAATATAACAACAGCGTACCTCGGCAGCTACGTACGTTGAATGACACAAACATGTGTCGGCGTGAGAACTTTTGAAAACACGATATCTCTTAAAAGACTCGCACTAGAATCCTGCAACAAATACCACTGACATTCTAATTTACCCCACACTTATTAATATTAATATCAATAGGCATTGTGCCATACCAAAAAGTGTATGTTTGCACAAAAGTACACTTTCTAAGTGTTATTACAATCTGTGTATTGGCTAACAATACGAACCCCGGACCATCAGTTCATTCTGTGAAACCCACACTTCAACATTACATAGCATTTTCACATTATTTATGGTGCAAGTATTGGATGATTCACCCTGTACAAGAAATTGATAACATTCGTCAAAAACTAGACTAGGGAACTGCGTAATACAAAACCTGAAGTTTTTGAAACCATAAATTCGTCATCATTATTGTTGTTGTTATTATACTTACTATTATTACTGTTATTATTACTATTATTATAACCACAATTATTGTTATCATTAAATAATGCTTGTGTTCTACACATATTTTAATGTCGACTCACTAATGATGTCCCGATGGTTGCAGGAGAGGGTTTTCAGTGCGTACTCTTAACAGGTATATAGAATGCAGAAAAGAAAAAAAAAAGAAGGAAGTAAACCATCTGTTAAGCATAACAGCTTCTCTAGTCGATCATTTCACCCACCATTTCGTCTATTGAACATTTGTAGAATATGACTGTTTGGCAAATGACGCATAATTCGCTATCAGTTTGTAATGCTCTGTCTTCAATATAACTTTTCGTATATGAGTTTGCTTCATCATGTTAACTTGGACGTTATTGGAACTCGCCAAGACACTTAACCATATAATATGAATTTTCAGTGGGTACAGACATGAAATGACTTACATATTCCTGGAATTAATCGAAAAGTTTTATGTTGTTTTCATGTTTAGAAACATTTATATCACGACATCCCTGTAACACTCTAATAAATCGAGCGAACATAAGAGAAACGAATCAATCTGTAAAATGCTCAGAAAGTAAAGACTTCAGGAAATTCCTTTCTCCAAATAAAGCACATCTACCGGAACATTCTCAACGATGTTGGTCTTTAACAACCTAACGAAAGGGACTTTGGAACGATAGTACTTCCTCTGAGTTTGTCCGTCACCTTATGCTTTCCCTTGTATGCTCGCTTCGCATGAGCATCTTCTGTCACCCGCTCACGTCTGTCCGTTACAGTTAAAGTCAGTTTAATTGATCACTCCTATAAACAACAAACTTTGACGGTAATTAACCATTAATACATTGACCAAACAAAGGAACTGGAAGATAAATTGTAGTCAGGGACTTTCCGCGGACGATGTTACTGCACTCATCAATATGTTACGGTGTATAACAAACTCACCGCCGGCCGCGGTGGTCTCGCGGTTCTAGGCGCGCAGTCCGGAACCGTGCGACTGCTACGGTCGCAGGTTCGAATCCTGCCTCGGGCATGGATGTGTGTGATGTCCTTAGGTTAGTTAGGTTTAAGTAGTTCTAAGTTCTAGGGGACTGATGACCATAGCAGTTGAGTCCCATAGTGCTCAGAGCCATTTGAACCATTTTTGAACAAACTCACCAAGCAATTACATGAAATTTTTACTGAAGATGTCAACGGCTGCCGAAATCGACGCACGTGCAGCTACTGATGCTCTCCTAGAGGCTCTGACAAATCGCCTACATCTTCATATACATACATACACCGCAACCCACTATACGGTGCGTGGCGGAGGGTACCTCGTACTACAACTAGCACCTTCTCTCCCTGTTCCACTCCCAAACAGAACGAGGGAAAAATGACTGCCTAAATGCATCTGTACTAGCCCTTATCTCTCTTATCTTATCTTTGCGGTCTTTCCGCGAAATGTAAGCTGGCGGCAGTAAAATTGTACTGCAGTCAGCCTTAAATGGAAGTTCTCTAAATTTCCTCAGTAGCGATTCACGAAAAGAGTGCCGCCTTTCCTCTAGAGACTCCCACTCGAGTTCCTGAAGCATTTCCGTAACACTCACGTGATGATCAAGCCTACAAGTAACAAATCTAGCAGCCCGCCTCTGAATTGCTTCTATGTCCTCCCTCAATCCGATCTGATAGGGATTCCAAAAGTTCGAGCAGTACTCAAGAATAGGTCCTATTAGTGTTTTATAAGTGATCTCCTTTACAGATGAATCACATCTTCCCAAAATTCTACTAATGAACCGAAGACGACTATCCGCCTTCCCCACAACTGCCATTGCATGCTTGTCCCACTTCATATCGCTGTGCAGTGTTACGCCCAAATATTTAATCGACGTGGCTGTGTCAAGCGCTACACTACTAATGGAGTATTCAAACATTACGGGATTCTTTTTCCTATTCATCTGCATTAATTTACATGTATCTATACTTAGGGATAGCTACCATTCTTTACACCAATCACAAATCCTGTCCAAGTCATCTTGTATCTTCCTACAGTCACTCAACGACGACACCTTCCCGTACACCATAGCATCATTAACAAACAGCCGCACATTGCTATCCACCCTATCTAAAAGATAATTTATGTAGATAGAAAACAACAGGGGACCTACCACACTTCCCTGGGGCGCTCCAGATGATACCCTCATCTCCAGTGAACACTCACCATCGAGGACAACGTACTGGGTTCTATTACTTAAGAAGTTTTCGAGCCACTCACATACCTGGGAACCAATGCCATATACTCGTACCTTAGTTTGGAGTCTGCAGTGGGGCACCTAATCAAACGCTTTCCGGAAGTCAAGGAATATGGCATCCGTCTGATAACCGTCATCCATGGTTCGCAAGATATCACGTGAAAAAACGGCGAGTTGCGTTTCGCAGGAGCGATGCTTTCTAAAACCATGCTGATGCATGGACAGCAACTTCTCAGTTTCAAGGAAATTCATTATATTCGAACTGAGAATATGTTTGAGAATCCTGCAACAAAAACCGATGTTGAGGATATTGGTCTGTAATTTTGAGGATTCGTCCTTCTACCCTTCTTATATACAGGCGTCACATGCGCTTTTTTCCAGTCACTCGGGAGTTTACGTTGGGCAAGAGATTCTCGATAAATGCAAGGTAATTAAGGAGCCAATGCAGTAGAGTACTCTCTGTAAAACCGAATTGGAATCCCATCAGGACCTGGCGATTTATTTATTTTCAACACATTCAGCTGCTTCACAATCCCAGAGATGTCTATCACTATGTCCTCCATACGGGAATCTGTACGAGACTCAAACGGAGGTATGTTTGTACGATCCTCCTGCGTGAAAGAATTTTCAAATGCTAAATTTAAAATTTCAGCTTTCGTTTTGGTGTCTTCCGCTGCCTGGCCAGACTGATCAGTGAGTGACTGTTGGCGTAGTAATTCGTGGTACGTTTCTCGCCTTTAGACACGCATTTCTTAGCCGATCTGACATAATATTTCGAGGTTTCAGGTGTTCACCTTTCTTACATGCGGAGTTGAACACCCGAGAAGCCAGAGGCATATATCGCTTTAGCAAAACTTGTGCGACGGTCTGTAGCAGACCGCAGAGACAGTTTTCTGTGCTACCATACACGCACCGCCCAGTAATCAAGACATATGGCGCCGCATGTGGACTCACTCTACTAAGGGCAGCCCTAACGGGTTCAGGCACACTCACCCCAGCTCTGGCTGACACCTGAAAATGGCTACGAATTTAAACACTGCGTTTGATTGGACAATCTCGATCAGCATTAATTTATACACTCTTTCATGGAACTAGTGTTAGTATTCTCAGTTTAAAATCAAGCTGTGTACATTGATAAGGCTTCCTGTCTGTCCAAGATACAGTTTTCCTTTCTATCAGTTTTGAGCTGTGTTTCAAATTCATCATTATTATTTGTGCTGGGTTTGGAACTCCGGGTTAATTACACTACACGTTGTAAGCCAGCTCGGCACTGTTCTTTAACTTTTATCTACACGTCTATTACCGTTGCCCCATTTGCTTTACAGTGTTTTCAGCCCTGCTCTGATCTGATAAATAAATGTTTCCTGTTGGAATTAATACCGCGGGACTCAGCAGTTTGATACCTTATGTTAAACTGTTCACACACAAGTTATAAAACTGTATTGTTCATTTGCTGGAATTCATTAGAAATTCTCAGCCATGTCGTGTTAAAGTAATACACAGTAGCTGTTTGGAATCTTTGGGGGTTTAAATGTTGTTATTTTTATTATTTGTGATCTACCAAATCCACGATTGCTATAGTATTTTATTGGTAGCAGGGCGTGATTGACAGAGTGAGTGACGTGTCACACTAGAAAAGTCATAGACACCCCAACTTAATTTTGTGAATTTATTTTTACCATCTGTTTACTCTTGAAGGGGTACTTTTCTCCCAGGTAATTCTGTTTGGAGTTATACCTGTAAGAGATCTATTAGGGAATGAGCATCCTACGAAGGAGCAATTGATGTGCGAATTAGAGAAACGAAACCAGTCGGTCAAAGGCAGCGTTGAGAAACTGTCTCAGTGTCTCAGTCACACGTTGGTCTACCCACCCTATCTGAACCCCGCTATCCTCGGTAAAGTAACGCAAGCCGTTGTTGTTTTTGTGGATTTGCACAACAGCGGGCAATACAACATCGACTTCCCTGGGGATAGTTGTCTTTCAGGGTCCCAGTTATTTTCGGTGCAACCTCACCTCGATCACTTAAGAGAATGTGTTCAGAATGTGCTTAAACTGAGCACAAATCTAAAACATGGTGCAGTGAATGAGGAGTTGGAATAAACAAGGAACTCCAAGAACGCGCTAACTTACTACAATAGAAAGAAATTTCTGAGGATCAGTTAATTTATGGTGAAGGATGGTAGTGGGACCAACTGTATCTCGTGGAAGTGTTACGGTATGGAAGCATTTTAATCGTTAGTGGCTATTATACAAAGGATCACTAAATTGTCAATGGAGACTAGAGACCAAATTACAGAGCTTCTGTATTTGTCCTTTAATGTACTAGAACAAGGTAGTGTTCACCAAATTCCGAATCTTGTAGCTCTTCAGATTATTTGACATTCAGCTGAAGGGTCGTTGGGCAGTATGACTTGCTTCTCGAATAACGTGATCAGTCATACTGCCCAACGACCCTTCAGCTGAATGTCAAATAATCTGAAGAGCTACAAGATTCGGAATTTGGTGAACACTACCTTGTTCTAGTACATTAAAGGACAAATACAGAAGCTCTGTAATTTGGTCACAGATCTTCTGTATTTGTCCTTTAATGTACTAGAACAAGGTAGTGTTCACCAAATTCCGAATCTTGTAGCTCTTCAGATTATTTGACATTCAGCTGAAGGGTCGTTGGGCAGTATGACTGATCACGTTATTCGAGAAGCAAGTACCGCTTCCGGCTTGTGTGGGATGATGGTTAAATACAATTCGTCCCGTGGGCTGAGAAATTACTTAGTTAACTAACATTATTTTCAGGTACAAAGTCAGCAAGAAACCAGCGTAAAATCCACTGAGAATATTAGTCATGATCATTTAGCCATATGTGCTGAGGTGAACGAGAATTAAGTTTTCCGTAGTATAATAGAAGGGATGGAAGTCCGTCACTGCCGATCCCAAGCCCAGGGCTTCATCTTGCAAGTGATGAGGTGGAGAAGTAACAACCTCAATTAAATAACCGGTGGGGGCCCCGCCTAGGGTTACAGTGGAAACCTCAAAATCCAAGCACGTGTGTATGCTAGCCACCGGTACTCTGGTCAGCGTCTGTTGGGTCTGAGAACTCGGGACTAATAGAATCTTCTGGAACCCCATTCGAAATTATATGAGATCCTTTGGGACTCCACCACCAAAACCTCAACACAAACAAAGATTCATCACAGAACAATGGGAAAGAATCCATTTCCATGGGCCCCAGTCAGTAAGACTGTGCGCTACATCTGATCATCGGATTCCAGGGCTTCGCAGTTTCTGTATCATTGCTGAACCTCCCCCCCACCTCAACCATTCCACTACTTTGATGGTGTCACATATTAGATAGCGAATGGTTAATTCTTGAACATATACACCAACGAATACATCAGACATGTCATGAACATAACAGCGGGAGCGTGTCAGAAACCCTGAAAACGAAGAGAATAATTTACTAGGAAACACTCAACATGACACACACTAACGAAACCAGGTAAATGTGAGCAACTAAGATATACCACCAATAGATTCAATATTCAAAAATAACTATTCCAGGAATAAATCTCAAACTCTTAGGAACAGGATTTGTAGTATAAAATCAATGCCGGAGACTTTTGAGAATCCGATCCCACAGTAAGTTTGTAAACTTCCTCAGGCTAAAATGCAGCTATGAGCGTGTCATTATGTTCAGGTGTAATTGTTGTATCCAAGATGCCGACTAGTGTGTCGTAAGTGGTTGCCCTGAACTCATCGATGTGTAGATGTCTAGATAATACTGGTGAAAGACACGCACTGTATCAGCTTGCCCCGATGCGATACGTACATTATTTGTCGTGAGAGAATGAACAGAAGTGCGTCGACAACGGGTTTGATGCCGAAGGAAATGATATAAGGAAGTCACATCTTCTGTCACCAGTGATCGTAGCTTGGATCGCTATTTAATTCTTCCATTTTTATTCCTTTCAAAGTCAACAATTTAGCATTTACACGCCTAAGATCCCCTATTCACAGAGGGACGTGATCCGCAGAATCAAAAAGTTAACGCAGGATGTCCTAGTAATATTCCTAAGTTCTCCGAAAGCCTCGCACTTTGGCAGCACAGAAAAGTATCAAAGATTGCCTGAGCCTAGGGTTTGCCAGCTGTGTCAACCAGTCAAGGATGGAAGAGTACTTCTCAGTGGACCGTAGAGTACGCTGCCACACGGCTCCCATCACGTCATCGAGAGAGGGGTCAGTCAGGTGAGCGACGTTTAACATCCACGGAGTGCGAAACAATTTGACTGGTTGCCGTTCTAGATTCAGGATTGTAGTTACAGCAGAGTGATCCGTGGAGGAAGCTAGGATGACTTCAACATTAACAAGGCAAAAGCACTGGCAGTCTGATAAGTAAAGTCTATCTAACCGGTTTCTAGAAGTCGCAGTAAAGTGAGTAAATTTAACTAACGTTGGGTATTTACATACCCAGATGTCTTGCCGGCGGACCAATCCATGTAATTAGCGACAGAAATTAAAATTTGGACATTGATCTGCAGGACGCAGCACACAATTAGTATCACCACACAACAGAATACCCGGATGACTCTTACGCAACAGATAAGCAATATCCTCTATATAAGAACGCGAACGATCCACTGCTCGACCAGTGCCAGAAGGTGCATATAAAAGAACCAAGGTAAAATTCAAATGTTGACAACCTATGGCCTTGCCAGAATGCAGCATTTCCACTTCAGAAATAGAAATTGTTATATTGCTAGAGAAGGCCGAAATGCACGCTATAAGCTCACGCAGGATGGCGTGAGGTCTGAAACAGGATACGTAATGAATGCTATAAAGAAAAGTACGTAGCTTCTGGAATACTTAACTTTAATCCATCATTTGTATATTGCTCTTGACGATACAAGTTAGACTCTTTAGATACATGCAATATAATGCTAATGGCGACTTGCTAGGTCGTAGCCATTGACTTAGCCGAAGGCTATTCTAACTATCTTCTCTGCAAATAAACGAGGCTTCGTCAGTGTTGCATCGCTAGCTAAGTCGTCCGTACAACTGGGGCGAGTGCCAGGACGTCTCTCTAGACCTGCCGTGTGGTGGCGCTCGGTCTGCAATTACTGACAGTGGCGACACGCGGGTCCGTCATATATTAATGGACCGCGGCCGATTTAAAAGCTACCACCTAGCAAGTGTGGTGTCTGGCGGTGAAACCACAGAAATACCTTCGGGAAAGAAGAAGGCCGTCCCCGTAGAAGACTATCTTCGCACAAGAATGATAAATAAACTGACGCAGCGAAGCCAATCGCAATTCTCATTCCACACAAATAACGTTTAAGGAAAGGAATGTGTAGGCTTGGATCACTGATCACAGCTAAACAGGGATGTACGGAACGTCCGAGCAGAATTAGGTAGACAGCTGAGAGTCAAGGTCCATTGCGGAGTCCGCAGAGGAATCAGACATCGGGGGACCAGAACCCCCATCATCGAACCTTTTTTCTTAGATATTTTGCGTGCCACCGCACGGTCAGATTGTATATACTGTTTCTATCGAGTACGCGGCATGGCGGTCTCTGCACACGGAAGTGTGGGAGTGGTCATAGGCACTGCTTCCTGTCCCTAAGAACTAGGGTCATGTAATATAGTGCCAATCACTAACGAGGAAGCATTCTATGGAACGGCCAATGCAAGAGATGATACTTGGTCGTGAAATTTTATCTCCACGGGACTCGGTGTAGTCGGTAAATTCAGGAAACCGTCGGCGGCTGAAGACGAAGGAGCAAGGGGACATCACATCATCTCAGATTTCAACGGAGGATACGAAGACGATGTGGGGGGGGGGGCGAGGGCGGGTGACTCCGGTTCCTCTCCACACACATGCAGGTCAGAAGGAGTTACTTCACGACCAGGGGGAAAGCTGGAAGTAACTTCTTCACCACTCGCCGAACCACGGACGGCAAGTATCGTAGCATCGAGATGAGCAGGGGAAAATCGGCGCGGAGGAGGTTGACGCAGAAGGCACAGCCAGATCCTCACCATCTTGAGTGTGACGTAGCTGGTTTGCCACCGTTACAGGTTCTACCCTGGGGCAATAGGATTCTGAACTGTCGCGGAAGTAAAGGCGGAAATTCTTTGACGATTATCAGAATTGCCTATTTTTCATTATGATCCGAAGCAGAAGTAGGTCGGACGGCGGCAATGGAAGGAAGAATATCAGCAATCGTCAATTTGCGACGCTGCCCTCATGACGGTTTTAATACAAAAATCCTAAGCAAGCAGTTAGACCTAAGGTGTCCACTTTCATTTCATAGGAAGCAGGTTCCCTTTTCATCAGTATACATGACACCAACGCTGTAACCACACACTTGTAAATGCGATGGAATATTGCGTTTCACAAGCATTTCCACGGAACGAATTCCACTTTTAAACTGTAATGTGTTGAGTAGACCAGCCTTATCGTCGGACGTTTTTCACGTTACCATAAGGAGTCAATATGTCCTTTAGAAAGTTATCATCACTTCCGGCTGGAGGCTGGGCTCTATAACTAGTCAATTTCGGCATCTGCGAGTGACACCATACTAACGGCGTTATCGCGATATTTGAACGGGACTTGAGGACCATGTCGCGACAATAATCTTTCAACGTGAAGGGAATACATAAATTTCACGTACAACGCGCCCTCGTCTGCATGAAAATAAGCGGTGTGTGCCTGATCAGAGTTACCATGAAATGTATCGACAAAGCCAGCCGAAGTGGCCGAGCTGTTCTACGTGCTTCAGTCTGGAACCGTGCGACCGCTACGGTCGCAGGTTCGAATCCTGCCTCGGGGATGGATGTGTATGATGTCCTTGGATTAGTTAAGTTTACGTAGTTCTTAGTTCTAGGGAACTGATGACCTCAGATGTGAAGTCCCATAGTGCTCTGAGCCATTTGAACCATTTGTATCGACAAGTCAATCGTTCATTTCTAGAGACCCGGGCTGCACGTGTCACGGTGTTTTATCAAATGTAAGGCTCATAGCACCTTTCCGTGGTATACACAAGGAAACCGTGGTAGTCGTAGCTTGAAGCAAACGAACACAAACAGACAGTAATGCGCAGCGGAGGCGCTACGACTCACTCGGCAGACAGAACAACACTCATGACGAAACCTTTACACAAGCGACGCTGCGGCAAGAGAAATAAAGAAGAACCTTCCCGCTCGGCGCTCGAAGCAGAACTGACCGTTACACCACAGGTAGGTCACGCTTGATGTGCTCATTCTTTGTATCTAGCGTAGTGAGTCACTCTTCCGCATTTACCCGCAGTTGAAAGTTTTTGATCATGTAGAAAACATTCGTTTTTAATATATTAAATGATAGTCGAATCTCTGCTCATTCACATCTACTCGGAGAATTTGTCTGATGATCTTCGTAGCTGATGATATAAATTATGAAATTCTCCATGAAGATCCCTCCCTTGGTAAATTTCATTCACAGCATTCCTTTTCGCTTTATTTTCTGAAGTAAAATCTAATTTTGTAGCCTTACTCTCTAGCTACAGTATTCTAAAGTTCATGGGCGCCGCTTTATAGAAACAAGTTGACGGCTCTAAGCAGCCATCTTGTAGAGCGAGATGATCGCTCATTCACAGCACACCCGAGCTTATCGCCCGATGCTGCTGTTTATGGCTGGAGTTTCGCGTGTCCAGACGTGGCTCACTACCGGTCGCTTTTGACTCTTACGTAGGACACGGCCTAGGAGTACGAGGGGGTCCCGGTCTCTTCTGAACAGCACATTGCAAGATATCCCAGATATGCTCAGTAATGTTCATGTCTGGGAAGTTTGGTGGCCAACGGAAGTGCTTAAACTCAGAAGAGCCACTCTGTAGCAATTCTGGATATGTGGGGTGTCGTATTATCCTGTTGGAATTGCCCAAGTCCGTCGGAATGCACAATGGACATGTATGGATGCTGGTGAACAGACAGGATGCTTATGTACGTGTCGCCTTTCAGAGTCGTATCTTGACGTATCAGGGGTCACATATTATTCCAATTGCAGAGCCTCCACCAACTTGACATGCAGGGTCCATGGATTCATGGTTGTCTCCAAACCACGTCCATCCGCTCGATACAATTTGAAACGAGACTCGTCCGACCACGCAACATGTTTCCAGTCATCAAGAGTCCAATGTCGGTGTTGATGGGCCCAGGCGAGGCGTAAAAGCTTTGTGTCATGCAGTGAAATCCGATAGCCCATATCGATTATGTTTTGTAACGTGTCCGGCAAATCCCACACCTTCCATAACAACCCTGACATGATAGCAAATCCGGCAGTATGTCACATAGCACCAAATAAATCCTGACATTAAATTAACCAAAGTAATACGATCAACGAGTGAGCAAATGGAATACCACAGACTAACACAAGAACGCCTAAATGCATGTCATACCTTCCCACCGTGAAACAGACGCAGTTCTGAGGGGAGAAACGAGAACAGAAGCCGAGAGCAGAATCGTGTATGCTAGGAGGCCCTACGATAAGGGACGGACACCCACGTCGCCAGCCGACCGCCAAAATCACCTCCAGCCCATGTTAAAAGATAAAGCCCTCCAGAAGAACAGTATAGATCTTACGATAACACTAAAAGGGCCACACCAGCTGCATGTTTTAGCATGAGACTTTTTCGCGCCTCTGTTACGTTGCGAACGTTAAAAACATTGCCCCACCACGAAAAGTATAACGTTTGTCATTGGATGGACAGAATTTTGTAGGCGGAGCTTAAGGTTAACATTGAGACCCTGATTAGTCAGTTGAAAACACAGCCAGATAGCTTTTTTTAAACCAACTTCGGTAAATTGTAGTAAGCAGAAATTAGGAGAGAGTTGCTTCCGAGACGGCGAGCTGTATGGAGCTGCGCTGCCCGCCGCCCCCAGACGCTGCCTAACCAGCGACAAGGTAATGAGCGCACGCGATGACGCATAACAGCGCATAAAGCTTCACTCAGAACTGCAGAAGTCTCATCTGTTACACCCCCTTTTTAGGTAATACTAGTGTCGATTGTCAAGTAATTCTCATGGTGTTCACATTTGCTACTTGAAGTAAAAATCTGAAACGTGATGTTTTTTCTGTTATATAATTATTGAGAAGCCACATCAGCCACTGTAATTTACGACAAGTTAGATAAGTAGTTAAAGATAATTGAGGGTCACTGTAGACCAATTTGATAGTTTTCTCTTTTGTGAAACTTAATTTAAACATAGATTATAGATGTGATATGGCATAGGTCATCCTTCGATCCATTGTAGAACTTGGAAACCCATTCAGGGAATATTCGTTCCAATTTTTGTTGAACGCAGTTGGTTTTTATCATCCTGTATTACAACATTTCCTTTTATGAATAGTGCAATTTATAAACGATGTTTTGTGTGTAGAATAAAATTTCCAATGGTAAACTTAACTGCTTTATCGACGTTATTTTACCAGCTAACTAAAAATAGGAAAGCCTTGAACCCCTTCCACTAAATTTAGTTAGTATTAAGATTCTTTTACAGGGAGTGCAGTGGAGCTGACGCTGAAATCATTAAGTATTTGGCTATATCATCGCTACTCTCACTGAACTCTTCTGAACTCTACATGTCATATGTGGTCTGGCGTCTCCTTACCAGCAACAGGTCCCAGGTTAAAACTAGTAAATTCCCTAAAAAACACGCTCAGAGTGTCGTTGCGCGAAAGTGGTAGGGAGACACGACTTAGAAGAAACAGACACCATGCAGAATGTTAGAGTTTCGTTAAATGATTCGGTTGCTAACAGTTGTTGATGGCCCAGCATTGAAATCTGCTACAGTCTGCGGAAGAGTTGCACTTCTGTCACGTTGAACGATTCTCTTTAATCGTTGGTCCCATTGTTGCTGGATCTTCTTCCGCCCGCAGCGATGTCACACATCTGACGTTTTACCGGATTCCCGATATTCACGGTACACTCGTGAAATGGCCGTACAGGCAATGCCCACTTCATCGCTAGCTCGGAGATGCTGTGCCCATCGCTTCTGCACCGACTGTGACACCAAGTTCGAACTCACTTGAAACTTGCAGACCTGCCATTGTATCAGAAGTAACCGATCTAACAACTGCGCCTGACAATTGTTGCCAAATATAGGCGTTGCCGACCACAGTGCTGTTGTATTCAGCCTGTTTACATATCTCTACATTTGAATACTCATGTCTATACTAGTTTCATTGGCGCTTGCGTGTGTGTGTCTTTGGTCTGTTCTTCCGGACATGTCGGAATGAGCAGACACCACATACACAGTTCATGCTGAGATGGCCAATGAACACTTCAGTGCGGATGCACATTTCACTCTAATTCCTATGCAAATCAGGCAATTTTAGCGAGTATTTAGGATAACGAGCGAGGGCACTACAGCAAGAGTATGTGGATAAGCTGAGAATTTGGGGCCCGCATCTCGTGGTCGTGCGGTAGCGTTCTCGCTTCCCACGCCCGGGTTCCCGGGTTCGATTCCCGGCGGGGTCAGGGGTTTTCTCTGCCTCGTGATGGCTGGGTGTTGTGTGCTGTCCTTAGGTTAGTTAGGTTTAAGCAGTTCTAAGTCCTAGGGGACTTATGACCACAGCAGTTGAGTCCCATAGTGCTCAGAGCCATTTGAACCATTTTGAGAATTTGGATCCGACAGAAGATTTCCTTTGTATCTCTAAAAACATTCTATTTTATTACAACTTATGGAAACCTCCTTATCAAACAACAAATATTTTAAAAAATTAATTCATCGTGAAGAAATTACATTTGAGAAAAATAGTTCTGCTTAAATTAATAGCAGTTTGAACTTAACTGTATGACGAAACAACGAATTCTTTAAGAGAAATACATTCTTCTTCTTCTTCTTCTTCTTCTTATTATTATTATTATTATTATTACAATCTGTAGCTATTAAAATACAATTGACTAAATGTTTAAATCATACCATGAATATAGAAGTTGGTTGCTCGATTATTTGAGATGGTTGGTTCAATTTCAGCACAGTTTTACTTTGGCTATATCAAATGGAATCATCGTCGTCTGGCATCCTCCAGTTTGTAATATTGGTAATTTTCGCCTCACAAACGCTAGGATACACTTAATAGTAAACGCCTGATGGCCTGAAGGTATGAAACAATTGTAATGTAAAAGAAATTAACCGTCGTATGGCAGTGAGAGAATGTAGTATTCTTTATCTTAGCCGCTCCTGCGAGGCGGCTGTAGATCTCTATGAACCCGTATCGATTAATGATATCAAAAGAATTCAGTTGTTTCAAGACAAATGACGCCTTGAGCACTTTATCTTTTACTGTTTCTATTCCATGAAAGACGGATGCGGTCTTGGACAGTTCCGCAATCTGTATTTTATAATTTGTGAAAAATACTCTGTAAATGTGCTTATTGTCTTCTCAGTCAGAAAACATGAAGTTTTACGTAATTAATTACAAGCAGGCACCATCAAGAGGACATTAATTTCTAGTATTTCTTGTTACGTGCAAGGCCTTCAAGAAAACAAAGCAATTTGCCTGTTACTTAAAGTAATTAGGAGGCCCTGGAGGTTGTGAAGAACTAGTTTCGGTTCTTATTCGATGTGACGTGCTGGTATCTTTATGAGGCTGTCAGGTAACAGGCAGTTGTGGCACCCTGAAAATTTCCTAAATTCAGAGTTGGTGGCCACTGCTGGGAGCGCTTGGCAAGACGCGACTCGTTAGAAACTGTGTGATGCTTCACAACGCTGAGCCACATAGTTCATCGGCTGCGTGGCTGGGAATTTCATGGTGATGCTGTGTCCAAGAAGGAGGCATGCAGATAGTGCCAAAGACGGCGGACTGTGTGAAACCATAATGGCAGACATTTCGCAGTTCGTACAGAAATTAACAGTAGCCAGATGAATCATGATACCTCAAAAAGAAACATACACATTACCATTATTTCCAATACGATTCTGATGGTGTAGTCAGATTTTCAATACAAGTAACACCCAGCAACGAATATCCAAAATCTAAATCGTTCATCTGATTTTGTGGATCGGCGTGTCTTTAAAAATCTATTTGTTTAATCCTAAATTGATATAAATTACCGGCATGTAACCTGAATATTACATGAGTTATTAGAGGACAAAGCGGCCGGTTACTATTGATCGCGTCAGGACGTTAGTACTCCACAGTTCCACGAAAAAACGGAAGATGCATGCTTATAAATATATTTATACGTCCATGTCTTTGATTGTATCCGATATAAACTATTCATGAAGAAATTGGTTAAAATTTACTCTGTTTTAGAAAGAACAGATTCAAGAAGCTACTGGCATACATTTTGTTTCTATTCCTTTGATATATGTTTATTTGATTTGTTTATGTATTTAATAATGTGTGATAGAGCGTATTTATTTTCCAGCCATAGGAATATTTACTTAATTTCAAGTTACTTAAATGTAAATCCAGTATTTCGAAGTTGTTTCGTTATATTTGCGGGTGTGTGTTTGCTTGAAGACATGGCGGGAGTGCTCTAGCCAGTCACAGCGCTCATTAATGGAGATGCTGTATGGGAGTACAGTGGAGGATACGGGAGAGATCGAAACAGTGCGGAAGGCGAAGACGTGACGGTCGGTTGCAGGTACGGATGGAGCAGTTTGAGCGTGGTCGCGAGAGATAAAAATATTTCGTTGTGCCGACTTGTCAACTTGTGGGATTTCTGTGACTTCTGCAGTGAAGAGGTAGTATGCGTTTAGAAGTGAATATCTCGCGAGCTATTTTGTTGTTCATAACTAATTACGTGAACTAGGAGTCTATTGTTCCCTGCTAAGCAACTTATATTTTATTTAATTGCTGGACCATCGACTCCAATAAGTGTTTTACAGTAATAAAGGGCATCCTTAAAGGTACGTCTGATATCATACTCATTATCACTAAAGTAGTACCTGCAGAATTTATTTAATTGCAATCTTTCATTTATAAGTTTCTATGTAACAGTCACAATTCACAATTGCCGAGTGACAGGAACCTTCGACCATTCGGTTCATGAGTCTGTTCGTATTTATACTGTAGACCAAGCAGTATTTGGCTTGTAATGGGGCAACTACGTATCCTAGTCCTCAGACAACGAAACCAGCAAAATCTTTTAATATTTCAACTCTGAGTCTGAGGGTACGTAGTTGATGTAAACCACACCACATCATTTCATTTATTTCAGAATGCCCGCAACTGGACGTTTCTCGTCTGGGATTTGTGTACTGCGAAATGGTAATATTTTACTCTCTTTTATTCAGCGTACTATGCCAAGTGTAAAACCCTTTGCAAAACCAGAAGAGATATCTGTAGTGCGATCACAGTGTGATATCGGTTTTTTTCCACTAGTAGGTTTTTGGAAATAGTGAAATACGTAGTAATTTTCACAATTAACACATGCACTCGACGGAGGTCCTAATCCATCACGTTAGAGACAATTTGCGTTGGGGCTCAGAGACTAAGTAAGTTGAGTGCAGGGAACAGTAGCGGTTAGCGCATTTAACGGACAGTGGTATCGGAGATGCTTGGAACACGCAGTAACCAGCAGCAGCTACAACTGCATCAAGCGACTTCTCCAGAGGCGGACGTAGTTCAACAGCAGTACCACGGAAGCGTCTTCGAGTATTCCAGGGCAGTCTTCAATGTCGTCTTGCTCTACAACCGAATTCATCACCATGGCAGAGGGAACCATCTGAGATGAGATAAGTGCCTGCGCAAATAGTGAGATAGTGTTTAACTCTGAAGTTCAAGCTCCACTTACAGATCTAGCGAATATAAAACAGTCACCTAGTATGTGTAATTCTGAAAACGGAAGCGAGCTGTTTAGCCTGATATCAGAGTGCGAAAGTGTGACTCGTGGGAATTCAGGCAAGGGGAATGAATATGGCGGATAAATGATGTCTCAGCTAATGCATTCGATCCAGGGAATGGCAAATAATATCAGTGCAGTTCGAAAAGATATAGGTACATTGCGAACAAGTATGGGCACATTGCAAACAGTTATGGATTAAATTCTAACTGATTTGGTTACGATGCGAACAGAAATAGATACCGAAGTTGAATAAATTATGGGTAACCTTGAAAAATCAATTGATGATAACTTAAAATGTGTATGAGTGAATATGGGGAAAATTACAGACGAAGTTGTAATAGTAAAATCTAAAATTAGTCCAAACACTAGTCTTGCCTAATCTTTACTACTGTGATGTAGTTCAACACGGCACAAATAGTGAAAATTCGAGATGCTTCGAGCTAGTGATGAATGCTTGCGTTAGATACGTATGCAATATACGGTTGTATGATCATATCAGTCCTTCATACTCCCAGCTAGGTTGGATACGCCCACATAAGGCACGCGATCTCCACACGATGTGCTTACTTCATCGATTTCTTAGCCACTGGTGCCCCCAATACTTATCTTCTCATATTAAACACCTACCATCATTCCACAACCGCAATACCAGATCGGATACGTCTAGCATCTTGGCTGTACCTTTACATAACACAAAATCTTTCTCCGTGTCATTCTCCATCTCAGCCATACGACTATGGAACGCGCTCCCCTGTGATCTGCGTCTTATCCAAAACCACTCAACATTCAAGAGGGAACTCGAGACTTACATATTAGGGACGGTATAGCCACCATTGTTGTGCCCCTCTCATCTTTTTCTTTCTCCTCTCCATCATAGCTTCGAATCTTACCATTCTATTTCTCTTCCTCTAACCTATCTACCTCTTCTATATCTCTTTCACCCCACTCCATCGTCTTATGTCTCTGCTTGATGAGAATAACTCACAAGCTGCAAGAATATAACGAGAAAATTCCCAACTAGCAATAGGACTGACATTCATAAAAGAAAAATATGTTTACTTTCACATACATAGTCATTATTATTATTATTATTCTTGATTGTTATAATTATTTTTTTTTGATTGTTATAATTATCATTGTACTACTTTTGTAATCTCTATTTTTTTCTTTAACATTAATACTGTATAACATGTTATATGTCCTTAATGTTCTGTAGAAACTGAAATTTGTTGAATCTGAGTATGCCTGGTTAGGTGTAAGGGAGGGCCTGAAGGCCCTAACTTGCCAGGTAAAATAAATGCATAAATAAATAAATAAATAAATAAAATCGAATCAGTGGAAAAAAGATCTTGGGGGAAATAAGCGATAAGATACAGGCGGACCTTGGGGATCAAATTAAGCGATTCCATAAAAGCGCAAGATGCTCATAAAAACCACATAAATTTAGCAATTAGTGGCATCGCCAATCGTGTAGGTGAGGGGGAGAAAGAAGTGGACAAAATTAAAGATAAAATAGAGTCCAGTATCAATAGTGAAAATGACTTTAAATAACAAATACCACAGATAAAAAGTGATTTAAATTCCTCAGCCTCCCACGTGGTCACGGCGGTTATAAATATTCCTTGGGCAAATACTGGATCTGTGAAATGTTACACAGATGACAGAAGATATCATCTTGGCTGCGTGTAGGGACGCTTTCGTTCACAGTGTGTCAGACGAAGTGACCCAAGTCTCGGGCAAATGTTAAATGTAGTTCATGGGAATTGTACGAAGAGTTCGAAAAATGTTTTTTGAATAAATATTGGATCGAGGTAAAGTAGACACGGATCCAAAATGAATTTTTAAACGTGGCAAGTAACAGGTACAGTAATAGGACGATGAGCGATATTTGCAAGCGCGAACTTGGCAAGCTTATGCATGTGAAACATCCATTGGGGGCTATAACGCAAATCAGCAAGTTAAAAAATTGCGATTAGTCCATGAGATTCCGTGGACGAATTTCTAGAATTTGAAGGAAAATTAGAGAAGGCTTTGAAGTTCAAACCTCAGAGCAAACTGGGTGCTAGTTATCAAAGTGGGCATCCGTACAATCATCAGCAAAATAATAATCGTGAGATAAATCAAAGGAATTCTCAGGGAGAGACTAGCTAGAATGAGCAGAATGGTCGGAGAACGAACGGGAATGATACCTTCCATGAGCAGGACACAAGTACAGAACGCAGATTTGATGGGGGAAATTCACGCGAATTGCAATGGCGTAACTGCCAGTGGGGAAACCGATGGTCGCCACATCTGAGATCCGATGATGGCGATCTTAACAGGCGATGAAAAGGACTGGAGATAATGGTAATGGTAGGAATGTTGATAGGTTTGGAGAAAGGCAACAAATATGTAATATAGACCATGTTAAAGAGCAAGGCTATATAGGTGGCTCTTTCAATAAAAGCAGGTGCGAACGGCAGAAGCATAGTTTTGTAAGAGATTTAAGTAAACGTAATGAGAATAAATATGCGGGAAATGATGCAAGTTCTGAATGTGTAATGTATGAGTGTATGTATGGTGATGAATGGAAAGCTTCAGAGGTTCAAAAAGACGTTACTGCGGAGACGAATTTTGTGAAAGCAAATTGTGTGGAGAGTTCTGAAGAGCAAATAGTAGTAATTGCAGTATAGAAGGTGTTGTAGTAACAGGTATTTGTGAGTTGGTGAGAAACGTCGATGTTAGTGAAAGCGGCGTAGCTTTGGTCTCGCTAGCTGCAAGTGAGGGTGATTGTGTTTTGGCGGAATGCGTCAGTGTTACTAAGGGAGGCTTAGTATTGATCTTGCCAGCAGTTGAAGTAACAATGTATCTGCGAAGATAGATGATTTCCGTTTAAAGGAACAGAGTAATGGTAATTTATGTAATGATGTAAAAGCTACTGTTATTGATACTTCAGAGGAAAGAATTTACGTGTTTCTAGTCACGAAAGAAGGTGAAACGAAACTTATTGATGAATGTGTGGATCTAAAAATTTTCTCGGAGTATGAATGTGAGAATGTGTGTAAAGTAAGATCGAGGTTTATATGGATGAAAGGGATGTAGAAATGGCACTGTGTGCTGATTTTTGTCGGATCACAGTGGAATGTAGCAAGACAGAAAGTCCCAAAATTCTACGAGGAGGTAGCAGCAATTTGCGTAATGCAGCGGCGGAAGATAAAGTTGTGTACGATTCACGTGAAGTTATACTACAGTACATTAAAACTGCTACACCACGAAGATAACGTGCTACAGTCGTGAAGTTTAACCGACAGAAAGAAGATACTGTGATATGCAAATGGTTAGCTTTCCAGAGCATTCACACAAGGTCGGCGCCGGTGGCGACACCTACAACGTGCTGACAAGGGGGAAGTTTCGAACCAATTTCTCATACACAAACAGCAGTTGACCGGCGTTGCCTGGTGAAACGTTGTTGTGATGTCTCGTGTAAGGACGAGGAATGCGTACCATTACGTTTCCGACTTTGATAAAGGTCAGATTGTAGCCTATCGCGATTGCGGTTTATCGTGTCGCGACATTGCTGCTCGCGTTGGTCGAGATCAAAGGACTGTTAGCAGAATATGGAATCGGTGGGTTCAGGAGGGTAATACGGAACGCCGTGCTGGATCCCAACGGCCTCGTATCACTAACAGTCGAGATGACAGGCTGTAACGGATCGTGCAGCCACGTCTCGATCATTGAGTCCACAAATGGGGACGTTAGCAAGACAACAACCATCTGTACGAACGGTTCGACGACGTTTGCAGCAGCAGGGACAATCAGCTCGGAGACCATTGCTGCAGTTATCCGTGACGCTGCATCACAGACAGGAGCGCCTGTGATGGTTTACTCAACGACGAACCTGGGTGCACCAATGGCAAAACGTCATTTTTTCGGATGAATCCAGGTTCTGTTTACAGCATCATGATGGTCGCATTACTGTTTGGCGACATCGCGGTGAACGCACATTGGAAACGTGTATTCGTCATCGCCATACTGGCGTATCACCCGGCGTGATGGTATGGGGTGCCATTGGTTACACGTCTCGGTCACCTCTTTTTCACATTGACGGCACTTTGAACAGGGGACGTTACATTTCAGATGTGTTATGATCTGTGGCTCTACCCTTCATTCAATCCCTGCGAAACCCTACATTTCAGCAGGATAATGCACGACAGCACGATGCAGGTCCTGTACGGGCCTCTATGGTTACAGAAAATGTTCGACTGCTGCCCTGGCCAGAACATTTTCCACATCTCTCACCAATTGGAAACGTCTGTCAATGGTGGCCGAGAAACTGGCTCGTTACCATAAGCCAGTCACTACTCTTGATGATCTGTGGTATCGTGTTGAAGCTGCATGGGAAGCTGTACCTGTACACGCCATCCAAGCTCTGTTTGACTCAATACCGAGGCGTATCAAGGCCGTTATTACCGCCACGGGTGGTTGTTCCGGGCACTGATTCCTCAGGATCTATGCACCCAAGTTGTGTGAAGATTAATCACATGTTAGTTTTAGTATATTTGTCCAATGAATACCCGTTTATCATCTGCATTTCTTCTTGGTGTAGCAATTTTAATGGCCAGTAGTGTAATTTGTCGATGGAGGAATGTAAGATTTCTGATGTGAATTTATGTAGTGATTTAAACGGTTTATCAGCAAATAAGGTTGCTGAGATGAATATTTATGGTGATGGTGGCTTAGGGATGAATGTATTATTTGAGGAGGATAAAGTGTTTAACAGTGAATTGATGTGTAATTTGGTTGAAGCTGCAAGTGTCGATATTTTAGATGGAAAAAACAGTTAAGTTATGCCTGCTGTGGCTAGTGAATCGCGAAACGTGTGGATGAAATAACAGAAAATTTTAGAGAAGCCTGAAGTACGTGGTGTGGATGGGGACAGTTTGTATAATGAAGATCGTACGAATTGGTATATGAAAGAGGAGTATAATTTCAGTATGATTGATTGGCGTTGGTACGGTAGAACATTACGTTAGTTGCTACTGCATCTGTGGAAACGAGAGAAGTTTAAAATAACTAGGGGTTTAGAAAAGGGAGGGAATGAATTTGGAGCGAAAGAAATATTTAATGAATTATTTTGGGTTGAGCATGAGATCGAGGGATGGATAGAACACGATGTGTGTACGCCAGAGGAAGGGGAGAAATGAAAACTGTTCTAATTTGTAATTAGCGATAGTAATTTTGGAGGGATAGTTTTACATGTTTACTTGGGGATTCATTAGTAATTTGTTAGTTTATTGTGGCACTGTACGTGTGCAAGAAGGGGAAGTTAAGCACTGAGGTTGCATGGAGGTCAGCGATCTCGTTGATTTAAGTAAAATATGTATTGATTTATTCTTTCTAAACGAGTTTGGGAAAGAATATAGTGGTCAATTCAAAGGGTATTAAAATTGTAATTGACTATGAAGTCTATCGCGACGGAGTCCTTGCATAAAAAGTTCTCGGTTTATCCCAAGCTTTCGATGACTACCTCCGTCATCTCCGTCATCTTCGTCAGGGGTAAAATTGACTGTCGTGGACCGGTGAGGCTTCCGCTTTTATATGCAGTGGACGGTTTCTCATTGGCCGCATGACGTCACGGTGAAACCGATGCGTACTGAGGTGGCGGCCTCTATATCCATAGATTTTGTTTGCGCGCTTTATCCAGCGTTGCTTGCAGCGCCATCCATCGCAACTGGCGGAGAACTGCGAGGAATGTAAGAAGTCTCCCTCTGTGCTCTTTCTATATCAAATGCTCGCTTCCATGCATTGCTGAGTGCATAACCGGAATCTCTGTTGAAATTACTTTCACAGAGTCTAATTTCAACTGCTTCCCTGATGACAGAGTCCCAATAGTTTGAAGCGTGAGCAAGTAGTCTTGTTTCATCGAATAAAATCTTATGTTTATTTAACAATCTGTGCTCAGCCACCGCTGATTTTTCTAGATACCTGTATTTCAGGTGACGCTGATGTTCCACACTGCGATCGGCGACAGTTCTTATAGACTGGCCCACATAAATTTTGCCACACTCGCAAGGAATGCTGTAAACTCCCGGTACTCTCAGGCCAAGATTATCTTTCACGGGTCGCAGCATTTCCTTAATCTTCCTGGGTGGCCGGAAGACTGGTCTGATTCCTTGCCGGCTCAGGACTCTGCCGATCTTGCTGGTCGTTGCACCGCAGAATGGTAGCCGCGCGATGTGTTAGTCCTCTTGATCTGTTCGAACAGCGTCCTTTCTTGGTTTCTTCGCCAGAGTAGATCTGATATCACGAACAGAATAACCATTTTTTATGAATACCGTCGTCAGATGGTTAATCTCTGAGCCGAGATGATCCTTGTCCGAAATAGTCCTTGCTCTGTGTACCAAGGTGTTCAGCATAGCTCTCTTCTGAACTGGGTGGTGAAAACTACGCGCGTTTAGATATAAATCTGTATGCGCCGCTTTTCTGTGCACAGAATGTCCGAGACGTGGTGGAGCGAAAATCAGATGGACGTCTCGGACATTCTGTGCACAGAAAAATTTCCAAAGTGTAAATGGTTCATCCGATTTTGTCGATCGACTTGCCTTTACAAAGCTATTACTGTAAACCTAAATTGATATAAATTACATGCATGTAACGTGAATAGTACATGAGTTACTGGAGGTGAAAGTGGCCAATTACTATCGATCGCATTAGGCCTTAAGTACTCCACAGTTTCACGAAAAAACGGAAGAAGCATGCTGATAAATCTATTTATTCGTCCATGTCTTTGTTCAAATCCGATACAAACTATTCATGAAGAAATTGATCAAATATTTACTGTGTTTCAGAAACGACGGAGGCATGAAGCTACTGGCCTACCTTTTGTTTCTATTCCTTAGATATATGTTTGTGTGATTGGTTTATGTATTTAATAATTTCTGCAATAATTTGTTTAATAATGTGTTTATCGTCATGGCATAGGAATATTTATTTGATTTCAAGTTATTTAAACATAAATCCAGCATTTAGAATGTGTATAATTATGTCTGTGAATGTGCAATGGCTTGAAGACATGGCTGGACTCCTCTAGCCAATGACAGCGCTCGTTAATCGAGAGGCTGTATGGTAGTATGGTGGAGAACAGGGGAGAGTTCGAAACAGTGCGGGATGCTAAAGCGCGACGGTCGGCGGCAGCCAGGAATGGAGCAGTTGGCTAGTGGTCGCGAGAGATAGAAATATTTCGTAGTGCTTACTTGTGCTCTTGTGGGATTTCTGTGGATTCTGAAGTGAAGACGTAGTATTCGTTTAAAAGTGAATATCTTGCGAACTAAGTTGTTGTTCATTGAATTACGTAAAGTAGGAATCTAATGTTCCCTGTTATTCTGCTTATATTTAATTTCATTTCTGGACCCTCGACAACAATAAGTGGTTTACAATAATAAAGGGCAGTCTTAAAGGTACTTCTACTATCGTACCCCCAATTTAAAGTCGGCAAATAGTACTCTCGTTTAACTACAATTTTTCTTTCATAAATATGTATATAACAGTCAAAATTTGCAATGGCCGAGTGATAGGAACCCTCGAGCTTTCGATTCATGGGTCTGTTCATATTGTGTACTGTAGAGTCAGCAGTATTTGGCTTGTAATGGGGCAACTACGTATCCCAGCCCTTAGACAACGAAACCGGCGAAATATTTTTTATATTTCAAATCTGAGTTTGAGGGTAAGTAGTAGAGAGCCACTACACCACATCATTTCATTTATTTTTGAAAGCCCGCATGCTTCTGCAGGGTATGTAGGAACTATTGATAGAGAAACCTGACCACCACCGTGGCAGGAGCTTAGGGTAAAAGTTAATCACAATGGAGTAGCTCTTCAGCCTCTGAACTATCATTAAGCAAGACCAAGCTCTCGTCACTTTTGGAAAATCTGATGTCTGACACGTCATCATCAGAAGCCTTAGATGAACTAGTCTACATGTTCTGGGAACTTTCCTCTTCTTCGACTTGTCGAACTTCTTTACTGTCCCCAGCTTTTTATTCATACCGGCCCTTTCAACATTGCTTATATCTTTGATTTGACTGCCTGTTAAAATAGCAGTGAAGGTTCTTTATCAGCCACGGTCGGATTACTGTCGTGATCAGGCTTTGGGGAAAGGACCAGTTTTTTCTGGGATGAAGAGTATTTATTTATGTCTTATAGAAATTATTTGATTTTTAATTAACTTGAGGGAAGAGTAGGTTGGCATAACTGTGTGGAGATTTGTCGTAGCTACGTTACCTAACCTCGTACCTATGATAACTGATGTCATGTGGACATCACGATCGAAATGAGACCACACAATGGCAAACGTTATTAAAAAATATTATGAGACTGCCTAGAATCACAATTAACCACAGTTTCGGAAACCGACTTCAGTAGTGCCTAGATTATACCTACAGGTTCATCGCAACGAAATAATTTACGTAATTTACTATGGAAATATTTACATACCATTCAGAGCGCTTCCAAACAAATTGAAGTTATGGTCGATGGTGCTCCTTTACATACACTCCCCACCTGCACGCTGACAGTGCTCTATCTCCACAGTGGCGAGAACTAGAAGTCGCGTGCCAACTAGCCCATTATGCCAACTAACCCCGGTCGCAACTAACGCTGACACAGTACTGGCAGCGAGGTGAAAGTTTTTCAGTCATCTCTGCATGCTTTCAGCGGGTTTAAGTGAAGAAATTGTAAATCTTATCTAGTAAATACATACATTAGACGGAAATATAAGCCAGACAATGAAAGAACTTTAACCTTTGAGATATGCCTCTTACATGTAAAATGCGCCTCTGCTAAGAAGTGTGGAATGGCACTTAGATGTTCGCTAAGCATGGGGACCCGGAGACTTGTCTGAAACGGAATTATTTGTACATTCATGACATTTAAATAATATGTATTCGCAGTTGCAAATGTGACCAACCAACTATCACATTCGTACAATATAAAATATAAAACAGTAGCAAAATGAATGAAGAAACAATGTGAAGTATTAACAAATAAAGAATAGTTGAAATAAATGATACACACTTACTATGAAAAGGTAATGCACAAAGGAAAAAAAAGATATTATCGACTTTCGGGGAAAGCAATGTCTTTACATGTGCCCCCCATTTTACCATGAGACGTTCCATAGTACATCTTATGATAAAATGTCGTTACACGTATAAGAAAAATGCAAAAAGTGATTTGTTATTGTTTAATTTTCGCACTTTGTCTATTTGCTCTATGAGTTGTCAATCAATATTAAAAGAGACGAACTTATCTTACAGCAAAATTTTTACCGGGCCGGGAATCGAACTCAGGTTTCTCGCTTATAATGAGCGATCGCTTTGCCTTAAAGTTCCAAAGAAATGTCCAAACGTGTGGGAAATCTTACGGGAGTTAACTGCTAACTCATCAGTCCCTAAGCTCACACACTACTTAACCTAAATTATTCTAAGGACAAACACACACACCCATGCCCGGTGGAGGACTCGAACCTCCGCTGGGACTAGCCGCAAATTCCAAGACTGCAGCGCCTGAGACCGCTCGGCTAATCCCGCGCGTCTGCCTTAAACTATTCGATCACGGGGAGACACGAACTTCCAGAAGTCATCAAACATGTCGCTACAGTCTGCCATTGTAAATTCATTATGTACATAACCGCACAGTGGAGACGTTTTAATTGAAAATCGCTTGCCCGGTGTCAGCGGATAAATCCGATATTACCTTCCCTGTGTAAAATGGTTCAAATAGCTCTGAGCACTATGGGACTTGATATCTGTGGTCATCAGTCCCCTAGAACTTAGAACTACTTAAACATAACTAACCTAAGGACATCACACACATCCATGCCCGAGGCAGGTTTCGAACCTGCGACAGTAGCTGTCACGCGGTTCCAAACTGAAGCGCCTACAACCGCACAGCCACACCGGCCGGTTTGCCTGTGTAATTCAGAACTAAGACTCACTGTTCCTTAATGAAACAGGTGAGATGTTTTCGCAATTGTGAATATGGAAAAACGTCTGCTTTATAATGGAATTACGACGAGTACTTCTGAACAACACGGGCACTGCAATGTCGCATTTATCCGACAATGGACAGGCGTCTACATTCAAATGTCTCCTCTTTTTGGGAATATATATAATGAATGTACCAGCGTAGTTTGTAGACACACGGTTTAAGACATATGGAAGTTTGGGTCTGACGGTGAGTTATGCACGGACAGCCTAATGGCAAGCCGACCGCTCGCGATGGGCGGGATACCTAGGTTCGAGCCCCGGTGCGATACAAATTTTCACTGTCATCATTCCTTTATACAGATGATGGTTGTTCATATTGGCAACGGCGAATAAATTTCATGTATTTCATAACGGTTTGAGTTTCTGCAGTGCTTGTTGCTTTGGACGTGCATAAGTGTCTCACGCAACAGTCAATCGAACTTCCGAACAGAACTGGCAGTGCAATATCATATTTAAATAATCTGTCACCTGCCGACATAAATTAATGAACTGAAGGATCCGAACGTTATGTTTAATCAACAACTTTGCAGCACCATCTATTCTGGACAGAGGGCATAGAGGGAGAGAGAGAGAGAGAGAGAGAGAGAGAGAGAGAGAGAGAGAGAGAGGAAAAGTGAGTGAGAGAGTAAGAGAGAGAGAGAGAGAGAGAGAGAGAGAGAGAGAGAAAGAGAGGAAAAGTGCGTGAGAGAGTAAGAGCGGGAGAGAGAGGGGAGTGAAAAAATTTTTAATCAGGCGAGTGAATGGAAACTGCTTCAGCTTTGCCTGATTGCCTGTGAAACCGAACTTTTTTCTGACTATTACGGTGAAACCTTTCCTTCTGAAGAGTACGCCACCAGCGGAAATGGAAATGCTTTCGATTAGGATAAAGCGACAAGTGAAGAGTCAGACTCAGCCACTGACGAAGGTGATGGATGCACTCATCCAAAGCCGGATATTTAGTCCGAATCTGGTGCGACAAGTAAACTGAAAATTTTTTATCCAAGGATGCCATCGCGAAACACTTCCTCACGACGTAACGATGCTCATAAATATATTCTCATAATGTACACAAAACCACTTTTAGCTGTCTGAAATTGACTTAATTAAGACGGAGTGATTTCAGCTCCTCAGTGTAACAATTTTTAATGTCGGTGAATTTGGATGCGCTGACAAGTGAGGAAATTGAGAAGCACCGTGTCGTTAGCTACCCAGAATGCAATCGCAACACATATACTGGATGTTGCAGCTTTCTGCAAATCCACTTCGGAACACATTGGGTGCGACTGGCACCAACTCGTCTATGAACGTACCAAAGCGTATGAAATTCGGCATATAATGGAAACATGAGAGGATGAACCATTTCTTCAAATGCTTCTCCTCTGCTGCAAATCAAGAAATTCTGTCATCTTCAGGTGGCCGTAAAAGTGCCCTGTCGCCCTCGCTACCATACAAAGCCGGTAGTCATATATATATATATATATATATATATATATATATATATATATATATATATATATATGAGTAATTAGTTGATGTTATGAATCACTTCCATATAAACTATAGACGGTATACTTACTTTTCTAAACTGCTATCAATGCAAATAAAGAATTTTGCAAACAAACCAAAGTGGAGAGTGAGATAGCAACAAGGCACGTTCCAGGTAGCAGGATCCACCACAAGTAATAAATTGAAACAACGCTGAGAAAAATACACTGAAGTAATCGTGAAATCCAGTTCTATTTTGTTGACTTCCAACAGACTTCAGTAGTGTCTACAGGGCATGTCTAACAAAGAACGTAATTCAGTTTATCATTGTTAAGCAACTCATAATATTATCGGTAATTTGGAGCTAAATGTAAATATTAATGGGCCATAAAGGCTGTAACTTTTAAAACTGTGATCTTTTTCAAAAAGGGGGATCAACTATGACATGCTCGCTTTAGCCTGGTACCAAAGAAACACATTAGAACAACCGACAAGCAAACAAGTTCGGCTAAATTTAATAAATAAATCTTTATACGTTCAACGTATGCTAACGACATTGTGTATATCTTAAACACAAATTTCATTCAGGTACTTTGGAAAGCCTACGTACTGTATCAGGGAAATATGGCCCAGAAGTTAGCTCAAGAGCAGAGTACACGTTCATTGTGAAAGGTTATCGGAGCAGGGAATGACTACAAATTGAAATGGGTCAAAGACGTAAAGTGTTAGGGAACCATATATCAAATGCTACAGCGTTTAAAGGCATAATGGAAGCAAAAAGTTAATTATTCTACACCTTTAATAAATTACTGAGCTCTTTGTAGAGCAGCAGAATGCTAGTGTTACTACTTTACCACAGTACTTCCTGCTCTTTTTTTATGGATTTCAGGCTTGGAGCACAAGAAAGAGAGATATGAAACTGCACTTCATTTTTGGAGGGAATACCTTTGTGAAATCTAAGAACCGATCTGATACACTGAGTCCAGGATGTAAATAGTTCTTCTCAATCCGGAACGGAATTGGAGGTCTTTTAAAAAACGCATTCTTGTATGGGAGCCTAACAGAAATATTGTAAGATAGGTTGAGCCTGTGACGGGAATGAGCAACTCACAATGTCATTCTTTTACGTGGACATTGTGCTATAAAACAACCATTGGAAAAACGAAGACAGATAGAGAGATAAGGAGTCACTTTGTATGTGGAATAAGGGGAAGAGGAATGCAGGAAACAAAAATGGGGGCTACCATCACCCCATCGGCTCTGACAACGTAATAAACGAGGTTGAGGACTGTATAAAACAATAAAGCGGTTTGTCTCTTCGCATGGTAGCTACTGTACCGTAAATGCCTCCCAAACCAAAAAACTGTATGTTCTTTGACATCAGTATCAAAGTGAGGTGGTATCCCGTCATACTGGAAACGCGATCGTTATCTAACGACTTGAGGGACATTCGCAAAATTTTCGAGTAGTCTTCCACGGGAAAGATACTGCAATTTCCTCCAACTACCGTGTTAGGCATAGGATAAGAGCCTATGAGAGGGTCATGAACCGTACCAGTCCTTACAATTATGGTACCCCTCTGTTGGTATTAATATACAGACCTTCCTCCGGATTTTCTCCCTGTCAAATGTTCAAATGTGTGTGAAATCTTATGGGACTTAACTGCAAAGGTCATCAGTCCCTAAGCTTACACACTACTTAACCTAAATTATCCTAAGGACAAACACACACTCCAATGCCCGAGGGAGGACTCGAACCTCCACCGGGAGCAGCTGCACAGTCTATGACTGTTCTCCTTATCAGTCATGGCCATTGCAACTGCTGAATTTTCCTTATCTTGTGGAGAGAACCTGGTCAATTAGCAAAACACACATTCGAAAGTCATAGGCATTTACAGTTTTGTGTGGATTAATTGACAGAATTCCAAGCCCTGATGAATGTCATCATCAGAAGATAGGTATTGTACCTGCAGATACTTAAATGGAAGAATTCTGTAATGTCTGAAGCTTCACATCACATTAAGTAGCGCCAATGAGTGAGCAAGCCATTTCTTCCCGGAAGTAAGTAACATGCACGTTCGCGAGTATCTGGTGCACCATTGACAAAATGCGCGTTATCTTCTCCTAGCAGAACAGTGTAACTATTAGTTTATGTAACACTGGACACCACTAGGCAGCTGTATGCATAAATATTCACATCAAGATATAATAATGATTTTCTGAGATAAGAGCATAAGACGTATTTGTGACACATGTCATTTAATGTGTTTCGTGATATCGTAATGTAAATCTATTTGGAGAAACGATCATGTTTGTATAAAAATGTATACAACTTAATTTTAGCCAGAGAGATGGAGTTTTATGCACGAATTTTTATGTAAAACTGTCAGTTATTTCTTTGTGTATATTTTTAAAGTGCAGTAAATGAAGTAGGCAAAAATGAATACAAACGTCTGAAAAATGAGATCGACAGGAAGTGCAAAGTGGCTAAGCAGGGATAGCTAGACGACAAATGTAAGGATATAATGGCACATATCACTAGGGATAAGATATACACTGCCTACAGGTAAGTTAAAGGGACCTTTGGTGAAAAGGGACCCACTTGAATGAATATCGAGAGCTCAGATGGAAACCCAGTTCTAAGCAAAGAAGGGTAAGCAGAAAGGTGGAAGGAGTATATAGAGGGTCTACAGAAGGGCGATGTACTTGAGGAAAATATTAAGAAAATGGAAGGGGACGTAGATGAAGATGAAATGCGAGATATCATACTGCGTGAAGAGTTTGACAGAGTAGTGAAGGACATAAGTCCACACAACGCCCCAGGAGTAGACAACACTCCATTAGAAAGACTGATAGCCTTGGGCGAGCCAGCCCTTACAAAACTTTGCCATATGGTGAGCAAGATGTATGAGAGAGGCGAAATATTCTCAGACTTCAAGAAGAATATAATAATTCCAATCCCATAGAAAGCACGTGTTGACAGATGCGAAAATTACCGAACTATCAGTTTAATAAGTCACGCCGGCAAAATACTAACACCAAATCTTTACAGACGAATGGAATAACTGATAGAAGCCGACCTCAGGGAAGATCAGTTTGGATTCCGTAGAAATCTAGGAACACGTGAGGCAATATTGACCCTACGACTTATCTTAGAAGAAAGATTAAGGAAAGGCAAACCTACGTTTCTAGTATTTGTTATTGACAGCTTCAGGTCATCACATTGTCATGAATATCCTATCAGGAACTGTTAGACCACTGGAGTAAACATGTCAGTTAGATTTCAGCTTTGACAGTACTTGGTGACAGTAGTGAAGATTAGATATTTTATGTATGATAAATTTACTTAAAGTGCATAATTATGTTTCATTCTAACAGTGTATTAATGCTGTAAATATTAGCAGTTCCAGTTTACTGTAATGTATTCACATATCTGGACTATTTCCTGACAAATTAACCGGTAAGTGAGTGGTATATTCATATGTTCTATATATATTATGTTATACTTTGTGGCATGTTTCACACCCAGGAGAATCACCTCATGTTTCGATCTACAGAGGGAGAACTGAATCTAATATAATCTAACCTTACTAGCTGAGTGGCAAGGTTCGGTAAAGAGGTGGTGAGTGGCAAGCTTCGGTAAAGAGGTGGTGAGTGGGAAGCTTCGGTAAAGAGGTGGTATTCCAGAATGTTGTGAGTACTGCTGTATCAGATTCTAGCTTAATAGGATCACATATTTGTAGTTTTCATATGAAACTGATGATTGCTATGAACTTTCATCTTTCTAAGTCTAATAGTTAGAGCCTTCGATTTTTGTGTAAAAATATCTATTTTGAGCAAAATATTGCTTCGATAAGGCTGAAACCTATAGTTTATTTTGACATACATGTTATTTGCAATTACCATTGGAATGTATGTAATTTTATACTGTTTTAAATAATAGATAGATAGATAGATAAATATCCAGCTATCAGAGGCCCTGCAGGCCACGCACTGCTTCCACAAACTGCCTCCATTTCTTCCTGTTTTGTGCCCGGTTCCTCAAGGCGTCTTCAGTCACCAGGGCTGCTAGGTCCTTCGCTATGTCGTCCATCAAGCTCTGCCTTGGTCGTTCAATGGGGTGTTTGGTATTTGGTTTCCCCTCTAGCGCCATCTTCGCCTGTCTTCCATCTGGCATACGGTCTAGATGGCACACCCATTTCATTCTTTTGCTCTTTAATCTTCTGTAGGATAGCTGGTTGTCGCATCAGAAAGTAGACTTCCGTATATTTCCTTCTCCTCCATTGTCCGTTATCTAAAATAGGTCCCTATATCTTCCTCATTACTCTTGTTTCTAATATTAATAGTTTTTTTTCGTTTTCTCGCTTAGACCTTCTCCGTGTTTCTGAACCATACATTACCGCTGGACATACCACTGGGTTGTAGATTTTCACCTTAGTGTTGAGATCGATTTAGAGCAAGGCGTCTCTCTGAGGGAATGCATGCATTTCATTTCCATTGCTTTTCTTTCTTTGATGTCCGTTTTTATGTTGTTATCCATGGTAAACCAAGATCCCAAGTATTTGAACTGGTGTACTCTCTCTAAACTCTTGCCATCTATCTCAAGAAATTCTTGCTGCTCTTGTCTTCTTTCTAATTGCGTGTAATCTATTTTGTCTTGATTCAATTTGAGCCCTACCTTCTGTGTATAATTGTCCATTTTCTGATACATTCCTTTCAACTCATGCTTGATTCACTTAGTAGCATTATGTCATTTGCATCTGCATATGCTAGACAATTGAAGTTACCGTCCATCTGTACTCCTGTTACCTAAACTCTTTTAATACTTTTTCTAAATGACATTGAACAGAACGCATGAGAGAGCATCCCCTTGTCTGAGGCCTGTCTCAATCTGGAATGTTTCTGTTTTGGCTGCACTGAAACGTACTGCTGCCTTTGACCCTTCCATACAAGCTTGCACCATTATCACTAGCTTCTCAGCGATTCTGAAGTCACGCATTGCATTGTGTAGGCTATTCCTGTGGATGCTGTCATATGCACGTGGAAAATCGACGAACAGGCTGTAGATATACATATCAGTGTTTTTGAAACAGTTGTCATAGAGTGAAAATGTGGTCTATTATCGATCGGTTTGGTCCAAAGCCAGCTTGATACTCCTGTGTATTGTTCTCTATGAATGGTTGCAACTTTCTGAGGATAACGATGGACAGTACCTTATACATTACATTCAACATGCTGATTACTTTGTAGTTACCACATTCCATTTTACTTCCCTTCTAGTATATTGGGCATATTATAGTCAATTTCCATTCTTCTGGTAGCGTCTCATTCTCCCATACCAACGGGATCAGTGTAAGGTCTCACCTCCATCCCTGATTAACTCTGATGTCGTCCCATGGGACTTTGTTGTTTCTGAGTCCTTTTATTGGGATCTTCAAGTCTTCTTCACCAACTTCTCATTCTTCTTCATCATTCCTTTCCTTCGTAGTGTCTAGGTAACATCTTATCTGCGTCTTGGAGATTCAGCAGTTCTGAGAAGTATTCTTTCCTTCTGTGTACAGTTCATTCGTTATTATTTATCAAGTTGCCGTTCTTATCTCTAATGAAAAGAGCTGGGGTCTGAAATGCACCTTTCGGATTTTGTATGTACTGGAAAAATTGCCTTGAATTGTTGTTTTGGCTCTCTGCCTCAACTTGTTATAGCAAACTGGTTAGACATATTCACTTATCTGCTCATAGGAATCGCTTTATCTCCCTTCTGACATCGATAATATGTTTCCTTTTCTTCTCACTCTTCGCGTCAGCTAGCCACTTCTCCCTCACCATCCTTCTCTTTTCTGTAGCCTTCTGGCATGTCTCTTCTTCATTATCTTATTTCTTCCCAATATATCCTCCTCAACACTTAGTACCATCGAATTTATTTCTTTCCATTTTTCTTTCACGTTCTCTCATGCTTCCAGGGTCTCCAGGACCCGAAAACGGTTTTTAATTTCTATAGCTTATTGTTCTTTAATGGCACTTTCTCGCAGTTTCTCAGCATTCGGAGATTTTTGTAGTGTCCCCTACTTCTTATGCACGTAGCTGAACATGAGTTTAAGCCTGCTTGTGTTCGGAATAAGTCGAACCTACTCTCAGGTTCTGTGAAGTAGTTGATCATCCTCTGAACATTCTCATTGGTCTCATCATGCAAACTGTGCCTTTCTAAAATCTCCCAGCACTATCCTGATATTTCTAGTCGATGTGCTATTAATTGTTTGTTCTGGCTGGTCAAAGAACTCTTCCTTTTCCTCATATGTTTTATCCTCAGTGTGGGCGTGAGCACAGATGAATGTGATGTCTGACTCTTGGTTTCCAAGTACTTTGTAGGATATTCTCTTGTGATAAGGTTTGATTTCTTTAAACGAATTTACTGGTTTGTTGTGTATTACAAAACCACAATAATATATGTTTTAAATATATAGGTTGTTTGTGGCGAAACACGCGCTGTATCTTTTGAGAGATACAGAGGCGAGTGAGTGTCCCGGGACTCACCCCATTTCACTACTAATAGCGCCTTTATATCACCATAACGCGTTTGTACGTAGCCTACAAGTATTGCACCATAATATAAGTATGAAACTAAAAATTAAAGCTAATTTTACATACACTGTCAACATATGCTTCATTATTTTAACGTTTTAATTGTCAAATCTTAGAGTGATCAAATTAGTATTTCCTTAAATACTTTAAGAAAAAAATAAGTGGTGCTAAATAATAAAGCTATTAAGCCAAAAATTGGTCAGAATGTACAAATGTGTGTCAAAATAAACTTGACCGGAGCAATATTTTGTTCAAAATAGATGTTTTTACACAAAAATCGAAGGCTCCAAGTATTAGACTTAGAAAGATGAAAGATCATAAGGATCATCAGTTTCATATGAAAACTTGAAGTATGTGACCCTATTACGCTACTTCTGACAGTTTTGGAGTAATTTACTGATAACTAAATTTCGAACAAAAACGACCTTATACACTCCTGGAAATTGAAATAAGAACACCGTGAATTCATTGTCCCAGGAAGGGGAAACTTTATTGACACATTCCTGGGGTCAGTTACATCACATGATCACACTGACAGAACCACAGGCACATAGACACAGACAACAGAGCATGCACAATGTCGGCACTAGTACAGTGTATATCCACCTTTCGCAGCAATGCAGGCTGCTATTCTCCCATGGAGACGATCGTAGAGATGCTGGATGTAGTCCTGTGGAACGGCTTGCCATGCCATTTCCACCTGGCGCCTCAGTTGGACCAGCGTTCGTGCTGGACGTGCAGACCGCGTGAGACGACGCTTCATCCAGTCCCAAACATGCTCAATGGGGGACAGATCCGGAGATCTTGCTGGCCAGGGTAGTAGACTTACACCTTCTAGAGCACGTTGGGTGGCACGGGATACATGCGGACGCGCATTGTCCTGTTGGAACAGCAAGTTCCCTTGCCGGTCTAGGAATGGTAGAACGATGGGTCCGATGACGGTTTGGATGTACCGTGCACTATTCAGTGTCCCCTCGACGATCACCAGTGGTGTACGGCCAGTGTAGGAGATCGCTCCCCACACCATGATGCCGGGTGTTGGCCCTGTGAGCCTCGGTCGTATGCAGTCCTGATTGTGGCGCTCACCTGCACGGCGCCAAACACGCATACGACCATCATTGGCACCAAGGCAGAAGCGACTATCATCGCTGAAGACGACACGTCTCCATTCGTCCCTCCATTCACGCCTGTCGCGACACCACTGGAGGCGGGCTGCACGATGTTGGGGCGTGAGCGGAAGACGGCCTAACGGTGTGTGGGACCGTAACCCAGCTTCATGGAGACGGTTGCGAATGGTCCTCGCCGATACCCCAGGAGCAACAGTGTCCCTAATTTGCTGGGAAGTGGCGGTGCGGTCCCCTACGGCACTGCGTAGGATCCTACGGTCTTGGCGTACATCCGTGCGTCGCTGCGGTCCGGTCCCAGGTCGACGGGCACGTGCACCTTCCGCCGACCACTGGCGACAACATCTATGTACTGTGGTGACCTCGCGCCCCACGTGTTGAGCAATTCGGCGGTACGTCCACCCGGCCTCCCGCATGCCCGCTTTATGCCCTCGCTCAAAGTCCGTCAACTGCACATACGGTTCACGTCCACGCTGTCGCGGCATGCTACCAGTGTTAAAGACTGCGATGGAGCTCCGTATGCCACGGCAAACTGGCTGACACTGACGGCGGCGGTGCACAAATGCTGCGCAGCTAGCGCCATTCGACGGCCAACACCGCGGTTCCTGGTGTGACCGCTGTGCCGTGCGTGTGATCATTGCTTGTACAGCCCTCTCGCAGTGTCCGGAGCAAGTATGGTGGGTCTGACACACCGGTGTCAATGTGTTCTTTTTTCCATTTCCAGGAGTGTATGTAGTAGATCAAGTGTTGTTTATATTAATAGTAGAAAATTTTGATCGCAGCACCTGATGAAATCGATTAAATAATAGAGCTATAATATGTTTCAAGACTTTGATGTAAATAACAAACAAAACTATTTCTCTTAAAGTTGTAGTTCAGAGGTCATGCTCTACTGTCAGTTCCGCTCTAAAAATTGTAGACGACAAAGCTTAAACGCAGTCGAGCTAATTGTTTTTCTGTGATTACAGTCAACTTAATTTCATTCATACAAAATTTACCGAAATTTTAAACTAATTCTCAGCAGTGTTATAAATTATTATGTGTCGTTGGACGCTGCCATTTACAGGCTATTACCGGGGACGTAGAGTGGATGACAGCAGGTGTTTCCTTCGCCGTCCGCTGCACCCACATACAAATACGAGCGGGCAGTGATGAGACTGCCCATCTACAGTACGGTCCGCGTCAGTCAAACGACGGCTTACGCACTGCCTCGGGTGAAGTCACAACCTGGCCGCTACTTATTCATGTTTGTAGTAATAATAGTGATCCCACGAGGACTGTACACCGTCCTGGGTCGTTCAGATTTCTGAAAAGACTTCACATCGCGCCTTGCTACGATACGGTCCGCGTCAGTCAAACGCCACCTGCGGCTAAATGCATGTATTTGGCAAAAATAGGAAGAGAACTCGCGAGGACTGCCCACTGTCCTGGATCGTTTAGATTTCGCGGAAGTAACTATGTGACGCCAGTAATATTAAAAAAACCGCGCACGCAGAAAGTGGCGAGACTACTTTCCACATTTGTGTAGAGCAATTAACTTAGATTAATAGAAGTCACTGCGAAAGACCATTTATTGGGAACTTACCGTAGAGGTCACATTTGCAACGCTCATAGTGCTGTTTGTGATAGAGACAGCATTAATCTTATTATCATCAGTCATACTACTATTTTGCGCGCCGACCGTTGTGGCCGAGCGGTTCTAGGGGCTTCAGTCTGGAACCGCGCGACCACTATTGTCGCAGGTTCGAATTCTGCCTCGGGCATGGAGGTTAGTTATGTCTTTAGGTTAGTTTGGTTTGAGTATTTCTAAGTTCTAGGGGACTGCTCACCTCAGATGTTAAGTCCCATACTGCTCAGAGCCATTTGAACCATTTGAACTATGTTGCGCATGTGAACGTTAACAAATATATTTATCAATTAGATCTCGAAATTTTCATTTATAACCATAGAGTCGGAATCCGCTGAGTAAATAGAGAGTAGAAACATTTCTTTCCGTGGGCAAGACAAGAATGTGGATTTGCAGACTGGAAACTGTGGTCAGTACATTGTCCATCACTTTCTGGCTGGCCACTAAATGTTTTCAGGCTCTCGTACAAGACGGCGCCGCCGCCCCACAGATTGTGCTTTATGAACTGAAAACCATCTGCTTTTCTCCAGATATGGTGGGCACAACCCAAGTTCAATTATTGTTACCTGTAGGCGACTATTACAATTTTGCAAAATGAGTAGCGCTGACCAAAAATGAAAAGCTCACGACCGCTGAATGAGAATGAAGTTATGCAACTATTACTGAAATCACATGATGACTGCCCCCACCGTAAGTGACTTCTTTTCGACAGTGAATGAAAAGTAGTAACTAAAAAAAAAAGAACAGGCCCGAAGGAAATAGTGATATCAAGTGTAGGAAAGAAAGTGGTCCTTCAGGGGATGTAGAGAAGTGTATTTCAGTAACAACTGAAAACAACAGGCCTGAAGAACGTAGTGTTAACGAGTGTTATAAGCAAAGTGGTGCTTCAGGGAATGACAAGTTTGGTTCAGTGCTTTCTTCTACTCCTGGTGAACACAACTCAAGAAGAGAATCTGGACACCCCCTTTCAGTGACCGTTGTGTTTGACATACTTCTTGGAAAAAATGTAGGCAAAATAAATGGTAAAAATTCAAAGAACGTGTGGTTTGCCTCCGAGCACATTGTGCTTCGTCTCACTGGAAGGAACTTTTAGGATTATATTAACCAACAGGAGTTATGCTAACGAATTCCGTGACTATCCATGAATTATTTGATAGACACTCAGGAGGAATCTATTTTCGTGGTATATTGTCACAGGCTAGATTCGAATTCCTGGTTGCTGCTTCCGCTTTGGTCTTCGCGAAAGTAGTAGTGCACTTCGAACGAATACAGTCTGGCTGCAATTAGACACATCACGTTATCAAAACCAGACAGGAGTTCTATGTGACATCAGAGTATTGTACGATTGATGAGCAGTTGCTTGGTTTTGAGAGGCTGTATTTTTGAAATGTTCATTCCATCGCAACATGATAAATGTGGGACCAAAATAATACTGACCTGTGACGCTAAGATATTTTTATGGTAAATGAAGATGTTTAAATCTGTATGGATGCAACTCCTAAGGGAATTTATGTTGCTCTGTATTATTGTACAGTAGTGATCTAATCTATTCACGGCACAAATAGAAATGCGCTTTTAATGATTGGGTCACTCCTGTTCCACTGTCATTTAAATAATGGTGGGAACAATGAATTTAAACGAGCCCTAAATTTTCTATTATTTACGGATCATTGCGACCGTAAAAGCAACAGTACAATGCCCACTTTCAGTGGTCAAATTACTTGTGTACTCTACTGTATTACCAAGAAGATGAAAAAGGGTGAAACTAAGTTGTCTACAAAGCAACGACAAAAGGATGAGTGTCAAATTGTGAGAAATCCTGAAATTAGAGAATTCTGCTATGACTCAAAGGATGGCGTTGTTTGCTTCGATAAATTATGCCGAACTTACTCGATCTCCAGCAGGACTCCTAGATGGCCCGTTTGCGTATTCTGTGGGTTGCTGAATGCCATTGAAATCAACTCTTTGGTGTTTCTACTAAGTTCCGATTCAAAATCTGCAAAATCCGTGCTAAATCGAGGAAAATATCTAAAGAAGTTATCTATTGACTTTATAATGTAACATTTTGAGGCAAGATAAAGATCCACAAGGTAGTCTTGTAATATCAAACAAACGATAGCACCTCGGAAGACTGACAATGGAATGCCAAGCACAGTCCGCATGCCTGCCATGGATGAGTATGTGCTACATTTGGCGGGAAAAAAACCCTGGGACCAGTGTGCGGCGATTGGCAGTAGCAGAATGCGTGTCTCACTCTCTTATTTGAGGGGTACTTCATGAACAGTTGCAGCACCCACATCCTCTACAGCGCGTTCAGGCCTTGACACCAAAGGATCGTCAAGGGCAGACTGGGTTCTGTCAATGGCTGTTGCAGAAGTGTGCCGCAGATACACTTGTCGCATCCAAGATTTTATCTACCGTTCACAAGATATGGTGTTGTGCATTTCCATAAGTAGCCTGTATGGGCAGGTGTATATCCACAAGCAATTCAGGAAAGAGGGCATTATCACTGAATCTCAATCAACGTATGAGCAGGTGTACTGGGCTGTGGCAGAAGTGTGCTACAGATACACTGGTCACATCCAAGATTTTATCTACCGTTCACAAGACATGGTGTTGTGCATTTCCACAATTAGCCTGTATAGGCAGATGTATATTCACAAGCAATTCAGGAAAGAGGGCTTTAGCACTGAATCTCAATCAACTAGGTGTACTAGGCGATAGATTAATGGGGCCATATGTGCTGCAACAAAGGATAACTGGGGCACATTATCTGGTGTTTCTCATTAATGTATTGTCTACCTTGGGCGGTGCTGTCCCATTGCAGCAACTAATACAAATATGGTTCGTGCATGATAGTGCACCAGGACACCCACATCACAAAGAGTGCGAACATCTGACGCAGACATTTCAGGACCGTTTCATTGCTCGGCAGGACCCCACAATTTAGCCTACTCGTTCGCAAGACTCAATCGCCTAGACTTTTGATTATGGGGACACTTGAAGAAAATGGCCTATGCCACGCCAATCAACGATGTGCTGACACTACAGGATCTCATCTTCAATGTGATCAGCAGGTACAACAACAACCGTGTACATCGAAAGGGTGAATCGTTCCTTACGCCAGAGGGCACAGGGATGCATTGTCATGAATGGACGCCACGTTGAACACCTCCTGGTAACACGTGTTTATAGCAGAAAGTACGCATTTCAATACCCGTGTTTACTGGACTCATTTTTCTTGTTTTGATGAGTACTACCATCTCTCAAAGTATTTGACACTTTTATTTAACACCCTGTATATTATCACATGTAATGGTACTGAGAACATGGCTAATGATTGTGTGAGCTGGAAAATTTGCTTTGTGATTGTACAAAAGTTGACTGCATATTGTGAAGAGTTTGTTAAGCCACCCAGCAAGATATTGGGTCAAGAAGCTCACTGGTATGCCGCATAGAGCCACACTTGTACAGAGGGTTGATTTTGATATGCATTCTTCCGATGTACGTAAACTATTCGCCAGTCGTGTTACAATGGGACATTCTTAAATGTTTATAAAATAGTTGGAGTAATTAAATTAAATAACTATACTATGTGGATATTAAAGGCAAGGAATGTGTAGTCTTGAACATATTTCAGGTAGCCCTGTATAGTAAAAATAGTTTTTATATGTTGTGAGGTAATTACTTGAGAAAGCTCAAAGCATTATTCTAGTTATGTAGACAAGTCACAGACAGACAGGAATATAGTGCTATATGGACTACGGGTAAGTGCGTGTTAATTGGCATTAAAGTGGGGACAGTGATGGGATACTAATGCGTCTCTATCTAAACTTAATGCTGCCATTATGTGGACACTGGTAAACTCACTTCGCGAGTTGTTAAGCTAGTTGTATTTTATGGGCGCGTTGTCACTGGTTTATTTTTCATAGTACTTGCGTTGTTTGTTTCGTCTACATATTTCTTTTGATAATACAAGTGACATCCATTATACAGAATGCTACACATGCTGCTTTTCGTAGGAGTGGTTTTGTTGTGAAGTCATTTGTGTAAAGTCAGGAAAGTAACGTTTATTTAACTGTTCACATGGTTCAAGTAGTTGCGTTTTATATTGTTGATTCTGAAATGCACCAGCCTAATTACAGTACTCAATGTATATGATTGGGGAAGAAGTAATAGTTATTTACTGAGCCTAGGTTGTATGTATTTTGGTGGTGTTTCTGTGATTTATAAGTACCAGCAGTTTCAAAACTGATGTATTGGCACATTAATCATGTATAACTTGATTGTTTATGAAACGCTGGACTACAGACTGCTGTCGACCGTTTACTTTCTCATTGGTGTTAATAACTATTTCTACGTATTATATTTCAGCACACAGCATTGCAATGATTTACCTTTCATTTTCGTGTCAGATTGCATTAAATATTAGGCAGGGCACTTTTCACATGCTAATTGAATTATAGATAACAAAGCATTTTAGTCACTTTCATATAAATGAGACAGAAGTGATGCAGAAAAGTGTGGAGAGGGGGGGGGGGGGAGGGGGGTATAGGGTGGAGACTACAATGACCTAGCTCAAGGAGTGCGCTCCACACATCGCCGTCGGAAATCATTAGTTCTTTGGCTGCATGTTGTGTAATGGTGCACACTCAGAGGTCTACTAGGTTCCCATCTGTCTGATCAAACAGATCCTGTTTCACCAAGGCGGCCATCATAAATGATACACGTGTCTGTCATATCGGTTTACGGTGTAAAGCCACAAAAACCTTCCAAACTCAGTAGAATCTTTCATGTGCACGTATCATAACATGAACAGTAATAGAGTAAAGGTTTATCTGGTGATGTGGATACTGTTGGCATTAATGATGACTTTCCCTTCCAAGCAGTAACGTGAAGCAGTATTACAAGTCAGATTCCTGTGTCAACCTGTTGCATACGAAGCAGTCAAACTAACTATAAACATTGGCCTAAAGGAACTGTAGAGTCAAATTCTGCTGGGACCGCAGGTGCACTTGTGACATTTGCATGAGTGTTTCTCAAACTCAGCAAATAAGTGTGGAATTTTCTTTACACTTTTTAAGCATAGTTTGCTCTGTTTGCTTCATACTTCATAAATTTCAATCCCTCTCCTGTATAAACGGCTTCGTAGTGAGTGAGCAGGCTCCGAGACTTACAGCATTTTAGAAAGCTTTTGGAAAGCGACACGACGTTGGGATAGAATCAGTGAAGTATTCACAGAAGTACGGATTCGCGAAACACAAGTTAATAGCTACGAAAGTGCCCTTTAGTTTGGCATGGATTTTCACGTTAGAGGCATTACGAAGAGAGTGCGCCCAGGGTCCTCCAGTGCACTAGACGTATGCGGAATGCTCAAGCTAAGATTCGAGAGGAGCCTTCGTTCAGGCTGTCACCACCCACAGCTTCACCCCCAATCGCCTCCTCGACTGCCGACGGCGCAAGAACCAGACCTGGCAGCCTAGTGTAGGGGATTATAAACATTGGGACTTACGCAAAATCTCAAAACGCCGCCAGAAGGTGAAGAGTATGACACTCGTCGAAACATCCCCTAGCTTAACACAGCCAACCCGCTGGAATCACGAGTGCACTTCATCAATAGCATATACAAGGAAGGTCTATATTGACATGCTTCGAGTAAATTCGCAATCAACTTTTTTTCTTCGATACATTCCAGTCTTTCCTTGATGTTTTTATTGCTTACACTTCATTATACCACCACAGTAATTACTCACTGTTGTGTTAACACACGTCACTATATGTCGTCCACCCAGTAGCTGAGTGGTCAGCGCGACAGAATGTCAATCCTAAGGGCCTGGGTTCGATACCCCGGCTAGGTCGGAGATTTTCTCCGTTCAGGGACGGTGTGCTGTGTTGTCCTACTTATCATCATTTCATCCCCATCGACGCGCAAGTGGCCGAAGAGGCGTCAAATCAAAAGACTTGCACCCGGCGAACGGTCTACCCAACGGGAGGCCCTAGTCACAAGACATTTATTTTATTATTTATACCAGTGTTGCCCATATATTCCATTCCTCTCTGATTCCGTGAAGATCCTTTATTGACATCCATCTCACTAGTCTCCAGCATCCTTCAATAGCACCACGTCTCTAACGTGCGATTCAATTTTCCTCTACTTTCCCACAGTCCATGTGTACACAATTTTAGCATACGGTGGGAAAGACTGCTGCTGCCGTCCTATCTTTAAAAACACATAGCTTATATATAAAAATTAATAGTGTGTTACCAAGTGAGGAAATTAATTAATAGTGATTTAACTTAGTAACACCAATAATCAGTCGACCAACATAATAAATGTTAATTGTCAGATCAGGTAGTCAGTCACATAAATTGTACCCTACTTCTACTTTCGTCCCATGAAGTGCGACATCGATAGCGCAATGAATTAAATCATCTTAGAGGCGCGGAATAGGGCAATAAAAACCCTTCGAAAGTCATGGGGCAGTAGGACTGGCTGAGGGATCTCTAGAGTTCAACAACCTGGCATCGTAGGTACGGAGCACAACGTGCTTCCGCTACGTTTAATTCTAAATGGTCATGCTTTGCTAACTGTGGGAGATGCTCTTCCTTGGTTTTGCAAAGTAAGAGTCCTGTGTGGTCCTTTTCCGGTCACCACTGCTTGAGTTGGTTTTCGGAGCCCTGTAGTGCGGAACCTCCTCGATGGAAAAATTTGAAACCCTATCCTGCGTTACGCACTCAGTGCTCAGTTTCGCTCCAGTTATTCAGTCGTTCTCGGTTCGTCTCCTTTGCCACTTCCACAAGTGAGCAGCGTCCCACGACATAAATCTGCCTCGTCATTACCCTGCTACGTTTTGTGTATGTGTGTGTGTGTGTGTGTGTGTGTGTGTGTGTGTGTGTGTGTAGGTACATGTGTACAACTAGGTGCTAACTTAAACCAATGTGGTTCTGACAGGCCAACGGCCTACTTATTGCTAACTCCTTAATAAGCTCCATGTTTTCATCCCATAAACATATTTTGTTACTATGGTGATTCACTGTGGCAATGAGGAGATCCCTTATTGCCTTATTCCTTGCAAAATACGGTATAGGCAAACGTAACCGAATTGCTTCTGCTAGGGGTATATTATATTTCTATCCTCGTTGCTTATGAAATAATTTCGCAGTTGCGGCAACGCCTCTCGAGACGATTACCTTTCCCAACCACTTACGTCGACCAGGCTTTCACCTCACTCCCACCTAATCGCAAAAGTAGTGTTCCAAACGTAAATTCTCAGAAATATCATCCTCAAATTAAGTTGTAAATTTGATACCAGCAGACTTCTTTCAGCAAGTAGTTTCCTCCCCTAACCTGCTTCTTCTATACTCTTTCGTCGTACATCATGCATCATTTTGGCACCCAAGTAGCACACTTCTTATCATTTCACACTGAAAATCCGTATCGCGGAGTGGCCGTGCGGTTTGAGGCGCCATGTCACGGATTGCGGCCCCTCCCGCCGAAGGTTCGAGTCCTCCCTCGGGCCTGGGTGTGTGTGTTGTTCTTAGCCGAAGTTATACTAAGTTAGTTTAAGTAGAGTGTAAGTCTAGTGACCGATGACCTCAACAGTTTGGTCCCTTAGGAATTCACAAACATTTGAACATTTGAACTGAAACTCCAAAGAAACTGGTACAGGCATACGTATTCAAATACAGAAATATGTCAACAGGCAGAATACGGTGCTGCGATGGGCAACACCTATATAACATAGCAAGTGTCTGGCGCAATCGTTAGATCGGTTACTGTTGCTACAGTGGAGGGTTATCAAGATTTAAGTGCGTTCGAACTTGGTGTTACAGATGGCGCATGAGCGACGGGGCACAGCATCTCCGAGATAGCGATGAAGTGGGCATCTTCTTGTACGACCATTTCACGAGCGCACCGTGAATATCAGGAATCAGGGTAATACATCAAATCTCCGACATCGCTGTGGTCGGAAAAAGATTGTGCAAGAACGGGACCAACGATGATTGAAGAGAATCTTTCAACTTGCTAATCTGCAGCTAACTGCTACAGATTTCAGTGCTGGGCCATCAACAAGTGTCAGCGTGCGAACCATTCAACGAATAATCATCGATATGGATTTTCGGAGTCGAAGACCTACTCGTGTACCCTTGACGACTGCACGCCAAAAAACTATACACCTCGCCTGGACCCCTCAACACTGACAGTGGACTGATGCTGACTGGAAACCTGCTGGCTGGCCGGACGAGTCCCGTTTCAAATTGCATCGAGAAGATGACCGTGTACGGGATTGGAGACCACCTTAAGAAACGATGGAACCTGCATGTCAGCAGGGGACTTTTCAAGCTGGTGGAGGCTCTGTAATTGTGTGAAGCGCGTGCAGTTGGAGTGATGTAGGACCCCTGATATCTCTAGATACGGCTCTGATAGGTGACAAGTAAGTAAGCATCCGGTCTGATCACCTGCATCCGTTCATGTCCATTGTGCATTCCGATGGACTTCGGCAATTGCAGCAGAACAATGTGGTACCCCATACATCCAGAATGGCTACAGACTGGCTCTAGGAACACTTTTCTGAGTTGAAACATTTCCGCTGGCCACCAGACTCCCCAGGCACTAACATTATTGAGCAAATGTGGGATGCCTTTCGACGTGCTGTTCAGAAGCGATCTCCACCCCCTCGTACTCTTACTGATTTTTGGACATCTCTGCAGAATTCACTGTGTGAAATCCCTCCTGCAGTATTTCAGGCGTTAGTATAATTCATGCCACGTCGTGACGTGGCACTCCTGCCTGCTCGCGGTGGCGCTACACGATATTTAGTAGGTGTACCAGTTTCTTTGGCTCTTTAGTGTATATATTTTCACTCTGAATTTTAATCCCACACATGTATTCCACTTTTATTTCAGTGCCTTTTGGGCGTCTTTCACCTAATCAGATCTCACCTGTATTACATCATGTAGTTCCCGTACATTCTTACTCACATTGTCAGAGCTTCCTACCGCTTGTGCCTATTTCGCAGAGAATTTCAAAAATCGTGAACCAGTTTAGATCGTCAAACGATTTTTATGTCGAAAACCGCGAGGAATGTCGCGATTTATTTTGCGTCTCGCCTTTATCATTAGAATCAACATGAGGGGAAGAGGAGGTGGAGATTAGTGTTTAACGTCCGGTCGACATTAAAGAAGGAGCACAAGCTTGGCGAACGGAAGAATGGAAAAGAAAGCGGCCGTGCTCTTTCGAAGAAACCATCCCGCCATTTACCATAAGCGATTTAAGGAAATCACGGAAAATCTAAAGTATGACGGACGGAGGGGTTCTGCAATATGAGAACATCCTCTCTGGGGCTTCATGTTACCTATAGAAAAAATGATTATCAACTAACCATTCTCCTTTCTCAAGCGAGGTGGCGCAGTGATTAGCACATTGGCCTCGCATTTGGGAGGAAAGTGTTTCGAATGTCTGTCCAGCCTTCCAGATTTAGGGTTTCAGCCAGATCCGTAGCTGGCTTACGGAAAATTCCGGAATGATTCCACTGAAAGGTCACGGCCGAATTCCTTACTCATACTTCCGAACTCCAAACTAATGCTCCGCCCGTAGTGACCTGGTCGTCATCGGAGTCTTTAATACATCCTTTTTTTTTTTTCTTTTCCATCCTTCTGTATGTCATTCCAGTCAGCATCTTATTTCCTTAAGGTGACAGTGAAGTGGTTTTTGCATTTATCTCTCCTTTCCATTACCACTATACTGTGGATAACGCAGTATTTTTCAGAATTTCGGATGATAAGTCTCCCGTCTCATAGATTCAGTGCAGGAAACTGGGTTGTCGTTTGATTACTGTATCCCCCTACAGTTTTAGAAACTATGCGAGAATCTTATGTAATTCTTGTGCGTTCTTTGATGCAAGCTTTCGGAAGCTAATCAACTCTAATTCCTGCCGCCTATCACTTCCAAAGTGACACAAATTTCCTTCAGTTGCTAGTCAGAGGGCAAGTCTTCTCTTTCGTTGAGTCCCTTAACGTACTCTTTCCACATATCCGCTTTGTTCTTCGTGCATAACAGTGGGATTCATTTTACGCCGCGTTGGTGCCTTTGCCTTTCGTTTAATCGAAGAGTGTATTGACTCAGCTATTTGCTGAATCTTTCCTTCCGAGTACTTTTTCCCGTTCGACTTCTTCACATTTTTCCCGCTCCAGTTTCGGCGTAGGTTTCATGAACTTCTAGTTCTTTACAGTTTTAACCCTAAAAGAGTGTTGTGACTTCTTTGCATCATAAATGGCGTTGGGGGATCTGAAAGGATACCATTACGTTTTAGCCATGAAAAGTAATTTATTTTCTTTTCAATACAAATATTTATTCATAAATTTCGTATTCCCATATACTAGAACACGAAACATCAGTTTAAAACAAGAAACTCGCAGTAAGTCAAAAGAATAAGACACGGTTATGTAGCACTGTATAACAGTGACGTGAAATGGAACATACAAATACAAACGAGTTTAGTGTATTGGGAACAAAATGGGAGGTAAAACATTGCTACAATATGAACATAGAAGCTGTGAAAATTAAGCAACATATAGTGAACTTCACATATACAGTAATATTAAATTTTTCACAAAAGGTCAATGTTCACTCATGTGCTCCTCCCCACACTCCTTATACAGCACTGAACGAAGGGTTTAGCAAACTCCATCTAAAATGTTTCTGATAAACACTCCTCACACCTCTGATGAACTGCAAGAGTCTCCCAGTCTGATTACTGGGCCTTTCACTGTAGAAACTTCCTTGACAGCGTTATGGCTGGGGTTTTTACACTCCTTTAACGTCCAATAGCGGACCAGGAACATATGTTTCTGGGACAGAAAGTAGAGTCTCCTCTCTGTTTCCATTTATCTCTTCATTACCTGGTTCACTTCGGTCAGAGTATTTTTCAGGAGCAGTTTAGTGTTCACTATTGCAAGAAGGGTCATTTTCATCTTGGACGTAATTTGCACTGCACCTTCTTCTTCGAACGTCTTCCTCACAAACTGCGGAAAAATTTGTAAATTTGCGATAAGGTCTTATGGGAACAAACTGTTGAGGTCATCGGTCCCTAACCTTACGCACTACTTAATGTAACTGAAACTAACTTACGCTAAGAAGGACACACACACCCATGCCTCAGGAAGGACTCGAATCTCCGACAGGGTGAGCCGCGCGGACCATGAGGAGGGGCCCAAGATCGCGCTGCTACCGCGCGTGGCAGTCCGGAAAATTTGGATCACACACTGACATTTGTGAATAAGAACTCGAAGCCACTGTAACGCGGGAAATAAGTGGAAATCTAAAAATTAAATGGTTAGTTCATAAGCAAATTTTCACCATGCAGGAAACAGGAACATTTATACTGTAGCGGGGTCAATATTGGCACAAATAAAACTTTACAGCGGTGCACTGAGAAAGTGGACGACTGGTCACTGGTTCTAGTTCGTCTTCAGGTCAGTTACCAACTGCCGGCTAGGTATGTAGTACGGCAAATAGTACAATGACCAGCAGAGGATATGGCAGGGTTGTGCAGATTTACCACATCTAAAAGGGCCCCACTACCCCATGTATGTTGCCGTATTATGTGATTTTATGGACATTCTTATACTTCCTTGTTTTGTCGGTCACTTGGTGTATTTTTTCTGTTACTCAATATGGCGTCGTACTTATCTTTCTGTCCCAAATTCGTAATTGCGGTTTTCAGAGATTTCAACTGAAATATTGCAGTGTTTACAGTCTCACACTTTATACTCACATATTCCTTGATGGGTAGTGTCTCACTTCTTTCCGCAGTAGTTCAGTCTGACGACTCTATTAACCTTCAACCTACTCTCACCACTACTTTATTCTAATCTGAGTCTATATTTACTACTTGGAACACATTATAATAGGGAATCTTCTTTTGGAATCTCTGTCTGCCCATGATGCAATCAAGCTGTTATGTTTCCTTGTCTCCAGTCTCCTCCAATTATACCTCCACAGAGTGTGAGTCTTGAAGAGCATGTTGCAAATAGGATTTTGAAACTTCCTGACATATTAAAACTGTGTGTTGGACCGAGACTCGAACTCGTAACCATTGTCTTTCACGGGCAAGTGCTGTGCCTACTAAATACCGTTATAATAATTAGTAGCGAGTCGGTATAGTCTCCTACTATCCGTCCATTTTTATCAGATTTTCATGTGTCTTTACACAACAATATTCCGTTCAATGGTGACATATACTTTTTGTATCTCCTCATTATCTGCTGATGGCTGTGGAATGTATACATAAACTGTTCTTCTTGGCGTTTATTTGCTATCGACATTCAAGAGATTGCCCACAGTAACTCGTTGTTTGCCGTATCTTCATATTCATAACGAATACTACTCCCGTTTGAGGCCTACTGTTTTATGAAGCTGATGCACTAAATCTAGACTGCGTCTTTAGATTTCCCTATTGAGCCTCTCCATTTTCACCAGAACATTAAATTTTTTAACATACTAAGTTTCTGCTCTTTAAACGTTATCCTTTCATTTGTTATCAATCTTTTGCTCTTCGTCGTCTACCTTTGTTGTCTCTCCCTAGATTCAACTTGGGGGACTAGAAAGAGTCTTTTCCCAATGGCAAGATCGTTAAGATAATTTTATCTTTTATTTTTTTGTCACTTATACGCTACATGCTTTTTCGATACGCGGTACTTTAATTCAGTTCTTTCCTTAGCCTTCTGCCACTCTTTATATCCACTGATTCTTCGGCTTTTAGGGCAATTCTCATACCACCGGGGTGTGGTGTCTCTGATCTTCAGCCTGCCATTCCAACCTCTTTGACATGGTAGCTAGCAGAACGATGGTGATTCTCTATATCTTCAGATTTCGGCCACCAATATTGATGGTTTTCATTCCAAATAAACGCAGTGACTGAGATCGAATATTTGACTTCCTTGTTCTTGCTAGTATCCAAAGACGGTACCCCCTTACATCGTCAGATTGGTGCTCACTAAATCAAAGTTTCAGATATCTCTGCTTCTAGTGATGTTTCGGACGAGGTTGAAATATTTTGGCATCCAGGGCGTATCGTGTTTACTTGAAAAAGGGACATCCATGGAATAACTTCTAAAACTACTTCTAAAACTACTTGTAAAGGTAGTTTTTTCATGCCGGTAGACCCTCTTCAGTTTCGTCTACTCCAGTTTGTTTGATGTAGCTTTAGATACCTTCAGTTTATTTGAGTCGAAGGTGAAGTCATTCCTAAGATCGTTGCGAGTTATCGATAGGATGATCATTTTCCACGGAATTATCATTTATGTTGTCGTTATAATGAAGATGTCCTCTAGGCCAGTTTCACTATCGTTTTAAATTATACATAGTGATCTACTGCCCCTACTTCTGTCGTTTTATGCAACCTGCAATGTTATAGCCACCTTCATAACTACACGCAACATTTTCATATGTTCTCCCTCTTTTCGCGCAAAATATTATTCCACAGAAAAAATAACCATGAACTTTCTGTCTCATACTTGATGCCGTTAAATTTTGTACTGCTTTATGATTTCGCTAGAGACCGTAGTTTTCGAGTTATTCAAGAGAAATGTACAAAATTGATTTTCAAACGCACCTACACTGCCACACTCAACCTCCACCCGTCAGGGTTAGTTTATGTTCATGGCTCTCCCTCCTATCACTGTACAAATATTTGACACTGTACCAATTATTTCCAACATTCGACCCATTTTGGTCTTCATTCACTGGCGTTATTACGCTACCGGCTTAGTCGAGCGCTTAAAAATTGTAAAACGGAAGTTCATTTAAGTTTTACTTAACAATTTTTTGAACTTTTTCAGCGTAAGGTATACAATTACATCCTTGTTACTGAGGACTTCCGACTGCGAAACTACTGTGATTCTAAGGATGAAGTTTGTTTCGGATTTTCAACGCAATTAGTTTCAGTGCAACGATTACAAAAGTCTTTTTTATTCATTGCCATCACAAGCGTGTTTAAATTAATAACGTTGATGAACTAGCCGTCTATGCTTGTGGCGTAATAGCACAATCGATAAAGACGAAAAAAGTGGAATAGATCGTGTTGTTGGCAATTATTGTACAGTGGTACGAAGGAGTGCCACGGACAACATACTGGAAACGTGACTTGTGAAGGATGAGTGTGGTGTACAGGTGTATTACCATATCACTTTTCTACTCTGAATAGCTCGACAGCTGTGGCATCCAGCGAAAACGTATCCCAGAGCAAAATTTAACTAAGTTCAATTTGCCACAGAAAAGTCCTACTAATGATTTTTCTTTAGGGTTAATAATCTACGCGTAGCGAGCGAGGGAGTATGAAAATATCGTTTCCCGTTTGAGAAGACGAGCTTTAACATTGCGGGTTGCGCGAAATCATATTGCTAGGGGCAGCTGAACACACTGTATTATTTTACGATGTTAAAACAGATCTAAAACTTTATGTCCCCATCATCGATTATTCTGACTGCTATATTATCTTCCCAGTGCGACCAAGAGTCTCGTAAACAACGGTAGTTACGTCATCTCAGATACAGTTCACCAGATTCATCACATTGGAGAAAGAGAACGAAAACAATGGCAGATTGATAGCCGACAGAACACTACATGAACGTGGCTGACAAAATCACATTTATTTCATTACCATAATATTTGTTAACTCCATTTTTAGGGGATGTGTGGGAGAAATTGTTCAGCGATTTTTATCTAAAATTATTGAGTGGTATGCTGCAAATGGAACACTCTGTAAAGAGACGCCGCAAATCACGTGTTCCACTTAATAAACACCATAGAATAACTTCTAAAACGACATGTAAAAGAGATAACACAAAATCTGTTTATGAAGACAATAACTTTAATGGTAGGTAATGACAAGAAATCCTCCAGGTCGACCTTATCGTTAGTTGATATTCGTATCCGAGTTTTCAGCTGTATTATATTTTTTCCTTACTGCGTCTCTCTACTATTTGTGAGACAAATTGATATTACGCAAATTGTTGTTTCAGTCAACATCTCTAAGGTTAGTCTGAAACACTTCTGCATTTCTCTCGTTTCTCTATTGTCCTTTCATTTCAGTATAGGTGATGCAAGCAATACCATCGATGATTTTCCTCATTTATACTTCTGGCTGGCTATTCTTCCCCTCCAAAATATCGTAAAGTGTAGTACATGCACAAACATTTTATCTCTTTGCTCCATTACTTTGGTTGATAGACTAATTTTATGTTGTTCCATAGGAGAATCTCGTCATTCCACACTATCATTCCATCTGATATTCTGTAAGACAGTATTTCAAAGGTGTCTGAATGTTTCATACCGCCGTCCTCTATGTTTGTTGAATTTCAGTAATGAGCTGTGTTTCAATACACAGCTCTTAAGAATTATTTTCTCATCTTAAAATTTCTAGTTTTGGTTGTTAACAACTGCTTCTTATTACAGAAATACCATTTACCCTATGCAATCTTTTCTACTACGTCTTTTTTACATTGCCCTCCTTTATTTACTCTATTTCCTGAATAACAAAATTTGTGCAACGCCTCAAGAATACATTTCCTAGGATGTCCACCAGCTGAGAACTGGATTAGCTTGGTTCCCTTATGACTAATCTCCAGTTTATTGATGTGAGCCAGTACTCTGTCAATTTTATGAAGCACCAACGATTATCTTGATTTTATCGACGAAGGTAGGATACTGGCAAGATAGGACAAGTTATTATTAACCAAGACAGAGCTTTTAAATATATTGTACGTACGATCAATGAAGACTTGAGATGTCTCGGGGAGGTGAAAACTTGCACTTCAGCAGCGAAGGAGCATTCGATTGTAAGACGAGATCGTTATGTGGCAAACTAAATAAACGTCTGAGGAAAAGACTTCGCGAATGTTATCTCAGGAGGCAGATACGTGGACAATGAGACGAGAGGATGGAAACAAAATAGAAGCATGTGAGACGTAGATGACGGGGAGAATGGGGAGGATAAACTGGATGGGAAGAGTAAGTAACGAAAGAGCGCGGGAGTGGGTTGGTGAGAGGTGCATATTATAGGAGAAAGGAGGATAAACTTAATGGGATATTAACTGAGAAGAGAGTGCTTGATAAGATGCGCTTTGGAAGATCTAATTTATGAGAGGAGATTGTGAGAAAGGAGGGATAAAAGTATATAGGCGACATAAAGCGAAGAGGAAATTAAGCAGACCAGAAAGGATGGGAACAGACAGGAGTGCATGGAGAGTTATTATGTGAAAACATACCAGAACACTATTTATAACATGGTTGTGATTTGGATTTTCTGTCCAATATTAGTAAGTATTATTGGAGTATTTTGTGTCTACCATATTATTAAAACACCAAACATATAGGCTATGCCTGGAATAGAGAACAGATTACCCTAGTTTTTTCGAGGGAGCACAGTATCCGCGGAGAAGTTTTATCAGCCCACGTCGTACGGCTGTTGAGTTGCCGTGGTGTACAGGAGCTGACCGGAGCCTCCGACTCCACTCCCTGGATGCAGCTCACTTCGAACGAGGGCGATCATTAGTACAGTGTTTCCAGAAACTGCTACAAAAATAGCTTCGTTAGCGCACAAGCGGGAAGGGCTAACAGGAAGGTGACCTCCAGGCATAGTTTTATGATGCTTTGATCGCTCACTGCACAAAGTTATTTTGAGTTTTTGTTTTCAGCGGGAACACTGCAGAGTGAAATTTCAGAGAATCTGGACCGCAGCAGCTTGCTACCGTGCACTACCATTAACGATGTGACTGTGATGGGGAAGAGTGCCTTCGGGAGGGTACAGCTTAAAACTCGGATACAGATTCCCGCTAGTATCTATGTATGATGCGTATTTTTTCCTTTTTTTCTGAGAGGTGGGAATCAGTGTCCTCAGTCTTCTCACGGTTTTTGTTTCTCCCGCCACAATTCATTTTTGTGAGACATATTCTTTTTCAGTAACTCTTGTACTCAACATCCAAAATTACTTTTATATATATTCCAAAATATGTCTTTTCCTACAGTTTTTATGATCTACACATTCCTCCAGTACACTGGAAGTTATTCATTTCTTAGCACGCATGATATCCCGTTGTACTTTATTCTTGTCATTATTTTCAACAGTTCCTCTCGCCACCAATTCTGCAGAAGACCTCCTGTTCCTCTGAATTGCAGACCCATGTCACTAACGTTGATTTGCACTTGGAATTTGGAACATATGCTGTGGTCGAAAGTTGTGAATCACCTCAAAGGAAACAATTTATTGACAAATAGCGACCACGGATTCAGAAATATCGTTCTTTAGCAATACGGATGGCTCTTTATTCCCACGAAATAATGAGTGCTATCGACAGGGATGTCAATTTGATTCCATATTTTCAGATTTCCAGAGGGCTTTTGATACCGTTCCTCCCACACATGCTTATGGAGTGTCCTCTCAGATTTGTGACTGGATTCGAGAATCCCGGTAAGAAAGGTCACAGTACGTAGTAAGACTTGACAGAAAGTAATCGAGCAAAACAGAAGAATATCCTGCTTTCCCTCGGGAAGTGTTATTAGCCTTCTATTGTTCCTATACTACATAAAAGATTTAGAAGAAAATCCGAGTAGTGCTCTTAGATTGTCTGTATATGATTCCATCAGTTACCATCATGTAGTGACACTATACGATTTGAAACGTCCCCTTGGAAAAATTATTGATTTACTGTGCTGATAAACCTCTTACGTTATTTGGTTTTCAAATAGCTGAGCAAAACTGAACGTCCTCAGACATTACTCTCTTTACCTATTCTGATCAACACTAAACTGACACACAATATTTTTAGCGCAACGCAATCTGACTTTCTATAATCCCTACAAAAGAATGGCCCTTACTAACAGTAACCTATACCTTTCACAAATCACTTACCGCACAAAAATCTTCGTTACTCGAACTACTGGAATACACCGAGCGCCACTACTGCCAGCTAAATAAAAGATTCAAACTACTGAAGGCACAAACTACTGATAGGCATAGTTAGCAAATGAAATATTTTGATAGAGAACAAACAATGTATTTACCTTAATAGTGTTCAAAAGTCATAATATATATAGCAGCTCATGACATCCATTCTTACAAATGTACTGTTTCTCAAAAATACGCCATCTCACTTCCCCACATCCACCACTGCTGGCGGCTCACCTCCAACTGCGCAACGCTACGCGCTGCTATCAGCCAACTGCCCAACACTACAAAAGCCAACAACAATGCAAACCAGCCACAGACTGCACACATTACAGCCAGTGATTTTCATACAGAGTGCTACGTGGCGTTACCAATATAAAAACCTTAACAGCCTACTTACAGATTATAAGTAGTAGCAGAATGATTTACACAAGGTATCTGTATGGAAGAAAAGTGTCAGGTGACTCTAAATCAAGAAAAGCGTAAAGTCATCCTCAATACCATTAAAAAAGAATCACTAAATTTCTGTTACAAGATAAATCACACAAGTCTAAAAGCTGTAAACGCAGCTAAATCCTTAGGAACTACGATCACATAGATAGTGTTGTGGGGAAAGCAAACCAAAGACTGCAATTTATTGGCAGAAAATGTAACACGTTTAGTAGAGAGGCTGCTGACACTACGGTTGTCCTCCCTCCTCTGGAGAATTGCTGTGCGGTGTGGGATCAGCCTACATGTAGCTAGATACACCATCTAAACGTTTGGGTTACTAGAGGAACCACTGTACCCAACTGGTTTCCGTAGATTTCATCTCGGTAGACGTTGACCCTTCACAACTCTAATGACAACAGTCATACCGGGAACTGCAGCCGCACCACCTGGCATCTATGACCTGGCCGCGCGCCTGTAGGCTGAGGCGAGGTGGGTGCCGTGCTCTAGTCCAAAGACACGCTAGGGCTCGATGTATAGGCCATCAATGTTGCTGCCACTGCGGCAGTGATGGCCAGAATACAGGATACTCTGGAGACGAATGCGAATGAGCTCAATGGTCTGAGAAAATCTTTAAGAGAATCTGAGAAAAAGGCTCTGTTTCTCGAACAGAAGCTGATCGAGATATCTGACGAATCTGAACGGCATCAGAGACGGAATAATGTCACTTTATTAAAGGTTTCAAAGAAAAACAGAGAGAACTAAAATAACTTAGTGATTTATTTTGTCCAGAGAAGCAGGGCCCGCCAGTGACACGGACTGACATAGACAGACGACATACGATGGGATGTAAGAGAAGCGTAAGAGGACAGGATCTTCACAAGCTATACCCACAGTAGCGACGCTTGTGTCATACAGGAAAAGATGTCAAATCTCCAGAGCGAAGAAAAAATTCTCGAAGACAGATCTGACGGAACGCGAGGAGCCCAGCCTTGACAGACTGAAGATGTTTAACAATGAGATTTAGAGATCTGGGCTATTAAGCGTCTGGACGTACGATGGCAGGATGGTGAAAACCGAAAATGGGATAGATGGAGATGAGCTCGAAAGCTTCTGCCTTAGGAGCTAGAAACATGACAGCTCTTGCTGCATCTACTTTGTGTTTTTTTTGTGTGTGTCTTTGTATTGTAAAGATAAAATTGATTTTCTGACACTCTCGATAAAACTATTCCCTGTTATTATCCTTTCTTTGTTTAGGTCTACTTTTAGTACTTATTACGAATTTTCTGTTCAGCTATCATACTTCTAATACCAATGTACACTACTGGCCATTAAAATTGCTACAAATTAAAGTTGACATACTACAGACGCAAAATTTAATCGACAGGAAGAAGATGCTGTGATATGCAAATGATTAGCTTTTCAGAGCATTCACACAAGGTTGGCGCCGTTGGTGACACCTACAACTTGCTAACACGAGGAAAGTTTCCAACCGATTTCTCATACACGAACAGCAGTTGACAGGCGTTGCCTGGTGAAACGTTGATGTTATGCCTCGTGTAAGGAGGAGAAATGCGTACCATCACGTTTCCGACTTTGATAAACGTCGGATTGAAGCCTATCGTGATTGCGGTTATCGTATGGCTACCTTGCTGCTCGCGTTGGTCGAGATCCAATGACTGTTAGCAGAATATGGAATCGGTGGGTTCAGGAGGGTAATACGGAACGCCTTGCTGGACCCAACGGCCTCGTATAGCAGTCGAGATGACAGGCATCTTTCCGCATGGCTGTAACGGATCGTGCAGCCACGTCTCGATCCCTGAGATGGGGACGTTTGCAAGACAACAACCATCTGCACGAACAATTCGAAGACGTTTGCAGCAGCATGGACTATCAGCTCGGAGACCATGGCTGTTTTTATCCTTGACGCTGCATCACAGTCAAGAGCGCCTGCGATGGTGTACTCAACGACGAACCTGGGTGCACGAACGGCAAAACGTCATTTTTTCGGATGAATCAGGTTTCTGTGTACAGCATCATGATGGTCGCACCCGTGTTTGTCGACATCGCGGTGAACGCACATTGGAAGCTTGTATTTATCATCGCCAAACTGGCATATCACCCGCCGTGATGGTATGGGGTGCCATTGGTTACACGTCTCGGTCATCTCTTGTTCGCATTGACGGCACATTGAACAGTGGACGTTACATTTCAGATGTGTTACGACCCGTGGCTCTACCCCTCATTCGATCCCTGCCCAACCCTACATTTCAGCAGGATAATGCACGACCGCATGTAGCAGGTCCTGTACAGGCGTTTCTGGATACAGAAAGTGTTCGATTGCTGCGCTGGCCAGCACATTCTCCAGATTTCTCACCAACTGGAAACGTCTGGTCAATGGTGGCCCAGCAACTGGGTCAGCGCAATACGCCAGTCACTACTCTTGATGAACTGTGGTATCGTGTTGAAGCTGTACCTGTACACGCCATCCAAGCTCTCTTTGACTCAATGTCTAGGCGTATCAAGGTCGTTATTACGGCCTGAGGTGGTTGTTCTGGGTACTGTTTTCTCAGGATCAATGCACCCGAATTGCGTGAAAATGCAATCACAAGTCAGTTCTAGTATATTATAGTTGTCCTATGAATATCCGTTTACAACCTGCATTTCTTCTTGGTGTAGCAATTTTAATTGCCAGTAGTGTAATTTTTTATTTCACTATTACTTCACTATTCTCGCAAGTCTTTGGTTCAGATGATTAATTTTATGGCTAATTACGTGCTTGCTCATTAGTAATATAACAGATAAACTTCCTTGTTGCTCTTCACATTATTATTTCATGCCCGTTTCAGTATAGTCTGTTATTTTCGAGTACTATCTCTTATTCTTACTGTTTCCTTTTACATTATTATTTTCAGTATAATCACTGTATCATTAACGATTTGTCGTCGTTTTATAACTAGCTCACTTTGTCACTGTGTTTTGTCGTCTCGGCAATCTCCTACTGTGTCCCGCAAGTTTGCCTGACATGGAACCTTTCTGTCTCTATCTTTCCTCGTCTCGGTCCCCGACACCTACGTGTCAGTTTCCATCTCCGTGCGGTCCGCTTCTGCCCCTCCAACGCACTGGGTCATGCCTTTCATGAGTACAACTGCGACTTATATCTACCAGCTTATATCCGAAAAGGCTCTTGACAGCTCTAAGCTACAGCTCGATCACGCAGATGTGTATTCCTTACCAGCGCACTTGACTCAGTTCCGCTGCAGATTTCAGAACTTCAGCTTCCATGTCTGAGACACGACTGAAGCCGAGTACCCCATCCAGTACTATAAGTTCTGATGGTTACATCTTTCTGGTACGTGACAAGTTTAATAGACGAGGAGGCGGTGTGGCAGAATATATAAGCCCAAATTGCTCACGAATGTCGAGCTCAGTGTAATATACAGTCCATCTGAAGCTAGACAGCTCTCTTGCCTTGAATCTGCACTCTCAAGTCATAAGTATTCTTACTAACACGTGACTGTAACCAGAGATAAGAGCATAATTGTTATAAACAATGTTAATTTCGTATCAAAATTCACGTGCATAGATTCGTGTTCAAACTTGTTCAAACCTTACACTGATTCCACTTGGCACCACGCACCATAAAACAGGCTCTCATGCTTCCATAGATATTTTCTCAAATAGAATACTTCGCACCCATCAGATCTATGCCCCTCGCTTGTCCACCGAGGATATAACGTTCAAGACCCACTCGTTGCAGTGCCCAAAGAACGATCCGCAAGTGGTGACTTTAAGAGGTCATGATCGTGAAAATGGCCAAAAATTTAAAAACAATTTCATGATCTATAGAAAAGAGCATTTCATGGTGATTTCAAAATGTATAGTTTATGGGCATTATTATTTTCTCTTAGTTCTAAAATTGAGGTTGAACGTAATGTTGCACAGGGGTCTCACCCATCTGTCAGTCCCAAGTGCGTCCGAATATGTGATCAATATTTGTTCTTCCGTTTCTTCTGTCGTTAGTTACGAGTCGTTAACACAGCTGTATTCTAGAAGGCACTGAGTCCTGGAACCAAGGTAAAGCATGTGTAGAAGGCTATGGTTTGAATGTAAACAAAGATTTGAGTATATATGGTTTCATATTTCATATGCTTGTGGTTCTGTAGCTATTGTGTGTTGTTTTATTTGTGTGAAATTGTTTCCTTTAATACAAATGCCGAGAGTAAAGAAACATAACTCCTAACGAAAGTTTCGCGGCAACCAGTTCCAAACACAGCCGAATAATACACATCAGTTTCTTCAAATGTCGCCTGAGGAACTGTGTGTACAGGCAGTGCTTCTTGGTGTAAGCTTTAGCTTTCTGAATGTAGTAAGAACAAGCCTAGCAGTATTGTGAGCAGCAATAGCGTCGGAAATGTTATTGTGAACCTAAATATGCTGTCAAGGGTTTTGAAGATTGCTGTTAAAAGTAAGTACTGCAATTGTGAAGATAGTATTGACGTTTATGAAGACATTTCAGCAAGGAAGGTTCTTTCAAGTCTGTTAGTGATTGCCTCTAACACGTGCAAGATGCACAGTGATACTATGACATCACCAGTAACTTATAGTCTATATTACAGTGTAAATATTCAGCTTGCTTATGCAATGCGATTTGTTGGAAGGGGAAGGAGAGCTGGCCACAATTTTTGTTCAGTGATGGATGTGCCTCCACCTCCACTGAGGTTTAACAGATACAATAAATTAAAACATAATGTTTTATGTGGTGTAAGTGAACATTCAATGAAAGAGCAGCAGAAGTAGCAGTAGCCTTGTCTGGGAATACAGACATTGTAGCAGCATTTGATGAATGTCTAACAAAGCACTGCCAGGATTTTTCAAGAAATTTTATTCGCATCCATGTTTGTGTAAAGAACACTGATGGTCCAAGTGGAAAAATGGAAACGAAAGGAATTCTACACATTTGTTGAAGATCAGAGGTCAGTCGTGGTGTGAGGTATGTAGGCTACCTTGGGGATGGAGACTGAAAAGGTCACTCTACTGTTGTTAATGACAGACCGTATGGGGCACTCTGATAGAAAAGCTTGAGTGTGTTGGGCATGTACAAAAAAGAATTGAAGCTCGGCTGAGCAAAATATGTCAAGGCTTCAGTGGAAAAAAAACAGACAGAAAACACATAGATGGTCCAGGTCATCTTACAAAAAGTGAAATAGATTCTTTGACTCAATATTTTGGACTAGCAATAAAGAGAAACGTAGGAGATTTGGAGAACATGAGACGAGCTGTTAGGGCACCATGGTTTCACAGAGTGCCAACACATGAAACACGAAAGCATGGTTTGTTTCCAACAGGGAATGATTCGTGGTGCAAGTACCGGTTGAGCAGTGCTACAGGCATACAATACACCCACAAGGATTCCTTACCACTTGCTTTAATAGAGGCAATTAGGTCTATATGTAGAGATCTGGCAAATAAAAATCTACTTTGGAAATGCAAATGAAAGCTTCAACAGCTGCATATGGGAGAGAATACCCAAACCTGTACTTGCTGGGCTGACAATGGTGAAGATTGGTGTAATGGATGCAATAATGACATTCAATGATGGTGTAATTTCAAGGATCAATGTTATGAAGAAACTGAACATGAAGATGGGACGGAATATGGTTTCATCTCTAGCTGCTATTGATAAGCGGCGGGTAATCGAAGCAGAGACAGCTGCAGAAGCTGCCAGCAAGGAGTCGAGGATAAAGAGAAGAATGAAGAGAAAGAGTATGGATGATAACGAAACAGGAGGACAACAGGAGTACGCAGCTGGAATGTTCTAAGCGAGCATAGTGGCTAGTTAATGAATCTGTAAACCTTTTTTTTTTTTTTGCCATTTTCTGAAAACTTGAAGTCTTATCTTTCAGGTACATTTTTCTCCTAAATGACTGAGGCTAAATTCACAAATATTGCTACAGATATTTAGAATGACCCGCTCTAGCTCCCTTGCCTACAATTTTCACAAAAATTTATAACTTGGTGATGGTGATAATTGAGCTACATCTTTAAAAAATTTTGTTGTAGCGGAATAAATTACTCGTCTTTTTCACAGATCAGCATCAGGGACGGAAATAGGAGGCATGAAACACTTATGTGAATGTTGCCTGTACTCTGACTCTGTTTCCAAGCTCTGCAGTCGGTGGTTCAAAAGAAAATGAATGTGAAATAATGTTCCATTTTTTATACTATTATGAATATTGTTGTCGGTACCAAAATATAATAAATATCTCAATGATTTTTTGGGAAATGATTTGACCCACGACCGTAATTGTGTGTAGGAATTTTAAGCGATCGCTCATTTATAGATCAGTTCCACTTTGGGGGTGAAGATTATACTACAAATTCAGCCCGCTTAGGGGTGCGGCTATTTAAGAGATTTTAAGCCCTTGAATATGTCTCAGGCCTATGATATTTCATGTTGGACAACGGCAGGAAACAATTTCAACTTATCTAATGAAGTACTTAAATTAGCAAGGAGTCTTAACAGTTTATACGGTAAACATATCCTCTCAGTAACAGTAAGGAAAGCATCTGCACTACTGCTTACAAACCACCTCCAACATTTTATGGGTATGAGAGATGCAGCACAGAGACATACAAACAGTAGCCCACACCTTATAACCATCTCACCTACAAGCAGCTATTGAGGAATCAAAAATCAGGTACGCCCGCTCATCAACTGAGCTCTTTCTCAGATCCATTGTCCTGCAGAAAAATCAATTGCGGATAATTTCTGCACAGGTTGCAGGCGGTAAGTATACCATCGATTTTCATTCATGTTGAATACAGAATATGGTCTGCTGGAATTCTCCAGGCTAGCGTGTTTTCGTTCCTGCATCTTTTACGGAGGTTGGAGCGAATATCGTATAGATCCTGTGGGAGCACAATGATGTACATTGTGCAAGTCACAGGTGATTAGTGAACATGCCATTACCGCTGTCGTTGTTCATTTGTCAGAAAGAGCAGGTAGCATTGTCTGTCAGGTTAAGTGGCTCGGTAAATAGCTCCTCCCACTCAACTATTTCCTCGTACACGACAGTTGACTATCTCGGTTTTCTCCTGCAATAAGTAACGGGCCATTGTGCTTTCGGTTAGCTGAAATCAAAGAACCTGCAACACAGAGAGTAATGTCACTCGTAGTGCCACATCTGATGGCAAATACGTATCGGTTAATCAACAAATTGGTACCGTATTAAGTGTAAGAAAATTTACTGGCTCTTATTTTTTTACGGCTAAATGACTGCCAATTTCTGGAGGCGCTTGGAGAAATTGTCGGCAAATATCTGAAATTTGCCGTTGATAATCACTCTGGATATCCTACGTACAAAAATTCGGATTTTTTATTTTGCTTAGTTCTGCACTGTACACTAAATTTAAAATGCTCAAAAAATGGGAAGAAAGGTAATGGAGTCCCTCTGTCTCACCTATTCCCTCTTCTTTAATTCTGCGTCCTTTGGGTTTGTGTATTTCAATACTGCTGTATTCTCTTTTACGAGTCATCACTATTTTAATTTTTCTTACTTTTATGATGAAGATTGTTGATTTAGGTCACAGGCGACTTATTTCGCGATTACAATTACCGCCGCGTCAGTTGCTGGACTGAACTGAAAGAAACTAGTACCATGAATCCAGGTCGAATGAAGTTTTGTAGGTGATTGTTAGAGTTTATTTTACGTTCCGTAAGAGCTGTCTAACGTGAACAATATTTGGCAGTGACATTGTTCCCGAAAGATGGTCCAGAGGAAGTGCCACACAGTCGTTAATGGCAGGATCGTAGCGATGTTTGTCGGGGGTACATGTGCTGGCGCGCGAGTGGTGAACGCTAATGGCACTATTAAACTCACTAATGACCGGCAAAATGCGCCGCCAAAAGTCGTGGGTAATCACCAGCCTTGCTGAACCGACAGCTTGCACCGATATTGGTCGATGTCGTGCACCGCAGGTCTTGTTCCTGCTATTATAGTGTAAGTCGTATTCACTTGTACTTTCAACGTGGTTTGCATGCCATCGGGCGTATATTTCCCAATTAACGCGTCACGGGGTCCAGTAATACAAAAGTTTCGCAGAGATGCTTAGTCTAATCCAGTGGCAGAAGCTGCGGGAGAAGCTTTGATCATCATATGTGCTTTCCTGTTCAAGTTCCCACAACATAGACTCCTACGATAAAAATAGCATGCAGGCAAAACTGAAGTGGTTTAAAGTCACATATGTATTTATTGATAATATTTATCATCCAACGCATCATTGGGAACAGAAAAATATTCTGTAAGTCACAGTGGTATAAATAATACCCTCTCACACAAACCACACGATGGTTTTTGGGATATAGATGTAAACGTAAATGTTAATATACACTTATCGTACTTGGTCTAAGTACGTCGTTACTGCAAACTGCAGAACGTAACAGAAAACAACTCCCACCAGACATGGTGAAATTTCCAATACCAAGTCTTAGGATTTGTAGACAATATTATGTAATGGAATCTGTGGTTGGGAACGTACTATTTCCGTGCTACAGTCTTCTGAAAACTTGTTATGCATGCAGCAGGTTATTCATGGTGTGGGGTGCTTACGTTGGACTGACTGTTATCATTTGATATTTGTACTACCTCTGTGACCTGGTTCGAACCTCGTTCACCTGTCTGTGAGTGTTAGAGCGACGTGGTTGAATACACATTTGCTGAACACACCGCCTTGATCCTTTTTCATGGTGAGGTTCAGGGTAATGGAAAAGGTCCTCGTCACCTTAATCAATATCGTTATCCACAACGTATGACCCAACCACACACCCTTTTTGCCGCAATTACGCAATGGCTTCGAGAAAGGTGTACCGTCACCGTCACCAAGTGTGACTATGGTGCTCCAAGGAGACTCCGAATACCCGAAGTGGAGAGGCCATTATGCATCATTTTTAAGAGAACCCGTCAACGAGTACATGGACAGTTTCTATTCTTATCAATGAGGGGAATTGTAAAGCAAGCGATGTACTGGGTCACGCCTAATAAATTAGGCTACTTGCAAAAAGTGTCGCGTTACCAACATGTGTCCAAATCGTTGTAGCACGAAAATGGTACATTTCTGGATATAGGTTCCCGCTCAAAATAATATGTACTCACTCCCTCTTACAAGTAAGTTTCTAAGGGGAATAACCAATCTCCCGGCGTTTTCTTAAGGCATGAACCTCTACTGTATGGTTTCATCATGGTGACATCTTCTTGGGTAAATTTACACAGATAATACAGAATAACACAGATCCTCATTTGGATCACAGGGTGAGAAATGCTGAGGAGAATGTTGTCATCAGGAAGAAAAATTCTATGGGTCGGAAAGTGTGTTCTTAGCTCACTGTATTGGGTGGTAGGTTAGGGGTGTGCCGGTTCGTTTCAATTTGGCACTTTGGAATTAAGGCCGCAACCATCGACTGAAATAATTGTTCTGCCTCAGTCAACGGTATTTTGTGCACTGCTGTCGAGTAGTGGTGTCCAATCTGAAGAGGTCAGTGGTAGAGATGGAAAAAACAATTCTTCTCGCAGATCGGATCAGGATTGCTCACCCACAGGAATTAACCAGCTCTTCTTCATGACCCACCACTTAACACTGACTCACAGAAATAAATCAAAAGAAATCACATTGTCTTTATAATCCTAGTTGCTATATTTGCTTTTCTACCTGTTTTCGTCCTATTTTGAAAGATCATAGAAGAAAGGTAATAAGTTTATGTTATGTCATTAGTACTTTCGAGACTTAAACGTTCTGAATTTCTTCTGTGGTAAAAACTGAAAGCGTTACAACAAAACGCAAAATACTTTTTATGACTTGGGAAATTTTAGAAGTAAGACTGATCCTCCATATATTTTCGTACTTTTATTGGAGACAAAATTGAATATATGAAATATAGCAATACTGTAATTAATTTATAGTATCTACAGTCAACATTTACAACCAATAAAAAATAAATTAGTCAGTATTAGCGCATATAAGTAAAATGTGATCTATTTTAATTGATATGAGTCAGTTTCCGTTGTTGGTGCATATTTGCATATTTTTGAAAAGATTCTCTCACTGGGCACTGATATAGCTTGAACACATACTTTCTGCACCAATTACTATGCCGTTGGATATAGCAATTTCTGGTGTCCAGTCCCGCTTAAGGAATAGCTGTTTCTCGACAAATTTGCCTCAGATAGATATTTCCCTAGGTTGACAACTGCCACTATGCTGTTGTAAGCGGTCGCCAGCACACCGGTCAGCAACGATGTAGCAAGAAGATCGATAGTAGGCGCTGAATCAAGCGTGCCTATTACGAGAGAGGTGAAAGAGACACTCACAAGGAACATTCCGAAAGCGCGCTCTCGACTGCAAGTATTTAGGTCACCGCCGTTGACTGGAGGGCTCAGTCTGTCTCAGTCACTAGCTCAGTCTCAGTCAGTATCCTAGTTGGCATCTGTGAGGACATTGCGACGAGTGTAGTCACCATATCAGGACATATACTTCACCAGCAGGGAGGCTAATGAGGACTAATACTTAAGATCTTGTACCACAACACATGCACGCTCTTAAATTTACGTAGCAGTTATCTGTTAAAGTAAATAGAGAATTTGCAGTTATGTTGGAGAAAGGGGATATTGGCCACCTAACGATATCGTCTCTCTAGATTCCTATGGTTCAAGACTCTACAGTGGCAATGAGGGCACAACGGCTACACGTCTACAGGTCATGACTCCCTTGGAGTGGAGAACACAAGTGAGACAGCTCTTAATATTTTCTCCACAAATGCTAGGAGATTAACGTGTTGTTATCTTCAAAGAAAAGAGATGTTATTGCTTTCAGGGTTAGAAACCAGTTTCCAGAAAAATAATAATAAATTATCAGAGACAAGGGATACTAAACTCCTTCAATGTCTCAGGAAATAGTGTCTCAATCATGATAGAAACGGACACACAAAAAATGAGAGAAATTTCGTTAGATTAACGCAACAACTAATAGGACTTCAGAATGAAACTAAGAAAGGAAACTGCACACAGTCTACTAAATTATGTGAGAACCAATTTCGAATTTTTCGATTCAGTACTGACTAAAGGGAAAGAAAAAGAAAAGAAACAGCACAGCCATTGGAGATTTGGCTCCTGAGCGGAGTAGTTGTGCACATATTATCTGGTAAGAAGATGGATGCTGATACCAGACAAGAACAATGAGTGAAAAGCTTAAGGAACACAAACAGGTGAATGGATAATATCACAATAATGGAAGACAACTATGTGATCAAAAGTATCCGGACACCTCTAATAATACATGTTTTTCATATTAGGAGCATTGTGCTGCCACCTATTGCCAAGTACTATTTTTCAGCGTCCTCAGTAGTCATTAGAGCAGAATGCGGCGCTCCGCAGAACTTACGGACTTCGAACGTGGCCAGGTGATTCGATGTCACGAGTATCATACGTCCGCATGTGAGATTTACCCACTCCTAATTATCCCTAGGTCCACTGTTTCCGATGTGATACTGAAGTGGAAACGTGAAGGGACCCGTATAGCACAAAAGCGTACAGCCCGACCTCGTCTGTTGACTGACAGAGAATGACTACAGTTGGGGAGGGTCGTAATATGTAATAGGCAGACATCTATGCAGACGATCACACAGGGATACCAAACGGCATCAGGATTCACGGCATGTACTATGACAATTGACTAGAGGTGAGAAAACTTGGAATATATGGTCGAGCGGCTACTCATAAGCCCCACATCACGCCGGTAAATGCCAAACGACGCCTCCCTTGGGGTAAAGAGCCTAAACATTGTAGATTGAACATTGAAAAAACCTTGTGTGGAACAACGAATAATGGGCACACAATGTGGCGATCCGATGCAGGGTGTGGGTATGGCGAATGCCCGGTGAACGTCATCTGCCAGCGTGTGTAGTGACAACAGTAAAATTCGGAGGCGGTGGTGCTATGATGTGGTCATGTTTCTCATGGAGAAGGCTCGAATCCCTTGTTGTTTTGCGTAGCACTAACACGGCACAGGCCTGCACTGATGTTTTAAGCACGTTCCTACCTCGCTCTGTTTAACAGGCTGGGATGGCGACTACATCTTTCAACACGATCGAGCACCTGTATATAATGCACGACACGTGGAGAAGTTGTTACGCGGAATTAACATCCCTGCAACGGACTGGCCTGCACAGAGTCCTAACCTGAACCCTAAAGAACATCTTTGGGATGTTTTTGAATGCCGACCTCGAGCCAGCCTCCCCCACCGGTATCGATACCTCTCCTCAGTGCAGCACTCAGTGAAGAATGGGCGGCCTTTCCACAAGAAGATGTCCAGCAGCTGATTGAACGTATGCCTGCGAGTGTCGAATATGTCTTCAAGACAAAGGGTGGGCCATCTCTATACTGAATTCCAGCATTACCGTTGGAGGGCGCCACGAACTTGTAAGTAATTTTCAGACTGGTGTCCATATACTTTTGACCTCTTTGTGTATCAGAATACACAACGAAGGGATGAAATACTGCCCAGTGGGCGTAATGTCTTTAGGAAGACTGAGTAAGTGGCGGAAAGATCAACAACTGCCATCAAAAGGATATCACAGGCAGATTCCTGATACATGCAAATAAAAAGAGAAGACATATCGTAATAAATATATTAAGATTTCTTACGTATTTGTGATGTGGTAAGTTTTAAAAGTATGTACACAACCCTGCTTCAGTGTAAGAGTTATCCTGGAGACACCAATCTGATGAAAGTAAATAAATAATTAAAAACTAAGAACACTACATGTACATACACAAGCATATACTAGAATTAATTATGCAAATACGTATAGTTATTATCGTAAAGAAGTGTATCCAGTAGAGCCAAATTATCATGGAGAGACACAGTGTCAAGGAAGCGAGCTGAAATCTGTATCACTGAGTGAGCCAAAAGCACAGAGAGCTGAGTGATTGAGATTTGCTTTGCTAACCGCTCCTTGCGATTGGCCGGCAATCGATATCCGCTGGCAATAGGGACGAACTGGCGATCAGGGTTGGTTGGCGATTGGGATCGGCTAGCGATATGTATTGGCTGTTGTTCCGGATTGGGTGGCGATCAGGTTCGGCCGCCAAGCAGAAGGAAGGGGTCACTATGCGACGTGTTCCATGGGAATGGTGGCTGAAGACTGAGACACTGAAGAATCACATGATCGCCAACAACATATTACGAGTGTGATACTGTGTCAGAGGATAAAATGTGACAGCTTATTCCATCGTATTTACACACTCATTGGGCCTCAGAAATCTGAGAGTTTGTTTTCAGACCAAGAAGAGAGATACAGTGCCTAAACGATAACTGTTTACTACGTACGTTGATACTGTAGTGGAAGTCGATATGAACAATTTGATACAGGATACTTGTGACCTTTAAAGTCGGCAAGCTACCTCAAATTGGCCAAAATCTATGTAGAGTAGTGCGAAGGTAAAATTAAATTTAGTTTTATTTTGTGCCTCGATACACGTTTTTGCTGCTGGCCGAATTTTCCGTTATTCAAGAAAAACGTAGAAAAGTGACCCTCAACCCCACCCTCACACTCTTTTCCTGCAAGTTAGGATTTCTAACGTAGCTCACGGCACATCCAATAAGCAATGTACAAATATATGCGACTTCACGAATTATTTTCCATATTTGGCCGTTTTTGTTCTTTATTGAATGAACCACAATGCAATAGGTTTAATCAGATACTTCGCTAACATTAAGTTAAACTTTCCTTTGAAGCAACAAAAGAAAAATTAAACATATAAGCGAAAGTAATTACGGTTACAATTCAATCCAAACTTAACATTACAAGCACAGCAGTTTCGTTTTATGAAGGCCAGACAAAGAAAACAATTTAACAGTTAATTTTACGCTGTCAAATTTACAATACTGTGAGGCGCAACTCACACAAACATCCGTTTTACAATTTTAGTGCACGACTAAGCTAATGACGTAATAGCCCAGTCAGTCAAGCCAATAAATGGTCAGATATGGGATGCAATTCGTGTAGTCGCACAGTTTTTTACAGCGGTAATTGCCAGTGACATCAACAACATACTAAGACTGCTGGCTGATAAGCGTTGAGTGTGAGGGTGCGTGTGTGTTTGAAGATCCTCATGTATGTTTCTCTTATACAAACTGAATATTGTGTAGTCTAATTGAAATTTGTCCCAGTACAAAATTAAACAACATTAAATTTGCTATTCGAAGATACTATTCGTTTTTCTCTAGGACAGTAGTAGGCGCGAGGCAGCGAGATGTATGTGTTATAGTTTCGGTAATTTTTATAGGCTAGTTTGATGTCGTTTTCAGAATTAATAGACCACAAGCGTCCTACCTCAAACTGTTTCTTCTCCACTACCTGTCACCACTGTGATAAGTTGTAAAGAGCTTTCGCTTACATCTGTGCTAGACGCATATTGTTTTCTGCATTAACACTGTGCTCTGTAGTAGTTTTCGTTCTCCATTGTCTATTCAATTCAGGGCACAGAAATGCTGCTTAAATTAGCAAGATATGCAAATCCCCTTTCTTTCTGTATAGCGGGGCCCGCAGCATGACGGAAGTCGTAATACATTTTGAATTGAATCTTCCAAGTGAGTAGCCAATACTTTTTACTACGTTTAGTACAATAAGCTAATTTCTGAGGTATTTCCATTGCGATGTGCACCACTCCTAAAGAAATTACATACTACTGTAGATATGTCGACGACATTCTACTACACTCAGACGGTAAGTATTTAGACTTCAAAATAACCCACGAAGCACTGAATAACCTGCAGCCAAAACTGATGTTTACCGAGGTAACAGGACCAAATAAATCTATAAAATTCCTTAATTTAACAATTAACACCAGTTACAACAAACACACTCGTGAAAGTTATAGAAAACCAGCTGCAATACACCATAATCAACTATAACTTTTGATCTAAAAAATCCCTAATATATGCCTATTTCACTCCAAGATTAATCAGGTTGCAGGTCTATTGCTAGAACAACCAGCGGCACAAAAACTAATAACTACACTCCCAAGCAGAGGCTACAACTGCTGTTCAAAAATTGTATAAAGGAAAACAGAATCCCCCAATAACCCAATACATAGTATTACAACACTAATAAGAGGAACGCCAACCACACAAAATATCACACACGAACCAGCAGTCTACATGACTAAAGGGTGAAACAAGGTGAAGAATAAAAAAAAAATTACTCATAAAACTCACATTCAGAACTACCAACAACCTAACCAGGAAATTCCCTCTTGAAGAACCAAATACAGGCATAAGCTAATTCAGACATATACAAATTTACAAGTGACAACTGTAACAAATTTTACATTGGACAAACAGGGAGGAATCCTCATGCCAGATGTAGAGAGCATATTAGAGGTAGTGGTAAAAATCCGTCGAGTCTCTTCATGCATGTAAGGAACCAGAACTATGTTGTTGTTGTGGTCTTTAGTCCTGAGACTGGTTTGATGCAGCTCTCCATGCTACTCTATCCTGTGCAAGTTTCATCATCTCCTAGTACCTACTGCAACCTACATCCTTTTGAATCTGCTTAGTGTATTTATCTACCAGAACTACGGAAAAAATCAATTCTGCATTTCATATATTGGCGCGTAAGGCCAAAAGGACTTGACATTAACATCTGAAAAAAACTGCAGATTTAAATAGACTCTTAAACGTTATCCGCCTGACATATTATACGGAAGAGGGCGACTTGAAACGTAGATATGACCTAGAAAATTTCATTAGCTTCCTGTAACACGACAATGGATAAAAAATAAAGAATCAATGATTACACAAACAACTGTATTATCCACATCGAGTTAAAAAAGAAGGGAGTTGACAATGTGTCACAAACTTGAAGCCTACGTCCGCTATCTAAGATAGCTCAAAACATTAGTTTCACCGCATCATACTTCAATGGATCCTCACAGTGATACTTCCCCATGATGTCAGTCTGACACTCCCGTACTGAGTTTCGACTGTTGGGATATCTATTGACTTTTGTGGTCGTATCCCAAATAACATGTGGTGCTCTGATGGTGTGAAGACGTGGTTGTTTCATCAGAAATGCCACCTTACGTCGTTAACGGGTGTGCTAATCGATCCGATCGTATTCCAGAATTTATAGAAATCATATTTCATTCATAAGTGGAGCCATTCAAGCAATATTTTCTTTTGTGTGCATGAATTACTGTTGCGCTGTCTACTTTTATTCTTTACTGTGTTTTTTATTGCCGTCCAAACAAAAGATGATCCGACATCCGAGCATATTGTGTCAACGGTCTCGTCCCCTCACAAGACACGGCTGTGTGATTGAGGTGATTGTTGGGGCAGCACAGCACCTCATCCCCTAAATTCCTCCCACCGATAATTATTCATTGTCCACATATTCTCTCTCTTTAAAAAGATTCTGGCAGGAAATGCCGTATACAGCGATAATGTGTATGTAAGTTTTTTAGCGTATGATTGATTGAGTGTGTGTGTGTGTGTGTGTGTGTGTGTGTGTGTGTGTGAGAGAGAGAGAGAGAGAGAGAGAGAGAGAGAGAGAGAGGTCTGCTTCCTTTCTGAACGAGGCTTTGCCCAAAAATTTAAAAACTCATTTAAACATTATTTTAGTCAAGACTGCGCGGCATGTGGGTAGCAGTCTAATTTCATTATTGTGCAGTTATCCTCTCATGACGTTTGTTGTGCATAATTCACTGCACTTTAACAGGAACACTGATGGAAATAACGACAATAACAGAAGAAGAAGTTACATTCATGACTCCAGATTAAAGTTGTCTCAGCACAAATAGAGGTCCTTAATGCTGTAGCCAAATTTTTGATCTTTTATCAAGAGATATAAAATGTCTGATGGAGAGAAAAAAAATTTTAATGTAAACTGAAAATGTTTGTCCTTGACAGCACTCTCTGTTCTTCAGAAGACTATCTATTATTGTAATGTGTGAATGGTGAAGGTGGGAACTACCATCAGTCTGTTCCTCCTTAGAAAAGAAAACAACAAGTGCCTGTGGAATATTTACAAAAAAAATACTGTTAATATAAAATGACTCGTTCCACATCATTACGATTTATTGCGCAAGTAATAGAAGGAACATGAAAATAATTAACTAACTACTGGTATATCACAAATCATTTTATAGATTTACATACTTTTAAAACCTCAAAATGAAATTCTAATGTAAAATAAAGCAGATGACCAATGCAAACGTTCAATTCAGTGGTGACATGCTTAGTTAGTCCAGAGAAATTGACAGAGTTACTGGTGGGAAATATTTCGGAAAGAGACGCAGGTAGGCTACTGTTGGATAGGTACGCATATATGTTACACAGCTTAGGCTGTCGTCACGAAAAAATTACTTATATACAACTCAAAGTAAATTATCCATTTTCCGTAGTCTAAGCGTTGGAGACCATTCCCTTAAGCTCAGTAATTGTTCTGCAAAATATTGGAATATGTTTAAAAAATTACGCCCTTTTTTACGTTAAAAATTGACATTATTGGTCACAAACTAAATGACACATCGTAGGTAAGATATCAAAGTGGGAAGGTGTAATTAACTCACTGACAGTCTAACATTTCAAAAACTCAATTCTGCATGGATGCCAAGGTCTTTGCGGTTCTGCTTCTTTGCCATTTCAATGATCACTCATTTTGTTGGCATGCACAAGATACGATAACATGCCTTGTCTCTTTCCTCACTGCACACCAAATGGGCTAGTAAGAACACGTAGGTAATATTTTTGCAGCCATGAACGTTAAAGATGTTGTGCAAGCGAAGTGAACGCTGAGATCGATGCAGAAGAAGATGCAGTACCAGGAAGAAAAGAGGAATTGTTTACGGAATTGAAGCTTGATTTCCTACCGATACAAATACAATAAAAGCGTAAGTAATTACGTTACGAAAGCATGCTTTTAACATATCATCCTTCTCTTTTTGGGTATCCGAAACGTATCTACAAAACCGACTTACATTAATCATGCCAATTGTGCCATGTTATTAGAGCAAATACGCATTCAAGAACAGAAAAAAAGTTCGAAATTTTCTTCCTGACGCCACTTTATTCATTAAGCACTGTCAGTTTTAGTGTTTAATACAGTTGTTGCGTCATGCGAACGACAGAAATAATTAAGAAGAATCAATCGAATCGTATATAATAGTTTGCTAATGATTCTTTGCTGTTTAAGATGGTGGAAGACCACACCCACTGACCTCAAAACGACATACAGTGTAAGCCTATAGCGCCAACCCCCTTTTTCGTTACCTCCTTGATTATCTGTAACTCAAAGGAAACCACTAACTAAGTCGCAGCCACTTTGAAAACACGCAGCATCCCTCAGAACTGTCAACCACCTGTCACGTTACTAGGTGACTTTATCTTACCACCATAAAAGCGGCAATTATTAATAAAAAAAATTTATCGATGACGCAATATGTACTTCTCGCCCAGCTAAACGTAAGAATACATGTACAGTTAACTTCACAGAGAAATATGACAAATGTAAGTGAAATTTACATGCTGTAATATTCGCATGTCTACTTGAAAATTTCAATACCGCCGGAACAGGCCTATTCTACGAAATATAATAAAACTATTAGCATCTAACTTGGAAGATTAAGTTCAAATGTGATATGCAAAGCCATACATGCATACTGTCTACACCGCATTTTTTTTGCAGCCTGGGAAACGTTGCCTTCATCATGCGACGCGAGGGGCATTTGCAGCAACATGACGCAGAATCTTCGTTCTGCTCACTAATCTCAATGGGGAGACCCATCGGATCAGACAAAGCAACGATCCTTTTTCCTGAGTCGCCGATCGTACAATCCTCAGAAGGCTCTGGATATGTGCATCAGTTCAGGATCGGATGGCCCATATCCAGTCAGGAGGCATGAAGTGCAGTCGAGGTGGCCCTCATTCACAGGTCAAGGATGATTGCTGCAACAGCGTTGTCTGGGAACAATGACGATCTTGAATTTGGGGTTGGCCGTAGACAAGTATACAGATTTGTTTCGTAAGACGTGATTCAGGCCAGCAGTTGGAGGTTGGAGAAAGGTTTGCTTGTGAGTGCTGCTTAACCACCGTCGCTTGATCTGTTAGTTGTCAGGCTACAGTCACGCCACAGGCTAGTGCAAATCGTTGTTGTTGAATCGTGCCGCCATTGCGAAAGTCCGCTGAAGTTTTTGCAGCTCGTCACACCGTTGGTTGTGGAGTGGTTAATACGTTACAAATCACTTACCGTTTAGATCCAGTTACAAGAAAACAAGCGCCAGTGGGCACTATGTCATCAAGTATAATTCTCCTTTGCCTTGCTGCTATGTGCTGCATTAAGATCTGATTGGAGTAATGAGGTTAGTTGGTGTTCAATTGGTTCCGCTTGTGAGTGAGTATGCAATAACGCCTCGTTCACGTAGTTACTGTCGTGTGGCACCTGCTACCTAAAATGGCTGTGTGCTTTTGACGCCCCCTATCTAATTGTTCTACAATCGATTATTTGAACTCATCTGAAAAACCGTAGTCACTTGATTTCGGCAGCTGATCTAGCAGTTTATAAGGTTTGCTGTGAGACAGATTTATCATGTTGGATGGTTAGAGGATTCCGGTAGTGACATCATGGTACGGTGGTTGCAAATAGTGCTGTTCTCTGCGACCCAGAGTTAAGGGAGCTATTTGGTGAGAGGTGTAGTAATTTAAGACGACAAGGTTGATCCATTGTTTGGCGGAAAGTTACGGCTCAGTGTGTCACCGTGCTGCACTGTAGTTGTTATGTATTAATGGTGCGGTTTTGGCTTAAAGGTGTTAGTTAAAGGAAAGTTTACTTTTCTCTGGTGATAATTGTTGTATTTTTATCGATGCATTGGTCGTAATTTCAGAATGTAACCTGTTCTGTTGTCTTCTAGGAGGTTTCATATAAGACTTGATACAGCTGCCAAGGTTGCCTTAGATATTTCACAAATTATATTATTAATATTAGCTAAGTTATTGTTTGGAAATTTGCTTGTAAATTTATTACTGCTGCATTAGTTTGGCTGACTATTTTTAATTAACTTATTTATGATGGCCCGTAGCATGTGAAATCTTGGAAGCATCTCTTTTAATGCTTTTGGATATTTAATGTTGTTTAGTGGGAAGAGAGTCGCACGGTCTCATTAGGTATACGTGCTAACTGTTCTCCGTTAAGCAAGGATATTGTTAATCGTACTGACCTTGCAGGCTTGTCGTTTGTGATGTTCCTGTTGTTACGGAGGGCGCCATGGTGATGACTAAATTATTGCCGACTGTAGTATTGATTTATGGTGACAATTTCAGGCTCCCGGGATATATGCTGAAGATTCTCCCATGCCCGATCCGCTGTTGAGATCCTGGCGAATATGCTTTCCACATTCGGAGAGAGAGAGGGTCACTGACGGGCATGTCGTCGATAAAAGCTTCAGACATTACTGCCAAGTACTAATTTAATAAATCAGAATCAAATCAACCTCGTCAGAATTAATATCCAGCTTTCCACTCCCAACACTTTATCACATCCTGGTTCAGGAGGTAGGTTAAAGATATTGTGGGAAATAGTGAAGTGCGGTGAGACGAAGGACAAGACCTCTCATTGAGTGAGTGCATCGTTATCAGCACCAAGTCAGTTATTTTTCTTCTTCATTCATCTGCTAACTGGTTTGATGCGACCCGCCACCAATTCCTCTCTAGTGCCAACATTTTCATTTCATAGTAGCAATTCCCATGTCCCTCCGCACTTGTCTTCCCTTACAGTTTTTAGCCTCTACAGCTCCCTCTAGCACCGTGGAAGTTATTCCATGATGCTTTAACATATGAACTACCATCGCGTTCCTTCTTCTTGTCAGTGTTTTCCTTCTATTCCTTTACTCGGCGATTGTTCTGAGAACCTACTCATGCCTTACTTATCAGTTCTAGTAATTTTCAGCTTTAATTTTTTTGCATCAAATCTCCGTTTCTATTCTGCTCCGGTTTTTGTACATTTCTCGTTTCACTGCCATATGATGCTGTGCACCAAATGTGCATTCTCAGATATTCCTTCCTCGTATAAAACCCTATGATTAATACTAATAGATTCCTCTTGACGAGGAATGCCGTTTTTGTCAGTACTAGTCTGCCTTTTACGTATTCCTTGCTCCATCGGCCATGGGTTGTTTTGCTGCCTAGATAGTGGAATTACTTAAATTTGTGCATTTCGTTAACACTAATTCTGAAGATAAATTTCTTGCTATTCTCATCTCTAGTACTCATTACGTTCTCCTCTCTTCGATTAATTCTCAATCTCTGTTCTCTACTAATAATATTAGTGATTGTTCATTCCATTCAACACATCCTGTAATTCTTCTTCACATTCAATGAGGACAGCAATGTCATCAGCGCCTTATCGTTGATATCGTTTCACTCTGAACTTTTATACCACTCTTGAAGCATTTATTTTGGTCATTGCTTCCTAGATGTATAGATTTGACAGTAGGGGCTATATCCCAGTACAAGATAATTTTTAATTCTAGCACCTCGGTTTTTGACTTCCAGTCTTGCTGTTCTTCTTGGTTTTTGTACGTAGGGTATATTATCCGTCTCTCTCTGTACATACCACTATTTGTTTCAGAATTTCGAACCTCTTTCATCATATTACATTGTCGAGTGATTTTTCTTGGTCAACGAATCCTATAAACGGGCTTTCATTTTTCTTCAGTCTTGCTTTCATTGGGAGCAACAACGTCAGAACTGTCCGTCAGCATCGTTTATCTTTGCTAAAGCCAAACTGTTCGTCATCTGACAAATGCTATGTTTTCTTTCGCATTCTTCCGTATTTAATTTCTGTCAGCAATTTGGATGGAGGAGCAGGCCATTGTGGCACTTGTTCGCCCTTATTATGTCCGTAATTGTGTGCATGAAATTTTTCCGCAAGTATGATGAATTGTACACACCTAAGTGAATAGCCCCTTTCTTGCCAGTTAGTACAATGAATTTAAAATTTTCTATTGTGTATTATTTACCACTGTTGCCTTAGTCCCCACATCCTCCCTGTCGTCTCCTGCTTCTTCTTATCTCTAGTGGTCAGCAAGTCCACTCCTTCATAAAGGCTTTGCGCGCGCTATGTACACAAATGTACTTTTTCCACAGCATTTAACAGTGGGATTCACGCTGTACTCTTAATGTTACCGCCCTTGATTTTAATGTTGCCGAAAGTCGTTCTGACTTTCCTGTATGCTGAGCCAGTCCTTGCGACAATAAATTCTTTGAATTTGTACTCATTTTTCCTGCTGCCCCTTCGCCTTAGGTTCCCTGCACTTCCTATATAATTCTGTTCTAATTAACTTGTATTTGTGAATTTCCTACCATTTTTATACTTCCTTCTTTCATCGATCAAATGAAATAGTTCTTCTATTACCCGTGGTTTCTTCTCAGTCACCTTACTTTTCCATACGTTTCTCTTTCCGTCTTCTGTGGTTGCTCTCTTTAGAGACGTCCACTCCTCTTCAACTGCACTGCTATACTTAGCTATACATTATCGCGTTATCTGTGGCCCCAGAAATCTTCAAGCCTGTCTCTTCATCCTTAGTACTACCATATCCCTCTTCTTTGTACATTGTTTTTTCCTCTCTATCCCCTTAAGTTTCAGACTATTATTCAGCATTACTGTGTTCTGAGTCCATATGTCCTCCAGGGAAGGCCGTACAATGCAATATCTGATTTCATAGTTTCCGGCTGACCGTTATTTAATCCAGTTGGAATCTTCTTTGATCTCCTGGCCTTTTCCAAGTGTACCTCATCCTGTTGTGATTCCTAGTTGAAATTTATTGGAGAACTTAACTAGTATTTCTCCTTTCTTATTCATACTACCACACCTGTATTCTCCCTTAACCATTTGTTCCGTTCCTCCGCTACAACCGCATCCCGATCCCCGATGACTAGTAGACGTTCATCTCCCTTTACGTACTGAATTACCCGTTAAGTATCCGCATATACTTCCTCTATCTCTTCATCTCCCGTTTGCGACGTCAATATGTTGCTTCTAATGACTGTAACACTACCACTTAACTTTTCACTGTAACTTCCTCCCTGCTATATGTTCCTCCCTGCTCTATCTTCCTATTCATAACGAATCATAATCCCGTTATACCATTTCTTTGTGATGCCGATATAGCCTTTCTACAGTCTGATCAGAAATCCTTGTCTTCTCCCCATCTCATTTCACCTACTTCCACTAAATGTAGAATGAGTTTAGAACTTCCCATTCCTAATTTTATAGCTTCCTTACCACGCTCAGACCTGTGGCATTCCAGGCTCCAACTCGTACAACGTTATCAGTCATCACCTCACACTTGGCAGATCCATCCCGAAGGTCCTACTGGCGGACTAGTTCGGAATCTTTTGCCAATGGAGAGATCATCACGACAATTTTTCATTTACACTCGAACTGTCCTGTAGATACACATTATATGCCTAACGCAGTGGCTTCAATAGCCTTCGAAGCATCCTCATGTTGTTGATCGTCGTTGATTCTTCCGCCTTTTAGACGCAGGTTCCTACACCAAGCGCAACAAAGTTCCCTCAACCTTTTACCTCTAGTCCTCCACCTTTTACAAGGCTTTTGGCAGAACGAGGGTGACTTCTTATGACGGGGGTCTTTTTTCACCGTTGGTTTTGGTTTTTAGTCAAAACCTAAGCCTGATCGACGTGGTCATGTTGAAGTCCAGCGAGTTTAGTGGCCAGAGCGATACGGTAAAAGTCATGCTAGTGCTCTTATAAACACCCAAGCACACTGTGTGAGACGTCGCATTGTCCTGGTGGTAGATGCTACCGTGCCAAGGAAAAACAAATTTCATTATGGATAGACAGGGCTCTCCCGGTTGGCCGTGCGGTCTAACGCACGGCTTTCCGGGCGGAAAGGAGCGCCGGTCTCCGGCACGAATCATCCGCCCGCCGGCCAGTCTGTGGATGGTTTTTAGGCGGTTTTCCATCTGCCTCGGCAAATGCGGGCTGGTTCCCCTTATTCCGCCTCAGCTACACTATGTCGGCGATTGCTCCACAAACAGGTTCTCCACATAGGCGTACACTACCATTACTCTACCACGCAAACATAGGGGTTACACTCGTCTCGTGTGAGACGTTCCCTGGGGCGTCCGCCAGCGCCGAACCGCACAATAACCCTGGATTCGGCGTGGGGCGGTGGAGGGGTGAAGTAGACTGCCGTAGTCGTCGTGGAGTTGCGGACCACTGTGGCTGAGGTGGGGACGGAGCCTCTCCGTCTCTCCTAGGTCCCCAGTTAACATAACATAACATAACAACGGTAGACTATAGATACATATTTTGGTGATCCATTATGCCGTCCAGAGTGTCGAGATGTCCCAGACAATCCCACTAAAACTTTCCCCGACCATAACGCTCTCTTCAGTGTGTAGGGTGTTTGCTATCAGGCGTTTCATGCAACAGACGCCAACGGCCATCTGTCCGATGGAGCATAAAACGTGATTCATCATCGCAGGTGAACAGCAGTCAGTAAGGGCGTGTAAGCCGAGCGCCTGCTGCGGAGGCCCACACTTAACAACGTTCACTGAACTGTTGTTGATGAAACACTGTTAGTAGCTCCTTGATTCATCCGGGTGGGCAGTTGCTGAACAGATTACATGTCTGTTCGCCCGTACCCATCTCCGCAGCTGCCGTTCCGGCCCGTGGTGCAGTACAGTTTCCTCGCTGCCCGTTTTGGATAGCACCACTTTGCAGTGCACTATATACTTTACCACGGCGGCACGCGAACAGTTTACAGAGTTAGCCGTTTCGATTATGGTTGCATTCTTGACCCGAAACCACTGATCACGTCCCGACAGTATGTATCGCTTCACATCGGCGTTAAGACAACAACTGCACTTATTCCGCGGCTCCCAACACGCTTGGCATACCTTAACTGTTAATGCTGCCACTTGCCGCTGACGTCCAGCCTAAGTGGTGATCACATTAATGTAACTGGACCGTGTATTTTCACTTTTTATACGTAATTATTTGCGGATTTTCCTTTCCACATGAGTGTATTGCCGTTATCTTAGCACAGTTATTGCCTGCCGATGTGGCCGAGCGGTTCTAGGCGCTTCAGTCCAGAACCGCTCTGCTGCTACGGGGGACTGACGACCTCAGACGTGAAGTCCCATAGCGCTTAGAGCCATTTGTGCCATTTAGCAGAATTATTGTTTTAGGAGGACGATTCCACACCCTGTGATGTTTTGGTAGCCATTCATTGTATGTGAATTGGTTTCTGTAGATCAGATGCGTGTTCAGCTATTTAATTGTGTACTAATAAATAAATATCATTTGAAAGTGATACAAGTCTCCCATCGTCGATGCAAGAGGAAAGTGTCACTCTCCCTCCGGTGACTACCGCCACATATTCACTAGAAGCCGTTTCCGTTGCTCGACATTACATTATCAACACGTTTGCCGCCACGTCACCTCTCGTATTAATTGGCAAAGCAGAAGACGAAGAAGCTGACATGGTGGGAAATGCAGAGGCGGTGAATCAGTTCTCAGATTGATTTTAATGACTAGTTGACCAAGTAGTACCATTTCACGTAGCCTATCTTACTAGAACCTATTTTAGACACATTAGATAACCGACAGTGTACTTTCAGTAAACTTGTAATGCGAGGGTGTGTAGTAAAGCTATAACTGTAATCTTGCAAACTCTCCTGATTGTCTGATGAGACAGGGTCTAAGTTACATCTGCGAATTACCCATATCCTACATAAATCGGATTTCCCTTCCAGAATGTGAAAAGAATGGTTGAAAAATTGGTGAAGAGTCGAGATTAATAAAGCTCATTTGGGGCCTGTAAAAAGTGGTCATCAAAATGAAAGGATTCAAAAATTGTATGCAAGAGAGAGACACACAATGAGCACCTCACGCCGCCGGCGCATGAAAGAAGAATGTGGAAGATACATTTTCAGGTCTTTCAATAACAACCATCTCGCTACAAATACAATCGAGACGAAATGGATGTTCTGTTCTAGTATGAAGACCACTACAGTTAGCCTTTCAAACGAATTTCAGTATACGATCGATGAAAATGTAAAGGACGACTGCATTAAAGTGATAAGAGAAACAGAAGCAGCAGCACTGCGATCAAGGACAGTATGATGGATTTTTGTTGCTTCAGTGAAGGCCCAAATCATTCGAAGAACTAAAGGCCTTTGAAGTGCAGTCATCGTTGCGTCTCACGTCCGTATCTTGAGAAGTTCTCACTAATAACTGGTTTACTAAGAACACAAGGTAAATGAAATTCGCAGTCTGCGCACGTAATAGTACTTAACACACATTATAAAGATTTTGTGCCACAAGAGGACTGCCGAATGAGAAGTTATATGGGACGCTTTAAAAAAGTAAAATACAACAAAACTTTTCATTGCGCACTAAGAAATTACCAATGCATTTTGTACAGTTAGCAACAATGTAGAGACTGGTCGTCCAGTATCGGATTCGGCATCTGTACACACTCTTGATAGAAATAATACCGCTACAGTCTTTATCATTAGCTGTTCAGCAACTTTAAAAGATGTTCTGCACACTTTTGCGTTATAGAAATTCCTACATCTTGAGTCGTACAGGCATGCTATAGACTATAGATGTATCTAAATCTATATCTACATCCATACTCCGCAAGCCACCTGACGGTGTGTGGCGGCTGGTATTTTGAGTACCTGTTTCGGTTCTCCCTTCTATTCCAGTCTCGTATTGTTCGTGGAAAGAAGGATTGTCGGTAAGCCTCTGTGTGGACTCTAATCTCTCTGATTTTATCCTCATGGTCTCTTCGCGAGATATACGTAGGATGGAGCAATATACCGCTTGATTCATCGGTGAAGGTGTGTTCTCGAAACTTCAACAAAAGCCCGTACCAAGCTACTGAGCGTCTCTCCTGCAGGGTCTCCCACTGGAGTTTATCTATCATCTCCGTAACGCTTTCGTGATTACTAAATGACCCTGTAACAAAGCGCGCAGCTCTCCGCTGGATCTTCTCTATCTCTTCTATAAACCCTATCTGGTACGGATCCCATACTGGTGAGCAATATTCAAGCAGTGGGCGAACAAGTGTACAGTAACCTACGTCCTTTGTTTTCGGATTGCATTTCTTTAGGATTCTTCCAATGAATCTGAGTCTGGCATGTGCTTTACCGACGATCAACTTTATATGATCTTTCCATTTTAAATCACTCCTTATGCATACTCCCAGATAATTTATGGAATTAAATGCTTCCAGTTGCTGACCTGCTATTTTGTAGCAAAATCATAAAGGATCTTTCTATGTATTCGCAGCGCAATACACTTGTCTACATTGAGATTCAATTGCCATTCCCTGCACCATGCGTCAATTCGTTGTAGATCCTCCTGCATCTCAGTACAATTTTCCATTGTTACAACCTCTCGACATACTACAGCATCATCCGCAAAAAGCCTCAGTGAACTTCCGATGTTATCCACAAGGTCATATATGTATATTGTGAATAGCAATGGTCCTACGACACTCCCCTGCGGCACACCTGAAATCACTCTTACTTCGGAAGACTTCTCTCCATTGACAATGACATGCTGCGTTCTGTTAACTAGTAACTCTTCAATCCAATCACACATTTCGTCTGATAGTCCATATGCTCTTACTTTGTTCATTAAACGACTGTGGGGAACTGTATCGAACGCCTTGCGGAAGTCAAGAAACACGGCATCTACCTGGGAACCCGTGTCTATGGCCCTCTGAGTCTCATGGACGAATAGCGCGAGCTGGGTTTCACACGATCGTCTTTTCCGAAATCCATGCTGATTCCTACAGAGTAGATTTCTACTCTCCAGAAAAGTAATTATACTCGAACATAATACGTGTTCCAAAATTCTCCAACTGTTCGACGTTACAGATATAGGTCTATAGTTCTTCACATCTGTTCGACGTCCCTTCTTGAAATCGGGGATGACATGTGCCCTTTTCCAATCCTTTGGAACGCTACGCTCTTCTAGAGACCTACGGTAAACCGCTGCAAGAAGAAGGGCAAGTTCATTCGCATACTCTGCGTAAAATCGAACCGGTATCCCATCAGGTGCAATGGCCTTTCCTCTTTTGAGCGATTTTAATTGTATTTCTATCCCTCTGTCATCTATTTCGTTATCTACCATTTTGTTATTTATGCGACAATCTAGAGATGAAACGACAGTGCAGTCTTCCTCTGTGAAACAGCTTTGGATAAAATCATAAAGTATTTCGGCCTCGTTTCAGAGAACCTCATAAATCTGAGAACATGCAGGTATGTTTAAAGCTTTAGAAAACAAATCACTCCTCGAACAATATATTGTAACTGGTTGGCCGTTTCGCTTTGATTTAACTTGATATACTCATATCGCTGTTCGTACACACCTAACAAATATACTTTTTTTACGTTTATTACCAGTTAAAACAACACTTCACAGATTTACCGCGCACATTCGTTTCCAAACATTAACAGCCGCTCCGATTGTAACGGCAGGACGGCCAGTAATTAAAATGTCGCTCTGAACCGATGTTTCTGTCGGGTTCGTCAGTAATAACATGAAGCATGTCACCATTACAGTGGCTGCGCAGCGCTCGCTTCGTCAGCCAATAGCCATCTCATTCCATCCACGCTTGTGTGAATTTTCTTCTTTTCAACTTTCTCAGTCGTTTGGATTATACACGGCCCAACTACAAGTATCTTATTAATTGGGGTTCGTTCTAAATGCTGTCATTCAGTTCAGTATGCCACGTAACGGTTTCGGTGTGTAAGGACCTTGTAAAGACCTGACAACATTATTACAACTTGAAAAAGTAATGATAGAAAGAGAAAATGAAAGAATGGCACGCAGAGATGAAAGAATGCAAATACCTCTCATATCACGCGTCAGGAAACCAACGAACACGCTTCTTCATTGATCGGGCACCAAGATAGTCTGTCACAGGTGCAGCTGACTAACGAAATGTCTTAGATACACTACACACATCGAGACTTCAGTTATGAATATGCATGAGTTGTGATAGTCTAGTTCTAAACGGGCACCTTATATTTGCGTCCGCAACCAGGTTAAAGCCGAGCATTCATCCCAGTTCCGTAAATTTAGAAAGGTATGTGTCCCTAAGGCGTAACAGAAGCGTCAGACGAAGGATAGAGACATGCTTACCCTCTGACTTACTATCTTACTGTTAACTATAACAAAGTTGAACAAATCGATATGCATGTAGGAAGGGCATAATTTGTGTCCACTATTAGCCAGGTGTGAATGCCCGAGGTTGCTATCATAGCCGGTGACAGGATCAGAAATTTTCTGCACAAAATACCTTTCGCTATTGCTATATGTCGTTGAACATCAATACTGACAGGTTAAAGTCACCGCTGTAGGTAGAAACTCTACACAGTTTCGAACAGCTCGGCCAAGCAAGAAGCTGTTAAAAACCCTAGTACGAATGGATATCAACCATGATCCAACTGCTTCCAAATTTCATTGATGATAATTCTTTCAGCGTTTGCCAGGAGAATGCAGAAGCAGTTGTAAATAACTTATTTTCCTGCTGCTTCTACGAAGCACAGTAAAATCAATTAAAGCCAGATCTTCAGACAATGATGGTACCCCTTCCAAATTGGCACTGGTTTTACTACGTCATGAAGGTACTCGGATACACCGAGCGTACATTTTTAAATACCTGATAGCAACGTCCAAAAATGCAGACTCTCGTGGCAGTGACTTTGAATAGAATGTTTTTGACTTTCGAGCTGCGTCAGTTGATTAAAATAAAATTAGAATTTTAATCACTTGAGACGAATGGAAACCACAAAGCTTTTCAAATAGATAATAATATTTGTTCAGGAACAACTTAATCTCCAGGTGTAGGTTCACAATTTCTGCTGACCTTCTTTATGTATATTATTTTGTCATAACTGGTACCATGTCAGAATTATTTAGCTATAAGTGTAGTGCATCTGTGAACACTGTAAAAGTATCACTGCTCAGACTTTTTTGTACCATGTTTTCTTTGGATGGGTTGAGAGGGATCAGTCACATACCCCTCATATGTTTTTGCTTTTATGAGCTCTTTATTAACTTCTTTCAGTTGCTAAATGCATCCGATAATCAGCAACCTCTCGGGAAGAAGTGTGCCATGCTTCTCTTTAGGCTTGCATGTTTGATAAATGATCATCTGGATCGCCATTCCTGGCTCCTCTCCTAGGAGGACTCTTCATTGAACACGCCTGTTGGAAATACCATGGCACCAGTCCAGAAGGGACAGCTCAGAAAATGTCCACAGTTTATGTCCCCAAGTAACATGCTGGCGCCAGACAAGAGTTGACTACATACTGATTAAATAGGGAGTTATGCGTCCGACAGACGTACAACACCAAAATTGTTACCAACACTGCGGGAAGACTTATGACGCTTTCGAAAATTACTCACGATGGTGGGAGGAAAACAAGCAGTTGCTCTTGTCCTGCAGACTAATGATAAGACTTACCTCTCTGTTAATATGAGGAGTGGAGGATTCTGAGATTCATAACACGAGAGGAGGGGATTGTATGGAACATTTTCTCTCTTCCGATAGTTCAAATGTATAAGCATGAGGCCTCATTGGTTGACGCGGGCTTTTTGTGGAGTCACTTTTGTTGAGACTCAAGAGCTAGAGCAACAGAAAAGCACTGAGATCACTATTCTTGCTGAAATTTTAGTTTTTAACGGTGCAAAGTTTAGGATCAAACCCCTAGTCAAGACTATTAATTTTATCATTTCAGTTCTATTACAATTGGGGACTTTCGTTTATTCCATTGAATTTAGTTACTATGTCTTACTTTTTATCTTGCACGATAAACGTATTAATTTCTTATCATATGCACCCGGGGTCTAGGAGTAGCGTCTTTAATTAAAACTTAAAACTTTCTCGGGGCAGGGTTCGGACCCCCTACCGTTCAAATTGTGAATACAAATCATCAGCAACAGCAGCCGAAGATTTAGGGCATAAGAAATCAGCTTCACTCTGCCAACGGCCTTGTCAAAGAGGGCGGAGGAGCGGACAGATACAGGGCCCCCTCTTTCTCTAAGGGTGTGAAACCGCTCCAAAGGACGGAAGAGTCAGCATCAATCAACGTCATGATGACTCATTAGGCAATCTAAACCATTGCATTAAAGACACATAACTTGTATCTACAGAACATGTCGCCTGTAAGTTTTATGATGATATCACCATTGATAAAAATTCCGGACTAGCTCCCCACTCGGATCTGTGGGAGGAGATTGCCAAGGGAGAGGATACCATGAGAAAAAGAATAAATAAACAACTGTAGGACAACGTTCTACGAGTCGGAGTGGTAAATTTCTGCAGTTTTAACGTGGTAGGGTACCTAGAAAATCTGAAAAGGGAAATGTCAAGGCTCAATCTACGTATTGCTGGTGTCAGTGAACCGAAATGGACAGAGGGAAAGTTTGTCTGAACAGTGCAAAAAATGGTTCCAATGGCTCTAAGCATTATGAGACTTAATATCTGAGGTCATCAGTTCCTTAGAGGTAGAACTATTTAAACCTAACTAGCCTAAGGGCATCACACACATCTATGCCCGAGGCAGGATTCGAACCTGCGACTGTAGCAGCAGCACGGTTCCGGAATGAAGCGCCTAGAACCACTTGGCCGCAGCAGCCCGCAGAACAGTGCAATGAAAGGGTTGTTCTTGTCAGGATCGACTGCAAACCAACACTCACAAGAACATTTCAGGTATCCATGACGACGTCTTAAGCCGAAGAGGAAGAAATAGAGAAAGAATATGACGATATTTAATATACAATAGGAGACTGATATCTGTTAGGCATGGGGGACTGGAAAGCTGTTGTAAGGGAAGGGGTAGAAGGAACAGTTACGGGAGAATGCAGACTTTGTACGGGGAATGAGAGAGGAGAAAGAAAAACCGATTTCGGCCATAAACTTCAGCTAGTAATAGCGAATACTCCGATCAAAGCCCACAAGAGAAAAGATGGACCTGGAAAAGGCCAGTGGTAAGGGAAGCCGTACCCAAGAGGGTTTATAGAATCAGATCACAATTTCGTAGGGATGAAGAGTAGCGTGAAGCTCGATATACTAGTCAGGATGAATCAGTATGCAAAGAAATTGAGTACGGAGGTACTGAGGAGTGTAAAGATACGCTTGAAGTTCTGTGACATTACAGATACTTCGAAAATGAGTAGTTCATTAGACAATTAAGTTGAAGAGGAATGGACATCTTCAAAAAGTATTATCGCAGAAGATGGAATCGAAAACATAGGTAAAGAGAAGGTAACTGCGACTAACCATGAGTAGCAGAAGGAATACTTCAGTTGATTGATGAAAGAAAGAAGTACGAGAATGTTTAGCGAAAGTCGGGAATACAGAGGCCGGTCACTGTGGCCGAGCGGTTCTAGGGACTTCAGTCTGGAGCTGGGCGACCGCTACGGTCGCAGGTTCGAATCCTGCGTCGGATATGGATGTGTGTGATGCCCTTAGGTTAGTTAGGTTTAAGTAGTTCTAGGTTCTAGGGGACTGATGACCTCAGATGTTAAGTCCCATAGTGCTCAGAGCCATTTGAACCACTTGAAGGAATACAGAAATACAAGTTATTTAATAACAAAATAAATGGGAAGTGCAGAGAAGCTAAGGCGCAATGGCTGCATGAACAATGTGAAGAAATCGAAAAAAAATGACTGTCAGAAATACTACACACATCTACATCTACGTTATTACTCTGCTCTTGACAATAAAGTGCCTGACTAAAGTGACTAACTAAGCATAGACAAAAATCAAAACAGGTTTCGATGGAATCAGAAACAAGAGTTGTAAAATTAAGAGTACAAGGGGAATTCCACTGTTAAATGCATGTGAGAGCAGATACGTGGAAAGAGTAAACCGAAGGCCGCTATGAGGTTGTACCCTTCTCTGATGACGTGATGGATGAATAAACTGGAGTTAATACAGAACAGATCCAGTATTAAAATCAGAAAAATAGAAGAGTTTGTAAGACCTAAGATCGAATAAGGCAGATGGGGTGGATAAATTCAATCAATATTCTGAAAATCCTTGGGGGGGGGGGGGGGGGGAGTGGAAACAAAATTCCGATTCACATTGGTTTGTAGAATGTAGAGTGTGGTGATTTACGATCTGAATTTAGGGAAACATCATCCATTCCTCCATACGATTCCGAAGAAGTAAGAGCCGACAAGCGCAAGAATTATCGCACAGTTAGGTTAACATTTCATGTATCCAAGTTGCTGCCAGGAATAACATACAAATCAATGGCAAGCAAACTGAGGATGTGATAGACGGCGATCGGTTTGGCTATAGGGAAGACAAAGGCTCCAGAGATCAATTTTTGCGTTGCAGTTGATATAGGAACAAGACTGAAGAAATATCAACACACGTTCCAGGAATTTGTCAACCAGTAAAGAGAGTTCGACAGTGCCAAATGGTGCAACATGTTCTAAATTCTGAGATAAATAGGGGTAAACTATAGGGACGGAACAGTAATATGTACAAGAACCAAGAGCGGACAATTCGAGTGGGAGACGAAGTAGTCGGGCTAAAAAGGGTGTCAGACAAAAATATAGTTTTTCGCCCCTTTTGTTCAATCTACGACTCGAAGAAGCAATGACGGGTTATAAAAGAAAGGTTCAAGAGTAGAATTAAAATTCGAGATGAGGGTATATCAGTGATAAGTTTCACCGATGACATTGCTGTCCTCAGTGATGTTGAAGAATAATTACACGTCTACCGAATGGAATGAACACTCTAATGAGTACAAAATGTGATCTGAGAGTAAATCGAAACAAGACGAAACGATTGAGATGTAGTAGAAAAGAAAACAGCGAGGGCGGCCTATGTGGCCGAGCGGTTCTAGGTGCTTCAGTCAGGAACCGCGCTGCTGCCACGGTCGCTGGTTCGAATCCTGCCTCGGGCATGGATGTTTGTGATGCCCTTAGGTTAGTTAGGTTTAGGTAGTTGTAAGTTTAGGGGACTGATGACCCCAGATGTTAAGTCCCACATTTGAACCATTTGAAGAACAGCGAGAATATTAAGATCGGAACTAGTGGTCACCAAATAGATCCACCAAAGAAACTCTGCTACCTAGGCAGCAAAGTAACCTACTATGGACGGAACAAGCGGGACATAGAAATCAGGCTAGCACTGGCAGAAAGGGTGTTTCTGAGCAAGAGAGGTGTACTACGAGGGTAATCCCAAAAGTAAGGTCCCCTATTTTCTTATAAGTACATAGACCTGTTTATTTCTGCAATGGTTTACATCAGTTTACAGCTTGAACATTTAGCTGTTTATCGACATAATCACCATTTCTGTAGACGCATTTTTGTAGACGCTGTGGCAGTTTGTGTATGCCCATGTCATACCCGCTTGCCGTCATGCTATTCAGAATGTTATGAACTCTGAGGCTCTGAAAAAACTCATACGGGCAATTCAGAAGCGGAGAAGAGGAATGTTGAGCAAGGGCGTACACATTATTCATGGAAACGCTCGCCGACACATCGCTCGGCAAACCGTTGCTCTCCTGCAACAGTTCCTGTGGAACATAATCACCCACCCACCCTATAGTCCTGACTTGACGCCCAGTGACTATCACCTGTTCCCTAGGTTAAAAGAACCTTTGGCCGGAAAGCGATTTAACTCCGACGCCGAGGTGAAAGAAGAGGTTCATAACTTCCTGAACATAATGGCGGCGAGCTGGTATGACATGGGCATACACAAACTGCCACAGCGTCTATAAAAATGCATCGCCTAAATGGTGATTATGTCGAAAAATAGCTAAATGTTTAAGCTGTAAACTGATGTAAACCAATGGAGAAGTAAACATGTCTATGTACTTATACAAAAATAGGAGACTTACTTTTGGGATTATCCTCGTACTATCAAACATAGTCCTTAATTTGAGGAATATATTTCTGACAATGTATGTTTGGAGCTCAGCAATGTATGGTAGTGCAACATGGACTGTGGGAAAACCAGAACAGAAGGGAATAGAATCACTTGAGATTTGGTGCTACAGAAGAATGTTGAAAATTAGGTGGACTCATGATGTAGAGAACGAGGAGGTTCTCCAGAGAATCGGCGAAGGGAGAAGTGTACGGAAAACACTGACAAGAATACGGGACTCGTTGGTCGGACATCTGTTAAGACTGAACTGAACAACAACCATGGGACTAGAGGTAGCTGTAGCTGGTGAAAACTTCAGAGGAAAATAGAGACTGGAATACATACAGCAAATAACTGAAGAAGTATGTTTTGACTGGTTTTCTGAGATGTAGAGGTCCGTACAGGAGAGGATATCTCGGCGGACCGAGATAAACAAGTCAGAATACTCATGACTCCTACAGCGATGAATTACCTGTCACCTCACTTCTAAACAGAATGACCTTGTTCATGAGGGTGTTGCAATTTTTTTCCAGCAGTGTATGTCTGTCTTCAATATACAGATATATTTTGAAACATCCTTATTTTGGAACACACCTTCAACATTACAACTGATATTCTCCCATGTGGCCAGACTTTTCAGCTATCACAAAGAGCTAACTGAATCGGTATATGTTAATTCTTCTTTCTTAGGACTGTCTATATCATAATATCTCATTTCTGTACCATAAATTATAACTATATAAAAGATATCTCTTACTGACACTTGAAACAGTGATTTTGCTTTACAGGGTGTACATAAAGTCGGGCAACACTTTCAATTATTTATTGCACCAGATCTCCCTCCGCGTGCCTTTTTTCTGTGGGGACACATTAAAGATCTGGTGTATGTACCGCCTCTACCACGTGATGTAGCAGAGCTCCGGGAGATAATACGGGAAGCGACTGCCACAGTCGACGATGCCATGCTGGGACGGGTATGGCAAGAATCCGATTACCGTATTGTCGTCTACCGGGTCACGCACGGTTAGCGTATCGAATGTTTGTATAAAAAAAAAAACTTGCAGACTTTCAATTTGCAATATGTATGAATCTGTATAATATTTAGGTCTTGTGCAATAAATAATTGAAAGCATTCCCGTCCGGACTTCATGTACTGTTACTGGACTGATTCGAATTTTCATCAGTACTACAACACGAATAGGAATGATCTCATACGTTCGTTCGGTGTCTGGATCTAGTAAACTGGATGCTTTCGTGCCAGCGTGTCGCCAAACCGAACACTGTGAACGAGGTTCGGCGGGCACCTTAAGACGGACGGAGTATCACTTACCGTTCATGTGGCATCCAAGAATATCCGGGTTGTTCTGCTCTCTTTTACGAATAGTTTTATTACCACTAAAGAAGTGCTATGAAATATTGGACCAGCGAAATCGCAGATATTAGCAAATAAGGCTTTTTTGCTGGCGAGGCACGTTGTTCTCTCAAAACTGGCACTATATTTGTACAACTATTAAATAAAGACAGAAAGTTTCAGAACCTTTGTTGCTTGTAAGATATCCGTAGAAGACGACGATTTCAAGCATCCGCCATTCCATCGCACCGTAACACGACGTAGCAGCCAACCACGTTTTTTTTAAGAAACGGGACACTCCCAAGGGGAAGTAAAGAGGAGTTAATGTTAGCCGAAGCTCTACTAAAGATTGAGACAAAAGAATAAAACCTTTTAAATAATATGAGTTTGAGCTAATCATCCATTTGGTACTTCTGCTGTTCTCACAAGTCAGAAAAAAATGCAGGTAAAACATCATAGAGCTGTAGGTAGGTGCATGCTCACTGCGATCGAAAAAGAAAACATTCTATATCTCGTGGTCGATAATGAGTTATGTGGATATGACTAACTGGCATAGGTGAAATCAATCAGTTCCTTACTAATTCATCATTTACTTCTACCGATCCATCACCGAAATGACCCGGTCTTGCAAAGCTGTCACAAGGGCCTGAGTTTCCGAATACAGGGACTGTGTTTGACAACCAATTGTTCGATGCTTGCAAATCGGCATGATCATGGCTGAGACGGATAGCATGTTTCCTGCACACCTCGTTTCTCATATCCAACTTATCATCTTCTTCTCAGTTATTTCAGTCTTATACTTTCATTCTGCTACACATGTAATGTATGTTTTCAGATCCAGCATCTTTGTCAAATGATCTGCTCCTGTGTTAAAAATACTGCTGTAAATTTCAAAGTTTCGTTCCGTACGATGGCTATATACTGACACGTAGAATTTCTCTCAATTACCGGTTACGACTGCACAGACGTCGACAAGATACAAAACTTTACACTTACAACGCATGCACTAAGCACACAGGAAAGTAATGGGGAAGCTGAAATGTTTGCCTCAGCAGGCATGCATAGAATTTTCTACTAATGTCCGACATTCGACAAGTACAGGGTGTTTCAAAAATGACCGGCATATTTGAACCGGCAATAAAATGTAAACGAGCAGCGATAGAAATACACCGTTTGTTGCAATATGCTTGGGACAACAGTACATTTTCAGGCAGACAAACTTTCGAAATTACAGTAGTTACAATTTTCAACAACAGGTGGCGCTGCGGTCTGGGAAACTCTATAGTACGATATTTTCCACATATCCACCATGTGTAGCAATAACATGGCGTAGTCTCTGAATGAAATTACCCGAAACCTTTGATAACGTGTCTGGCGGAATGGCTACACTTGCAGATGAGATGTACTGCTTCAGCTGTTCAATTGTTTCTGGATTCTGGCGGTACACCTGGTCTTTCAAGTGTCCCCACAGAAAGAAGTCACAGGGGTTCATGTCTGGCGAATAGGGAGGCCAATCCACGCCGCCTCCTGTATGTTTCGGATAGCCCAAAGCAATCACACGATCATCGAAATATTCATTCAGGAAATTAAAGACGTCGGCCGTGCGATGTGGCCGGGCACCATCTTGCATAAACCACGAGGTGTTCGCAGTGTCGTCTAAGGCAGTTTGAACCGCCACAAATTCACGAAGAATGTCCAGATAGCGTGATGCAGTAATCGTTTCGGATCTGAAAAATGGGCCAATGATTCCTTTGGAAGAAATGGCGGCCCAGACCAGTACTTTTTGAGGATGCAGGGACGATGGGACTGCAACACGGGGCTTTTCGGTTCCCCATATGCGCCAGTTCTGTTTATTGACGAAGCCGTCCAGGTAAAAATAAGCTTCGTCAGTAAACCAAATGCTGCCCACATGCATATCGCCGTCATCAATCCTGTGCACTATATCGTTAGCGAATGTCTCTCATGCAGCAATGGTAGCGGCGCTGAGGGGTTGCCGCGTATGAATTTTGTATGGATAGAGGTGTGAACTCTGGCGCATGAGACGATACGCGGACGTTGGCGTCATTTGGACCGCAGCTGCAAGACGGCGAACGGAAACCCGAGGCCGCTGTTGGATCACCTGCTGCACTAGCTGCGCGTTGCCCTCTGTGGTCGCCGTACGCGGTCGCCCTACCTTTCCAGCACGTTCATCCGTCACGTTCCCAGTCCGTTGAAATTTTTCAAACAGATCCTTTATTGTATCGCTTTTCGGTCCTTTGGTTATATGAAACCTCCGTTGAAAACTTCGTATTGTTGCAACAACACTGTGTTCTAGGCGGTGGAATTCCAACACCAGAAAAATCCTATGTTCTAAGGAATAAACCATGTTGTCTACAGCAGACTTGCACGTTGTGAACAGCACACGCTTACAGCAGAAAGGCGACGTACAGAATGGCGCACCCACAGACTGCGTTGTCTTCTATATCTTTCACATCACTTGCAGCGCCATCTGTTGTTGAAAATTGTAACTACTGTAATTTCGAAAGTTTGTCCGCCTGAAAATGTACTGTTGTCCCAAGCATATTGCAACAAACGGTGTATTTCTATCGCTGCTCGTTTAGTTTTTATTGCCGTTTCATATATACCAGTCACTTTTGAAACACCCTCTAAGTATCTCCATAACTTGTTACAAATTACGTAAACAAAATGATTAATAATTATAGGAGATAGGAATCAAATTAACCACCCACAAGTCGCCAGACAGCGGCCTAGCTTCTATAACACTTTCTTACACATATAAAATTAAGCCGTTTCTTCAACAAAAGAAAGACCCGAAGGACTAAATAACAGCCATCTTTCGCAGGCAAACACTTTTTTTCAAAATGTATATTTTTGTAAAATAAACAAAACGTCATTCTCCAAGAAATAAAATAATCTAAAAAGCACTAGAAATTCAGGCTACGAGAGTGAATCCAGTTTTCCGGAGAATTAAAAGCTCATTTTCCAGTACTCTACCAGAGGGCAAGCTACCTCACCTAAGTGTCTGAAACGTTTTCATTAGAGAGAAGATTAACCAATGAAAATAAAATAATGGAATTACGAAATGACATGTCTGCCTTACATTGATTTTCTAAGACGAAGTGGTAGAGAATTCAATCCACATAGCAAATATATTCGTTCTTAATGTAGTAGATTGTTGTCTACAAGATAAGCAACTGAAAGCCCTTCCTTCATCAGCTGTTCATTTTCATCTAATACTCTACCGACAAATGAAATAGAACACCATGGGTTCCTTGAATAAATAGAGCGAAAATTTCTTTACACCGTCATGGAGACATACACAAAGAGCTATCAGAGCCATACTCATCTGAGCACATCCGACAGAGGATGCGAAATGTTTGCATTAATAATCAGTATACCCTCGTTTTACAGCAATGGAGGTTATATTTCTCCCATGAAAACAATAGTGAAAGTGACGAACGTAGACTTATGGAACTGTCTCCTACGCAATGTGTACCTGGTGCCTCAATAGGACCAGACCTCTTCCAGGTCTCACTGGAGGGTGAGGGGGGGGGGGGGGGACAAATCTGGCAATTGACGAACACTTTGGGGAGATCAAGTTGGGAACCATGGGGTACATGTGGACGGGCATTATATTGGGAAATCACATGGGATTTTTGTTGCAAGAAAGGTAGCACGACATGCTGAATGATGTTTTGGGTGTACCATTCACCGTTGATTGTTCCCTCCAGGGTAACAAGAGAAGAACAGCCGTTGTAAGATATGGCTTCCCGCACCATGTTGTTGGGTATTTGCCTTAACATCTCTTTCGTGTACACTCCAGACGTTGGCGCTCACAGTCAAAGGCGTATGATCGTCACTGGCATAAAAGCAGAAGCGACTATCATGGCTGAAGGCAACTAACTTCCATTCGTCCTTCCGTACGCGCATATCGCACCAACGGAGGCGGGCTGCACGGTGTTGGACGTAAGTGCAAGGAGGCTCTAACGGCACGATGTATTACACCCGTGCTTCACGGAGACTCTTGCGAATGGGCATCGCTGATACCACAGGAGCAACAATGTCCGTAATTTGTTGTGAAGTCGCGGCGCGGCGTGATACGGCACTCCGTAAAATGTGACGGTCTTGGCGTGCGTCCGTGGGTGGCCGCTGTTAGGAACCAAACTGAGGAGCACGTGCAATTTCTGCTGAGCACTGGCGACAACATCGACTTCTAGCAGTTCTGCGGTACGCCATCCAGCCTCCTGCACACCCGCAAAACGCCCTCGCTCAATCTCAGTTATTTGCACAAACGGTTCACGTCCATGCTGTCGCGGTATGCTGAGTGTGTTGCAGAAGTAGAACTCCGTATGTCGAGAAAACAGTTGCTACTGTTTTTTGAGGTGAACAACTGCTCCGAAGCCTGCAACATTCCATGGCTGATAACGCGGTAAATTGCTAGTCCGCAGTGCTGACGTTTCATCATCCCATTAACCTGCCCCTTCATAGCACTCCATGCAAATGTGGCACGCCTTAGTTACTTGTGTCAAGGTGTTCTCTTTTCATTTTACAGCAGTATGAATTCATTCTGTTTATTAAGTCAGTGCCCACTGCTTCACACACGTAGGCTGTATGGTCAGCACAGATGTTTTTCTTTAAACGAATTTCTATGTTGTCAACAAATTGTTACACCTTTTAAACTTTTCATGCTTTTCCGAATGCATTTCTAACCAAAAAGCGTGTCTAATAGCTGGCGGTCCAAGTTTTTTGTTGATCATACTTTTTGCGTCCTTGTGGTAATATTTCCATCGAAACCTCCATCCCTTAACGCATATTGCTTTATATCTTTCAGAGAAGTTAAATATCAGTTTTCCTAGATGTAGCTATAAGAATGTCTTAATAGGATTTATTAATCATTTACTTGCAAAAAAAAAAAAAATTTTCACCCACTTTTTTATGCCCTTGGTGGTTGAATTTTCAGAAATGCTGCAAAAAATATAATTTCATTCCCGATCGAGAAACCAAATAGGAATGTCAGTAATTCTAGCGTCAAAAATGCCTTACTCATTTATCCCCTATTTCACCACCTAAGGGGGAGAATTTCGAACAGTCCCTTCTGAAACGATCGCCTACAGAATAACGCCCTCCCTTTACCCAAATTTCAAGTTCGAACCTCAGTGGTTTGTGCTGAGCAACGATGACTCAGTGAATCATTCAGACCTTATTTCACACATTTAGGGACTGAATTTCAAAAACAGTGAAATACGTATTCTCTTTTTATTCATAACCGAGGAGTTAAATATCTGTTTTCATAGATGTAGCTTTAAAAATACGTTAGCAGTTCTTTAATATGTTTTATTAAAATAATCAACCACTGTTTCAAACCGTCGGGGATATATTTCCTAAAATGTCGAAACACGTAATTCTTTGTTTTCGAAACTGGTAACCAATCACCAATTTCCGTAGCTCTAGTGACATAGTCTCGGAAAACCTTTCAACCCCAGCTTAATCCCCTTACGGACGTAATTTCGAAAAGTCCCTAAATCCCTTCCTACACAATACCTACACTGCACTCTCCAAATTGCAAGTTTCTACCCTCAGCGGTTTGGGTTGCTCGATGATGAGTCAATCAGGACAATGTCTTCTACAAATATATGAAAATTACAAGCCCGTGCAGATCCACATTCAAATTCATAAGATAAAATGTGCAAAGTATGCAGTAAGAAACCATTGTTTCTGTGTCTTGCCAGGGGATTAATTGCCAACTCATGTACACTGCTTCTCGCACAAACATTCGTTCCGCTTCGTTTAGCTAAAATGGAGCTCGTCTTTTTTTAACTTCTCTTTCCAGGTTCTGCAACAGGCTGCGACAAACAGGTGATGTGCACGCCTTTCTTGTTGCTAACACGCAATGCAGTAGGCATCAGCACGAGATGAATCTTATTACGTCTTACTCTCGTGTGGACCTTGCTTGGTTTCGCATCGTAACAAGATTACCTGACCACTATTACGAGAAATCAATAACAAGATTTCTTGAAGTAGTGTTCCTCCATTCTATCTTCCGAATCTCATCAGAATCTGTTCTTGTTGTGGATGGATGGGAGTGCTTCCAGCGTCATCACATTACAAATACGGTGTTGCGTGCCGTAGCTCCTCTTCCCCTCATAACTGTCGATGTGAAAATTAATGTATTGTGCACTTACATACATTGGCCGTAGCATAATTGTTACTATCATTTTTGTCTACCGGTATATGTTAAATAATTAAATAATTTCGTTGACGAAGATCTGCATGTAGATTAGCAAATATTTCTACAGCAAAAATCAGGATGACGAAGTCTAAATTTGGCTTCGTCGGTGGCGTTGCTGTTGTAATACGTGGGATCTTAAGGTAGCCTAAACAGAATACTGAGTAGTCAATAGGATTCTTCTCACTGTGATGGGGCTGAAACTATATCCGCTACCTGCTGAAATTAGAACAAGCTGTAATTACCGAGGAAAATTGTTTTAATTCTAGCTATATTCCTTATACTGCACTCTCGTAGAACTGTCCACATTAATAAATGACCAATTTGTGCTCATAAGGGCACGAGCTGCTGTCGCCTTTGGGTAACGTACGGAAGCTACTTTCATTGAGTTTATTCCTCTACCAAATTGCAATACGTAGGCCTGAATTTGTGACGCTGAATAGGACACTGCTGTCTTTTCCATGATCTGCTGTGACGTGTCTAGCACACGTGAAACCTACCTTAACCACGACGCTATAATTATCAAAATATGTCTTTACTGAGATTTTTAACATGACAGATCTGTTGATCCTGAGTAAAATAGTACGTTCTCTGATGAGTTTCAAGCTCCATAAAGAAGGGCACGGCCAGAAAAGAACAGCTCTATTTCATCATCTGTGGACTTCGAGGTGTTTGTTGATGGTTCGATATATTAGGAGGTTATAGTATGCGTTATTTATGCAATTAGTTTTCGCGTCCGTAAGTTTCTTAGCCATATGGAACTGCTGAAGACAACAGCAGCTCAGCTAGAATCATCTATCACACAAGACGTGTTTGGCGAGGTTTTCGTTTAGGTGGGGAGAGGAAGAGGAGTTTGCAAATCTTCTCCACTTCTCGGTGTGTTTAAGATGTTTATTTAGCTGCTACCAATTTGATAAAGACCACTGGAAATTATTCACTAGGACATGAGCAAATTACACACCGTGGAATAACGGAAGGTCGACAACTTTGACTGTGTGTCTGTTACCAATCCCATCTCTGTGTCAAGATTTCTATATAAAATGTGTGTGAATTCCTAAGGGACCAAACTGCTGAGGTCATCGGTCCCTAGACTTACACACTACTTAAACTAACTATTGCTAAGAACAATACACACGCCCATCCTCGAGGGAGGACTCGAACCTCCAGCGGGAGGGGCCACGCAATCCGTGGCATGACACCTCAAACCATGCGGCCACTCCGTGCGGCTCTTTCGATATATTTGGCAGGATAAATACTTTGGAATTTAGTACACAATACAATGTCAATGGCTATATTTGATAACTAATAATAATTGCTTGCAGCTGGAATCGTTTTTCATTAGAATGCATCTATCATAACATACTCCTTCTTGCACTCACACTTGTCATTCACTTTAAAATACTAGTTTCATTTCTGTTATCGTCATTACAGAATATTAATGACGAAATATGCTCGATCTTAAATAAAAAATTGTCGAAATTTTATAGCTACTTTTGTGAGCCTGTGAAACTAAAAGTAGTAGACTAAGATTTGATACTGTGCTCTTCCAGACAAGCAACATTGTGACCCATGACCTCGTTGTTTGGTCCCCTTTCCCAAACAACCAACCGGCTATCATCATTTCTCATAGCATGCGAGGAATTGATGAAGGCCTGAGCTACTAACCTTCCTAAGACTTTCCATCATAGCTTCTCATTGCGTTACTGTCTCCGATATCTTCAATGTAATTCATTTACCTTTGAACGTTGCTGCTTTATTTTGACGTAATATTTTTCCTCAAGATTTTCAAATATCGCTAATTACTCTTGAAGTGATCAATGATGATCGAGTTCTGCAGTTATGGACGTTGCTAAAATATGTCAAAAATGCTGTCATTGTCATAAGACCCGAGCGGAAAATTCAAACAGAAACTTTTTATTTTCATATATATGAACTATTGCGCTGTTCTATTCATTACTAAATTGGATACTTATACAAAGAAAGTAAATATCAATTTTTTATTATTCTGAATCGCAGAAGGATCTCAAATATTTATTTGAATAAGTTGGTTGAAAGAAATCCAATGAGAGCATTTCTTGAAGGGAGCAGCGAGTAGCATCAGAGATGTGGAAGTGGGATCTTTGTCAAACCCAAGCTGGAGCAAAGATGCCACTGTGACTGAACGAGACACGGAAGGACGGAAGGAAGATTACAGTTTACTGTCGCGTCGACGTCGAGATCATTAGACGCCGACGAGCCACGAGATGGCCGCTGCATCCAGCAGGTGTTGTTCAGCGCGCTTCACCAAAGAACGGAGCACCCAGCTTCATCTAACATTACCATAGTAGGCGACGCCTTTGCTCCGGCTTTGGAGATTCAATCTAGAATTACTTGTTTATTCGTCTCTTAGCGCCCAGAATGCGAGGATAAGATGACGCGTAAGCTTGGAAGTAAATATGGCGGCCATTTGCTACATAAAGTAAAGGAATGGACTGCCACCATCCACCGAAATGTTTCCTGAAAGAACATTTCACTAACTGATGTTAAAGCTGTAGGGTTGGGTTCAGAATTGCTTCTACATAAACTACCATATGTGCTGTAGAAACATTTTTCATAAAAGATATTGGTTTTAGTGACTTGTTATCTCTCTACAGAAGAATGCTACAGAAGAATGCTGAAGATTAGATGGGTAGATCGCATAACTAATGCGGAGGTATCGAATAAAATTGGAGAGAAGAGGAGTTTGTGGCACAACTTGACAAGAAGAAGCGACCGGATGTAGGACATGTTCTGAGGTATCAAGGGATCACAAATTGAGGGTTGGAGGGCAGCGTGGTGGGTAGAAATCGTAGAGGGAGGCCAAGACATGAATACACTAAGCAGATTCAGAAGAATGTAGGTTGCCGTAAGTACTGGGAGATGAAGAAGCTTGCTCAGGGTAGCGTGGAGAGCTGCATCAAACCAGTCTCAGGGCTGAAGACCACAACACCATCATCATCTCTCTAAGTCATTGTAAATTACCGGCTCTGCCGAATATAAAGTTTCTTTCGGAAAATTTAGTGGGAATCGGTATCATATGTGGTAGGGAGCTACCTGTCATCAACTCACTGATATCATTGCTGTGAAGACATCTCAAGTGAGTGATCTTTCCAACTACATATATCTGTGGCCAGTGTAACTGAAAAGTGTCGTTAGACGAGCTGCTATGTGCCACAATGCCCCAATGGCTTCGATGCAAATAATGAACAGCGTCCTGTTGGAGAGACTTTGGAGCTGTCACACGCAACTGACCACTGTCTTAGTGAAAGTGAATGACACTGTATTATACAGACAAGCCATGACAAAGCGCAAGCTATCGGCGAAAACCTCGATTACGGATAACTTTGATATTACGTTGTCAACTTGTGCAAATTTACTGTAGCAGAATCTATAGATTTGATTCCGCAGCTGTCTCCGAAGCAATGCGACGATGATCGATGGAGGATCCATCGAAATTCCTACACCCAGTATGGAAACAAGAACCTTTAGATGAGTCTCGTTTTCGAGTGGGAAATGATAGCCCGTGTCTGATTCATAATGTTTGGCTGTCGGTCTGTACTTAGTGATTATTCTACAAATTCAAATACTTGCGTTGCAGCTTCTGCGCTATGTTTGGTGGGGATGACTTGGGAGGGCTGAAGTATAATGTCAGTGCCTTAAGGTCTGTCACTAAATAAATCTTCCTTCGATAAGGATATTGGTGGAATTTTGATTCACCATAGATAATGACCAGAGCTTCATTCCCCGGCTGAAAATGATCATAGTGGATAAAAAAGCAGTCGATTTTGGCTCCGGTGTTGGACTCGTTCCCGTTAGCCTGGTTTTCCCGCTGTTCTCAAGCTACTAAAGTCTCTCTAACCCTGTGTGGAATCCCCTTTTGCATAAAATATTATTGTAATTCGTTCAGCATTTCGGTGATCTTTGATTATCTTTGATTATTACTTGGCTGTGAAATTAACTTCGTTGTAATATGTTGTAATGCGTATATCAGTGAACTCTGAGGTCGAATATCGAATCTGACCTTGTAACACATATCTATTAGCGGTAGATTTATATTATGTAACTGTGTATCTGCAATTATGGAGTGTGAATTCTGTGTTAGGTAAAGTCATTGAAATTTAGAGTTTTGTAATGTATATATGAAAAATGCAAAATGATTTCTTAAAATAATAAATTTTTATAATATGTGTATGTTTATAAGTAAGACAATTTTTATTGGCAGCTGCTTCATGCTTAGGGCCATTGTATTTCTTATATATAAAAGATGTAGTGAAGTTCCTCCGCAACGGAAGTGGCATGGCTTTATGTAAAAGGTGATTTCGGCGGTCGAAATGGGCGGCTCCTTGGGGTCTGGGGTGGGGGTGGGGGAGGGGAACAGTACGCAGTATGTGGCTAGCCGTAGCACGAACACCTCGACGGTGCTAAGAGAGGCAATTGGAAGCTGCTTTGCATGGTGATACGGCTATTACACGGTATCCTTGGCAAAGAGGAACGTCTCTAATATCTTAAAAATATAGAGTATTCGAACATCGTGAGCCGTGAGTACAGTTAGTCGCCATGTCGCTTGCGAAAACATTGACACTGCTTTACTAACTTCATACGTGCTGTTATGTGTATGGGCATGCACCAGTTAATTTGTGTGTGTGGTTTTAATAATAATCCAAATGCTCTAAATCTGTGTCTGGAACCGTATCTTACATACTGATGACAAACCTACGTAGGATCCTCTCCTAAGTGCTGCTAAAACCGAGTATCCGGTTTTAAATTAACAATTCTTGCATTCAAGTATTTGAAAGTGGTTTTTTTCTTAGTAAAATGTAAAGGGAGTGGCAAAAGTTAAAGTTAAAACCACAAAAGTGAAGTTAGGTTGGATTTTGCTAAAGAAGTGTTAGTTTATTCCGAAGTATTATTTTGCAAGAATACAGTGCGAGATTGTGTACATGTTTCTGCCTAAAATATCTACTTCACAGGTGATAAAGGTAAGCAAATTAAGCTCAAGAATTTCTATCACGAATGGTTCCTTTTTCGAAGTTAATTAAGATATGTGTTGAATATTTTTGTCTTGCAAAGTGAATTATGAAGTGCGCGAAGTGAAGTGAAGGATAAAGTTTGCTTGAATTAGTCGTTTCTAATAAAATAATCTTAGAGCTTGACTAGTGACACTATACTACTTTATGGATCCGCATCATATTCTCCACATATTGGACAATCAATTGGCCTATTACAGCTGCTAAGGAAAACTGATACATGTAAAGGAGTATAAACGGTGTATTTATAACATTTTTCTTTTTTGTGTTTTCTTAACATGTCCAAATTTAGCTGTGCACTTCATGCAGTAACATTTCAGTATGGGCTTAAGCAATGAAATTGAATGTGGCTGTTATTAGTATGCCGGCCGGAGTGTCCGTGCGGTTCTAGACGCTACAGTCTGGAACCGAGCGACCGCTATGGTCGGAGGTTCGAATCGTGCCTCGGGCATGGATGTGAGTGATACCCTTAGCTTAATTAGGATTAATTAGTTCTAAGTTCTAGGTGACTGATGACCTCAGAAGTTAAGTCGCATAGTGCTAAGAGCCATTTGAACCATTTTTGTTATTAGTAAGAGTTTGGTACAAATTTGCTTTCTATAGTTAGTGGTGTTAGCGTTATTCATAACTGCTGCTACACACACCTCTGAGTTCCCTGTGTCAGTTTGTATCCTGTGCGCTATTCAAAGGGAAATATCAACTAATGTAACTTTAATAACCAATTTTCTAATTTGTTAAACATATATTTCCCAATTAATAGTTCTAATTGGGCTGGCGACCGTTCATTTTTAATTCACATAATAATTTTCCCATTTTTATTAACTCCCAAGGTTAAAATCCATTTAGTTTTTCTGTTAATTTCAGTGTATTCAGAATACCTTTGTCCACTAGATAGATGCGTGGTCAAAATAGGAAATGCTCTCAGAGGGTAACGTTAGCTTATTCCCCGGTACGCTTGTGTATTATACGTGGTAAGTTAGTGTTATATGTGGATTTTCTGGTGACAGGACTAAAGGCTCGGTAGTTAGGGAAGAGTGACGTAAAACGTTATAATCTTTAACGTGGGAAGTTCTTGCTTGCCCGACTTTATGCGAATTGTAATGACGGGCATGGTGATGACAAACTCCAGCCGCCAGATGATGTTGGATCGTTTTCTGTGCTCACTTTGCCAGGTCTTGGTGAGATACAGCACTTGTCTCAATGGAAGAAGTTTAATGTTTTATGGTTGTATATTTTATTACTACTGTGACTTCGCGCTTACTTAAATGATCCTGATTTCTGCGGCGGCCTAGTTAACAGTTGGCTGCTTAATAAAATTAAATCCTGTGTTTGGTCATTACTGTTAGCAATTAACCGGTTAATCTTTGTTTTAATGATTTTGGTCGGTGTCTGCATTTCGTATTCTTTTAGGCCCTTGGGAATTTACTTATTTCATTCTCAGTCTTGCGTGAATCACAGATCTGTTTGTTTGCCCTCGGCTTCTTGAATTGGTAGTAGCACTGTAGCCATTACCCCCGGCGTGTTATCACTACCCTCCGACTCAAAGGGCGTGGCTTGTCCACGTCTACTGTGTGCGTGTGAACGGCTTCGTGTTCCGCCTCATATTTGGCAGTAGCCACTGAGGTGACACGGTCACCTCGTTTATCACGACATCTCTGTAAGTTCTCAGTTCTTACTTGTGCGTTGTTGTAATACTTAAAATTGTCGTTACACTCTGTTCCAAAACTGTTAGTGCCGTAAGGGTGTTTAACATTTTTGTTGTAACACTGGACGTGTAAATTTTAAATATTGTCAGATTCTGAATCTGTAAAATTGTGGATACTGTTACTTTCCTGTTTGATAAGCTGCTAAATTGCTAGCGCCAAAAGCGCCCTCAAGTTCTTTGAACGATGATCGTAAACTCTTACAAATTATTCTAAATAAGGCCACCTTCCTTGTTTGACGTTTGCTATCTAATGTGTGGATTTCAAATTATTATGGCAATGTTCTTTCTACAATTGTTGTGAAGTCAGATTTGCCTGGTAGAAGTCTCACGGATGCCTAAGAGGCTTTCGAACTGTATTTCTATGAATGTTGTGTTTCTTATATTAAAGAGGTATCACTTGTTCGGAAGAAGGAAAAAAGGACGTCTATTTGCTGCTTTTTGTTCGCCGTTCTGAAACTTAATATTGACTTACATGTTATAGATTTTTTAAGTATATCACATTAAATAAATATCAGCTATTGTGAAGCAACAAATGGCCTTCCATAAACACAGCCTACACCTTCCCACTCCTCCTCCCCTACCCGCCCGTTGTGTTGTTGTCGTATCTAGGGACGTCTACTGAGACATCACGTCTGGAGAACCACACCTCAATTACTTCGATTCCCATCATTTCTGGTTTTCCCACGGTCCATGTTTCACCATCATATAACGCTCAGCTCCAAACGTACATTCGCAGATATGACTGTCTTTAATTAAGGTCTGTGTTTTGTGTTGGCTGCACTTGGTCGAGAATAACCTTTTGCCATTGATAGTTTGCCAGTGCTAGTTTGCTGCTGAGCAGAATTCCTTAACTTCATCTACTTCGTGATCACCTATTCTGATAAGTTTCTCAGTATTCAAATTTCTGCTACTTCTGATTAACTTTGTCTTTCTTCGATTTACTCTCAGTTCATTTTTTGTACTCGATACTGTTCATTGCATTCAGCAGATCTGTGGTTATTCTTTACCCTACTGAGGTACCATCATCGTTCCTAAAGCCAAACTGATAGTCATCTGGCACATTTTCAGTTTTTTTTTTCCATTCTTCTATATACTATTCTTGTCAGGAACTTGGATGCGTCTAAACTGATTGTGCGATAATCCTCGCACTTGCTCGACCCTTCAAAATTATTGGGGTAATGTTTTGCTAAAGTCACATGGTATGTCCCCAAACTCATACATTCTGCACACCAAGGTGAGTAGTCGTCTAGTTGCCATTGCCCCCAACGATTTTGGAAATCCTGACGGACAGTTACCTATCCTTTCTATCTTACTCTATCTTAAACCTTCCTAAGCTCTTCTAAATTCTGATTCTAATTTTAGATCACCTTTCTCTTTCATATTGACTATTGTTTCTTTTCTGTCACAATGTCAGACATTTCTTCCCCCTCACTTAAGCCTTCAATGTACTCTTTCCATATGTCCACTGTCTCCACTACAGTTAACAGTGGAATTCCCACTGCACTCTTAATATTTCACAGAACATTGTTTTGACTTTTCTAGGTGCTGAGTCACTCCTTTCGACATAAATTGCTTTTCAGATTTCTTCTTTACGTTTCTCATTTAACTATTTCAGCTTAGCTACCATGCGATTCCTATTTATTTTATTCTTAAGTGACTTGTATTTGTGTATTGCTTAATTTCTCTGAATATTTTAGTACTTGCTTCTTTCATGAATCAATAACATTTGTTGTTTTACCCACGGTTTCTTCTCAATAATCTTCTGCCTACCTGTGTTTCTCTTTCCGGCTTCTGTGGTTACCTTCTTTTTCATCTGAAGTGCCTACTGGGCTGTTTATTATCTTAGTATCCGTAGCGTCACAGAACTCCTTGCGTATCTCTTCATTCCTTGGTACTTCCGTATCCCATATCCTTGTGTGTTGTTTCTTCACCAGTTTCTTAAACCTCTATACTCTCCGTCACTATTAAATTTTGATCCGAATCTACAGGGTGGTCCACTGATCGTGACCGGGCCAAAAATCTCACGAAATAAGCGTCAAACGAAAAAACAACAAAGAACGAAACTTGTCTAGCTTGAAGAGGGAAACCAGATGGCGCTGCCGTATGTGAAACGCATAATTTTTTTTTAAATAGGAACCCCCAATTTTTATTACATATTCGTGTAGTACGAAAAGAAATATGAATGTTTTAGTTGGACCACTTTTTTCTCTTTGTGATAGATGGCGCTGTAATAGTCACAAACATATGGCTCACAATTTTAGACGAACAGTTGGTAACAGGTAGGTTTTTTAAATTAAAATAAAGAACGTAGGTATGTTTGAACATTTTATTTTGGTTGTTCCAATGTGATACATGTACATTTGTGAACTTATCATTTCTGAGAACGCATGCTGTTACAGCGTGATTACCTGTAAATATGCAATAAATGCCCAAAATGATGTCCGTCAACCTCAATACATTTGGCATACGTGTAACGAAATTCCTCTCGTCAGCGAGTAGTTCGCCTTCCGTAATGTTCGCACAGGAATTGACGAAGCCCTGAGGCATGTTGTCAGGTGTTTTCGGTGGTTCACGATAGCAAATATCCTTCAACTTTCCGCACAGAAAGAAATCCGGGGACGTTAGATCCGGTGAACGTGCGGGCCATGGTATGGTGCTTCGACGACCAAATCACCTATCATAAAATATGATATTCAATACCGCTTCAACCGCACGCGAGCTATGTGCCGGACATCCATCATGTTGGAAGTACATCGCCATTGTCTTGCAGTGAAACATTTTGCAGTAACATCGGTAGAACATTACGTACGAAATCAGCATACATTGCATCATTTAGATTGCCATCTATAAAATTGGGGCGAATTATCCTTCATACCATAATGCTGCCCCATACATTAACCCGCCAAGGTCGCTGAGGTTCCACTTGTCGCAGCCATCGTGGATCTTCCGTTGCCCAATAGTGCATATTATGCCGTTTCACGTTACCGAAGTTGGTGAATGACGCTTCGTCGCTAAATACAACGCCTGCAAAAAATTTGTCATCGTCCCCTAATTTTCTTGTGCCCAGTGGCAGAACTGTACACGACGTTCAAAGTCGTCGCCAGAAATATGGTACGGGTGCAATCGACGTTGATGTAGCATTCTCAAAACCGACGTTTTTGAGGTTCCCGATTCTCGCGCAATTTGTCTGATACTGATGTGCGGATTAGCCTCGATAGCAGCTATAACACCTACTTGGGCATCATCATTTGTTGGAGTTCGTGGTTGACTTTTCACATGTGGCTGAACACTTCCTGTTTCCTTAAATAACGTAACTATCCGGCGAACGGTCCGGACACACGGATGTCGTCGTCCTGAATACCGAGCAGCATACATAGCACACGCTCGTTGGGCATTTTGATCACAATAGCCATACATCAACGCGATATCGACCTTTCCGCAATTGGCAAACGGTCCATTTTAACACGTGTAATGTGTCACGGAGCAAGTACCGTCGGTACTGGCAGAATGTTACATCTAAACAGGCACACTACAAGCCACCGTACGGCGTGTTTCGGAGGGAACAAGATGCAAATAAAAGATTTTCTGAAAATACTTAGTTTCTAAAACCTTACACTCAGTTAATTTGAGGAATAGTTCAAGAAATCGATGCCTTTCTAAAAATAATCAAATTAGCACTAAACAAATCTGGAAATACGTATTAAATAAGGGAAAGCATCATCCACTTTAGAAGCATGTGTAACACAAATTCTTCCAGAAGATTATAGAATCTCTGCATTTTCTTTGCTGATCACTAGAATCCTGCTATGGCATGTTGTTGTAGGCTTTCTTTCAGACTGTATAGTTTGCAGCGTTTAAGACATAGACTTTCGCACTGTTTCCCAGAACTTTCGCCTTTGAAGGTAAGTTCATCGTCATTTCTCTCTACCGATTGCCCAGTAATTCTTCATAAATCGTTGCCAAAAGAACCAAAGCAAGAAGTTCCTATCGCAAATCAATACTGATGCAGCTGCTCTTCCAGATCCTCTCCCAGGATAGTAGATCTGCTTCTTTTTGTTTTCAATACTTCACGTTGGGGAACCGCACAGGTGTTAATTTTTGATCGTTACATTGCTTACTGGCATACTTCCGACCCATTTTCACTATATGAACTGCAGGAACAACTTCAATCATTTTTAAAGGACTCCATTTTCTTTGATGAATGTTTCGTGTTATCCTCTTTGAAAGTTTAACAGTTTCAAGAGCCTAGGAGTGTGTACTAATACAGCCAGGATTTAAACATGGAAAATTAAGGGGTCCGGTTTGAGCTGAAGGATGTCTAATTTACGCAACTAGAGACAATATATCTTTAACCACACAAATTTTAAAGCCAACATCTAAATTCAATGGCTGGGACATAAAAATTAAGCTTAAACCTTACTATTCAAGAAAATGCACAGAACGAAAGGTTTACCTGCAAACATCTAGGAGAAATTACGAGAAAGTAGCGCAATGTAAAAACTTTTTCCATTGTTAAAACATGTAATAGCGCACTAATAAGTAAAATATGAAGCAGATGTCTTATGTACCCCGCTACAGGGTGATAGAAGCCTCAACTGATATTTGCGCCATCTCCCTTTCGAGTGCAGTAGAATACAGAGCCAGGAGGCCAAGGTTTTGTGATAAGGGAGGGGAGAGGGGGCAGTAAAGTTTGGGGCACTTTCCTCTGTGTATCTTATTTTGCATTCAGATGAAATTTATATTAAAACCGAAGAACATAATGGTTTCAAGTTTAACCATGGTTACAAATTTAATCATTATTTTAACATATTAGGTTGAACAGTGGGTAACATACAGAGGAGGATACAGAGGAAATTTTTCGTGCATTACTCACTATTACGAGTGATACCAAACACAGTCCTCCATTTCACTACGCTAATTTCGTGTTGGATTGTACAATAAAGACTCATCACAATATCTGAAGTTGATATGAGTAACATCGTAACTTTTGTGCGCTCATAGGTTCACACAGATACTTTGGTATAATTTCGAATATCTGCGTGGTGTATCGGCATGGTACAGCATTCGAGACATAAACCTTCTCCACGTTTGATGTGTGCAGACAGGGAACGCATCCCATTTCATGTCCGATTCGGAAGCAGCAGGACGCATGCCTCGGGAAAGCAGTATGTCTTTGGTTGCATGTGGTTCTTGCGTGATGTCAGAGGGGGAACCGTAATATTTCTCTCTGCACGGGTGATGGAGGCGGAACACTGGCTATTATCGATTACGGGCGCTACGGGACGTCGGCGGCCACGAGCTTATCAATTATGCGGTTGACGTCCGCGGCTGCCTGGAAGGTGCACGAGTGTAAGGAAAATTTTTGAGCCCGGATGGGCCGCGGCTGAAGGCCAGAGAGCTCCTGAAACGAGTTTCGACTTACCAGGGAGGCAGTTGTACCAGATCGTAGTGAGACGTAGCACGACGAAAAGCTCTTCAGTAGCGCGTACCATTTCACAACGTCCCTAGAGACAAGGTTGTGTTAAATTTTATGACCCTTCTGTTTCAGCAACTACTGGCATGTGAGGGTGTAAATGAAGGTAATGTAGGTAACATAGTCATCGTGTGTTTCCTACCCATATAGGGATAAACTTCCTTTAGGAGGGGGAGGGAATGGGGGAGGGGGATGAGGGAACTGAGGGGGCTGGAACAGATCAGTTTAGCAGCAGCTCATCGGGATATTATGGTGGAGTATGGATTCGACAAGGATTTGACTTACCTTTATATCTTTAGTGTGGCGTTTTAAATGAGACCCTGCGTGGGGAGATCAAGACACCATAATACTTAATAGGACGGGTCAAAGATCTCTGCTTAAATCGGGACTCAGTGGGACTTTTCCAAAAGACAGATATCGATGATCAATTTATGTACTGAAAATGCATGTAAAGCTGACAAAATGCTACGCCAGCTGTGTCGGATTTGAGCGAGGGTGGTTGGTTGCATGGGAGCGTACTACTGATTTGGTAGCACATGACGTACTGCGCGACATCTCAATGTCTCTGTCAGTTTGGTTATGTAGTGTCAGTGCAATAAACCTACAACGTAATAATATACACCCTGTACAAATTTAACAGCAAGAGTGGTCAAAAAAGTGTTTTGTCCTTTATTGAGTTTCGATTCCCCCCGAAGGGGTCGGGTTGCCAGCAGCTTTGTACGCTGCTCTTCAGTCTACAGATTTTTAAAACAGAAGAAGATAATAAAAAATAAAAGCTGGCGATAAAAACGGTGAATTAAATTGTAAAACTGCGGAAAGCTGTGGACGTTTAAACAGAAAACAAAGGGCTGGCGATGCTAATAAAATACGAGGGCTGCCCAGAAAGTAAGTTACGATCGGCCGCGAAATGGAAAACACTGGGAAAATCCAGCAAAGATTCGCCCAGATCTGTTGGTGAGTGTCTCTAGTATGCCCGTCAATCGTGTCGCGACGCTTTTTTCAGTTATGAGTGAACAGTGAGCACGTAAAGATGCGTAGGGAATAGCGTCTCCCGCCAAGCATGAGGGCCCAGTTAGAGTTCGCCTGTGGCATGCAGCCCACATAACACTACTCTCGAGCGGTTCCCTCTTCAAGCCAATTCTCGACAGCACACTGCAGGGGCAATGAAGACGCTCCTGCAGCGTTTCCGATGAGAAGTGTTTCATCACCCATAATACATTCCGTAATTGGCTCCCCCTGAATCTCATTTCTGCTCACAAAAACCGCTGGCCATGAAGACAAAATTTTTCGACAGACAACGAGCTGCAGACCTGGCCGAAAGCGCAGGCGGCTGCTTTCTATGACGAGGATATTGGAAGGTTGATACAACACTACGACGAAACTCGAAGTTGGAGCGGCGACTATGTAGGGAAGTAGGTGGAAGGTGTACCTAACTGTTGCAAATAAAATGTTTCTGGTTTTCACTGTGGTTCCGTTTCGCGACCGATCGTAACTTACTTTCTGGACAGCCCTCGTACAAAAAAGCCGAGTGTGCAGAAACGAATATCTACAGTTCTGTATAACGATTTTTAACCTTTAAATATGTAATTCGACGAATAATCCTCACGTTTATTCATGATGCTTTGAAAATAACATTCTAGAGATTTTATCTTACATTTTAGAGGTATTATAGTTCAAATGGCTCTGAGCACTTAACATCTGAGGTCATCAGTCCCCTAGAACTTAGAACTACTTAAACCTAACTAACCTACGGACATCACACACATCCATGCCCGAGGCAGGATTCGAACCTGCGACCGTAGCAGCAGCGCGGTTCCTGACTGAAGCGCCTAGAACCGCTTGGCCACACGGGCCGGCAAAGGTTTTATGTATAACGATGTAAAACCCTTGTGTATGTAATTCGATGTGTAATTCTCACGTTTATATATGATGGTTTAAAAATAAGTTAGTTAAAATTTTATAGCAGACTTCATAATTGTGCAACGGGGGAAAACTCTTTGCTTCCTAGTAGAGTCGTTGGACTGCAATTGCACTCCACACAATGTCTGTAAACCGTTTACCCACCAAAACTGTTATTAGTAGCCTGCGAACAGTAGTCGGCAGCTGTGGTCTTATGCATTTGTGACTTGTGAAGGTTTAACGATCATGTGCACTTACAGATTATATTGTTTTACCATGTCTGAGTACGTGTGCTCGCACTGCGTAACAGCGTCACGAGTGTATTTAACTGTATTGACAACGACTTGCAAATACTACAGATCCACGTAGCTGGCATCGCCATTCGATTCCGCTGACTATCCTAGAGGAATCGGCTTCCGAACAGACCAGCGGTGGGCCTGGCACGCCCACCACGGCTGCCTCCTTTGCCAAGACTAGCCCTCGGTTCCGCATCCACTACTTTCCAATACTACCTGCCCATGTCAGACTAACGTTTTTATGCCGGACTGTCACCACTGTAGGCTGGTATGGGACTCGACGTCCCATCACCACACCTCCAAAGTGCAATGCAGTGACGCAGTATCACTGCCCTATTGTTTATATTCACTGGCTCACCAACACAGTTAGACCGCGGAAGGCTGGTGATGCTGTAGTGTACCGTATAAAGAACATAAAAAAATAAAAAAAACATGCAAATGTGTCAGCTTGCATTACGTTGACATGATTTAATGCCATAATATGTAACTAGCATGCCTGCATAGTTAAACCGTCTTGTATAACCGGCACAACGTGGAGATACATAATGAACCTGTAAAATATTTTTTTTTAACATTTGGTATTTTTCAGCAGTACTCGATAATGGCCTAAGGCCGAAATGGTAATAGTGTAACAAAAACTTATAACAGTCACTGGAGAAAAGATGATGTCCTGCAAAATGTTTTTTTTTTTTTATGGCTGTGAATGCCAGCTACAACAAGTTTATTCACTGATACGAGGGTTGGAACTTAAGTAGTGGCAACTATTTATTCACAACCGATACAAAAGGGTTCCATGTTTGTACCTATTACTGTCCTTCAAAGTAGTCACCAGCGCTGTGTAGAACCCGTTGCCAGCGGTGTGGAAGGCGTATTATACCGTTAGCAGAGCCTGTTCTCTTGATGGTGGAATGGAGCGGATTACTGCCTGTAGAATCTTTGGAATAATTCTGAAGCGAATACCACGAAGTGGTCCCTTCATCTTCGGAATCCCATCAAAGTCACAAGTATTTAAATCCGGGGAGTATGGTGGATGGTATAGTACTTTCCAGTCCCATCGACCGAACAGAGCAGCCACAGCTTGCGCTGTATGCGTCCGCGCACTATCGTGGAAAACGATGGGTGGGTTGCGCAGAAAGTGTCGCCACTTCTTTCGCAAAGCTGGTCATAGGTGATGCTCCAAAAACGAACAGTAAACTGTGCATTGACAGGCTGACGTGAAGGAATGTAATGCGTTAGGATAACACCATTACAGTTGTACACAAGAATCACCATAACTTTAGACCGCTCCATTCACACCATCAACAGAACAGGCTCGGCTAACGGTATACTACGCCTTCCACATCGCTGGCAGCGGGCTCTACACAACGCTGGTGACTACTTTGAAGGATAGTAACAGGTGCAAATACGTAACTCTTTTGTATCGCTTGTGAATAAATAGTTGCCACTGTTTAAGTCCCTACCCTCGTACATACGTTTATTAAATGTTTGATTCTCTTTTCATGGGTTGACCTGTTTACTGAGTAATTAACAGCAGAGGGCCACAGTCGACTCGAAAGCCCTGGGAACTTTTTAGGAAATTCGTACAGGCGTTCCTCTGTGGAGACAAGCGGTTTTATTGTTGGGCTGCAGCACTCTTAACAATTCAGAAATGCAGATGAACATTTGACGGCACGTGTTCGCGAGTAAATCGTTCCAGCACCCAGCGCTGGCAAGAGGCTAAATAAGTAATACTTGAGAGCAATGTACGAATTCCCATCTCATACAATAGTCTGCGCCGAGCAACCCTTAGACCCAGTCAGGGGCCTGAAGGATACAGTGGAGAAAAATGAATAAAAATACCGAGGATAGGCAGTCGCAAAATTGGACTACGAGGGAGAGGTCAGAGTGTCTGAGTGAGGAGTTATAGTCAGGCAGTGAGTAGGAGATCTGTGAGCAGACCGCTCGTGGTTGAGTATAATGAATAACAGGCCAGTGAGGAAACCACTAGGAGATGCCTGAGACTAAGTGTTTTGCGTGCTGCTTCTCACAAAACGTTCTAACTTCGCTTGCTGCAGGTGTCAGCCAACTGACCACTCAGACTCTAGGCCCTGCAGTCATTCTGATGTCTGTCGTCACTTGGTGACATCATTTTCCATTCTGTACCGAATGGACGTTTCTTCCTCCCCATGCATGAATCTCTAAGCTTCCGACTTTGTTACATTCGCTTGACTATCTTCTAACATAAACTAACACTTCTGAAATGCCTGGGCTAGCAGGACAGGCGGATTAGTTTGTGTAAAGGGGCCAAAATGGGTTCTTCTCAGTTTCACTCAACATACAAACTTTATTTATCAGAAGGCCTAAGAAAAAGTGAAATACAAGGTTCTTCTGGAGGTTTCAACAAAGAATATTTTTAAATCTTCAATCTAATCGTCGGAAGGCCTTAGCAATTTAATTTTAATGGAACTAGGCTGTAGGTCGCATATTACGCAAGAAGGGGAGTTTCAACCAAAAGGCAGAAGGCCTTGTCTTAAAACATTTCATGCAGATTGAGTTGAGGGATCCATACAAATCATAACAATATTAGCCTTAAGGGCAAGAGAACAACATTAATTTAAGAGATATTAAAACTCGGCTGAAGGCCGCTCACCATCAAAGAATTTAAGGGCTTAGGTCCTAGAAAGAAGAGGTTTAATTTAAAGGGCAGAAGGCCACACCGTAAGACATTTCATATAAAGTAAAGAATAACAATGTGATGCCTTAAGGGCAAGACCAGGACGTCAATTCAAGAGATATTAATACTCGGCTGAAAGCCACACAACAACCAAATAACTAAAACCCAAACAGGGAAATAATTACATGACACACAAGGAATGGCACTCAGAAGTTTCCAAGGGTCGGATTGGGCTTGTAACGATAACGCCCGTTTAGGTGAGACAGGCAACCTGTCCAACAAATTCTTAAACTGGAGGCATCCCAACCAACAGACAGCCGACCAACCAACCAAATCACTTCCACTCCACGCAACCAGCAAAACGACCACAAGGTAACGACACACAGACTATTGGCGCCAACAACGATCAACAACACCTCAGATGTCGAACTAAACGCCACGCTGCACAGCAACAACACAATACGGAAATTACGCCGCATAAAATTACGTCAACGATCAGGGCATGTAACGGGAACGTCAATGGTCACAAGCCAGCAGATATCGAACTTCAATAACATGGAATAAGTTAAATTAAATTCCACAGGAAGACGGCTGAAACCTTAGCTGACTTAAATGCACACACATTATTGCTCGCGGGAATGTCCCAAAAGCGACAACCAAGATGAAGCAAAGAAATGTAAACAGTTGATGCTCGATACGTTGTAAGTGAGGACTCAACTTTCATGTCCAAGATCGGTGGGCGACGAACTTCTTAGCACTCACAAGCAGCACCTCACACTCCAACCGCACGCGCACGCCGCCAGCGGCTCCAGCCCGACACCGCGCGACGGGCCTTGCTTGCTGCTCCACGCCAACCGACCGACTGGACTGCTGGTCCATCCGCAACTGCTGCTCCGTCTCGACTACACTGCTGGTGCGTCTCCAACTGACTTCCCGACGCACGACGACCTAGAAATACTACCGGTCGCTCCAGAGATAGTACGGCAGTGTGTTTATCGATATGCGCTGCTACTGTCACTCATGGGCAAGTAAGGTTCAGGGCACTATGGGACTTAACAGCTGAGGTCATCAGTCCCCTAGAACTTAGAACTACTTAAACCAAACTAACCTAAGGACATCACACACATCAATGCCCGAGGCAGGATTCGAACCTGTGACCGTGGCGATCGCGCGTTTCCCGACTCTGCAAGTAAAGCAGGAAGTTAGTGATGGCAGGAAATGGAATAAGAAAACGAGGCGACACTACCATAATAAAAGATGACAAACAATAGATGGTATGGACACGAGCAATGCGCGACTCAACCTCACTCCCTCGAACTCAATGCTGTGGCGGGGCGGGGGAGGGGGGGGGGGGGTAGTCACCCTCTGGGCCACCTGAACTTAACTTGGCTCAGGTGAACCCAGTACTGCTAACCAGAGCAGTTATCCTTCACCAACAGATTAACCGGGCCTAAGATATGCACGATGGTGCAGGGTCAAAGAAAACGAGGAGTAAATTTACTCAGATTCCCAACACGCACATGCCAACTGGGAAAATTACAGACATAGAACTGATCTCCTGGCCTCCACCTAAAGGCTCCACAATTACGATTGTAACGCTCAGCTTGTCTATTATAGGTCCTGAGTATATTATGCCTGGCAAGCTTCCAGTTTTCCTTGATGACTTGAGAACTAATATCCACCTGAGTTAGATCTTGAATTCACCACAATTTCGAAAGTGGGGAATTAACCTGATAGGAAAGGTTCAAGGAGGCAGGCGAAGCTCTCTATGCTTCATGAGTGTCGGTAGACAAAATTAAGCCAAGGAAGACTAGAATCCCATTTACTAGGCCTTTTCCGACGGTAAATAGACACGAATTTAAGATTTCAGTTAACTCTCTCCACAAAGGATCCCTGCAGATAATACGGCGCAGTCGTGATATGCTTGACACCATTCTGAAAACAGAATGCCTTGAAACTAGCCAAAAGAAAGGGAGGAGCATTATCACTAATAAGCTGCTTAGGTGGGCCAAAAAGACTGAATACATTAGTTAAATGAGAAATAGTGGTGGTAGCAGCGAGATTACGGCACGGAAGGAGCCAAGTAAATCTGGAGAATGCATCGATAATAACTAATACATATCGATGACATATCATAGTACGAGGCAAACGTCCCAGATAATCAATATAAAGTTTGTGCACAGGGCAGGACTAACAATGAGAACTCAACAAACGCTGTTGAAGAGCATTCTTGGGTTTGGCTACATTACACTAGCAACATTGGGATACCATCTCTTTCACATCTCGGTCCATGGACGGCGACGTTAAGTGCTCCTTGACTTTTTGGAGAGTCTTATACGTTCCTAAGTTCCCTCCCACCATCGAATCATGAAAGTAACGAAAGACCACGTACACCACAGCTACTGGCAAGCAGATCTTGCACTCTTTAACATCCCCCACCCTCTTACAGAGATTACCATTGTGAACAACACACCCATCTGACAGCTCTCCGGGCAACTGGCGTTACTTAATCGGGCCCCAAACAGGATCCTGATCCTGATGCTGAGCGAAACGTTCGAACAAAAAGGAATTTCACCGAACACAATACAATTAAGACTGTCTTCCTCTTTTTCCTTGGTTCCCTCACTAGGAGTCGATACGGCCAACATCTGGCTGAGGACATCCACAAGGATATTTTCAGAGTATCATTTGTTTAACTTCAAATTGAGAAGCCGAAATGTGTACCGTCCACCTGGCACACGACCAGTTTTACACAGCTTAGCCAAAACCCATCTCAAAGCTTGATCGTTTCTAGCTGGAAAACCCAATGTTAAAGGTAGAAGCGGTACTTCTCCAATGCGAACAAAACGGCCAACACCTTGCGCTGATAGACAGAGCACTTAAGTTTGGCACCAGATAACTGACGAGTTGCGTAAGCTAATGGCTGCCCCTGACCTTGGAACTCCTGGAGGAGAACAGCTAAAATATCAGTATTAAAAGCGACAATTTGGACAACAAACCTTTTAATAAACTCTAGTACTCCGAGAACCGGGGAATTGAATATGGCTGCATTAATGTGCTCGAACGACACCTCCTGGGCGGGTCCCAATTCAAACCGCACGCCTTTCCAGCGCAATTCGTTCAAGGGTCCTGCCAGCTGAGCCAAACTTAGGACTAAACGCCGAAAATAGTTTGCCATGCCAATGTGCACTCTTGGTTGATGCGAATACTCTGACCTTACACAATGTAACCTATGAAGGTGACCTGCTGCCTGGCTAATGTCATCTTACTAGGTTTACCAGTAATATCTAAAGAACTTGCTGGATATCATCCAAATAGTCCTCAAACAAACGGCTATAGATAAATAAGTCGCCCAAATAATTATACACGCAAACTTGCGGACTTTCAAATAATATGATGTGGTGCGGCCCTCAACTAGTTCCCTCTGATTCAGTGTTGAAATATTAAAAGTTCTGGCTGGTTTTGTAGTATAGGGACTGGGATAGGTAGTTGCCATATTACAAACCAAATATTGCAGAGTCTACAGTATACAATATGAACATACACATTAATCGAATGGTCGAAGTTTCCTATCACTCGGCAATTGCGAACGTAACGTGGAAATTTATAAATGAAAGATAGCAATTAAATAAAATCTGCAGGTACTATCTTAACGACTTAAAATGGTGAGAACGATGGTAGAAGTACTTTTGAGAATGTGGAATATTTCTGCAAAACACTTATTGGTGTGTGTGGTTCAGCAATTAAATACGATATAAGTTGAATAACATAGAAACAATAGATTACTACTGCACATAATTAGTTAAGAACGAGAACATTACTCGCGAGATATTCTCTTCTGATTGCATACTACGTCTTCACTGTACAAGCCTTGGAAATCTCACAAGTTCACAAGTCCACACTCTGAAGTATTTCTATCTCTCGCGACCCCACACAAACCCGCTGAACACTACATCTACATCTGCATCTACATTTATACTCCGCAAGCCAACCAACGGTGTGTGGCGGAGGGCACTTTACGTGCCACTGTCATTACCTCCCTTCCCTGTTCCAGTCGCGTATGGTTCGCGGGAAGAACGACTGTCTGAAAGCCTCCGTGCGCGCTCGAATCTCTCTAATTTTACATTCGTGATCTCCTCGGGAGGTATAAGTAGGGGGTAGCAATATATTCGATACCTCATCCAGAAACGCACCCTCTCGAAACCTGGCGAGCAAGCTACACCACGATGCAGAGCGCCTCTCTTGCAGAGTCTGCCAATTGAGTTTGTTAAACATCTCCGTAACGCTATCACGGTTACCAAATAACCCTGTGACGAAACGCGCCGCTCTTCTTTGGATCTTCTCTACCTCCTGCGTCAACCCGATCTGGTACGGATCCCACACTGATGAGCAATACTCAAGTATAGGTCGAACGAGTGTTTTGTAAGCCACCTCCTTTGTTGATGGACTACATTTTCTAAGGACTCTCCCAATGAATCTCAACCTGGTACCCGCCTTACCAACAATTAATTTTATATGATCATTCCACTTCAAATCGTTCCGCACGCATACTCCCAGATATTTTAAGGAAGTTACTGCTACCAGTGTTTGTTCCGCTATCATATACTCATACAATAAAGGATCCTTCTTTCTATGTATTCGCAATACATTACATTTGTCTATGTTAAGGGTCAGTTGCCACTCCCTGCACCAAGTGCCTATCCGCTGCAGATCTTCCTGCATTTCGCTACAATTTTCTAATGCTGCAACTTCTCTGTGTAATACAGCATCATCCGCATGGGACTTCCGACACTATCTACTAGGTTATATATATGTATTGTGAAAAGTAATGTCCCATAACACTCCCCTGTGGCACGCCAGAGGTTACTTTAAAGTCTGTAGACGTCTGTCCATTGACAACAACATGCTGTTTTCTGTTTGCTAAAAACTCTTCAATCCAGCCACACAGCTGGTCTGATGTTCCGTAGGCTCTTACTTCGTTTATCAGGCGACAGTGCGGAACTATATCGAACGCCTTCCGGAAGTCAAGAAAAACAGCATCCACCTGGGAGCCTGTATCTAAAATTTTCTGGGTCTCATGAACAAATAAAGCGAGTTGGGTCTCACACGATCGCTGTTTCCGGAATCCATGTTGATTCCTACATAGTAGATTCTGGGTTTCCAAAAACGACATGATGAGCAAAAATCATGTTCTAAAATTCTACAACAGATCGACGTCAGAGATATAGGTCTATAGTTTTGCGCATCTGCTCGACGACCCTTCTTGAGGACTACCTGTGCTCTTTTCCAATCACTTGGAACATTCCGTTCCTCTAGAGACTTGCGGTACACGGCTGTTAGAAGGGGGGGGGGGGGCGCAATTTCTTTCACATACCCTGCGTAGAATCGAATTGGTATCCCGTCAGGTCCAGTGGACTTTCCTCTGTTGAGTGATTGCAGTTGCTTTTCTATTCCTTGGACACTTATTTCTATGTCAGCCATTTGTTTCGTTTGTGCGAGGATTTAGAGAAGGAACTGCAGTGTGGTCTTCCTCTGAAACACCTTTGGAAAAAGGTGTTTAGTATTTCAGCTTTACGCGTGTCATTCTCTGTTTCAATGCCATCATCATCCCGGAGTGTCTGGATATGTTGTTTTGAGCCACTTACTGATTTAACGTAAGACCAGAACTTCCTAGGAATTTCTGTCAAATCGGTACATAGAATTTTACTTTCGAATTCACTGAAGCCTTCACGTATTGCCCTCCTTACGCTATTTTGACATCGTTTAGCTTCTGTTTGTCAGAGGTTTTGGCTGCGTTTAAACTTGCAGTGAAGCTCTCTTTGCTTTCGCAGTAGTTTCCTAACTGTGTTGTTGAACCACGGTGGGTTTTTCCCGTCCCCCACAGTTTCACTCGGCACGTATCTGTCTAAAACGCATTTTACGATTGCCTTTAGCTTTTTCCATAAACACTCAACATTGTCAGTGTCGGAACAGAAATTTACGTTTTGATCTGTTAGATAGTCTGAAATCTGCCTTTTATTACTCTTGCTAAACAGATAAACCTTCCTCCCTTTTTCTATATTCCTATTTACTTCCATATTCAGGGGTGCTGCAACGGCCTTATGATCACTGATTCCCTGTTCTGCGCTTACAGAGTCGAGAAATTCGGGTCTGTTTGTTATCAGTAGGTCCAAGATGTTATCTCCACGAATCGGTTCTCTGCCACTGTGCATCCTTCACACCATACTCGAGGAACCTCTCATGTCCTGTACCATATTCTCGCACTGCCCTGTTCAGAACCCCTCGCCCTCTCCAGAAACGATGCTCCGCTCCTACTTCCATCCTGTCTCCCCATTCACGAGCGCTGTGATTGGCTAGAGCGCTCCCGCCATGTCTTCAAGCCAATGCACATTCACAAACGTAATGACACAGTTTAAAAATGCTGGATTTACATTTAAATAACTTGAAATTATATAAATATTCCGACAGATGGACCATAAACACCCTCTAACAAACATTATTAAATACATATCAAATTAAATAAACATATATCAAAGAAAGAGCAAGCAAAAGTAGGCTAGTATCCTAATGTCTCTCTGCTTTCTAATACGCAGTAAATGTTTGACCAATTACTTCATGAATAGTATATATCGAATACAGACAAAGACATAAACGAATAAATATACTTTATAACAAGCGGCTACCGTTTTTTCGTGTAACTGTGAAGTACTTATGGCCTGACGAGATCAATAGTAATCGGTCACTTTGACCTCCTATAACCCATTTGCTATTGAAGTTACATGCCTGTAATTCATACCAATTTAGGTTTACACTACTAGCTTTCTTAAGACATGTCGATCAACGAACTAGGAGGAATTGTTTAGATTTTGGAAATTCGTTGCTGGGTGTTACTTGTATAATTTACCATCAGATACTAAACTTTAAACTAATAAATATACTGAAAATCTGACTACACCATCAGAATCGTCGTGTTAATAATAATAATGTACATGTTCCTTTTTGAAGTATCATTAGGTATCATGGTTCATCTGGCTACTATTAATTTCTACATGAACTGGGAAATGTTTACCATGATAGTTCCACAAAGTCCGTCATCTTTGGCACTCTCGGCATACAAGTCTCTTTCATCGACACAGCATCACCATGGAATTCCCCACCATGCACTCGGGCTGAACCCCTCTTGCTTCAGCCAACGTCTGGCGCCACGTGGTCGGCCTGCCGAGCGGCCCATGCAGCCATGCCAGCTCCGAATTTAGAATATTTTCAGCGCGCCACGACTCGCCCATTACCTCACACACTTCAACTTAATAACATTCTCGATTGCCAGAATGTTCAGAAGTAGCACACATCAGTTCATACTAGTACATATAAACAAATTACAAAGAACAAAAGTGAATAATTAAAACGCCAGGCCAACAGTGTTTACAAAATTTCGGTGGTGGTGTGGTGCGCAGCGTGAAATTCGAGATGAACTGACACAAATCATCATAACAGCATATTAAATGAATGCCGGCTTTTCAGATATGCATAAACAAGAACTTAAACTAACACAAATTATGAACGAAACGGCATATTAAATAAATGCCTGCATTTCAATTATGCTTAAACTATCTTATGGGCAAGAAACAAAATTTTTAAATGCACTTTTACTTATGTGCGATTTTGTCAGCACTTCTGGTGCCACTCACTCAGCGCTAAGGCGCTTTCTTGCACTAATTTTTTTCGTCGCACTACACCTACTCACACAGATTTTCGCACGAAGTACTGATTAACACATACCAGTATTTTGAGCAAGTGTCGCGGCGAAAACGTGTCTGCCTCTTAATTCCGAGCACCCCCATTTCCCCATTTATCGTGACAAATTTGTCTACAACGAAAACCGAAAGTAGAAATCCGACAACAAACCATTTTCCAAAACCAACCAGGATCCTCGCTAAAGATTCCCTCCAGCGGAAAACGATGCTTTAGGAACAAAGTTTCAAGGCAAACGACGGCATCACAGTAAGATCAAATTCCCATAAGTTCTATTTAATAGACTATAATCAATCCTTCCTACTACAACGCAGCGAAATACGCATTGTAACACGCCCGGGGGTACAAATGGTGGGGGACTCTTTAACGTTCTTCTCGTTTCTGCTTTTCTTGACTGTACGCCCTGTCCACACCACTTACCTGATAATCCCGCGGCGGTAGTACTGTTCTGCTTCACACTGCTGCTGGTTTGCCTGAAATTATCTATCTAAATATGTAAGCGGGTTTAGGGGAGCCACTCAGTGACAAGCACAACACTGTCCTACGCCTGGTATGTACATCTATATTCTGAGACGATAAGAAATCAGAGGTCGCACTGCTTACATTCTAAGTCAAAAGTTTTGTTGTCAACTGCTAGGTGATTGCGTGTCCACAAAATCACTTGGATGAGCGTACGCGTAACCGAACACGGCGTGTATGATTGTCGATGATGCGAAAGCCGAATAATCGAACGAAAGTTACTATGCTCGCCATGTATACACAGGTTTCTTTTGGTACCAGTCCTCCACGACACCAGTAACGTTGTAACACTGTTCATAAAGTTAACTTTTTAGCTCTCAGTTCTCACTTGTATGATCGTCCGCGTAACCGTCGCTGCGCGGCTGATTGTTGATAATGCGGAAACGCGATGATCGAACGCTCGTTCTCACGCTCGCTACAAGACATTGGCACTTGAGTACACTCTTTTATGGTAACTAATTTTTGCTGATTCGCATTAGTTCATTCTGGGAGACCGAACACGGCGTGAATGATCGATGCTGTACGACACGCAGCGAGAGGATACACAAGTATGTTATTGGCGGCACTGCTCAGTTTTAGTTACATCTTGAAGTACTTTTCTCTGAATCACTTCCGTATTTCATCACTTTATTGTAACATCACTTGTAGCAACACTTCAACTTCCTTACTGACAATGCCTTTCAATTGCAGAGCTACCCACAACACAACATAACAGTTCCGTGTGCCGCGCTCGAATGCGCAAACGCGCTGCCCGCAAAGACACTCCGAATACCCTTACATTCCCGCACACAAAAGTTTTCGAATTGTCAAAGTGAATATCTAAATCCAGATAAATCCCTAATGCAGGTGGTTAAAGAGATGGTGTGAGGGGAGGGGGTATACTGCCCCATCCCAAGGGTCTAGACCCATTGCCACATTGTGGACCTCATGTGAGTTACTATCATGGAAACATAAAGAACAGTTGTGAAATATGCAAATTTTTACATAATAAAAGAACCCTACCTAAAGTGCAACCTGTATAGCAAAACAGTTACAATACAGTGGATAAACAAAGAGTTCACACAATAAGACACAAGAATATTAAGTAACTGAAAAAGTAAAGTTTACAATTACAAATACTATAGGTTAGATATGATGCGCAGGTGCCGGAAAGGAGATAAAAAAAAATTGTAGAAAAACACACGCGTTCACTGTTACTCCAAGTAGACAATATCTCTGGTGACACTATTAGGCAAAAGCTAGAGAACCTTCGCCAGTACTTGGCCGTAAAAATCCAGCAAAAAAAAAAATTCACTGCTTCCAACACTGCGTCACGAATGAGCGTTCTTTGCATTGAAATGGATGCGGAGTGACTGTAGCGTCAATGCTGCGCCGACAAGCAGATGTGCAGTATAGTCGTCAGCTCACCATTCTCGCCTCTCGGTAATCCGTCCATCGGCGTATATGAAACAGGTTAATGACGCTCTCAGTGTTGTCCTACAAATGCCTATTCAACCTTCTCCTAATCTGTTACTACTACAGTAGACATTGCGATGTTCTATATGACATAATAAACACAGAAGCTAATAACAAAAGTGTATATGGATCTCCTCCAAGTTAAATTTAGTTACTAAGTGAATGGTACAAAAAATAATAGCAATCATTAAACAGGAGTTGTAAGAAATTCTTAACTGAGGAGCCTTTTGGTTAGCACAACCTCTAGACACTAGTAATCACTCAAACCTAATCACTGTATGGGCAAGAAGAAACGAAATACATATAATCTGGATTGAATAGACAGCAAGTGAAAAGAAAAAAAATGCATGTGGCAGTAACACATCCTAGTTAAATCTCACTCGATTAGAGTGTCCTCACATAAACCTCGCGATATTCAGAAACGAATGTTTGTACTTAAGGACTATAACAGCTGACATACAGGTTCAGACACATCACGCATAAAAATTAGTCATTAATCTTGCTCGTGTTGTCCTTTAATGTTTTGTACTTGGTGTCCGCCCTTGTGGTATTATGTATGCAGTTGATTACACCCTCAAAATATGTTACATATTCTTTCCACTTGCTATGTTTCCAGTTTCTCACCTGGTCATCCGATGCATTCAGCCTTGAATTCTGATATCCATTGCCACCACCGTCACCTCTGTGACCACCATGGCTACAGAAGCCACTGTAATGTCTCCTGTCATTATTATTTCTATGTCGTCCATTATGTCTGTTATTATCGTTTGAATGGTCATCTGCATTGGGTTCATTGTTCCCTGATACTCTTCTATGATCTTCTCCTGCTGTTACACGTCACTCATACAACATGTCTAATTGTCCTGAGGCTGACTTTATTGCCTCTACGTCATCTCTAGGGATTACTAGCAACTTATCCTGAACTCCAGTTGGTTGATTACTTATGATCAGAGACACTATTGCTTCTGTCGTTATCGGTTCATCTAAGTACAACTTCCTCTCACAATAATCTTGAAAACGTTTCTCTAAGTTCTAGTCACGCCCGCTCTTAAACCTTCTACCTTGGAATAGACTGTTACGTACTTCATTTTGCTTCTGTCTCGACCAATGTTGTTGCAAAAATTCTATTTCAAATTCAGCAAAGGTGGTACACTTATGTCCTATTCTCATACCCGAGGTACCAGCTTCACCTTACAATCTTGCTGCTACAAAGCGTACCTTTCTCTGCTCGTCCCATAAATGAAGTTGCACGCCCTTAAATTGATCTAGGAAATCTCTGGGATGCCACCTTCCATTCGGTTCGAAGTTCATAGAATTCCCTATGCTAAGGAAGACCTCAACACTTTGTATAGCAATCACACTACCTCCAGCAATGCTTCCCTCACGTAATAGTGATATCACTTCACTCTTCACCTGCTGACCGACCTGTTCCTTAGTCTTGCCTACCTCACTGTACAACTCTTCTACTCGCCGTGCATGAGCATTCTGGTTTAGCGCAACAGCTGATATCGTGTGTTTAAAGAGTTTCACTTCCTCATCCAGTTGTTCAAAATACTCGTTGGAAACCTCAACCTTTTTAATAAGTTCTTTCTTCACTTCTTTGACATCCGGTTCTACCCTCTCAATACGTTTGGTATTGCCTGCAACGTTCTCCTCAAACCGAACGGTAAGCTCATCTACCCTTTGATGGCTTCACTCGGCCAGCTTCCTCAGAGCCTCATTAGTCTCGTCAACCTTTTTACTGAGTCGTTCGTTTATCTGATCCACCGACTGCTTAATATCTTCCCTTAATGGTTTGTTATCCAGCTCTACTGATCGCTTAATTTCTTCACTTACTTGTTTGTTTTCTTGGCTCTGGTACTTAATGTCTTCCTTTATTTGTTTATTACTATGCAATAATGTTTTGAACATGTCAACGATGGAAATGTCAGACCGAAATCTACTCTCATCTCGTTTGGGCGTCTCCATGATTGGTGACAACACTGCATTTGGACTTCCCATATCTGTTGATAGACTACTGTCCCTTATACCGGAATCCTTCGATATTTCACTACTACAACTTGTGTTCTTCCCTCCACCTGATTACTTTCGCCTAAAGAGTCTGCATTCACCTCCCTGTCTACTGCAGTTGCGTCAACCTGATTATTTGCCATACTGAACCACAGTAAAGTCACCCAAGCGAGAAATAAACAAATCACAATAACACTCGTAGCGCAGAATGGACGGAAATAACCACAACCAAACTACAACGTATGCATTCAACGCTGTAATTCGTGCTCAGAAGCACACATAACACAATATCACTTAATAGAAGAAAAAGAATGAAGTATAAGCTAAGGTAAATGAAGTTCTACAGTTGTAATAACTGTTGTAAAAAAATAATGTTAGACTACAAAGTACGCAGGGACTGGCAGTGACATTTACTTTACTGTACGATCGGCAAGGTAAATAATGTCTCGTGCCATTAATTTAATGATACAAAAGAATTTTAACTGTCACTCTTTGTAATTACCTAATTATTGAACGCAATCTACACTGCCAGTTAATTACTTGCGTTGGTTCAGTGGCGTGAGGTAACGTTCTGATGCGCGACTTACTTTGCATTGTCTAGTGGACAGTTCTCAGTTCTCACTTGTACGAACGTGCGGGTAACCGTCGTGGCGCGGCTGACTGTTGATAATGCGGAAACGCGATGATCGAACGCTCGTTCTCACGCTCGCTACAAGACACTGCCACTTGAGTACACTCTTAAGGTAACTAATTTTTACTGATACACATTAGTTCATTCTGGGAGACAGAACACAGCGCGAATGATCGATGCTGTGCGACACGCAACGAGAGGATACAAAATACGTTATAGGAGGCACTGCTCATTTTTAATTACATCTTGACGCACTTCCTCTGAATCACTTTACTGTAATATCACTTGAAGAAACACTTGAACTTCCATACTAACAATGCCTCTCAAACGCAGAGCTACCCACAACATAACAGTTCCGTGTCCCGCGCTCGACTGTGGAAACGCGCTGCCCGCAAAGATACTCCGCAACTAAGCCAGCAATATGACAATGCGCTCACAGCATGCACACACAATTACAATTTTGATACCCTTGAAATTGACCACTAATCTCTTTGCCTCTCTTTTATACAAAGCATTAATCTATATATACTGTACTTAAATCCACGAGGTCACTGACCTCCAATACACCCTCAGTGTCTAAACATCCCCATTTTGCACACGAACAGTGCCACAATAAACTAACAAGTTACTAATGAATCCCCAAATAAAACATATAACTTGTCCCTCCAAAATTACTACCACTAATTACACATTACAACAGCTTTTCACTACTGCCTTTCTCTACATACACTTAGAAGCTTTAAACTTCTCTCGTTTCCACTTATGTGGCAGCAAAGACCGAAACGCTCTACAGTACCAACGCCAATTAGTCTCAGTAGAATCACACACCTCTTTCATATACCAATTTGAGAGACCTTCATTACACAAACTGTCCCCATCCACACAATTTACTTTGGCCTTCTCTAAATTTTCTGTTAGTTCTTCCACAAATTTCCCCGATTCACTACCCACAGCATGCACAATTTTACCGTTTTTCCCTTCCAAAATATAGACACTTGCAGCTTTAACAAAATTACGTATCAATTCACTGTTAAACACTGTCTTCCTGAAATAATACATCGATGCCTAAGCCATCATCACCATAAATATTCATCTCAGCAACGTTATCTGATGATACACCATTTAAATGACTATATAAATTCACAACCTTACTTTCCTCCGTCGGCAAATTAACTTTACGTGAATCATACTCTACTTTATCCTCCGCCGCTACATTACACAAATTGCTGCTACCTTGTCGTACCATTTTGGGACTTTCAGCCTTGCTACATTCCGCTGTGATCGGAAAAAATCAGCACACACTGCCATTTCTACACCCCTTTTATCCACATAACCCCTGATCTTATTTTAGATACATTCTCACATTCATACACAAACAAACGTTTTAGATCCACACATTCATCAATAAGTTTCGTTCCGCCTTCAATTCGTGATTAGAAACGTGTAAATTCCATCCTCCAAAGTATCACTACCAGTAGCTTTTACATCATTACATAAATTAGCATTACTCTGTTACTTTAAGGGGATACGGATCGATCCATCTCATCAATGTTAATTTTAGCAAATAGAAGGAACATTTTTTCTAAAACCATTAAACATATGGCTTTGAAATCTGGACTACATCTTCATTGAATATTTCTGTACAATGTTAAGAAATATTTATCGTCGTTTGTTTTACAATTTTTTTTAAACAAATGCTTATTTTTTTCTCTAACATTTTGCACGTTTTCTTCCATACCTCTTTAATTATACAATATTTTATTTACAATTTGTTATAAAAATGAAGGAAATGAAGTGAACAATATTGTGTATAAATTTCAGTGATACACTGTTAGCAGTTATTGAGAAAATGTTCCTCAAATATGAAAATTTTAAAGTTACGGGAATTGGCTTCCTAAGTTTTTTAATACATTCCTGCCATATGATGAATTATCAGCATCCTCTATTTTTTCCAGTGTTAGTTTCCTTTTCACTGGTCATGTCTTCCCTTTTGCTGCATGTTGTAGGCTTTTGTCTCTTCTTCCTGCACCTCTTAGTCTTTCTTCATCAATTAGGCGCATAGTGGAATTCGTGTTGTGTCCTGATTGGAAACCTAAACGTTTCAGCACATCACATTTGATAATGTTTCCTTCATTGTATGTTGACACTGCGTCGTACACTCCAAAATGCAATGTTTTTATCTGTACACACACTCTTTTGGGAATCCTAATAGAAATTAAATTATTTACACTTACATTTGGATTTCGTGTTTTCCCATGTAAACACTTTTCCAATAAACTTCGTTGTGATAAATCTCTGAATATGGGCTTAATTACATCAATTACAGCATTTGGCAAACTGGTTTTATGGGCATATTCTTATCCTGATTGATACATACACCATGGATCATTACCCAAGGGGCACAGTGCATGTTGTTGGTGCTCATTTGTTGATGCAGTATAAAAATACTACCCATACTGCTCTCCTCATATGCTCAATACATCTTGTATTTTGCCTAATTGCACACTCATAATACCTCTGCAATCTATGAATTGCTTCATCTGTCAATCTTTCTCTTCCTCCAAGGAACTTACCATCACTAAGCTTCTGGGATTCTAATGTCTGCTTTAGTTTCCGCAAGCAAGCCCCAATGTGCTTCTGCAGATGTCCAATGCAGTCCTGTTTTTTAATGTGAATTTCATTGCAATAAGGTTTGATTTCCTCTACAAATTTATATCCCTTATAATCACCCTCTCCTAACTAGTTAGTGTATCATACATTATACCACTCCTGTGATCTGGAAAAAATTGCTTTCACTCCCTCTACTTCCATTGCTCCACTCGTGCCGTGAAAATTTGCTTCCCGACTTTCATTATGTTCGTCCTTGGTATTGCCCTTACATCTACAATGTTTTGAGAGAATAGCAACATCAATTACTTCGCAACTGTCTCCACTAGTAGCTGTAACAACTCCATTTACCTGTACATTGCCATGCAAGCAACAGTTAAATCTCTACAATTCCCATTATCTATAATATCTTCAACTGCTTTCTTCATTGATGCTTGAGCAACATCTTCAACAGAAGATCCCACCACTTCATTATAAAATCTAAACTTGGTTGGTGGTTTTGGCAAGTTCATAATTCCACATAACATTGTCCCTGCAGCACTGACCTTGCCAATGTAACGAAAGTCCAACATTTACATCATACACCTTCTTTCCACTATTACCACTACGAGGAATACGGCTAGAATTAGAAAACGAAACTTCTGCAGCACATTTGTTACACTTCAATAACATTTTAGATGCTAAACCAATGTGTGAAGTTATTTTCAATTCCAGCCCTCTTTCTTTGCAAACTTGGTATAATACGTTAAGTTTCAAAATGTCAGAGAGCAAGGAAGTGTTAATTATTTCATTCACATCATTACTGTCACTTTCATGGTTTTCACATTATTCTTTGCTGTCACAAAGTTTCTTGCTGCAAGAAGTTCTATCACATTCATTAGGAATAGTCGGTGAAGCAGTCTGAGCAGCATCTCCATTCGAAACAACAAAAGATATCTTCTTCCACTCATTGTGCCTTTTCGTAAACACTATTGCTAAAACGGTACATATTGATACCCACAAACCAAATACATAAAACAGGTACGAACAATATTTATCAAATACTCAAAATTGAACAGCTAAACAAAACAAAGCAAACCCCACAAGTCAACAAACGGTATAGCGTTTATGTTTACCGATATGAACAGTCACTTGTCACAGAGATAAAACAAAACACTGTCTAATTCCGCAAAGGTACCCTGCTTGCAGCCAGGGAGCGGCACCATCAGAGGTGAACCACCAAGTCACTACAACCGTTTACACTGCGCGTCAACTTTGCAGCGAAAAATAACCCACTTAGAATTTACTTAAAAGTGTGAAACTTGATTTGTTTTATTCAGAAACCTTCAAATTATTTTATAATAAAGAAAACCAAAAACGTTAATTTTGTGGTTTTCATCGTTCCGGCTCCCTTAAACAGAAATCATATACCTGCGCCGATACGTTTTTAACTTCAGCTGCTGGCGACACCTATACTAAGCCTCCCTTAGTAACATTGACGCTTTCCGCCGAAATACAATCAGCCTCTCTTGCAGCTGGCGAGACCAAAGCTACGCTGCCTACACTAGCATCGAAGCTTTTCGCCGACTCAAGAATACTTGCTACAACACCACCTTCCTTACTGCAATTTCTACTATTTGCTAATACCTCTTCAGATCTCTCCACACAATTAGCTTTCACAAAATTCATCTCCTCTTTAACTTATTTTTGAACCACAGAATCCTTCTATTCGTCACCATTCACACACTCTTTTATTACACACTCATAACTTACACCATTCCCTGCAAATTTGTTCCCATTACTTTTACTTAAATCTCTCACAAATCTACGCTTCCGCCATTGGCACTTGCTTTTATTGACAGAGCCGCCTATACAGCCTTCCTCTGTAACATACTCCATATTACATATTTGTTGCCTTTTTCCAAACCTATCAATATTCCTACCCTTACCGTTATCTCCAGTCCATTTCATCGCCTGTTTATATCGCCATCCCCAGACCTGAGATGTGACGAACATCAGTTTCCTGACCGGTTCTTACGCGATTGCACTTCGTGCGAACTTCTCCCGTGAAATATGCGTTCTTCACTCGGATCCCGTTCATGGAAGTTATCACTCCTGTTCGTTCTCCGACCATTCTGCTCATTCCAGCTACTATCTCCCTTAGAATTCCTTTGATTTCCTTCACTATTATTACTTTGGTGGTGAATATTTTGATTCCCATTTTGATAACTACCACCCGGTTTACTTTGAGGTTTGAACTTTGAAGCCCTCTCTAATTTTTCCACAAATTCTAGAAATCCGTCCAAAGAATCACATGGACTGTGGACAAGATCCCACAGCAAATATTTGGGTAATACAGTTTTTAAGGTGATGATTTCCGTTAAAACCCGTTAACGGATTTTTCACATTCACAAGTTTGCCAAGTTCTCGCTTGCAAAAATCTCTCATCGTCCCAATACCCTACCTACAACTCGGCCCATTTTAGAATTCGTTTTGGATCCACGTCTGTTTGGCCACGCTCCAAAATTTATTCAAAAAATAATTTTCGAACTCTTCGTACGAACTGCATTTAACATTCGCCTAAGACTCTGGGTCTCCCTCCAAATGCCGGTTAACATATTTTTTTTTTGCTTCATCCTACATGCCGTGAACAAAAGCGTCCCTACACGCAGCCTACAAATTTACTGGATGATATCTTCCGTCATCAGTGTAGCATTTCACAGATCCGATATTTGCACAATGGATATTTATAACTGGCGTGGCCTGTTGGGAGGCTGAAAATGTTACATCGCTTTTTATCTGTTGCATTGGTTTTTTAAATTCATTTTCACTAGTGATACTGGACTATTTTATCTTTAATTTTGCTCACTTCTTTCTTCCCCTCACCTACACAATTGGCAATATCAGTAATTGCTAAATTTATATCGTTTTTATATCTTGCTCGTTTGCACAGCCACTTACCATGCCCCCAAGTTGCGCTGTTTCTTATCCATTTTTCCCCAATATATTTTTCCACTGATTGGATTTTAGGCTTTACTATTACAATTTCGTCTGTATTTTCCCCATATCCACTTAGACACATTTTAAATTGTCATCATTTACTTTTTCAAGGTTACCAACAATATTTTCAACGTCCTTTTTATCAGTGGAACCTATTTCATTTCGCATTGTACCCATATTTGTTCGAATTGTAATGATATTGTTTGCCATTGTATTCATACCATTTCCCAATTCCTGGATCATTTGCAATAGCTGATACATAGTATCTCATCATCATTAATTCCGATTGCTGAATTCCCACTAGTAACACTTTCGCTCTGATTTGAGACTAATCGACTCACTGCCACTTTAAGAATCACACATACTAGGTGACTGCTTCACATTCGCGAGATCTATAAGTAGAGCTTTAACTTCAGAGTCAATCACTATCTGCTATCTCACTGTTTGCGCAGGCACTTGTCGAATCTGAGATGGTTCCCTTTGCGATGGTGATGCCGTCGGTTGTACTGGAAGTCGTCATTGAAAACTGCTCTGGAGAACTCTAAGACAATGCCGTAGTTTTGCTGTCGATCTGCGTCCGCCACTGAAGAAGATCGCCTGATGTAAATGTACCTACTGCCGCTTACCGCGTGTTCCAACCTTCTCCAATACCGCTGTCTGTTAAAAGCGCAAACCATTACCGTTCCCTGCACTTTACTTGTTAAGACTCTAAGCCCCCACGCAAAATGCGTTTAACGTGATAGATTAGGACCTCTATCGATAGCACGTGCTATTTGTTAAAATTTCTGCGTAATTTCACTATTTCCAGAAACCTACATGCGGAAAAAATCCGATCTCACACTATGTTTTGTGAGAGGTTCACTCTACAGAAATCTCTACAGGTTGTTCACGGGTTTTACACTTCTCATAGTACGCTGAATAACAGACAGCAAAGGAATTACCACTTCGCAGGGCACAAATCACGGACGAGCCCCCAGTTGTGGGCTTTCAAATGATATGATGTGGTGTGGCTCTCAACTACGTTTCCGCTGACTCCGTATTGAAATATTAAAGGTTTTGGCTGGTTTCGCTGTCTAGGGGCTGGGATACGTAGTTGCCACACTACAAGCCAAATACTGCTGATTCTACAGTATACAACATGAATATACACATCAGTCGAATGGTTGAAGGTTCATATCACTTGGCAATTGCGAATGTAACGCAGAAATTTATAAGTGGAAGTTTGCAATTAAATAAAATCTGCAGGTACTATCTTAATGACTTTAAATGACGAGTACGATAGTAGAAGTGCTATTGAGAGTGTGGTCTACTTCTGCAAAACTTTTATTGGTGTCGATGGTCCATCAAATACATAAAAAATAAGTTGAATAACAGGGAAACAACAGATTCCTACTGCACGTAATTAGTTATGAACGACGGCATGGCTCGCGAGATTTTCACATCTAAACGCACACTACGTCTTCACTGTAGAAAATTGGGAAATCTCACATGTTCACAATTCCGCACTCCAGAGTATTTCTACCTCTCGCGACGATGTGCAAACCGCTCCACACTCCAAGTCCCTCTACCACTGTGCGCCCCTCGCGCCATACTCGAGGACCCTCTCTTACCCTGTGCCATATTCTCGCACTGACCTGTTCAGAACCCCTCGTGTCTTCTCCGGAAACGATGCTCCTCTCCCACTTCCACCCATTATCCCCATTCACGAGCGTTGTGATTGGCTAGAACGCCTCCGCCATGTCTTCAAGCCAACACACATTAACAAACATACTGAAACAGTTTCGAAATACTGGATTTGCATTTAAATAACTTGGTATTAAATAAATATTCCTACGGCTGGCCATAAACACACTCACACACATTATTAAATACATAAACAAATGAAGTAGACCTATATCAAAGGAATAGCAAGAAAAAGTAGGCCAGTAGCCTAACGCTTCTGTGCTTTCTAAAACACAGTAAATCTTTGACCAATTTCTTCATGAAGAGTATACACCGTATATAAACTAAAATATAAACGAATAAATATATTTAAAAGCATGCTGCTACCGTTATTTCGTGTTACTGTAGAGTACTTATGACCTGATTAGGTCGATAGTAATCGGCCACTCTTAACTCCTATAACACATGTACCACTGAATTTACATGCCTGTAATTCATACCAGTTTAGGTTTACACTAATAGCATTCTAAAGAAACGTCGATCCACGAAATCGGAATAAGTGTTTAGATTTTGGAAATTCGTTGCTGGGTGTTGCTTACATAATTCACCATCAGATACTAAACTTTAAACTAATAAAGATATTGAAAATCTGATTGCACCGTCAGAATCGTCATTCAAATAATAGTAATGGACATGTTCCTTTTCAGGTATCATTGAGGTATCATGATTAATCTGGCCACTATTTTTTCTATACGCTCAGTAGCTCGGTACGGGCTTTTGTTAAAGTTTCGAGAACATACGTCCACCGAAGAGTCATGCAGTATATTGCTCCCTCCTACGTATATCTCGCGAAGAGACCACGATGATAAAATCAGAGAGATTAGAGCTAACACAGAAGCATACCGACAATCCTTCTTTCCACGAACAATACGAGACTGGAATAGAAGGGAGAACCGATAGAGGTACTCAAGGTATCCTCCGCCACACACCGTCAGGTGGCTTGCGGAGTATGGATGTAGATGTAGATGTGTACAAACTGTGAAATATCTGCCATGCTGGTTTCACAAAGTCTGTCATCTTTGGCACTCGCGGCAAACACGTCTCTTTCATCGACACAGTGTCTCCACGGAATTCCCAACCATACGCTCGTGCAGGACCTCTCTTGCTTCGGCCAATGTCCATCGCCACGTGGTTGGCCAGCCGAGGGATGCGCGCCTGCTGAGCGGTCCATGCTGACATGCCAACTCCGAACTTAGAATATTTTCAGGGTGCCACAATTTGCACATTACCTCAAAAACTAGCTTTAAGTCGCCAAGAATATTATCCAGCAAACGAGTGAGAAAAGCCGCGCTGGTCGCTAGACCAAAGGGAACAATGTTAAATTCACACAAATTCTAATCAGTACAAAATGCTTAACATGTTTACATTCTTCAGCTTATGGAATCTGATAATAAGTCTGGGTCAAATCAAGAACAGTAAACCACTTAGCGCCGGTAAACCTTGGGAAAGAATCAGGCAGGGGCACTGATTCGAGGACAATCTTAGCGTTCAAATGGCGGTATTCAAACCATATGTCTAAAATCGCGCCCCTGATACTTAGGAACAAGGAATATGGGGGAAGCATAAGCAGATATAGAAGGCCTAATCAAATGGTTCAAATGGCTCTGAGCGCTATGGGACTTAACATGTGTGGTCATCAGTACCCTAGAACTTAGAACTACTTAAACCTAACTAGCCTAAGGACATCACACACATCTATGCCCGAGGCACGATTCGAACCTGCGACCGTAGCGGTCACGCATTTCCAGACTGAAGCGCCTAGAACCGGACGGCTACACCGGCCGGTAAGGCCTAATCACTCCGTGTTGGAGCATTTGCGACATTTTAGCCTTTAGTATCTTCATCTTAGGGGGTGAGAGGCGATATGGGGACTGCTTGACCTGAATGTCGTCAGATGGATGGATATGATAATTAAGAACATTAGTAACACCCAAGTTATCACTAAGAAGCTGAGGAAATCCTAGTAACAAATCCCGTAATTCAGTAGCCTGATGCGGCGAGAGAAGGGTAAGATCAAATTCATTAGCTACCTCCTCTGTGGCCAACGCGCTGACATTCCGATGCAGAATACGTCTAGCGCACTCACAGAAACCAAACTTCTCTACAGGAGCGAACTTTAAGAAAAAGGTGTGCCCAGAATAATCCAAGACTAACCAAATCTAATTGTTGAAATAACACCCCAAAATTAGATTCCTTAAGATAAGCTAATGACATTGGTCAGAAAAAATCCCCCCTCCGAAATACTCAGAATGATTCAAATGGCTCAGAGCACTATGGGACTTAACATCTAAGGGTCATCAGTCCCCTAGAATTTAGAACTACTTAAGTCTAACTAACCTAAAGACATCATACACATCCATGCCCGTGGCAGGATATGAACCTGCGACTGAAGCAGTCGCGCGGTTCCAAACTGAAGTGCCTAGCAATTCAACAGGAACACGGCTGAAACTTAGCTGGCTTAAATACACACACACACACACACTATTGCTCGCGGGAATGTGCCAAAAGCGACAACCTGGATCAAGCGAAGAAATTGTAAACAGTTGAGGCTCGATGGTAACTTAAGTGAGGACTCAACTTTGATGTCCAAGATCGGGCGGCGACGAACTTCATAGCACTCGCAAGCAGCACCTCACACTCCAAACGCGCGTGCACGCCGCCAGCGGCTCCAGCGCGATGCCGCGCGAGGGAGGCTTGCTTGCTGCTCCACGCCAAACGACCGACTGGACTGCTGCTCCGTCGCGACTGCACTGCTGGTGCGTCTCTAACTGACGTCCCGACACACGACGACCCAGAAATACTATAGGTCGCTCCAGAGATGGTACGACAGTGCGCTTTTCGATACGCGCTGCTGCTGCTACTCAAGGACAGGTAAGGGAGGAATTTAGTGACGCCAGTAAATGAAATAAGAAAACGAGGTGGCACTACCGTAATAGAAGATGACAAACAGTAAATGGCATGAACATGAGCCGTGCACGGCTCAACATCTTATGCGAGCAATAACAGCGAATCGGACACCAGGTAGTGCTCCATCTGGAGAGGGTTTAGCGAGAAAAGAGAAGAAAAGCGACCAGCACCGTCCCCTCACAGCTGTGATAGACGGATGATGTTTATGGAATTCAGTTGAGAGAAACAAAAATTTGTGTCGACGTCGCATCGGTCGCAAACACCGGCAACTTTCACTGATGAGATCAAGTACGTTATTTCCCCCTCCCCCCTCAACCCTCTCCCTATCCCCTTACTCCGTCACTTACTGAGTCACGCCTGTATCCATTCAAATCTGCCCTGACACTACAGTTCTATCTTTGATCTTTGAATAATGATAATAATAAACGTATATCTTTCCATGCATTTATTATTTTTCAGTCTTGAAGAACATCATTTTAATAACCAACATGTAGGCGAAGTGGAGTACGTATTTTGTTAGGTAACAGCTTCTCCCACTCATATGGCGTTACAAACATTCGATGAGAAAGGTTATATTTTTCATAGGAAACTACAGTTTATGATAGTGCCGGTAGCTGGTGCGAGTGGCGTTAAGACAGATGGGGTGACCAGTATCAACAGTCTTATTCTCTTAGATAATGACTGCAGATACTTCTTCGATCCAAGACAGAAAACAGGTAACTAACGTTTTCACTTAAGATGAATGCCACATAGTAGTTCAATGCTACTAAGGTGAGACGGAATTCATCACTGTTACATTCTGTATCTCTCTGTCGCTGTTACATGACATTTAATTTTGTTGTTGTTCATAGACTAATACCTGGCGAAAGTGTACGGCTTGAAGCATTGGTAGGAAATTTTTGGGAAGGCGAATGTCAGTCAAAAGATTTGATAAACTTACTTTGTAAACCTTTGGAGTCTATGTCGAGTGCACGCAAAAGTGCACTGCGGCTTATTCTGTTCCAGTTTGTTGTGTTCTCTTCGAGCAGCACCTATACAAGATATCAGTAGAATTAATAGGCACTCTGCAAGGCTGAAGAAGCTTAAAGGGGAGTTGTTGAATGAAATGTGGCCGTGCAAAGGCGAAATCCTATTGGATAAATTTCGAGAATAGGTACGTACAGGAAACTTCATTCAACGCATGTTACAGCATATGTTACAGAGAAGAAAGATGAGAGCGTTTATGGAGCTATGAAGAAGATCACGTTTGTCTCATTCTACGAATGACTGAAATATGACAGATATTGGGTAATCTTAGCACAATTACCTGCCACCATATACCAAATAATTCAAGGAAAGTAGTGATAAGTATACCTACGGGAAAAACATTGCTATTTGATCAGAGCGTAGTGCTGTCAGTCAATAGCGAATATATAACTCATTTTGATATTAACCTTTCCACCTCAGTATCAAGAAATGACTACCAAAGCTACTTCCAGCTCTAACATGAATGCATGCCACACAATACAGAAATACTCTGTAAAATTGTATCTAGTGCTTTATGTAACCAGTCTCTGACGGATTTGCAACTGTGGGTCCGACTGACTGTGGATCACCTTCAAAATAATTACCCTCAATTTACATTGCTCTGATAAAACATATGTGTGAGTGACGCTACGAGGACATGGTTTAAACTGATTGCAGGTCACTTGGAATAAATTCTGCTACTGAACTTGTTACTTGATACCAAACTAAGAGCACATTTACTAGGAAGAAGCTCAGTTAAATCATCTGACATGCGGCTTACAAACGTTCGCAAAAGTAAGTCAAATAACATAACAATTAAACTTTTCTTAAGCCTTCATAAATCAGAGCCTGTGCTTGTTTCATAGCGAAAGCTCTTTTTTTAGGATTGTAAAACTTTATCTAGCGAGATATAATGCGTCTCGTGATGAAGCATTATTAGATGAGAAAATGTTTGTTGATTAATACATACAAAAGAGGAAACTGCTTGGCAGATTAAAACTGTGTGCCGACCGAGACTCGAACTCGGGACGTTTGCCTTTCGCGGGCAAGCGCTCTACCGACTGAGCTACCCAAGCACGACTCACGCCCCGTCCTCACATCTTTAATTCCGCCAGTACCTCGTCTTCTACCTTCCAGACTTCACAGAACCTCTCCTGCGAACCTTGCCGAGCTAGCACTCCTGGAAGAAAGGATATTGCGGAGACATGGCTTAGCCACAACCTGGGGGATGTTTCTACAATGAAATTTTCACTCTACAGCGGAGTGTGCGCTGATATGAAACTTACTGGCAGATTAAAACTGTGTGCCGGACCGAGACTCGAACTCGAGACCTTTGCCTTTTGCGGGCAAGCGCTCTACCGACTAAGCTAACCAAGCACGGATCACGGCCCGTCCTCACAGCTTTAATTCCGCGAGTACGTTTCCCTTCTTCCAGGAGTGCTAGTTCTGCAAGGTTCGCAGGAGAGCTTCTGTGAAGTTTGGAAGGTAGGAGACAAGGTACTGGCTCAATTAAAGCTGTGAGGAGGGGGCATCAGTCGTGCTTGGGTAGCTCAGTCGGTAGAGCGCTTGCCCGCTAAAGTCAAAGGTCCCGAGTTCGAGTCTCGGTCCGGCACACAGTTTTTATCTGCCAGGAAGTTTCATATCAGCGCACACTCCGCTGTAGGGTGAAAATTTCTCTCTACATACAAAAGAGACCTGAAAGTTATTTTAATATTCTAAGCTAACTAATAATACGCCATCACCCGTCACAGATTTTACTGTCTAATTGCTGTACAACGGGTTTCGTAGATGCAACTCCATTTGCGAGGACTAAATGGATATATTTGGCGTTATACCTACTTCAGTTTTTCACGTAACTGTGACAGAACGACATAGTTGTTACCTTCAACGATATAAAAATACCTCATGCATGATTAATGAGATAAAACTAGAGAAGTGTGATTTAGTATTTATAAATAATTATTATTGCCGGAAGAACTATTAAATAACTGTAGTAAGGTTGAAACTCTGCTTTACCACTTCTCTGCAGTCAGCAGAAGTACATTTGTCGCACCACGTCCTATAAAACCCTCAAGTTATTCAAAATATATGCTCCATGAATTTACGTAAAATGTACTGCAATAAACTTGTTATTGGAATGCTGTAGTAGTATTTAACTCTGTGTTGATGCCATAAAACGGGTTCGTAGAGGAAAACAGATGATACAAGTAATCATATGTGGCAAATATATTCTTTTGTAGCCTTGCATCTCTTATAATAAATATCTCTGCGAAAATTTGTGTGTCCAATTAAGTTACGTGATACGAAGGGAAGGAATAATTATAATAAGCAATAAATTGTCTTCAAAATACGACCACGTGTCATTTTAGAAGGAACAGAAAAGAGTTAGTTACATTAGATTTGTAGTATATGGGGTACGTTCACTTATCATAATGAGTTTTAGGAATATGCAGTTTAAAATATGACAAAATGACAAAATTGATCAAAAAATATTACCTCTTGGGTAGAAGATCTGTTAAAACACCGAGGAAAGAGTGGCGAATCTAATAATTTCAACGAGGAGAGAGTAACAGGCAAGAGCTAATACGTGCTGACAGAACAAGACGAAGATATATTTTAGACTGAAAACGTCTGTGATGCTCGTCAATCTTTGAGTTTGTTTCGTGCTGTATTTTACATTCCGTAGGTTTAACGACAGCACTAATTTAATTCTCAGCGTTTACGCTGATACATTACAAGAATAAAATAAGTATAGCAAGATTACCAAAATTAAAAGAAGTTATATCCGTGCACATCAAAGATGAGTTTCCGATGCATTTGCAGAGCATAGAGCCGTGATTTGATGGAAAACAGGCAAATCGGGCAGCGTAATTAAACGCAGATTTTCTAAGGAACAACTCTTTTGCAGAGGAACTTCCAGAAGGTCACTGTTATTAGGAGTTTGTACGAAAAGTTCATTCTTATATAGGAGCTTCTCTATGCCGATGAAATATTAAAAAACTGCAATTTTCCCGTTCATTCTACGTAATTAAAAGGCTTAATTAAGAAAACATCGTTTTGAGTTTCTCCCATCGTCTTTCAATTTCCTGGAAACAGATGCCGTGAAATTGCATTGTAACGAATGATTGTATTAATGGAGTCTTCTACAAAGTAGCACTCGTACGAAATTAATTGTTTGAAGAGAGGCGAGTGGTGACGAACAAGAGACATCTCAGTATTGAAGTGGATGTTACGATGTCTGACACCATAAACTGACTTTCAAGCAACCTCTAGCAAACTATGATACAACATCAATGATAATTATAGTAACGAAAGAACTTGTGTTTTTCGTCGAATTAAGCAGCCAGTAACCTCAGTTAAACGCCACCTCCTGTTTTAGTTCCAGAGTACTGTCTTTCGTGTTGTTTCGTGCAGTGAACCACGTTAAAAAAATATTTACAGTCGTAGGCAAAATCAATCAAATGCAAACGTTGAAATACAGAGCGAATAAACAAATCATTTTAACAGTGTTTGTAAACTTTTTGGACGTCGCGTTTGCTCTCCATTCAATATTTACTTTAGCCTGACATATGTGACTGACTGAGACAGAAAATGGTTGTATTCGTTACTGTATCACGGAGAGCTTTGAAACACAGAGAACAAATAACTCCACAACAGTATCATATACTGAGCTTCTGCAGTTACTTTTTGCAACAAGATTTACAGTAGAATTTTGTATAAATTACATGTTCTTCGGTACTGACTGTTTGCTCCCCGTGCTACATACGATAAGAAGACTCTGCGAAAAGGCAGTGATTGTTTTACCACCCGTAAGAGTCTATTGGCGTCCCAGCATTTGCGAATCCTCTGAAAAAGAAAGACAATATCATGAAAGTTTGCCTAATAATGAATTTTGTAATATAACTGATTTACTGAAATGTCTTAGACAAATGGATTGATGGTGAGAAAGTAAAGTTGAGCTGGCACTATCGAATATTTCCTTCAGACTAATTTGTTTTCATTCTTGATAAACTGGCAAAGTTTGATCTCTAATCGGAAACCCACATTTCCAATTTATAGCGTTAAAAAAATGGGTTCGGCAGCGTGAAGTTCTTACGAAGATAGGGCTAAGCCATAGGGAAAGACGGCTAATATACGCTTTGTATAAGAACTGAGAGGAGATATCCGTATCCGCAGGGAACTAATTGTCATTCCAGTAACAGTTCATCGCTTTCTTTTTCTGTTTATTTTTAAATCAGTTTTCTGACTAGTTTAATGCAGCCAGCCATGACTCCCTCTCCTGTGACAACCTTTTAATCTCAAAGTAGTAACTGTAACGTGAATCTTAAATTACCTGCTGGCTATTTCAGTCTGTATACTCCTCTGCGGGTTTTACCCCCTAAAGCTCCTTCTAGTGCCGTTGAACTTATTACCTAATGTCTTAACGGATTTCGTATCATCCTTTAACATCTTCGGGTCACTGTTTTCCATCCCTTTCCTCGCCGTTTCTGAGAAAAAATATCTCATTTCTTATCAGTCCACCAAACTTTCAAAAATATTTTCTATTCGCCACACATCCATTGATTCGATTCTTTTTTGAACTTGTTTATCCACAGACCATGTTTCATACCGATCGAAGCTGTGCTGAGAAATTTGTACCTCAAATTAAGGTCTATATTCCATAGTAGTAGCCTTCTCTTGGCAAGGAACAACCTTTCTTGACAGTGCTAGTCAGTTTTTTATGTCCTCCCTACTCCTTAGATCATGGGTTACTTTCCTGCCTAGATAACAGAATTTCCTAACACGTCTACTTGGTGATCCGCAATTCCGGCGCTGATTTTCTTGTTGTTGTCATTGCCGCTACTTTTCATGTTTTCGTCTTTCTTCGTTTTACTCTGAGTCTATGTCATGTGGACACTAACTGTTCGTTCCATTCCACAGATCCTATGATGCTGCTTCACATTCACTGAAGGTAGCATTGTTATCAGCGAAGCTTATATTGATATCCGTTCACAATGATTTCTAGTCACCCTACTGAACTGTTCTTTTATTTCCGTAATTGCTTCTTCCATGTATAGAGTGAACAGAAACGGCGGAAGACTACAATCATATCTTACACCCTTTTTATTGCGAGTACTCCGTTCTTGGTCTTCCACTCCTACTGTTCCCTCTTAGTGCATGTACATATTCTATAAAACGCGTATTTTGTTACAGCTTACCCCTGATTTTCTACGAGTTTCGAATATCTTGCTCCATTTTACGTTGTAAAAATCTTTTGCCAGGTGGACACATCCTAGAAACGTGTCTTGGTTTCTTCCAGATCGACAAATCCTACGAACGTTTCTGGATTTTTCTTCAGTCTTGCTCCCATTATCAACCGCAACATTAGAACAGCCTCTCTTGTTTTACCTTTCCTAAAGCCAAACTTTTCATCATCTAACAGATCGTCAACTTTCTTTTTTATATTTCTGTACATCAGTCACGTAAGCAAATTGGATGCAGGAGCTGGTAAGCAGATTGTGCGTTAACTTTCGCACTTGTCAGCTTTGCAATTTTCAGATTTTTGTGGAGGATGTTTTCCCGAAAATCTGGTGGTATATCTCCGGTTTCATACATTCTACACACCAACGTGAATTGTCGTTTTGTTGACACTTCCCCCAATGATTTTAGAAATCCCAATGGAGTGTTATCAATCTCTTCTGTCTTATTTAATCTTACGTCGTCTAAGATTATTCCGATTATAACACCCTATACACTGTTTCTTCCTTGTCGACACGTGTTTCTCTTTCCATGACATTCTCAGACATGTCCTCCCATCATAGAGGGCTTCAACGTATTCTTTCCATCTAAGTGCTCTTTTCTCTGCTTTTAACAGAGGAAATCCCATTGCACTCTTAATGATACCGCTGTCTTATAATTTTACCTATGGTTGTTATCACTTCTCTGTGTACTGGATCAGCCCTTTGGAGACGCATTTATTTCTTTCTTCACATATTTATTTAATTCCTGTGCGACTTCTATTTCTGTATTCCTAAATTCCCATGAATATTTTTATACTTTCTTCTTTCGGCGGTCAACTGACGTGTGATTCTATTATCCGTGCCACCTTCGCAGTTGCCATTCTTTTACCTACGTTTTACATTCCTACTTCCGTCATTGCTCTTTTTTAGATATATCCATTCCTCTTCACCTTAACTGCCTATTGTGCTACACAGTAACACATTAACTGTAGCATCAGAGAACTTCAAGTGTATCTGTACATTCGTTACCACTTTCGCATCCCACTTCTTTGTGCTTTTGATGCCGCGGGGGATTAGCCGAGCGGTCCAAGGCGCTGCAGTCATGGATTGTGCGGCTGGTCCCCACGGAGGTTCGAGTCCTACCTCGGGCATGTGTCTGTGTGTTTGTCCTTAGGATAATTTAGGTTAAGTATTATGTAAGCTTTGGGACTGATGACCTTAGCAGCTAAGTCCTATAACGTTTCACACACATTTTAACATTTTTGCGCTTTGATTGCTCCCGAATAGTCTCTTAAATTTCATCGTCATTCCTAAATTTTGATCTGAGTTACTAAATCTTGATCTGAAACTATGGCTAGTCCTCGGTACATTTTACAGTCCAATGTCTGATTCCTGAATTATTGCCTTTCTATGACGTAATCTAACTGGAAACCTCCCGTTCCTCCAGGCTTTTCCAAGTATATAACCTCCTTATGTGTGTCTTAAAGAGAGTATTCGCTATTGTTAACTGAAAGTTATTGTATCAATGAATTTGTGTTTCTCCTCTCTCATTCCTAGTACCATTCCCAGTATCCCTCCCCCCCCCCCCCCCCCCCTCTTGTTATTCTTGAACAGAGTACTCGCTATAGCTAACTGAAAATGATTGAATCAATGAATTTGTGTTTCTCCTCTCTCATTCATAGTACCAAGCCCACTTTCCCTAGTGACTCTCTCTTACGCCATCCCCAACTACCGCACTCCAGTCGCCCATGAGTACCAGGTTTTCATCTCCCTTTGCTTACTGAATCATCCGTTCAGTTCCTCATATACTTCTGTACTGCGTCCGAAAAGACGCTGAATGCCGAACGGGGCCGAACGGCCGCCGTCAGCCCACAGATGTCACTGGATACCGATATGGAGGGGCATGTTGTCAGCACACCGCTCGCCTAACCTTTGTCAGTTTTCGTGACCGGAAATATCGCCTTATACTTTCTCTGTTTCATCATCTTCAGCTTGCGACGTCGGTACATGCGCTTGAACGGTTGTCAGCGGTGTTAGTTTTCTGTCGACTCTGATGAGAACAATCCTATCACAGAACTGTTTACAGTAATTCATTCTCTACTCTACCTTCCTACCCGTAACGAACCCCACTCCCATTACACTGTTTTCTGCTGCTATAAATATTATCCTACGCCCGTCTGCCCAGATATCCTTTTCTTCTTCGATGTCACTTCACTGACCCGCACTGTATCGAGAGTGAGCCTTAGCACTCGCCCTTAGAGATTATCTAGTTTCACAATCATATTCAGACTTCTGGCATTCCACGCCTCTATTCATAGAACGTTACCCTTTCGTAGCTTTCGTTTCTTATTCAACTTTCTCTCTTGATTACGTCTCCCAGGGCGGTTCCATCACAGCGTTCTGAATGGGAATTACTCGGGGATCGTAGGCCACTGGAGAGGTCATCATCACACATTTCCAATTGCAGTCCTCATGTCCTGTGGATGCACCAAACGTGATGCTAATGTATTGGTTTCCTTTGCCTTCAGCAACCTTATGTTGTTTATCATTGCTGATTCTTCGGCCTTGTTGGGGGCACTTTCCCGCCTCAAGGGCAAGAGAGTGCTCTGGTTCTCTGTCCACTCCTCAGCCCTCTTCGAGAAAGCCGTTTGTAGAACTAGGGTGACTTCTTTGGCGGAAGTCTTCGGCTACCTTTGCTGATGATTTTTAGCCAGAATTTAAGCAGTGGCGCGATTAGAGCCTAGGGCGCAAGGCGTTTTGATTACTAGTAAAAGATGCTACCACTTAGATCACGGGTGTGGGATCTTGATAGTTACTAAAAATGACTTTACTCAAATATTTTCGACCTATGCCGACACCGTCTGCAGGAAATACATTTGAACATTGATTATATTCGATACTCAGCGAGATGACAAAAATACGTAACGGAGACATGAAATAGTTAAAAAATATTTTTAGTGGCTCGCTAGTGTTACCGACCCTTGGACTTCAACGATTGGAACCAGCTACATAGGGACATGAAGGAATTTCTGCGAATAATGTGAGAAACATAGCAACGGGCTACTTCTTGACTCTAGCTGAGTCTGCGAAGTGGCAGCTTTCGAAAATATAATCTTCGGTAATCCTGTAACTCCTCCATTCAATGTCAGCAAATTTTAGGAAATGGTGCAATAAAGCTTCTTCAAATGTTGGAACTACTTACACACACTAATTTCCTTATGCCACATCCAACAGAAACACATTTGAGTTTGGTCTCTGATAAAGTACGAAACATCCTCGTAATTATTTGAAGCTTCTTCCAGTTCTAGGGTCGCTTTCACAAACTGCTTCATCGAACCCAGCTTGATGTAGTGTAGGGCAGTAGTATTTTTTACGTCCGAGAAGGTTCAATCGGACAATATTTCTAGTTCTAGGAACGAGATTTTGGCGAACAGACAGTATTTTTCTTGTCGTTAATGTTCTGAAATGACCCATGTATTTTTTATTTGAAACCCCTTCTTCTAATTGTCTAGAGTTTTCTCTCATAAACTGGCCGTTCTTTTACTTAACAAACTAAATGCTCTGTATCTGTTTCCCAAGACTTGTGTAAGACCATGTGAAAAAGTTACAAGAACCAAAAGACAGTAAAAAACAGTAGTAAGAAAGAACTGATGTGCACTCAATGTTCTTGCGTCGAGGACTGCCGTGCTGTGTCTGACAGACGCGAAGGCGCCAATATTTACTAAGGCCCCAGCCACCCGATCCATCACCACGTGGACGATACGACAGCTGTTCACTGCATTGAGTGTGCCAGGCTGCTTCAAGGCTGCAGTGTACAGTTTGGACGGCAACTGACTGAGTCGCGAGGTTTTGAAAGGTGTCCTATGGCTCTCCACAAAACGACCATGGGTAGGGTTTGGTATAGACAGTAGCAGCAGCAGCACAAGTGTGAAGTGGGCCTATACGCCGGGACTGAGCCTTGAGGCAGTGATCCGTTGGCCGAGGAAAAACGAATGTCCCGCGAAATTTCGGTTTCAGAGAACACATATCAATCACTCAACATCTTTCTTTCCTGTATCGTCGAGCTATTGAAATATTTCTACTATTTCAAGGTTTCTTCTGAGCTAGTTTCCTTGTACCTAATTCTGTCTGCCATATTTTGTGTGTTTGCTTTATCCGTGATATTCGTTACTATTCAAGTGAACTGCCCACTGAGGTATTACTTATCGCAGTATCCACATCCTTAGAGAAGACGTCTCATAATTTCTCAGTATTTCAGTATCCCACTTCTTTCAACATCCCTTATTATCTTCAGTCTGCTCTTCATCACAACTGAATAGTTATCCGAGTTTGTATCTACTATTGGGTTCGTCTTATAATCCTGATTACCAAATGCCTGACAACGATGTAATCCAACAGAAATTTCCCGGGTATATGATCATTTTCGAAGTGTACCTCCTCCTCCTTTGATATTTGAAAACTGTTCCTTATTACTATTACATTTCTGAAATCAATCAATCTTTCTGCTGTCACATTAGAGTGACGACGGCCTTACTCTCACGTAATTATTTTTACTCATCCCCCTACAACCGAATTTCAAACATCCAAAGATTGTAATATCGTCGCCTTTTACACACTGAATTACTCGTACAATATCCCTGTAAACTATTAATCCTCGACTTGTACGTTGGCATGTATGACGTTGACGTTGCTTTTTTGTCGATTTTGATGAGATAAATCCACCTCTGAACTCATCGGAGTAACATATTGTATGTCCTTCCTTCCAATTGATAAAAATTTCTCTTCGCTTTATATGATTATCACCTGCTGTTGATATTTCTCTGCATTTGCCTCTCCAGAGTTATAAGAGTCGAGGGACATGAAAGGGAAGCAGTGGTTGGGAAGGGAGTGAGACAGGGTTGTAGCCTCTCCCCGATGCTGTTCAATCTGTATATTGAGCTAGCAGTAAAGGAAACAAAAGAAAAGTTACAGAGTAGGTATTAAAATCCATGGACAAGAAATAATAACTTTGAGGTTCACCGATGACATTGTAATTCTGTCAGAGACAGCAAAGGACTTGGAAGAGCAGTTGAACGGAATGGATAGTGTCTTGAAAGGAGGATATAAAATGAACATCAACAAAAGCAAAACGAGGGTAATGGAATTTAGTCGAATTAAGTCGGGTGATGCTGAGGGAATTAGATTAGGAAATGAGACACTTAAGGTAGTAAAGGAGTTTTGCTATTTGGGGAGTAAAATAACTGATGATGGTCGAAGTAGAGAGGATATAAAATGTAGACGCAATGGCAAGGAAAGCGTTTCTGAAGAAGAGAAATTTGTTAACATCAAGTATTGATTTAAGTGTCAGGAAGTCGATTCTGGAAGTATTTGTATGGAGTGTAGCCATGTATGGAAGAGAAACATGGACGATAAATAGTTTGGACAAGAAGAGAATGGGAGCTTTTGAAATGTGGTGCTACAGAAGAATGCTGAATATTAGATGGGTAGATCACATAACTAATGAGGAGGTATTGAATAGGATTGGGGAGATGAGAAATTTGTGCCACAACTTGACTAGAAGAAGGGGTCGGTTGGTAGGACATGTTCTGAGGCATCAAGGGATCACCAGTTTAGTACTGGAGGGCAGCGTGGAGGGTAAACATCGTAGAGGGAGACCAATATATGAATACACTAAGCAGATTCCGAAGGATGTAGGCTGCAGTAGGTACTGGGAGATGAAGAAGCTTGCACAGGGTAGAGTAGCATGGAGAACTGCATCAAACCAGTCTCAGGACTGAAGACCACAACAACAACATCATTGCCTCTCCATAAGTCCTTACACTCTTTCCATTTCACATCACCGACACCATATATGTCTGGGTTAAAGATTGGTATTTTCGATTTTCTGGTTTCATACCATTCCCTACTACCATTTGTTAGTGAATCGATAATTTTGTCGTATTCTCCTGCACAATGGCAATCCCCTTCCAGAGATCTCAGTGAGAGACTAATCTGTAATCTTTTGATAAAGCAAAGATACGTTTTCAGCTACAAGCTGGCCGGCCTCTGTGGCCGACGGGTTCTAGGCGCTTCGGTCTGGAACCGCGCGACCGCAACGACCGCAGGTTCGAATTCTGCCTTGGGCATGGATGTGTGTGATGTCCTTAGGTTAGTTAGGTTTAATTAGTTCTAAGTTCTAGGTGACTGATGACCTCAATTGTGAAGTACTATAGTGCTCAGAGCCATTTGAACCATTTAGCTACAAGCTTCGTGTTGTGGAAGCAACTTGTTTGCCTTTAATGCAATGGTTTCCATTGGCTGCTGCTTCCTCATCGGTTCATTTTTGCGCATTCTTTCGACTATTAGGAGATTAAGATTTCCGGTCCAAGTGTAGCAGAGATCCCTGAACCACCACTCGCTCCTCTGCTCTCTTGGAGAAGGTCTTTGGCAGAAGGAGGGTAACACGTTATGCCGAAATTCTTCGGCCACCTTCGCTAATGGTTTTTATTCAAACTTGAAGCATTAGCTACGTTCTAATCAGGGTCAAAGGATAGTTTCATTGCAAGTCGATTTCTGTTTTGCCTATTATCTGTTACTCAAACTCACTCATTACCTATAACAGCAACTGAACAAACGCTGTTCTATTTTTGTTAATGCGATCCACTCTCTCAGATGAAGAGGAAACACACACAGCTAGAAATAACTGTCTCTACTGGACTCCCTGGTCCTATATTACGGACATCCAAATCCAGTCCTCAGACACTTGTCATGCATTATCCATCATCTTCAGTCCACCTGATTATGCCTTATGCCTGCCAACCTTTCTTACTCTACAAGCTGTAGTCGTTTTCTTTCCTATTCCAGTCTCTAGAGAGGCGATCACTGTCTCACACCTAACCCCTGTAATACCCATATACAGTCCTCTCTCAAGCCTCTTACAAAACTCACACCCAGTATCTGACACCCACATAACTTCATCTCCCACGTTTTTGGCCATCTGCACATCAGTATCTTAAGATGATAATTTACTCATTCACTAGCACTGCTAAGCTATCTTATGGTCAATACATGTTATCCCCTCCATTTTTCACATTTATTTCGCCGTTGGGAAAGATCTTTGAATAAAAATAAGATACACGTACAGGTTCCTTGATGAATACGTGGTTGGACAATAAAGATAAATCAGTTTGTAACTGTAGGTTAACTCCCTTATAATTACAATGTATGCGACATTGAAATTCGCAACACCACATCAGCAGCTGCAGGGATGTAATGACGCAATCAAAAGCATTTCCTTAAAGCTAGCTAGTCAAAACGTTTACAACAATTTAAAAGAACACATGATAGGAATTCACGCATGAAAGCTCTACGGTCATATAAAGAATGAATTTAGTTCGCAAATTTAGCCCTATTTTGCTCGTAACTCTGATCACAAAAATACTCATTTTCATCATTTCGTATTTCATCCGCTAAGCATTTTCTCAGTCGTAGGTGCCTGTGGAAGGTAATAGTTTTGAAATGTTTAAGAGTAGTTCAAAAGTTTGAAAGGATACCAAAAATTAAAAAAACCTACTTTAAAGCTTCATTATATATATATATATATATATATATATATATATATATATATATATATATATATATATATATATATAAATTTTAAAAAGATCTTAGCTGCTATTTGTAGATACTAAATTTTAATATGCATATGCAATATTTTCACAACTTTTAGGGATGATGATTTCTATAAAAATCGGAAAGAGAGTCTTATACATGCAGCCGTGTTTCATTAACCGTAGTTCACTTATTATAATGACTGTGTGTATGATTTCATTCATTATGAGAAACTGTATCCTGCACTAGGCTCGTTACAAAGGTGAGTCTAGGATTATCAAAAGTCTGGGACACTGACAGTGGTAGAAAAAGAAAATAAAATTCCGAGGTACAGATTTGGGACTGTTCCAGTGTTGACGTAAACAGGATGGGAAACTACCTAAAATTATGTTCGAGCTGGTTGGTGTATCAGAAGAACGGCCGTTAATCCAGTGAACAATTTCGATACAGTCTAGTTCTCCTCCTCATCTCGTAAACTGGGTTGACTAAACCAGCAGATGATTCTGACTGCATGCGGCTCAGCGGCCTGGTTCAGGTCTTTGAATTGGACCGGGATTCGATCGAACGACTTGTCGGTTTCGAGTTTACTTTCGTAAACAACGTCCAATTTCAGTTACAACTCCGTTTTACATGGATATTTTAGTAAACCTAAAATAAAATCTCAATAGAAAATAATTAATTATTGTATAAATTAATGTAATTTGCAGATTATAGTCTCAGGACTACGTTGTAACTGCTTCTGCATACAGAAGTTCATCGCAGTTGAACAGTATGTTAGTCCAGTAGAGAACTGAATATTGACATATCATAGTACAAACATAAACATGTCAGTTGCAAAGTACTGATTACGCCTTTCACCGCGTCTTTGCTTGCCTGTTAGGCAAACGAGCTGTCGCGACGTTGTCAGCAAAACGGGCAGGTAGCGTTACTCCCAACCAAGCCAAGTTGTGCCCAACCCCAGCAGATCAATGGAGTCTTGCTTGTCTGCCCGTCTTCCCGCTGTGCCACAATACGTAGCACTTCATTCTGCACGCTTCCTCTGTAGGGTTTTGAGTGGGCTAGAAAGTTGATAAAGAGTATTTACCTGAATATCACAAGACGAGGCCCGGTCTATTCTGCTAGATAAAGACAAGACGTTGCTTAAAGCTGTTACCGAAAAACCCGAAATGCTACCGACAGGTTTATTTCGAAGTTTTTCACAACGATCTGAAAGATACTCGTATGGATGTAGGCTATATATTTTTAATGTACAAAATGTATAAATGTATCAATTATACATAAAAGTGAAACGTTGTTACCAAAATCCTGAAAAAGTTATTGACCGATTCACTTCAAATTTGTACACACTGTTGTAATAAGTATTCAGACGTACATATGCTGCACTTCTTTTAGCAACAAAGCAGAGGTGTTATGTTAAAACTGATTTAGAGAAAGAAAATTCTGTGTAGTGCTGCGTAAATGTGCGGTTTAGATTTCTTTCTCGTAGTCACTTCTAACTACGATAGCAGGCTATTTAATCAATTAGATGAATTGTTTGTCACCTGTATATCCTGTCCCCTTATATTTAATTGTAAACAAAAATTATATAACACTACTGAGACCTTTGTTTACTTCCTCGTAGTCGGTTTTGGCAGTAAAAGGGAAACCTGTATTTATGGCATATCAGTTTATGATTAGATAACTATTAGGGAATTTGATTCGTCGAAACCTTTGCAATCGTAGCCTTTAGCAGATTAAAACTATGTGAAATGTTGTAACTGGAGGTAGCTACTATCATTACAGTTTGAGCAAATCGGTGAGGTCTCTCTCGTACCCTGTATACCAGCGATCCTAGCCAACTTACTCACTCATAATCAACAACCTCACTTGGCAATCATTGATTTGTTTACAATAACGATAAACTGTGCTCAAAGTCAGAGCCAGGAATAGGAATGGACCGAGGTGAGGAGGAAATGGACATAGAGAGGGGGAAGGAGGAGATGCATAGCGAGGTAGGGAGGAGGAGAAGGAGATGAAAGGGGGTCAGAGATGGACAGAGAGTGGGGGGAGAAGGTTATGGACAAAGAGGGGGTCAGGAAGAGGCGATGGACAAAGAGTAGGAGATGGACAGAGAGAGGGAGGAGGTGGACGAAGAGGGGGTGAGGAAGAGGCGACTGACAACTGTAGGGGAGGAGGAGATGGACAGAGAGAGAGTGGGAAGACAGATATTAGGACATATATACAAAAGCAATAAATTTGTAGCACTTGCTAAACATTGCTGGGCTAACTAGTATAATATATTAACATTCTGAGTCATTTTAGGCCATAAAAATGCTGGATTTTATTAACCTTTTTTCCTTTTTCAGTGTTTTTAAGGATAACGTATTTGTTAAGTTTTTTATAGGTATGAACCGTTTTCTCTGCAACTTCAGTACCTTTCGATTAGTCATGCCTAGTCTGAATTCGAACCATAATGAGGGCTCTACTGATACCAGTTGTCTGTATTAAGCAAAGCCAGATTTGCAGATCCTTTGCACCTAGCGGTCTGAATATGATGATTGTACTGCAGCGCCAATTAGGTTTTGACAGTCAATTTTCTGTAACCTTATTGTGTTTGAGCCTAATATTATCCACGTTATACCACTTCTAACTAAAGGGTTCTTGAAATTACTGCAGTCAGGCGCCTTTAAATGTAGCAGTAATTTCCAGTACCTTTGTTAATTAAAGTCGCGGTGGTGATCCTTATCCATAAGGGATGAAAGTTTTATTCCACTTTCAGCTACTTTTTCCAGCATATGTATTGTGGATTCCCTGAATTCTTTCTATGTGGCGAAAGCAATTAAGACTAAATTCCCCAAACGGGCTTTAAGAGACATGTGTTGCATATTATGCTAATCTCATACATACACGTCAGAGAGAAGAAACGTTTCATTCATGTTACGCTCTTTACATTATGTTATGTACCACAAGAATTTCGTATTTTCAATTTGGTTTATATTTTTCACCACATTTTCGAGCCTTTAGAGACTTAGACGAGGGTTTTATGTTAGGCGGCGTATAGGGCTTCAGCTTCTGAAAACTAATTAGTAAACTCTCATTAATATACAGATGCCAGAATGAAAGAACTTTCCGAAATGTATGTGGGACTCCACTCCAAATATTATTTATTTAAGCAACTTATATTCTGTATTGCTTTAACCATTTTGAATGATTATTTTATTTTGCGCAACGAATGTGAATATTTGCAAAATACTTGCAAAATAATTTGAACAATTATTTAAGTCAAAATAGCCTCCTAGAAAAACACTTCCGTAACTTAGCAAATACAACTTATTGAAATTGCGTTATAAACAATAACAAATACCGTTTGAGAGGATTCATTATCAAAATGTTTAATCCCAAGAAAGTGGAATTTTAAAAACAAATCTTAACTCAGCTAAATACACACTTACTTACAAGTTTTAACTCATCATTTCTTTTTACTTTCTTTGGCTTTTAATTCTGATACATTATATATCTGTATTCTTAATGTGTGTCCTGACTAGAGTCCGAGTGAATTACGACATCATTAAGTCTCTCAGCATGAAAACATGATTTTACACTGATTATATTTCCTGCGCAACTAAAGAGCCTCTTGCTGGAAGCGGTAGTACTAGGCATATTTTATATTTTTCTCGGCAAGCAACTGGAAGAAGCCGAAGTGTGTTACCTTTCCACCACGGTCGAGTATCATCGTCGCTCATGTAGATTCCTTGTAGCTCCTGCCTTCATCATTCAGAAGACGAGAATTTTCTGCATAGCCCTCAAATTTCGTCGTCTTTATAATGTCCTCACTTGCTACTTGGTTGCTGTGATTGGGCACTTGCACTGAAAATGTAAATGCTCAAATAAATATCTTCAAAACACTCTTCGAATCCTTCATTAGTTAACACTCATTTAATTGAAATAACGTCTATGTAACATTAGAAACTTACGTTCAAAATAGAATTTATCTTCGTTGGTTAGCTTCCTTAATGGGCGGGATTTTGACACCACAAATGTAGCAGTTTTGTGCAACGTACCGACGTCCATTTCCTACTCTAGGCACGAGAAGCTTGTTTCAAAGGTCTCAGGTATTGAGAATACATTCATATCAACCCTCAAACTTCAGAAGACGTACTATAAGGCTCAGATGAAATAAAATAACGTACCTCACCTTTATCCTCCACAGTAGAAACAGTAGAATGGAAACTATGGTAGAACTAATTGTAAGGTTGGCTCCCCATCACCCTCTAGATCCACTATGGCTTCCTTAAATGGCTTGAGGATACAGGGTACTTGTAAATGGTGGGCAGATCGAAAGTTTTTATGACTTTATTTAATTCTACAGGCTTGCCTGTTTTCACCAATACATAAATTTTAAGGTTCCAAATGAAGTATGCCCTATATATGCCAAATTTTAAAGTTACGGTCTTGTTTGACACCACGCCCCACTTTATTTCTGTTATAGGAACCAGTATTATTTCGAAAGGAACTGTGAACTTTCTATTCCCAGCGATTATACATATGATACATTTATATGTAGGTAACAGTGCAGGTTCCTAGTGTCAGTAAATGATTATCTTTGCTAGTAATTACTTTTGATTCGCTGAAGCAGTTTGTTCACACGTTACTGAATGTTTGTTATCCAAGTGCTACATATATTTGTGTAAGTACATATTCTTTAGTGTGCAATAAATACGAACTATAGCACGCAATCAAGAAATTCAGTGAAAGGAAATTCCGCTGTAACCAGTTCACAAACAAAGCAGCCACATTGTTGAAAGTAACCTATGTATCAGTTTTTCCAGGGAAGAAGCTCCCACATGCCACGCCTCCTGGTGATTCTAATTTTCGTGTTAACAATGACGCTGCCTGTAGTGGATCTGTTGATGTTGACGTGGGCATCTTATCTTTTTGATAAAGGAAGTGGCAAATGTAAACAATGTGATGGTGTATGCCGTCTGGAAGTAACTTAACAATAAAGTAAGAGGAAGGGTTTAGCGTCAAAATTAGTTGTTCTATGTAGATGCTCCAATAAATGCATCTCGAAAATGACTTCCAACATTGCGCATAATTAATATGATGTGAATTTGAAGCTAGTGTATGCAATGCATGCTAAAGGAAAAGGATGAAATACTGCTCAAACGTTTTGTGGTTTGATGGACGTTCCTCCCTCTCCCAGTAGGTTCAACAAGTACGTAAAAATACTTTTAGGTGCCTTGACGGTTGTGTCTAAAGCATCTATGAAACGTACAGTAGAAGAAACTGTAAATGTTAGTGGAACAAGGGATAATGCTGTTGAACTTGATGGAACATGGCAATGTCGAGGACAGTGTTCCTTGAACGGTGTTGTACGTTCCACTTCTCTGGAAAAGTTGTTGATATTGAGGACTGCCACACTTGCCCTGGTAACACTGGAGGACATAATGAACATCAGTGTTCTAAGAATTATGATGGTTACAGTGGAGGTATGGAGTGTGATGGACGTCTAAAAACATTTCAGAGTTCAGTGCCTGTTGATAACGCTAGATATACGAGGTACAAAATTAATGAGTTCAATCTTTATAGTGATACCGTGGTAACAAAACTGGAGTGTTGTGGAGATGTGCAATAGAGGATGGGAGCTAGATTTAGAAAGCTACGAAGAGAAATGTAATGGAAGTTGCTATCTTATGGAAAATCCCAGTCTGGCAGAGGCAGATTGACAGAAACTGAAATAAACCTTCTTCAGAGTTATTATGGACAGGCCATTAGGTGAACCACACCTCTGAATGATGTTACAGCAATGTGAAAAGCTAAATGGACCGCCTACTTTCATAAGTTGTCCACAGATGACCACCCTGTTCACAGACATTGCCCTAAAGGAGCAAATTATTAGTGTGGTTACCAAAAAGCAGAAGAAAGTGGTCAAATGTATAATTACAACCACTCTCTTCCTAATCTTCTTATAAATGAAATTAAACCAATTTTTAGAGACCTGAATGACCCTGTTTTGCTTGGTAAATGTCTTAATGCGGGCACTCGGAATACAAATGGAAGTTTCAACAATTGCTTATGGTAGAGATTACTCATGAATGTTTTAGTAGGACTAAATACATTAACGTTGGTGTACTAGGTGCAGTAATACGTTTCAATGATGGAGTGATAGGAAGGTTGGAAGACCTGACAAATTTAGGCCTAATATGAGACTCTAATAAGGAAGATCGATTGCTTGCATGTGACAGACAACGGGTGTATGAAGCTGAAAGATTCGCTCTTCAAGTTACCAAAGAAGCATGAAGTGTCAAAAGGAATGTCAAGAGGAAGCTTGAAGGTGAAGAAACTCTGCAAGATGAGGACCATGCTTCAGCAATATTCTGAGGCACAGTTTAATTGAACGAATATCTTCATTCGCAATTTTCTGCAAGTTGTATTTTTCAAGATTCAAGTAGAAATATTTCCTAAAGTTCATAAAGCAATGCTCTAATATATTTCTGTAACTTGGAATGGTCCATACTAATACAGGGTGACCCATATATCTTGACCACCCTAAGTAACTGTCTGCCCAGATGCAGATTACAAAATCTTTCAAGCAAATGTTCTTTAGCCGTCAGGGGGACATGAATCAGAATCATTGCCTTCCTTGTAGCTTTGATTTTTACAAAGATATGAACGGCGGTATGACTCTTTAAATGGCACTCTGCATTTTTTACGGTATTTCATTTCGTTTCCTAAACACCTATTCCAAAATCTATCACATGTACCATTCAGTGGAACGCAACATTATTAATTACATGCACTATATTGACGTTGACGCTTCCAGCGCCTACTGCCACATGCTGACGTTGACAGAGGACAAATGTAAAATTAAGTAGAATGCACACCCATTATTCCGTCAACCATCGTCAGTTGAATTGTGTGAGTAGAATGTACACCAACGAAGAGAAGGCAGAAATGCTACTCATCTATGGGGAATGTAAGAACAATAATTACAATACTGTTTTATAACGTACGAATACATTTAGTACAGTAGTTTGGTCCTTTTCAATACTGTTGTTTAGAGTAGGCATACAGTAACGGCTGTCCATCCTACAAACTGCGTCGACATAACGTTTGCTTCATTGTTTTTGTTGAAGGTAGGCGAAATGATACGCAGGCATCCTTTCCGACGGATGTTTTCTCGTCTTGTTGCGACGTTTCAGGAAATGGGGAGTTTCAACCCACGACAACGCATTTCGTCGTAGCACTCGCACAGGCGAAGTTACCGAAGTTACTGTTCTGGTTTTCGTTGCTAGAAATCCACATGTGAGAACACGACAGCTTGAACACGAGATTGGCATTCCTAAAACCAGTGAACATGGTATGCTTACACGTCACCGGTTTCATCCTCACCATATACACCTACATCAAGAATTGCATGGAAATGATTTGCGGAATCATGTACAGTTCTGTCAGTGGGCACAGCAGGAAGTCCTAGCCAACCCGAACTTGTTCTCCAATGTTCTATTTACCGATGAATGTTCCTTCTCAAACGACAGGTAAATACAAGGAGCATGCATTATAGATCCAGCGCCAACCAACGATGGCTTAGACAGGTAGAACATCAGTGTCAACGGAGAGTTAACGTCTGGTGTGGGATGCTTGGTACTACAATTACTGGCCCTTATTTCATTGTACTATGAACGGGGTAGCGTCTTTGATTCATAATCAAAACGTCTTCCGTCCCGGGATCGATCCCCGCCACTGCCTAAATTTTGATAAATAATCAGCATTGGCGGCCGAAGACTTCCGGCATAAGAAGTCAGCCTCATTCTGCCAACGGCCTTGTCAAAGAGGGCGGAGGAGCGGATAGAGGTTCAGGGCACTCTCTTGTCCTAGGGGTGGGAAATAGCCCCTAAAGGCGGAAGAATCAGCAATGATCAACGACATAAAGGATGCAGAAGGCAATGGAAACCACTGCATTAAAGACACGTAACGTGTATCCACAGGACAAGTGGTCTGTAATTGAAGAAGTATCATCATGATCTCTCCACTGGCAAAAGATTCCGTAATAGTCCTCCATTCGGACCTCCAGGAGGGGACTGCCAAGGGGGAGGTTACTATGAGAAAAAGATTGAATAATAAACGAAAGGATAACGTTCTACGAGTCGGGACGTGGAATGTCAGAGGCTCGAACGTGGTAGGGAAACTAGAAAATCTGAAAAAGGGAAATGCAAAGGCTCAATCTAGATATAGTAGGGGTCAGTGAAGTGAAGTGGAAGGAAGACAAGGATTTCTGGTCAGATGAGTATCGGGTAATATCAACAGCAGCAGAAAATGGTATAACAGGTGTAGGAATCGTTAAGAATAGGAAGGTAGGACTGAGGGTGTGTTACTGTGAACAGTCCAGTGACCGGATTGTTCTAATCAGAATCGACAGCAGACCAACACCGACATCGATAGTTCAGGTATACATGCCGACGTCGCAAGCTGAAGATGAACAGACAGAGAATGTGTATGAGGATATTGAAAGGGTAATGGAGTATGTAAAGGGGGACGAAAATCTAATAGTCATGGGCGACTGGAATGCAGTTGTAGGGGAAGGAGTAGAAGAAAAGCTTACAGGAGAATATGGGCTCGGGACAAGGAATTAAAGAGGAGAAAGACTAATTGAGTTCTAGTAATAGCGCATACCCTGTTCAAGAATCACAAGAGGAGGAGGTATACTTGGAAAAGGCCGGGATATACGGGAAGATTTCAATTAGATTACATCATGGTCAGACAGAGATTCCGAAATCAGATACTTTATTGTAAGGCGTACCCAGGAGCAGATATAAACTCAGATCACAATATAGTAGTGATGAAGAGTAGGCTGAAGTTCAAGACATTAGGCAGGAAGAATCAACATGCAAAGAGGTGGGATACGGAAGTACTAAGGAATGACGAGATACGTTTGAAGTTCTCTAACGCTATAGATACAGCAATAAGGAATAGCGCAGTAGGCAGTACAGTTGATGAGTAATGAACATCTCTAAAAAGGGCCATCGCAGAAGTTGGGAAGGAAAACATAGGTACAAAGAAGGTATCTTGCAAGAAACCATGGGTAACAGAAGAAATACTTCAGTTGATTGATGAAATTAGAAAGTACAAACATGTTCCGGGAAAATCAGGAATGCAGAAATACAAGTCGCTGAGGAATGAAATAAATAGGAAGTGCAGGAAAGCTGCGGAAAATCGTAACACGGTCCCTGACTTCAGCCGTCGCACGGACGCCAAAATGGAAAATATTGAAATAAACGATATCGGAATTGAAAAACAACTGCTATCACTTAGTAGCGGAAAAGCATCCGGACCAGACGAGATACCCTTAAGATTCTACAGTGATTATGCTAAAGAACTTGCCCCCTTTCTATCAGCAATTTATCGTAGATCGCTGGAAGAACGTAAAGTACCTAGCGACTGGAAGAAAGCGCAGGTCGTTCCCATTTTCAAGAAGGGTCATAAATCAGATGCGAATAATTATAGGCCTATTTCGCTTACGTCAATCTGTTGTAGAATAATGGAACATGTTTTGTGTTCTCGTATTATGACGTTCTTAGATAATACAAATCTCCTTCATCATAACCAACATGGATTCCGCAAACAGAGATCATGCGAAACTCAGCTCGCCCTATTTGCCCAAGAAATTCACAGTGCCGTAGACACTGGCGAGCAGATTGATGCCGTATTCCTGGACTTCAGGAAGGCATTTGATACGGTTCCGCACTTACGTTTAGTGAAAAAAATACGAGCTTACGGAATATCGGACCAGGTTTGTGATTGGATTCAGGATTTCCTAGAAGAAAGAACACAACATGTCATTCTTAACGGTTCAAAATCTGCAGATGTAGAGGTAATTTCGGGAGTACCGCAGGGAAGCGTGATAGGACCTTTATTGTTTACAATATACATAAATGACTTAGTTGACAACATCGGTAGCTCCGTGAGGCTATTTGCAGATGACACGGTTGTCTACAAGAAAGTAGCAACATCAGAAGACTCGTACGTACTCCAGGAGGACCTGCAGAGGATTAATGCATGGTGCGACAGCTGGCAGCTTTCCCTAAACGTAGATAAATGTAATATAATGCGCATACATAGGGGCAGAAATCCATTCCAGTACGATTATGCCATAGGTGGTAAATCATTGGAAGCGGTAACGACCGTAAAATACTTAGGAGTTACTATCCGGAGCGATCTGAAGTGGAATGATCACATAAAACAAATAGTGGGAAAAGCAGGCGCCAGGTTGAGATTCATAGGAAGAATTCTAAGAAAATGTGACTCATCGACGAAAGAAGTAGCTTACAAAACACTTGTTCGTCCGATTCTTGAGTATAGCTCATCAGTATGGGACCCTTACCAGGTTGGATTAATAGAAGAGATAGACATGATCCAGCGAAAAGCAGCGCGATTCGTCATGGGGACATTTAGTCAGCGCGAGAGCGTTACGGAGATGCTGAACAAGCTCCAGTGGCGGACACTTCAAGAAAGGCGTTACGCAATACGGAGAGGTTTATTATCGAAATTACGAGAGAGCACATTCCGGGAAGAGATGGGCAACATATTACTACCGCCCACATATATGTCGCGTAATGATCACAACGAAAAGATCCGAGAAATTAGAGCAAATACGGAGACTTACAAGCAGTCGTTCTTCCCACGCACAATTCGTGAATGGAACAGGGAAGGGGGGATCAGATAGTGGTACAATAAGTACCCTCCGCCACACACCGCAAGGTGGCTCGCGGAGTATAGATGTAGATGTAGATGTAAGACGAAATGGCTGCAGGAAAAATGTGAAGACATCGAATAAGGTATGATTGTCGGAAGGACAGACTCAGCATACAGGAAAGTCAAAACAACCTTTGGTGACATTAAAAGCAACTGTGGTAACATTAAGAGTGCAACGGAAATTCCACTGTTAAATGCAGAGGAGAGATCAGATAGGGTGAAGATTTGTCAGATGTGATAGAAGAAGAAACAGGAGTCGATTTAGAAGGGATAGGGATGCAGTATTAGATTCGGAATCTAAAAGAGCTTTGGAGGACTTACGGTCAAATAAGGCAGACGGGATAGATAACATTCCATCAGAATTTCTAAAATCGTTGGGGGAAGTGGCAACAAAATGACTATTCACGTTGGTGTGTAGAATATATGAGTCTGGCGACATTCCATCTGACTTTCGGAAAAGCATCACCCACACAATTCCGAAGACGGCAAGAGCTGACAAGTGCGAGAATTATCGCACAATCAGCTTAACAGCTCATGCATCGAAGCTGCTTACAAGAATAATATACAGAAGAATGAAAAAGAAAATTGAAAATGCGCTAGGTTACGATCAGTTTGGCTTTAGGAAAAGTAAAGGGACGAGAGAGGCAATTCTGAAGTTACGGCTAATAATGGAAGCAAGGCTAAAGAAAAATCAAGACACTTTCTTCACAATAAAGGATGGCAGCCAAAAACAGTTGCAGGATAGAATTTTTTTATTAAAATTCTTGACCAACGTTTCGGTACATATAAATATACCTTCATCAGAAAGACACTTTCATAGGATTTGTCGACCTGGGAAAAGCGTTCGACAATATAAAATGATGTAAGCTGTTCGAGATTCTGAAAAAAGTAGGGGTAAGCTATAGGGAGAGACGGGTCATATACAATATGTACAACAACCAAGTGGGAATAATAAGAGTGGACGATCAAGAACGAAGTTCTCGTTTTAAGAAGGGTGTGAGACAAGGCTGTAGCCTTTCACCCCTACTCTTCAATCTGTACATTGAGGAAGCAATGATGGAAATAAAAGAAATCTTCAGGAGTGGAATTAAAATACAAGGTGAAAGGATATCAATGATACGATTCGCTGATGACATTGCTATCCTGAGTGAAAGTGAAGAAGAATTAAATGATCTGCTGAACGGAATGAACAGGCTAATGAGTACACAGTATGGTTTGAGAGTAAATCGGAGAAAGACGAAGGTAATGAGAAGTAGGAGAAATGAGAACAGCGAGAAACTTAACATCAGGATTGATGGTCACGAAGTCAATGAAGTTAATGAATTCTGCTACCTAGGCAGTAAATTATCCAATGACGGACGGAGCAAGGTGGACATCAAAAGCAGACTCGCTATGGCAAAAAAGGCATTTCTGGCCTAGAGAAGTCTACTAATATCAAATACCGGCCTTAATTTGAGGAAGAAATTTTTGAGGATGTACGTCTGGAGTACAGCATTGTATGGTAGTGAAACATGGACTGTGGGAAAACCGGAACAGAAGAGAATCGAAGCATTTGAGATGTGGTGCTATAGACGAATGTTGAAAATTAGGTGGACTGATAAGGTAAGGAATGAGGAGGTTCTACGCAGAATCGGAGAGGAAAGGAATATGTGGAAAACACTGATAAGGAGAAGGGACAGGATGATAGGACATCTGCTAAGACATGAGGGAATGACTTCCATGGTACTAGAGCGAGCTGTAGAGGGCAAGAACTGTAAAGGAAGACAGAGATTGGAATACCTCAAGCAAATAATTGAGGACGTAGGTTGCAAGTGCTACTCTGAGATGAAGAGGTTAGCACAGGAAAGGAATTCGTGGCGGGCCGCATCAAACCAGTCAGTAGAATGATGACAAAAAAAAAAAAAAAATAAATAAATAAACGACACAACGTATGACAACTTCCTACGACGTGATCTTCCTCCTCTTCTGGATGAAGTGCCGCTAAAAACAAGGATGCTTATGTGGTATCAACACGATGGATGTCCAACACATTATGCCATGCGTTCGCGTCGTGTTCTGAAATGAAGTTATCCAGCCAGATGGATTCGTCGTGGAGGAACAGTTATTTGGCCTGCTAGGTCTCCTGATTTAAATCCTCTTTACCTTTTTGTGGATGAATGAAAGACGTTGACTATCGAGATATTCCAACAACTCCAGAAGACAAGCATGGACGTATCGCGCTTGCTTGTAATTCTCAACAGAAGGCAACACTGAAACCAGTAAATAATTCTTTCATTCAAATAGTGCACTAGTGAGTCGGTGTACCGGGCCACCATTTAGAGCACCTTTGAATGTTCTACTCCTGGGCGATGGTACAGCATAGTCAAAGTCAATTTTGTGTTATGGTTTTACTTGGTTTTCGTTTGTTGTCTGACAACACGACCAAGTGGACAAGTTTTTGATCCCAGGCTCAAAGTCTGTTTTGCATTATGTAATTAATGACGTTTTGGTTCAGTGAACTCTATAATGCGATTCATTTTTGAATATGTCTTTAGGAGGTTAAATGAATTACAGAATAAAAAATACAGGGGTGCCATTTAAAAAAGTCATGCCACGTTTCTTTTCTTTGTGAAAAATAAAGCTATAACGATGGCAATCATGCTGATTCATGTCCCCCTGATAGCTAAAGAACATTTTCTTGAAACATTTTGTAATTTGCACCTGGGAAAACAGTAATTTAGGGTGGTCAAAATAAATGGGACACCCTGTCTAGTAGACCTGATCTTTATTGCAGAATAGATTACATTTTTACTAGGAAAAATATTATAAAAATTAAAATGTAAGATGTGATATTTTTATTCTTGTAATACATATAGTAGGTGGAATTAAATAGGTCTAGTAACTCAGCCATCATTTCATGCATACCTGGTAACAATTTGGTCTCCTTCAAATGTATAACATTGGATAAAATGGTAGCTCAAGTAGAGGAAGCATTTTGGAAAAAAAAATGCATAAATTTCTTTGTAACTTTTTAACAGCCCTAAGCAGGTTCAAGCATATTCAAAATACTTCTAATTTGTTTAGAAAGTTTGCTGCATTTCCTGATATCAACAAAAAATCAGCAAGTCATAAACAGTGCCTGAGAGAAATAGGTGTTGATTTTTACATAATATTGAGCCAGAAAAGTACCCTGTATCCTTAAGAAATGCTATAAACTGGTCAGTTATTAGCAAATCACAGCCTAAGTTTTATCAGAGGCGCCTCCGTTAATTAAAGCATCCTTCGCAGACTCAGTCTGAGAATGTACTGATTGAAGCACGTAAAAATAACTATATTGCTTTAAAGTTCAATCTCGCACAGAGACCTCTTCGCTTGAAGTAGGAAACCATAGTCCTAACCGAATAAAGAATGGCTGATACATATGGGCCATATTTTTTCAAACGCTGTTCGCTCAGAACGTGCTGAAAGGCCGTGTTTAGTGAGCCACGCATGGAAGACGTTTATGTACGTCGAGAGCCTGGTCTGTGACAAATGTAATTGTGGCCAAGTCTTTGCGAGGAACACTCACAGTTTCTAAACGATCTTCCAACTGACTTCGAATGTTTGTTGAAGATCTTGGGCAATCGGGACGGACGTGTAATGTAACCGTTTGTAATTGTCTGTCATTCAGTCAACTGCACAGACAGGAGAGTGAATTGCATACATTGTGGTGTGGTGCATTTGCCGGCAATTTTACAGCTATAGTTTGGACTTCCCTAGCTATAGTTTGGACTTCCCTAGCTATTGTCACTCAAGAAGGCATAATATTTTCATTTTCTACTGAGCCATATTTCTTTTCCCACGTCAATCAATCATTGCCCTAAATTTAGAAAGTCTTCTCCCTTTATGCTGCTAAATGGCCTTAAATTCTTAACACACATTTCCTCACTACGTTTTTGCCCTCTTACAAAATATGTTTGTGGAGAGACGAAACTGTTGGTCAAGTTGAAAAATGTGTCGTAACATACTCTAAGTTTTCAAAGGAGCCATAGATAACATTTTGCACAATTCGTACTGCCAGACACCTACTGGTCTATATGAAGCTGCTTCCTAAACAGATGAAAACGTTTCAGATGCGGGACTTGAGCTCGGTTTCCTTAATTATATGAGTACTTCCTGTCTGTTCTTTCGGATATAAATATAATCAAACCTGTCACCACTAATCTCAGATCTGTCACATGCATGTCTAGCATGTCTAAGGGGGGGGGGGGGGGGGGGCAAAAAATTGGCGTCACTTTTCACATTTTGTTTGTTTGTTTTGATTCGATTTTTTAATGAACTAGTAATTTCTTTAGTAGGTTGCAACACACTTTTTATAGTTACCAGGAACATTATAACAAATAAAGTAATGAATATGGGAAATAATATTACATTTTTATCATGAAACTAACACTTCCATATATATAAGACGTAATATTAAGTAATAAAATTAAGTACTGTAACGAACCACAAACAGGAAAACAGAAAATCAAAGTCAGAAATTACAATTAAGTTTCCCTTCTTACTCACTTTCTCTTTCAATTTCACAACCTTTGCCAGATTGTTTTTACAGAACCGTGGGACCCACATACTTGGAATTCCTGCAACAAACTGTAGACACTTGTGTCATCTTGTGTTTTTCCATTTTTGAGATTTTACTCTTCAAACAGACGTGACATCTTCCGCTTGAATGAAATTCAACAGACTGAACAGTTGCAGTAATGCTGGGCAGTGTATTCACTAGAACATTTTCCATTGAAGAGATGATAGGCTGCTGTAAACCCATGATATTCTTTATTCTCTCTTACACAGCTGGCCTAACTTGCTGTTGACCTAATTCGAGCAGATACAGTCTTCTTACTTTATGGTTATTCTTTGGGTTGTTTATGATGAAAATTGTTCCACAATTGAGACAGGCAATATCTATCAAGGTGAAAAAGAGAGATAATGACCAACTTCTCGTCCCTCGTTTTACTAAATGATGTAGCACCATTTGATCAATGCTGTCTATGCACCCTTTGATTTAATTGGAGTAGAGATTGATGACTGTTTTATTTCTCTTTTGACTCATCCACCTTGTTATCATTGTGCTCTGTAGAAAGAATTAGGAGATACTAAGTAGGCTTCAGTTTGGAGATGTATGAAACCAACGTAGCTGGTGCGTTGCCTATTTTCGTCTCTGTGAAAATTAACATATAGGAATATAGCTCTCGATCCTGCGTCTTCTTTACCCGTTCTGGTATGTGTTTTCTGTTACTTTCCGATGTTCCCAGCAAAGTTAACCTGTCATCATTGTAAAGCTCCTCGGCTAGGTCTAAGGATGTATAATAACGATCTGTTGTTATATTTCTTTCACTTCCTCCCAGCGGATTTACTAGGCGTCTAACAACTGCATTTGCACTCCGTTCCTCGGCAGGTCATTCATCCATCTCTGAGTATATCTCCATTATTAGAACATACCAGATGTGTGCATCTTATAAGATCCTAATCATTATGTCATACCTGTCTTTCATAAAGACCTTAAAGTGAAATCTTCCTCGAAATAGGGAGAGCCGTTCATCGATCGTTACATCTCCACTTGATATGTAGTATTTCACAAAAATTACGTGAATTTGGTCGAAAACTTTACGAAAGTGCTAAAACTTATCCTGCTTTCGTCTTTCGGTTCATGTTTCTTTATCATCAGATCTAATCAGGGACAGAAGTTGTCCACTTCGAACACGACTCGTGGTAGCTATGTAGATATTCTTTCCCAGTACTTTCCCCCATAAGTTCGCAAGAAGCAGGCAAGTGTCATTATTTGTGCCCATGAGTATCCAAATACCAATGAATGCGTACATTTCTTCTGTGGTTGTAAGTTCTGTTAACTGGCTTAAAAGGATTGGAGTGTCGTGTAATAACTAGCTACTTACGTCGAGGGACTCTTTTAGAAGATGATGACACATCTTCAGGTCGGAACCGAACCGTCCGGATTGTGCAGACAGTATCTCTCGCACGCCTCGTGTAGTTCACCACCAGAACTGTCGGCCTTTTGCGCGGCAGACTGGTGGCCAAAGAGAGAGCGCGGCCGCGGCTGCAGACCCAAGTGACTGTCCAGGTGTGGAGCGGCGTCAGCCTCGCGCCGGCTGCGCTGATTAAACCGGCGGTCTGGGCTGTCCGTCGCCGTGGGCAGCCCACGCGTCAGCGGGGCGCCGCGCTGTTTGTTTCCGCGGGCTGAATTAATCAGGGCCTGCGCCCGGCCGGCAGCTCTAATCGCGCGTGGGATGAAGCCCTCGGGACGGCGTTCCGGGCCGCGGCGGCAGGTGCGTACACGGCAGGTGACGTTCGTTCCGAGGGTGCTTTAATGCTGCAGCCCGGCTGCTGGAACCTCGCTGCAGGCGCGTCGAATCTCGCTGCTCGCGGGGACTAATTACCCTTGAGATGTTCACGTGACTAGCGCGGTGTTAACGAAGTCAAACGCGGCGCAGCTGAAGTGACCTTGAAGCATCCAATCGCCGCTCGAGGCTCAGGACACGCGACGATGTTCACGGCGCGAAACGCTTACCAGTGTGATATCCTGGCGACGATCTTAGCGAAACGCGAGGCGAGCAGCGATGGTGAAGGTAGGGCCTGTCACCCGTCCCGTATTTATGAAAATATTAACTGATCTCAAAAGGACTGATACCACTGATGACCTCACAGCTTCTCTAGAACAAATGGTATTTAATCGAAACCCTCAGCTACCGACAGGTGTTGTTGATGTACCTCGGTGGGGACAGCTGTCATCAATGGTATTTGTTATTTCGAGAGCAGTTACTATCCTCATATATAGGTAAAGCCTACCTAGCCATTGACCTTTGTCTGTGCGAATGCGCACAGGTTACCCTAACTCATACGGGAATCGTCACCTTGGTGTGCGGGAGTAATGTGTGGATGGATGGGCAAATATCTATTAGGTACATTTCGTATGTAGATTGTGGACACTTGGGAATGTGGGTCTCAGGGGGAAGCATGAAAGGGATAAAACCGTGCAGTCACGCTATTCATCTGTGTCCTCGCTGGCTCAGATGGATAAGGCGTCTGCCATATAAACAGGAGATCCCGGGTTATGGTCCCGGTAGGGGCACACATTTTCAGTTGTCCCCATCGAGATATATGAGCAATACCGGTCGGCAGCTGAGGCTTTGAGTTAATTATCATTTGTCCCGTATTTCTCAGGAAATCCCTTTTTGCTACCTTTTTTGTCAGACCAAGTGACCCATATTATTTAGATTTTCCCATATTCTTGTAACTTTTACAACGGTAGTTAAAATAATTTATTTCGCCCGATATTGCACGTCTTCCCCTACAATCTCTGGTATTGCAATGTAGAAGTAAACAAGTAAATCAACACTTTTGTGACATGTGTGACATGTCTGATCGGCTGGCTTACGACCCAGGAACTGAAGGGAGGACCACATTGTGCTAACCTAGAGAACGTTCTGGTCAGATCCGTGTTTGTGACTTCCTTTTTTTTATTCTTTTATTTTTTGAACTTTCAACATTGCAGCCCTGTCAACAATCGTGATAATCTAATATATAAGAAACTATCATCGTCGATTGCGCTAATGAAACCAACCTTTACCTAGGTTTCAGCCCAAATAATTGAGCCTTTTTCAGAAGATATACCTGAATCTATAATTGGTCTAAGAGGGCATGGTGTAGAAATGAAACTAAATCAGCCTGAATAGGCGTACGAGCATTTTAAATATGCGGTACGTTAGTAAAATGTGACTACTCCTATTCAGGCTGTTTTAGTTTTATTTCTGGACTATGCCCTCTTAGACAAATTATAGATTCAGGTATATCTTCTGAAGATGGCTCAATTATTTGGGCTGAAACCTATGTAAAGATTGGTTTCATTACCGCAATCGAGGATTTTAGTTTCTTATATACTTTTTCTTTTAACGTTCGTACTGATGAAAACCGGTTGAAATAATTCCCCGGAAAAGAAGTGAAAACATGTATTTACCGTTCATGTTGGGAAGGAACGTTCTCCTGGATTCGTCCTGTGAGAGCTAATAGTTTCAAACCCCTGTGTTCTATCTAAAGAGGATGGCAGAGATACACAACAAATGCGTCACAGAGCTTATAAAAGGAGAACTGCAGAACTGTAAGTAGCAGCGAATCGTTGTAAAAAGAAGCTAAGTCTGTAAATAAATACCAGCACTAGTGTAAAATAGAACGCGCATCCACGTTTTAAATACGTTCTTACTGTTCTTTGCACAAAACTTTATTTGAAATGCTCATTTTGTAGGCTTGCTCCTGGAAGCAGTTAACTCCATAAATTATCTAGGAGTACTCATTAGGAGAGATCTAAAATGGAATGACCATATAAAATTAATCGACAGAAAAGTAGATGTCAGACAGATTCATTGGAAAAATCCAATGGAAATGCAGTCCGAAAACAAAGGAAGTAGGTTGCAGTACACTTGTTCGCCCACTGCTTGAATATTGCTCACCAGTGTGGGATCCGTACCAGGTAGGATTCATAGAAGAGAGAGAGAAGATCCAACGGAGAGCAGTGCGCTTCTTTACAGGATCATTTAGTAATCGCGAAAGCGTTACAGAGATGATAGATAAACTCCAGTGGAAGACTCTGCTAGAGAGAAGCTCAGTAGCTCGGTATGGGCGTTTGTTGACGTTTCGAGAACATACCTTCACCGAGGAGTCGAGCAGTATATTGCTCCCTCCTACGTATATCTCGCGAAGAGGCCATGTTGATAAAACCAGAGAGATTAGAGGCCACACAGATGCATACCGACAATCTTTCTTTCCACGAACAATACGAGACTGGAATAGATGGGAGAACCGATAGAGGTACTCAAGGTATCCTCCGCCACACATCGTCAGATGGCAACAAGCGAGACGAGAGAGAGTAAACCCATTCTACACACTCATGGCACAATGATTACGACAGATCTCCATGGGAACTTACCTGTTCTAGAAAATACGTCTAGTGCAATATTTTCAGAATGAAATTTTAATATGATCTGTAAAACCTTCTCCATGTGATTGTTTAATTGTGTACTTTCACGTGTTCCGCAAATTTGTCGTTTCGACTATTAATCTTCTTCAGATGCTGCGAGTTTTGCTGTTGTGTGCACTCGCCATATGAACGCCAGGAGGACTGTGAATTATTGTGCGGCTTTCACCATTATTTATAGCGCAGCTCAATTCCATAAGCCCTTCGAAGATTTATCATTTTTCAGAGCTTTCACTGATACTCCTTTCCCTGCTCTGATGGATGTGACGACCCACGAGATCTTATTGAGTACCTGAACACAAGCTTAATTTCAGTTCATACATCCGCCCTTATTTACTAGGTTTCCCAACGTTTTTATTTTGCTGAAATCGTTAATTAAGCTGTATCAGTAATTTGGCATTAGTACCGCAGGTATGGTCTTATCCTTACATCGTCTTCTAAGGGTTAGTGTCGTTGACTAGTAACCGAAACGTGCTCGGACATGAATGTGTGTAATGTCCTTAGGTTAGCTAGGTTTAAGTAGCCTAGGGGACTCATGACCTCAGATGTTCATTCCCATAGTGGTTAGTCATTTGAACCTTTTGAAACGTGCTCGGTCCCACGTTAGAACGACGCCACTGCCTAAATTTTCAATAAAATTCCCTATCATTGGTGGTGACCGAGGTCTTCCGGCATCAGAAGTCATTCTAGTTCTGCCAACGGCTTTGTTGAAAAGGGCGGAGTAGCGGACAGAGGTTCGCGGCTTACTCTTACCCATGTGGTGGGAAACCGGTAATAAAAGGAGAGAGTCAGCAAGGATCAATGGCATAAAGATGCAGAATACAATGGAAACATCTACATCAAAGACACAATTTGTATCCACACAACCTGTGGATTTTAGTTAAAAAAGTGTCATGATAATCTCAACACTGACAACAGATTCCGGACTAGCCCCGTATTCAGATCTCCGGGAGAGGACAGCCCAGTGGGAGGTAACCACAAGAAAAATGTTGAATAACGAACGAAAGGATACCGTTCTACTATTTGTAGCATCAGTTGTCGGGAGTTTCAACGTAGTAGGGAAACTAAAAATTCTAAAAAGAGAAATGCAAAGGTTCAGTATAGATATAAAGTGGGTGTCAGTGAAGTGAAATGGAAGAATGGCGAAGCTTCCTGGTTAGATGAATACAGGATAATACCAATAGCATCAGCAAATATTGTAACGGGTTCAGGATTCGTTATGAAGAGAATGGTACGGCGAAGAGTTTGTTACTGTGAACAGATAGATTGGTTCTAATCAAAATCGACAGCAAACCAACACCGACAACAATAGTTCAGGTATTCATGCCGACTATGCAAGCGGAAAGTGAAGAAATAGAGAAAGTATATGAGGATATTAAACGAGAAATTCCGTACGTAAAGGTAGTTGAAAATCTAATATTAATTAGGGATTGCAATATAGCTCTAAGGGAGGCAACAGAGGAAAGCGTTAAGGGAGCATATGGGTATGGCAGGTGGAATGAGAGAGGACAAAGACTGTCTGAATTCTGCAATAAATTTCAGGTGGAAATAGCGAGTACTCTGTTCACAAATAACAAGAGGAAAATATGCTGGGCAAAGGCCTGGAAATATGGGAAGCTCGTAGATTTCACGATGGTGTGTCTCAGATTTCGAAATAATGTATTAGATCTGAAGGGGTACACAGGAGCTGATAGAGAAGCAGATCGCAATTTAGAAACGATGAAGAGTAGCTTCAGGTTTAAGAGACAAGTCAGGAGGCATCAATGTGTGAACCGAAATGGAACACGGAAATACTGAGGGGTGAAGAGATATGCTTTGTGTTCTCCGCGGCAACAGGTACCTCAGTAGTGTAAAGCTCAATAGGCAATTCTATCGAGGAGGTATGTACACCGCCAAAGAGAACAATCACAGACGAATAAAAAAATACGTACAAGGAAGGTAACTGGGAGAAAGCCATGGACAACAGAAGAAAATCTTCAACTGACTGACGAAACAAGGATGTACAAAAATGTGCAGGGAATTTTAGGCACACAGATATACAAGTCACTTACTAAACTCTCCGTCTGGACAGGCCTTGAAAGGCCCAACAGTACCGACCGACCGCCGTGTCGTCCTCTCAGCACAGGGGCGTCACTGGAAACGCGTACGGAGGGGGCATGTGGTCAGCACACCGCGCTCCTGGCCGTTGTCATCGTGACCGGAACCATTTCTTCTCAGTCAAGTAGCTCCTCAGTATTCCTCACAAGGGCGGAGTGCACCCCGCTTGCCAGCAGCGCTCGGCAGACCGTACGGTCACCGATCCAAGTGCTAGCCCAGCCCAACAGAGCTTAACTTCTGTGATCTGACGGGAACCGCTGTTACCGCAAGGCAGTTGGCACAGGTCCCTTTGGAACGTAATAAATAGTAAGTGTACGCGAGCTAAGGCGAAACGGATGCATGAAAAATGTGAAGAACACGAAAAAGAAGTGATTGTCAAAAGGACTAACTCATCATACAGACAAGTAAAAACAACCTTCGGTGAAGTAAAAAAGCTAGAGTGGTAACAGTAAGAGTACAGTGGGAACTACACTCCTAAATGTCGAGGAGAGAGCGAATAGATGGAAAGAGTACATTGAAGGCCTGTATGAGGTGGAAGACTTTTTCGATGTTATAACGTGAAAGAAGAAGACTCAGGAATCTATTTAAAGGAGATAAGGTATCTTGTATTAGAATCAAAGTTGAAAAGAGCTTAGGAAGAAATAAGATCGAGACAGATGGGATAGATAACATTCCAACAGATTTTTCTAAAGACTTTGGTGGAAGTGGCAAGGCGACTATTCGTGTTGGTGTCTAGAACGTATTTACTGGCGATCTGCCAGAGACAATGCATGATTCGATAAGTGCGGAAACTATTGCACAATCAGCTTAACAGCACATGCATGCAAGTTGCTGAGAAAAACAATATATAGCAGAATGGGAGAAAAAATTTGGGATCTGATAGATGACGATCAGACTGGCTTTGGGAAAGTTACAGGCACCAGAGAAGCAGTTCTGAAGCTGCGGTTGATGATGGAAACAACACTAAAGAAAAATCAAGACACGTTCGTACATGAAAAATGTTCTCGACGATATCAAATGCTGTAACATGTTCGGAATTCTGAGAAAGATACGAGAGGAAACAATACGGATGAAAGATCAAGAACGAGGTGCTCGGATTGAAAGGTTGTAAGACATGGATCTGTTCAATCTGAATAGTTAAGAAGCGATGATGGAAATAAAAGGAAGGCTCAGGTTTGGGATTAAAATTCATGGTGAAGCGACATCAATTGCAAGATTCAGTGGTTACGTTGTTATCCTAACTGAAAATGAGGAAGACCTGCATAATCTGCTGAATGGGATGGACATTATTACGAGTCGGAACAAGGATCGAGAATAAATCGAAGAAATACGAAAGTAATTGGAAGTAGCGGAATCGAGAACAGCGAGAAATTCAGCAACAGAATTGGTGATCACGAAGTAGATGATAATAAGGAATCTGCTATCTAGGCAGCAAAATAATGACGGATGAAGCAAGGAGGAGATCGAAAGGAGACAAACACTGGCTATAGGAGCATTCCTGGCCAAGAAAAGTCTAGTAGTATCAAACATGTGGACCATTTTGAGAAATAATTCCCTGAGAACGTATGTTTGGGGCACAGCACTGTATGGTAGTGACACACGGATTGTGATAAAACTTGAACAGAAGAGAATGGAAGCATCAGAGCCGTAGTGCAACAGAAGAATGTTGAAAATCTGTTGACTTGATAAGGTAAGGAATGAGAAAGTTCCCCTGAGAATCAGCGAGGAAAGAAATACATGGAAAACACGGACTAGAAGAAGTGACAGGATTATAGGTCATCTGCTAACACATCAGGATGTAGCATCCGTGGTACTAGAGGTAGCTGTGGAGTGTAAAATCTGTAGAGGAAGACAGAGGGTAGAATACATGCAGCAAATAATTGAGGTCGCAGCTATAATGACTCCTCTGAGATGAAGAGGCTGGCACAGGAGAGGAATTCTTGGCAACTCGCTTCAAACTAGACAGAGGCGACTCAAAATTGAAAAAAGAAGAGGGAGAGGATGATATCGAAAGAGAGAACATTCTCCACCTAGTTACGGCAGTCATTTTGTGCGCCTGAGAAAGATAGAGTGAAGCATTTCATTTCATGTTTCTATTAGCGGCAGTTCTTCGCGACGGCTTATTTACTTGGCTGTTTTTGTCGTATGCGTACCTCAATTTCTTTTTGTTTGTCCTGGACCGTTGTAGTTTCACCACGTAAGACATGTTAGTTTCACGTGAAATGTGGTACACCGGCTTGTGGGGACTTCGATCCTCTTTAATATTACAAAGAAGTCCGTCTACCTTTCTTGAGGAAAATACAATAGATGCCACGTTTTCCTTGGAGCCTACTGAAACATCCGGATATTAGGCCAGCGTAAGATAGATGTACACTATTAAATTCTCTTTGCACATTTGCACCTCCTTCTCAGATATCTGGATTTTGAATGCATGCCAGCTCAGTTTGACGATTCGGGTACTCATTCTTTCGAAACAGTGTTAGTGGGTGTAATTCTTTGGCAAGGCTCTCTTTGTCTGAAGGTGATCGAGCTAGATGGACCATGGACTTCGGCACAGAATTTGTTGCCTAGTTTACTTGATGGAACTTAAGTCGGTGAACGACTAGGCCAATCAATTCGCCGAATATCTTCTTTTTCCAAGAGTTCCACAACCGGCACTGATCGATGTGCATTTCCATCCACAAAAATGAAATCGGTGCAGAACAAATCACAGAGCAGATAAGAAAGAACGTCAGGTGACGAGTGCACAGTGTTCAAAGATGTGTAGGTTACTGCGTTAGGATATCTGTGAATACATTACAGAATAACTTCTATGATACTAGAGGGAGATGTACAGGGTAAAAACTGTAGAGGAAAACAGATATTGGGATACATCCAGCAAATACTTGAGGACGCAGGTTGCAAGTGCTACTTTGAAGTGTGTGAATTCTTACGGGACCAAACTGCTGAGGTCATCGGTCTCTAGACTTACACACTACTCAAACTGACTTAAACTAATGTATGCTAAGAACAACACACACACCCATGCCCGAGGGAGGAGTCGAACCTCCGGCGGGAGGGGCCGTGCAGTCCATGTCATGGCGCCTCAAACCACGGGGCCACACCGCGCGACTGCTACTCTGAGGCGAAGAGTTTGTCAATGGAGAGGCTGATGATTCAAAAAAACAAAAGCAAACACATAAAAATGATTCCGCTTACCATGACACCTAGACCACCAAATCGATCAAGTTCAATGGTGTTTGCCAATGCATTGTATTAGTGAATCAAACAGAGGGCAGGCACATTCTGCATTTTTCCCATATCTCTCCAACATTGGGTATCATGAATGCATTTTTACCAGATCTCTACTAAAGCGTTAATGTCCTCCTTACCTCCAAGGTCAATATCATTTCCCTCTCGTCTCCCACATTCCTAAGACAAAGCATACATTCTACTCTGCAAATCAACCAACTGATCTAACATCCTGTCACTTTTATTCATAACACATCGTGTTACTGTTATACTTAATTTCTGTTAGAACGATGTATTACACAATAAGGATTTCCATCCCATCCAGTCTGTTGGCTTTAATAAGCATTAGATGAACTCCACACTTGTTCTGTCCCTCATCATATTGCACTCCTGACATGTGCCACAACTTTTTATCCAGTATTTATTTTTTTATTTTTAGCAGTAGTGATTTGTGCCCAGTGGGTTGACCTTAAAACCATATCCATTATGGCTGCCGATGGTGGGGAATAGCCTGAACATGGTCTGAGGAAAATACCGATATCGGTTAAGAAATAAGTCTGAAAACGCGATCGAGACCATTTCTATTTGACTTTTAGCTACTTTGCTCCAATTACAGAATGCTATTTAAATTTTTGCTTTCAGCTGATGTTCGAAATTACTTTTAAACATCGACCCTCTGTCGAAATAATTTCACAATATGAATTACCAGAACACACCTAAAAGGTTTCATGTAACACGTGTTCCGAAAAAATAAAACCCATGCCAATAATCAACACAAAAACTGAGACCTGTAAGGCTAGCAGATCATCAGGCCAAAGTGAAATCAATACATGTGAGTCATACATAATTCAAAGAAAATGGACACCTAAACTCTTTACGTGAAATGCAAACGACACAAGCTGGTATCATGAAATTATATAAGAATAGCATTTAAACAATAAGAATGCCTACAGTTCTTTCACTGAAATAACAAGCGGTGAAATTAATGCTAGGTACAAAACTAAATCGCAAAATGGGAGCACAGGTATTGATAAATTGAAAGAATCACGCACAAAATTGCTATAGAATAATGATTGTATCACGAAGAGAAAGTAATGCAGGTAGCCAGCAGTAAAATATAAAGTCAAACAGTAAAACACATACTACAGTCTAAGACAAGAAAAACAAAAGTAAAACAGAAACGACACATCAATAAAGAATTATCCTAATGGGATGGAAATCAGTAAATGTGATTTAAGTGTACAGATAAATTATTACAGTTTCGTAGGAATTGAATAATTTACTCAAGAGAAAGATCTTCATAAATTGTGCAAGTGAATAGCACTTAAGTCCACCTCTGGCACTTCTGCAAGCAGTTACTCGGCTTTGGATTGATTGATAAAGTTGTTAGATGTTTTCATAAGGGATATCGTGACAAATGCTATCCAATTGCCACATTAGATCGTCAAAATCCAGAGGTAGTTGGAAGACCCTCCACATAATGCTCTAAACCTTCTGAGCTGTGGAGATATCTAGCGACCCTACTGATGAAGGCAGGATTTGGCAGATATGAAGAAAGGAGCGTGAACACACCCTGAATGTAAGCCTTGCATAGCTTGCCATTAAGGACAACAAAACGGGGCCTGGAATATTGGTGATCTATCGCTGTGCTGTGTAATGTGGCAGCTTGAATGAATGTCAATTTCGCACCTTACATGAGATTTTATACTGCACAAAAATTGGAAATTTGTGGTAAGATCTTATGAGACCAACCTGCTGAGTTCATTGGTCTCTAAGCTTATGCACTACTTAATCTAACTTAAGTTAAAGATTACACACACTCCCATACCCGAGGGAGGGCTCAAACCTCCGACGGGGGAGGGGGTGGGGGGGGGGGGGGTCGATGCACGTGCACCGTGACAAGACGCCTCAGACCGCTAGGCTACCTGCGCGGCTATACGGCGTAACAAGTAGGATATGTCATCTGCCATACTTTGGCGACAAAGATAAGTTTTGCCTGCTAAAATGTAGAGTATGTCCTGCAAAGGGATGGCACTCGATTCGATGGTATTAACACACTGAACCCAACTCCTGCAAGCCAATGAGCAAGAGGTGAAAAAAGCTGCTGGAAGGAACTTTTCAGTTTGGGGCAGACACAGGTTGTGCCGTCATGGCCCGCATACAATGGAAGGCTTCTAACAGGGATCGTGACCCGCGGCAAGAGGGACAATGAAGGTGCCAGGCGAGATATCAGTGCAGAGCTGCTTGCGACGGAAAATATCTTTAGAAAACTGCATTGGGGAATTTAGAGTTATATACAAACAGACCAGCGATGCAGTTGATCATGTGAAATGCCTGTGGTATGCTCGTGATGTACATGTGTAACTTTTAGGAATCAGGAGCGGGCACAAATTGTCGAATTGGCACAAATAAATTCAGAAGGAGTAAAATGGGGCATATATCGAAGCAATTTAAAGGTAGGCCCTTTGTGATTGGTAGAGGTAGTATCTGCCAGATGAAAGGAACGCTCACATTGGTGTAAAAAAAGCTGTGACGTGAAGCTCAAAACGACACAGGTGGTGGGACAGTTTTGTACAAGACACAGGACCGAAAACTTCATTGACTCTCCTCTTAAGCAGTGTCAAGTGTAGAACAGGGCGCATTACGCTCTGTACGTCGCCAAAAGGGGAATTTTGTGTGAACACTGCGTTCACTTTGGCTGACAATCACTTAGAAATTAGGTGAAGAGTCGTTGTGCTCTGGTAGCGGAGAAACGAAACAGTCACGTCGTTAATTGTTCTTGCGAGAACAGAGTGCATTGAAGTATACACACTGCATCATCCATGCACGTGTATATCGCCATATTTTCCAGACTAGGGATGAGTGCATGTTTGTTTGCCTAACAAGAAACAAAGGACACTTGCAGCTGATAAAATCAGTAAAGATTTTCATTTGTTTTTCATAGGACTTTCAGAAGGCGAGAGCAGCTATGCAGCCAACAGCACGCCACAGCTAAAGGTAAATGCTGCTGACAGAGGCGTTAACTTGTTGGTTTAGAAACTTGCGTCCAGTGTGAACTCGAGCAACCTTGAGTAATCTTTTGCTCATCTTTTCTGCAAAACTAACCATCCACCAGAGACTTGAATGTCATTCTAAATAGTACTGATCGTAGAACCAGAATCTGACGATTTGTCGTAATATTTGTCAACCTCACTGTGTACATGTAAGAAAAAGCTTGAAACTTCCTGGCAGATTAAAACTGTGTGCCAGGCCGAGACTCGAACTCGGGACCTTTGCCTTTCGCGGGCAAGTGCTCTACCAACTGAGCTACCCAAGCACGACGCACGCTCCATCCTCTCAGCTTTACTTCTGCCAGTACCTCGTCTCCTACCTTCCAAACTTCACAGAAGCTCTCCTGCGAACCTTGCAGAACTAGCACTCCTGAAAGAAAGGATATTGCGGAGACATGGCTTAGCCACAGCCTGGGGGATGTTTCCACAATGAGATTTTCACTCTGCAGCGGAGTGAAGAAAAAGCTTGTAGAGACCCTTCCATTTAAATTTGATATTGTTGTGTTCAGTGTTATTTCTGCTAAACAGGAGGTAATGCGTTGAACTGACAACTGTCATGAAATTGTCATGTCGCTATCTATGTAAAATCATGTGCTCCTTTAACGAAAAAATAGAAATAAACCAATTTTACAGCTCAGCACCATTGTGCCTTGTCCTAGAATGAGGGTTTGCTCCTAATCACAGTCACTGAGTCTAGTGACACTAACGGACTCACGTTTAGCTCCCATCTGGAAGACACCAAACAGAAATTAAAATCTCGAAATGCCATTATGTCTAAACTGGCCGGAACATCATGGGGGTGTGGAGCTAATACACTACGGACGTCAGCATTAGCCCTCGTGTGCAGCGTGGCTGAATATTGTTCACCAGTCTAGGCGAAAAGTGCGCATGTAAATAAAGTAGACACCCAATTGAAAGAGACGATGAGAACTATCTCAGGCACACTTAGGGCTACCCCATGTGACTGGCTCACAGTCCTTGCTAACATAGAACCCCCTGATATAATGCGCTCCATGGCTACCTCAAGAATATATAGGAAGATCGCACACAATCCAGAACTCCCTATAAACCAAGAATTATCACCCATCAACAGGCTAAAATCTAGGTCCCCCTTTTGGACGATTGGCAGGGAATTACAGGACTTCGACCCAAAGCTAGCCTGGGGGGAATCATGGCGCAAAGGGACACACAAGAACCAAAAGCTTATCGATGACCCCAGCAAGAAGATAAATGGTTTTGATCTCCCTCGGAAGTTCTGGGTTGCCTTAAATCGCCTTAGAACAAGCGTGGGAAGATGCAAACATGTAATGAATAAGTGGGGACTTGCGGAGAGTCCCGTGTGTGAATGTGGTGAAATCCAGACGATGGACCACCTACTGGTGTGTTAAGTGGTAGGATATAGTGGTGAACTGAAGGACCTACAATACCTGCCTGACCTAGCCATAGATTGGCTCAAAACTATAAGTAGCATTGTGTAGTGTTGTAATTTCCTGGTGGATTGTAATGACACCGTAATATTTGCCTTGTATATGCCGAACGAATAAATAAATAAAACTCACAGGGTGATTTTGCTGATGTCTGACAAACATGAAAAGGAACTGAGTGTCAGAGATATAAGTGTTCCGTGGATGACAACCAAAGGGTTCCTGCTATGAAAAGAAGTGGCTTTCTAGACCATCGCTCCTGGTTATCAGGACGTATTGCAGGCCACAGTCAGAGAGGTATCCCACTGACGTCCGCAGCATCTTCTGGCACGTCTTCGGCCATGAATCTCATTGCCTGCAGGAAACTGTCGTCAGTGATGAGTCCCGCTTCCAACTAAGCCACGATGACTGGACAAGACGTGTCGGGATATGCCTCGGGCAGCAGTGGAGCTCCTACCTGATTGTAGCACGTCGTACACCTCGACGACCAGAAATGATTCTCTGAGGAGCTAATTCTCTCCATAGAAGGACCACTTTCGTTGTCATCCGTGGCACCCATACAACAGAGCGTTTCTTTGACGATAATCAACGGCCTGTTGTGTTACCCACGTGGAAAATAATCCCAAGCTTACTGTTCAGCAAGATAATACCAGCTCACACACGGCGAGAGGGTCTTTTGCTTGTGTTCGTGTTTGTCAAACCCTAGCTTGGCCAGTAAGATGGCTAGATCTCACCCCAATTGCGAACGTTTGATGCATTACGGGATGAGCCCTGAGCCCAGACCGTTATTTTGAGGATCTAAAGCTCCAATTGAACAGAAAGTGGCACAATATCTCTCAGAAGGACACTGAATAGCCTGTTACCAGTATCAAGCCTAAACACTTGTAAAAGGTCCAGAAGTGGACCAATGCGTTATTGACTTGCCCAGTTTGTGAAGTTATTTTTCTCTAATAAATCACCAGTTTCTCAGGAACTGTGATCGTTTGCCTGTACATGTACATCACATCTACCGAATTCCAACCCATTCGGATAATTTCTTCTTGTGTCTTTTTTTTTTTTTGCCTTAGAATTATAATGGCACAGCGGACAGCTCAAAATGTGTATACACACCATATACTATTGAGCACGCCCGTCAAGTGTAACAGGCAGCCAGTAACGACGACGTAGTGATTCACCCTTGCCTGTGAATTCTTTAGCCGTAAATAGTGGTTTCAGTCCGAGGATCGCTATCCGCCATATTTTAGCAGCGAGCTTTCCGCGCGTCTATAATGATGAAATAGCACCATTGGTGAGGTGGAGATAATATTCAATTCCGGCAACAGGTAAGAGTGTCCATGTCCCACACGGCTGCCAGCTAGTGCCCTTCAATGGCCGTCCATCGTAAGCGATTGAGAATGCTGGCTGCGTTAAGTCAGCACGTCAGAGCGCAGATGCCACCTGCTGAGACGCGTCGACGACGGATACTTAACTACATGCAAAGAGCTTATATTATGCTTCGGATTACACGTCCAAACAGTGCACGAGGTATATTTTGTTAGACTTCTTTTAGTTGTGACCAACTACGCCACAATCCTCTTTCATCTCTATATTAATCAACGAACCCCTGCAAGTACGAGCGTTGACGACTCCTTACTCCATTGGAGACTTTAGAGATGATCAGATTGGAAATGTAGACAGCTGATCGAGCCTTACCATATCTACCATCTAGAGGAAGTTCCTTTCATGAAATCAGGGTAAGGTGCGAGCACTGGCGGCAGACAGCGAGGGAGCACAGCAAAAGGTGTAATTTGTCGACCCCTAGCACTGAAAGTGTGATGGTTTCTCACGTCTTGCAATAACATATCTACTAAACAAAACTATTCTTTTTAAGGTATTAGCCACTGACTGTCGGATTCAAACGAAGTTAGCATTTGACAGATAGCGGGATGGACTGCATTCGGGACTAATACTACAGTGTGTCTTTTATTGTCGGATCCCACTATGTTCCTATTTCCGCCACGCGAAGCATTGTGCATGTACAATCTCAATGAAAATTTTCAGGACAATAGTAGTGTAACGTTTATTATCTTGTGTCTCACAATTCACGATGCATTTTATCGGAAGAGCAACAAAGGTGAAATACTACACAAGGGGATACCAATAAGTATATTTCATAATTTACGCGCTATTTTTGGAGGAGAGACAGACGTTGATCTTAATAATTATTACGAGTAAAATAGCGACAAAAGTGAATTAGAATAAAGACCTCCAGAAGCCAATCTATATAAAACGCTATGTCGTAGGAATCTCTTGAGTGACCCGATGCTCAGGGAGCTATTAGAATACAGAACGAATCTAAGAAAAGTATTTCACTCAGCTCATTACTTATAAGGGTGCGAGAACTTTGAGGCAGTTTCCCATACAAGAATATTTCACCTGCTTTCAAAAATAATCCTTACTGGACACCACGACAGATTGTTTACGTGCTTTGGGTTCCTATAGACTCTACAGTAGTAGTCTAACAGTTCTGAAATATTACCATTGATACACTATGTGATCAAAAGTATCCGGACACTTGGCTGAATATGACTTACGAGTTCGGAGCGCCCTCTATTGGTAATGCTGGAATTCAGCATGGTGTTGGCCCAACCGTAGCCTTGATGACAGCTTCCACTTTCGCTGGCATACGTTCAACCAGGTGCTGGAAGGTTTCTTGGGGAACGGCAGCCCTTTCTTTACGGAGTGCTACACAGAGCAGAGGTGCTGATGTCGGTTGGTGAAGTCTGGTACGAAGTCAGCGTTCTAAACCATCCCAGAGGTTTTCTATAGGTTTCAGATCAGGACTCTGTGCAGGTTAGTCCATTACAGTGATGTTATTGTCGTGTAACAACTCCGCCACAGGCCGTGCATTATGAACAGGTGCTCGATCGCGTTGAAAGAAGCAATCGCCTGTGCTGTGATAGTGCCACGCAAAACAACAAGGGGTGCAAGCCCCTTCCATGAAAAAGACGACCATATCGCAACATCACCGCCTCCGAATTTTACGGTTGTCACTACACACGCTGGCAGATTATGCTCACCTGGCATTTCCCATACCCACACCCTGCCATCAGATAGCCACATTGTGCACCGTGATTCATCACCCCATGCAACGTTTTCCCACTGTTCAATCGTCCTATGTTTACGCTCCTTATAACAAGCATGCCGTCTTTTTGTATTTACCGCCGTGATGTGTAGCTTATGAGCAGCCGCTCGACCATGAAATCCAAGTTTTCTCGCTTCCCACCCAACTTTCATAGTACTTGCGGTGGATCTTGATGCAGTTTGGAATTCCTGTGTGATGAGCTGTATACATGTCTGGCTATTACACATTACTGCCCTGTTCAACTGTCGGCAGTCTCTGTCAGTCAACAGATGAGGTCGGCCTGTACGCATTTGCGCTGTCTACATCTACATCTACATGATTACTCTGCAATTCACATTTAAGTGCTTGGCAGAGGGTTCATCGAACCACAATCATACAATCTCCCTACCATTTCACTCCCGAATAGCGCGCGGGAAAAACGAACACCAAAACCTTTCTGTTCGAGCTCTGATTTCTCTTATTTTATTTTGATGATTATTCCTACCTATGTAGGTTGGGCTCAACAAAATATTTTCGCATTCAGAAGAGAATGTTGGGGACTGAAATTAAAGTAAATAGATCTCGCCGCGACGAAAAACGTCTTTGCTTTAATGACTTCCATCCCAACTCGCGTATCATATCTGCCACACTCTCTCCCCTATTACGTGATAATACAAAACGAGCTGCCCTTTTTTGCACCCTTTAGATGTCCTCCGTCAATCCCACGTGGTAAGGATCCCACACCGCGCAGCAATATTCTAACAGAGGACGAACGAGTGTAGTGTAAGCTGTCTCTTTAGTGGACTTGTTGCATCTTCTAAGTGTCCTGCCAATGAAACGCTACCTTTGGCTCGCCTTCCCCACAATATTATCTATCTGGTCTTTCCTACTGACGTTGTTCGTGATTTTAACACCCGGATACTTAGTTGAATTGACAGCCCTGAGAATTGTACTATTTATCGAGTAATCTAATTCCAACGGATTTCTTTTGGAACTCATGTGGATCACCTCACACTTTTCGTTATTTAGCGTCAACTACCACCTGCCACACCATACAGCAATCTTTTCTAAATCGCTTTGCAACTGATACTGGTCTTCGGATGACCTTACTAGACGGTAAATTACAGCATCATCTGCGAACAACCTCAGAGAACGGCTCAGATTGTCAACCAGTTCATTTATATAGATCAGGAACAGCAGAGGTCCCAGGACGCTTCCCTGGGGAACACTTGATATCACTTCAGTTTTACTCGATGATTTGCCGTCAGTTACTACGAACTGCGACCTTCCTGACAGGAAATCACGGATCCAGTCGCACAACTGAGACGATACCCACAGGCCCACAGCTTGATTAGAAGTCGCTTGTGAGCAACGGTGTCAAAAGCTTTCCGGAAATCTAGACATACGGAATCAACTTGAGATCCCCTGACGACAGCGGTAGCACGTCCTGTATTTGCCATGCACCATTTGAGATTGCAGCCCACCCCGTACTTTCCCGAGGCCTTCTAACCTAATAAACCGCCCAGTCCACGCCACACAGCCTCCGCTACCCGTGCGAATAAAGAGCTAGCTGCGTTGCACAAGAACGATGTTTTCTGAAACCATGCTGATTACGTATCAATAGATCGTTCCCTTCGAGGTGATTCATAATGTTTGAATACAGTATATGCTCCAAAACCCTACTGCAAACCGACATCAATGATATAGGTCTGTAGTTCGATGGATTACTCCTACTACCCTTGTTAAACACTGTTGCGAGCTGCGCAATTTTCCAATCTGCAGGTACAGATCTATCGGTGAGCGAGCGATTGTATATGATTGCTAAGTATGGAGCTATTGTATCACCGTAATCTGAAAGGAACCTAATCGGTATACCTCGGGCATGGATGTGTGTGATGTCCTTAGGTTAGTTAGGTTTAAGTAGTTCTAAGTTCTAGGCGACTGATGACCACAGAAGTTAAGTCCCATAGTGCTCAGAGCCATTTGAACCAATCGGTATACAATCTGGACCTGAAGACTTGCCCCTATCAAACGATGTGAGTTGCTTCGCAACCCCTAAGGTATCTACTTCTAAGAAACGCATGCTAGCAGCTGTTCGTGTATCAAATTCTGGAACATTCCATTCATCTTCCCTGGTGAAGTAATTTCGGAAAACTGCGTTCAATAACTCCGCTTTAGCGGCACAGTCGTCGGTAACAGTACCATCGGCACTGCGCAAAGAAGGTATTGACTGCGTCTTGCTGCTTGTGTACTTTACATACGACCAGAATTTCTACCAAATCTCGAGACAATGTTTCGTTGTGGAACCTATTAAAGGAATCTCGCATTGAAGACCGTGCCAAATTTCGGGCGTCTGTAAATTTTAGCCAATCTTCGGGATCTCGCGTTCTCCTGAACTTCGCACGCTTTTTCCGTTGCCTCTGCAACAGCGTTGTGACCTGTTTTGTTTACCATGGGGGATCAGTTCCATCTCTTACCATTTTATGAAGTATGAATCTCTCAATTGCTGTTGCTGCTATATCTTTGAATTTGAGCCACATCTCGTCTACATTTGCATAGTCAGTTAGGAAGAAATGGAGATTGTCTCTTAGGAAGGCTTCTAGTGACACTTCATCCGCTTTTTTAAATAAAATTATTTTGCGTTTGTTTCTGGTGGATTTGGAAGAAACGGTATTGAGCCTAGCTATAACGACCTTGTGATCACTAATCCCTGTATCAGTCATGATGCTCTCTATTAGCTCTGGATTGTTTGTGCCTAAGAGGTCAAGTGTGTTTTCGCAACCATTTACAATTCGCGTGGGTTCGTGGACTAACTGCTCGAAATAATTTTCGGAGAAAGCATTTAGGACAATCTCGGAAAATGTTTTCTGCCTACCACCGGTTTTGAACAAGTATTTTTGCCAACATATTTAGGGAAGGATGAAGTCACTACCAACTATAACCGTATGAGTGCGGTATTTATTTGTTACGAGACTCAAATTTTCTCTGAACTGTTCAGCAACTATATCATCGGAGTCTGGGGGTCGGTAGAAGGAGCCAATTATTAACTTAGTTCGGGCGTTAAGTATAACCTTCACCCATAGCAATTCGCACTGAGCATCTACTTCGACTTCACTACAAGATAAACCACTACTGCCAGACACAAACACTCCACCACCAATTCTGCCTAATCTATCTTTCCTAAACACCGTCTGAGACGTTGTAAAAATTTCCGCAGAACTTATTTCAGGCCTTAGCCAGCTTTCTGTACCTATAACGATTTCAGCTTCTGTGCTTTCTATTAGCGCTTGAAGCTCAGGGACTTTCCAAGCACAACAACAGCAATTTACAACTACAATTCCGACTGTTCCTTGATCCAAGCACGTCCTGTATTTGCCATGCACCCTTTGAGATTGCAGCCCACCCCGTACTTTCCCAAGGCCTTCTAACCTAAAAAACCGCCCAGTCCACGCCACACAGCCTCCGCTACCCGTGTAGCCGCCAGCTGAGTGTAGTGAACTCCTGTCCTACGTACCTGCTGTACGTGTCTCTTTACGTTTCCACTTAACCTAGCAATGTTTAGGAGTGTGGAAACCTCGGATACACACGTATGGCGCAAGTGACACCCAATCACCTGACCACGTTCGAAGTACGTGAGTTCCGTGGAGCGCCCATTCGGTTCCCTCACGATGTCTATTGACTATTGAGGTCGCTGACACGGAGTATCTGGCAGTAGGCGGCAATACGTACGTTTTGGGGGGATGTCGGATACTTTTTACCAGATAGTATATGTATATCTGCAGTTAGTAACAAAATACATTCATCTATTCATGTATATTGAAAGTCTGATTGCACTTCCCAACACTAGGTGTAAATCGATATTACTGGATAACCTGTTCTCGGTGTCGAATATCTGGGATGTTTAACTTGATGATGGGGGTGGGGGGCTTCTTGATTTCTATTCACCTAAATAAAAGCACATTCATCTTTTCTGCAGGTCTGTAGAACATATTCGTGTGAAAGTGCATTTTATATTAACGCTATGGTAAAAACATTTAAACGTTGAAGTCTGTGAATGTTAGAGAGCCAAATTCATGTGTATTTGTCCTACATGAGACACATTTGTAATGGTTGTCAATCCCATATGAGTCATTGAATTTTTAATAATATTGAGATGCGCATAGAGAAGAAATATAAACGTTAAATTTTGATTAAATTATATTTCTTTATCGTGAATTTATATGCATAGCGGACAGTTACATTAAAACAAAACAGATGGAAAACTAAGTAAACTGTCTGTTATTTCAAAAGTAAACGGCAAACTGATAAATTTATCCCACTGTGAGACAAGATGGTGCATGTCTTCATGGAAAAGTGTTTTCGGTTGCCCGTGAAACCGTGCTCCTCTTCGTCCTAAGCAAATTTATGGCAACGACTGTCTGCAGGGCTAGAAAATCATGGACATGGCAATGATCATTACTGTGTGGATTATGTGTAAGGGTTTCAAAGTGAAACTTCTGCAGCGTTGTCGAATCAACCTTGGCAATATGTTACCTTATCCAGCAAAAGAATGATGCGGTCCATCAACATTTCTGGCCTTTTGGTCTTCATGGTGATCTTCAGTTTTCGCAATGTGTCCACGTGAAAGCTGGGAAGCTCTTAACGGATCCCATACAGAGTTCCGATCTCTCCCAATGCGATGTCCATATTTTGGAGTCCTGGAGAAAGACATTCGTGGCCGTCGATTTGCTTCCGATTCCGTAGCCATCTGCAAACACTTCTCCATGAAGGCACTGCCCGTTTTGTCTGAGAATGACGTAAATGTATCAACAAATACGATCAATACTTTGGAAGTGATAGGCAGTTTACTTATTTTTTGGGATCTGTCAATTTTTTCATTTGAATACAACTTACATTAAAAAGATGTCACAATCAGGGAAGGTTTGGAAGCACTGCTATAGTGAAAATCGAGTTACAGAAGTTTAAAATTCTCTATGTCGCGAGATTTTGTGTGCTGTGGTGGTTGTCTGAAGACAATATAGGTCTCAAAAACGTCGCTACGGTACGCCTTACAAGAAACACCCACTCGCACTAAACCTCCACAAATGTCACAGTTTAGCTGGTGAGTCCGTTGATGGTAGTATAAGAGGCATACAGGATAACTCATCACGCTTTCCCACTCGAGTTTTTTCGACAGTTAAGCCATTCCGTCCTTGAACTGAATTGGTGAGCTGCCACTTAGGAATTCTTCCTGCCTCTTACGTGGAGACGCTGCCGTAGTTTAATGCCCCCTTGCATGGCTCTAGCAGCGCCGTTGGATTCTCTAAGTGCCATACTACTGTCTATGTCTTACGCAATGAAGCGGGAAGAAGGTTGTTGTTTTTTTTTTTTTTTTAAAATAATTTCTACAAGGGATTCCATTAGGGTGCGTTTATTTATGAAACACTGTAAGAAATTAACTTGTTCACGCTGATTGTAAGCTGACTATTAATGGTACTAGATTAAGTCAACCGTATGACTAGATCGAAAGGCACTTATCGACGACTGCCGACTGTGGTACACAGTGTCCAACTTTAGCGTGCAATCGGTATCATTGGTATAGGGTCATACATATACGGTTATGCCAAAGTTATTTATTAATTTACTAATATGAAAGATTCCTGGTATTTTAAAATTAGTGAAGGGTAGTATATATGACCACTACACTCCTGTTAATGTCTGAGTAGCGGAAGGCAACTTTTGTTATCAAATATATATTGGTAAAATTATTTTATTCGCGCCAGAATAAATTTACTTTTCCCACTTATCTCTTTGCTGACGCCACGAGCGATTTCTGCATCTGCACTTCACGCCACTGGTTCTGAAAGCGCCAGATGGCCAACTAGCCCTGCCATCTAGGATGGGAAAGCTACCACTCGCTCCTTACTCCGTACGTACTGCAGCGCTGATACATTCTCTTCAGGTTTGTGAAACAGCGTAACTGGAAATAAATTAAACTGCGCTCTTATCTGAAAATAGTGGGTGTTTACAGTCTTCATCGTCAGAAGCCAACTAAATTAAATCGGAACACAGGCTATATTGTATTTCGTAATTCTCTCTACAATTCCTCTCAAGAAGTTAGCACCACTTGCCACTTCTCTCACACGTGACGTGTTGTAGGTGGACGGAGATAGTACAACCCTCGTGACTCCAATTTTCACCGGTGCTGACGCTGAAGAGGAAGAAGAACGCCGGACAGCGGTGTTATCTCGTGGAAGGGGTGCGAGTAACGGCGTGTAGTGCTGTGGTGCGGGCAGAGGTGGCTAGGGGCGCGCCGTGGCTGCGGCGGTTCGCAGCCCATTGCTGTCGCCGCGAGAGGATAAGCGCCTTCCCGACTCCGCTCCCCTCCCCTATCCTTGCATTCTCGCCCCACGGCCTATTGTCCAGCAGGACACCCTCATTGTGTGGCACACAGTGGCCACTCGCCGGAAATGTCTTGCGGACGTGTTCGCAACTCGGAGAGGGTAGCCGCTGCGGATCAAAGATTATCTCTGAAGCATCCTTTGTGTAACATCCCTCTCTTCCTTTCTCAAATTTCGTATTACCAGAGTTTCCACTCTATGGCTGTCATCAGTAGGTTGGTGTGCCAAGGCTGACGTCCTATAATGTCACCACCGTACAATAATTTTACTGTATAATCTCCCCCCTTGAAAGAACACATGCGTCGCTTTGTAGCGCTGTAGACATTGTAGAATGATTCCCAGGCGCTCGCTGATGACGGAAGTCATCAATTTGTGTACGTACAAGCTATTGTGTGAAACCAGTGTACTGAGATGGGTCGAGGAAGAGAGGTGACTGAAAAGTAGAGAGGAGCTAGAGAGGTTGGTCGTTTGCGCGACCACACCATGAGTGAGGTCCCCCGGTATGTTTTTTTTATCACTGTTGACTGTCCAATGTGTCGACAGAGATTGGTATACCATTCATCAACAGGTAAGGAGGCGTAAGAACAGCACTCACTGACAGGAAATTGAGATGACTGCTACGTCTTGCAGTGACGATCGGGTTCAAACAGGCCTGAAAGAACTATTGTAAATAAATGTACACTATATGAACAAAATTATCCGGACACCCACTTAATATGCGTTTTCTATATTAGGTGGATTGTGCTGCCACCTACTGCCAGGTACTCCATATCACCGACTTCAGTAGTCATTAGACATCTTGAGAGAGTAGAAAGGGGCCCCTCGTGGAAACTTACTGACATCGAACGTGGTCAGGTGATTGGCTGCCACTTGTGTCATACGTTGGTACCCGAGACTTACACACTCATAAACATCCCTAGGCCCACTGTTTCTGATGTGATAATGAAGTGGAAACGTGAAGGGACACGTACAGCGCAAAAGCGTACAGGCCGACCTCGTCTGTTGACTGACAAATACTGCCGACTGTTGAAGAGGCTCATAATGTGAAATAGACAGTATTCTATCCAGACCATCACACAGGAATTCCATGCTCCATCAGGATCCACTGCAAGTACTATGAGAGCTAGGCGGGAGGCGAGAAAACTTGGGTTTCAAGATAGAGCACATCACGCTGGTAAATGCCAAACGGCGCCTTCCGTTGTGTAAGGAACGTAAATATTGGACGATTGAACAGTGGAAAAACGTTGCATGGAGTGACGAATCACGGTATCCAATGTGGCGATCCGATGGCAGGGCGAGGGTATGTCGAATGCCCGGTGAACCTCATCTGCCAGCGAGTCTAGTGCCAACAGTAAAATTCGGAAGCGATGGTGTTATGGTTCAAAGGCTCTGAGCACTATTGGACTCAACTTCCGAGGTCATTAGTCCCCTTGAACTTAGAACTACTTAAACCTAACTAACCTAAGGACATCACACACATTTATGCCCGCGGCAGGATTCGAACCTGCGACCGTAGCGGTATCGCGGTTCCAGGTTGCAGCGTCTAGAACCGCAAGGCCACGTCGGCCGGCGATGGTGTAATGGTGTGGTCGTGTTTTTCATGGAGGGCGCTTGCAAACTTCGTTGTTTTGCGTGGCACTATCACAGCACAGCCCCACATTTTTGCTTTAAGCGCCATAGTGCTTCCCACTGTTTAAGAGCAATTCAGGGATGGCGACTGCATCTTTCATCGCCATCGACCACCTCTTGATAAAGGACGGCCTGTGACGGAGTGATTAAATGACAATAACATCTCTGTAATGGACTGGATTGCTCAGTGTCCTGACCTGAAGTCTGTAGAACACCTTTGGGATGTTTTGGAATGCTGAGTTCGTGCCTGGTCTCACCAACCTACATCGAAACCTCTCCTGAACGCAGCACTCCGTGAAATATGGTCTGTTATTACCCAAGCAACATTCCAGCACGTGGCTGAACGCATGACTTTGAAAGTGGAATTTGTCATGGCCAATGCAATAAAGAACTCCAGCATTACCGATGGATGGCGTCACTACTTTTTATGTCATTTTCAGCTATGTGTCGGGATACTTTTCATTACATAGTATATGTCCATTACATATAGATCCCAAGTTAGCTTTGTGGAGGGCACTGCATGCGTTGGACAGCTCCGGATGGTTTCCATTTAGTTTCCTCCTTACACACTACTGCTTTTTCTGCAAATAGCTGGTTTTCGGTGTTCACATGGGGGTGCTGGTAGAGGTGAGGACAGAGGAAGCGGTCAGGTGGGAGAGCCGCCAGCGGAAGAATGAACCTAACAAAAGGTAGACAAACGAAATGCGACAGACAAACTGCGGACCAGACAAGAGAGCAGTACAAAAGACCAGAGCAAGGGCCAACCATCTAATTGACAACGAGGCACTAAGCTAAGCTAACGCCACATCTATGACAAATGGCAAAGAGCACCGAAGAGACAAATCCTAGACGCTAGAAAGGGGAACAACAGGGCTACAAGCAAGGCATCCATCAAGCAGTCTTAATACAGCTACGATAGATTTGAAGCTATCTAGTGCGAGCACTTAAATGGCCGTCTGTGCGCTGGGTGGTTGCCTATAGCTCCACAGTGCGTAGAGCTGTATCGGCCGCTGTCCTCACGTGGCGAAACGGTGAAGCTCTTGCCATGCTAACACAGTGCATCGCGAAAGCGGTTCCCTCTAACGGCTGACTACTTCCATCTTCTCTGGTGAACATTCATCTTCCGCGGCGTATCATACGACGCAGCTGGATATATTACAAAATCTTTAAATTCATGCACACTACATTCACGACCATGACAATGTGCTGATTCTTCAGGATGGCTCCTCCTAAATTTCTTTCTTCAGTGTTTTTAACAATCTGATCGTCTAATTAAGTGTTCCGTGACGGATGGAGAAGCACGCCGCACCATTTTATTCTTGCTTTGTTTTAAAATGGTAATACTGATGTTAATTTTCCAAGCGGTTTTTGTTAATAGGTTTTTACCTCCTCTATTCTTCTTCTACCAATGTCAAACTCTGTAAAAAATGCGCGATTTTGATGCAGTAACGCGTACTTGTAGATGACACTACAACACGTTTCACGTACTCCTACAGGAGACAGTATTGGTGAAAACTAGATTAAAAGTTCCTGTAAGGATACGTGCAGAAACCAATGCTTGTTGAAATATGAAACAATCTGAACTCTTAACTGTATGCTGCGCAGAGGTAGTCATTATAGGAAATGCTTCACTTGGCACCGTTGGGATTGCTTCACATTCGTAGGTCACATAATATAGTGACGTCTGTACATTGTGGGTCGGTTGGACGTACACCCTACCTTTAAACGACCCCACAGGCAGAAAGTCCTGTCCATGAAACGTTTCGCTGAGGTGCAGTTGTGCCATCTGCAGGAAATGGTGATAGCTCGTCGTTTAAAACCCACAGTGGTTCTCTGTCAGCGTGCGGAAATAGGTGGCTGGTAAAGTGTATAGCCCCTTGAGTCTGACACCAACAATTCCTGCTCATACAAAGATACTGGTGCGAATATAATGCTTCACCTCTGTGACTGCTCGAGAATTTGTATCTGCCCACAAGTGCGTATTTTGTTAATTTACTGTGCCATAATCTGTGAGTCTTACCCCGTCTGTAAGTAAAATTCAGGCAGCGAACTACGGATCTCCATTGGGCTATATCTCAACACATATCAATTTATGGTCGTATCATATTTCTCCTGGTTCTGACGAATACTACTTTCTGCAGCGGTATGTGAGACTTTTATTGAAATATTCAGTGGGCATCTATCCAGACTCAGATTGATTTCTCTGAATGAGGAAAAACTGAAGGAAATCATACCTGAGAGAATAAGGAGCAAAGGAGGTCATTTATGCAATTCGCCGGTAATGTATTCCGAGTGGGGTACACCCATTTTAAGGTAAAAATAAAAAGTCTTCGGCAGTAGGTTTGCGTTAGGGAAAGCACACATGAGAACGCATCTGGTAATTACGTATGTTCTTTCTGCATTAGTACTATAGCAAAGGAATTCTTTCCAGCAGTTTCTCCTCATGAAGCGAAATCACCTATTGCGTTTATATGTATATATATTACGGCGCAGAATAGGTTATGATTGTTAATTGGCTGCAAGTTGTACGGTCATAAATACCTAGAGACCATACTACAATACCCATATATCTTGACCACCATAATTAACTGGTGTCCAGATACAAATTAAAAAATGTTTCAAGCAAATGTTCTTTAGCCGTCAAGGGAACATGAATCAGAATGATTGCTTTCGTTGTAGCTCTGTTTTTTAAAAAGATAGGAACACCGGTATGACTTTTTTAAATGGCACCCTGCATTTTTTATTATGTGATTCATTTCCTGTTCTAAGGACCTATTCAAAAATGTATCACAGTGTACCATTTACTGAAACACAGCGTTATGAATTACGTAACACATCATTGACGTTCACGCTCCTAACGCTTAGTGCAGGTACTCGGGGTAGTGGGACGCATCCGGGTGATAACGTTGACAGTAGAAAAATGCAAATGTAAGTAGAATGCACAACCATCATTCCATCAACCATCGTCAGTTGAAGAGTTGTGTGAGTAGAATGTACACCAAGGAGGAGAAGGTAAAAATGCTACTCATCTATGGGGAATGTAAGTTAGTAGAACAGTAATTGCAATACTGTTTTCTTATGTACGGGTACATTTAGTAGAGTAGTTTAGTCCTTTTAAATATTGTCGTCTAGAGTAGGCATACAGTAAAGGCTGTCCTTCCCACAAACTGCATCGACATAACCTTTTTTTTTCTGTTGCTGTTGTTAAAGGTAGGCGAAATAATACGCAAGCAACGGAACTGTACAGAGAGCTATATCCCGACAGGAACCCACTTTCCCGACAGATGTTTTCTCGTCTTGTTGTGACGTTTCTGGAAATGGGAAGTTTCAACCCACGACAACGCAGTCGTCGTAGCACTCGCACAGACGAAGCTACTGAAGTTACTGCTCTCGCTTCCGTTGCTATAAATGAACATGTGAGCACACGACAGATTGAACACGAGATTGGCATTCCTAAAACCAGTATACATCGTATTCTTATACGTCACCGGTTCCATCCTTACCACGTACACCTACATTAAGAATTACATGGGAAGGATTTCCAGAATCGTGTACAGTTCTGTCAGTGAGCACAGCTGCAAATCCTTGCTAACCCGAACTTATTCTCCGATGTTCTATTTACCGATGAATGTTCCTTCTTAATCGAAGGAAAGGTAAATACAAGGAACATGGGTTAGACAGGTGGAACATCATCGTCAACGGAGAGTTAACGTCTGATGTGGGTTGCTTGGTATTACAATTACTGGCCCTACTTTCATCAATGACAGTCTAAACGGTACAGCGTATGCCAACTTACTCAGAAAAATTCTTCCTCCTCTTCTGGATGAAGATCCGCTAAGAACCAGTATGCTTATGTGGTATCAACACTATAGTTGCCCAACACATAACGCCTTGCGTGCACGTCGTGTTCTGAAACGAAGGTATCCTGCCAGATGGATTGGTCGAGGAGGAACATTTACTTGGCCTGCTAGGTTCAAATGGCTCTGAGCACTATGAGACTCTTCCGAGGTCATCAGTCCCCTAGAACTTAGAACTACTTAAACCTAACTAAACTAAGTGCATCACACACATCCATGGCCGAGGCATGATTCGAACCTGCGACCGTAGCGGTCGCGCGGTTCCAGACTGTAGCGCCTAGAATCTCTCTGCCACCCCGGCCCACGGCCTGCTAGGTCTCCTGATTTAAATCCTCTAAACTTTTTTCTTTGGGTATGCATTTAAGACGTTGACTATCGAGATATTCCAACAACGTCAGAGGACATGCAGGAAGGTATCGTGCTTCCTTGTAATTCTCTGCAGCGTGCAACACTAGAATCAGTAAACAATTCTTTCATTCAGTGTATCGGTGTTTAGCGCCACCACTTTGAGCACCTTTGAATGTTCTATTCCTGGGTAATGTTGCAGCAGAGTCAAAGTCAATTTTGTGTTATGTTTTTACTTGGTTTTCATTTGTTTTCTGACAACTCCAGCAAGTGGACACCTTGGTGATCCCAGACTAAAACTGAGTGTTGTGTTACGTAACTAATAACGTTGTGTTTCAGTGAATGGTACACAGTGATACATTTTTGAATAAAGCCTTTAGGAGAGGAAATGAATAGTTGTTTTTGTGGTCTTCAGTCCTGAGACTGGTTTGATGCAGCGCTCCACGCTAATCTATCCTGTGCAAGCTCCATCTCCCAGTACCTACTGCAACCTACATCCTTCTGAATCAGCTTAGGGCATTCATCTCTTGGTCTCCCTCTACGATTTTTACCCTCCACGCTGTCCTCCAATGCTAAATTTGTGATCCCTTGATGCCTCAGGACATGTCCTACCAACCGATCCCTTCTTCTAGTCAAGTTGTGCCACAAACTTCACTTCGCCCCAATCCTATACAATACCTCATTAGTTATGTGATCTACCACCTAATCTTCAACATTCTTCTGTAGCACCACATTTCGAAAGCTTCTATTCTCTTCTTGCCCAAACTATTTATTGTCCATATTTCACTTCCATACATGCCTACACTCCATACAAATACTTTCAGAAACGACTTCCTGACACTTAAATCTATACTCGATGTTAAATTTCTCTTCTTCAGAAACGCTTTCCTTGCCATTGCCAGTATACATTTTTTATCCTCTCTACTTCGACCATCATCAGTTATTTTGCTCCCCAAATAGCAAAACTCCTTCACTACTTTAAGTGTCTCATTTCCTAATCTAATTCCCTCACCATCACCCGAATTAATTCGACTACATTCCATTACCCTTGTTTTGTTTTTGCTGATGTTCATCTTACATCCTCCTTTCAAGATACTATCCATTCCATTCAACTGCTCATCCAAGTCCTTTGCTGTCTCTGACATAATTACAATGTCATCGGCGAACCTCAAAGTTTTTATTTCTTCTCCCTGGATTTTAATACCTAATCCAAATTTTTCTTTTGTTTCCTTTACTGCTTGCTCAATACACAGATTGAATAACATCGTGGAGAGGCTACAACCTGTCTCACTCCCTTCCCTACCACTGCTTCCGTTTCATGCCCTTCGACACTTGTAACTGCCATCTGGTTTCTGTACAAATTGTAAATAGCATTTCGCTCCCTGTATTTTACCCCTGCCACCTTTAGAATTTGGAAGAGTATTCCGGGCAATATTGTCTAAACCTTTCTCTAAGTCTACAAATGCTAGAAACGTTGGTTTGCCGTTCCTTAATCTTTCCTGTAAGATAAGGTCGGTTTCCCTCACGTGTTCCAACATTTCTACGGAACCCAAATTGATCTTCCCCGAGGTCGGCCTCTACCAGTTTTTCCATTCGTCTGTAAATAATTCGCGTTAGCATTTTGCAGTTGTGACTGATAGTTCGGTAATTTTCACATCTGTCAACGCCTGCTTTCTTTGGGATTGGAATTATTATATTCTTCTAGAAGTCTGAGGGTATTTCGTCTGTTTCATACATCTTGCTCACCAAATGGTAGAGTTTTGTCAGGACTGGCTCTCCCAAGGCCGTCAGTAGTTCTAATGGAATGTTGTCTACTCCCGGGGCCTTGTTTTGACTCAGGTCTTTCAGTGCTCTGTCAAACTCTTCACGCAGTATTGTATCTCCCATTTCATCTTCATCTACATCCTCTTCTATTTCCATAATATTGTCCTCAAGTACATCGCCCTTGTATAGACCCTTTACATACTCCTTCCACCTTTCTGCTTTCCCCTCTTTGCTTAGAGCTGGGTTTCCATCTGAGCTCTCGATATTCACACAAGTGGCTCTCTTTTCTCCAAAGGTCTCTTTAATTTTCCTGTGGGCTGTATCTATCTTACCCCTAGTGAGATAAGCCTCTACACCCTTACATTAGTCCTCTAGCCATGCCTGCTTAGCCATTTTGCACTTCCTGTCGATCACATTTTTTGAGACGTTTGTATTCCTTTTTGCCTCCTTCATTTACTGCATTTTTATATTTTTTCTCCTTCATCAATTAAATTCAATATGTCTTCTGTTACCCAAGGATTTCTACTAGCCCTCGTCTTTTTACTTACTCGATCCTCTGCTGCCTTCACTACTTCATCCCTCAGAGCTACCCATTCGTCCTCTACTGTCTTTCTTTCCCCCATTCCTATCAATTGTTCCCTTATGCTCTCCCTGAAACTCTGTACAACTTCTGGTTTAGTCAGTTTACCCAGGTCCCATCTCCTTAAATTCCCACCTTTTTGCAATTTCTTCAGTTTTAATCTACAGATCATAACCAACAGATTATGGTCAGAGTCCACATTTGCTCCTGGAAATATCCTACAATTTAAAACCTGGTTCCTAAATTTCTGTCTTACCATTATATAATCTATCTGATACCTTTTAGTATCTCCAGGATTCTTCCATGTATACAACCTTCTTTTATGTTTGTTGAACCAAGTGTTAGCTATGATTAAGTTATGCTCTGTGCAAAATTCTTACAGACGGCTTCCTCTTTCATTTCTTAGCCCCAATCCATATTCACCTACTATGTTTCCTTCTCTCCCTTTTCCTACTGTCGAATTCCAGTCACCCATGACTATTAAGTTTTCGTCTCCCTTCACTATCTGAATAATTTCTTTCATTTCATCATACATTTCTTCAATTTCTTCGTCATCTGCAGAGCTAGTTGGCATATAATCTTGTATTACTGTGGTAGGCGTGGGCTTCATGTCTATCCTGGCCACTATAATACGTTCACTATGCTGTTTGTAGTAGCTTACCCGCACTCCTATTTTTTTATTCATTATTAAACCTACTCCTGCATTTTCCCTGTTTGATTTTGTATTGGTGTCCCTCAGACGGCTAAAGAACATCTACTTGAAATATTTTGTAATTTCCATCTGTACAAGGAGTTATTTAGGGTGTCCAAAACAAATGGGACACACTGTATATTAACGCCACAATAATTAAGCACACTACCTCAAAATTAATAGTACAGAAAATTATTTGGAGTCAAATTCTGCAAACATTACTTGACAAAACCCTAAATCAAATATTCCTTTATAAGAAAGAAGATATCTTACACTAATTACCCTCTTGCGAGAATTCGATTAACACAGTGACACTCACCTCAGAATAAATTGTGTTCATAGAATCGATCAGGAATCTTATGGCCAATTATTGAAGAAAGACAATCAATGACGTTAATAAAAAAGTGCCATGTGTCGAAGCTCAGGAATGCTTTTTCTGACCATAGCATAAGTACTTAGAGATTCCCCAGAAACAACAACTACTTCAAGTTGTTTAGAAAAGTCCACACGTGGCTGGACTATGGCGTCACCAAGAAAAGTTTAAATAGCTGTAGAGAGATTACATATAAGATTTAAAACCACCTGACTTAGGATTGACTTAATAGCACTGAGCCATAGCGACGTTGACCTTGCTCTAGTTTTGTTCGGGATTCGAAATCTCGCGTTAAATCGCTGCTAGGATATAGGTATCTAAAAGCGTTGTTTCGTGCATCTGGGAAGATTCTGCTCTTCTTGTAAGAGAGGTGGTTGTTTGTGTATACTGCTCTGTTGTTGAATTGGGTTTTTTTTTTTTTTTTTTTTTTTGGGGTTTAAGGGCGCTCAACTACTGAGGTCATTAGCGCCCAGTCACTGTTGTTAGAGCACATGGAATCTAGTAAAACTCAAGGGGAGAGGGGACACCAGAAAGACCTGACAAAGATGTAAATAAAATAAGTAAAAATGTTAGATGTCTTTTGACAAGCCAGTCAAAGTTATAAAACGCGGAACACGAGCAGCTGCTCGAGCGTCATCAGCTAAAATATCCGGTAAAGTAGATGGCAGGGACAGGACAACACGAGATTGACTAAAGCGGGGAGACGACAATAAGACATGGCACACTGTTAATGCCCGACCACATGGGCTCTGCAGGGCTGGGTCACCAGAGAGCAGGTAGCGGTGGCTAAACCGGCAATGCCCAATCCGCAACCTGGTCAGAAGGACCTCCTCTCGCCGAGATGGTCGGAGGAGGTTGTCCAAGCAGTTGGGAGCGGTTTTACTGCCCGGAGCTTGTTTCCTTGGAGGGATGACCAAGCATCCCACCACAACGACACAAGCCTCTTACAAACATCCCCACGAACGTCAGATGACGGGACACAATGGGAGTTTGGCCGAGGCAGGAGGACTGCAGCCTTGGCTGCAGCATCCGCACCCTCATTCCCAGGCACTCCTACATGTCCGGGTAACCCACAGAAAGCTGACAGGGGAACCATTATCAGCGAAAGAATGGAGGGACTGCTGTATCCGTTGAAGCAAGGAATGGACCAGATAGGGAGCTCCAAGGCTCTGAAGAGCACTGAGTGAGTCAGAGCAGAGTACATACGATGAATGGCGGTGGCGGCGGGCATACTGAACGGCCTGATGGAGAGCAAAAAGCTCGGCCGTAAAGCTGGAACATTGGTCGAGGAGCCGGTATTTAAAGGTGGCGGCCCCGACGACAAAGGCACAGCCGACACCATCTACAGTTTTGGAGCCATCGGTGTAAACAAAGGTGTGACCGGCAAGTCGAGCTCGAAGTTTGACAAACCGTGAGCAATACACTGCAGCCGGAGTACCCTCCTTCGGGAGTGAGCTGAGGTCGAGATAAGTATGAACCGGAGCCTGGAGCCAAGGTGGTGTCGGGCTCTCACTCTCTCTGATGGTGGTAGGGAGGGCAAAATCCAATTGTCGAAGCAGGCGACGGAAGCGGACTCCGGGGGGCAGCAGGGCAGACACATACAACCTGTACTTACGGTCGAGAGACTCGGCGAAGAAGGACTTGTAAGAGGGGTGGTCAGGCATAGACAACAGCCGGCAGGCATACCGACACAGCAGTACATCGCGCCGGTAGGTCAATGGTAATTCGGCAGCTTCAGCATAAAGACTCTCGACAGGACTAGTGTAGAAGGCGCCGGTCGCAAGACGTAACCCCCGATGGTGGATGGAGTTGAGACGGCGTAAGTGGGATGGCCAAGCAGACGAGTAGACGAAGCTCCCATAATCCAGCTTCAATCGGACTATGGAACGATACAAGCAAAGCAGGACAGTGCGATCTGCTCCCCAAGATGAACCACTAAGAACTCTGAGGACATTAAGGGTACGTGTACAATGGGCCACCAAATAAGAGACATGCGGAGACCAACACAGTTTCCTGTCCAACGTGAGCCCTAGAAACTTAGTTGTTTCCACGAATGGGAGAACAATGGGACCGAGATGTAAGGATGGCGGGTGGAACGCTTTATATCGCCAAAAGCTGATACAAACCTCTTCAGAGAACCGGAAGCCATTTGCCACGCTCCATGAGTATAGGCTGTCTAGACAACGCTGAAGGCAGCGCTCCAGTAGGCATGTTCTCTGGGCACTGCAGTAGATCGCGAAGTCATCGACAAAGAGAGAGTCTGAGACATTAGGTCGAAAGCAATCCATAACTGGATTGATCGCGATGGCAAAAAGGGCTAAGGTCAAGACGGAGCCCTGAGGCACTCCGTTCTCCTGGAGGAAGACGTCTGACAATACGGAACCCACACGTACCCTAAACTTTCGATCCGTTAAAAAGGAATCAATAAAAAGAGGCAGGCAACCGCGTAGGCCCCACCTGTGCAGAGTGCAGAGGATACCTCCTCTCCAACAGGTATCATAAGCCTTCTCCAAATCTAAGAACATGGCTACCGTTTGGCGCCTCCACAAAAAGTTGTTCATGATGAATGTCGACAAGGTCACAAGGTGATCAACAGCGGAGCGGCGGCGACGAAAGCCGCATTGGACATTGGTAAGTAGCCGTCGAGATTCAAGAATCCAAACTAACCGAGCATGAACCATGCACTCCATCACCTTACAAACACAGCTTTTAAGTGAAATGGGGCGGTAACTAGAAGGAAGGTGTCTATCCTTCCCGGGTTTGGGTATAGGAACAACGACAGCGTCACGCCAACGCATGGGGACCTGACCTTCGGTCCAGACGTGATTGTAGGTATGAAGAAGAAAGCTTTTGCCCACCGGAGAAAGGTGTGCCAGCATCTGAACGTGAATGGCATCTGGCCCCGGAGCAGAGGACCGGGACAGTGCAAGCGCATGTTCGAGTTCCTGCATAGTAAAGGGGGCATTATAAGTTTCCAGATTCAGCGAGTGTAAGGAAGGTCGCCGAGCCTCTTCTGCCTCTTTCCTGGGAAGGAAGGCAGGGTGGTAATGGGCGGAGCTTGAAACCTCCGCGAAAAACCGGCCGAAGGCGTTGGAGACAGCCACAGGATCAACGAGGACCTCATTACCTGAGGTCAGGCCAGGTACCGAGGAGTGGGCCTTAATGCCCGACAGCCAGCGCAGGCCACCCCATACGACAGAAGAGGGAGTAAAACTGTTAAAGGAGCTGGTGAAAGAGACCCAACAAGCATTTTTGCTGTCTTTGATGACTCTACGGCATTGCGCTCGGAGTCGTTTGTTTCCAATACAATTCGCCAACGTAGGATGGCGGCGAAAGGTGCGTAAAGCACGTCGTCGAGCACAGATAGCGTCTCTACAAGCCTCGTTCCACCAGGGGACAGAAACACGATGTGAAGAAGAGGTAGTACGAGGATAGGAACGTTCGGCAGCATTGATGATAACAGCCGTGAGGTATTCGACCTGACTGTCACAACTGAGAAAATCGTGGTCTGCAAAGGTCGTAGGGAGGAGTAAAGTCCCCAGTCAGCTTTCGGTATGTTCCAGCTCGAAGGACGTGGGGATGGGGTGTGGTGCAGGAGACGAACGACACAGGGGAAGTGGTCGCTCGAATAGGTGTCAGATAGGACATACCACTCGAACCGATGGGCAAGAGTGGTAGAACAGATCGAGAGGTCCAAGTGGGAGTAGGTATAAGTAGGGTCCGAGAGGAAAGTCGGGGCGCCAGTATTGAGGCAGACAAGATTGAGATGGTTGAAGACATCCGCCAAGAGTGAGCCTCTGTGACAGGATGCACGAGAGCCCCAAAGGGGATGATGGGCATTGAAGTCGCCAAACAATAAAAACGGCGGGGGAAGCTGAACTATCAGGTGCATCATGTCAGCCCAACTAACTGCGGATGACGATGGAGTGTAGATGGTACAAACTGAAAAAGTAAAAGCAGAAAGAGTAATGCCGACAGCCATTGCTTGGAGTGGGGTGGTCAATGGGATGGGTTGGTAATAGACATCGTCCCAAACAAGCAACATGACCCCACCATGAGCTGGAATACCGTCCACTGGGGTGAGGTCATACCGCTCCAAGGTATAATCGGTAAAGGCAATACGGTCAGTCGGGCGCAACTTGGTTTCCTGGAGACCAAGGACGAGCGGACAGTGCAGGCGGAGGAGCAGTTGTAATTCCTCCCGATTAGATCGAATACCTCTTATGTTCCAATGTAACAAGGCCATCGCTAGTCAAAAAAGAGGGGGGACGAGACGGGGAAGAGCTGGTCACCTCGACGGCCGCAGAGGGCCAGGTTTCGAGGGGACAATGCTACAACCGGTGGGAGGCGGATCCTGTTGCATCGAGTCGTCGTCAGCTGTGGCCGCTGTCCCTGGTGGTGTAGGAGGGGCAGCATCATTTGCCGACGAGAGGCTAGCTGAGTGCCTGCCAGCAGAGCGTCCCAGCATAACTGAGGAAGGCCGGGAGCAGCGACTCACGGATGGAGCGTCAGATGAAACGCGCCGGGGTGGAGAGGGGGATAGAGACTACTTCTTGTAGGCCTTCTTGGAAGGCCAAGGAGGCACAGAGATGGTGGGCTAGACCCGAAGAAGGTCCTCACGCGCAGGGTCCGTTTTGGAACCCCGGACCTCGGAAGCTGGGGTCCAGAACGTTTCCCCGATGGACGCCTGAGAAGAGGATCGCTTCTCAGGCGGCGGGGGGGGGGGGGGAGGAGGAGGAGGAGGAGGAGGAGGAGGAGGAGGAAGGGTGGCACCTGGGGCAGAGGGGGCGGGGGCTTGGGGGAGGAAGATTTGGAAGGGGGGGATTTGGGAGACAGAGGCAGAGACCCCGGATGGGGGGAGGAGGCAGAGGGGGTACAGGATAGGGGTTAGGATCCTGCAGAAGGAGGGGACACAACTGAGGCAAACGAAGTGGTCAACGGCATGGGATACTTCTTCCTGGCCTCAGAATAAGAGAGACGATCCAAAGTTTTGAGTTCTTGTATCTTCTTCTCCTTCTGATACGCGGGGCAGTCTAAGGATCTAGGCGAGTGGATGCCAGGACAATTAACGCACCGAGGTGGTGGGGTGCATTTATGTTCCTCACGGAGAGGACGTCCACAATTGCCATAAAGGGGCTCAGCCTCACCCCGTGACGACATGTGCCCAAAGCGCAAACACCAAAAACAGCACATAGGAGGCGGGACGTAAGGTCGCACGTCGCACCAGTAGCACATCACCTTTACCTTCTCCGGGAGAACGGCCCCCTCGAAGGCGAGGATAAAGGCCCCGGTGTCGATGCGACGGTCTTTGGGGCCACGCTGGACTCGCCGGACGAAATTTACGCTTTGGCGCTCCAGGTTGGACCTGAGCTCCTCATCAGATTGTAGCAGGAGGTCCCAATGAAAATAACCCCCTGCGTCCTATTTAGTGCCAGATGCGGGACAATGGACACTGGGATATCCCCTAGGCGGTCGCACGCCTGGAGTGCCGCCGACTGTGTGGCGGAGGTGGTCTTTATAAGAACGGGCCCCGAACGCACCTTACTGAGAACCTCGATTTCCCCAAAGATGTCCTCAATGTGCTGAACAAGGAACATGGGCTTGGAGGTGGCGAACGTCCCCCCATCAGTTCGAGAACAGACCATATAGCAGGGGAAGTACTTCGCCCCAAGCTGGCGGGCCTGTCCCTCCTCCCAGGGAGTGGCCAAGAGGGATAGGGCAGGAGAACCAGAACTAGAGACAGTACCTTTCCTTTTGAAAGACTCGGCCGCAGAGCAACCTGATACGTGTTGACGTATCATCTGCGAAACGTCCGCCCCGATACCACCCACTCCGACCAGGGGCTCTCCCCACGGGCGCCACCCAGCCTCAGACAGGGCCACCTGGCAGGATGACCATTGCCGGGAGTCTTGATGCCCCAAGGAGACGGGCATCTACTCCTACGCCGACGTAGGGAGGGTGCAGCTCAGGTATCGGCAGTACGATCCCTGTGTTGTCAGGGGGCTACAACCTAGAGGGTACATGACGACCCCACCACAAGGGGCTGGCTACCGTGCTGGATTTCTGGTGCCATAGGAAGTCCATCATGATCGTAGGTGCAGATGGGGACGCACTATGGGCGCAACTTGTACAACCCATCAGGCGTTTAGGCCCAATGTGAGGAATAGTGGGTATGGTTACAACGCCGGTGCAATGTGGAGTGCCAAGGTCTTAGTGCACTGAGGACCAGTGGTACACCACGTAAGACGTCCTTCCCCAGACGGCTCGTACTTCTGTAGAATTTTGAAAAATGGAGGTCAAACCCCAAGGGGGACCATCACATGGAAGGCCGAAACGGTTGAAACTCCTTTTAGTCGCCTCTTACGACAGGTAGGAATACCTCAGGCCTATTCTTACCCCAGACCCGCAGGGGGAGGTTGTTGTTGAATTGTGTCAGATAATATGATGGAAGAGCTCCCGAACAAAAGGAATGTCCTGGGGATCTCGTATCTAACAAAGGAAAAGTTAAGATACGAACTGGCCATATGGGAGGTCCCAGCTGAATGAAACGTTGCCGACATACACCAGCACTGGACTGCTGGCTGATGTTAAACGGAGCAACACGATGGTGAAGTAGGTGACGCCTGTGCCGTCTGTGGCACTTTCTTTTCAGTGTTCAGGCTAACACTGAATTATTCCAAGACAGTGCTCCCACCTGGTCTCAAGTTCTAAGGAGTCATTCTCAGTTGGCGCGTAGAGGGAATTATCTTCGGAAGTTATATAATATTTATAAAACTCCAGAGCAAGTTTCACGAAGTTCCGTATTAAAAGAAAAGGGGTCAGTTACTGTTGCAAGCTAGCGCCCTCAGCTGGGAAGGCCACGTTCGTTCGAACTGGAGTTCGCTTCGCGAGCGTCCTAATCATGAGGAGAGACTCGGGTACCTGAAAGAAAATCCAGGAATAAGTCGGATATATTTTTGTAACTTGTCAAACTCATTACGATAAAAGATGCAGAAAATTCAATATTCATCCACGGACACAAATCAGCAGCTAGTAGTCATTTCATAGTTGTCTGTACAGCTGCAGGAGACGGCAAGTGTTTAGGAAGAAGAAGATTCATCCTCTAGCGGAGGACAGATTACGGCGGAATGTTCGTGAAACAGTTAATAATGGTGTCTGTGTCTCCATATTGGTATTTTGCAAACAATTATTAGGTTATTTGTGTAGTTGGGTGCTTGATGATTTAGTTACTCAGCACTGTTATGGGTTTCAAGGGGAAAATGAGCCACGTGTGCATTACACTGAAGTGTGCGTATAGCAGGCGCCCCATTGCGTACAATTATTGGGAGAATACATAATTAGAAATATTTTGGAAAGATTACGTCCTCGTCGAAACCGATAATAGTAACTGACGGGCAAAAATTCTAACAATCAAGAAAGTACGGAGCCACTAGGATCGGGCGAGGAAGCAGGGCCAAGTGCTGGTAGAAGTAACAACACCTTACTTCTAATGCATTTCTTAAAACTAGCTAGAATACAACATACAATCTGCCAAGATAATGAATATAGGCAGAATCAAACCTTAAGGAACTAGTTCATCAACAATATAAAATTGTACCACGCAACATAGTACTGCGTATGCCTTAAGGGCTGCAATCGCAAAGAAAGCCTGAAGTGCCAATTTATCAAGAACACATAAAAGGTTGAGCCTGATGGGCCACCAAAATAGTTAACTAGACTTTAGTTAAAGAACAGATTTTCCAACAGTTCAGGCAAGGCAGTGTGAAACAATAAAGAGGCCTGAAGGGCCGTGCAGCTTCCAAGTAAGGGGCCTGAAGGGGCCAAATTAACACGATAAGAAAATCTTAAAAATATCAACTGGAAAAATAACAAGTGCTTATTAACAACTCGACCTTGAGGGCCAGGTAATAAATGAAATTAGTCAAACAAATTCTGCAATAAGTAAGTAATGGCCAGGAATTTATCAGTAAGCTGGCCTTAAGGGCCCCAGTACACTAACAAGGGAGGTTAAGTATTAAAACTGGATTTCATAGCCTTAAGGGCTGTAGAGCTTCCAAAAGGGGGGCCTGAAGGGCCAATTCATCAAGGTACTTAATAAACAGCTCAGCCTGAAGCGCTGGCCGATGGTTAAGGTTAGGCAAGTTCTCAAAAATAGAAGGCAAATCAAATTTATCAGTAATCGAGCCTTAAGGGCCACAGTACATTTAGAATCCACATTAAGCATTAAGATCTAACATACAGCGAAGCAGTTCCCTAAAACTTAGGAAGCTTAAATAAATCAATTGATCCTGTCCAGCTTAAAACCTAGGGACAACAATACATGCATATACTTCTAAAAGGTAAACTTGCATAAAATCTAAATTTAAAATGCAGACAATCGCACACCAACATGGCCAGCAAATTTACAAAAGTTTAACCACAGTCGCTGAGTATTAAATACAAGCAGCTGCAAGGCTACCAATCAGTCATCGTGCCCCAATATCATGATTTACAATCTTCAGATAGTACGAAACAGGAAAAATACAAGGCGAGCTCCAAAGAGCTTCAATTACGAATCATTAAACCGCAGCGTAAAGTTGACATTTCACAACTGGCGTAAAAGCCACCAGCTCAATCGACACCGTTCATATAGGCAAACATACAAATAAATTTCTCAAACTCTGTAAAACTTTCATTGTAAATGAGGGCTGATAATATCACACAGTACTATAACAATCTTTCAGATAAACACATGCACCAACAACTTTTAAGGTGTGCACAGCCACGTACTTCACAAATTTCTTTCCTTCTCTCACATACATAGAACACGTAGGCCTGGAACTGGCTACCAAATTGGTCACAACAATCAATAGATAACCACAAATATATCAGCACTTAATTAGACAGTCTCCTAGTGTGACATAACAGAGCAATAGATCACATTCACAGCCTTTGATTCAACATTTTCTACTCTCCTCCTCGTACAACGTCGACCATGCCCGCAGTGCCTACTGCACTGCAAAATTTTAACCAAGCAATTCACGCTCAGGTCGACGCCTAACCGAGGAACTAGCCCAGCAGTACAAGAACAACCTACACACTCGAAGTCAAACTTCGCAAACGCAGTGCAGAACTAACATTCAACCTTTTCTGTCATAGATTTAGAACCGGCGAGCTAAACCGGTGGACGGAAAACACACAATGTCAGCGGCAGCAACATAAATGAAATAGCAAACAACCCTAATACAAGGCAATAGCAAGTAAAAAGCACAACGGCAATAGCGAAATATACTCAACTTCAGTCCCGGAGAAAAACCTGCCGCCTTCAGTGCTCAAAACATTCTCGGAGCAACCGTCCTTGGCGACTCCCACTATTCTCCGGAACAGCAACATAACAGCTCCTTATTTCAGTTCTCTTCCGACAAGAACAAGCATAATCGGGGCTAACGGCTTCTCCAAGTCAGACACGCTATGCCGTAGAACCTCACGGTGGAATCAGCCGGCCGACACCACACAAACCACCGCAAGTAAGACAAACAAGCACTTCCGGAGTCGATGGCGTACCGCGACACTTCACTACTCAGTCACTCCAACCCACCGACCTAGAGGGCGGGGCATGAGACGAGGAGAACAGACGGCACCGACACGCGGAAAAGCGCCGGCGGGAAGCCAAGGCGTAACTAGGGCGCGTGTTTAAACGAGACGGACAGAAGCACGTCTCACTGGGATCGGTCACAAGTTCTGTTTCTCGAATGACCGAGAAGCTTTGCGTAGTTAGATAAGATGATTCTCGAGAGTAACTTCAAATTTTGTGGTAGGCAGCGTATAACTAGGTTGGGTAATCTCGAAGCACCCATGGTGGAAGAATCTTCACAACAGAAAATTTTTAGGCAAAGACTTACGAAAAGTGGCGTTATTATTAGTGTCACCAAGATGGGCGATTCATATGTGACTGTCCGGTGTCCAGGGAAGTTTGGAACGGGCTGACGCCAGAAGAACTACCGCAAAATCAGGAGCTTGTGTGGCCTGACCAGGAGTTTTACGAGATTTAAGCCAGACTCAAGTGTATGTTTGCCTGTTATCTGTGTGACCCTAAAACAAGAACCATTGCGTTGTCAGTGGATTATGTTAGTATTATCTCTCTACTTGAAATCAAGTAGTACAGTAAATTAGAGAGTATTTGCAAATTACTTTCGTTGAGGGAGGCGTACACCTGGCGCCGCTGAGACAACAGACACATATTAACAGTTTTGGGCAAGTTAAAATTAGCTAATGGATTCAGCGGTTGGCATGACCAGTTGAATTTATTGTTGTGAAGCATTTTTCAACGTCTATTTTATTGGGTGGAAATTTTTGTTCAGATTTCGTACACTACAGTATCACATGCCTCCTCGTAGGAGGTTTTCTTTGTGTATACATGGTTGACTGAAACGAGTCTACAATGTCAGGTTTTAAGTTGTGTCATTTAGAGCAAGAGCCAGCATGTATTCTGTTGAAGGTAATGCAAGAGTTTCCAGGCGTGTTGACATATAAATCTGGCGTGACAAATAAAATTGAATACAGGATCTTGGTAGCAGATGGAGTTCCTGTTCGGCAGTTGCTATATAGGCTCTCATCACCTGAGATGAAAGCGTTAAGAAAAATTATTGGTCAACAGTTAACCGACTGTGTAATTAGGCCCTTACTGCCACCTTATGCATTGGCGATATTCCTAGTAAAAAGACGGGTGGTGAAAGATTTATACCAGTGGTAAATTATAAGCTTCTTAATCAGAATGTTGTATCAGAGTCCATGCCTGTCCCTGATTTCCATAACTCCCTTGGTCAGATCTTTGTAAGGACATCAGGAAGTTATTAGAGGGATGTGTAAAAGAAGTAAACCGACTCCTAACACCAGAAGGGGAAAGCTTTATTAGAATCTTGAGGTAACTACCACGTAAAGGAGGGTAGTCGATATCTGGTAGTTGTGCTCGGCGTCGTGTCAATATTTTAGTGGTCGCACTCCAGGAAATGCACCAATACGATCACCATAAAACTACTGAGTGTAATTTTTGGAGTATTTGGTCCATTTAAGTTTCTACTGAGTGACAACGCTCTCTCTTTTATATCTAGAGATATCAAGTGGTTCAATTTTAACAGTACCATTTCCCACATCACGCGTACACTTTATTATTCTCGACCGTCGTTCGCGGAGCGTGTTAATAGAAATTTCAAGTCAGCACTGGTATATTTTCACATTAATTTATAGTCAGAAACTTAGCATTTAATACTGCTGCGTGTGAGATCCATAAAACGACCCAAGTGCGGTTGGTGTTCACGTTCCCCTTGAATTCGCCACTTCTGATTCTGTGGTCCATAAGTGATTTGTTAAACTACTGACCATTAAAATTGCTACACCACGAAGACGACGTCCTATAGACGCGAAATTTAACCTACAGGAAGAAGATGCTGCGATATGCAAATGATTAGCATTTCAGAGCATTCACACAAGGTTGACGCCGGTGGCGACACCTACAACGTGCTGACATGAAGTAAGTTTCCAACTGATTTCTCATACATAACAGCAGCTGACCGGCGTTGCCTGGTGAAACGTTGTTGTGATGCCTCGTGTAAGGACAAAAAATGCGTACCATCACGTTTCCGAATTTGATAAAGGTCAGATTGTAGCCTATTGCGATTGGGGTTATTCATATCGCGACTTTGCTGCTCGCGTTGATCGAGATCCAATGACTGTTAGCAGAATATGGAATCGGTGGGTTCAGGAGGGTGGTACGGAACGCCGTGCTGGATCCCTAAGGCCTCGTATCACTAGCAGACGAGATGACAGGCGTCTTATCCGCATGGCTGTAACGGATAGTGCAGCCACGTCTTGATCTCTGAGTCAACAGGTGGGGACGTTTGCAAGACAACAACCATCTGCACGAATAGTCCGACGACGTTGGCAGCGGCATGGGCTATCAGCTCGGAGCCCATGGCTGCGGTTACCCTTGACGCTGCATCACAGACAGGAGCGCCTGCGATGGTGTACTCAACGACGAACCTGAGTGCACGAATCGCAAAGCGTCCTTTTCTCGGATGAATTCATGTTCTGTTTACAGCATCATGATGGTCGCATCCGTGTTAGGCGACATCGCGGTGAACGCACATTGGAAGCGTGTATTCGTCATCGCCATACTGACGTATCACCCGGCGTGATGATATGTGGTGCCATAGGTTACACTTCTCGGTCACCTCTTGTTCGCATTGACGGCAATATAAACAGCGCACGTTACATTTCAGATGTGTTACGACCCGTGGCTCTACCCTTCATTGGATCCCTCCGAAACCATACATTTCAGCAGAATAATGCACGACCACATTTTGCAGGTCTTGTACGGGCCTTTCTGGGTACAGAAATTTTCGACTGCTGCCCTGGCTAGCGCATTCTCCAGATCTCTCACCAATTGAAAACGTCTGGTCAATGGTTTCCGAGAAACTAGCTCGTCACAATACGCCTGTCGCTACTCTTGATGAACTGTAGTGTCTTGTTGAAGCTGCATGGGCAGCTTCATCCGTACACGCCATCCAAGCTCTGTTTGCCTCAATGCCCAGGCGTATCAAGTCCGTTACTACGGCCAGAGGTGGTTGTTGTGGGTACTGATTTCTCAGTATCTGTGCACCCTAATTGCGTGAAAATGTAATCACATCTTAGTTCTAGTATAATATATTTGTCCAATGAATACCCGTTTATCATCTGCATTTCTTCTTGGTGTCACAATTTTAATGGCCAGCAGTGTACTAGAAGACGACAAAACGGTAATGATAAAAGGAAACTGGGAGGCCACCGGGAATGTGCAATGGCTAGGAAAGGTCCGCAACGACAGAGATAGATGTTTGGTCTCTGAGAGTAAGGGATGTCATTTATTTGATGAATTTTGGGGCTCAAAGTTAACGTAGTGCAAATATTGCTCGGAAGAGGCTCTACAGATTTGGGGGGATCTGTCATGTATTTTATAAAGGTATAGTTTTCAGTGAGCTGCATTATCCAGGACGGCAGCACAAAGCAAAAAATTAGGGCAAATTGAAAGTGGGACCTAGTAACCAGCTTGGGGAAAATTAATCACTTACCTCGAACGCCCGCACCCCTTGCTATGTTTTAAGGAAGGCTGTGGGGGAGTAGTGCCGTGGCGCGTTCCGTTTTGCTCCAGCCTCGACGTGAGTTCGATATCTCGTGCTAAATCGCTGCTTGTTTGTTAGAGAAATTCTTGCGCGGCTAATCGAAAATTACTATCACGTGAAGATGGAGGTAAGAGAGACAAACAGAAGAAGTTAACCATTCCAGGATTGATAGGTCGAACCACAGTCTGGAGTAGAACATATTTGACTTAGAAGGGCGTGATTGGCGTTAAGATCGGAGGGGCGGGGTCACTGATAGTGAGACTGGGAAGGTGAAACAGTTCCCTTGGGATAGGCGGCCGCGTTGGAACCTGGCGACGATGCGAGTAGTGGTCCAGCAGCTAATCGCTAAAACAAGTTCGGCAGTTGACAGTCACTGATTCTGTACGTATCAGCGATACCTGGAAGAGACACTCAGGTGCGTTCCTGGATTGCGAACCATTATTACTTCAGTTGCGGCCGGCTGCATACCTTTGGATGTAGCGAGGAAAGAAGCATACTGTGTGCTTCAGCAACGGACGGGATCTGGAGGCGGGTGGCGGACCGCCGATGTGTGAAAGTACTGTGTCGACTCCACCCTGTCCTCCTTCGATCGTAGTAGCGATATGTCTGGTGAGCATTCGATTTGGTTAATGGAATACGAGTGAGACGAGGACCCACATTAACAATTGGTATAACTGTCATTTCCTGTGCCAGAACCAGGACTGTTGTACTCGGTAAATTTCTGGTTGTTCGTTGAAGTTCAGGCCGGTTCCACATCAGAGATCTGGTTATTGATCCCGCTTCTGTGTCTAAGCAGGTAAGTTGTGGGCATTCCTACAAAACTACTGAATTTTTTTGTTTATTTAAATCTGAGTGTTGTTTGCTAAGAACCATCTCAACTCCTTAGTTGGCTGTGTAAGGCGTTGCGTTTGCAGATTTACTGGATAGGGCAATTTCTTTTATTTTCTTATCGGGTGTTTATACAATCAAGTTTGATAGATTGGGGTCTCCTTAACTTAGCACTCTGGACTCGCGTCCGGACATCCTGATTTAGGTTTTCCGTGATATCCCTAGATCACTTCAGGCAAATGCCGGGATGGTTCCTTTGAGAGGGCACGGCCGATTTCCTTCCCCATCCTTCCCTAACCCGAGCCTGCGCTCCGTCTCTAATGACCTCGCTGTCGATGGGACGTTAAACACTAATCTCCTCCTCCCCTCCTCTCCTTCACTATTAAGTCCCTCTCAGTGATGACTTTATTTTGCGTGTGTCACTACTATCCTTACGCGAGGTCAATGTTATTCAAAAGGTTATGTATTATGAGATGTTAGGAAGGGTTTTGTTAGTCAGTCGAACACGTTTGCTCAGGGTTTAGTGCTCCGCTCTGAGCTGTGGTTACTTGTTCCCCTTTCGCCCACGTGGCACGAGATTTGTACAATATGTAGTTGGCAGTCAAACTTCCTGCTCAGTAAATGTATCTAAAATGATATTTAGATTTTGGCTGCTTCACAAGTTTCACTGATTTGAAGGCAGGTAGAAAAAGAAAGTAAGTGGTAGAGGATGCTTTATACGTGCGTATGATAAACCCCTCCCTCGAATACTTTTCTCGTTCATACGTCCTGTGCCGGCCGGTGTGGCCGAGGGGTTCTAGGCGCTTCAGTCTGGAACCGCGCATCCGCTACGGTCGCAGGTTCGAGTCCTGCGTCGGGCATGGACGTGTGTGATGTCCATAGGTGAGTTAGGTTTAAGTAGTTCTAAGTTCTAGGGGACTGATGACCTCAGATTTTAAGTCCCAAAGTGCTCAGATCCATTTGAGCCATACCTCCTCTGTGTACCACAGATGAAGTGTCACTGATCTCATTTGTAGTAAGATTGCAGTACACACGAGGTGAGTATTTACTTCCACCGTCCTGAGTGGAATGTATAATTTTAATTATTATTCACCAACCTGCAGTCTCTTATGGTGGTTTCCTCCCGCGCAGCGAACAGCACGTAGGTCGTGAATCAGTACTCTTGTGGTTGTATTCTATTAGCGAGGAATTTATATTTTAGAAATTATTAAATTTCCAATTTGTTTGTATTATACGGGATGCCACGCGTGTTTTTGATTAGCAGAATACGCGGAACTGCAAACTTATATTCCACTCTGGGATCACAAATAATATCCATTCTTCAACAAAACAATAAAATTCGTATTTCCATAGTTACTATCACAATGTTGTCAACGACACATCCATATAACCAGAGCTCGCTAATAAAGTCTTAACTGCCGCCGCATGTGGTAGACAACATGTCTGTCCTCCGTCACTGACAAACCAGCTCTGATCTCACTGCCGAACCACTTCGCCCGCCATCCAAGTTACGCACGATCCGAAGATCTCCGAAGTGCTTCGTCTATCCTTTCGTTTAGCAGTTTGTAATATCTCTTTATATGCGATGAATTATTCTGATACAATTCTGCCCTTGAATGACGTTTATTAATTTTCTATCTTCATACTCGCAGAATCCATGCGCAAAGTAGTTTCATACAATAGCTATGCCATGAGCGCATAATTATTCTTTGTAGTACTCTCTCTGGTGGTTGCTAGAAAAAAGCTTCCGAGATTGTCTTCGTGCGATTAGCCTGAGCATTATTTGAAGAATGGTAATCTGAATATTGAGATTTGTGACAAAATATAACTGATACGAAATTGTACGATTAAAAGGGAAAAATATATATATATTGCTCCTTCGTACAAAAGGTATGTAACAATTTACATTATTTGACATTTGAGAATTAATGATATTCATCGATATATTGCGTAGTTGTTAATCAGAAGGGAACTTCCGAAAGACTGGATACGAACCTGCATTTAATAATCCAAGAGCTCCATTACATCTTCGGAAGGTTAAACTTCATCAAAGTCAAATATCCGCTTGATCTGAGGTTTCCCGACTGATTATACAACGCTCCCAAAAATACGAGGCATTTTGTTTGTACAGATTAGGAGACTGCCGCAAAGCACGAGCCTGCAGAGACGAAAAATCATCGCCTGATTTCATTCTAACAAGTAAAATTTCTGATTCATTTTGAGTAACTGAGTTATGACTGTGTTTCCTATTATGAATGATTGATTGCTCGAATGAATTGAGAACTACATAACTACATAAGTACATAGATAGAAGGAAAAATTATAGTGGTGTCAGTGTGACAGGACTCTCTTCGATTGTTATATTATATATGAATTTTTGGTTTCATGAAAACCAACGAGAAGGAGAGGTAACTAATCTGAAGAGAGATTCGGTGCCCATAGTAAAAGATTGCTGATACCAAGAAACGATTTCAACTATTGGACAAGACCTTTACTGCAGAACAAGGCCAGATAATTCCAATTTTTATATTTAGTAGTTAAAATAGTTTGAATTTAATTTAGAAAGAACTTTTTTCCGGATAGTAGTTAGATTGTAGAACTGTATATTGTGTGATTCTCGTATCTGGACATTGAACTTTATACCATCTGTGAAGTAATTTGAAAGTTAAGTGTCTCTACGACAGTAAATTTGAAACTGTATTTAGTGACTAGAATCTGATATTGACAGTTATTTAATGGTATTGACTAGAGCGGCATATAAAATGTCATTTAATCAGCAACGAGAAGTGCAACAGCCTTCAGCTGTTTGCGCAGAAGCAGAGGCCACGGATAGCAATTCTGAGACTGTTGTGGCTAGCGGTAGCAATATAAATAATACCGCTGTATCAGAAAACATTCGTACAACAGCTGATGAGACTGTTGTTGACCCATTAGTTGTTATTATGCAACAGTTGTCTCTATTAGACGAAAATGCTTCAAACCTGCGAAGGCTCAAGTAGAAATTAAACGAGATTTTGCAGAAGGCCAAGCGGAGGTAAAACGAGACTTATCCGTTATACAATCTGAAGTAAAACGGGATTTATCAGCCATACAAAATGAACTCCAAAATCAATTGGCCGAAAATCAAACAGAATTACAAAATCAATTACGAGCAACCTTTACCGAATTAGATCAGAGATTAAATACCCAGAGGCAGGAAATAAAAGATGAGGCAGAAAGGACAGAACAGAATCTTCTTGTTCAAATTGAGCAGGTCCGCCAACAATGCCAAGAAAATAATAGTATACTAAAAGCGGAACTAACCGAATATATATCCGTCAAAATTGACACGATACAAAAACAAGTAGAACAGTTTCCTCAAGTAATACAAGCTCAAGAGGACATACAGTGTTCCGTAGCTATGATACCAGAAATTATAGAATCCCAAGATATTATAAAGAAGCAATTTGACGAAGTGAAGGAAAAACAGACGACAGTGGAACATAAAATGAATGTACTTGCGGGAAAGTTTTCAGAAATGACATTAAAGCGGCAAAATTTTCCTTCGGAAACGATAGAAGAAACGGTGAGAGTAGCTGTACAGTCAATTTCAGAGAGTTCCGAAGAGAATTTTTTCAACAAAGGGTTAGAGGAAGTACGTGAACAACTTGGCGAAGAAGTCTCGCGTTGGAAAGAAAATATCGAAAGATCACTAAATCTCTCGCAGGAGGATTTATAAACAGCGAAAAGTAGGAAACTAAATTCTCAATCTACGCGTGACTTTCCGTTGACGTCAAGATCCGATGTAGACAGAACTGGAATGATACAAGTTAGATTCGATATAGTGGATAGCCACAGGGAAGAGTACGAACAGGATGATTTTTGGAATCGTAGTACCGCTGAGGAAAAGATGATTAAACAGAGACAATTTCAAATCTTTAACCCTGCCAAAAAGAATGTTCATCCTGTAGTCTTCATTCGAAGTTTCAGAGGTCTATTTCCACGATCTTCGACACAATGGCAAAAGATTAGTTCTTTATCTGGATATATACAAGGATAAGGAGCATTGTGGGCATCCGAACAAACATCATCTTCTAAATGTTATAAATAATTTGAGCACACTTTTCTAGCAAAATATTGGTCTGCTGTAATACAAGAAAGACTTAGGCAGGAAGTATTATATCCTGAGCCTTTCTCATTTTCTAGAGGATCTCTAAAGAGATATCTTGGGAAATACATTAATAAATCTTTGTATTGCGATGCACCGATTCGTTTGCCAGATATACTTAGGATACTCAAGTCCAGACTACCCACTAGTATAAGGAATCAGCTGTTATATATAAATAATAAGGATATAGACTCATATATGACTACACTTGATCATGTTGATACAACTGAGGAGGACAATAAAAGGTCAAGAGAAATGTCATATCAAAGAAGAGCAATAGAAGCGAATCCGAGCTGCAACTAGAATGGGAATGGCAGCAATGGTAGCAGTAACAATAGTAATATCCAACTACACTATCCGACGAGACGTAGAAATGGAAAAAATGCAAACAATAATTATTACCGTTATGGAAACTTTAGTAATGGTGCAGCGAGGGGCTATTTTAGGAACAAGCCTCCCCACCAACGGCAAGGTCCATGGTTCATGGGGGTGGGAAAGGAGTGAGACAGGGTTGTAGCCTCTCCCCAATGTTATTCAATCTGTATATTGAGCAAGCAGTAAAGGAAACAAAAGAAAAATTCGGAGTAGGTATTAAAATTCATGGAGAAGAAGTAAAAACTTTGAGGTTCGCCGATGACATTGTAATTCTGTCAGAGACAGCAAAGGACTTGGAAGAACAATTGAATGGAATGGACAGTGTCTTGAAAGGAGGATATAAGATGAACATCAACAAAAGCAAAACAAGGATAATGGAATGTAGTCAAATTAAATCGGGTGATGTTGAGAATATTAGATTAGGAAATGAGACACTTCAAGTAGTAAAGGAATTTTGCTATTTAGGGAGTAAAATAACTGATGATGGTCGAAGTAGAGAGGATATAAAATGTAGACTGGCAATGGCAAGGAAATCGTTTCTGAAGAAGAGAAATTTGTTAACATCGAGTATAGATTTAAGTGTCAGGAAGTCGTTTCTGAAAATATTTGTATGGAGTGTAGCCATGTATGGGAGTGAAACATGGACGATAACTAGTTTGGACAAGAAGAGAATAGAAGCTTTCGAAATGTGGTGCTACAGAAGAATGCTGAAGATAAGGTGGGTAGATCACATAACTAATGAGGAGGTACTGAATAGGATTGGGGAGAAGAGAAGTTTGTGGCACAACTTGACTAGAAGAAGGGATCGGTTGGTAGGACATGTTTTGAGGCATCAAGGGATCACAAATTTAGCATTGGAGGGCAGCGTGGAGGGTAAAAATCGTAGAGGGAGACCAAGAGATGAATACACTAAGCAGATTCAGAAGGATGTAGGTTGCAGTAGGTACTGGGAGATGAAGAAGCTTGCGCAGGATAGAGTAGCATGGAGAGCTGCATCAAACCAGTCTCAGGACTGAAGACCACAACAACAACAACAGGAATTTTAATCGATATAATCCAATGTATGGCAACACAAGACAGTTCTACCAACACCAGCAAAACTACAACAATAATTACACGAGTCAAGCAAGACAATATAGACATAATTCACCACAACAAGCGATAATCACTGAAGTAGCTGAAGAGACAAATACCAATCGGACCAACAATCTGTCAAACTAAACATGACCGCATCGTGCCCCGAAGGAGCGGTCAGGGGATATGTAAGGGGCGAAACAGTAAACTTACAATTGTTAACATATAATGATGGTGAGCTGTTGACTGAAGAGTTAACAAAGGATTTAATAACGGGTCATAATGACAGATCGAGCGTTCCGGTGTCGGAAGTATTTGTTAAAATAGAAGAAGTTCCAACGAATGTGATATTAGACACTGAAAGGTGGCTACACTGAGTCACAGCGCCAGAGATTGCGCCAAAGAGTATTTTTCCGCCGACTCCACTGGGGAGTAGTAGTTCAGAAGTTGCCGTGGGCAATAGTAGTTCAGAGGTTGCCGAGGGCAGTGTTTGTTGGGGGCATGTCGTGTGCTGTTGTTATGCTGGGCGAGACAGCATATGTTGTTTGACTGGGGATGTTGCAATGATCACAGTGTATTTTTCGTCAATATATATGAAGGTAACAAAAAATTTTTTATTTCAAATTTACTAAATAACAATGGCTCTTCGTCACAGGTTCAGTAAACAAGGCATCTGGCTTGTGTTCGTGTATTAGACTGTAATTCTGGTTTCACTGTGCAGTTATAGTATTTTTGATTTTTTAATTACTTCATTGTAAATGGTGTTTAAAATATCTTGTCGTATTGAGAAAGAACCGTGCCAGACGTGTACGTTAATCACACTTCCACACACAGAACAGTTACACCTGTGCTTTGTTGTTTCGTAGCTTTTATAGTTGCTGGGGACTTAATTAATTAATTGCGTTAATGGAAATTTCCTTTCATTCTTTGATGTTATTCTATGCAGTCAGATTGCGTACTAATACTACTCAGGGCCAACCGGTTACGAGACTTCGTAACCGGACACACAGCTAATAAAAATATTTTAATTTAAAATAATTTTGCCCCCATGCACGTGGCGACCGCTGCTTCAGATCGTCCCCTGGTATTCTTTTGATAGTAAAAATAACAGACAGTAGGATTGTTGTAGTGATTTGTAGTTTAGTAATTGTAGTCTATATTGCATGTATAGATTTTGTAATTGAACATTTGTAGTTGTCTTTTCATTCTCCTGATGGTATTTTTGTGGAATTTAATTTTTGATGTCTCGTATATGGGTTTGACAATTTTGTGCAATTATGAAGGTTCTAATTGATCGTTAATCGTGTTTGTCGGGAAGCATTTCGTGTGAATGGTATTGTTGGTGATAAAGTGCTATATTGTGTGTAATTTTCGTATAGTGACGAGTTTTGTATGTTTTGTAAATGATTACGCGATCGATGAACAAGACAAAAATGATGGATAGTCAGAATGACGAAATTGTTAACATGGCGAACTCGCCAACACAGGAGAACAGTGTGATGAATAGTGAAGTAGAAAATAATTTAACAAGCTGGGAAAATAGACCGGAACCAGTTCAAAATTTTCTCAATCGGAAAATTTTCACAATATGAGATTAACGACAGAAGATTCTGAAATTGTTTCGAACACCGATAGCTTTACGGCTATGCCGAACGAAGTTGGTTTTGCGGGAAATCTTAGGGGCGAAAAGAATTTCGAACCAGTTTGTGAGTGCAATATTAAATATGGGATCACAGTTAAGATCTGAATTAAAAACAGCGGGATCATAAATAGGAACAATTAAAACTGATATAGGAACAATGGAAACATGGTTAGATACCACAAATAGGAACAATTAAAACCGAAATGGAAACAATGGAAACACGGTTAGACTCACGAATAGGGACATGTTTTAAAAACATGAAAGATGAATTATAAAAAGAAATTAAAGAAGATTTACAACCGATTTTGAATGCTCACAATAATAGATTAATTTCAATAGAAATTAGACACAAGGAAGAGAATAGAGAACAGGTAGAAAGAGATCGCGCGATAGTATAAAAAATTTCTGAGTTAAATTTACAACGTGCACATGATGAGGAAGAAATATTTTAAAGAATCGAGCAATACATACCAAATGAAAGAATAAATAACCTAACACAACAATATGAACACTTAACTACTAAATGTGTCAATACTGAAACCCGAGTCGCGATACTTACAGAAGACGTAAATAAACAGAAAGAACAAATACAGAAAGAATTGAAGAGATTTCAGATAAATTGACAAGTCTTAGTTTAAATGGGGACAGGGATTCAGATGATACAGCTCCATTACAATTTGCTGAAACCGAAGAGTACCAGAACATCAATGAACATGTTGACCATCAGGGAAAACTTAATGAACGCGTTAAAAGGGAATTTGACTCGTTACGAAAGCAAGTCAAACAAATTGAAAGCAAAATGGCAGGAAAAGACAGTAGAAGAAATTTGGAATCACCGATAGCAGCGGGTTTTGAAGAAAATTATTTATTTCATTTCGAGATGCAACAAGAGAGCGCCAGGCGCACGAACTTGACAATAACCGACATTCGGTCTGGGACAGACGCGGTAGATCTTTGTCGCCACGAGGCGAAAACTTTGATTATAAACACTTTTTAACTGTTCGGATATTTAAGATCTTTCTGAATACTAAGAATGACATACATCCATTTTCATGGTTAGATAAATTTGTGTACGCACTTCCACCAAATTGGCCACTAAGTCACAAACTGGAATTTATGTGCGGCTATTTAAGCCCTCAGGGGATTCGCTACACTAAGTGAATATGTGCCGTAGCGTGCACAGGGCCTCGAACTGTAGTGGTGCTATTTCCCTTTTAGTTTTCTGCACCGCTGCCAACTCTTTTGCTATTCTTTGTATCTATCAAAACAATTCTTCAACTATCAGTCTATTTAGAGAGTCGGTAAAGAATAACCGGATATGACTATTTTACCCAAAAGTGATTTCCGAAATTACCGTGTGGACTTGCTGTAACTTTGGTAGCATTCATTCGTAGTTTAAACGAAATTTTATCTGTTTATCTTCGTAACAATATTACTTCATATGTTGACTATATTCTTATTCCTAATCGTTCTTGGAATGAGCATAACAAAATTTTGGATTCATTATTACGTATTTTTGCAAGGGTTGGCATTACAGTGAATTTGGAAAAATCTGAATTTGGTCGTTCTCAGGTGAAATTTCTTGGTAATATTATTTCTACAGAAGGGATTCTTCCTGATCCAGCGAAACTAGACGCTATTCGTAATTAAGCTGTTCCTACTACAATACGTGATGTTCGTAGTTTCCTTGGTGTCTGCAATTTTCTTAGACGCTTTCTTAGATTGCACAATTTGGCCACACCTGGTTTATGTGAACTATCTGGAAAGAATTCTAATTGGTGTTGGGATGAGCAAGCTCAATCAGAATTTAAACAACTTCGTGATGCTTTAGTTGCTGCTCCACTTCTTTCACATCCGGATTTATCTAAAGATTTTTGTTTGGCGACGTATTCATCATACAAAGGCCTAGGTGCAAACTTATTTCAAGAGATAGAAGAAAACGGCGTTGTAGTACAGAAAACTATTGCATTTGGAAGTCGTGTTCTCTCTAAATCAGAAAAGAATTATTCGATTACGGAACTTGAAGCCTTGGCTGTTGTTTGGGCTCTCACAAAATTTCGGACATTTTTGTATGGCAGACATACTTAGGTTCACATCGATCATCGAGCTCTGGAATTTCTTATGTCCACAAAATTAACACATGGAAGATTGTCACGATGGGCGCTGTATCTACAGGAATTTGATTTTAGTATTGTTTACATACAGGGTTCTTCAAATATTGTTGCTGATGCTTTATCACGTGCACCTATGGGTTTGAAACAAAGTGCTGAGGAGGACTGAAAAGAAAACAATTATTGTTTGATGTATATTGAATGTGTTGCGTTTGAAAATTTTATTCCGTCTTCGCTCCAGGACATCGCTAAGGAGCAAAACAAGGATCCAATCTGGAAGGACATTAAGGAGAAGTGGAGGAGAAAGGAAAGCGTAGCGATTAGACAGGATTATTTAGTTCGCAATTATATTCTTTTTAAACGAAAATCGGTCGACAACTCTGTTTGGTTAGTTTGCATTCCTGATGAGTGGGTTAATAAATTGATTTGGTATACACATTTCAGCTATGCACACTTTGGTCCCAGAAAATGCCTTCATAAATTTCGACATAATTGCTACTTCAGTGATATGGAAAAACGTATTCGATCTGTTCTTGCCAAATGCAAATTATGTCAAAAGGCTAAGCCGCCAACTATTTCTCACAGAGCACCGTTGTTTCCTATCATTCCAGCGAAATTAAAGCAGATGGCTGCAGTCGGTCCAGTGGTTCGTTCTACTAATGGTTTTGCGTACATTTTGGTAGCAGTGGAACTGACATCATAATATGTGTGTTTTACACCTATACGCAAAGCAACAGCTCGTTCAGTATCTAATGCTTTCTTCAAACATTTTCTTAAGGACGTGGGTCATGTTGATAAGGTTATATCAGATAATGGATCACAGTTTCGCTCTCAAATTTGGCTTCATACTCTACGGCGTCGTAAGATTAAACCAATTTTCAATTCACTTTTTCACCCTTAATCTAACGCTTCAGAGAGATGGATGAAGGAAATCAATAATTTGTGTCGACGTTATTGTAATCAGAATCACAGAAAGTGGGATCAGCATCTTCATATTTTTCAAAACATTCTGAATGAACTCCCTAATCATTCAACTTCTTTACCGCCTATTCTGATATTAAAAGATAAAGCACCGACAAATCGCATTTCTGAAATCGTTCCTTTTCCGCCTTTACGGAAACTGCGGCATTCTGAAGTTGTCAACGTGGCTTTATAAAATATTGCATCTGCGACTGCTAGAAGAGAGGAACCAGCTAAACGTCCTGGTCGTTTAAAAACCTTGTCAGTTGGTCAAAAGGTGTTAATTAAGTCTCACCGTTTGTCTCACAAAGAAAAAGGCTTGTGTCGCAAATTTTTTCTGCTTTGTAACGGTCCATATAGAGTTCGCAAAATTATTCATGATAACACTGTCGAAGTAGAAACCCTTAAATCTCCGCGCTCTAAGGGAATACATCATATATCGAATGTTAAAATTTTTGTGGAAGGACATACTTTTGAGAAACTAACAGTTATACATAAACACACAGATAATACAAGGATACCGCGCCGTGTTCTGGCGGCGGCACATATGCAAAGCAATAGTCAAGTCTGCGCGCCGCACAAGGAAGTCATTGACCGCAAACAATTACTTCCTACGTCACGCGTACGTACAGCTGATCGAGTGCTCAGTGCGAATGCACTGACAGCCGTAAACAAATACACAGTTTAATTTCTCTGATTAAATTCAGTATAAAGCTATGGTGACTTGATAAATTATATTATTAACGTTAAGGTTTTTTCAGGAGACAGTTGTATAAAATATTTAAGAACTTCAGATAAATTCTGTGTGTGTCCGACGTTAAGAGGACTTGCTATCGAGAAAATGTCAGGAAGAATGTAATTTCGAAGAAGAAAGTAATAAACTAAAAAGGTAACTATTAACGGAGTTTATTTTTCAGGTAACATATTTCCACTTAGGTACGTACTGTAGACGTAATTTGCTGGTCGCGATTACGTGATTTATACTTTGTGTTAATTGATTTTGACAATGATTGGTTATTGAACAGGGTTATTACTTATGTATATTATGCATCGTTTGGCTGCACTGCTTTTTCACTGATGTCACATTTTTTTATTATGTTCCTGCTGTGCTTATTTATTTAAATTATAATTGTCAACTGGTTAGTTGTGATGATATGGTTATGTATGCAAGTTATACTTTGTGATTTATCTGCTTGCGCCTTCATGTTTACTTACTAAGATTACATATGAACATTTATTTTCTTATGCTGATATGATGCTGATGGCCGGCCGAAGTGGCCGTGCGGTTAAAGGCGCTGCAGTCTGGAACCGCAAGACCGCTACGGTCGCAGGTTCGAATCCTGCCTCGGGCATGGCTGTTTGTGATGTCTTTAGGTTAGTTAGGTTTAACTAGTTCTAAGTTCTAGGGGACTAATGACCTCAGCAGTTGAGTCCCATAGTGCTCAGAGCCAATTGAACCAATTATGATGCTGATGACCTGTTTATTATGTAAGATATATTTGCTGCTTTGCGTATGGATTGCATATTTACACATTTCTGTTTTGTTGTCTTAACTACTCTTTAATTTGGTATGCAGAAATGCTGATATACGGTGTATGAACATGCAGTTTAGGCCACACTATGGTATTAATTATGGATTGTTCACTTGGCAGAGCCTCGTTATAGGAATTGTGCTACATCCACTTCTTAACATTCTGTTCTCTACTGGTATATTTACTCGCTATTGCATGTTTTTGCTTACGCTCAGTGCCTTATATTTCAAGATAAGAAAATGATCTGCTATAATTCTACGAACGACATTGATACAAGAAACTTCATTGAAGTCACATGAGCTGGAGGTTTTATTGAAGCTGTATGGATATATGTTAATAGGAATGAAGCTAACGACATGTTATACCAACACTAGGTTTAGACCATTGACAGTTGTTACACTGCATTCTTTGTGAGCAATAGAAATAGCAAGTGACACTAAACACAAGAAATACTCCACAAGTTTGCTTCTGTTTTGCCATGATTCTTGAAATAGTGTACACACTGTGAAATATTACCATCATTCACACTCTGTACTCGCACTTACTTACTGAAAGTTATTCAAACTAAAGGCTGTTAGAGGTCATTTATGCATTTCTTTTATTTAATGATGGATAAGGTAATCAAAATGGATTTTATAATTCATAATGAGTAGAAGATTTGGGTCAGGTGGATTACACAGAGGTTGTGTGTGGACATTGTGTCTTCGGATTGTATGAGATGATGAATTGAAGTTTGCATTAGGATTTTATCTATACTTGTTCGAGGAGACTGACTAGAGGAAAGAGTTGTTATGGAAGTGAAATGATATTGGCGGTAAGGTTTATATGTATCGACGTATTAAAGAGGTATTATTGAGGTATTTACGTATATTGTGTGAAGTTGATGATTACTGGAGTTTTGGTGGACAAGAGGTAAGGTAAATGATATTGATGATGAGGTTTACATGTATCGACGTAAGAGGTATTATTTAAGTATTAAGATTATGTGATGCTGATGATTATTGGAGTTTTGATGGACAAGAGGTAAAGTAAATGAGGAGCATATTTGTTTTGTTGGTTTATATGGCACAAGGAGGATGAAGATGGTTGACTAGAACACTCAAGTAGAAGGAAGATTGTCTACACACACACTTTGTTAAATCAATAAGCAATATTAACTTTTTTTTTTTTTTGGAGAGAGGAAGTATTTGCATATTTTGGCACACTGACAGTTGTTCAGCAACTGTACATTTGATTTGGCTTAGCAAACATTGGTCTTGACATGATGACTATGACGTTGACTAACTATTATTGACTGTTATACACTGCTGCTACTACTACTTGATACACATGTTGAATATCAAATTTTTGACAGAATTGCGTTTACACAACACTATTCAACTAGAAAGATGAGTGAGTGTGTTTTGTGTGTTTTCCTTTCCTAATCCCAAATAATTGGTACCGACCTACCTCCTAAAGATTATTTTACTTGTTTGTTGTGGCTTGCACTGACACTCATAAATATTGTAGGTTTACTGATATTTGTGTATTTGTAATAGTTAATACGACTATTATCTGACATCATTTGTGTGTTTGTTATAATTTGTATGTTTAGTGTAAGAGCATTGATAATAATTTTGTAAAAGCAATTGTGTGTGCATTCAAACTGTTGTTCGTGCTTGCACCTATCATCATTGATGGGTGCCACTTGGAAATGTTTAATTTCTGCTGATAAACTCTGATGAACTGTCTGATTAGTGATAGTGAATATTATGGACTGTTACCTGCACCTGTTCAACATTGCTGGGTGCCACTGATGGAACTGCTTCTACTGAAATGATGTCACTTGTTGGTTGTCTGCACCTGCTCAACATTGCTCGGTGCCATTGATGGAAGTGCTTTTACTGAAATAATGTCACTTCTTGGTGTCTGAACCTGTTCAACATTGCTGGATGCCACTGATGGAACTGCCCCTACTGAAATGATGTCACTTGTTGGTGTCTGCCCCTGTTCAACATTGTTGGGTGCCACTGATGGAACTGCTTCTACTGAGATAATGTCACTTGTTTCTGTCTGCACCTGTTCAACATTGCTGGGAGCCACTGATAGAACTGCTTCTACTGAGATAATGTCACTTGTTGCTGTCTGCATCTGTTCAACATTGCTGGGTGCCACTGATGGAACTGCTTTTACTGAAATAATGTCACTTGTTGCTGTCTGCACCTCTTCAACATTGCTGGGAGCCACTGCTAGAACTGCTTCTACTAAAATGATGTCACTTATTGGTGTCTGCACCTGTTTAACATTGCTGGGTACCACTGATGGAACTGGTGCTACTCAGATAATGTTAATGCGTCTGCGCCTGCTCGCCATTTCTGGGTGCCACTGTTGGAGCTGTTTAAATACTGCTGATGAAATGTTATGAGACTGCTATCTGCACCTGCTGACCATTGCTGGGTGCTACTGTTGGAATTGTCAACTACTCTGAGGAGTGCTACTTGCATCTACATCCATACTCCTCAAGCCACCTAACGGTGTGTGGCGGAGGGTACCTTGAGTATCTCTATCGGTTCTCCCTTCTATTCCTGTCTCGTATTGTTCGTGGAAAGAAGGATTGTCGGTATGCCTCTGTGTGGGCTCTAATCTCTCTGATTTTATCCTCATGGATTCTTCACGAGATATACGTAGGAGGGAGCAATATACTGCTTGACTCTTCGGTGAAGGTATGTTCTCGAAACTTTGACAAAAGCCCGTACCGAGCTACTGAGCCTCTCTCCTGCAGAGTCTTCCACTGGAATTTATCTATCATCTCAATAACGCTTTCGCGATTACTAAATGATCCTGTAACGAAGCGCGCTGCTCTCTGTTGGATCTTCTCTATATCTTCTATCAACCCTACCTGGTACGGATCCCACACTGCTGAGCAGTATTCAAGCAGTGGGCGAACAAGCGTACTGTAAGCTACTTCCTTTGTTTTCGGATTGCATTTCCTTAGGATTCTTCCAATGAATCTCAGTCTGGCATCTGCTTTACCGACGATCAACATCATATGATCATTCCATTTTAAATCACTCCTAATGCGTACTCCCAGATTATTTATGGTATTAACTGCTTCCAGTTGCTGACCTGCCATTTTGTAGCTAAATGATAATGGATCTATCTTTCTGTGTATTCGCAGCACATTACACTTGTCTACATTGAGATTCAATTGCCATTCCTTGCACCATGCGTTAATTCGCTGCAGATCCTCCTGCATTTCAGTACAACTTTCCATTGTTACAACCTCTCGATACACCACAGCATCATCTGCAAAAAGCCTGTGTACTTCCGATGTCATCCACAATGTCATTTATGTATATTGTGAATAGCAACGGTCCTATGACACTCCCCTGCGGCACACCTGAAATCACTCTTACTTCGGAAGACTTCTCTCCATTGAGAATGACATGCTGCGTCCTGTTATCTAGGAACTCTTCAATCCAATCACACAATTGGTCTGATAGTCAATATGCTCTTACTTTGTTCATTAAACGACTGTGGGGAACTGTATCGAACGCCTTGCGGAAGTCAAGAAACACGGCATTTACCTGTGAACCCGTGTCTATGGCCCTCTGAGTCTCGTGGACGAGTAGCGCGAGCTGGGTTTCACATGACCGTCTTTTTCGAAACCCATGCTGATTCCTACAGAGTAGATTTCTAGTCTCCAGAAAAGTCATTATACTCGAACACAATACGTGTTCCAAAATTCTACAACTGATCGACGATAGAGATATAGGCCCATAGTTCTGCACATCTGCTCGACGTCCCTTCTTGAAAACGGGGATGACCTGTGCCCTTTTCCCATCCTTTGGAATGCTACGCTCTTCTAGAGACCTACGGTACACCGCTCAAGAAGGGCGGCAAGTTCCTTCGCGTACTCTGTGTAAAATTGAACTGGTATCCCATCAGGTCCAGAGGCCTTTCCTCTTTTGAGCAATTTTAATTGTTTCTCTATCCCTCTGTCGTCTATTGTGATATCTACCATTTTGTCATCTGTGCGACAATCTAGAGAAGGAACTACAGTGCAATCTTCCTTTGTGAAACAACTTTGGAAAAAGACATTTAGTATTTCGGCCTTTAGTCTGTTATCCTCTGTTTCAGTACCACTTTGGTCACAGAGTGTCTGGACATTTTGTTTTGATTCACCTACCGCTTTGACATAAGACCAAAATTTCTTAGGATTTTCTGCCAAGTCAGTACATAGAACTTTACTTTCGAATTCACTGAACGCCTCTCGCATAGCCCTCCTCACACTACATTTCGATTCGCGTAATTTTTGTTTGTCTGCAAGGCTTTGGCTATGTTTATGTTTGCTGTGAAGTTCCCTTTGCTTCCGCAGCAGTTTTCTAACTCGGTTGTTGTACCACGGTGGCTCTTTTCCATCTCTTACGATCTTGCTTGGCACATACTCATCTATCGCATTATGTACGACGGTTTTGAACTTTGTCCACTGATCCTCTACACTATCTGTACTTGAGACAAAACTTTTGTGTTGAGCCAACAGGTACTCTGAAATCGGCTTTTGTCACTTTTTCTAGACAGAAAAATCTTCCTACCCTTTTTAATATTCCTATTTACGGCTGAAATCATCGATGCCATAACCGCTTTATGATCGCTGATTCCCTGTTCTGCGTTAACTTTTTCAAATAGTTCGGGTCTGTTTGTCACCAGATGGTCTAATATGTTATCGCCACGAGTCGGTTCTCTGTTTAACTGCTCAAGGTAGTTTTCAGATAAAGCACTTTAAAAAATTTCACTGGATTCTTTGTCCCCGCCACCCGTTATGAACGTCTGAGTCTCCCTATCTATATCCGGCAAATTAAAATCTCCACCCAGAACTATAACATGGTGGGGAAATCTACTCAAAATATTTTCCAAATTATCCTTCAGGTGCTCAGCCACAACAGCTGCTGAGCCAGGGGGCCTATTGAGACATCCAAATACCATTTCTGAGCCTGCTTTAACCGTGACCTTCACCCAAATCATTTCACATTTCGGATCTCCGTCAATTTCCTTCGATGCTATTGCACTTCTTATCGCTATAAACGCGCCTGCCCCTTCACTATCCAGCCTGACTCTGCGGTATACATTCTAATCTGAGTTTAGGATTTCATTACTATTTACGTCTGGTTTCAGCCAACTTTCTGTCCCTAGTACTATATGAGCGTTGTGACCGTTTATTAATGAGAGCAGTTCTGGGACCTTTCTGTAGACGCTCCTGTAGTTTTCTGTTAGCACATTAATATTGTTATTCCCTGTTGCATTTTGCCTACTCCTACCTTGCTGCGTCTCAGGAGGCGTCTTGTCTGGCCAAGGGAGGGGATTCTCTAACCTAAAAAACCCCCATGTGCACTCCACACGTACTCCGCTACCCTTGTACCCGCTTCCGGCGTGAAGTGCACTCCTGACCTATTCAGGGGGACCCTACATTTCTCCACCCGATAGCGGAGGTCGAGAAATTTGCACCCCAGATCTCCGCAGAATCGTCTGAGACTCTGGTTTAAGCCTTCCACTCGGCTCCAAACCAGAGTACCGCGATCGGTTCTGGGAACGATACTACGAATAGTTAGCTCTGATTTCACCCCGCGAGCGAGGCTTTCCGCCTTCACCAATTCCGCCAACCGCCTGTACGAACTGAGGAAGACCTCTGAACCCAGACGGCAGGAGTCATTGGTGCCGACATGAGCAACAATTTGCAGTCGGGTGCACCCAGTGCTCTCTATCGCCGCCGGTAGGGCCTCCACATCTCCGATGAGACCCCCCGGCAAGCGGACAGAGTGAAAACTGGCCTTCTTCCCCGACCTTCCCGCTATTTCCCTAAGGGGCTCCATCACCCGCCTAACGTTGGAGCTCCCAATAACTAATAAACCCCTCCCCCCGTGTGCCTGCTCGGACCTTGCTGAAGGAGCACACATATGTCCGCTCATAGGCAGAGCGGGCGATGCCACACGGCCAGCCTCCACATTGACCCTCCGCCTCGTGCGCCGCGAACGCCGCTGAACCCGTCACTCCCCTTGGGGAGAGGGTGGCCCAACCGCGGCCAGTACACGCGAAGATGTCTCGACAGCAGGGACAGTGAGTGAAGCATGTAACACCTGGGGTGTACCTTGCGACGCACCAGACTCCCCACTGCCGCTACACTCCGAGGCAGCAGCCTGAAGACGGCTGACCGCGGCCATCAACACGCTCAGCTGTTCGCGAACTGTGGCCAGCTCCTCCTGCGTCCGTACACAGCAGTCACACATCCTATCCATCCTAAGGAATCAATTTACTGAAGAGAGTTAATGAACCTTTAACTAGAATGCTAATTCAATAAAGGCGGCTGTTTATTCACTAAATTGTGGTTGCTAGCCACTTCTCTGGACTGTGTTGAAAACAAACACTAGCACTACTGGCACTATGGTTGACTAAAGGGACTCTCTCTGACCGTATTCAAAACAAACACGAAATCTATGGAACTATAAAGAGCACTCGACAATTAAAGCTTCCTAAAAGCAAATACAAACGGAAGAAGAAGTGACAAGTAAGAAAAATACAGTTAATACTTAAATTAAGGTAGCTCGCTGCACAGCAGACATGAAGCAGACGGCAGTTACGACGACACTTACTCTACTGGCACTATGGCTGCTTATTGAACTATTGGAAAGATTTTATGTGAATATTTGTAAAAACTGATTTTTTGTGTATTTATTGTTTATGAAATGTTATGAGACTCTTACCTACACCTATTCGTCATTGCTGGTGCCATTGACTGAATGATACTTGTGTAAACTATTATGTAAATCACATGTATGCAAGCATTTGTATTCCTTACTGTATTTTATATATTAGGTTATTGAAGGGTCAGTGCAAAGCCAAAATTTATTTAGTTATGTGATATTTACTTATTAATATCATCTTTTATTTTTGTTTGTATTTTTTTTCTTTTTTTTTTTTTTTTGGACGGATTTGGTGGCATTTGCACCACCAATGCTAGCAAAAATACCATCAAATTCTAGCCCGTGGAGGAGGGGCATATGAAAGGTGGCTACACTGAGTCACAGCGCCAGAGATTGCGCCAAAGAGTATTTTTCCGCCGACTCCACTGGGGCAGTAGTAGTTCAGAAGTTGCCGAGGGCAGTGCTTGTTGAGAGGATGTCGATAGCAGTAGTAGTTGAGGGCACGTCGTGTGCAGTGGTTCTGTTGGGCGAGACAGCAGATGTTGTTTGATTGGGGATGTTGCAAATATCACAGTGTATTTTTCGTCATTGATATGAAGGTAAGAAAAAAATTTTTATTTCAAATTTCCTAAGTAACAATGCCTCTTGGTCACTGGTTTAGTCAACAAAGCATCTGGCTTGTGTTCATGTATTAGGCTGTAATTCTGGTTTCTATGTGCAATTATAGTATTTCTGGTTTTTTAATTACTTCATTGTAAATGGTGTTTAAAATATCTTGTCGTATTGAGGAAGAACCGTGCCAGATGTGTACGTTGAATCACACTTCCACACACAGAACAGTTAGACTTGTGCTTTGTTGTTTCGTAGCTTTTATAGTTGCTGGGGACTTAATTAATTAATTGTGTTAATGGAAATTTCTTTTCATTCTTTGTTGTTATTCTATGCAGTCAGATTGCCTACTAATACTACTCAGGACCAACCGGTTACGAGACTTCGTAACCGGACACACAGCTACTAAAAATACGTTCTTTTAAAATAATTAAGCCCCCATGCAACACCGCCGCTTCCGTCAATGTCATCTCAGGCGCTCTTTTTAGGAGAATTGTTAGGAAGAAGAAGGTACCAATTTCGCCGGTACAGAACTGCAAAATCATCGGAGCTGTTGGAGCACGCTCTCACAAAGTCAAAATACAAACACAATTAGAGATGAAAATGGGAAATGTAGCAATAAAATCCACGTTCCTTGTAGCGGAGAAGTTATTAGTGGACTGTATTCTTGGTATTATGAGTATGCAGGAGTACGATGGCAGATAGATTTTTTCGAAGGAATAGTCAAATTTTGAATAAATGGAGAAGAATAGAAAGGAGACGGTGCATGAGAAATATTGTCGCGGTGCCATAATTCAATTAATTGACGCTACAAACGGTCGTTGGAAGGAGCTTTCAAAGGGTTTGATACAACAGGAGGACTTTAACCAAACAACAATGATAAAAGCTTGTAAATCAAATCAGCTTACCGGAGAACAATGGCAGCATATTCATTATTTGTTAGAGGCATATGAAGAGATTTTTGACGAGAAACCAGGAATTATTAAAGGGTATATTTGTCACCTACAAGTGAAGCCACATCAGACTTACTGTTACATGCACTATCCGATTCTCTGGCGTTTAAAACAATCTGTTCAAAGGGAGATAAATAGAATGTTAAAATGGAACTTGATTGAGCCATCAACTAGTCCATATTGTTCTCCGCTCTTAGTCGTTCCAAAACCTGGAGGTAATGTAAGATTAGTTCTTGATGCGAGAGAGATTAATAAAATAATGGTACCTGTAAGAACTCATCAGGAAAATATAGATGAATTAATTCAAAATTTCCAGGACGTTTCGTACTTAACTAGTGTTGATTTGAGAAGTTCGTAGTGGCAGGTCCCAATTTAGAGTTGTCCCATTCGGACTTAATATTAGTGCCGGAATATTTATTTCAGCGTTGGATTATGTTCTTGGACCAGAATTGCGTAGTCGTATAACTGTGTTTGTTGACGACTTATTAATAGCCACGAAAACATGGGAAGAGTAATTGCATATTTTGGAAAGGATTTTTGCTGTTTTCAAGAAAACCGGAATTACTTTGCTTTACCACAAATTAAGATCTTAGGACATATGATAGATGCGTGCGAAAGGTATCCTGCCTACCGAGAAGAAGATAAGTTCAATTCGAAATTTACCATCACCACGGAATAAAAGGCAGCTGAAGGGATTTATAGGTATGGCATTCTTCTTCCGTCGTTTCATAAAGAATCAAGCCATGAATTCTGAGGCATTAAACCGGCTTCTACGGAAGGATGTGCCATGGCAATGGAATGAAGAATGTGAACTACCTTTTCGAGGCATTAAAGACCAACTCGTTAACGCATCCTAATTATATCACCCTGATATGAATTGTGAGTTCTGGCTGTCCACGGATTCATCGGATGTTGGATTAGGTGCTTGTGTCTTCCAAATAAGGAAAATAAAAGGGGTACCAACATTCTGCCCGACAGCATTTGCTAGTCGTGTGTTATCGCCCTGTGAAAGAGCCTAAACGACCACAGAACACGAAGCACTTGCAGTTACCTGGGTATTCAAGAAGTTAAAGTATTATTTATATGGTTCGAAAACGATTGTGTATTGTGACCATCAATCACTAACCTTTTTGCAAATATGAAAATTATTAATCCCGGACTGTCACGTTGGACAATGACGCTAAAACAGTACCAGTTTAAAATTATTCATGTGTCTGGCAAAGAAAATATTATTGCGGATGCACTGTCAAGATACCCAGAAGGTTTAACGCCGGAAATAGAATAAGCAAATACTTCGGATTATCCAGTATTACTGTTGCAGGACAATATCTACAAAACTTATTATGTACATCATTGTAGAGATATGGGAAATTTAGAACGAAAAGACCCTCGATGGAAGAAGATAATTCAGCTAAAGGAACAACAAAATTCAAGGGCTAGTTTAGATCATTATAAATTAGTAAATGGAGTATTATTCTTCAGATGTGGGAAGGACAACAATCCACGGTGGTGTGTAAGTATCCCGAAGGAATATGAGGAAAAAATAATTTGGTTTACCCACTTATCACGGGGACATTTTGGTGTGATCAAATGTGCCAATAAAATAGGAGCATACTGTTATTTTCCGAATATTCGGAGAAAAGTGCACCAAAGAATACAAAACTGTTTACTCTGTGAAGAGGCAAAACCGGAAAATAGAGGTAGTAAGCATGTTCTGCATTGAATTATTCCACTAGAGCCAAGGGCGTTAATTTCGTGTGATATCTGCGGCCCTCTCCCACGATCAAGAGGAGGAGTCAAATTCATTGTTAGATTCTTTGACGTATTTACAAAATATGTAAAACTATATCCATTAAAGTGTGCTGCTGCCAGAGCTGTTGGAGTGAGATTGGTGCGCGACTGTCTTCCGCATGTAGGTTTACTGAAATCCATAATTATAGATAATGCCAGAATTTTTTACCGGATCTAAAAGGAAGCAAACATTAACACAGCTTGGTATTCGACAAATTTTGACATCAGGTTATCATCCACAAGGTAATCCAATAGACGAGTTTTCCGAGAATTAAATCGATTCATGCGTACATACTGTCACAGTAAACAAACATCATGGGCTGATTATTTGTCAGAATTTGAACAAATATTTAATAATCTGACACATACCTCAACTAACTTTACTCCAACAGAGCTTGTGTTTAGTCAGATTGAAAAGAACTTCTGGATAAACCATCTGCCAAAATATGAAAACCAGAATTTAAAATTGGAGGAAAAGATTCGACTCGCACTTGTCAATTTAACCAAAAAGGCAAAACTACGAAAACTGACATATGATAAACGGATTCACCGGATTCAGACGTTTCATCTTGGAGAAAAGGTTTTATTGAGGTGACACATCCATTCGTCGAAACTGATGAAGAACATAAAGAAATGGAATTATATTCACACCGGACCATATGTTATTGTAAATATACCAAATCCTGGAACATACTGGTTGGCATATCCCGAATCGAAAAGAATAAAGCGATTATTCCCACGTAATGATATTAAGGGGATACGGAATCGGATTTTGGGTTAAAAAATCGAATTTTTTTTATTGGCGTATTATATTCTGCCATGTTTCCTCTTTAAAATGACGTATCATACATAGCTCTACTACAATTATAACTATTTTATTTTTATATATTTGTGAGATCGGGTATTGCGCTTTAGTTATACACGTCTCTCGTGGCTGACCATGAACTTTTTGGCAGTACCTTTAAAGTGACATGAATTCAAATATCCCGGTTTCCAGCGACTATTTATACACTAGTTGCCCGAAAATGTTTCTCTCTGGTTTCCTCAAGTTACTCTTTGACTTTGTGGCGGGACTGTTTTGTAAACAGTGTGATATAAGAAAGTAGTTGTTGTTGAGTTATTTCGTATTTAGTGCTTCATTTTTCGCAGTGAAAATGCCTAGAGCTAAAGCAAAAGTATTTAAAATGCGTGTGAACTGGCAAAAGAAAAGAAATAATGATTCATTAGCAAAGCAAAGCAGTTCATCATCATCACTGTTGGAAAATGTGAATCCACTTATTACTGATTTGCCGAACGAACTTACACCAAATGAAAACAGTGCTTCTCATAAAAAACTAAGAGATTTGGAAGAGAAATATAATTTACTTGATAGAGGGAATGAAGTTTTTGAACTCATTGATACGAATATATTGTGTGAAGCTCTTGAAAACAGTTTGTGCTGCAAAAAATGTCATGGAAACGTTTCTCTGAAAGTAGAATCCCATGTTGGCCTGGCTGCCCAGTTTAATTTAATATGCAGTGTTTGTAAATACAGCTGTAAGTTTCCAAGTTCGGTTTCAGTAACTGTAAATAATGGATACAAGAAAACTGAACTTTATAGTGTAAATATTAGGTTAGTTTATGGATTGCGAGCAATTGGTAAGGGCAAAGCAGCTGGTGATATGCTATGTGGTGTTCTAAATCTTCGAAGTGCACCTTCAAAGTTTGAAGCTTACAATTATGTACTAGGATCTGCAGTTGAAGATGTAGCACAGAAGTCAATGCAGGTTGCTGTGGAAGAAGCAGTGGAAGAAAATGACGGCAGTCGTGACCTCACAGTGGCGTTTGATGGCACGTGGCAGAAAAGGGGCCACACCTCCAACAATGGTGTTGTAACAGCAACTAGTGTTGATACTGGCAAGGTTATTGATGTTGCAATAATGTCTAAATACTGTAGGTGCACAGGCAGGCTGAAAAATGAACACAGTGATGACTGTATTGCTAATTATTATGGTAGTAGTGGTGGCATGGAGGTTGCTGGGGTGAAGAAAATTTTTCATCGCTCTTCACAGTGGTATAATGTTCGCTATGTCAAATATCTGGGAGATGGTGACTCTAAAGCATTCAAAGAAGTTTTGGAAAGCAAACCATATGGGAACAGTGTAAATATAAGCAAACTTGAATGTATAGGACATGTGCAGAAGAGAATGGGTGCCAGGCTGAGAAGGTTAAAATCAGTTATGAAAGGGAAAAAACTAGATGATGGGAAAACCTTGGATGGCAGAGGAAGATTGACTGATTCCATAATAGACCACATTCAGAACTGCTATGGCCTTGCAATCAGGCAAAATACAGGCAATCTTGAAGAAATGAGGAGAGCTATATGGGCTTTATATTTCCACACCGCATCCACGGATGAGCATCCACAACATGGTTTGTGCCCAAAGGTGAAAACAGCTGGTGTAAATACAATAGGGGACTAACAACAGGAGAGAAATACATTCACCACCACAGTCTACCATCAGCCATCATGGCAGAAATAAAGCCCATTTTCAGAGATCTGGCTGACAGAAGTCTTCTGATGAAATGTCTTCACGGAAAAACGCAGAACCCCAACGAGTGCTTGAATAGTGTGATATGGCATCGTCTCCCAAAAACAGTGTTTGTCGGAATTAATACACTACATTTTGGTGTGTACGATGCTGTGGCAACCTTCAATCTTGGAAATATAACTAAATGCCAGGTCCTTCAAAAGTTGGGTATGTGTGTTGGTTCCCGTACGGTACGTGCTATGTTCTTTTTAGATCAGCACAGACTAAGGCATGCTGATAATATAATCAAGACATTAGTGAAAAAAGCAAGACAGGTGCAGAGGGGTGCCAAAAGAAGACTTGAAGATGATTATGAAGACTGTGAAGGGGGTATTAGCTACGGATCAGGAATGTTTTAATCTTCTTTCTCCGTTTCCCGTAAGTTTACTTTTTACTTCATCTAGGAACATTATCTCAGGTACTGGTCAACCTAGAAGTCTGAAATTTTTATGACGTAGTGACATAGGTCCCTCTTACATACTGAAACAACGATTTTTTAATTACTTGATTTACAAAAGACTTAGGGGTGATAGTCTAGTAAAAAGCGATGGAAAAAATTTACTTAAAAATAAATGTACAATATCTCTGTAAGAAAATATTTTGACAATAAACTGTTGTTTCAGTATTGTTGTAACATATGAATGCACATACAGTAAAATTTTTACCTCTCTGTCTCCAGTAGTTTGTGAGAAAATATTCCCTATAGTAGGCATATATTAACATTGCGGGGATAGGTGATTCCGTATCCCCTTAAGAAATTTTTTGAAGGATCGTAGATCTGTAATACCAAATATGGAGAAGAATTTAGAGTAGAAATTGACTATGAGTCGAATGTGTATATAAATATCAAGATGTTTATGTTGTTTAGAGGGTAAGAGACAGTGAGATTACTCCTGTGATAGGTTAAGAGACAGTGAAATTACTCCTGTGATAGGTTAAGAGACACTGAGATTACTCCTGTGATACGTTAAGAGACAGTGAGATTACTCCTGTGATAGGTTAAGAGACACTGAGATTACACCTGTGATAGATTAGCACAAAATTTTAAGATAGGTAGAAGAATTTGTTAATTACTAGTGTTTGTAAGTGTGGACTATGAGCAGAAGCCATAGTGAAATACAATGACAGTGCATCTACATTTCCTCAAAACACGGCACTTATGTGAGAAATGCGTGTGAAATTTGAACAGTGCGGGGTATTTAGGTAAATACGCTGTGTGTATGATGTGCGCTGTTCGCGCGAGAAAGCAAATGAACTGTGAAATGAAGCAACAGTCGATAATGTCACTGCTGCAAATAATTGAAGAAACTCTCAGGTTGAGCGAGAGAAAATTATTATAATTTTTAGATTTTTCATTATGCCTTCTCTACCAGGAGAACTAATTTAAGAATTTTAATTAACATTTTAAGAATAGCAGTTTGTGTGTTTCATATTATGGATATAATTGTTGAAATAAATTTCCATAAATGTTCATGAGAGAATGAAGAAGATTCTGCGAGTGGATGATTTATTAAATGAACAAACGTCATCATTAATGATATTTATTTGCAGGTGGATCTATAAATCAATTAATTATAAGAATAATGAAAATTTTTCAGAGAATTTTTTCTAGAAATTATTCCTTCTGTGCAGTCAGTGTCATATGCCTATGTTTAAAATTTTTCATCAGGTGTTAACTTAAATTTTATCCATAATTTCGTAATTGAAAGCAAAACTCAGACAGATTCAATGCTGTACTTCCACCTGCACTGTAACAAAATGAAGATTAGATTAAAAAAGTTTTTTGAGTGGAATACATTCGATATGAGCTACAACAAAATTTAAATGCCCATAGTCTATTTGGCAATGTTTTGGACAATCAGCTGTTGTAATGGAAAACAACTTTGGCATTGAGGACTACAAAATTTCGCGATTGTCAGGACTGATGGATGTTCAGGTCTAGTACAAATGGAAGAATATAAGAATCCACTCCGATTTTGAGTTCAACGATGAAATATGGACTTCGTTGCCTTAATCCACTTACTTCCAGGGATTTATTCAGTCAGAACCTTTTCTTATTCCACTTTAAACCTGTTCCATGTTCACGTCCCTGACCATCTTGCTCTTTCTATGGCACATTACCAGCGTCTGTCCTGTACAATAAGCCATCGCCTGTCCTCCGTACCGCTTCCACCAAACGGTGTACGTCGCCTACCCGCTGTCCGTACCTGTTCGATCGACTTCACAACGAAATCGCCGGCTACATCGTCGAAAGAAGAATTTTGGAAAAAATTTTGGGGGCGCACTGTTGTAAATTTATTTTTGGCTGTGAGGCACTTTTCCTTCGATCTAATCTATGGAGCTTCTATATATTTCAAAATTACTAGATTTAGGCTTTCCCATCTTTAATACCTGAGCTGGGGTCTATTCTTCCGGCTTTTCCAGGGTTTCCCTGTGAAGGCCAGTTCCCAAATGGGTAGACTTTTTTTCGTAATTACACCAATATACATCTTCCCTGGTTATGTACTCGGTATGCGCGTACACTGCGCTACATGTAAAAGCTACAGCTTAGGTATTCTCGTAACTTACTGTCTTAACATGTTACCCATACTCTCTACAGTAAAATTCTATTAATTCTAAATATTCCTCTTTTGAATAAACAACCCAACAATCTTTTTCTGTTAGCTCGCAAAGTGTATTATCATTAACTTTGCTCGCTGCGAGGGGCAATTGTAATATCTCTTTATATTCGATGAATTATTCTGATACAATTCTACCCGTGAATGACGTTTATTAATTTTCTATCTTCATACTCGCAGAACCCATGCGCAAAATAGTTTCATACAATAGCTATGCCATGAGCGCATAATTATTCATTGTAGTACTCTCTCTGGTGGTTGCTAGAAAAAAGCTTCCGAGATTGTCTTCGTGGCGATTAGCCTGGGCATTGATTGAAGAATTGTAATCTGAATATTGAGATTTATGACAAAAGATAACTGATACGAAATTGTACGATTAAAAGGGAAATAAATATATATATATACATACATATATATATATATATATATATATATATATATATATATATATATATATATATATATATATATATATATATATATATTGCTCCTTCATACAAAAGGTATATAACAATTTACATTATTTGGCATTTGAGAATTAATGATATTCATCGATATATTGCGTAGTTGTTAATCAGAAGGGATCTTCCGAAAGACTGGCTACGAACCTGTATTTAATAATCCAAGAGCTCCATTACTTCTTCGGAAGGTTAAACCTCATCATCCGCTTGATCTGAGGTTTCCCGACTGATTATATAACGCTCCCAAAAATACGAGGCATTTTGTATGTACAGATTAGGAGACTGCCGCAAAGCATGAGCCTGCAGAGAAGAAGAATCATCGCCTGATTTCATTCTAACAAGTACGATTTCTCAATCATTTTGAGTAACTGAGTTATGATTGTGTTTCCTATTATGAATGATTGATTGCTCGAATGAATTGTTTGTTATTCTGATGGTTATTAATACTCGTGAAATATTGGACTGATAGCACGCTATTGAGTGATGCTTTAACATGAAATTCAAGTAAATACCCTGTTTAGTTTGTCTAATATTAATAACAGAAGATTCCCTTTTCGGCGCGCAACTTCCGAACGCAGTAGCCAATTGCGAAAAACGACCGCTATTTAGGGACTGTTTCTCACGATACCCGTACCGAACAAAACATCTGTCATCGGTACCTCACATCACATTGCGTCACCGTTCTATTGCTGCCTTATCAGCTGCTCTAAGAAGAGTTTCATGTTCCTGACTATGATGGCTGGAAAGCCACAAATATTACACTCTCTTAACACATTGAAAAACTATTTACTAGTTTTTCTTGTTACTCTAATTTTGGCTGTTGTGCAACAGCGTTCGAACTACGCAAATGCTTGGTTCTATTCATGTATTAAATTCTGTATTCTTCTCTTGATATGGCTGCCATTTATGCTTCTTTTAGTGGACCGTGGGGGAAACGGTATATATATTTCCCTTTTAACGGTTGGTAGAGCAAACACGGCATCCGAAAGCGGAGGCAATTCCGCGTCCGACCGAACGGCCACCTAGGTGCATATCGTCCTACACCACTTAACCTATCCGAGCCCAATAGACAGTTCCAAGAGGGGGTTGTGTAGACCGTCAATGTATTTATTCAACTACTACTTTTAATTTCATTTTATTTCTAGCATCTATAAATTTTTGAAGTGTTAACTGGCTAATTTGAGAATTGAGTAATTACCAGATTTATTTACTTAAATGTGCAAGTGTGGTTTAGCCAGCTGAATGTTAATTAACTCTGCTCCTTCTACGCACTATTGGTTGTTGAATTGATCTAACACGATAAGTTTTAAGATCTGTTATATCCATTCAGGACACAACGTTTAATAACATAAGTTTTGTCTGGACATTTCTCTTTCATGCCTTGCACACCTCCACTAACCAGCAGTATACTACGTTTCTTAACTTTGCTTTTTTCAGAGCAGTCTTCTATTTTTGATTGTACATCTCAAAATTTATTTAAAGAAGGAATTTTTAGCTCCTTTATTGTACTGCTATAATTGTACTTAATCTGTTTCTTATTAATAAATCTTTTACAATTCTGTGGTTGTAAATCATTCTGCTTCTTAGTACTGAATACCACACGAGGTGTTTTTACAATTGATGTTTAATAAATGAAACTTAGTTTATTGTGTTAAAATAAGTTGACAACACAAATTAGGATCAATCTCCCTTTCTCCCTGTGCTTTCTACCCTGACACAGGTATTACGTAACATTCTGGTAGCAAAGCGCGCTTATATTTTGGGTGAATCATTGAAATCTATTTGAATATCATTCGTGTTTCTATATTTAGTTACAGTTTAATACCCTTGATTTTATCTTCCCTGTTTAGGTAAAACTGCCGTCTTTTCGAAATTTGGGTTCCAGAGCCAATCCGTTCCGCACAGTGTCCAGAGTGGTGGTCGTATTGGGCTATTTAATGAACGAACAGCTAAATTGTGAGTGCTACATTCATGGATTAACCAAAGATGGAGACGTTCCCGAACTATCGACAAGACTTCACTTCGCCTAGTGGTGGGGAGTAGAGGTGACACTGGAGTGTATAGTACAGGCGAGCGTCACCCTTGAATAAAGTGCCACTTCCCCTCTGTGAGCTTCAGCAAACCCTTCCGTTCCTAAATACCAGTGTTACATCCCATACACAAGTGTATCGAATGCAGGCACATATTGTGCATTGCTTAAGGTGGGTTGAAATTTTATCGAATGTGGTCACTGACCCTCAGCTCAAATGTGAGACTCACCGGCTTCATAAAAGAGTGGTCAATTTGCAGATTGGTTTGAGCGTATCAGCGTGGGTAAGCGGTCAGCAGGTTAGTGAGTCCAATGAAACGGAAGGCATCGAACGTTAGGAATTCTACCGTCACCCAGAGCTAATGATATCGAGAAACCTCCCACAAGACTTTCCAAAATGGCCAACCCTCTTCTGAGAGCGTTGCGACGTACAGAAATCCTCGCTATTGACAAACAGCAGGAGCTAGTTAGATTTTTGTGGTTTTCCGTTAAACAAAAGGAACAAGTCAAGGCTTTTGTGGTTTTCCGTTGAATTAGAGGTACAAGTCAAGGCTTTCAAGATGTAGTGGGAAACCGTTTTCCAGTTGTTTTATCCGAAATGGTCGGCGCGGTTTTAGATATAACGGCATCCTAAAAAGTTCTGCGTGCGCCTATTCTGAGGGAACGCTTGCACGTTCGGTTAAAAAGCGACACAGTCAATTATTACTTCTTTGCATATGGGTATGAGATCTAGTTCACTTATTAGTCAAGTACGTACGACAACCCTAGCTTTTGACCTACAGCTGTTATCTTGCAACCTATTAAGCCGGAGGATCGTTCCAGGGTTCGATTGGCAGAGAGACCCATGACGTATTGCAGCTTGGATAGTGTGGTTACTCTTGTGAAGGCTGTTAAGCAACCGTACGAAAGAGGCACCCGCGAGAGGGTGTCGTCTCAAGCTTTTGCCAACCTCGCTCCAGGAGCTGGTTCCGCTAATAACAGGCCGGCCGTTGGTCGTTACTATCGTTGTCGTCCGCAGGGACATTTTGTCTGTCAATTCAAGTCTGGCAGCAAGGCATGTCCTATCAGCACACGCCAGAAGAGAGCCTGGCGTGGTACCAGTGCAATGTGGCCGAGTCAGTGCAATAAACTGAAAGTAGTGACGGACAAGTCTCTACCTTCTGTTTCGTCTTATGTTAATGAGGAGCTCTTGTGTGCTTTGCTGGACTCTGGCAGTTGTGTATCGGTAATAAGTCGTCCGCGTTGTTCCAGATACCATCACTTGTAATCTCCCCAATTTAAAACCCATTGGCATCTCTTGTAGGGCGTCTTCCCCTCTTTGGCCGTGTATGCATTTCTTCACGGTTTGGCAACTTTTTTGGCCTATGATAGTTTTGGTGGCAGAGGACCTCTTTACCGACCTTTTACTGGGATGTGATTTTGTTAGTCGAACTAGGCTTGTTTTAGCCGGCCGGTGTGGCCGTGCGGTTCTAAGCGCTTCAGTTTGGAACCGCGTGACCGCTACGGTCGCAGGTTCGAATCCTGCCTCGGGCATGGATGTGTGTGATGTCCTTAGGTTAGTTAGGTTTAAGTAGTTCTAAGTTCTAGGGGACTGATAACCTCAGTAGTTAAGTCCCATAGTGCTCAGAGCCATTTGAACCATATTAGGCTTGTTTTAGGTTGTATGTAACATAGATTTTATTTAGGATTTTACCCCGAAGTGAAGTTCCATACTTGGAGTAGGGAATTTTATGTGATGCACCTGCCACTCGGTCACGCTCAGCTATTGCTATACACGTTGTGTAGTTTTCCCGACCTCTTGTCTTACTGATTAGATGCTATCAACCGTATTGAATATCTTATGTCATTGTCTGATAAGATTATAGTCAGAAAGACCTCCTCTCTGAGAGGTGGGTTAAACAAAAGGTATCGAACGCTACGCATTTTTTTTTTATTTAACTAAGGGGTTTGACTGTGTTCAGCACAAAATGTTGCTCCAGAAATGGGACAATTACGGAATACGGGGAGCAGCTCACAATTAGTTTATCTCTTACTTTAGCAACAGACAAAAAAGGTCGTTATTCACAGTGTTGAGAACGGCTGCGATGTGGGTTCTGAGTGGGCTACGGTCAAATGGGGGGTGGTGATCCAGGATCAGTGCTGGTGCCATTCCTGTTCCTTATTCACACACTATGTCATCAAAAGTACACGGACTCCCAAAAACATCCGTTTTTCTTACTAGGTGCATTGTGCTGCCACCTATTGATAGGTACTCCATATCTGCGACCTCAGCGGCCATTAGACATCGTCAGACCATTGGGCGCTCCGCTGAACTGACGGACTTCGAACGTTAGTAGGTGATTGGGTGACGCTTGTCATACGTCTGTACGCTAGATATCCACACACCTAAACATCCCTAGGTCCAATGTTTCCGATATGATAGTGAAGTAGTAACGTAAAGGGACACGTAACGCACAAAAGCATACAGGCTGAACTTGTCTGTAGACTGACAGAGACCGCCAGCTGTTGAAGAAGGTGGTAATGTGTAATAGGAAGACATCTATACAGACCATTACACAGGAATTCCAAACGGCGTCAGGATCGACTTCAAGTACTTTGACAGTTAGGCGGGAGGTGAGAGAACTCGGATTTCATGGCCGAGGGGCTGCTCAAGAGCCACATATGTAGCCGGTAAATGCCGGTAACCACCGAAAGTAGTTTTAAAGAAGCAAGACGATTGAAGAACGTTAAATGTCCGTTACTCACCTGCCTCTCAAATAAACGTAACTTTTCCATGAACGCTTTGATCTGGTCGTGCATGTCAACGATTAGCTGCCCTTTGCCCTGCAATGACAGATTTAAATTATTCAGATGCATAGTTATGTCAGCTAGGAACGCCAGGTCTGATATCCATTTTATATCTTTCAAAAATGGCTCAAATGGCTCTGAGCACTATGGGACTTAACATCTGAGGTCATCAGTCCCCTAGAAGATAGAACTACTTAAACCTAACTAACCGTAGGAAATCACACACATCCATGCCTGAGGCAGGATTCGAACCTGCGACCGTAGCGGTCGCGCGGTTCCAGACTGAAGCGCCTAGAAACGCTCGGCCACACCGGCTGGCTTATATATTACAGATAACGCATTTCTTCCCCTTTCATTTCGAGAAAAAGGGATATTTCCTCACGAATGGCAAAGAAAACATCATGAACTTTCCCCGACTCAGTCAACGAACTGTACTGTGGTAAGGTATATCCCCGTACTCCGCTTCCATATCTTTCAGGAATCCTTTGAATTGGCGATGATTCGTACCGTGACGCCGCACAAAATTCACACATTTCAGGACATCTTTCATTACGCCACCTAGCACTACTATTTCAGCATACAGTGCCTCTTGGTGAATAAAACAATGAACAGTCAAAATGACTTTCCCGAATTCGTCCCTGAGTTTGTTTTTCAAACGAGAAGCAAAACCTTGGTGACGCCCTATCATTTGTGGTGTACCGTCTGTCGCTACAGAATGGAGTTTATCCCACGGCAAATTCATAATGTCCGCTGATTCACAAACAGCTTCAAAAAGTCACGTCCCGTTGCGGTGTAATCGAGTGGTACCATATCCAAGAGTTCTTCAGTTACTTGCAGCTCCATGTCGACACTACTCACAAAGACTGCAAGCTGAGCACAGTCCGATACGTCGGTGCTTTCGTCAAGCGCTACCGAAAATGGCAACAAAGCTCTCCGCTTTCTTCCTCAGCTGTGTCTCTAAATCCGCTGCCATGTCCTGGATTCGACGAGACATTCTTTGCTTCGACAGGCAAACCCCTTCAATTGCCTGCACCTCCCTTGGAAACAAACATTCTGCAATTGCGACCATGCGCGTTTTTACGAGTGGTCCCACCGAAAACGGCTTGCCACTCGTCACAATGATGTGAGCGACCCTGTAGCTTGCTCGAATTGCAGATTCAGTAGTGTTTTCTCCACTCTCGTTCAGCTGAAAATTATAAACACATTACAGAACACGAACTATCTTGCATGTTGTGATACCCTCCGTATTACGAAACCGTTTTTAAACTTGCGTCTCCTGGTATGTCGTTCTTAAGCCTGGCTACCAGTTCTGTGCGTGCAACGCCTTCTACCTGATACTAGTGCTCTGCGTGAAGATGTGTATAATGTCGTTGTATATAGTACCTCTTCGCAGGATTAAATACTTTATGACATACAAGACACTGCGGATGACCATCCCTCTCAATGAATAGAAAGGTATGCCGGCCGCGGTGGTCTCGCGGTTCTAGGCGCGCAATCCGGAACCGCGCGACTGCTACGGTCGCAGGTTCGAATCCTGCCTCGGGCATGGATGTGTGTGATGTCCTTAGGTTTAAGTAGTTCTAAGTTCTAGGGGACTGATGACCACAGCTGTTAAGTCCCATAGTCCTCAGAGCCATTTGATCCATTTTTTGAATAGAAAGGTATCCTCCAATAGAGGTACAGGGCTCGCATTGAACACAGATAATTGAGTCAGTTGCGGCTGCATACGGCCAGGGGGCAGTGAGTTCACTTTTCCTCTCCACGCGGGCTCCGAGCTGCCGCAGTGAGCGCTCCGAAGCGCTCCGGGTCCCTGGAGCTCGGTTGGAACAGCGTGATCTAAGGTTACAATGGCCTGGCGTGAGGTATCCTCCCAAAACCTAGGACAAAGTGGCACGTTTTATTTACCTGCAAATCTGCGGACCTGGCTGTTCCCTTGAACCTTTTGCGCAAGAAAGGTGAACCCATCGTCTGGACTGATACCCGATAAGCCACTTTGGATTCTGTGAAAATCAATTTGAGTAACGCTATGGTGCTGATGGTTCCCGACCTTAACTATCCGTTTATTGTTTAAACCCATACTTCCCACTCTGGGTTTGATGCGGTGCTCCTTCGGTAACAAGTAGGGGAATGGAGACCCTTAGCCTATACCTATAGGTGCCTGTCTCCCAGCGAAACTGTATACTCCACTTACAAGTTGGAAGCACTAGCGGTTCTCTTTGCGTCGGAGAAATTCTAGTTATACTTAGAACACCAGGAGTTTATCCTGGAAACGGTCAATCCCCGTAAAACAGCTTGTATAGCGCGTTGGGCTCTGCTTACTTCCACTTTTCATTTCAACGCGTGAAAACATTGTTGCCGATACCCTGAGCCGTATGAGCGACGACCAGGAAGAGGGTCTTCCTTAAGTGAGGACTATCCGGGAGAGGCACCTGTAATATTCTAATTACCGACGTCCCCGTTCTGTTTAGCGACCTTGTTCAGAAATAGCAGGGTGCCTGTGAGCTACGACCCATTAGGGATCAGTTGAAGTTTTGGGCAAGCTGTCCCTTGTTATGAGTTGTAGAATAACATGCTGTGCTGCAGTAGGTCATGGGATGAAGAGTTTAGGGTTTACATACCCATAGTTCTTCTTGCGACTGTCTTTAAATATTGCCACAGATCTGTGGCTGGGGGCATTTGGGAGTCTGAAAGACCATCCATACAAATAATTCAGTCTCGTACCTGGACCTCCTTGTATTGGAATGTCAGGAAGATGGTTAATCAGCGCCGAATGTGTCAGATGATCAATCCCAGTTAGGATGGATGTAGGGTGTTACTCCAATCTATCCAGGTGGAGGCTCTAACGGTTACGTTAGACCATGACCCCGCACCCGAGGTGCACATCGTTATATATTTGTTGCCATCGACAGTTTTACACAGTTCAGCTGTCTGTTGCTAAGTAGTGGCATTAACGTAAGGCAATTAAGCAGTTAGGCAGGATTTTCTCTTGATTTGGGCGTTCGAGTCGTTGCTAGCGACAACATACTGTGCTTCACATCGAGAGAATTTCTGAAGTTTTGCTTCCATTCTGGGTTTAAATGTCTTACCACCACCCTGTATTACAGCCAACCATTTTCAGAGCGCATTAATCTCAACCTAAAATCTTCCTTAACTGCCTTATACTCTGAGGTTCAAACCAAGTGGCACCTTACCTTACCTTGGTTGAACCTAGCTTTTAACAACACCAGGCACAAGACACTCCGAGCCACTCCTAACTCTTATTTAGACTTGCCCGCGACAATTTCCCATTGCAAACGTTTGGTCCATTCGTGACCTCCTCAGATAATCAAAGACAACTGGCACAGGGCCAAGGCAAAAATAACAAGCGTCTATAGCAGGCAATTGGTAAAGCATATCTGGGGCTAGTGACTGTGGAATGTGCAGGTCGGAGATGTCCTTGTCAGGAACATTAGGGGTAGGGGTCCTTCTGGTTAACCTTCCAGTAAACCGGCTCAACGTTTTGCGGGTCCCTATAAAGTGATCCCATTTCAGCCTTAGCGATGAGAAAAATGAGCGGTAATTCCGTGTCCATCTTAGCCAGGTTAAGCGGGGCAGTGTGGGCTAAATCTTTGCTGTCTATTTCGTCCTTCATCACGCGGTTTTGGCTTCGAACAGGAGGGGGGGGGGGGGGCGGGAATCTTGCTCTAGGAGGCGCTAGGGCAGTGACGCTGAGACTGGGAAGATGAAACAGTTCGTTGTATGGATTGTTGTGTGGATGCTTCCGGTAAGCTTTCGATTTCGTTTGTCGGATGCGAGCGAGAAGAGAATCAACAGTAACCATAGCTATGATTGTCATTTCCTGTTTGGATCGGTAGTTTTCTGATTCTTTCTTCCGCGTTCGCTCCGGTTCGATATCAGACTTCTGGTTATTGATACAACTTCTGTGTCTAGGAAGGAAAGTTGTGTGTGAACTCCAACAAAACAACTGAATTTGTTACTTTATTTAATGAACCAATCCGAGCGCTGTTTGCTATAAACGGTCTGAACTTCTTAGTTGGTTGTTGTAAGGCGTTGGATTTGCGGCCGCGAGATTTATATACACTACCGTTTGTGGAAATTACAACACCATGAAGGAAACGCATGAATTCAATTTATTTAGTACCACAGGTTAGGTACATGACGAGTAACAAATGATTACGGTTTCAAATCTGTACATGTCCTTTGAGTCCTACTATACAGTATGTCGGGTGGCCACCATGTGCTGCAATTAGAGCTGCTATACGCCGCGGCATTGAACCAATAAGGTTCTGATTATGTTCCTCAGGGTTTTCCCTCCACGCAGTTTGTATCCGAGCCCACAAATCCGTGACACCGCTTACTGGAGGACCGAGACGCACCAGGTACCCACCAGCCATTTCGGAGGCATGTTCCATGGGTGACATGTCTGGCGAATGTGCAGGCCAGTGAAGCAATGGTAGCTGTCGCTCTTCGAAGGCCTGTTCATTCTTCGCAGCGTGTGGGCGGGCATCGTCCTGTTGAAACGTGAACTGTGGAGATGCCTGAAGCAAGGCGTGTACCTCAGGCTCTCCAACCTCCGTTAGGTACCGGTTGCTGTTCAAAGTGCCTGCAGGACATAAGAGGCGAGATCGGATGTTGTAATAAATGACGCCCCAAACCATCACATCAGGTTGCGCTCACCAAGGTACCGCCATCCACGTATGCGGCCATCACTGTAGGACACGAGGAAGTGGGCCTCATCCCCAAAAAAATACATGTTGCCATTCAGCACCAAACTGACGGTTTCACGTGCCCATTGCAATCGGAGCAGCTTGTGGTTTCCAGACAATGGAAGTCGATGTAATAGCTCGCCTGCAACCAGTCCAACCTGCTGCAGACGGCGACGAACCGTCGATGCAGACAAGTTCACACCTGTTGCAGTGCTCCAGCGACGAGTCAACACTGTGGATGACGCTGTACGGTGCGTAATGGCCATGCGGACAAGATGACGGTCATCCCGTGCTATGGTGATGTTCCGTCGTCCAGTTCCCATTCGTCGACGAGGCATACTTGCACTCGCTGTATTGTTTCCACCTTATATGACAGCTCTGCACCGACTACATTAGGCACAACAGGCGTTTTTACGGTAACTACTTCCCGGTGTTGCCCTCTTCACAAACGGCAGTATATTAAGTGGATTCATTCATGTCCCACGCCCTGCATGTACAATTACTGGATACCACATTTTCATTCATTATCTTATTGGGTGTTTATACTACCTAGTTTTTTTGATTTTTTTCACTGTTGCCAGGAGTGGGACTCCTGTAACTATCAAGTATCTCTTACTGAGAACTGAATTTAGCATCTCTTGTTATTATCCTATCATGGGTGTAATGTTACTCAAAAGGTCACGTTCTATCAGCTGTTAATCGATGGTTTATTAGTCAATGGAACACGATTGTTCAGGGCTAAGTACTCCACTCTGTGTGAGTGTTAGTTGTTTACTTCTAGCCCGTGTGGCGCGAGTTTGGTGCAATATGTGCTTGGGAGTACTGCTCTGTACTGTATCTAGAACGGTGTTTAGATTCTGGCAGCCTTACAGCTTTCATTGATTTGACTTCGTTAACTCATTCAGAAATTATTTACTGGTTTTCCATATTGCTGTAATTTAGTTTGTCGCGCGGCAGCGTCAGTCTGTAGTAGACGCCTGATCGTATTCCCGTACTTAATTCTGTATTCTTCTCTCAGTTTAGCTGCCATTTGTGTTTCTGTTGGTGGAATCCGCTTGGTTGACAGAGCAGGCCCAGCATCCGTAAGCGGAGCTAAGTTCGCGCTTGGCCGAATTGCCAGCTGGGTGCCAGTGATCCATCAGAACTCAATCTTTCTGAGCCCACCACGCCTTTTCAAGACAGGGTTGTACAGCACGCCGATGTATTTTATTGTTTTAATAACTGCTCGCCTACTAAAGCTTTTCTTTTTAATTCTTGTTAATTTTAGCCCATGTAAAGTGTTGAAGTTTGCCAGTTGAGTAATTTTTAGATTTATGTATTGAATTGTGTTTATGCAAGTGTGGCTAAGGCAACTTAACAGTTATAAATTTTTCCCCTTGTATGCACAGCTGGATTTTGAACTAGCCGAACTCTGGGAGATTTAAGATCTTCTAATTTCATGAAAGTTCTCAATGACTATTTCTTCCATTCAGGACGCAATATTTGACAACATAATTATCTGGGTATATCTCTTGCGTGCCTTGCGCACCTCCACTGGTCCTTATCTGCGGGAGTATACTTATATTTTAGATCGTAAATCTTAAAGCCTCTTTGCTAAGGTATTTTTAACTCTTTTGCTGACTGCTACAGTTTTTATTTTGTATATAAACTGTTTGTTATCTGGTACACCGAGCGAGGTGGCGCAGTGGTTAGACACTGAACTCGCATTCGGGAGGACGACGGTTCAATCCCGCGTCCGGCCATCCTGATTTAGGTTTTCCGTGATTTCCCTAAATCGCTCCAGGCAAATGCCGGGATGGTTCCTTTCAAAGGACACGGCCGACGTCCTTCCCCGTCCTTCCCTAATCCGATGAGACCGATGACCTCGCTGTCTGGTCTCCTTCCCCCAAAAACCACCACCACCATCATCTGGTACAGTTTCATGATTGTAAATCAGTAAGTTTCTTAGTAATCAGAATCACTGGAGATGTTTTCTAATTAATGTTTAATAAATGTCACTTAGTTTGTTGTGTTAAAAAAAGGGTAAGTTCACAACACAAATGGCGTTTATTCTCAATTGGCCCTGTAATTCCTACCAGAGACAGCGTGACGCTAGTGTTGCGCATCAGGACGAAGACAGGGACAAACAGACACAGACCGAGAGACAGAGTGTGAGTGTGTGTGTGTGTGTGTGTGTGTGTGTGTGTGTGTGTGGCTGTCCTGTATGTTCTATGCAGCGGTTGATCCTGTCTCTCTGAATGGAATACGTAGTGTCGCAGAGTCTGCAAATGGCGTGTGTTTGCTGGGCTCCCTTCCATGAGTGAATCGCACTTCCTACAAATAGTTGCTGTTTACTTCCCACTGAAGGCTCCGTTTCGCAGGTAGCTACTAGTGGAACGAGTTTTGAGCTCAGCTCTAGATGGGTCTTGTAATTTGCTTAATGTATATGAGAATGGTATTCCAGCACTAGCAACGAAGGTTGGAGTCAAAATTTTATTTTTGGTAAGCACCCTTATTGCTCAAAAATTCTGCACCAGATGAAACCACGGTGAACGTTGCTACACTGGTTAGCAGACACAGATTTAATTCCAGTGTCCGTGCAGTAACACGACGGAAAGATCTTTCATTCAGGGAGTGTAGTGCACCAAGCAAGTGAGGTGCTGTTCACTCATTTTAAATTTGCCAGTTGAGTTTATCTAGCTTTTTTCCATGTTAAGTAGATTTTTTGGTAATATATATTCTTTCCTTTAAACTGCACAAAGTAACTAAGGTGCTGTTTTTGTTTTAATATTTAATTTTGTCAGTTGGTTTCGCAATTAACCTGTCCAATTGTTTCTCTAGTTAAGTAATATTTTTCGATAAATTAAAAACATAGTCCTTAAAACTTAGCGACGGCAAGCTCCAGTGTTATTAAGGGCCACGATAATTAATTCACGTCGTTTTGATGATACAAGCGCTTAACAGTCGTTGTGTTGCAGGAGCTATTATTATTATGTGCAGAAATTGTGTTGATGTAAGGCTAAACTAACAACCAGTACCAGTCCCTCCCCCCCCCCCCTCCTCCACCATAACTAAAGTTAATCCGTCGATTAAACGGAGAACTTTTGGAGGCACTTGATGTTCACTTATTGTAAAAGGTATTTTCTTACTTTCCATTGCATCGCTTACCTTTCAAGGGATTTAATTTGCTGATATTTGTGACAATTTGTTTTCCTAAAATTTAGTTTAAGTTTTATCTAAAGAAATTTTGAAGCTGATGAACGTTATGAAAGTTTTAAACTTGAAGTTATACTCTACTGCTAAGCTATTTAAATTCTTTACAACTTAGTTACATTGCAAGTTCTTGTGTAAATATGAATTTATAATGCCATGTTTTTGGAAGTAAAACAGAGCATGCCTAGGGTGCAATAAATGTCGGTAATTATGATTTGAAATTACAGTTCTTGGGGTATTTTGTGATACAAATAATTTTTTTTTTTAATACTGCTTAACACCACTGGTTCCATAACATCTCCTACACCACAGGCGTGGAAACACCCATTTGGTCTACAATTAATTAGTGTTTATCTGTTTACAACCGCGTGAGATAATTCCAATCATATAATTTTCTGAAGTACGTGCCCAAACAGTCCCAAGGGGGATAGTTCGGCACAGAGCTCCCAGAGACTGAAGTATGTTTCAGGATAGCACAAATTTAATTTACGGTGACACTGTCCCCAAGCCAGTCATACATAAAACTTCACTGAATAATACACTTGCTGTGACAATAAGAGAACCACAGCCCACACGTTCAGCGTATGAGCCCATAGAACATGGCCAGTCTGTATGTTATTGCGCTACTGTGCGGGGGTCCACATAATGAGCAGGTTTCACTTGAGTACAGCGAGTCCAGTCTTTACAGTATTCAGGACACCATTCACCACCCACCCATTTGGCTCAGGTACCGATGTCTGTCAGTTGACGACAAGTTTGTGCTAGGCATCAGCTAGGCTCGGCTCCAGACCAGCCTGCCCCACTGCTGGCCACACAGCTAACACATCAGTATGTGGAGTTCAACTGCCATAACTTCTTTCCTTGATCAGTATCTTCCTCTACTAAGTCACAGCCTTCCTCCAGCTGTTCTCCAGGGTAACGCTAGAACGCACATCACCAACAATAGCCACTCTTACCCGCAAGACAAATCTGGGCGGCTGCGACCCGACGCCAGAGCAATGAATTCCACTGTGCACCACCGTTCGCCATCCAAGGCTCTGTTGCATCGCCTGACTTGCCCCACTGGTCAGTCTAAGACTTGGCCTTTCCGTGTGCCAGTCGTCCCTAGACTCCCTTTGGAGCCCGGGTTGCTCGCCTGATCAGACTGCAGAGATGCTGTCGCAGGCTGCAGTACACTAGTTGCACTAGTTACGACCTCTAGGCACCGTAGCTTCACATATCTTTCGACAGAGGAATCAGCCGGAAATTAGAATGTCCCATAATTAAAAGCACAATATGCTCCACTGAAACCGCCAGAAGAGTTGACCGACAGTATCCCGCCTGCCAAACTAACCTCACCAAGATCCCCTCCGCTCCATTAAGTTAAATACCACCCAAGGATAAAGTGACAGAGAGACAACGCCCTGCTTGTGCATTTATCCTACTGTAGTACTTCCCAGATACCTCTCCTCCCAAACCCTAACACTTCACTCACGCTTGTACTGAGTAGCTGCCAAGTGTCTCACGGCCCTATCGGGGCTGGCTTGTTGTCACAGCTGTTTATTTGAATTTCATACTGTTTCACGTGATATTAATGACCCGGTAACGTGTTGATTGAAGCTTCCCTCTTACAACTTTTGTTAGATTTTAACGTTCCTTAATCCGAAACCACCTACTGCCCAGTGAGTGAGACTAAATAACACGAAAGTTGAACAGCATTCGGCATAGAATCCACCGAACAAATTTGCTCTTTCTTAATCACAAAACGACTGATTCCACTGTACAGCCTCTCCATAAGGATCCATCAACTATTGATATTCAAAACTGACCTCATCCTGAACCATGTTTGCAGTAACTACTTTTTTTTTTAATTCATCAGTTTTCCGACAGTGTTGATGCAGGCGCCACCAATTCCTCTCCTGCACAAACGTCTTCATTTCAGAGTATCACCTCCAATCTACGTCCTCAGTTCTTTGGTGGATACATTTCAATCTCTGTCTTCCTCTAAAGTTTCTGATCTCAACAGCTCACTCTAGTAATAGGGAAGTCACTCCCTGACGTCTCAACATACGTCCTAATCTCCTGTCCCTTCTCCGTGCCAGTGTTTTCCATATATTCTTTTCATTGCCAATGCTGTGGAGAACCTCCTCATTGCTTATCAGTTCACCTAGTTTTCAACATTCATCTGTATCACCACATCTTAAATGCTTCGATTCTCTTCTGTTCTGGTTTTCCCACAGACCATGCTTTGCTACCATACAATGCTGTGATCCAAACATAAATTCTCAGAAATTTCTTCCTCAACTTAAGACCTATGTTTGATTCCAGTAGACTTCTCTTGGCCGGGAATGCACCTTTTACCAACGTTACCGTGCGTTTGTTCCTTCTTAATCATACTGTCATTGATAATTTTGCTGCTTAGCTAGTAGGATGCGTCAACTCCATGCGCTTTTCTTTAGTCTTGCTTCCATTATCAACTACAACGTGATAATTGATCTCAGGTGCCTTTATCTTTCCTAAAGCCAAACTGATCCTCATCTATTACATCCTCAATTTGCATTTCTATTCTTCTGTATACTATTCTTGTAAGCAACTTTGATGCATAAGCAGTTAAGCTGAGAGTGCGATAATTCCCGCACTTGTCAGCTCGTCCAGTCTTCGGAACTGCGTGGATGATATTTTTCCGAAAGTCAGATGGTATGTCGCCGGACGTATACATTCCACACACCAATGTGAGTAGTCATTTTGTTCCCAATGATTTAAGAATTTCTGATGAAATGTTATCTATCACTTCTGCTTTATTTGGTCTTAAGTCCCATTGTACCATTTTCCGCTACTATTGATATTACTCTATGCTCATCTCACCACACATCGTTCTCTTGTTTCCATTTCACTTCACTGACCCCTACTGTATCTAGACCGAGCCATTACATTTCCTTTTTCATATTTTGTAACCTCTGTACCACGTTCAAGGTTGTAATATTCAATCCCCTTACCAGTAGAACGTTCGTTAGACAATCTTTTTCTCATGGTCACCTTCCCTATGGCAGCCCCCTGCCGGAGATCGGAATGGGGGACTATTCCAGAATCTTTTGTCAATGGAGAAATCATCATGTCTTGTGGATACGCGTTATGAGTCTGTAATTCATTAGTTTCCACTGTCTTCTGCATCCTCATGCCGTTAATCATTGCTGATCCTTGCGTCTTTGGATGTAGTTTCCCACCATAAAGACAAGAGAGTGCCCTGAATCCCTGTCCGCTCCTCCACCCTCTTTGACAACGCCGTTGAGAAATGAGGGGTGACTACTTATGACGGAGGTCTTCGGCTGCCAATGCTGATTATTAATCAAAATTTAAGCAGCGGCGGCTTTCGAACGCGGGACCGGGGACTAATGAAAGAAACTACCCCTCTGCTTTTTTTATAGCTGCCCCAACTTCACATGACCATGTTTTTTTTAATTTTTTTCCACGCTCTATCGGTTTTTTCTAGGGAGTAGAAAAGGGATTCAAAGAAATGAATGTAAACTGCCACAATCACTTTTGCCCTAAGTAAAAAAGGGAAAAAAACATAACTTCAGGCATTGCCTTTATGTAATCCTACTCCCAGTACGACCAACCTAGTGCTATGGGGGGGGAGGGGAGGGAACGATAATAGATATAGGGAAGGAAACCTCAGGGGAGCCAAAGGAATTACAGTCGCTGAGTGCACCCACTTTCCGAATGGACGGTAACCTGATGTAGATAATTACTTTACATTTATTGTTGTCTTTTTATTTATGGTATGTATATGAGCGCCTTGAGTAGAGGGTCCTGCGTCGGACAGCACTTAAAAATGTGTCTTCTCGTTGAGTGGGCATAAATTGTGTTATCGGTTCTGTTCGTTTCGGGTAGGTTCAGATTAGTTGTCAATTTTCCACGTCTTGAACGTTCCAGCTGAGCGGATCATTAAAGGTGCTCCCTAAGAAATTGTAGAAGCACTGCTGGTAGCTTTGGTTAGTGTTAGGAGGCAGTGTGGTTCATTGAGGTAAGTCCAAAATGACTTATGGCCAAAATTAAAAAGTTAAGGAATCGTGTGGCCACAGATCCAGTCGACACAATGAGTTGTGGTGTTGGGGAAAAAAGTTCCCTCTAGCAACACAAGTGTGTGGATGTCGATCTGAGTGCGTGTTTGACGTGTAAGGAACACCGAAATACACCGCGAAAGTGTCCAGACATAGGACTGTTGATCACAGTTGAACTGGTGATTGTCTGTGCCGTCCACTCCACAGTTGGTGCATATGTACCACGCTGATTGGACGTTGTATCTGAGAACCACGTGGACCGCTTTCCAAGTGTGCCGCCACACATACTAGCGATACTTAATTTCGATTGGGTTGGGCCGGTGGCACTGTTGTAGCACTTTATAAACTGTTTTCGTCTGAAACAAACATGTAAGTGTTAAAGACCGGTAGACATAGGCCTGACTGAAGGCCAGCAAAAGCCTTCTGATGTGAAAAATGGGGATTGTGCGGTCGATAGCAAAACTTGGGTGGACAAAGCGGCGGGGGCAAAGTCTTGGAATAGAAATCCAGTGAGGCTCTGCGGGCAATGATAGCAGCGTTTGAGTTGGAAGATGATGTACAGCTCTGTAACTCTGGTTGGCACATGTACTAATCCCACGCCACCATGGTCCCATGGAAGTGCAACGGAGTCGTATGGCAATTTGAATAACATCCCTGAGTTGGTGAAAGAGCCCAGTCCCATAAAAAGGGGCCGTACTAGGAGAGTTGGGATTGGTAGTACTTGAGCCATGTGGTATACGTGAGACATGATAGATATTCACATATCTGGCTCGTTGAATAATGTCGAGGGCTCATAGCAGGAGATATGGAAGGCAAGCTCTGGTGGTCAGCAGCAAACGCCTACCATTAATACCCGCTGAGCGACGGAGATCGTCTATGAATTCAATGCCAAAACATCGAAAGGGGCGACACTCCTCTCCAGTAGATCTCTACCGGTGATCAGTCACTTGGATCTGGACATGTTGAGAGAGTTGCCCTATAGTTCGCTTTAAGTCGCCACTCGGCGTTGCTCAAACTTCATCCTCACTGCGAAGACAGAGGAGTAGGTCATCTGCGGTGGCCATGCAGTCCTTGGAACAGACCCTTGCCAGACAGATCGTGAGGTGGCCATTGTACATTTTTCTGGAGATCGTGCTGCTAAAGAGGCGCAAAATTACTGTGTCAGAAACGCCGGGAAAAACCACAGGTAGAAGAAATGTCCACAAACATGAGTGGTCTACACGGTCGAAGGTCACGCTAAGGCCCAGCGATGCCAAGGCACTAGGGAGACTTTGGTGACAATCAAATCCTATCATATCTCGGTAATGGAGGAGCGCCGTGTCGATGTTGTTGTAGCCTCCTAGGGAAGCCTGGTCGCAGGAGATGACGTAGCGTGCTACCTTTTTGAGTTGCGATGCCAACAGCAACGCTGTTGAGCAACGTGACTGGTCGATGATTATGGACCATGAACAGGTATAATGATGCCATCGAGAATGGCGTTATGGTCACTGTAGTTTGGGACATCAGCCCTTATGCTATATGGAAGCCAACAGTAAGTTAAAACTTATATAAAATTCGTTGGGGATACCATCGGGCCCAGGGGATCTTTTATCAGATCCCACCTAGATAGCATCAAGCCCTTCATCTTCGTCACTTCTTCCTGGAGATCATGAGGTACCTCCACAGAGATAGTGCTTGCAGTAGGTCGTGTGACCCCGGTAATCAGTTCTGCAGAATGTGGTACATCTGCATACAATCTGGCGAAATGACTGTAGAGAGCATGGCCAATGGTTTGTTGGGTCTCATTCCAGTGGCCTTCTGCAACAGTGATGACGTGGGTCACTGCCCTGCATCGTCGTTGTCTATCCTGGGAGAGGTAGGACATTGATGGACGTTCTTGAGATACATGATTAGAGGTCTACGATCGGACTACAGTGCCTTCCAGGTGATAGCAGATGGGAGACCTACGCCTTCATTTATTGTACCACCGTTGGCCGGGCTAGCGAGAAAGGCATAGTCGTACAATTATGAATAATGGAACAATAGAAACGCAAGGTGTTAGTTCGCCATGCCTTGACTTCCTTACCATAGCTCATCAATGTTTTACAGATCGCCAGCTTTGCACAGCCGAGCCGCAAGGATCAGGTGGAGTCATAGGCATCACGATAACGCTAGTATCGTGTCCACACATCCTCGACCATACAGCGACAGTCTGGGAAGATGAGGTGCGCGACAATGAATTCCCACAGACCACAAGTATGTAGCACACTCTGGTGGGCGAGAGTGACGTCGCAGATGTATGCTTCGTGGTCTGAAAAGGCCATGAGCCAGACTTCTGCATGCCGGTTGCATCATCAAGTGGACGAAGTGAGGTAGAGGATGTCTATGTGTCTTGACGTGTGAGCGGCATAAAATGTATAACCCGTTTGGTTTTCTGTTGAGCTTCATTGAGATGTCAACAGGTCTCAGGCAATCGATGATCACCGAGAGAGCTGCTCAAGGTGAATACGTTAGAAGTTGGTCAGGGGGCCCTTGTGTCGAGATGCAGTCCCCACTGAGCATCAAACCAACTTGTGGGCCTGTGAAGAGTGGTATGACGTCAGAGACATACAGTGCATAGATATCAATGACTCGCATGCCACATTGGGTGAGGGCCATACCCCATGCAGTGGGGAGGTGTGTAACATCCACTGCAGGGAGCTTGTTGTGTAGGATGATGGCTATATCACTAGCAGTGACGAAGGTATTATAAACATTGGCGATGTATCTGCCGGGCACTTGAAAGTCAGCCACGAACCCCTACATAAGTGCAATAGCAATATCTGCAGAGTAGATAGTGATTCGGAACATGGTCAGTTTCTGAGGAGCTTGAACGGTGGCAAGATTCATTGTAGCGACACGATATTGCTGTGTACGGTCACTAGCAGTCGATGCAGGATTCATGACGCGGTTGGTCTGGCGCTGTGGCCATGATTACTGGCAAGGCGCTTGCTCAGGAGCCTCCATACGGCGCTCCTGCTCGGACACACTGGTGGCCTGATCTGGTCCTTGTTCAACAACATCAGCCCAGCCGAAGGCATGTGACGGTCGTTTACTGTCGGAGCTGGGAAATTGGGAGCTGTAACAAAAGCTGTGAGGGATCTGCCGTCCACATGTGCTGGCAACATCGAGTACGTGTTCTGGATTGAGAGCAGGGGCATCAGGAGTGATCACACCACGTGACTGGTGGCATTATGGAAGGCCACCATCAGAAATTCGGTGGTCAACTAGCGAGGCCATTTGAAGGACGGCGTCGTAGGAGGGCATTTGTCGGCGTTTCTTGCGCTTCCTGGGCGACTGCTGTTTCCTAATGGGTTGTTCCGAGTTAGAAAGCGGTCGCAAATCAGCTAATGCCATACCGATCAGGATAAAGGCAGAAGTCGCCACGACGTCTTTTCGCCGTCTGTTTCGACGTCCATGATTCGAGCAGGGTCGTCCGACTTGAGATTAGATAGTCCTGTTGCGAACACTGGCAACATTCTGCGCATGTTCGTGGCCCGCCATCGTACATGACGATGGTCCGCACATCGCTAGTCATCAAGTACAATGGAACGTGTTTCATCAGCACAGATCCTCTAGTATGAACTCTTCAACTCTAAAGGTCGTGGACTGCTCTGCTGATATAATGGGAAGCGTTTTCTGACGGCCCTGATGATTCATCAGAACTGTGTGAAGCCGACATCTAACGGGATGTGAACGCTTTCGTCGACAAGCATTTGATAGAATCAGGGCCCATAGGAAGTAGTATATAGACGACTGGGGCACGCACTCTAACCCTAGTGAATTATATTGAAACTACTGGCAGCATGTCAATTAGCGTCAAATATTTGTTGAGCCTCTGTCTGGAAACTTCTTCCGCAAATAGGTAAATGAATTAATTTCAGTAACGCGCTACCCTGGAGTGGGATCTCTGAAACTGAGAGAGGCAGGGAACGTCGTCTTCCAAGAATTTATTAAAAGAATCAATTTCAGTTAACCTCATTCTACTTGTGCTAGTTAGTTCCTGCTGCTCCACAAATGCTAACGGGAGCGAATTCTCCAATATCTGGTGATTCTCCTGGCCAACGAGGCCACCATACCCTTATTAAGTCCGTATGTAAACGGCACATTCAAAGGATCATTCGTCCTTCCGAAGCCCTCCCATCCTTTTTATTCCTCTGACCGCCATGCTTCCTACTGCAAGAGCAAAAGAGCAGAGGGACACCAAGTTGCCACAGATTTTTATATGTAGTAAAAGCACTCCCTCACAACAACTATCAAGCACTGCTACTACTTTTGTGAGCCATAGTTGCGGAATTTTAATGATTATAAGTCACTACAGGTTATGGATGCATAGAGATGCATTGACTTAATACAGTACGTTAATGGCAAAACCATTCATAAGAGCACCTCAGCACGAAAAAAAGAAAACTGTTTTCCCTGAGATTATGCAACATCAGGTGTTAAAATCATACACCAAATACAGTTTTACACAAGAGACGGGATATTTTACGCTGAATGCACACTTGGCGAGAATTTGATAAACACAATGAAAGGTGCTTCACAATATAATGAACACATTGAATCCATCAGCAAACCTTTAACTAGTTAACGTTCAACGGTAAACAACAACAATAATAACAGAAAGGCTGCCATGTTCAACCTCAGGAACACTACTTTTAAACTAATACACAAATACCCAGGAATCTCCCAACAGCTTATAGTAAATATGCAGTCCAGATTGAACATAGCGATAATAATAATTTAGAGTAGTGCAAAATGTACACAGTTGGCTGAAATATGGGGACAACGCAAATCAACAGATACAGAAACACCACATCACTCAACTCATGCAAACATCAAACCACCCCACACCAACTTAGAGATGACGTAATAATACTGTCAAAAGTGCTCCTTTAACACAGAACTCATCAGGACAGAAGTGTTTTTCAGGATGTCACAACTTGAACTATCAGTAGCGGTGCACCTAAGCCAATCATACAAAGAAATACAATGAAAAGTACATTTTCTGTGACAGTAGTGAAGAACTGCCTGCACCCACAACCAGTTTTTCTGTCGACTGGTTGTGGATAACTCTGCGTGCACTGTGAATGTACATTAGTCATGTTTCGACATCTTCAGAAATGCCATTTTCGACTTTGTTATGTTGATTTGATAATGGGTCTCGTCCTGAAACTAGTGTAGCATGCTGGAAGTTCGTGAATTTTAGCTTTAGTTTGAGCTGGTTGAAACCTCACACAGAGTGGTCAGGACAATACATAAATATCGTCCACCATACATACACTCCTGGAAATTGAAATAAGAACACCGTGAATTCATTGTCGCAGGAAGAGGAAACTTTATTGACACATTCCTGGGGTCAGATACATCACATGATCACACTGACAGAACCACAGGCACATAGACACAGGCAACAAATCATGCACAATGTCGGCACTAGTACAGTGTATATCCACCTTTCGCAGCAATGCAGGCTGCTATTCTCCCATGGAGACGATCGTAGAGATGCTGGATGTAATCCTGTGGAACGGCTTGCCATGCCATTTCCACCTGGCGCATCAGTTGGACCAGCGTTCGTGCTGGACGTGCAGACCGCGTGAGACGACGCTTCATCCAGTCCCAAACATGCTCAATGGGGGACAGATCCGGAGATCTTGCTGGCCAGGGTAGTTGACTTACACCTTCTAGAGCACGTTGGGTGGCATGGGATACATGCGGACGTGCATTGTCCTGTTGGAACAGCAAGTTCCCTTGCCGGACTAGGAATGGTAGAACGGTGGGTTCGATGACGGTTTGGATGTACCGTGCACTATTCAGTGTCCCCTCGACGATCACCAGTGGTGTACGGCCAGTGTAGGGGATCGCTCCCCACACCATGATGCCGGGTGTTGGCCCTGTGTGCCTCGGTCGTATGCAGTCCTGATTGTGGCGCTCACCTGCACGGCGCCAAACACGCATACGACCATCATTGGCACCAAGGCAGAAGCGACTCTCATCGCTGAAGCCGACATGTCTCCATTCGTCCCTCCATTGACGCCTGTCGCGACACCACTGGAGGCGGGCTGCACGATGTTGGGGCGTGAGCGGAAGACGGCCTAACGGTGTGCGGGACCGTAGCCCAGCTTCATGGAGACGGTTGCGAATGGTCCTCGCCGATACCCCAGGAGCAACAGTGTCCCTAATTTGCTGGGAAGTGGCGGTGCGGTCCCCTACGGCACTGCGTAGGATCCTACGGTCTTAGCGTGCATCCGTGCGTCGCTGCGGTCCGGTCCCAGGTCGACGGGCACGTGCACCTTCCGCCGACCATTGGCGACAGCATCGATGTACTGTGGAGACCTCACGCCCCACGTGTTGAGCAATTCGGCGGTACGTCCACCCGGCCTCCCGCATGCCCACTATACGCCCTCGCTCAAAGTCCGTCAACTGCACATACGGTTCACGTCCACGCTGTCGCGGCATGCTACCAGTGTTAAAGACTGCGATGGAGCTTCGTATGCCACGGCAAACTGGCTGACACTGACGGCGGCGGTGCACAAATGCTGCGCAGCTAGCGCCATTCGACGGCCAACACCGCGGTTCCTGGTGTGTCCGCTGTGCCGTGCGTGTGATAATTGCTTGTACAGCCCTCTCGCAGTGTCCGGAGAAAGTATGGTGGGTCTGACACACCGGTGTCAATGTGTTCTTTTTTCCATTTCCAGGAGTGTATGTATTACAAGATAAGGTTGATTTACTCTTTAATTGAATCTTACCATTTGATTCGAACAGTTACCTCAACTCTTAATGAGTTAAGAGTAGTACTTGCAACCTATACCTTCCCCTATATCCTTGATGTATTCCAATTTCTGTCTTCCTCTACAACTTGTACCTCTACATATCCCTCTACTACCACAGAAGTCATTCCCTGATGTCTTAACAGCTCCTACCATGCTGTCACTCCTTGTTTTCAGTGTTTTTCGTATATTTCTTTCCTCGCCGATTCTCCAGAGGACCCTCTCATTATTTACTTTATCAGTCTACCAGATTTTCAACATTCTTCTGCAGCACCACAAATCAAACGCTTTGATTCACATGTTTTCTGGTTCTCCCACAGTCCACTTTTGAACTAAAATTCTTAATTGGCAAAGTTAACAGTGTTAAGGGGACACCATTTTGTATTTAGGGAAATGAAGGGAGACTATATCATCATTCAGGCTTGCTTTGTGTATTAAACGTAGCTAATGTTTCTAAATTAATGGGTGTGTGCGTTTAATACACTTTTGCTAACGTTACAAGATCATTGCAACTAACGGTTGCTTTCCAGGAGCACGTGATGGAAACGGCATGCAAACTCTAGTGTTGCTGGATGCGCTTTCATTCAGTTGCGGAAGTGATTTAAAGCCGTCCTCATATCAGATGTTATATGGGTGAGGTACCTTACCCCCAACCTTCCTCCAGACCCACCCCTCGATGTCCATCACGAGCTGTCAGCCAGTAGAGAGGACTCCATGATGGACTGACGTAATGTGCGCCCATTGGTGGCAGCAGCGACACGAATACACTTTGTAAACAAAAAGAGGATGCCAGAATGAGATATTCACTCTGCAGGGGAGTGTGCGCTGATATGAAACTTCCTGGCAGATTAAAAGTGTGTGCCGGACCGAGACTCGAACTCGGGACGGGGCGTGACGGGGTGTGAGTCGTGCTTGGGTAGCTCAGTTGGTAGAGCACTTGTACTCGAAAGGCAACGGTCCCGAGTTCGAGTCTCAGTCCGGCACACAGATTTAATCTGCCAGGAAGTTTCAAAAAGAGGATGGATTAGGGTAGACGCCATCAGGAACACGCGTCTGCTCGTTCCATCATATTCACAGAAAGAGGAGAGCTGAGTTACACAGATAATCGCTGGTGGTCTATCACCTATTCTCATGAGATAGGACCTGATTCTACAGCAGTGAGGAACAAGAACTTGTGCAAGAAGCATTCTCTCCGCGGCTTAGCATTTGGAACTCTACATCTACATCATACTCCGCAAGCCACATAATGTTGTGTGATGAAGGGTACTTTCGGTACCACTATCTGATCCCTCCAATCCTTTTCCACCCGCGAATAGTACGTGGGAGGAACGATTGTCGGTAGGCCTCTGTATTCGCTCTAGTTTTTCGAATTTTCTCCACGTGGTCAACACGCGAGATATATGTGGGGAGAAATAATACATTGTCTGACTCCTCCTGGATAGTGCAGTCCCGAAATTTCAGTAGTAACTCTCCGTGATGCACAACGTCTCTCTTGTAATGTTTAGCATCTTCGTAGCGCTCCCTTGCAAGCTAAACGATCCCGTGACGAAACGCGCCGCTCTTCGTTGGATCTTCTCTACCTCCTCTATCAGTCCTACCTGATAGGGATCCTAGATAGATGAACAGTACTCAAGAATCGGTCGAACAAGTGAGTTATAAGCTACTTCTTTCGTGGATGAGTTACATTTCTTTAAGATTCTACCAATGAATCTGAGACTTGTGTCTGCTTTTCCCAATATCTGTTCTATACGGTCATTCCACTAAAGGTCGTTCTGCATGGTTCCGTCTGGATATTTTACAGCAGACGCTGTCTCCAGTTGTTTGTCATCAATAGTGTAGGTGTACAGTAGTGGATTTCTTTTCCTATGTATGTGCCGTATCTTACAATTATTTTCGTTCAGGGTCAACTCCCAGAGTATGCACCATTAATCTATTCTCTGCACGTTGTTCTGCAAATTCTTACTGCCTTATGGCGTTGCTAGTTTGGTGTAAACAAGTGCATCATCTGCGAATAGCCTCAACGAGCATCCGAAGCTTTCTACTAGATCATTTATGTATATCGTGAACAGAAACTGTCCTATAATTCTTCCCTGTGGTACTCCGGATATTACCTTTACATCTGTAGATTTAGTTCTGTTAAAAGCGACGTGTTGAGTTCTATCTTCAAGAAAGTCCTGCATCCAAGCGCAGGTCTACTCCGAAACTCCTTAAGCTCGTATATTTTTCATTAAGAGGCAATGCGGGACGGTGTCAAATGCCTTACTGAAATTAAGTAACTCGGCATCAGCATGTCCACTGCGCTGTGGATCTCATGGAGGAACAGAGCGAGCGGAGATTCGCAGGATCTCTGTTTGCGGAATCCATGTTGATTTTTATAGAGGAGCTGTTCATTTTCCAAGAACGTCGTAACTCTTGAGCATAAAACATGTTCCATAATTCTACAACAGATTGACGACAACGATATAGGTCTATAGTTGTGTGGACTGTCTTACGGCCTTTCTTAGAAACGGGAATGACCTGCGCGTTTTTCCAGTCGTTAGGTACCTTTCTCTGCTCAAGTGATTACGATAAATTACTGCTAGAAGTAGAGCAAGTTCTTTCGCATAAACCGAGCTAGATGGCGCAGCGGTCAGCACACTGAACTCGCATTCTGTAGGACGGAGGTTAAATCTCGCGTCTGGCTATCCTGATTTAGCTTTCCCGTAATTCCCTAAATTGCTGCAGGCAAATGCCTTGATGGTTTCTTGGAAAGGGCATGGCCGTCTTTCTTCCCCATCCTGCCCTAATCCGATGAGACCGATGACCTCGCTGTTTGGTCTCTTCCCCCAGACAACACACCCATTCCCCCCCCCCCCCCCCTCCTACACCTTTCGCATAATCTTTATACAATCTTGTATCTTATAGGTGTCCCATCTGGTCCTGAGGGCTTTCCACTACTAAGCGATTGTAGCTTCTTTTCAATTCCGCGATCGGTTATCTCAATATCTGCTATTTCGACATTCGCACGCCGATTGAAAGGAGGGACAGAGTTATGATCTTCTCCGGTGAAACAACTTCGGAAGGCTGAATTCAGTATTTCAGCCTTCTCTCTGTTATCTTCCGTTTCGGTGGCGGTGTTGCCGGTGAGAGAATGAATAGATGATTTAGACCCACTTACGGATTTAACAGACGACCAAAATCTGTTAGGGTTGTTACTCAGAGATCGGTTGACGAAGTCTTACTTTCGAAATCATTGAACATTTCTCCCATTGCTCTTCTTACGCTCATTTTCGATTCGTTCATCTTTTGTTTATCAGCTAGGTTTTTACTTCTGTTGAGTCTGAGATGAAGTGCTGTTTGTTTACGAATCGATTTTCTAACACGGCCAATACACCATGGTGGATCTTTCAAATCCCTTAAAACCTTACTCAGAACATAATTGTCAAGAGCATATTAAACGATGCCTATGAATATTTTCCATTTGTTCTCCACATCTTCGTCCTCATCACCGATTATTTGATGCTGACTGCTGAGAATTCTTTCTCACCTTGCCTGCTACCTCCCTGAGGAGCTCCATCACCTGCTCCCAATGCCTGGCATACCCAACCTCTGAACTTGTCCGGACTGGGCAGGAAAATCGACCCCTACTGGCCCGGAAGCAACTGCGGCTTCCCATGTGCAACATCTGACCGGTCCGTCCTCACTCCAGAGTGGGTGGCAGACAGTAGTGGGTTCGCGTGTCACTGGGCGGAAGGCGATAGAGGGAGCAGGCCGTCCGGATGGCTCCTTACGTCTTAGCAACAGGTACGAGGTGCTTCACAGAGCTGGTGATAACTCTGAGCCAGCACGGGATGCCTCTGCTGTTTGGGGTAGGACTAGAGACATAGCTTATATAAGGAGAGCAGTCAATCAGTTCCAAGAAAACAGAGACATTTGCTGCAGGTCTTCTTTCGTCCCTGCTACTCGAATGGGGCAGTGGTGCACCCTGGAACAAGCTTCAGCAGCTGTATAGTGGAGTCTGTTGTCATATCCATTGCTTCGCTCTTCTCATATATCAGGGACGTAACATTCTGTTAAGTTGTGTAGTGTTTAAGAGTTCTGATTAGATTCATGTGTTTTACAGTTTTGTTCAGTGAAACCGATATGTAAACGCGTGTCTTTCAATATTACGAGTAGTATGAAGATTGTACCTGCATAGAGCTTCCATATTCATTGCACCTGCAAAGCGCATTCTACCTTGTCATTTTCCCCAATGTTTAGAGGTATCTCCTTTCTGTCACCTGATTTTGTAGCCATCGCCAAGCACGTGTCCTCCAGTGGTATGCTACCGCCCTGTAACTATGCTCCATCAATAAATACTTTTTTCCTCATGTATGAAATGAATAGCTGCGTGTCACCCCTCTGTATTATTTCGTGGTTATGATTCTTCTGTTTCTCCCAGCGTATTTGTTGATCGAACAGTCCACTGGTGAACTGCTAGTTTATAGTATCATAAGACCAATGGAAAGGACAAACGTTCTTGACTCCATACATCCCAACATGATGTTCGCTATGGAGACTGAAGCAGAAGGAAGTTTACCATTCAAGGAGACCCTAATGGCATCTTGAGCTAGGCCGTGTATCGGATGGAAACGCATATTGAACTGCGTTTACATGCTGACAGCTGCCGCCGCCTTTCGAAGAAAAATGGGGAACTAAAACCACTAGAACACAGGGCGCGCACTATTTCCAAAGCAGAAAGTCTGCACCACAAGCTGGAAAACCTCACGGAACAAGTCGCGGAGGAAAAGGCAAAGACTCTCTTCACACCCCCACTGGTCCACTGTCGGCCAAAATTGGACGCGTATTAAAGTAGCACCGAGCAAAAACTGTCTTATTCCCGCCCCGTAAAACACGATTATTATTTGGAAGTGTCAAGATAATTTTGGTTTGTGGAAGGCCGGTGTATACCGGATTCCATGTCAATGTGGGAAGACATACATTGGACAGACAGTGCGCACCGTCGAAGATTGTTGCCAAGAACACGTGAGGAACACTCGACTTTCATATCCCAACAAGTCAGTGATAGCAGGGCATTGTTTCTACGATAATCGCGCGATGGAGTTCGAATATACCACGATATTGGCACAGACTTTTAAACACTGGGACAGCGTCCTCAGAGGCCAGAGGCATTCACACCAGATACGACAGCATCAACCTAGATTGCGGCTACAATCTTACTAAAGTCTGGGAACTAGCTTTGAGTTCAGTTAAGAAGACTCTCACCAAATGAACGATCTGGCGAGCGGGGTAGACAGTGACCTTACATCAACGCTATCACAGACGCCGACGCTTGCGTCTCCGCCACCAACGACCTGCGGCCGCAAGCGCGGACACTGGACGGAGCTGCTCACGTTCCAGGAGATATCAGTCGGCCAGGCGCCCTTTGGAGGTCAATTCGTCAACGGACCTGACGATTGCGACATGTCTGATCGCCGAAATATTATGCCGCTGGACCCTATGAACCGGCAGTACGCCTACAGACAACTTCATGCTCATTGATTCTTACGTAAATGAATGTGTTGTGGCCATCAACCAGCGTGTGTGTCCTCCGTTTGCAGGCTAGCCCCTTGTGATTATGCTCAATGAACAAACTTTTTCCCCATGAGTGAAATGAATACTTGCATGCCAGCCTTTCTTTAATTATTTTGTAGTTATTGAATCTTACGTAACTGATTAACCTTGTGACCAGCAGCCCAGTGTGTCGTTATGAATATGTGTGAATTTGACATCCTCATCGAATGGCATGCCGCGCTTGGTCAGATAAGGAATGTTGTTTCATCCATTTGTCGAAAGTTTCTGTCGATAAGATTTTTAGACATTTTCGTGCCTCTATATGTGGCGCTGATAAGTTCATGTCACCCACCTAAGTGCGCTTTTCTAGTACTCTTCACTGTTCGCAGTGTCCAACTGAGCAACTAGCCAGTTACATCACAGTAGATGAATAGACGCACGTTTCTGTATGAACGTTTTGTGCATTCGCCGGCTCTGACGTCCTTTTTTGATCCACACATTCCGTTAAAATGGGATGCACCTAACTCTCATTCCTCCCAATGTCATTGTTTTATCTGGGATTATATCCATTAATCGATCAGTTTCCCACTCTAAAATATATGATTTACCCTGAAACTTGCGCCATACGATGCTGGGATATCTGAATGGTATCCTCAATGTTATTTAATAAGTGAAAATTTTAATCAGTTATCATTGTATGTTCAAACGATTTCCTGAACCTACTATGTCCCTCTTGCAGAAATTTCTATGTGACCCGAAAAGATACCAGTATGATCATTAAAGAAAATTTAGCCTTCTCATATTGTAATACACCACTTGGAGAGATCTCGACGTCATCTTCCTCTTACGCTTCGATGAACATTGTATGTTTGAGTGCCAATATCTTTATACGTTACGCTACTGAATGAATCAAATTTTGTTGATTTATTCGTTTTGGCCATCTGAATTGGTAAAATTGTGGGCACTACCGTACGAAAACAGTGAAGATCACGCACATGAGACCTAAAATCACATAGCGCGTCTGAACAAGTATCATGAGACAATAGGATAGATTTGAAATGGTCACTGGAGCTCACGACTCTCTATTGGAAGCCTTTCAACCTGAAATCATTCAAGCTGTCTGTCCATACCATTACACCAGAGATTACATCCCTATATCTCTCCAAAACATTGGAGTAAGCGGCCTCTATCCAGGCCACCGCCATATTCATGGCTGATGGTCACCCACAGTTGCAGGGAACCGCGATTCGTCGCTAAAAGCAATGTGACTCCATTCCTCAACAGTCCATACTTCACCATGCACAACATCACGCCAAAGGAAACCGTTTGAGTAGCAGTGCTAACAGTACCATATGCCGGCTCGGCAATGGATCTCGTTAGTCTCTGACCAATAGTTCAAGGTCGCGCAGAATGATGCTGAAAGTCCAATGCTTGTTCTCGAATGGCGGGCACATATTTGAAGGCTTTAACGATGTGATTGGTGCCCAATATGGCGATTCTCACTGGTGATGGCCAGACATACTCGACTGGAACCTTGAAGAGGAGCGTTAATGTTCTTGTGTTCGTATATAGTCCAAAATCATGGTATAGTCACCTCTGAATGTTTCAGAAATCTGGATACTGTAAGATTTGACCAGTCAGACAAATGAAGATTTATAACGTGGCCCGTATCAAACTCTGTTCGATGCTGATAGAGCTGTCTCATATGAGTATAGTGTTATTGTGTGTCCTTCTCACCGACCACTCTTCTCATCATGTCCACGCTTCTTGTAAATTGCACCACGTTTGGTAACAACACTAAATACGAACAACACTAACGCAATTTGTGTCCACTGTACATGTCTCAGAGAACTGTATCTCCAATCGAACTTGCCGATGCTGTGTACATGTACGATGCTACATTGATAACTGACCATTTATTCAGCATGCTTCACATTTATGAAAGGCATTGTAACTCATATAACCTTTTTGCAAGAAGTTCGTTGTGCATATAATTACTGTTTATAAACTTAGATAAGCTTTAACTGCCGCTCTTAGTACGTTCTGTGCAATAAATTTCTAAATAACATAAAATAAATAGTGAAAGACTGTGACTAGTTAATCAACTAATTGATTTTATAGTGATAACTAATAATAATGTAGTTGTTGATCATATTAGAGCCAAAAGATTGTCCTATGTACCTATGTACAAAGGCTTCAATGTTTTTAAATTGTGATAAATTTATAGCTGAATGAGTCTGATGAAGTATATTTGTTTCTTACTGGTTACTCTTTGGTTCATTCCTGACCTTACATACTAATAAAAAATATCTTTTCGGTAACTAAGTCCACTAAAAAGAATATTTTACGTATGACTGGAGATATAACTAATAGTTTTGATGTGTATATTTTTGATCTGGATGTGTATATAATTATAAGTAAGTTTCAGTAACTTCGTGAACTATGTGGGAAACACATGATTATATGTATGCAGTTTATTTGTTGTTGAATAAATACTAATTGAGATCTTGGATCGTCTTTCATTATTCATTCTATTCATACGGTGTTTCTACCTCTCTCCATATTCAGTTATTTCGTCATGAATTGGATGTACATTCATCTCAGAGCGCCATATTCATTCTTTGGTAAACCATTTCTCGTGCAACCCTTTACTCTCCTCAGTATTCTGATACGTTGCTTTACTTTTGTTGTGATACTTCTTTATTTATCCAACAGTTGGAATAACGGTAACACGCTGCCCGCAACAAAATTTATTTTTTGTATCATTTCGACATTCGTTCTTAAGTGTTCTGTTCTTTATAGTTTCAGCTGTCAATTTTCGCATTTCTCTGTTATCACTTTACAATCTACGAATAGTACAGCATTTTGGTTACTGAGTTTACCGAATGTAATTGCTGGGTAAGAATCTGGTTTCGGACTGCAAGCGTAGTATAGGCTTTTTACCACGCTCAAGTACGCAAATCTCGGACTGGTCAAAATTCTTCCTCTGAGAAAGCACGTTAGCTGGTCACAAGGAACAAGGTTTACACGATTCACAGAGAGATGGCTATCACGACTTACCCCTCCCGCCCCCACTTCCGGTTATGTGATGACCGTGGTTGCACAAGTCTGTATGAAAAGTAATTTGTACAGGGACGAAAGCAGCAGACCCAGCAGGATGAGATAAACTCTGTGAAAGATACGAGGACTTGTTGAAAAGTAACGCCTCCAAATTCTTTATGTTGAAACTTTTAATCATTTTTAAATAAAGCAGATTTTATTAACGTTCTTCTTCTATATTCTTCATGTCCACATCCTTATTTATCAACTTCGTCATACTGGCGACGAAAACATTTCTCTCAAGGGAAGACCAGTTTGCTGGTTCTTTGACTTCGTCGACGGGCCACAAAGTCACCTGTGCTTGCACCGTTTGATCACTATCGAACCGAACTCCTCGAAGGAGCTATTTAAGTTCTCGAAACATATAGAAATGTGCTGGGGCCAAGTCGGGACTGTATGAAGGATGATGACCATGAACCCAAGTCGTAGGATTGTTACAGATATCGAGCGGTCTCAGGCGCTTCAGTCAAGGACTGTGCGGCTGTTCCCTGCGGAGGCTCGAGTCCTCGCTCGGGCATGAGTGTGTGTGTTTGTCCTTAGGATAATTTAGGTTATGTAGTGTGTAAGCTTAGGGACTGATGACCTTAGCAGTTAAGTGCCATAACATTTCACACACGTATTTTTGTTACAGATATCATAGCGTATTTTGGTGTGTGGCGCTGCCATGCTGAAGGAGACTTTGCTTCACGTGTGGAGGAATTTTTCGAATTCGTGCTTTAGTTTTATGAGTTGTTTCTCAAGCACCGACACTGTACACACATCCCTGTTACAAGCTACAATTCAGAGCCCTGTAGCGCCACAGGGTTGCAGCTTGTGCACAATAAGCGGGATAGTCGACCAAACAGCATGTGTGCTGTGTAAAATTTCAGCTGATACTGAGAACAGAATTAAAAATCAAGGGCATTTGTTTCCGGCACGCCTTTGTTGATGATTTAACTAAGTTAGGTGTTCCAATGGTAACTGTGCATTGACAAGGAATATGTTCCATTACGCTGCAATGTGAAACCTACAGACTGTGCGCTACTCTTCAAGCATATGGAGTTCTACATTGTGGATTATGTAAAAGAATTGACGCCATCCATCGCACTAAGCCCTGATCTGGGAGGCGTGGTGACCTCACCATCCTGCTGAGTCGACGCGGCTGCGAAGGCAATCGGCAGTAAATCAATTCGTGGCCGCGCTGGTTCTTTGGATTCCCACTGCGGTCTCAACGAGCAGGAAGCCACCGATTTATTGCTCCGAGTCGCTCGATTAAGGCCCATAAATTAGTCCTCCCACGGCGGCAGTATATCACCACGCCGCTCCACACTTGTGACTTGCCTCTTCGCCACAGCGTCCGCACGCTCTTTGATATTCTTGTGGCTTAGCGCTCACCGTTCACGGCAGTTCTGAAGACGCCTTTAAGGTGCTGTATTGGTGAAGTGTTACAGAAATAACTCCTCCTCTTTCGACTCCCAAAGGTAATGGAAAACTTTAGGAAACATAAGCTTCCGTAAAATATTGAATGTCGAGTATGAGAACTTCATGGATACCTCTGTAACTGTCTTTCACTCAGTGTTTTTCACCCATTCTGCCTGACGGTCACGCTCATTTTATCTCACTCTATAACTGTCTCTCCGGCCAAAAGTATGACTGGATCGGAGCTATTCTTAACAATTGCTTTGTTGACACTAATGCATAGAGGGATAAAGGAATTAAAAATTTTGCAGAGCAACTGACCTCTTTAATTCAAGTTCTCAAGCTATCCTGTAACAAAAGTTCGAAAGGCTATACATATTTTTAATCCACAGTGTGCTCCCTGCCGCCGTTGGATAAGCAGCTGCAGCAGCAAGTCGTATACTCCTAGCTCACTCATTTGTTACATAGTTTAATTCTTAATTTCTTTGCGTGTTTTTGGTACTTGCATTGTTTAATTCATAAATTTCGAGCGTATTATAGTATTTGAGAGTTGTAGCATCGCGTTTTAGTACCTGAATAGTGTAAATTCGCGTAGTCGTTTGTCTACTGTTTTGTTTCGAACGGCCAGTGTCGGTTGGTCGCAGTCAGTGTGCTCCCTGCCGCCGTTAGATAAGCAGCTGAGCAGCAAGTCGTATACTCCTAGCTCACTCATTTGTTACATAGTTTAATTCTTAATTTCTTTGCGTGTTTTTGGTTCTTGCATTGTTTAATTCATAAATTTCGGGCGTATTATAGTATTTGAGAGTGTAGCATCGTGTTTTAGTACCTGAATAGTGTAATTTCGCTTAGTCTCCTTCCGCCGCCGAGCAGTGTCAGCAGTGCGCAAGTAGCAGCATTACTGCATTTACTAGGCAATCTTGTATTTTAATAACCGTTTAAATTTTGTCGATTTGTTTGCGCTCTCTGTAGATTAGTTCAGACGTTCTTAGCAAAACAGTTTTTAGCATGGATAGGGACTGCAACTGCTGTGTTCGGATGCAGGCTGAGTTGGCATCCCTTCGCTCCCAGCTTCAGGCAGTGTTGGCTTCGGTCACACAGCTTGAGGCTGTTGCCAATGGGCATCACTGTGGGGGTCGGGATGGGGGTTTGTCGGGGACGGCCAGCTCGTCCCACGCATCCCCTGATCGGACTACGACTGTGGTTGCCCGGGATACTGCCCGCATTGAGGCTGATCCCTCACCTGTGGTAGAGTGGGAGGTCGTTTCAAGGTGTGGCAGGGGGCGAAAGACATTCCGGAGGGCTGAACGGAAAGCCTCTCCAGTTTGTCTGACGAACCGGTTTCAGGCTCTGTCTCAGGCTGATACTGATCTTCGGCCTGACATGGCTGCTTGTCCTGTTCCAGAGGTTGCCCCTCAGTCTGCAAGATCCGGGCAGTCGCAGAGGGTGGGCTTACTGGTAGTTGGGAGCTCCAATGTCAGGCGCGTAATGGGGCCCCCTAGGGAAATGGCAGCAAGAGAGGGGAAGAAAACCAATGTGCACTCCGTGTGCATACCGGGGGGAGTCATTCCAGATGTGGAAAGGGTCCTTCCGGATGCCATGAAGGGTACAGGGTGCACCCATCTGCAGGTGGTCGCTCATGTCGGCACCAATGATGTGTGTCGCTATGGATCGGAGGAAATCCTCTCTGGCTTCCGGCGGCTATCTGATTTGGTGAAGACTGCCAGTCTCGCTAGCGGGATGAAAGCAGAGCTCACCATCTGCAGCATCGTCGACAGGACTGACTGCGGACCTTTGGTACAGAGCCGAGTGGAGGGTCTGAATCAGAGGCTGAGACGGTTCTGCGACCGTGTGGGCTGCAGATTCCTCGACTTGCGCCACAGGGTGGTGGGGTTTCGGGTTCCGCTGGATAGGTCAGGAGTCCACTACACGCAACAAGCGGCTACACGGGTAGCAGGGGTTGTGTGGCGTGGGCTGGGCGGTTTTTTTAGGTTAGATGGCCTTGGGCAAGTACAGAAAGGGCAACAGCCTCAACGGGTGCGGGGGAAAGTCAGGACATGCGGGGACCAAGCAGCAATCGGTATTGTAATTGTCAACTGTCGAAGCTGCGTTGGTAAAGTACCGGAACTTCAAGCGCTGATAGAAAGCACCGAAGCTGAAATCGTTATAGGTACAGAAAGCTGGCTTAAGCCAGAGATAAATTCTGCCGAAATTTTTACAAAGGTACAGACGGTGTTTAGAAAGGATAGATTGCATGCAACCGGTGGTGGAGTGTTCATCGCTGTTAGTAGTAGTTTATCCTGTAGTGAAGTAGAAGTGGATAGTTCCTGTGAATTATTATGGGTGGAGGTTACACTAAACAACCGAACTAGGTTAATAATTGGCTCCTTTTACCGACCTCCCGACTCAGCAGCATTAGTGGCAGAACAACTGAGAGAAAATTTGGAATACATTTCACATAAATTTTCTCAGCATGTTATAGTCTTAGGTGGAGATTTCAATTTACCAGATATAGACTGGGACACTCAGATGTTTAGGACGGGTGGTAGGGACAGAGCATCGAGTGACATTATACTGAGTGCACTATCCGAAAATTACCTCGAGCAATTAAACAGAGAACCGACTCGTGGAGATAACATATTGGACCTACTGATAACAAACAGACCCGAACTTTTCGAATCTGTATGTACAGAACAGGGAATCAGTGATCATAAGGCCGTTGCAGCATCCCTGAATATGGAAGATAATAGGAATATAAAAAAAGGGAGGAAGGTTTATCTGTTTAGCAAGAGTAATAGAAGGCTGATTTCAGACTACCTAACAGATCAAAACGAAAATTTCTGTTCCGACACTGACAATGTTGAGTGTTTATGGAAAAAGTTCAAGGCAATCGTAAAATGCGTTTTAGACAGGTACGTGCCGAGTAAAACTGTGAGGGACGGGAAAAACCCACCGTGGTACAACAACAAAGTTAGGAAACTACTGCGAAAGCAAAGAGAGCTCCACTCCAAGTTTAAACGCAGCCAAAACCTCTCAGACAAACAGAAGCTAAACGATGTCAAAGTTAGCGTAAGGAGGGCTATGCGTGAAGCGTTCATTGAATTCGAAAGTAAAATTCTATGTACCGACTTGACAGAAAATCCTAGGAAGTTCTGGTCTTACGTTAAATCAGTAAGTGGCTCGAAACAGCATATCCACACACTACGGGATGATGATGGCATTGAAACAGAGGATTACACGCGTAAAGCTGAAATACTAAACACCTTTTTCCAAAGCTGTTTCACAGAGGAAGACCGCACTGCAGTTCCTTCTCTAAATCCTCGCACAAACGAAAAAATGGCTGACATCGAAATAAGTGTCCAAGGAATAGAAAAGCAACTGGAATCACTCAATAGAGGAAAGTCCACTGGACCTGACGGGATACCAATTCGATTCTACACAGAGTACGCGAAAGAACTTGCCCCCCTTCTAACAGCCGTGTACCGCAAGTCTCTAGAGGAACGGATGGTTCCAAATGATTGGAAAAGAGCACAGATAGTCCCAGTCTTCAAGAAGGGTCGTCGAGCAGATGCGCAAAACTATAGACCTATATCTCTTACGTCGATCTCTTGTAGAATTTTAGAACATGTTTTTTGCTCGCGTATCATGTCATTTCTGGAAACCCAGAATCTACTATGTAGGAATCAACATGGATTCCGGAAACAGCGATCGTGTGAGACCCAACTCGCCTTATTTGTTCATGAGACCCAGAAAATATTAGATACAGGCTCCCAGGTAGATGCTATTTTTCTTGACTTCCGGAAGGCGTTCGATACAGTTCCGCACTGTCGCCTGATAAACAAAGTAAGAGCCTACGGAATATCAGACCAGCTGTGTGGCTGGATTGAAGAGTTTTTAGCAAACAGAACACAGCATGTTGTTATCAATGGAGAGACGTCTACAGACGTTAAAGTAACCTCTGGCGTGCCACAGGGGAGTGTTATGGGACCATTGCTTTTCACAATATATATAAATGACTTAGTAGATAGTGTCGGAAGTTCCATGCGGCTTTTCGCGGATGATGCTGTAGTATACAGAGAAGTTGCTGCATTAGAAAATTGTAGCGAAATACAGGAAGATCTGCAGCGGATAGGCACTTGGTGCAGTGAGTGGGAACTGACCCTTAACATAGACAAATGTAATGTATTGCGAATACATAGAAAGAAGGATCCTTTATTGTATGATTATATGATAGCGGAACAAACACTGGTAGCAGTTACTTCTGTAAAATATCTGGGAGTATGCGTACGGAACGATTTGAAGTGGAATGATCATATAAAACTAATTGTTGGTAAGGCGGGTACCAGGTTGAGATTCATTGGGAGAGTGCTTAGAAAATGTAGTCCATCAACAAAGGAGGTGGCTTACAAAACACTCGTTTGACCTATACTTGAGTATTGCTCATCACTGTGGGATCCGTACCAGGTCGGGTTGACGGAGGAGATAGAGAAGATCCAAAGAAGAGCGGCGCGTTTCGTCACTGGGTTATTTGGTAACCGTGATAGCGTTACGGAGATGTTTAATAAACTCAAGTGGCAGACTCTGCAAGAGAGGCGCTCTGCATCGCGGTGTAGCTTGCTCGCCAGGTTTCGAGAGGGTGCGTTTCTGGATGAGGTATCGAATATATTGCTTCCCCCTACTTATACTTCCCGAGGAGATCACGAATGTAAAATTAGAGAGATTAGAGCGCGCACGGAGGCTTTCAGACAGTCGTTCTTCCCGCGAACCATACGCGACTGGAACAGGAAAGGAAGGTAATGACAGTGGCACGTAAAGTGCCCTCCGCCACACACCGTTGGGTGGCTTGCGGAGTATCAATGTAGATGTAGATGTAGATGTAGATTTTCTGCTAAAAGCGATTACGGAAAGAAAATGCTGTATTGAGGTTGCGTTTTCTTTCCGGCAGCCCGTTTTAACAACGATAGCGGGGAAATTAAACCATACGCTAACTTTTTTGTGTCATATACTCTCTAAGAGTAAAACAGCGCACCACTATGGAATTATCAAAGTGGGATGGAAATCGGTAAACTCGATATACATGTACGTTTAAAAATATGAGTACAATTGCAGATAATTCGGATGATTTATTCAAGAAAAGAGTTCCAGAAATTGAGCCGATCGGTAACACATTCTTCCACGCCTCGCCCTTATGTAAGCAGTTAGTCTGCTTGGCCTCGACTGACAGATTTGGTGGACGGTCTCCTGAGGAATATCGTGCCAAAATGTGTCATATCGGATCATTAAATCGTCAAAGGGGCCTGATCATAATGCGCCAAACGTTCACCGCTGAGGAGAAATCCGGCGACCTTGTTGGCCAAAGTCTGGCTTGACAAGCTGTAGAAACACGGGCGGGCATTACATTGCTGAAATATAAGCCCAGGGTGGCTTGGCACGAGGGGTAACAAAACAGGGTGTGCGATATCGAAGACTTGCTGCTGTGCTATAAGATTGCCAAAGATAACAACCAAAGGGACTCTGATATGAAAAGAAGTGGCGCCCCACACCATTGCTCTTGGCTGTCGGACAGTACAGCGGGCGACAGTCATGTTAGTGTCGTATTGCCGTCCTGGGCGCTTCCAGACACGTCTTCTGTCTGGAATCTCATTGACTGTATGATAATAGTTGTCCTCAGCGATGAGTTCCACATAATCCTGATACCCGGTGAAGACATGTCTCGAGAAGCCGTGGACTCAGGTGGAAGAAATCGGCCACTAGGCTATGGAATCTATTTCAAGGAGACGGAAACAGCATGTGGCTATACCATATAAAGTGGAATCAACAGACTTTAAATTAGATTTTCTAATGAAAGAGAGAGCTGCCAGAAACATTGCATCAGGTTTGTGTCGACGATCACTACCTTCTGCATGTTTAGTAAAATGAAGATTTCCGACTACTTATTATCAATACCAACTTCTCCAAGGAAGAAGACAGTCACGTAAGCAGTAATGTGACTGTTTGCAGTGGTAAGACATTTTGAATAGACAGCTTGAGGTTGAGGACATATAACTCTAGAGTAAAGATATGTAATATATTTGTATGTCAGATCACAAACACAGGCATGAACAACATTCACGGTAATCACCTTATAGATCTTATAGCATGACAGACAAGCGACTGTGAGAAACTTTTACTTCCACCTTGGCTAAAGGAACTGGTATCAACAGGCTGGAAGCTACGATATATAACTACAGCATGATTCGTATGTTTCTAACAAACGGTATTTACAATGTGCTTCACTGTACTCTTTGATAATCATGTCCACGTTGTGGTAACGAATAACTTGCAGAATAGCTGCTGTCTGATTTATAACAACGTATTGCGGTTTGTCTACTAGCGTAATAAGAAGACACAAAAATCAACTCCTGTACAATTAACCCTTCCGGAAATGAAAGACGGAGAACAGTTTATAAATTAAGTTCTGTCTCTATGCAGTTTTATTCATCTGCCTGTTAACTACGTTGAGACTCTTAATATTGAGTCCAACCAGACAGGATAAGTATTACACAGACATGGTACATTAACGGTAAGTACCATATTTATGAAACTTCCTGGCCGATTAAAACCGTGTGCCGGACCGGGACTCGAACCCGGGGACTTTGCCTTTCGCAGGCAAGTGCTCTACCGAGTGAGCTACCCAAGCACGACTCACGCCCCGTCCTCACAGCTTTACTTCTGCCAGTATCTATGGCTACGAGGATGGGATAAGTTAAATAACTGAAATAAATCTAAACCAAACAAGTTCACTGCAGAAGAAGAACGAAGTACGTAATATGACACAAGTTTTGTTTGTCCCTTGTATGTTGCAAGAAGGCTGCACTGTCCTAACACAGGGATATTCTGACCTGAATAACTATTTAACTTAACATTTGCGGCACACAACGGAGGTGTGCCCAGTTGTTTGTACGTCTCTTTATTGATCAAAGAAACTGCAGCTCCGGTATCGAGCTGGAATGGGACCAAGTTGCCATTAATGTCCATAGTCAATCAGGTCCTATCAGTGAACCAGACTGTGCCTTCCGCCAGTGTTTCTAGTCTATGTGAAGAATTAGCAGACATTTTTGCACCGGGCCTTGGTGCGATAAGAACTATAAAGCACATTTGGAACTGAAAGAAAACGCGCAACCGAAATTTTTCCGAGCGCGCAATATTCCCCACGTATTGCGTGATGAGGTCGCAAGAACGTTAAACGATTTGGAATCACAAGGTGAGATTGAACGTGTGCAGGCTTCTCTCTGGGCCTCACCCTTAGTAATTTTGCCAAAACCTTCCGGAAAATTGAGACTTTGTGTGGACTTCCAGGCAACGGTGAATCCACAACCAGTGATTGCAAGTTATCCTTTACCCCGCCCGGAAGATCTTTTTGACAAACTGTGCCCGGGTAAATATTTTTCGAAGTTGGACCTAGCAGATGCGTACTTGCAAATACCAGTGGACGACGAATCCCATCCTCGTCGCCATCCGACAATGGTCCACAATTCATGTTCGCAGAATTTCAGTCATTCTGCAAGGCCAATGGTATTCAACATCTGACATCCGCGCCGTTTTTGCCTCAGTCAAACGGTGCCGCTGAACGATTGGTCCGCACTTTCAAGTCACAGATGTTGAAGTTGACAGAGTCGCATTCTCGGGAGGACGCGTTGTTGCTCTTTTTGTCTTCGTATCGCTCTCAGCCCCGAGATGGTCGCTCGCCGGCTGAGTTGCTCCACGGTCGTCCTCATCGAACCTTGATGTCTTTGCTGCATCCGGCGCATCAAGTTCCTGTGCAGCGGCAGACGCCTGCTTTTGCTCCAGGCGACGTTGTATACTATCGCAACTATCGAGGTTCAAGGCGTTGGCTCGCAGGGCGCATTCTTCGCTGCCTCGGCCGCGCTATGTATTTGGTTTTGGGGACCTCTGGTGAGGTGCGTCGGCATCTCAATCAGCTGCGCCTCTGTCGTCGCACGGGTTCTGCAGCTCCCCGTCTGCTTTCAGCGACGGTGCCGTCCGGTCACCGCCCTGGGGACCCATCTACTGGCTCGCCTCATCCCCAGGTGTTACCGACGCTGCCTTCCATTTTGCCCCATGGCGACGCGCCGCCGCCGCCGCCGGCGCCGCCCGCAGTGGACGCTTCGCTGCAGCCGCCAAGCGCCTCCCTGGGTCACGCGCCGCCGATCGCTTCCCGTGACCAGCTGTCCTCCGACATGGAACTCTTGCCGGCTCCGGACCAGATGTCGTCTTCGCCCGTTGGCTGCCCCGCCCCGATGGAGGTCGAATCTTCGGCCCCTCCTGTCTCTTTACGGGCGCATACACCGCATGTTGACGTGCACCCAGGACTAGGTTATCAGGCGTTTCCTAGCTCCCCTCGGACCGAATGGCCGAGTGCGGGTGGCACAGCCTCACTTGTTGTTAGGCTCCCCACCTCGTCGCATACGTCAACATGGGGTCCTCCCCACGGCGGGCGGAAGCCTTATCAAACAACCGTACACCGATTTGCGGGGGAGGAATGTGGTGTCACCGCCAGACACCACACTTGCTAGGTGGTAGCCTTTAAATCGGCCGCGGTCCATTAGTATACGTTGGACCCGCGTGTCGTCACTGTCAGTAATTGCAGACCGAGCGCCACCACACGGTAGGTCTAGAGAGACGTACTAGCACTCGCCCCAGTTGTACAGCCGACTTTGCAAGGAACGGTTCACTGACAAATACGCTCTCATTGGCCGAGACGATAGTTAGCATAGCCTTCAGCTACATTTGCTACGACCTAGCAAGGCGCCGTATTCAATTGATATTGAGATTCTATTAATGTATCATCCATAGCAATGTTCTACAAATGTGGATTGAAGTTAAGTATTCCAGAAGATACGTACTTTTCTTTATAGCATTCATTACGTATCCTGTTTCAGACCTCACGCCAGCCTGCGTGAGTTTAAGCGCGTGCCTTTCGGCTTCCTCTCGTTGTGTCCAGGCTGTCTTGTCTAGACACAACAGTATCTCGTCTCCTACCTTCCAAACTTTACAGAAGCTCTCCTGCAAACCCTGCAGCACTAGCACTCCTGAAAGAAAGGATATTTCGGAGACATGGTTTAGCCACAGCCTGCGAAAGGCAAAGATCCCGAGTTCGAGCCTCGCTCCGGCACACAGTTTTAATCTGCCAGGAAGTTTCATATCAGCGCACACTCCGCTGCAGAGTGAAAATCTCATTCTGGTACCATATTTCTGTCAATCTAGGACATTGTTAACCACGATGCTGTCAGAATTAGGAATGGTACCCGCAAACAATAAGAAAATGAGCAAACGTATCGCACAGACTTAAACCATTCTCCATTATATAAGATACGGCTTCAAGTGCAGTTACTGTGGTGTGCATACAAAAATGAAACTGTTAGTAGAAGAGATCGAAGTCAGAAAACCAAAACTGATGTATAAGGCGACGATAACTGGCATAAAGGGAGAATAGAGACTGCCACTGGGCAAAGGAAAAGCCATTGCAGATGTACAGGGAGGCCTTACGTATTGCTTTAAACACAGTCTGTGGTGAAATCTGGCTGCACCTACAGAATGTAAAGTGTTTGCATTTATTGTTAAAGCACTGGTAACAGACCATATGTTAGAGTCCTGACCAAAAACGATGCTTTCGAATATGTTTACTGCATTACAGCACACAAGAAAAATCATTACCACCTGGATCTGCTTACAGAGGATGGTTACACTGAATCTAAAAGTCTGGACTGGATATTGTGCACCTATTAACAGACCAACCATTTGCATAGCTTGAAATCACCGGAACAACTACGTTTCATGACCATTCGTTTGCAGAAATTATAGATGTAAAGCTCTACACGGGAAATTCCATAAGAATGTGTTGCAGAAGAACTAGTAGCGTTCACTCAGGAAGATGTGGAGTATTAAAACAATAGTGTTATGCCAGAAATAGGAGGTAAAATTAGATTCCTGAATGCTCGCACCTACAAAAGTGCTGGAAGGAACAAAGCTAATGGCCAAAGCCACAAAACAGACAGTTTCCGGGAAAAACCTAAGGTCACATGACTTCTCTGTACCTGTCGAATTACTAGTTGGGGAAAGAAATAGATGAGTCCATTATAGACTATATTAAAAGTTAAAATTTGGATGGATGTTATTAACATTAGACTAAACAAAAATAAAGAGCGAGTTGTTTTCAGCGTGTGATTGTACATGAAAGAATGAATAAAGTTTCAGACTGTATTATGCTGTCTTATTCGCTGCCCTGGAAATATCCAAAAAGTCTCCCATTTACGATGATCTGTGTGTGTGGTATGTGGGTAGTTGTATTACCTTAAAAAGTAGCTGTAACTAGGTCGCTGAAAGCGTACCGGCGTTCTATATAAATTCGAGGTTCTACATTTTCGGTTTTCTTCTCTTTCGTATACATAACACAATAACCGTACTTGGGGGCTTATTACTCCAGTATAGGAAATGTGGAACGCCGCACATACTGTTACATTTCCTTTCCTGTATGCAAACAGGCTGACTATAGGAATATGACAGTGGCTCTTATGAATCGCTTCCGAAATACCGACGCAAGCTGATATTGCATCAGATTCAAAATGTGCAAACGGTCGTTATGTTGTTATCGTCAGAACTTTACTTGCAGCTCGTATGTGTTGCGATGGAATACCACTGCATTCAGAATCGAAATAAAGGACACAATTGTATCTTACAGCTGACAACAAGACTGTGCTTTGACTCTGTCCAAGACTCCGTAAATATATTAAGCACAATCTAACAGTATGTACGATGTGCCCCAATCTGCTCTGTGCCAACTGATTGCAAGTGGTGACAGCTACTTAACTTACAGAACGGACGCTGTATGGTGTTTAACAGCGTTTCTGCTCTTTGTCTACAGATGTACAGGCAAATCATTAATTAATCACTTTCAATCTCCGTAAGGCTTTAATAAGCTAAATACGGCGCGGAAGTACTATATTAAAACAAGAGAAGCGTTGTTCTCCACAGTGCTGTCAGTGGTATAGGTTGTCTGTCGCGATTTGGTACCCTGTCAGACACAAATAGTGGAATTTACCGTTACATAATCCAATCACCTTACTAATCAACACACTTTTCTATTTTGCGGAGTGTGCTATGATGTCATTAATTTACACACAGCACCTGTGACATTCGTGTACTATGCTACCTCACGTGACTGCACTATCAATTTATATCAACGTAACCGGCCTGGTTCGGTAGATGTATTATAAATTCCCTTGTTGGAGCGTGATGTTCGTTTTGAGGTGACATCTCGTATGTGCAGCGACACCCAGGGAGGGCTATACTATATGATGAGGCAGCTGAGGTTCGCTGCTTAACGAGGATGACCACCAGATATAGAGTAAATCCTATATCATATATTTCTGTGTCATATCACAAGTCCAGGCACGAACATTTGTTGGTAATTACCTTACAATTTTCTATGAATGTTGAGACTGCGACTACGGGAGACTTTTACGTCTTCTTCGGTAAAGAAGATGGTATTTCCAGGCTAAAGACCACTAAGTAGTGAATCGTGAGTTTGGTCCCCGTGTAAAACTGTTTAGGCATGTTCACGATGACTTGGATCTAGCATTTCAACGACTGTGTTGTGGAATGTAACAATGTTACCGCGGCAGTTGCTGGTAATTCCTCGCCGCAACTGCTGCTGTATAATTACACTATTTTGTCTCTGCTTTCCGTGTATTGCTTAGTCGACATCACCGTCTCCGCTTACAGGCTCTGTCATGCCCTCATATTGCGTTCTTCAAGTCCCATATATTTTCGGCAATTTTGTTTAAGCTTTGCTTATTGGAAGTCCTAAAACGATCGATGTGGTTGACGGATGAAGAGTGTGTTTCAACAGAGGCAACATTGTGGGTTGGTAGAATCTCTAAAATCGTTTCCAGTTGTGATCCACTAAATTTTAGAACGCGACAACTTTACATCTACATTCATATGTCTGTATGTTATAGGGAATAACGCTTTTTTAGCATTTGTAACAGTGGAGGCTGCTCATACAATGTCCTGCTTTAGGCGTATTTAGATGGCTCATTGTCCTTTCAACGCATATGAAATCGAATTTTCGTAGCTATTTTGCTTGTGTCACCGTGAAGATGTATTTTAATTAGTTACACAAATGTTTTTTTAATGTGCGGCAATATTTGTGCTTGGAAAGCGTGAGACCGCTCACAACATATGGTAACTAGCTTTATTTACTTTCTGAGATACTGACTCTGGCATTATCGTTGGAAATGTTTATCTCTGACTGTTACTGTGTCTGGTCGTGTGCAGTCCCTGACCCTCTGCAGTTAAAGTGATTTTGTGGTAATAAAAGCACCTTATTCTTTCCTTCCACTATAAGATAATTTTGTTGTGTGTGTATGTATGTGCGTGTGTGTTTGTGGTGTAGGTGGTTAGAGATATAAGTTTTGGTGATTCATAGTTTCTGTGAATGCAGCTGCACCGATTGAATACACGCATTACATATCTAGATACTGCTGCAACGTGAACACCGCACTTTTCGCCCTGCTGACGTATTTTTAGAATATTATGAGTAACATTAAATGGCATACACAGTCTACAATATTTTTAGTCAGCCTTCTGACAGCAAATTGCAGTTATTGAGCATAACCTACAGTAATCCTGAGTCATTTTCAAAAATAGCAATAACTGGAAATCAGTAGAGTAGCTTAAATTTTTTTCTTGTGAATGACACCATACTTAATCTTTGTACTTACTGAAACGGGGCTTGAGAAAAGTTAACATGTAGAAATCCTTAATTTGAGGGTGTGTTGACATACGTCAAGACTAGGTCTCATTAGTTAGATTTACTCTGTCTATTTGCATACTACGGTCAGTCACATTAGCTAGTAATACTGTCTCAGCTAAAAAATATTGCTTAGGGCAGAATTATTTAGTTATTGTTAATTTTTCGACAGTTATAACCATGTTCATGTTTGTTTTACGATATCGAATAGTTAGACAAACGTTTATTAGACATGTCAATCGAGCACTGGTTCATATTCTTTAGAATTTTGGGCACTTATTTGGCGAATATCTGTATATGTATAATGTAACTGGCACTTCCCTTTACACTGCTGATGCGTGTGTGACATCACGTTAATTGATATGAATCCTACAGCAATTTTTCATGAAATAATTTCAACCAGCAATTAAATCATCAGGCTTCTCGCACTGCCGACCTATTTTGCAGACAGCTTAGTATTTTTTCAACATGTTAGATGTGGAAAATAATTAATTTACGACTGCAGTTTTTCTAACCGGGCAGCGATCTACACTCCTGGAAATTGAAATAAGAACACCGTGAATTCATTGTCCCAGGAAGGGGAAACATTATTGACACATTCCTGGGGTCAGATACATCACATGATCACACTGACAGAACCACAGGCACATACACACAGGCAACAGAGCATGCACAATGTCGGCACTAGTACAGTGTATATCCACCTTTCGCAGCAATGCAGGCTGCTATTCTCCCATGGAGACGATCGTAGAGATGCTGGATGAAGTCCTGTGGAACGGCTTGCCATGCCATTTCCACCTGGCGCCTCAGTTGGACCAGCGTTCGTGCTGGACGTGCAGACCGCGTGAGACGACGCTTCATCCAATCCCAAACATGCTCAATGGGGGACAGATCCGGAGATCTTGCTGGCCAGGGTAGTTGACTTACACCTTCTAGAGCACGTTGGGTGGCACGGGATACATGCGGACGTGCATTGTCCTGTTGGAACAGCAAGTTCCCTTGCCGGTCTAGGAATGGTAGAACGATGGGTCCGATGACGGTTTGGATGTACCGTGCACTATTCAGTGTCCCCTCGACGATCACCAGTGCTGTACGGCCAGTGTAGGAGATCGCTCCCCACACCATGATGCCGGGTGTTGGCCCTGTGTGCCTCGGTCGTATGCAGTCCTGATTGTGGCGCTCACCTGCACGGCGCCAAACACGCATACGACCATCATTGGCACCAAGGCAGAAGCGACTCTCATCGCTGAAGACGACACGTATCCATTCGTCCCTCCATTCACGCCTGTCGCGACACCACTGGAGGCGGGCTGCACGATGTTGGGGCGTGAGCGGAAGACGGCCTAACGGTGTGCGGGACCGTAGCCCAGCTTCATGGAGTCGGTTGCGAATGGTCCTCGCCGATACCCCAGGAGCAACAGTGTCCCCAATTTGCTGGGAAGTGGCGGTGCGGTCCCCTACGGCACTGCGTAGGATCCTACGGTCGTGGCGTGCATCCGTGCGTTGCTGCGGTCCGGTCCCAGGTCGACGGGCACGTGCACCTTCCGCCGACCACTGGCGACAACATCGATGTACTGTGGAGACCTCACGCCCCACGTGTTGAGCAATTCGGCGGTACGTCCACCCGGCCTCCCGCATGCCCACTATACGCCCTCGCTCAAAGTCCGTCAACTGCACATACGGTTCACGTCCACGCTGTCGCGGCATGCTACCAGTGTTAAAGACTGCGATGGCGCTCCGTATGCCACGGCAAACTGGCTGACACTGACGGCGGCGGTGCACAAATGCTGCGTAGCTAGCGCCATTCGACGGCCAACACCGCGGTTCCAGGTGTGTCCGCTGTGCCGTGCGTGTGATCATTGCTTGTACAGCCCTCTCTCAGTGTCCGGAGAAAGTATGGTGGGTCTGATACACCGGTGTCAATGTGTTCTTTTTTCCATTTCCAGGAGTGTATTCAGAAATGTCGAAATGTGGGTGAATTCCTAAGAGACCAAACTGCTTACGTCATCGGTCCCAAGACTTACACACCACTTTAAACTTATGCTAAGATCAACACACACACCTATACCAGAGGGACGACTCGAACTTCCTGTGGGAGGGACGGCGCAGTCCGTGACATGGTGCCTTAAACCGTGTGGCCACTCGACGTGGCAGCGATCTATTGTTGGCAGTATGAGATATTGGTATACAGATCAGATTTCATGGATTTTACAATGCAGCCATCCGATGGTGGCACTAAGCACTCGTTTTCTACACTGCAGCCCTCTGCTGGTGACACTAGCAAGCAGCTCGTATGTACGGTAAAACTCATTTTTAACAAGTACAAATTACTAATTCACTATTTATATTTTATAAACAAATTTTGGTTTTTAATTATTTCTACAGAATTATCACTGAAGCCATCTCAGTCTCACTGCCATCATGTTGCAGTTTCGACCTCGCCGAAACCCTCTCCACTGTGGCCGTCAGTGCTGCTGTCCTTGCCGCTGCCGCTTCTGTCGTCGCCGCCCCAGCCGCTCTCTCCACCGTCGATGGCGTCATCCATCAATCAACTAGTAACTTCACTGAGAACATGCCTTCTCCCATCAACTACAACCAGCCTCTACAGCCGTCACGCCGCGCGGGATTAGTCGAGCGGTCTGGGGCTCTGCAGTCATGGACTGTGCGGTAGGTCCCGGCGGAGGTTCGAGTCCTCCCTCGGGCATGGTTGTGTGTGTTTGTCCTTAGGTTAATTTAGGTTAAGTTGTGTGTAAGCTTAAGGACTGATGACCTTAGCAGTTAAGTACCATAAGATTTCACACACATTTGAACATTTGAACAGCCGTCACATGTAGCACATCTCACTGAACCAGGCCTACACACCGTTCCCAGTCCTCTCCCATGCAGACACTCCACCCTCAGTAGCACTCCGTTCAGAACCAGCACCTCCAGCACAAGGACAGCATCAACAACTCAAACTGCCACCATACGCTGACCTACCTGCACCACTACACCGACTCATCTAGATGTTTCTGTAAAAGTTTCCTGGACTGTGGTACCCTCTTCCTCAAGGCCCTATTCCGAACAATCCTGTAACCTGTTAACCTCAGTTGTGCCCACCACTACCTCATCGCCTACACTCATCAGGAAGGACCTAAGATGCTCAGCACTGACTCTGCATCCATCCCTGATCTCAAAATTTCCCGAAGTGGGACAGACACTTCGACTTCATAGAATGTCATCCCATCATACACAACGTATGCAGAACTTCATACTTTGTCCTTGACCATCCTGACTTTAACTTCCTCAAATCTAAAACCTTCCTGCTGGTAAACAGGAAATAATACTATATCTTACTCATTTCTCAGATAAGGTATTTGCTTGACAAAGCTCCTAATCCAGAATTCCGATCCAAACTCCTCCAGAAGAACCCCTGTGTGAGTTTTGGTTTCAATGCGAAACTTGCCTCTTTCCCACAATGACCCAAACATCGCAACCACTACCTTCTCGCCATTCCCCCACACTCACCGCCGTGATCAAGGGGATTTAACTTAAAAGTACGGCAGAAGGGGCGAAGTCATAGCCAGCTCCCATCTTGACCTGGAAGTTGACAATGCACTTTGTGTTATTTTAAATCTGGCCCAATGTTCAAAGTCTGCATCTTCACTGAATTCCATCCACAATCGACTACCTTCCTCACCATGGGGTCCAGATCTACTAACGATGACACACCACCGATCCTTCAAAATCCTGTCATCAATCCATCCACTACCAAAGATGCCTAATATGCCAAGACCACCCATCAACTGACTGCAAAAAACCACCCCACCTGCCCCCATTCTAATTCCCGCAATTTCCTCAAGCAATGTCGTAACGTGACTTCCTCTTCCATATATAATATCTTAACCTACCCTACCAGACGTGATCTTCCAAATGCGAAGTTCAACCTCCACCTTACAAACCTGAGCTGACAGTTGCTGTCAGAGGTACTGCCAGCCTCCTCCACACCATCACTTCCACCCAAGATGAATAACATATTTTAGGATTGTAGTTCTTCAAAACATCCACCGTTTACAGAAGCCGTGCACCCTAAATTTACCTTCCTGTCTGCTCTGTCTTGCACCTCAACACACAGGCCATCTATTTCTGCAACCCGGTACACTTTCTTTTCATCTGTCCCTACATCCTTGTTTAAACATACCCCAGTCATCCATTCACACCAACTCTTCTCTCCCTAAATCATGGTCTGACAGCAGTATAATACCTTATTCCTCAATATCTGCCCCTTACCAGACAAGAAGCACCTCTACATTCATTCCATATTCCAATACCAAATTTGTGATTTCTTCCTGATTGAAACCTTTCTCCTACATCGTCAAGCTGTCTGGACTCCCCTCCACAGATCCTCCACTGAACAGATAACCTGATCCTCATGGCCCAAGGTGTACCTGCTATTGGCCACCCTATGAATGTCTCCCAGCCACAACCTCTCTACAGTACTCCTACTGAGCATCTCACTCTCTCCCACAAAATCATAACTGTTACCAGTGCCATTATTTACGTCCAACCATATTATCCAAACCCATACAATTTCCTCACCTAAATAAATCATACCTTTTCAGCCTATATAACTGCCACACACTTTTACATCCATTGCTGCTACTGTGCTGGACTTCAGTGGTTGGATTTGTTTACTGACTTCCGCAATGGTGGTATATTCCTCCTCCCACTGCACACCCATCATGAAACCAATTCTGCTCCTGAAGTTACCTTCACATCTCGTGACCTCCTTGGGTGCAATTCTCGAACAGTACAATTGGTTCAAATGGCTCTTAGTACTACAGGACGTAACATGTGAGGTCATCAGTCCCCTAGAACTTAGAACTACTTAAACCTAACTAACCTAAGGACATCACACACATCCATGCCCGAGGCAGGATTCGAACCTGCGACCTTAGCAGCAGCGCGGTTCCGGACTGAAGCGCCTAGAACCGCTCGGCCACAGAGACCGGCTCTCGAACAGTCCTCGACCGTTTTGGAAGCGACCACCTTCCAGTGCTACTAGCCATCCTCTATACCACACTTCTCCCTGACACATCCAGAACTACTCCCATATTAGCTAGGATGCCTACAAGGAATTCATTGCTTCCTAAATCGGAAGCCATGCTGCTACCTTCAAACAGAAGACCTTGTCAGGCACCATAACTGGTCACATTTCGACAAAATATGCCTACCTTCACCTTCGTACCATTCTTACCCTTGCTCTACTACTCCTCCGTGAATCCCATTGCCTGTACCAATGCTTCCAGCAGACCGTTAATCGAGATACACTTACATGTCGCCACCCAACTTCAATGGCATATGCGAAGTCTTCCGAATGCAGAGAAACATCTTGTTTGCCACCAGACCATGCACAAATATTAAACCCACACGGCGAATAAGCTCTTCCTGGTACTGGAAGCCATTTCACCGTCCTCCCGGCAACAACACTGCTTCCCTCTGCCCATTGCTGCACGATAACTACCCCTCCCTAACTACCTAAGCAAAGCCTATCTCTTTGTTGTGTCCCATCTGTCTGAACCTTCAAAATCCCAGACGATGTCATTTTGGATATTCCTGATCCTGACAGTCAATAATTGTACCAGTAATTCCCACCCACCCCTCATTCCTAGCTTCCAATACCTGAACAACATACTATGGACAAAATTCAACACACCAGTAACATCATAAGAAATGCAACAGATACTTCACAGCAAATGCAAGACTCTTCCCTGTCACACCTGCATTAACTTGCAGAAACTGAATTAATGACCCGTTTCTTCCTAGAAATCCTAATCAACCTTCATAATGTAATCCTTCACACTGGTTTCTATCCTGAGCCATAGACAACTTCTCAGACCTCCTCTTCTTCAAACCTAACGAAACTGCCATTAAATTCTCCTTCCATCAACCTCACCTCTGTGTTTAGTGAAGTTTTTGAGTCCATTCTATCCTGACAGATCCACAAAAACACTCCTCATACTGTTATAAAATTAGCAACAAATATTTTAAAAAGGTATAAAGTATAAAGTAGATATCCTATTATGACATGCAAACTGTGGGCCCAGCAGAGAAGAAGTTATTTAATATTCAGAATTACCTACAACAACACCTACTTATTCCTGTCTGTCAATGTGGCTTCCTACTCAATTTCACCTCTGTTCATCAACTCATGTTTCTTATTGATCTCCTACCCCTACCAAAGCACCAACAGCAAATCCACAATTTTTGTCTCTCTTGATAGAAAAATGTGGTAATGTGGTAAGGTTGTATGGGACCAAACTGCTGAGTTCATCGGTCCCTAGACTTACACACTACTTAATCCAACTTACACTAACTTACCGTAAGGACAACACACACACACATACCCAAGGGAGGACTCGAACCTCCTACAGGGGCAGCTGCACCGACTGTGACAAGGTGACCTAGACTGCGCAGCTACACCGTGTGGAGTTGACAGAAAAACATTTCTCCACATCTGGCATTCTACCCTTCTCTTTAGGCTTCAGGCCTATGCACATACCTCATTGCATCCTTTCCCTCTAATCACCCATCTTATGTCACCATCAAGAAGACGAACTCTCATATCTTCCATCAAGCGGCAGGTGTGCCCAAAGGTTTTGTTCTCTTCCCTTTCCTGTATGTCCTCTACACCATAAGTATGCCAAAAATCCTACTTTTGTTCATCTCCTCCTCCAGTATGCCTTCCTTGCCCTCTAGTAGCCATCCAAACAGACACCATCTTATGTGCTACCCTGAATGGTATGTTCCCACAACACCATTATTCTTGGCAATGTACACCCACTCATCAATTCACGAATCTATGTATACATTTCAACCAGTCAACATATCAGCCTCTTAAATATGAAGTTACGCTACTGCCCATCTATTTTTATGAATTCGTGTGCAACACTCATTGTCCATTAATCTGTATCTATGGTATAATTAATCAGCAGAACAGAAGTTTATATTTTAGCTTATGGTACTGGAAATCTGCCTTTTTATTGTGCAAAACATTTATTTTTGTCGACTGCCAGTTCAATTTTTGCATTATGTTTTAAAATTTGTACTTTCATGTGGCTGAAGAGCGACAAATGTTAAGCACCAAGAACCCATTGAACACCCATATGGGGCAAGCTGGATAAAATAACGAATTTTTGGAAGACAGTGTTGCAAACACAGCTGACAAACCTTTTGGCAGTTGTAAGGCAGCGTGGTCTCCTGACCATCATTTCTTACATATTCCATCCTCACAATCGTACTCTGCACTTGAAGACGCTTTATTCGAACCCAAACTCGATAAGGTAGAGTCAATTTTGTATGAATTCATGTAAGCGATATGCAAATCTAAAAGATAAATCGCAAGTGCACACCGAGGTTGGCTGGCGTACACAACATGACGGTCACAGGAATTTTCGTTCAGAAGAGGAAACCAGCACACTGGGAAGATCGTCCCTTCACAGGGCTGGGTCAACAACATACCTACTTCGGCCGAAGCGACCGCCCAGAGAGAAGGCAGCTTTTGCCAGAACGATTTAAAAGCAAATTCCGCTACATTGTGAGGGAGCGCCCAGAACACGCATTTTTTCACGGACCGACTGCATAGTTACGGAGTTCTCACAGGAGGACAGAATACACCTAACGTAGATGCTACAGATTTCCGCATTGATCAACTCAAACGAAACGTCACTCTCCCGTTTAAAAGAGCAACGCTGACTGGCAGAATATTTGTGATGCAAACAGCCAGAGGAGTGAGGGAAGACAGTGAATGATATACCCTTGCAGCTTTTCCAGAAAAAGGGCCCATTTCGTTGTCGCTCATGGAGCAGTAGCACGTAACAAGAGCGAGTGCGCTCATAAGTGTACGCAAAGAGAGAGGAACAAAGTCTCTCCTCAGTACTTCACTAGGTGAGTACCTCTGTCTTAGCGAATCCCAGTGGCACACTATATTGAGTAGCTCGCGATTAAGCGTTGTTCACTTTGTTGGCTACCACACTTATTGGGCGGTGTGAACATGGATAGAGTACTAGTTAAACGCCTGCAAGCGAGTATTGAGTGGCATCGTGGTGGACTGGTTATCTGACAGGTGTACCAAGCCAGTAGTTAGACTAGGGGCAGATAGGAGTCCTTGACTTCATCAAGGTGCAGGGAGAGGTTGATTGGCGAAGGTCAATCCAGATAGAAAGAGATGGTTGTGTTATTTTTCATCAGCGAGCAACGCAGGCAGCAGTCCTCGCAGCTCACAGTATTACGCACTATAGTGTATGCGAGCCCCATCTGTCCTCCATAATAGTACACTCCACTACATTTCTCACACGACAGCCTTGACCGCAACTTGAAAAGTTATTCAAGTTGTGTGGGTTCGGCTCTCAGCCATTCTCCAGAGCAAATAACATTCTTAAAGAAAAGGGAGAAAAGAACCTTTGGTTGAAATGGTTAAAATGGTTCAAATGGCTCTGAGCACTATGGGACTTAACAGCTGAGGTCATCAGTCCCCTGGAACTTAGAACTACTTAACCCTAACTAACCTAAGGACATCACACACAACCATGCGTGAGGCAGGATTCGAACCGGCGACCGTAGCGGTCGCGCGGATCCAGACGGTAGCGCCTAGAACCGCTCGGCCACTCCGGCCTGAAAGAACCTTTCCGTACTTTGTAAAATAATGTAATTCCTATCCATAAGAGGCAGTCTACCGTTCCGAAAAGACCCAAGAAATTTATTACTATTTTATAATAAAAAGTTTCACTAGATTCATAAGAATGCTTTGTAATAAATAATATTTTTCGTTCGTTTAATGTTTCTCTTACACTAACTAGCAATACTCCCATATCCAACGTGTCCCACTAGTTACGTAAGAATATATAGAATATTTTCGTGTCTTTTCCTTACAGCGGACCACTCCAGAAGATATTTGTTGCTGAATGTTTTTCAAGCAGTTCCTGTTGGTACATTATGAGCGTCTGTCTGACATCTGTAGTAGTGTGAGGTGGAAATTGTTTCTTGCAGGAACCATGTTGGATCAATCCATTGCACAACTTGACAAAGTACAACCCACGCAGTTATGATAGTTTATAGATTTTGTCTGCAGAGCCAGGGTGCTCAGGACAGGAGGGCTTCATTCCAAATTGCAAGAGTGTGGTTAGGAGAGGGAGGACGGTAGTCCTGTCTCTCCTCTCCTCCCCTTCTTAACCTTGTCATGTGGCTAGACGTCATGTTTTCTGGAATTATCTTGGAGACATGGAAGTGCTGATGCTGTTATCGTCAAAACATAACATGCACAAATGTCTCAGCTGTAATATGACACCACGGGTAAAAAAAGTGCTGACAGATAATGAGTCATCGTTCTGAGCCACAATGCCCACTGGCATCCAACTCATTTTATATAGCACTTATCTCTCCCTATAGCTTACCTCAATTTTTCTCAGAATTTACAACATGTAGCACTTTTCAAAGTCGGACGAATCCTGTGAACTTGTTTTGATTTTTCTTCAGTCTTCCTCCCATTATCAACTACGACGTCAGAACTGCCTGTCTACTAATTTTATATTTCCCAAAGGCAAACTGATCGTCATCAAACAAATCCTCACTTTTCATTTCCATTTCCATTTTCCATTTCCATTCTATTATTTTTGTCGACAATTTGGATGCTTGAACTGTTAAGGTAATTGCGCGATAGTTCTCGCACATATCTGCCCTTGATATCTTCGAAATTGTGTGGATGAACTTATCGGAAAGTCCGACGGTATATGTCGCCATCGTCATACATTCTAATCACCATTCAGGACAATCTTTTTGTTACCACTTCACGCAATGATTTTAGAAATTCTGATAGAATGTTATAGCTTCCTTCTGCCTTACTTAAACTTAGGCAGTCCGAAGCTCTTTTAAAATCTGATTCTAACACTGTATCCCCTATTTCTTCCCTGTTCACTCCTGTTTCTTCTTTTGTCACGTAGCAAGCAAAGTCCTCCCCCACAAAGATCCCTTCAGTATACTCTTCCCACATATTGTTCTCTTCTCTGAGATTGCAGTCAAAATGTTACCACCCTTCCTGTTATTTTCACCAAGGGCTGGGTTGACTTTCGTATATGCAGAGTCAGTCATCCATGAATCATCTATTTTTGATTTGTTCACATTCTTCATGCATCTATTTCGTCGTAGCTACCCTCTCTTCCTCTTTGTTCCATTCCTAAGTGACCTCTATTTCTACATTCCTGATTTTCCCTGAACATCTCTGTGCTTCCTTCTCCTGTCGATCAACTGAATTATTTCTTCTGATACCCGTGACTTCTTCTTAGTTACCTTCCTCACGCCTACTTTTTCCTTCCAAACTTACGCCGTTGCCCTATTTAGAGATCTCCATTGCTCTTTAACTGAACTTCCTTCTGAGCTACTCATTATCACAATATCTATAGCCTTAGGGAACTTCAAGTGTATCTCTTTATCTCTTAGCACCTCCATATCCCTCTTCTTTGCAGGGTTGTTCTTCCTGAATAGTCGCTTTAACTTCCGCCTACTCTTCATCGTTACTAAATTGTGATGTGACTCTATATCTGCATCAAGGTACGCCTCTACTAAATTGTGATCCGAGTTTATATCTGCACCTAGGTATGTCTTACAATCCAATATCAGATTTCGGTATCTCTGCCACTCCATGAGGTAAACTAACTGGAATCCTTCCATATATCTGGTCTTATCAAAATGTACCTCCTCCTGTTCTAATTCTTAGACAGAGCATTCGCAATTAGTAATTGAAATGGATTGCAGAACTCAATTAGTCTTCCTTCTCTCTCAATCGTGCTACCACGCCCATATTCTCCCATAATCCTTTTTTCCCCTCTCTCCCCTATAATCACATTCCAATATCCCATGACTATTACACTTTCATTTCACTATACGTACTGAATTATCCTCCAACATGCTCATATAGTTTCCCCATTTCCTGATCTTCTGCTAGCATGCATAATTGACCTATTGTTGTCGTTGTTGGCTTGGTATTTATACTGCGAGAACAACGATTCTACTGAATTGTTCACAGTGACTCACTCAGTGCCCTACCGACTCTCTTACATCGAATCCTACTCCCGTTTACCCTACATTCGTTTCGTTTACACCCCACGTCACTGACCTCCACTACGTCCAGAACTTAGCACATTCCTTTTCAGATTTTCTTCCTTCCACACCATGTACAGTTCTACAAAAATAGGGAATTCAACATAATGGATTGGATTGTAGTGGCATGTGTTGCAGGGTGATCACATGCAGATGCAGACAAACAGCTAGAAGTACCACAATATCTTCATTGCAGGTCCCTTCTGTCTTTCAGTACAGGGCACAGTAGCTTGGCTGAGGCGTGTGTGTAGTGTGTTGTGTGTGTGTGTGTGTGTGTGTGTGTGTGTGTGTGTGTGTTGGTTTCAGGAGGAGCCCTGTCGAATGATTGAACTACAGTCCACGAACAGCATTCTGGATGGCGCAAAAAGCGTCACAGGCTCATGCTTTTAAAGCTGTGACTGTAGTTTGAAATTGCTAGGTATTTATACGCTTTTGGGTGACGGTTCCTGTGTCCTTGATTTACCTTGTGGCACGTATGCTAAACACTTCTGCAGCGACTGGTATCGCAAGGGTCCTGCCTTCTTCTTCATAAGTACTGATTGTCAACTGTTTCCACACCTCCTCAGACCAGTTAGCCTCTCAATGCTACAAAGGCTGTTTCGCTTTTTGATGTAACATCCGCCCTGTTCAGCCTACTTCCAGCTTTGTGCATTCCTGAACAAATAATGGCAGAGAACTGCATTGTCCTCCTCTTTAACGTAATCTGGTCCCTCAGGTTGCCTTAGACTACGTCATGCTGAAGTAAATCTAGAGTAATAAATTTTCTGGCGGCTGGCCTTGAGGGTCTCTGGCCCATTTTTTCATAGGATCAGTTCGATCATTATATTCTGTTATGCATTAAATCCTAAGTTCCGTGAGTTACATTCTTAGAATAACTTATAGAGCTCCCTCCACTACTTCATAGGGTCTGGGAATCCTGTCTGCCAGGATCTGAACAATGTCTGGGTCGAATTTCGTTTTGTATTTCGTCTCTTGTACATCCTAACGGCGGATAACTTAGCAGAGAAAGTGTTGCAGTGGTACCTCGAATAACTGTAGCAATGTTTTTTTTCCTAAGGTACTGGTTCTCCCTTGACTTATCTACATGCTGCATCATTCTACCAATGGGGAATAATCCTTCCTACTCATAATGAGTTTGTCTGTGGGCTCCAAAATTCTGGTCAGCATAGTGAGATTCACGTATGGTAACATCTCTATAGGTTCCTCTGGCCAATACAATCAAGATTGCGAAATGCTTGTAGGGGTTATTCCCGAAATTGTTTGGCTCAGCTATTTCACGAAATGTATGTTTAATTAATAATGAACTTCATCTGGTTCCAACCTTTCTTATGTTGCCAGCTTTTCCTGTTCGAAAAACTGGCTGCTACTATCAAGTTACCGAAGATGTACCTCAGCCTGTTGGAAGTGACACTCAGGTCCACTCACTCATTTCTGCTAACTTTGTCTGATATATGACCCAGCAGTAACTTTACATCGCAGGTGTTCTGACGTCTCACTACACTTTCTGGTACCAAGTAGCTTCCGGCTACTGGAAAGGGAACTGAAATCTTTTGCCCATCGGTCCTTACTTCTACTGTGGCTAGGTTAACATAGAAAGGAAGATTTTATGGCTGGGTTCTAAGGACAACTTTAATTCTAGTGCTACTTCTTTTTGCACTTTCTGTAGCCTCTCCATCTACTGATCTGGTGACAATAAGTCTATTCCTGGTCGTCTTCGCGTAGCCTGTTGCATAGGTACCTGCAATTCCAACACCTCCCTGTGTGCTTCCCACACACTATTCTCCATGGACTGCAACCACGTCCTTACCACTGCTTCCCTATCCAATACATCCACTTCAACTTTTAACCTCTTGATGCTCTAGTTCAATGCTTCTTCCACAACTTTCGCGCAGTGCACTACCTCCACATTAAGACGGGTTAATAAGGATGCATTTTTTTAATGTTCCTCCATTCTTGCTAGTGCATGGTATGCCACTCACATACAACCTTGTTTTCTTTAATCCACTGCTACATTCCTTCTACCATGCCATGTCCTCCTCCTCGTCAGCTGTCGCAGACACGGTTTCAAAATCAGACACCCTCTTCAGGCAAACCTCTCCTCCTTCTTGTATGCAGTATGATCCTCAGAACCTGCGTCATTTTGTCCCCCGAATTCTCGTAAGTCTCCTGTATCCTCACATGTAGCCCTGCAACTCCTTTAAGCACTGCGTGCATCTGTGCAACCTGCTGAAAATTGTCGAATTCTTCCCTGACTCGTCTCACCTCGATCTGCATTTAAAAGCGTAAAATACCACCTTTATCACACAATTGTGAGTGGTGATCACCACATCTTGCTTCGCAAACAGCACTCTTCCTTTCAGGTGCCGGTTCCGCAATACTACTTATCCAATAACGACTGTTAGCATGGCTATGGCTCGCACCATTATGTCTCCTAATGTATCTAACCTGAGGACATGGGTACCAACCAAACTTTCGTCCCCTCGAGCCCTGCTGTCCCTCAGCAGTTCATCCCGCCTGAATCATAACTTGTGCTCTTTTTATACCGAACAAACACAAAAAGGGCATCTATTCTTGTCTCCTAGGCCTTCGTGTCACGGCATAAAGTCAGCGCCGTCACGCCAGTAGGGAACTACAGAGAAGAGACTGCTGTGAGAAGAGGTCTGCCAATCGTACGCTGATCGATCTCCTTCCAAGACGACAATGCGACAGCAGCGGGCCCTAGATGAAGGGGACACAAGCGCTGCTCCTGAGTGGTAGCAGCTAACTTCGACAGCAGCTTCAACGTTAGCCACTTCGTTAGCCAACGCGTCATAGCCGCTATCATTTGCAATCCCTACGTAGCACAGACTCGTGTTTGCCTATTCTGAAGAAGACTATACTGTATGTCGCCCTATGCTTGCGACACATCTCTGAAATCGAAGTTACGTATTTGTATTTGTCTGGATATAATAAAACTCATTATTACGAGATGTTTGATTGTTTGTCTAGCAAACTCAGTAATCAGGATTCCTACACACAACAATATTACCAAGAAAATGTCAGAATAACATAGCGAAAGCACTTAACGCTAGAACCAGAGTAACCAGCTGCCACTGATGGTCTCTGTTTTGTTTTGTCGTGGGCTTTTGTGATTTGCTGGCGCCTTAATTCTCCCTCGTCTTTTCTTTGCAGAGGGGTGTATTTACATGCTTTAACAGTGTCTCTTATAGTGTTTTTTCTATTCAGCGTTTTCAGATGGGCCTTGCCGAAATTTTCCTTACCTGTGCGCTTATTTTTACTGCTTCCGTTGTCTGTTTATTGCATTTCTCTATTCCAAAATGAGCAACCCACCTCTCCCAAAGTCTGTTCAGGGGCCTCAGCTGCAAGCGATAGATGCAATTTAGCTAAAACAGATGCATCTAACAACGCATCAAATAACGGTATGGCAGTTACTGGCCAATCAACGACCAAGGCAGCGCGCCCAACCGACCAACATGCAGCAACTGTAGCTCCAAGGGCCATACCACCTTTTCTTCAGTTTAAAGGAAAAGATGAATCGTTCGAATGGTTGCAAAAGGATGAAGCCGTCATCATTGCTAGCAATGCATCAGGTACTCTGAAACTACATTAGTTTTGGTCAATGGTAGGAAGTACATTCTTTCGGCTCATTCAGAAATTGTTCCCTAACGCCACACCGAGTGAAATTTCCTAAGACGAGTCTGTAGGTTCTCTAAGTAACTATTATGACCAACAAGTGATTATGGTGTCAGTTAGGTACGAATTATTTCGTTGCAAGAAACGGACAGAACAAATCTACCGTGGGTGGGTAACGGATTTGGAGGGTATGACTAGAAAATGCAAATTCAAATGTGTTTGTGGTGCTTTATGTTGAGATGCTGTGTTGCGTGATGCAGTCGTGCACGATGTAAATTAGAGATCAGATTTATAAACAGTCATATCCATAATTCAAATACAAAGTGCAAATTCTAGATCAATATGATTCAGATGCCATGTTGGCCGATAAAATTGAGCAGCCACCAATTTGTCGGGTTGAGTTGTTCCATGCTCACGACTGGCCCATTAGACAGCATCAGCATGCACGTGCCAAGATGAATAATCAGTTCTCAAGAGACTACATCAGTGAACAGAATTAAGTCAAACCCTCGGTGCAATTCACGACACAAAGCTGCGATTGCCCAACCAGACAAGCACATGGCAGTAAAGGTCATTTACAGTCCATATGTTTGCAACGGAACAAAAATAATAATTCTGCTCACAGAAACCTCGTCACAAGGACCATGCAATCAATGCAGTGTGTTCAAAGCCTGCTGCAGGAATTGGCAAAACTAGTAGGAAAACTGTTTCTTCAGTGCTACGCCAATCCAACAAACTTTTTGTTCATTTGCATATTAGTGGAAAACGTGTGGAAAATCAGTTGGACATTGCTGCCTCTGTTACATTAGTGAATTGTAACACATATTAACTGTTAGGTCCCCCACGCCTGTCTAAACTAGCGGGCAACTCATGGCTTATAATGGACAAGACTTCCCATTTTCGGGAAATGTAATTGACCTGCAATATATCACTCGCATACGCGAACTATGACTTTCACTGTGATACAATCAAATGGTTCAAATGGCTATGAGCACTATGGGCCTTTACATCTGAGGTCATCAGTCCCCTAGAACTTAGAACTACTTAAACCTACCCTAAGGACATCACACACATCCATGCCCGAGGCAGTATTCGAACCTGCGATTGTAGCGGTCGCGTGGTTCCTGACTGAATCGCCTAGAACCGCTCGGCTACAACGGCTGGCTGTGCTACAATCACGCGATTTTGTAAACATATTTGGCATTGATTCATTTGATTTAGTTGGATTTCAAATTCAGGACAATATGTTGTGAGTGACTGGTTCCAATGCCAAAGACAATGTAGTTAGCTTGCTGAAAGAATTACCTAAATTCCTTTCTGAAGGCTTAGGCAAGGCTAACAATTTTGTTGCACATATTACTCTGAAAGACGATGCTCAGCCGAAATTTTGCCGGGCCAGAAGAGATCTCATTGCATTACGGGATGAAGTCGCTGCTGAACATAAAGAACTCCAAGATAGAGGAGCTATTGCGCCAATACAAGCAAGTCAGGGGCCAAGTCCACTGGCTTTGCTCTCCAAACTTTCAGGTCGCATGCACCTCTATGTTGACTTCAAGTCTACAGTCAACCTACCAAATGTGATTGATACTTATCCTTAGCCACTCCGAGATGACCTCATCGACAGATTAGATGCTGATCGCTCCTTTTCAAAAACTGATTTGCGTGACGGATATCTTCAAATACCACTAGATGAAGAATCTCAAACAGTGTGTGTTGTTAACGCTCATTTAATTCCCAGGAAGTTTCATATCAGCGCACACTCCGCTACAAAATGAAACTCTCATTCTGGAAACATTCCCCAGGCAGTGGCTAAGCCATGTCTTCGCAGTATCCTTTCTTTCAGGAGTGCTAGTTCTGCAGGTTCGCAGACGAGCTTCTGTATAGTTTGGAAGGTAGGAGACGAGATACTGGCAGAAGTAAAGCTGTGAGGACCGTGCGTGAGTCGTGCTTCGGTAGCTCACATGGTAGAGCACTTACCCGAGTTCGAGTCTCGGTCGGGCACACAGTTTTAATCTGCCAGGAAGTTTCATATCAGCGCACACTCCACTGCAGAGTGAAAATCTCATTCTGTATTTGGAACACGTGACTGCTCAATACCAAACTGTTCAAACTATTTGGACGATATTTTCAAAGCAGGTCGTAAACCTGAACTACAATCTGCAAATTTGCATGTTTTTTCGTGTTATCTGATGCAGGACTAAAGTGTAAACTGGACAAGTGTGATTTTTTTAATATCTGAGTTGCAGTATCTTGGTCATAAACTGTCAAAGTGTACATCTCTTTCAGTCACATTTGTTAGTCATTCGTGATCTGCCAGTTCCCCGCAATGTCACAGAATTGCAGTTAGTCTTAGGGAAAATGAACTAATACATTCTGTTCATACCGAATGCTGCGCAAATCGCAGCTGCATTGCATCGCCTGTGTCGTTAGAGCGTCCTCTTTGTTTGGTCAGATTAGTACCAAGAAGCTTTTTAAAAGCTTCAAGATGCATTGCTCAGCGACCGATGTTTGCTCAACTTTGATCCTGACCAACCAGTTGTGTTGCAAGTTTACGCTTCTGCTTATGGGATCAGCGCAGTGCTTACGCTCGGAATTGGTAATAAAGACGGGCCTCTTGCTTTGTTATCAAAAATGTTATCCAAAGCTCAGTTAACTATTCACAAATAGAGAAAATGTCATTGGCTATTGTGTTTGGTGTCACCAAATTACACCACCATTTCTAAGGCAGAAAATGGTTCTTGTAAGAACTGCACAAAAACTGCAGAGATGAGCGTTGTTGTTGTCTCAATCCCAGTACTAGATTGTGTGTCAACCAACAGCTCAACATGGTAATGCAGACGCACTTTCATATCTTCCGATTGGCCCTGATACAGACTTTGACGTTTCTTCTGCATATTGTTGGCACATCGATACTCACAATTCTGAATTGCTTCAGTCCTTTCCTCTGAACTATAAGAAAATGGCACAGGCCACGGCAGCAGATTCAGATTTGAACATTTTGCTAAAATACATTCGCACATCCTAGTCTCGCTCATTGCACAGCTTAAAGAACTCTATAGTGGTCGATACTTTGCACGTCGTCGTAGCCTCGCCATACCGCAAGGTGTCATTATTGTTCAAAATGACAGTGAACTTGTAACGCGCCGACTGGCGGTACTCAAGATCGAACTTACGACAACGGATCGTACTGTACCAACGTCGCTATGCCGTTAGTGTATGGCTTGCTACTGCTCAAAATACCTGGGCGAACCAGTCGACCACTACAGCTGTAATTAGGTACAGTTTTCAATTCACAGTCGTGTTATGACTGCGGATCGCTGTCTGATTCTACAAGATTCCAGTCGTAGTGGAGCGCCTGGAAACTGCTCCAAGTCTTGCTCGTTCCGTAATCGCACTCTCAAGGAACAAACTGAAGACAGATCACCCTTAGTATAACTACTACTGCGGCAAACTCAACCACTGACTATGCAGCCGGCTCCACTATTGAATAATGAAAGACAGCACCCTTACTTTATAAACAATTACACAATTACACTACGAATAGACACATCCAAACATTCTAGTTACAATGATCACCAATATCAATCAGTAATTACGAGGAATGCCGATTTAGGTAATAAATCTCGTTATCTAAGCTACTGGTCGAATACAAGCATCTAATGTCTTTAAATACAGTATCTGTTTTTATTATGTCGAGATTAATGCCCCAACTAGCTTGCAATTGTTCTCCCACACAACGAAATACTCTCAACGCAGTACATTATCTCTGGAAATGACTCGTAACTTTTTAATGACTTACAAAATTCCTGTTCCATATACTGTCGTGTTATGACCAGTTTGTATTAAGACGCTTCCACAAATAGTGATAAGAATTGAAATACTTTATGCTACCACCAAATCTGTTTCCACTTAGCCCAGCCTTTACTATGTAAATAATAGGACGTCACGTACTCCACAGATTTAATAATCTTTGTCCTTGGTGTAATCGTTGACTTTTCCGTAATAAATTACAACATCAATTCGACTTGGCTTTACTTAGATACCCTTCCCATCAACGCAATCGTTTTAACTTTTCAGAATATCTACGTCTTGACTCCTCTTATTCTGCATTTTGTCTTGTTCTCAAAGAAACGCATTTCCGTGTTGACCAACTTTCAGTCATAACTGTGCTGGCTCTGGGATAGCATCTGGTGGGGTCAGTACTTTGGTTTGTTCTGATGTCCTTAGTGACTGGATCCCTGTACGTACTGCCTTGGCAATGTCTACCTCCCTCCAGGTTGACCACTTGCTTATTTTTCACTATCTACCTTAATCCATCAACTCCCACCCCGTTTCTCCTCCTTGGCGATGTCATTACCCAACGTTCACTGAGGGGGTGTGTCACTTCAACAGGTCAGGGTATCCTAATCGACCAACATATAATGGACTTTGATAACTGTCTCCTCAAAGATGGTTCCTCTACCCACTTCAGTGCTGTTCATGGCACCTTCCATGCTATCGATCTCACGATCTCCTCCTGTGCCCTCATGGCATACCTACGTTGGTCATTCCATGATGACCTACGTGACAGTGACCACTTTCAAGCGAACCTATCGTTCCTCTTCTGCCGCCAGGCAGACAGAACCCCAGGTTTGGCATTCCGCTGGGCCAATTGGCCATTATCCATGTCTGCTGTCCGCATTAACACCTCCATTTCGAATTTCATTGATGTAGTCATGCAAGGCATCTCTGCCACTCTTCTTCATGCTGCTGGCACTGCTGTCCCCCTATCCACAAGGCCTCCATGTTATCGGCCGATACCGTGGCGGACCAAGAACGTCGCAGTCGCTGTCCAGGACAACCGACGGGCGCTACAGCGATATTAGATACACCCCTCCCAGACCAACCTTCCTACTTTCAAGCATCTCCGAGCGGTGGATCGTTACCTTACTAAGTTGCGTAAAAAGGAATGCTCGGAGCGCTATGTTTCCTCCCTCGGGACGTATGCCTCTTTACCACAAGTTTGGTCAGAGCTCCATAGCGTTCTGGGCCGCCAGCAACTGTCAACTACCCAGGGTCTCAACCTCCAAGGAGCTCTGTGCACTCATCCATTGATCTTGCGGAACACCTAGCGATACACTTTGTCATGGCGTCGTCGTCCGCTTCCTACCTCCTGCCCTTCTCCAGCAGAAATGCAGAGTTGAGCCGACTCCCCTCCATTTCATCCCACATCATGTTGAGCCCTACATGGCACCTTTCGCTGAGTGGGAATTGGTGCAGTTTCTCAACCCTTCATGAGCCACAGCCACAGGGCTAGATTCCATTCACAACCAGATGATTCAACACTTGGATGTTCCTGAGAGTCAACAGCTCCTCAGGGTCTTCAATCACAGATCCAAGGCACAATCCAACGGGTCTCTGCGTGGGCCACCGCCAATGGCTTCAGTTTTCCCCCTGCAAAACGCGCGTTTTGCATTTTGTCGTCGACCCACAGTACACCCTGATCCAGAACTTTATTTAGGCAACCAGCTCCTCGATGTTGTAGCACAGTCCCGTTTCTTGAGTTTTAATTTTCATAACAAGCCGACATGGCTGCCCTCATTCGCCACCTAAGGACTACATGCATGTGGAAGCTTACTGCTCTCTGCCTCGAGGCCTACACATCTTGGGGTGCAAACCGTCCCACTCTTATCCATCTTTACCATGCTCTGGTCTTGTCCATACTCGATTATGGTAGTCGGGTTTATGGCTCAGCAGCTCCTTCCACTTTGCAACTCCTTGACCATGTCCATTATTGTGGGGTGCGTGTGGCTGTTGGAGCTTTTCACACTAGTCCTGTGGCTAGTCTCCTCACAGAAGCAGGGATTTCATCTCTAGACATACGATGGAACCAACTCCTTGTTTCTTACGCAGTCATTATTCGCCAATTCCCTGCACATCCTGTGTACCGTGCACTCTTCGCCAATGAGGGATGTCTTCCTTCTAACGCCTGCCCTGGAGTGGGATTGCTGGTTGGCATGCATCTCACTACCCTCTGCTAGGATCTCCATGAGCACTCACTGGACTGCACGCCTTGTCTCTCCTCCCCCCCCCCCCCCCCCCCCCTTCGATGGTGCATAGACCACGCATTAGGACCGATCTCTTCCAGCGTCCTAAGGTCTCTGTTGCTCCTACGGTTTACTGATGTCTTGTATGTGCCATCCTTGCAAAGTTCTGGGGTGCCACCATCTTTTACATTGATGTTTCTAAGACTACTGATAAGGTTTGATATGCTTTCACGTTTCCTACTGGCTTTGAGCACCATCTGTTGCCAGGATCATGTAGTGTATTTACAGCAGACCTTCTAGCCATTCACAAGGCCGTCCTTTTTGTTCCTCAGATCTCCCTCCGTAGTGTTTTAATTTGTTCTGACTCCATGAGAAGCCTACAGGCCATCGATCGATGCTACTCTCGTCACCCCTTGGTCTCTGCCAACCATGAACTTCTCTCTGCCCTTGAGCGTGCCGACTGTTCAGTCGTCTTTCTCTGGGTCCTTAGTTATGTAGGAATCCCAGGGAATGAATAGGCTAACTGTTTGGCTAGAGAAGCAGATACTTATCCCCCATTTCGTTTCACAATTCCAGCCGCGGGTATGCGGATCTACGTCAAATCTCTCTTTGCCCTACGGTGGAATGCTATCTGGAGCACTACTGCTCATAGTAATAGTCAAAGAGTCTAGTGCAGTTTGGGGCACTTATTTCCACCCCTCTCGGAAGGAGTCGACTGTTTTATGCCGTTTACACATTGGGAATACCCGGCTCACCCATTGTTTCCTCCTACATAACGACCCACTCCCACAATGTGGTTGTGGCACCAGACTGACGATATGTCACGTTTTGGTGGCATGTTCCCTTCAATCGACCCTTCGTGCTACGTATAGTTTTCCTGCTTCCCTAAATTTAATATTAACAGACGGTCCACAAATGGTTGACCTGGTCATCGGTTTCCTCCATGAAAGTGGTTTTTATTTCCAGATATAAGGTTCTCCTATAGTCTTCGAGCAGGGGCGGGTTGGTTGTGGTTGGGACTCCTTTTGCAGTCTTCTTGGTCTGTGACCCAATGACTGCCCCTTTTTTCCAGTTCTTAGATTTTCTCATTGTTTATGCTTTTACTGTGTATGTTGAACATTCATTCTTTTGTAATTTGACTCCTCTGACTGATTCCGTGCACTTTTAGCAGACCCTCTTTCTTATGTAACCTACTTGACCTGACTAATGACCCGGCCGTTTGGTCCCATAGTCTTTTCAATTAATCAATCAATCAATCCGATCGAATCCTCCCAGCAGATTATCGACAAGGTCCGGTAGGCTGGCCATCCTGTATGTGGTTTTTAGGCGGTTTTCGACATCCCGCTAGGTGGCTACTGGGCTGGTACGCATGTGCCGCCACAGTTACACGACTCGCAGTAATTTGAAACACGTTCGCACTATTACATGACTTACACTAGACGCAGACCAAATGCAGCAGCTCAGGAACAATAGCAGCTCCTCCGTAACTGTCGTTTCCGTCACTTTACTTTGGTGAACGTGCCTTACTTCCAGCTGCACAGGTGTGTAACGAATTTGCCACTACTGCATGGTCGCTGCACTCAGAAACCTCAGAATTTGACTGTTTTCTTGGCACTGTTACTGTATCCTCAAACTTAAACATATTCTACTTTCAGACCTTCCGCAGCCCTCTGAAGATCGCTGTGCCTCTAGGTTATATATCCTTATTCCGGTACTGCTATGTTTCAGCATCAGTCTCACAATCCGACTGAACTACTAGACTACTTTCTCTCGCGAAACGGCTTTCTACTCTCAGACGTTTCTATTTTGTTCTTTATTAATCTGCGCATTTCCAGGTCTGTGGATAACTTACTCCACTCTTACATGAATTTAAGCTTTAAATGTTCATCGGATCTACTAAGAATTCTTAGCCAACCACTTTCAAAATCATATTTTCGAGAACTATCATTCGCCCACGTACCCTCCATTTTAGACTTAAAAGTACTACTCGTAAAAGAAAGAAAAAAACTGTAACACTACTGAACACAGTAACAGTAATTACATCCATCCATTTTCCCGTTAATTCACACGCAACACAAATACGAGTACACACAATATCTCACCAATAAATTGAGCGCTTGTTCACAAGTCATAAGACAAGGGATGCACCTTGAAACAAAGGAGGGACATCAAAAATAGCAAGAAAATGACGGACATGAACACATGATGAAAACAAAAAGTAAATCAAAATTGAAGGAAATGAAAAATTGGATAGTGTGAGCAGAATAATCAGTAATTTTGCACATCAATTTCTCAGAAGAAAGGTGCCCCTCGATTTGTAGTCCAGCTAAACCACGTTTCATAAAGCGAGATTTAAAATCCATAGGCAGGATCGCCATTTTATACAACATTCTGGTAGCTTTTAACCGTCAGTTTCTCGTTCTGCAAGTACGCTGTCGCAAGAGATACCAATTTAAATACACTTTTGCGCCTTCTCGTACAAAAACAGCGGCCACATGAATCTACATTCAATCTGTTAATTGATATTCAGTAATTTAAGGAGTCTAATTCCTTAGCATAGGAATGGGAATGAAACTGATACCACATTTTTCCAAATGATCCACACGTATGTCAATCTTGCTATCAGGATTACAATTCTAAATTCTACATTCATTACAAAAGAAAACTACTAATTACAATGGTGCAACTGATCTTCAGATACGAGACAAGAGATCACTGATTACAAGGTAATCGTTGCATGACTCAGCTGATTACAGATTTACAAAGAAAATGATTGGTTTGATCGTACTGAATGGATACGTGTCAAGTGTAGGAGAAGTGAGGTACTACATACAAACAAGCGATCGCCTAGCAGTCAGATTACATCCCCCAAGCTACCCACTTAAGTGGAATACCTCGAGAATCGCATACGTTTCAATCACAACCGATCACCTAAAATCAGTCGGCGCAGTCTCAAGAAATCTGAAAAGTAAAGTGAACGTTATAGTACACTATCCACAAATCAGGCGACACTCCACAGTCTATCTTGTTTACAATGGTAACTCAATAAAGATATAAAAATTACCGACGAAAAAGAACAGGAAACGATGTAAATCGTCGTTCAAATGAATTTAATTCATAGGAAAACATTTTGGAGGATCTATTCGACATCATGACCGACTTGCGACACTGCCTAGTCCCACATGTAGTCAGTCAGAAAGAACGATCAGTAATAACAAAGTGCGTGTGGAACTGGTTGGGGCTGTTTGAGAAACTTATTGAAATTTTTGGTATGTAAGAGGAAAATTGTTGGGTTTGTTTAATATCCGGAACAGCACGAAGCACTGACTACATCTAAATCTACACAGATACTCCGCAAGTCACCGTACGGTGCACGGCGGAAGGTACGATGCACCACCATTAGTCGTCTCTAGAGTGAGGGGAAAAAAGAATGTCTGCATGCCTCCGTATGAGACATAATTTTTCTGCGTGGTGCATGCGTGGAATTTACTTTGGCGGCAGCTGAATAGTTCTGCAGTCAACTTCAAATGCTGATACCCTGAAATTTTTCAATCGTCTTCCTTGACAAGAAAGTGGCCTTCCCTACAGGGATTCCCATTTGAGTTCTCGAAGCATCTGAATAATACTTGCATGCTTTTCGAACCGACAGGTAACAAATCTGGCTGTCTGACTGTGAACTGCTTTTGTGTTTTCCTTCAGTCCGATCTTGTGCGGATCCCAAACACGTCGGAAGTACTCAAGACTACGTCGCACTAGCGTCCTATTTGCAGTCTCGTTTACTGATGAATCACACGTCGCTAAAGTCGACCATTCGGCTTCCCTACCACAATCCCCGCATGCTCGTTGTATTTCTAACCACTTTTCAAAATTTCTCTCAAATATTCAAATGAAATGACTGAGTCAATAAGCACACTTCTAATGAGGTATTCGAAAATCAGGAGTTTGTTTTTCCTTCTCATCTGCATTAATTTATATTTTCCTACGTTTGGAGTTAGCTGCCATTTATCCAAGAAAGTAACAGCGGTGCTATCACACCTCCCCTGGGCGCTCCTGACGATTTCCCTGTCTCTGATGGACATTCATACTCGCGGACAACATACTGAGTTCTATTACTTAAGAAGTATTCGAGCTACTCAAATATCTGGGAACTTGTTCTGTAAGCTCGTAGCTTAGTTCACAATCAGCAGTGGGGCATCATGTCACTATTTTTTTTTCCGAAAAGCTAGGAATGTCGATTCTGCGTGTTGTCTTCCATCCATACTTCTCAGTTGTTGATGTTGTTGTTGTTGTGGTCTTCAGTCCTGAGACTGGTTTGATGCAGTTCTCCATGCTACTCTATCCTGTGCAAGCTTCTTCATCTCCCAGTACCTACTGCAACCTACATCCTTCTGAATCTGCTTAGTGTATTCATCTCTTGGTCTCCCCCTACGATTTTTACCCTTCACACTGCCCTCCAATATTAAATTGGTGATCCCTTGATGCCTCAGAACATGTCCTACCAACCGAACCCTTCCACTGGTCAAGTTGTGCCACAAGCTTCTCTTCTCCCCAATCCTATTCAATACTTCCTCATTAGTTATGTGATCTACCCATCCAATCTTCAGCATTCTTCAGTAGCACCACATTTCGAAAACTTCTATCCTATCGTCCATGTTTCACTTCCATACATGGCTACACTCCATACAAATACTTTCAGAAATGACTTCCTGACACTTAAATCTCTACTCGAAGTTAACAAATTTCTCTTCTTCAGAAACGCTTTCCTTGCCATTGCCAGTCTACATTTTATATCCTCTCTACTTCGACCATCATCAGTTATTTTGCTCCCCAAATAGCAAAACTCGTTTACTACTTTAAGTGTCTCATTTCCTAATCTAATATTCTCAACATCACCCGACTTAAGTCGACTACTTTCCATTACACTCGTTTTGCTTTTGTTGCTGTTCATCTTATATCCTCCCTTCAAGACACTGTCCATTCCGGTCAACTGCTCTTCCAAGTCCTTTGCTGTCTCTGACAGAATTACAATGTCATCGGCGAACCTCAAAGTTTTTATTTCTTCTCCATGGATTTTAATACCTACTCCGAATTCTTCTTTTGTTTCCTTTACTGCTTGCTCAATATACAGATTGAATAACACCGGGGAGAGGCTACAACCCTGTCTTACTCCCTTCCCATCCACTGCTTCCCTTTCATGTCCGTCGACTCTTATAACTGCCATCTGGTTTCTGTACAAATTGTAAATAGCCTTTCGCTCCCTGTATTTTACCCCTGCCACCTTTAGAATTTGAAAGAGAGTATTCCAATCAACATTGTCAAAAGCTTTCTGTAAGTCTACAAATGCTAGAAACGTAGGTTTGCCTTTCCTTAATCTTTCTTCTAAGATAAGTCGTAAGGTCACTATTGCCTCACGTGTTCCAGTATTTCTATGGAATCCAAACTGATCTTCCCCGAGGTCGGCTTCTACTAGTTTTTCCATTCGTCTGTAAAGAATTCGTGTTAGTATTTTGCAGCTGTGGCTTATTAAACTGATTGTTCGGTAATTTTCACATCTGTCAACACCTGCTTTCTTTGGGATTGGTATCATTATATTCTTCTTGAAGTCTGAGGGTACTTCGCCTGATTCATACATCTTGCTCACCAGATGGTAGAGTTTTTTCAGGACTGGCTCTCCCAAGACTGTCAGTAGTTCTAATGGAATGTTGTCTACTCCCAGGGCCTTGTTTCGACTCAGGTCTTTCAGTGCTCTGTCAAACTCTTCACGCAGTATCTTATCTCCCATTTCATCTTCATCTACATCCTCTTCCATTTCCATAATATGGCGTGAGAAAAGAGCTGTCTAGGTTTCGAACGAGCGATGCGTTCTAAAGCAGTACTAATGCGTGGACGTAGCTTTTCCAAGTCAACATTGTTTATTGTGTTCTGACTGAGATTACGCTCAAGAATTCTGCAGCAAACCGATATTGGAGATATTAGTCTCTATTTCTGCAGTTCCTATCTTTCACCCTTCTTAGCTTGTATATTGGAGTCACCTACGCTCCTCTCCAGCCTCTTGGTACCTTGTCCAGGGTGAGAGATCGTGATAAATGCTAGCTAAGTAAGACGTCAATGCTGTAGATTACGCTTCGTAGAACAGAACTGAGATTGCATCCGGTCCTGGTGACTCATTTGTTTCCAGCTCTTCCAGTTTTTCTACGCTAAGGACGCCTAATAGTATGTCCTCCGTACGTGATGTGCGATAGCCACATGACAGTATGTCTGTACGAATCTCCTTCGTGTACGATCTCTTACACTCGAGATTTAAGAGTTTGGTTTCCCTTCTGCTGGATAAAATCCTTAGATTTGCTTAGCGATTTTACATAGGACCGGAATTTCCTCGGTTTCTCTGACTGATCTTTTGCTTTGTGGTAGCAGGTCATATAATATGCTTCAGACACAGATCTTTCTACAGAAATAAGAATCTCTGTTAATTTTTGCCCGTCATCATATGCGCTTTCTCTTTTGTACCGAGACTGGAACAGCCATGGCTTCTCAGCAGTTTTCCAATTTCATAGCTGAACTACAGTGGCTCTTTTCCGTCCTTAATCCTGTTATTAGGATTATTACCTGTTTAATTCCTGTCCATTATACCTGTACGTCCATCACACTTCAACTAAATGTGGCCAATTCATTGTGTAAGAGAGATGCTAAAAGCTTTCTAGCGAATTACTTATCCTTGACCTTTTCGCTAATTTACTAAATTTAGTAACCATAGTCGCTATGATGACCACATGATCACTAATACCCGTCTATATTCTGACGCCGTCGGTAAGGTCCGGTCTGTTTCTATCAATAAAGTCTAAGATGTTTCCGTTGTATGTGAGCTGTCTAACCAGCTGCTGAAGACTGGTTTCGGGAAACGAATTCAAAAATACTTTGCAAGAAAGTCTGCACGTATTGATATGAATCCATGAACGTCCCAGTCTATACTCGACATTGGTTAATCTAGGTATCTACGCGCTACTGACCGTAGGCTTTCTTTGAATAGCTCTAAAACACTGTCACCCTGTAATTCGACCTCAACAGAGACAGAATTCTTGTCAACTGCAATGTTCGCAGACACTCCTATGACGTTTAATCCGTCCTTCTGATGTAAGTTTCAGCTCACGAAAAATCTGCGGGTTTTACCTTCTAGTTTCAGCCACGTTCCGGTACCGAGAACAATTTGAGCGTGAGAACATTTTTGGAAGGCAGTAAATTCTAGAACATACCAATACATCGACAGCTTACTGATACAAGTTTGACAGTCGAGGTGTCTCTACTCTGAATGCTGTCTGATTTGGCGATATGCTTATCGTGTGGCGAGTGTTCATGCGAGTACCTCAAGCTACCGTCTAGCCTAACGTGAAATCTAACAACAAGGAAAAGATGGACTAACTGTAAGAAAGAAAATCGCAAACTAAAAGAAATGTTGCGTAAATATAATTTAATGAATATAAAGAAATAAAAGCACCGTAAAAAAAACCAAGATTAACGATGTACGAGCAGAGTATCACAAAACGCACACTTAATCATGAAAGCAAAGACTAATAGTCAAAACGAAAAAATTAAAAATAGCGAAAATGAGAAGAATAACTTAAAAACAGTATTTTAAAAATTTTTGTGCCTTTTTTCTTTAACGCCATCACCCTCTGACGACAACGCGCCCGCGGTCATCGTGAATGCTTGAGCCCTTGTCAACTTTTGCTATTCTAATAAAAACAATTGACTTCTCTGGCAAACGATCTCTCTATTTGCCCACATACCCAGAGTTTTTGTCCCGAATACTATGTGGTGGGATACTGAAGGCTGCTTACTACCTCCTACAGGTACCGCTCGCAGGATAAAAAGCGGTGTAATTAGTATGCCATCTGTCAGTCATTTCGTTATATCTTCTAAACTTTTACTGTGTATTAAGCAATTCTACTTTTAATCTTCGTTTCTTGAAACTAGTTTGCCCACATTTTGGCACATAAATTTCATCACATCATTTTGATGCAACAGACCAACTATCATCTGTGTTGTGGTACAGGCACAGTGATACATCTGTTTCTTAAGTGGCAGCTAATGACACACCTAACCTGCAAAATACCCCACTGCAAGCACCTTACGTCAAGATTCTGTTATAGCCGCCGGAGTGGGACAGGTGGTTACTAGGTCAGGATGGTATGCAGTGGATGATCCAGGATAGTCGAGGCCGAGAAAAACGCGAATGTTAAAATTCATATTTTACTCATACATTAGCATTGTGTAAGCGCTGAGTAGCGACGATTCCCTCACTCTACAGTAAGAGAACTGGGTGGCCAGTGAGATGTTGCCTAACATCCGGTCATATGGCTGCAGCATGCACATTCCCAGTTTTGCTGATACCTGCATTCAGTGTTTGGCACGCGATTCCACTGCATGTGTCACACCACAAACACACAGAGTTAGTAGCACATGAAGAAGGCGGTAATGTTTCTGTGGTTAGCAGCTGTGCAGTTCGTAACTGCACCTTAAAGGTCGTTAGTGTATGGTGCAGAGCACGGCCCCTGGTGGCAGAAGACAGCTGCCAAGCGTGTGATGAATGATACCTGTTCCCCCTAATCAAGAGTCCAGCTTACTGCTGAAGTGAGCGTGGAAGATCTGTTGTGCTGCGGCACAAAGTCTGGAGGACATGTTTAGTGTTGGAAGCTGGTTCAACAACAGTGATTCGAACTCATGACTGCTGCTGACGGTTGTATGTGACCACTTATCTCGTGTAGCCCCACGATCTGGTAGACTGCTTGGCTGCATATGAAACTGCTACAAAAATGACAGCAATTTATATAAGGTAGCAACACACCTACAATGCAAATTCTATGCTTCCTGTTGGTCGAATAATTCCCTTGTTGTGCCGTGTGTTACTATTTGACCCGCAGGTTTCCCCAAACAAGCCTCGTATGTCTCACAGTATTTGAACAGTTCGGTTTTATAACTGAAATGACATCACCGTGCCAAAATTAGCTACCAGTGTCTATTGTGATACTCGTTCACATATATCCACAGCGTTGCCTCTGAAACTGTGGTAGCACTACACGACACATCAATGCAGCATTGCGTCAACCGGTGGTGCATGTTATCACCACCGGACAGCATCTGAACTCTGTGCAAGATGAATCAGGTATGGGTCAGCAAAGAAATTGGTGGCAGCAATCAGCATTCATTTTTGTCGTGCCTCCATTTGAATGCTGTTGGTCGCATTCCTCAGGGTTCAAGGTTCAACATTTTGGGTTGTCCATGATATCCAGTGAAGCATCGTGTATCCATTGTTTGGGGCAGTACCACCAGCCTGTAAGAATGCTTCACTGGCTTCAGCTGGGCACAGTTCAGACACCAGCTGGGTGCTACCACTGCGTACTACAGATATCGCCAACTAACTGTTACGTATGTGCACTTCCACCAGACAGCTTGCATGACCTTCAGGGATGACAGCCAATACGCCTGCATCTGCTCTAGCTGAAATAATAATAAGGAGTTTTGTGTTGACTGTAGCAGAGGACACATGGCAGCCCCTGGTGCTTTACACCTCTGTTGTATTTTATTTTAATTCTATCTGACGCTGTCAGGTATGACTGCAGCTTTAGTAGTTTTTGGTACGTTACAATGTAACATTTAGTTTTAATTTTGTCCAAAGAAAGTCTCGCTTGTGACACCGAAACTTAGGTTACAAATTAATTGTGTTCGCGACTGAGGGCTGTGTTTTTCAAAAAATTTGACCTATCACCTCACTGACATGGTGGGAAAGCACATAGCTGAGTCACTGGAAGCCACTGTTATGAAACCGATATGTGGTTATGAATGTTCACTAGCCTGGAAAACGAGAACACACGCCTCGACTAACAGCAATTAATATAAAGACTTCTAGTATCATATGCTATTTAGTTACAGTAATGCAGCTACAATGCAGCCCCTATCATTCACCAGGTATTTACCCCTGAGATGGCTGCCTGCCTGTCCTGCCATATCAGGTTACATTGAGCTACGAGCATCTCATCTGCTGGTGTGAAGTCTTAGAACATCTGCCTGCTGCTTGCTGAGAGCCAAACGTGTGGTATTTGGCACACTGCCAATCTGTCGTTGTATCCAGGAAGGATGATGACGTCTGCTGGCCCCGATTTGCATCTGTGAGTGCTTAAGGCATAACTACGCCCTGGCACCATTATTCCATGCAGAGTTGCTGGAGATTACATGGTTTGCTTGGAGACACCCCTTCGATGTTCATGAGAGTCCCCTAGTAGCGAAGTCTGTAATCTTGTGGGAAGAAGCTCTGCCTGTAGCCCACTTTCCTGTACAATAACAAGTTGTTACTTAAGCATCGACATCATATAGAAAAGCCTCGATACTCTACTGAGGGTTAAGACTTAATATGTTCAAGGGCTGCATGCTGTGTCCACAGAGCTTCCTGGAAGATGATTCAGTTGCGACATTTAAATCAGAGAAGTTAATATCTTACTATTGATAATTCGTTAGGGAACAGAGAGCCAATTGGTCTTCTCCAATGTACTCCACGCGTTGCCATCTTGTAACCATAAGTGTCTCACTCTAAGCAGTTATAGGTCATTTTCAGAAATTCTTTCATGTCTGCCATGTCTTCTCCACTGCCTGACAGAAGAAGTGAAGAATCCAGAAGGCATGGTCAGATGACAATCTACCGTCTTTCATGTGCACACCATCGGTGGGTATGTAGATCATTCTGTGACAGTCAGAGCAACCACCATTCGTTAGTACTGTTTGTAATTAGTGCTGTCAAAAGGTCTGGTAGGGGATAAAAGTGGCGGTAATAATATCATATATTGACTAGTCACTTTGAATGAAATTGAGGTGAGGTACTGTTTAGAGGTGGTTGACAGCATTCTCAGCTATTGACAGATTCTTAAGGAGACTTCGTCTTTTGTCACTATTTACCTGACTGGTCGTATGATGCTAGCCCAATTTGTGACTGCATAGGAACGTGACGCATGCATACTCGCTGACAAGGGTCCAGTCGACGACGTCTGAAATTACGAGGGAGGAGCGCTGTAATATGCACCAAACACTTCATAACCTCTTCTCATACGTGCCTGCCATATGAGAGTAACCAATAGATTTCCTGAGATATTCTATTTCGTCTCACACCATTGGTCTACCAACAGCTGGCACAGGGAATTGCTACCCAAAACATAGGCTGCTGCTAACAATATGTAACAGGCAACTGTTTTTGTACTGGTGCCTTAACCAGTAGGGATGGACTGCTCACGAAACACATTATTTTCTGTTCAATAATTTATTGTAGTTCTTCACTGTCCCAAACAACCGTCGTCAGAGGGATATATATATATATATATATATATATAAATATATATATATATATATATATATATATATATATATATAGAGAGAGAGAGAGAGAGAGAGAGAGAGAGAGAGAGAAGGGGGGGGGGTGTCAACTTGGGGAAAGATTCAAATTTACAGTATTTTGGAGAGGTGCACCAGCGGTATTCCTGCCGTCGTGGTATCTATAGATATCAGATATGCCTTCAGGTAGTGATTGAAGTATCTCTGAGAGCACATTGTACATCGTGAGCACACGTATCGCTGTGCGATTTTTCGACGGGACAATGTTCGTCCACACATAGCACATCATGAAACTGTATATGCGACCTTGACGTCTTCGCGTGTCCAGCAAGATCCCACATTTGCGACAGATAGAATATATGTGGGCCCAGCTCAAACTTGAACTTCGTCCCAGAGCAAGGTATCTTTCCCCAGGGCATGATGTAACTCATTTTTGACACCTTTCCCAAAAGAATCAGTCGGTACATCAAGGCCTCAAATGTGTAGCGTCATAGAGATAAATGGTCAAATACTGCCAAGTTGTTTATAAACTTTCCTCGATATTATAATTAGTTAAATAACATCACATAGTTTCTCAACCTAAGACGTTTCTCAATCGTATGCATAACGTCAGATTTAGATACGTTAATCATTTCAGACAAAAAGGCATCTTATTTTACGACCACAGCTCGAAAGTCGAAGAATACGTTGAAAGAATGTACGGAAACAATCATCTCTAATTGCCGTACTTATCGTGACTGATCAAGTCATTCAGTAAAGTGTATGGTAGGAAAATCTGTATAAAAAATATCAGTACGGCTGTTGAAAAGGATTTCGTGTTACATTTGGGGGCCGAAATCCTTAGAAAATCTGCAGTTTACATCATACTTACTATCTTTCCAGATTTAAAATCTTATCAAACTGAGTGACTTCTAGAAATCAGAATTGTTAACGCAGTGAGAACGTTTTGTAGTATACAATGCACATTATCAAAGAAAAGTTATCTCATCTGAGGGCTTTACCACCGACTGGACTAAATGAATGAACAGTCATTGAAACTGGTCAACAGCAAGTTCTGAGTCGTGTCGACACAGCAAGGAACAATACTCCCTTTGTCCCATCCCCTCCTTCTTTACTCTCACTCTATTGTATTGTTACAAAACTCTGTCCATTTAGTATTGGCGTACTCCCACGTTATTCACTTTCACGTGTCTGAGTTTGGTGATGCTGGAGCATTAGACGGCAGAACCGTACGACGAATGTAGTATGGGTTTCTGGTTAATAGTGGACTGTAAAAGTAGCCTGTGAAATTGCTAAATTTACATACAAATACGAACGCTCGGTAACAGTGTTACAGGTAACTGCTTGCGGATAACATTGCAGATTACAAGTGCAAATTAGAAAAAAAAAGTCTGGTAAATGTTTATTTCTGCGCAGTTCAAACTAAGTGTCTGAAAAATGATTATTGTATCCCCGCAGGTTGCTAGAAACCTCAACGAAATATAAATCGTGCGCCGAACCCGCAACAATTGTACCTCATTCTTTCCCCTTACTCAGCTGCAATGATTAATTCATTGACGTATTTACTCTCAGAACCAGGAAGATTGAAGCTATAATCAATATAAATGTCCAGATATTTTAGCGGCTCAATATAGATCCCTAGTGGATTCGAAGTTGGATTCGAAATTTCACCATGTTTCAGCTTTCAAGAAAAACGTTTACTTAATGGGAGTTACAATCCTATGTATTTTATATACTACACTCTCATCGCGTTTGAAGGCAGCCACTTACATTTCTGAAACATTCCCCACTCGTTACACAAATCTATTCCAGAATATTATGGAATTCTTCTATATGAAGCTCCTGATGCCTCGAAATGATAAGTTTCCGAAAGAAAATATAGCTCCGAATCGTTAAACATAAATGAGTTTCTTCATTAATCAGACCAGATGGCTATCACCACTTGGAAAAAGTAATGCCTCCTGTTTTTTATGGGAAAACTCAAAGCTTTCGGAATAAAAGAGACGCTATTGAGGTTCACATCTTTATTCTTCATGCGTACACATTCGCAATCCACTACCGCTAGAAGGCTCCGAACTGTATGGTGTAGCATCGTGGTGTGTAATGTAACTATGTCGGTACGAGAAAAACAGGGTGCTGCAATTGGGTTTCGAATTCGAAGAGTTCTCCACACTTGGAGCAGCCCCTCATTCAGCGTAACAATGTCAGATCACACACGAACACTGTGACATTTGCAATAATTCGACGTCTTAAATTCATTGTCATAGATTATTCTCCATACAGTCTCGATTTCACACCACCCGATTTTCATCCGTTTCCAAAACTCAGAAGACAACTTCGAGGACTTCAATTTGATAGTGATTAAGCAGTGGCGAGGATCAACGCTCCATCAACAATGTTAGATATTCTACAGAGAAGATATCAACAAAAGGGTCTCTCGCTGAGAGAAACGTGTTCGCCACCGTGGTGACTATGTTGATAGACAAGTACGTAGACGCGAGGAGCAAAGAAGTAGAATTTTAATGTTTGTTTCATTTAAAATGCTTTAAGAATTTTCACATAAAATATTGGGAAGCATTACTTCGCTTCCATATTTTAATGCCTCGCCTCTGTTTAACAAACATTGGAAGCAGATAATTGATTATATGTTGCAGCCTCAACAATTTTCTCAGGAATGTGTTCACTATGGAAGAATGTGATAACTTAGTGTATGTGGCAAACTGTAAGTACAATAATTCTTCCATGCCCCTGCATACTTACACCAAGGCAGTATTTAAAGAAGATTCTGGAACTTCACACTAGGTAAGCTTAATTTAGCTGTTTTCAGAGTTAAATAAATCAACTCAGCCGATAGCCTGGATTTGCCTATAGATAAGGCCATGACTCATATACTCTCCTACTGTCCCCAAATGAAGGAGCATTTCATTTGGATCTAATCTTCTCCATTTTGCTGGCTACGTTGTAGAATTCGCTAACTCGTATTACCCAGTCACAGCAGATACCTCTGGCTGTTTACAAATAGATAACCCTAGTCCCAAAGAAAGGAGGCACAGTACTTCCAGCACATAATTACTCCCTAGAAGTCTCGGTAATATGACCACGTGTAGAGATGAAACACACAATTGTAATTTTCAGCATCGTTCTCTGTAGTATTTAGATGTATTGGGTATATGAGCTGAGACTGATTGGTCCATTTGCTAAGTCTGTAACGCGGTAATGTGACGTCAGCTTCCTGCCAATCTGCGCGTGGTCTGAAAAGGCAGTTAGTCATACGATGATCGTCACCGAGTGTCGTACAGAATCGAGCGCTTAGATCGGCAGCATTTAGTAAGTGAAACAATTACTTTCTTACCCATGTTGTGAATTGCCTCCAGCCTGCTTTTCATTTAACGGGACTCTTATATGTTGCGTTTTATTGCGATACGATCTTGCAGTTGCTAAAACTTATTCTAGTTGCTTCATCACGAAAAGCACATTCGGCAGTATCATCGAAATGGTGTATAGTTTGTGGAATAAATATCTGTCATACCTCTTCCAATTCTCCGGACTAATTACCGAGTGAGACTAAAGCTACTACCTGGCCACTCTTTGGTTACGGTCCTACGGTAGTGAAATATGCAGTTAAGTAGAAAATTGTATAACACTTCAGTAGTAACTGCAATAAGTACAAGACGCAAGAGGGAAGAATCAGATTAGAAGACCAAGAATGAAGTGCTCAGGTGAGAAAAGGTTGTAACCTCCCCGCAAGAAATTTGAAAGTCAATATTAACTGAATAATAAAATGTGAGCCAAGCGTAACCTCCTTGCAAAATTAAAGAATAATAATGGCCCAAATGTAAACTCCCTACAAAAATTAAGGAATGGTGATTGATCATTAAACCTACAATAATGTTAATTAAATAATGAACCATCAACTGAATGTAACATCTCAACAGAAATAATTAAACCTGATAAATTTTATAAGGGCAGCAACGCTGACCTTCGGCCCTGTGAATAAACTAAATCTGATAAATTCTTACCTCAGTAACACTGCATCTATATCTGCTCTTATTTTTTGGCACAGCACCGTGCAATGCTGACCCCATATTTAATTTTGGTTCTTGGAGGAAAAGCATAGGGAATATTATTTAGCTTGAAATGAATCTTTTTCTTTAAATGAGTTACTTTATAAAAAGTTATTATTGGGGCATCATTTTGAACAAATTAATTACAATTAACATACGTTTTTAGCTGAGCGCAATGCTGCTTCATTACCTTGTACAATAATATACATATCGTCCACCACATTCCTGACCAGACTCGTGGGCAGAGCACACTGCGGACGCATGCCGACTCGCTACACACTAGCACTGACTGAGTACAACTATCCAACTGTCTACTCCCTCTGCCGACTCGCCACACACTAGTGCCGACAGACTACTACTGCAACGGAGTGCAACTCGCAACTGAACTCTCGCGCGATCAAGCGCAGACCAGCAACGATAAATAACTCTCTGGTCAGAGATTCTGTCATGCCTCGCCGTCGCTGGTAATGAATACATATGAAACGTACGCGTTTCATAACCCTCCACTCGGGGGGGGGGGGGGGGGGGGGGGAATTTGGCAGCGATGGTGAGTCATTTGGACTTGCCATGAGCAACAAATTTTTTCTTAACTAATTAACTTTACAATTACAGAATATATACAGATATATATGGGTGTAGAACATGAAGTAAATATAGTGCACATGCACTGAGTACAGAACATATCAGGCAAAGACAAAATATATACAATGAGTACAAAACATATTCACAAATGGCAAAAGTGCACACGCACAGTAGTACAGAACATATCAGTAAATCACAAAAAATGTATATGCAACGAGTAGAAAACATGTTAACAAAATGACAAAAGTGCACATGCGCCGTAGTTCAGATCATATCAGCAAATCACGAAATGTATAGGCCATGAATACAAATCATGATAACAAAATGATTTTTAATATGTTACAAGAATTAGGATGGGAAAGGGAAGGATTGCGTCATGGTTGTAGCACTTAAGGTTGCAGGCAGCTGCACTGAAAGTCCATATCTTTCTACAGAAGCACAACACCAAGTGAGGCAATCTAAAGTTCTTTTCCCAGAAGTATTAATCAGCGTGGCCAAGACACTGAAATGCTGTAGTAATATTCCATGTTATCCTTTTGGTAGTACATTAGGTACACCAAACAGTGGGACCATAATAGCATCTTCATCGCTCATGGTGGTGGACAGCATGTCGTGTCAACACCACGTTCTTGTCTGTTACAACAACGTAGAATTAGAGCAAAAACCAGATATGGTGCTCCATGATCATGTGGATATACAGGACAAACGGATATTGCAGTAATTCCAGGTAATTATGTTAGAAGGTGAAGGACATTAAGTTACATACTAGTCTTCATTGAGAATTACACTAGTAATGGGTGGCACTCATTGCCCAGTCATTGAACATTTCTGTACCATGTATGTAGTTTTACAGAATAATGTTCATGAGTAACTTTACAGAGAACTTTGGCACTCACTGCCTGATTGTAAACCATAAGAAGTCATTTACAGAGAACATTGGCACTCATTGCCTAATTACAAACCATCATAAGTCATTTACAGAGAACACTGGCACTCATTGTCTAATTGCAAACCATCAGAAGTCATTTACAGAAAACATTGGCACTCATTGTCTAATTACAAACCATCAGAAGTCATTTACAGATAACGTTGGCACTCATTGCTTAATTACAAACCATAAGAATTCATTTACAGAGAACATTGGCACTCATTGCCTAATTACAAACCATCAGAAGCAACATCATCCTCGTTTACAGAGAACATTGGCACTCATTGTCTAATTACAAACCATCAGAAGTCATTTACAGAGAACATTGGCACTCATTGCCTAATTACAAACCATCAGAAGTCATTTACAGAGAACATTGGCACTCATCGCCTACTTACAAACCATCAGAAGTCATTTACAGAGAACATTGGCATTCATTGCCTAGTTACAAACCATCAGAAGTCATCATTGAAAATGAGTTAATAAATGGCATAATTAATCTAATTATAGTAAACATTGTCCTCATAGTTCATCTAATTACATTAATCAGTGGCATTCATTTGCCAGTTTCAAAGCATTTTTTTTTGTGCTAGCATGCATTGCGTTGGGATCGATAATTAATAACAATATTTGCTTTTGAGTTATTGCTGCAAATGAAGATGTGTAACGTCATTCGTCATGAATCAGCTGTATGAAGATTATGAAACAAGTAGAGTATATGTAATCACATTCATAAATGACATGGATTTAATGAACAACTGCTTATAGTACATTAATTTGATGAATAATTTCTCCTGCAAAATATACAAAAATGGATTATTAGACTGAAAGAAGAAACGCATTTTATGCTGAAAAGTAGTGAACTTAGAATTAACAGGTAGTGAAATGCGTATAAAATGTGTTCCCTAGCAGTCCTTTCCAAAACCTTCAGTCATGATAGTATGCAATACAACACATACTGTCAAAACGAACTGCAACAACTACTTAGATAACTACAGAGCATAAATACATAAACTTCAACATCATCCTCATCTGTAAAGAAAAAACGTCATTATCCATCACTTCATTATCCATATTATCATAACTCCATTATTATCATCACCTGTAAAGAAAAACTTTATTATTCATAGTAGCATATTCTTCGTCTTTATTCATCATCATTCATTATCATCTGCAAAAGTGACACTTCATTATTCATTATACAACTATTCCTTATATCTATGATATTTCATCACTAAAACTAAGATGTGGAGTTCTGTCTGACAGCCTGCATCAGTCGCTTCGTATTCTGAAAGAAAAAATTAGTTAAGACCGCTACTCTACTATGTGTATAGTATATTCTTGCTAATGCTTGTTAATTCTGATCCATTTACTCTTCCTCATAAGGTTTTTGCATCTTCTTTCGTTTATTCCGTAGGTGATATTCCCATTTCTGTTTAATTTATTTCCTTTACACGTTATTTCTTTCTGAAAATTATGAACAAAGATTAATGTCTTGCATTTAATTCATATACCAATTAGATAAGAACTGTTCTATAGTGACATAATTTGAGCATACAGCATACCATGACAGAAAACGTAACATGTCAAAAAGTAGATAGTGTTCAGAGGTAAAAACGTACACAGAATATCACAATGCAGCAGCAAAAAATGTAAAATAGTCACGATGTTGAGATATCATAGGGCAAAAAATGTCGAAGTCGACTGGTGTTTGCAATATCTTAAGTATTTCATAATGCATACAAACAAACAGGAAAACAATCATACATACATAAAAAATGGAAAAATATCCACAGCCTCCTGTGTAACGACAAGAAGAGCGACCTGCTAAACTTACCTTGTCGGGCACTTGCCAAGAAAAAATTACGATAATCATCAGTAGGTGTTCATGAGAATATAACTGCATACGTAATCATAAAAATTTGCAAATGGCATTACAGCATGTTAAATCATAAAGTATCTTCACTCAATAAAAGGTTTAATATTCGATAAGTGGTGGTTTCCTTTCAATTTTCTGGTTCTCTAAGTTTCGTCGTGTACAACATTGGGGTGAGGAATGCTGCGAATCCGATATGGACCTGCGTATAGAAGTTTAAATTTACTGCACTTACCTTTTATTTTGTTGGATAAATAGTGTGTACGTACTAATATCTTCTGTCCAACGTGAAAGTCACGGCGTGTACAAACCTGTTTTTGTTGTCTTCTGCGGCGCTCTGTGGCACGTTTGATGTTGTTCAGCGCAATGTCAATTATTTCATGGTGTCGTAATCGACGAGATGTAGGAAAGTTTACTAATTCTTTAATTTTGTTACATGGTTCAACATTTTTCAGTATAACAGACGGAGATAGCATAGTAGATTCATTTGGTATGGAATTAATTACATCTTGGAATGAGAGTATGTGTGTGTCCCAATCAATATGTTTTTTATGGCAGTAAATTCTACACAGTTTACCAATTTCTTTCATTAATCGTTCACAGGGGTTCGAAGAAGCATGCTACCCGGATATATAGATCGGAGAAATGTTTCTGGCTCGTAACATACGTGTCCATATAGCAGATCGAAACTGTGGTCCATTGTCGGAAATTACTTTCAATACATGCCCTACATGAAATAGAAAATGTTTTACAAATGCTTTCGAAGCAGTTTTAGCAGTAGCTTTGCGTAACGGAGTGAAGGTAACAAATTTTGATGTGAGTTCAACAGCGACAAAGATGTAGCAAAAACCTCTATTAGTTCTGGGAATCGGATCAAAAATGTCTACAGCGGCCATATGTCTTAATTTAACAGGTACAATGGGATGTAATGGAGGAATATGAGAAGTTGTGTCTGACTTAGCTTTCTGGCAGATTTTACATGACGCTAAAACTCGTCGTATACGCTTCTCCATGTTGGTAAAATAACAGTTCTGTCTCAGTATAAGAAAACATTTTCTAGCTCCGTAATGTGCGTAACTTAAATGAGTATACCAGATTGATTTGTTAACAAGTTCATCAGGAATGCATAATAACCAATTATTGTTGTCAGGATGAGAATGGCGAAACAGAATATTATTGCGTACAGTGTAATGGTTTCTAATCGTAACATTATTCCTATCTTGCCAGAGGTGTTTAATCTCTTTCCACACGTTGTCTTTGCTTTGCTCATGTGCTATGTCTTGTAATGACGATGAAATAAAATTTTCAAATGCAACTTGTTGAATGTACATGACGCTGAAATTTGCTTTGCAGAAGTTGGTTGCGATGTCTTGCTGATTGTTGCCGAGAGAACGAGATAGTGCGTCTGCTACAACATTTTGTGTGCCGGGAATGTGAACTATTGTAAAATTAAATTGCTGTAGATAAAGTTTCCATCTGCTTAACCTGTCGTGTGTAAATTTAGCGGAAAGTAAAAACTGTATCGCTCTGTGGTCTGTGTAAACTGTACAGTGTCTTCCATAAAGAAAATGCCTAAATCTGGTAAAAGCCCAAACAACACATAATGTTTCCAGTTCTGTAACAGAATAATTTCGTTGAGCAGGTGACAGAATGCGACTTGCAAATGCGATGTTTTTGATTATTGTAGAACCATCTTCTTCAATATCCTGGAAAATATGTACGCCTAAAGCGGTGTTAGAACTGTCGGTGGCAATGGAAAAATTTCTAGGAAGATCTGCGTGCGATAAAAGTGGTGCATTCAATAAAGCATGTTTCAGGTTCATAAATTCAGAATGTGCTTGCTTATCCCAGGACCAAATAGTGTATTTCCCTGTCAATTGGCATAACCTAGGGGTGTCTAAAGCAGAGTAATGAATAAATTTACGAAAAAAGTTAATTAAACCCAAAAAGCTGCGTAGTAGTTTCTTCGTCGTAGGAACAGTAATGTCACGTAAAGCTTGAAGTTTTTCCGGATCAGGTGCAATGCCTTCTGCTGAAATTAAGTGTCCAAGAAATTTTATAGAAGTTTTACCAAAGTACGATTTACTGAGATTAACTGTGAGTCCTTGTGCACGTAAAGTTCGTAACAGTTGTTCAAGAATCAAATTGTGTTCAGACCAGTTAGCTTATGCAATAAGAATGTCGTCTACGTACGTAGTAATTATGTCTTTAAGTTCTGTCGGAAGTATTGTATTCAAACCTCGAATAAAAGCTGCTGAAGAAATAGTTAAACCGAATGGTGATTTACAAAATTGATAACAGTCACCAAAACAGAGAAATTCTGTGTACTTTCTGCAGTTCGGATGGAGCTGAATTTGCCAAAATACCGATTTCAAATCTAATGTAGAATAAATAGCAGTACCATGAAATTTCTGTAGTAGTTCCTCTAGTGTCTGAGGTCGATCTGTTTCATTAATAATTATGTCATTGACGAGAATCAAGCACGAGGAGAAGTGAGCCATCCTTTTTCTTAACGATATGAAGCGGGTTTATGTACGGACTAACTGCCGGTTCAATAATTCCTTGGTCGAGCATATCTTGCAATTCTCTCTTAACTTGCTCTATATGAATATATGGAATGGGATAATGCTTGGCTTTAAATGTGTCGTGCTGTTTGACTTGAAATTCATACATAAAACCGGACATAGTACCAGGAACGTTGTCAAAAACTGGAGCTTGCTGTAAAAGAATATTGCGTAGTTGCGTGCGTTCGTCGTCTGTATTTGCACTGCTCTGTTTAACTTTATCAGAAATCATCTGTATTACGTCATAGTCAGCTTCGTCTGGAGTATGATAGTTGTGTAAGTACGTGTCTGTGAACAAAGTGGAATTACAGTCTATGTTACGTGATACGGAAATGACCTCTGTACGATTAATTGTTTGTTCTTCTGCAGATAATGAGTGGTGAAATTCTAAAGCCAATTGTACATTTTTATCCTTTAACATTAAATAGGAATTTTGAAAATCAATAACTGCGTCGTGTTGTACCAGAAAATTCGTACCTAGAATAACGTCTGTTGTCAATAAGGGAACAATCCAAAAATTTGAGTGAAATGTGTGACCTGCAATACAAAATGATAAATGCGTCTGTAATTTAACATCAACTCCTTTACTAGATACTGCTCCTTTTACTTTCGTTTTCCCTAATGGTAATGTAGGATAGGTATTCTCTTTGTTACACTTGTTGAAAGTTTCTTCATTTATTACTGACATAGGTGATCCAGAATCGATTACTGCTGAAAATTTCGATGACCCAATTTTAATTTCGATGACAGGGTGTGAAATGTTTTTCTGAACAATTGGTCTTTCCTGCAAAAGAGTGTCTCGGATGTCGTCAAAAGTAATAACATTTTCGTGAACAACATTCTGCGTATCTAAAGTAGTGCTTGTGTCAATCTGACGTGTTATTATTATCAGGAGGATTCTGTGGCATTTCGACTATTTGAACTGTTCTGTTATTTCTTCCAGACGTATTACGTTCTTGATGATATCTACTATCTGGTTCATTCATGAGATCATGTTCTTGCGGATGATTTTGCTGTTGGTAAGACCGACTGTTATTAGATGTACGCTGAAAATTGTGCTCATTATTATTATGTCTGTCGTGATAGTCATTCCTACAAGTGCATTGCGATAGGAATTGAAATACTGTGTTTTCTGCACGTAGTTATTTCCTTGCTGCCATGCGTTACTATTTGTTGTAGCTGGGACTATACGTGCACGCGGCGAAACATTAAAGCCTGGCTGACCTTGCACACTACATTGTTGGTTAGGTATGCTAACCGGCTGGCTTTGATGCTGTTGCGGAGAAAAACGTCTATTGTTACTAAAATGTGGTTCTTCTTGCTGATAATTTTCTCCATACTGATAATTAAAATTTTGCCTGTTATTAGAATTCTGGTGGTTGTCGTTCCTGAACCGTCTATTACCTTTGCTATTGAAACTGTGTGGCTGATCATAATTACTGTAAGTTTGTTGGCCTTGGTTATTATATGAAAAATTTTTGTTTACAAAGGAATAATCCGATTGCTGCTCTTCCAAAAGCTGTAACAGATCCCTGAATGCCGAGATATGCTCTTTTTGCTGACCCGTTAAAAGAGACACTCTCAATGACTGTGGCAATTTGGAAATACATAATTGAATGAGTGCAGATTCACTATATGGTTCACTTAGGTACTGGTTTTGTTGGACCATATGCTCAAAAAATTGCGTGACACTGGCAAAATTTGAGTTCTCATAATTTGGTAAACTAATTAGTTGATCTTTAATTAATTTGGAAATACATAATTGAATGAGTGCAGATTCACTATATGGTTCGCTTAGGTACTCGTTTTGTTGGACCATATGCTAAAAAAATTGCGTGACACTGGCAAAATTTGAGTTCTCATAATTTGGTAAACTAATTAGTTGATCTTTAATTCTGCGCTGTCTCGTCTTCGACCAATACGCTGACAGAAAAGCATTCTGAAACTCTTCTACCGAATACCATTGTCTCGCGATCGGTCTCATACGAGTTGCCGGTTCGCCTTCCAAAAAACTGCAAATAAATTCAAGTTTATGTGTTACAGGCCAAGTCGGTGGAATAGCAAAGCTGAATTGTTGTATCCAATCCAGGGGGTGAATCTGTGTTCTGTCATTTTTAAATACTTTAAATTTTCTCACTGATAGAAAATGTTTGTAATCAAAATTATCGTCTCTGTATGTCTGAACCGGTTCAGGATTGAATGAAAATCTATTTGACTGGGACTGTTCGGAATGTAACTCACGTACTCTTTGTAGATTACCTAAATTATACTGGCAGTGTGAGTGTGAGAAATGTTCGGAATTCACCGTATGCTGTCACGTGTTATTAACTGAAACATTTTTCATCTCTGTTACCTCTTGCTGTAAACTTGACAATTTTCTACGTAATGTATTATTAGACGAATCTATCTCACTGATTGTCTGCTGTAGATTTTGAAATTCAGGTGTTTGGTTAAACGAAACCTTTGAAGTATCGTCTGATTTGCTGTCATTATTATTTTCAATAACGTCAATACGACTGGCCAATTCATTATATTTTTCAGTCAGTATTTTTACCTGATCATCGTTTTTAGTGTCAGAAACATTAATTTGTTTTTGTATTTTACGTGTGGCTTCGTTCAGTTTTTTAACGTCAGCTCTGATGTCATCGGAATCCTGTGTTAGTTCTAATTGTTCGAGTCTGTCTGTCACTGTCTGAATATCTACTGTGTGTGTGTCTGTTTTCGATTTAAGATCGGAAATTTCATCACGTAATTCTGTGTTCAACTGTTTGATGGTATTAATTTCGTCTGATACTGTAGCAATATTGTTAAATACGTATGTTTATGCCTTCGCAAACAATTTGCGTTTATCTTCCTGTCTCTGTGCGGTAATTGTTTCCATGACTTGTCGCTTTACTTTATTCTGTTCCTGTATAAATTTACGGAAACGCGTATCACTGTTTTGTAGGTGGTGATTAAAACGTTCGTCAATTTGACTGTTCTGTTGTTCGAATTTCGCGTCTATCTTTGCATCCATTGTGCGCGAAAGTTCTGCTGTCATTAACTTAAACTCGTCGCGTAATTGTGTTGCCTTCTCAGAGCATTGTTTACCGACTGCACTAATTTCGTCTTTAAGTGATTCTGTTGCAGCTGTTTGCATATCCCTCAATTCTTGAGCAACAGATCTAATTTCCTCACTACTTTTCCTAGCACAAGCCTCAATTTCCTCACGTAATTGTTCCTTAGTATCATGACACTGCGCGGCAACGGCTCTAATCTGTTCACTAAGCTGTCTGGAATTGTTGTCTAATTTTTCATTAAGGTTGTCATGTTTTTCATTATGTTGTTTGAAATTTTCATTAAGGTTGTCTAGATTATGATTAAGTTGTTTGGTCTGTTCACTAAGTTGTTTGTGGTTGTTGTCTTGTCTTTCATTAAAGTGTTGTTTGAGATTTTCACTTTGTTGTTGTAGCAATCTTGCCATAATTTGTTCCAAGTCAATATTACCGGCTCTATTCTCTGTGCTGTTTGATGACGTACCTGCAATTGTCACGTCTTGTGTAACCATTTGGTTATTCTGTGATTGTTGAAAATGTTTCCAAATCGGATGTTCACTATTAGTCACTACCTCGGAATTATATAAATCTGACGTATTTTGATTATACTGTTCATTTTCATTGGATAAATTTGTCTGTTCATCACGTAAGTCCTGCAAACCGGGTGTGTCAAGCTGGGCAGCGCTCATTGCAACACAACGTCCCGCGTCATCAATTGTCGTCAAATTAACAGAGGAAACAATTGAATTTGTTTCCTCATCATTAGCAATAAAATCATTACCGGTGATCAGCACGCACTGATTGTCCGTAAATGGGGAACTGTCATTATTACACTGCGTGTCGCAAGTACTATCGCTCAAATTATTAGAGTCGGTTATTTCATTCATTACACATCGCGATGTACTGTTAACAGTTTTTCGCGGCATTTTTCTCAAATCAAAAAATCAAAATTATTCACAAATGAAACAAACACAGTGCAAAATCCAACAAACAATATTACAACAAAGAGCAACAAATTGCCGATGATCTGTGGAAGATACGTTGACAAATTAGAAAAAAGCGTTGCAACCAAATACTAATTATTTTTAAGTAAATAAGAGCAGATATCTGACTACTTCTCAAAAGATTCTCAGAGAAATATGATCCTGGTCCGGGTGTCGCCAAGTGTAACCTCCCCACAAGAAATTTGAAAGTCAATATTAACTGAATAATAAAATGTGAGCCAAGCGTAACCTCCTTGCATAATTAAAGAATAATAATGGCCCAAATGTAAACTCCCCACAAAAATTAAGGAATGATGATTGATCATTAAACCCACAATAATGTTAATTAAATAATGAACCATCAACTGAATGTAACATCTCAACAGAAATAATTAAACCTGATAAAGTTTATAAGGGCAGCGACGCTAACCTTCGGCCCTGTGAAATAATTAAATCTGATAAATTCTTACCTCAGTAACACTGCATCTGTATCTGCTCTTATTTTTCGGCACAGCTCCGTGCAATGCTGGCCCCATATTTAATTTTGATTCTTGGAGGAAAAGCATAGGAAATATTATTTACCTTGAAATGAATCTTTTTCTTTAAATGAGTTACTTTATAAAAAGTTATTATTGGGTCATCATTTTGAACAAATTAATTACAATTAACATACGTTATTAGCTGAGCGCAATGCTGCTTCATTACCTTGTACAATTTTATACATATCGTCCACCACATTCCTGACCAGACTCGTGGGCAGAGCACACCGCGGACGCATGCCGATTCGCTACACACTAGCACTGACTGAGTACAGCTATCCAACTGTCTACTCCCTCTGCCCACTCGCCACACACTAGGGCCGACAGACTACTACTGCAGACAGAGTGCAACTCGCAACTGAATTCTCGCGCGGTCAAGCGCAGACTAGCAACGATAAATAACTCTCTGGTCAGAGATTCTGTCATGCCTCGCCATCGCTGGTAATGAATACATATGAAACGTACGCGTTTCAAGGTGTAAGACGTGGAAGCAACCTTTCGTTCCTGGTGTTCAATCTCTAATCAAAGCAGCAACGTCGGAAATAAGAGAAGTTCAATAGTGGGATTAGAATTCAGGGTAAACGGATATCAATGATAAGATTCGTTAATGACGTTGCTATCCTCGGTGAAAGTGAAGAAGAATTACAAGTTCTGTTAAAAAAGAATGAAGTTTAATGAACACGAAATATGGACTGAGGTCAAACAGAAGGGAGACGAGAGCTATGGCGGGGACTGCATGAGCCACGAATGTTCTGGCAATGGGAACTGTGCAATGTGACCGAAGGCATTTAACTTTTACGAGATGTTGCACAACTGTAAGCCTCTAACTGCAGGGAAGGAACTTGAGGATCACCTGGAACTTCATTCTCCTCTTTCAGAAGAAGCAAGAATGGTTTCCTTTTATGATGCTTCTCATGACGATGACCCCTTGGTTAGACGCAAATTTTTGAAGTCCATCATCAGGCAAAAAATTGGAGACACGTCATTAATTCTTCGAAGAGAAGCCTCTAAGGCGTCCATCTACACCACGGCAACAAATATGTTTCTAACCTGTAGGATGTTCAGTGCAGTACAAAGAAAAGTATAAATTTTTTTTAAGCGTTTGTCCTGGACGACCTTAATTACGAACAATGAGCTGTTTGCAGGCATCTTAAAATGCTCTTCGTGAGCCTTGACCAACAGGATTCCTATAGCACGTACACAAGGTACCTATGTCAGAGGGACTGTCGTACAAATGGCAAACACTGGTCTGAGGAAAGGTGACAGTTAGAATGCCAGAAGTAGGAAGGAAAAACGCACTGTTACATTCTGCGGTGGTCCCAGAAATAAACATCTGCTTACACTACACATGACACTTCGCATTACGAAACAATTTATTAAAGCCCTACCAAAAGATGGAGACACTCCCTAGAACGTAGCAAGTAAGCTACCGTAACTATCGTAGGCTACTACGAAAGAAGGGGTTTTCGGCGGCCTTGACTTTCGAAAAGTAGAGAAAGATGAAACATTTGAAGATATAGTGGATGAAGTTTTAAGTTCATGTTGAATTTCTTTTAAATCAATTGTTAACTAGTTTCTCAATAATTGCATGATTTTTAATACCTTAATTACGAAAATATAGTAAGAAACCTTCTGGATAACTTTTAAGTATTGGATATCTATGTGAGCATGAAGCAGCAATCTGTAAACTCGCATATCGGATATCTTCCAGAAAATACAGGTGCTGTGTATGAGAATAATGGAGAATGGTTCCATCAAGCTATTAAATAAATGAAGCGGGAGTACAGGCACCGATGGAATTTTATGGTATCTGGCTGCAGGAAGCGTGCACAAGCCAGTGGACAGAAGAAGAAGCAGTGGGGATAGAGAGGAAAGGAAGAGCCATTAAAATTTAAGACGTTGTATTAGCCCTTCATTATAATGTTAGGAGTGCCTTGCATTTTGTTCAGAGAATGTGTTCTATATTAATTTGCTCGTTGTCAATCATTAGTTCGTTGAAAACCTTATCTGAGAGAGCGAAAATCTTAGCACTTCTGAACAGAGCGTATCAAGAAACATGAGGATAACCCCCAATCAGTAGGAATGTAATTGCAAAAGTACATTGTCTCTGTTTTAGCAATACGCAAATCATATTAATTTTTTGAATGTTATAGAATAATTAGATTACGACAGTAATATCATTCGTGATCTATGTTCCACGGGTTACCTACTAAATAAATAAAAAAAGGAACTTTTTATGCAAATATCGGGATTCGTTTACAATTAGAAATATATTTGCATGTTACTACACGTGTAAATAACCTGCGAGTGATTCTTACTCGAAATCTTTACGTGTTTGGGAAAATAATTCCATATTGGCATATTTATGAAATTTCTGAGATATCGAAATTTTCTCTTTGCAAGTATATAAAATACCAGTGGAACCTAATCACAGGTACTTATATCAAAAAGAATTAAAAAGCTATATTCGAAAGTCAGTAAAATTATTCTAGTGCACTACAGGATGCATTATCTTCTTCGTCCTAAAATGGTGCCTTGTGAGGTGAACCATTAGTGAGAAACTTCGAAAAACGTGAGGTGATGAAAGGTCAAACTGTGTAGCACCAGTAACAGAGCTTCAAGTAATTCTAAGAGCGAGGTGTCCATATCTTTATGTATTTTGGCACGTATTACATTCTACACAAAGAAATAGCATTGTCACGCTTCATTTCAGTGTCTGAAGTCATGTTTTAGACATCAATTATGATATTTTAGACGTAGAAACAGTATTTTTACAACAAAGCCTGTTGACAAGTGCAGCTTAACCTCGAAGTTACAGCACTACTACCAAGTTACACCAATACTGTCAATATCGTTTGTAGTATTGATAAATATTCCAGTGCATTTGATCATGGAGCAACTTTTAAGTCACTTCAATTTTACTGAACAAAGGCAAGACAATGGCTATACTCTCATTAGTCTGTTCCATTTCTATAGTCGGTAATCTACTAGGCTGTGTTATGCTGCTTCGTTTGAGTGACTCCTAAAATTCGTAGGAAACATGGATGTCACTCATGATGTCACAGCTAGGTTTTGTGATTTGTTACGTCTTTAGCAGGGCACTGACTTACGTACATGACTTCACAAATCGAAACAAAGTATCATGGAGGCTGCACAGCCAAACTACTATCTATATAACTACCCACATTATTAATACTCTTATTAATCTCCTATTTACCACTGACCTTATCTACATCATCATCTTCTCCGTCAAAACTCTTATGTTCAACAGGAACATAATTTGCTCTTCGTCTTGTCTGTACTTCACCATTTACCTAAACTTATGATGAAGGTTTCTTTGTCCGCAAATAGTTAATCTCAATTGTGGAACATGCAGTTTCTTGTTTATCCCCATCGACATAAAAATGTGACTCGGGCTTCTCATCTACACACAGTTTATATCCATTAAACTGGGATCGACACCACTGCATCCGACAAATCACCAATTTTAACATTCATACGTTCACTCACCTCATTACAGTACAAATTTACTTCACACTGTATAGGAGATGGCTCAGATTATGTTCTCCCACATTCAATTAAAGTTTCGAAGTACGAGAGCGTAATGGAATGGTTCACAACTCAGTCTACCTCGCCGTCACAAAAATGTCGAAAATTTAGCACAGTTTTTCACATCCACTGGCGCGTACAACCAAGTATCCGTGGCCAATAAGATCAAGGCCCTATACAGCTGTAATTTGTATTTAAAAATATCACAAAAATGCTTTTATTGTATACATATTACTACTAAAATAATGCACCTAAATGGGACCTGGATAAACTGACTAAACCAGAGGTTCTACAGGGTTTCAGGGAGAGCATAAGGGAACAATTGACAGGAATGGGGGAAAGAAATACAGTAGAAGAAGAATGGGTAGCTTTGAGGAATGAAGTAGTGAAGGCAGCAGAGGATCAAGTAGGTAAAAAGACGAGGGCTAGTAGAATTCCTTGGGTAACAGAAGAAACATTGAATTTAATTTGTGAAAGGAGAAAATATAAAAATGCAGTAAATGAAGCAGGCAAAAAGGAATACAAACGTCTCAAAAATGAGATCGGCAGGCAGTGCAAAATGGCTAACCACGGATGGCTAGAGGTCAAAAGTAAGGATGTAGAGGCTTATCTCACTAGGGGTAAGATAGATACTGCCTACAGGAAAATTAAAGAGACCTTTGGAGAAAAGAGAACCACTTGTATGAATATCAAGAGCTCAGATGGAAACCTAGTTCTAAGCAAAGAAGGGGAAGCAGAAAGGTGGAAGGAGTATACAGAGGGAAGAGAAGAGAAATTTGTTAACATCGAGTATAGATTTAAGTGTCAGGAATTCATTTGTGAAAGTATTTGTATGGAGTGTAGCCAATATTGTGGACAACATTTTGGAAATGGAAGAGGATGTAGATGATGATGAAATGGGAGATATGATACTGCGTAAAGAGTTTGACAGAGCACTGAAAGACCTGATTCGAAACAAGGTCACGGGAGTAGACAACATTCCATTAGAACTACTGACAGCCATGGGAGAGCCAGCCCTGACAAAACTCTACCATCTGGTGAGAAAGGTGTATGACACAAGCGAAATACCCTCATACTTCAAGAAGAATATAGTAATTCCAATCCCAAAGAAATCAGGTGCTGAGGGATGTGAAAATTACCGAACAATCAGTTTAATAAGCCACAGCTGCAAAATACTACCGCGAATTCTTTACAGACGAAAGGAAAAACTAGGGGAAGATCAGTTAGGATTCCGTAGAAATATTGGAACACGTGAGGCAATACTGACCCTACGACTTATCTTAGAAGCTAGATTAAGGAAAGTCAAGTCTACGTTTCTAGCATTTGTAGACTTAGAGAAAGCTTTTGACAATTTTGACTGGAATACTCTTTTTCAAATTCTGAAGGAGACGAGGATAAAATACAGGAAGCGAAAGGCTTGTACAGAAACAAGATGGCAGTTATAAGAGTCGAGGGACATGAAGGGGAAGCAGTGGTTGGGACGGGAGTGAGACAGGGTTGTAGCCTTTCCCCAATGTTATTCAATCTGTATATTGAGCAAGCAGTGAAGGAAACAAAAGAAAAATTCAGAGTACGTATTAAGATCCATGAAGAAGAAATAAAAACTTTGAGGTTCGCCGATGACATTGTAATTCAGTCAGAGACAGCAAACGACTTGGAAGAGCATTTGAACGGAATGGATAGTGTCCTGAAAGGAGGATATAAGATGAACATCAACAGAAGCATAACGAGGATAATGGAATGTAGTCGAATTAAATGTAGACTGGGAATGGCAAGGAAATCGTTTCTGGAGAAGAGAAATTTGTTAACATCGAGTACAGATTTAAGTGTCAGGAAATCATTTGTGAAAGTATTTGTATGGAGTGTAGCCATGTATAGAAGTGAAACATGGACGATAAATAGTTTTACAAGAAGAGAATAGAGGTTCTCGAAATGTGGTGCTACAGAAGAATGCTGAAGATTAAATGGGTAGATCAAATAACTAATGAGAAGTTATTGAATAGGATTGGGGAGACTAGAAGAAGGGATCGGTTGGTAGGACATGTTCTGAGGCATCAAGGGATCACCAATTTGGTAATGGAGGGCAGCGTGGATAGTAAAAATCGTAGAGGGTGACCGAGAGATGAATACACTAAGATGATTCAAAAGGATGTAGGTTGCAGTAGGTACTGGGAGATGAAGAAGCTTGCACAGGATAGAGTAGCATGGAGAGCTGCATCAAACCAGTCTCAGGACTGAAGACCACAACAACAACAACATCTAAAAATTTTAATATATTTAACAAATTTCCCTTGCACGTTGTTTCGTTTAACATGTGAGATTACGCAAAATCTAATGCAACTGCCAACAAAATCATGCATTCTCTCTCGAAGATAACTCGTGGATCTCCATTTAACATATACTACATTAAAACATATCGCTACTGGAAATGTTACAACGTGAAGCAGGTCAATAATTTCATGAGTGTTTACGTGGAGTCCTTGAATCCTTTGTTAGGGTACTTATTTAGCGATTTATTTGCATTTCAATTATCGGAGCTCCAGATTTTTGCGCTTTCCATGGCCACGTTCACGGCGCTACTCTAATGCGTTTGAAGTGCTGTTCAAATCAGTTAAATACTTTCAATGAGATACGTTTGTGGTGGTTCCAGTTTCTTTGTATATTTTTAGAACGTATATTTTGGACAGTATGTTAAACCACCCTATTATCAGTAACAACAGATCCTGATCATAGCGGATTTTTCTCTTCCGAGTTCATTCTTTTTATATTCTAACGTTAATGCGTATCTCAAACACGGCAGCATAAAGACATGCGAAAGGAGCCAAATTCATTTCGAGATATGGTTAGGAATCGATACACTCACACAGGATAGTTATTTTCATCTCGAATTCTGTCCTTGTGTTTTCAAATAAATTTTACCTTAGAGCCGCTTCACTACATTCACAGTGGGGCAGAAGGCCTTCCTTGAGAGAACTGCAGTATAAAACGACGGTTTATAGTGGAACTTGTTCTATTTTCGTAATCAGGAGGAGATCGCTAAAAATTTCTTGCTTTAATCATCAGCAGATGGTTCTCCATTATCTCCCACAGATTACACTACTGCCCATAAAAATTGCTTTACCACGAAAATGACGTGCTAGAGACGCGAAATATAACCGACAGGAAGAAGATGCTGTGATATGCAAATGATTAGCTTTTCAGATCATTCACACAAGGTTGGCGCCGGTGGCGACACCTACAACGTGCTGACATGAGGGAAGCTTCCAACCGATTTCTCATGCACAAACAACAGTTGACTGGCTTTCCCTGGTGAAACGTTATTGTGATGCCTCGTGTAAGGAGGAAAACTGAGTACCGTCACGTTTCCTACTTTGCTAAAGGTCGGATTGTAGCCTATCGCGATTGCGGTTTATCGTATCGCGACATTGATGCTCACGTTGGTCGAGATCCAATGACTGTTAGCAGAATATGGAATCGGTGGGTTCAGGACGGTAATACGGAACGCCGTGCTGGATCCCAACGGCCTCGCATTACAAGCAGTCGAGATGACAGGCATCTTATCCGCATGGCTGTAACGGATCGTGCAGCCACGTGTCGATCCCTGAGTCAACAGATGGGAGCGTTTACAAGACAACAACCATCTGCACGAGCAGTTCGACGACAACGTTTGCAGCTCGGAGACCATGGCTGCGGTTACCCTTGACGCTGCATCATCACAGACAGGAGCGTCTGCGATGATGTACTCAACGACGAACCTGGGTACACGAATGGCAAAACGTTATATTTCGGATGAATCTAGGTTCTGTTTACAGCATCAGGATGGTCGCATCCGTTTTTGCCGACGTAGCAGCTACTGAGTGTGTTGGGAAAAATCTACTATTATCACCGATATGTTCCACACGCCTCTTCCATTTCAGGGACGACGGAATGCGAACGCGCCTTTCGGCAGTTGAAATCGGCGTTGCTTTCCAATACTTGCCTTACGCCATTTGATCCCCAGAAGCCCCTTTTGCTGAAGGTGTGTGCATCGGATTTCGGGATCGGTGCTGTGCTTGCGCTCAAAGATGGATCGCACGATCGCCCTATTGCCTTTGCGTCCAAATTGCTCTCGTCTGCGCAAAGAAATTATTCACAGATCGAGAAAGAAGCATTGGATCTCGTATTTGGTGTTACAAAGTTTCATGATACCTTGTATGGTCGTCACTTTACCATCATCACAGACCACAAACTTTTGACATCGCTTTATCATCCGAACAAGCCTGTACCTCCACGTACAGCGTAGAAATTCATTCGCTGGTCTATTTTCCTCTCGCAGTACCGCAACGATATCTTGTATCGGTCCTCTGCTAAGCACGGAAACGCCGATGCGTTGTCCCGTTTGCCTGTTGCTGAGGATAGAGCATTCGATTCTTCCGAACTTGCTTGCATGTTCATTGATTCGGAAACCGATGACGTGGTCGAATCGTTTCCGATTGATTTTCGTCGTGTAGCTACAGACACAGCTGCCGACCCTGTCCTTGCTACCGTTCTGCGTTTTGTTGCTACATAATGGCCCTTGTCAAGGTCACGGATCGGGGATCCGTCGGATCGCCGATTTTTTGATCACCAGTAGAGACTTTTTGTACAACGTGGTGTTTTGCTGTTGCGTTCTGATAATGATCAGTCCAGGGTCGTGGTACCACGTTCGTTACAGTCCTCTGTCTTACAGCTTCTCCACCAAGGACATTGGGGTATAGTGAGAACGAAACAACTTGCTTGTTAGCACTGTACTTGGTTCGGAATCGATGCCGCGATTACGAATATGTGCTCTTCTTGCATGGTGTGTGCCGAACAACAATCAGCACCACCGTGGAAATTCTTTGCATGGCCAAAACCCATTTCCCCTTGGCAACGCTTACACATCGGTTTTGCTGATCCATTCTGGAATGCTCGATGCTTGGTTGTGGTAGATTCATCCAGTAATTTTCCTTTTCTTGTCCGGATGTCTCCCACGACGTCATCTGCCACCATCCAAGCGTTATCTGCTATCTTTTGCATTGAAGGTGTTCCACAGACTATTGTTTCCGACAAAGGCCCAAAATTCATGTCCGCAGGATTTCAGTCATTCTGCGAGGCCAATGGTATTCAACATCTGACGTCCGCGCCGTTTTCGCCACAGTCAAACGGTGCCGCTGAACGATTGGTCAGGACTTTCAAGTCACAGATGTTGAAGTTGAAAGAGTCGCATTCTCGGGAGGACGCGTTATTGCTATTTTTGTCCTCGTATCGCTCTCAGCCCCGAGATGGTCGCTCGCCGGCTGAGTTGCTCCACGGTCGTCATCATCGAACCTTGATGTCTTTGCTACATCCGCCCCATCAGGTTCCTGTGCAGCGGCAGACACCTGCTTTTGTTCCAGGCGACGTTGTATACTATCGCCACTATCGAGGTTCACGGCGTTGGCTCGAAGGGAGCATTCTTCGCTGCCGCGGCCGCGCTATGTATCTGGTTTTGGGGGCCTCTGGTGAGGTGCGTCGGCATCTCAATCAGCTGCGCCTCTGTCGTCGCACGGGATCTGCCGCTCCCCGTCTGCTTTCAGCGACGGTGCCGTCCGGTCGGCGCCCTGGGGACTCAACTACTGGCTCGCCTGAGCCCCAGGTGTTGCCGACGCTGCCTTCCATTTTGCCCCATGGCGACGCGGCGCCGCCGCCGCCTGTTCTCCCGCCGGCGACGCCCGCAGTAGACGCTTCGCTGCAGCCGCCGGGCGCCTTCCTGGGTCACGCCCCGCCGATCGCTTCCCGGGAACAGTTGTCCTCCGACATGGAACTCTTGCCCGCTCCGGACCATGTGTCGTCTTCGCCCGTCTGGTGCCCCGGCCCGATGGAGGTCGACCCTTCGGCCCCTCCTGTCTCTCTAAAGGCGCATACACCGCATGTTGGCGTGCACCCTGGAGCAGGTTTTCAAGCGTTTCCTAGCTCACCGCGGTCCGAATGGCAGGGTGCGGGTGGCACAGCCTCGCCTGTTGTTAGGCTCCCCACCTCGTCGCATACGTCAACATGGGGTCCTCCCCACGCCGGGCGGAAGCCTTATACCACAACCGTACGCCGATTTGCGGGGGAGAAATGTGGTGTCACCGCCAGGCACCACACTTGCTAGGTGGTAGCCTTTAAATCGGCCGCGGTCCGGTAGTATATGTCGGACCCGCGTGTCGCCACTATCAGTGATTGCAGACCGAGCGCCACCACACGGCAGGTCTAGAGAGACTTCCTAGCACTCGCCCCAGTCGTACAGCCGACTTTGCTAGCGATAGTTCACTGCCTACTTACGTTCTCAATTGCCGAGACGATAGTTTAGCATAGCCTTCAGGTACGTCATTTGCTACGGCCTAGAAAGGCGCCATTATCCGTTACTAATGATATTGTGAATTATGTACCGTCAAGAGCGACGTTCATCATTAATGGATTAAAGTTAAGTATTCCACCAGCTTCGTCGGTTTTTCTAAATTCTAATTTCCTTGTCCTGTTCCAGACCTCACGCCAGCCTGTGTGAGCTAAAACGCGTGCATTTCGGCTTCCTCTAGTAACACGGTGTTGGCTCTCCTGCCAACATCATTAAATCCAAATAGGCTGAAGGCCTAATACTTAAAACTCCATAACATTAATTTTCTTTAAATACCAAAGGTATTACGTGAAACAGTTCTTTAAATTAGGGTGAAGGCCTAAAGAATCTTACGCTTTAAGGGCAAAACAAGCTTAATTTTTAAAAAAAATCAGCTAAAAGCCATACAAGTACAAACAACTAGAACAAATAAAAAAGGCAGCACACGCAAGACCGCTCAGATGTTAGAGGGTCGGCCAGGAATTCAAACACTAACGCTCACTTAGATGAGACAGGCAGTCGGGCCAACCATTCACGATCCGACGACAACCCTAGTGACCAACAGTCAACGTACCCACCGACAAAATAACTTCCACTTCACCCGACCAGGGCACCGCGGGGAGTTCAACGAAACAACGTAGAATATATTGGCGCCCACATGGGGCTGTCAAACTACACACCGTGCTGAACAGCAACAACACTATGAGGAATCTACACTGCCTGAAATTTACGGCCAGAGCAGGTAACCGGAACGTTAACGGCCACAAGGCAGAAGATTCCCCTGGTCAATTCAAATAACCAAGTGCAGTGAGACTCCACCAGAGGGTGGCTACAATTTTCCAGCTTAAAAACCACGTCGTTGCTCGCGGGAATATCCCAACAGCCGACAACGAAATCCAAACGACACCTAACAATATCTGAAATGGAATGTCCTGTGCTTCTAGTTCCAACTTCCAGTCCGTGGTCAGTACCTCTTAATTTCCGTCATGCGATCGTAATCACGTTGAACACCATTCACAAGTAACATCTGAGAGCAAATAACTACTTCGGCAATGCACTACCTTCTTATACCCCACGCGTTACTACTGTCATCTGTATATTTGCATATCAGTATGACACGATTCTCGTCACCTAACTGTACGCTAGACACAGGAGGTGGTATGAACATACTGGAGGCTGGAAATCTTTATCATGATCTTGAAGGTATTTGGGATGTTACTGAACGGAAGTTAGAGTTTAAAAATAAGGTGTTTTTCGACTATAATCAACAAATGTTGTAATGAAGTAGAGAAGCAGTTGTTACTTATTACTTGTATAATGGGCTTTCATCCTCTTGGATTCCAGCAAAGCTCCAAATAATCGATCATAGCGCCCACATTTAGGCCACCAGCAGTCATAAGCAACAGCAAGGAGCAGTCTGGTGTTGGAAAAGGAAGTGACATCAACTTAGTCATAAATTTCCTTTACTTTACGTTTGTAGTCACGACTTTTTTGTCATCAGTCTACGTTGTCATTATACATCGAAATCGGTAGTATGATGACAAAAAAATTTGTGACCAGAGATAAACTGAAGGAAATTTATTCTATATTCGGGTTATTGTTTCACTCGGGACCGTGTTGCAATTTGTGAAAGTTCGAGCCAGTTCCTGAGAGTATGAGCAGCAGCAACAGTACAGGTCACATGCGGTGTTGGGTCCTGAATGGTGTGCTGACCGAGTATGTTTACATCCTGGAGCGGCTGATTCAGGTAGTTGGCTGGCCACCATTGGTGTATGGGAGGACTGGCGGTAGATGGTGACAGTGGCCCGTGTGTATGGAGGACATGGCGGCCACTTACGTCACAGTGATTGAATGATGACAGAGACACGAACAATCTGCAGACTGCCAGTGGTTTACAGAGGAGTGAGTTGACGCGGCAAGTAGTAGGGGCAGCATGTCAAAGTATGAACCTGAAACAGCAATGACTTAATATGCACGAGGCATCAATTCATGTTCAGGACGAGCAGGCTGTACCTTGCTTCTTAGTTCAGAGAAGATCAGGTTCTTGAGATCTAAGCAGGTGTTAACTCTGATGTGTGATCTTCACCTGTCGTGTGCAAGAGGAGTGGTTTTACTTAATGCAAACACTGATGTGCAGACGCTTTTGTCTGACTATAAATTCATCTTAGGGTGTACTATTTATTCCGATTTCGTGATTGTGGGGATGCTGTAAATTTCAGCAGGAGAGGACTCTATGCAAATTCAAATCTAAAGGTGTACCTTATTTTGTTAATTGTGCTTAACTGATTTATCCTTCCCACATGTGGATTGTAGGTCTTGTTTCGAATTACTTGTCTCATATATTTTGCCTTCAGGGCTACGTAATTGTTATTGGTTGGGTTGCCTATTGTTTCTGCCTCGCCCTCTTATTTTAAAGGTACATACATTTCATGGGGCAACAATTTAACTGTGTAGGGCATGTTATGTTAGTTATAAAATTATTGTGTATTTTTTGGATTGAACAGAAGTAAGTTTCCTGAAGTTTTTATTTTCGTCATGAACTCTGATTTGTTGAACTATACTATTAATATGTATGTGTAAAACTTCTCAAGTATATTCAGTCACAAACGTCCCAGAGCCTTTCACTCCCTCCATCTCGTACGCAAAGCCTCCGGTATATCTTTCAATTCCTCTAAATCAACCAAATCACATTTCTACACAATAGAACACTCTTCCTAATGTTGTAATTCTTGTGAAACCCTGTGGATTTTGCGTATTCGCTAAACGTTTTACATGATTTGCCAAGATATAATCATTTCTATGCTGTTATACCAGCTCAAATCCTCCTGCTGTAAGCTACGACATGTTTCAATATGTGTAAAATGTTTTGTGACAGAACATAATCAGTAAGGAATCATCGATTTCGTCAGATGTGTACGTCCTAGGATGACTGTCTAGCCAATATACTTTGGCCGTTGTCAGCGCTATCAATAGAATCTACCACCCGATCGAAAGTGTGAAATAAGAACTACTGAATTCTAGTTTGCATATAGGAAAACATAAATACATTCAAGAAAACTATTACACTAGTTTAAAGATAGCAGGTGCCGTAGAGCTAGCCCAAGAAGTAAATTTTCGTCCCCACATCCAATGTAACCGATTATGTGTTTGTCTGGAGTTTACAGAGGTTTGGAATGCCTCAGATGTAGTGAGTTACACACCTACGTAGGACAGTTTCATTATTGTTAACCACTTTTGGCTTCGCTTGCGAATGGACTCTGTGCTTCCCTGCTTACCAGTCGGACTTCATTACTCTGTTAGTTAGGCAATGTTTCCATAGTTGTATCCACTGAAACTTCATAAATTTTCTAAGCCTCCCAACAAGCGCTCCTAGAATAACCCAAGCAACTTCTGTGACTGAGTGGGTTCTTTACTCATATTTTTGCTGTACATTTAAAATTCCTTTACGTTTTCTCCTCTGGAGCGTCAGATTCTCAGCAGCCGTCACCGTAAATGTCAATTGGACGCCACTCTCACCAATCCACGAGGCCCATAAAATCCACACTAAGGTGAAGGGACAGCTAATCGGCAGCAAGTTAGGCCAGAACCCTCTCCCTTTCTCGCGGCATCAACTACTTCACCCTTTCGCTGCTAACTTCAGACGCGTAACTTCTTACGTACATAGTTGCCACTTATCGCTCTCAACAATAACACCGTACGCAACTGACAGAACAGCAATGCTGGAATACCTGTTTTAACTCTACAGAAGACGTCAGGTCCAACTTATACATTACGAATGGAAACTACAAATAACTTCTAGTAGGATCTAAACCACGATTAATACTGTCGAAAAGATTAAAATTTTAATGAAGGCTCCATAACAAGGTACTCCAGACAGAATCGTCCAAGTGAAAGAGCCCAAATACTGCTGTAGGCAATATCAATGTCCTCCTACTTGTTGTAGGCTTGAGGATGTAGCTCGGTGTGTCGATGTCAGACTGTGTGTTTCTTGCTCCTGTCTTCTGCCCCAAACAAAGCTCCACAAGAAAGTATTCCAGATAAGAGCTAGGAATATTTAAGGCTTCGGGAAAATAGATGTCATCGAATTTTCTCTTGTGAGAAGACCGGAGGTGCGATCTGTTTTTACTTGCTAAAAAATATTCAACAGCCAAGATCGCATAGATATTTCTTCATTTAAGAGAACCGGTTTCGACAGACTTTGCTGTCATCTTCAGCTCTTATGAAATCCTTTTTCTATGCAACGTGCTCATTTTACGTTGTACCTCACGCCAAGTCGTAAAGTGGATAATTATCAGCACATTATTGTAATAGTTATGAAAAACGTCTTATAATGTGCTGATTTTTATCCACATGACAATTTGTCGTGAAGTGCAACGTAAGCAAAAACGTTGCATAACTGGAAGAATTTTAACAAGCTGCGACATAATCGCGAATACAAATACTGAACCAGGTACTGTCAAATGTTTTTTATTCCAGTCTTTGATCACAATATAAAGTCCTCCGAAGACGACCGGTTCCAGTCAGCAGCGTTCATCTTCAGAACTACAATATAAATAATATACAACTAGTGGGCAGTCTGTCTTTCAAAACAATACAGTGTCTCATGTCAAATATACTCTCATACAAACTGGGAATGTACAGATACAATAAGGCAAAGGGTACCTGTTCTACACCATGTCCTAATCTGATAAAGCCGTAATGGCCTCGTCAGAACGTATTAATACACTCAGCAAAGCATAGTCACTTAGAACCAGAAAATGGTGTAAAATAGGCCACATCGTCCACACAGTGATTGTGCAACTTTCGTTACTGTACAAAACATACTGATGTCCAGTACGTACAAGAAATATGTTTGCTGTCACGATGTTTTGATGAGTGTATTTATATGTTTTAACGATGCCATTACTGCTTTATCACATTATAACATGGTGTAGAACACGTACGCTTTAGCTTATGTTATCTGTACGTTACGAGTTTGTATGACAGTATATGGTGGTATGGAATACTATATTGTTCTGAAAGACAGACTGACCACTAGTTGTATATTTTTTGTATTGTACATCTGAAGATGGTGACTACTGAGTGAAGTCCGTCGTCGTCAAAGGACTTTATATTGGTGATCAAAGACTGGAATAAAGAACATTTGAGATTTTTTAAGACCTAAATATGGCAATAAAGTCTTCTAAACCGGTTGTTTTCAGTAAAGAGATATTTATGCTACACTGGCCGTAAAATTCCTTCGAAAAGAAAAGCCAACATTTCAAGAAGGCAATACGAAGGACAATATTCTCCGTTAAATCACGAAAAACTTATGAAGCAGTGCAGTACACTGTCACTGTCTGCTGTTGGTTAACGTACCACCAAGACTCTAATGTTACTGATCCTTCGAGACGTCTGGAACTTATGTTACAATATTGTTCACAGATTTATTGATAGTGATCGTCCATGTACAGCCTTTGTGCCAATAGCTAATCTCTCTCGTGTTTCCGACAAAGTCTTCCAAAATAACAGTGAACGTTTCGCCTATGCTGACGGGAGATGGAGGAGTGAAGAAATGCACGACCTAGATGTCGCGCCCTCCAAGCCTTCCCTCAACAAGAGGCGCTGCAATTGGTTAATTTTTGCGGATGCCTGTTTCTTCAATGTGCTTAGCCTTTGCTTGGTTCTGAAAAGTAGTTGCAATGTCTATCACAATTTTATATTAGGCTCTATCTTCCTTGTCCTTGTCAAAATTGAACTGTAGATAGCAAGCGCTTCATAATTACACTAGAAATTTGTTAACTGAAAATCTATCGGTACGTTCCCACCAATGAAAGACTTCTCGTTTGTTGCCCGGACCGTTCGCCCCTTCCTGCCCTGGTTCACGACGGCACGGGAACAGAGGCATCCATTTCTGAACCCTTGACACACTGTAGCTCAAGCAACATCTTTTGCTCGCTATTTCTTTCGGTTACGCTATTCGTCTGTAATAATATAAATTATTTTTTAATTAGGCTCGCATCGCAATCACCAACCCAATTACTTTCGACCACCATAGCTAGGTAATAGTATGAACCATATGTTTTGAACGAAAAGCACAAGGCAAATAGGAAGTTACCCTATGTCATGAGGATGAGGGTGCAGCGACTCGAACCACAAAGCTACTGACATCTTCTGTAGTGTATTTGTCAGACATCTGCTCAATAGTCCCACTTAGGAGAGACTGTGTTTGTCTCTGACAGGCTTTCACAGTTTCATCAACTGTGCCTAATGAGGACATCCCCTTCACGGAGACGGTCTCCTTTAGAGTATGACGGTGAATACGCGACGACAAAGTAGGATGTAAACACCGCCTCGGCAGTGGACATTGGAAGCGCAGCGGCGCTCGAAAGCTCTTTGCCTGCGCGGCTGCCTCATTAGCGCACCTACTGCGCGGTGGCGCCGCAGAAGCCTGCAGTACGGGTGCGGTCTGTGGGCGGAGCCCACGTTCCGTGCTGCTCTGCGCTGTCTGCTGACGTCTGCAAACCGAGCACCAGATCGCGGCCCACGCTGACAGCGGCTCTGCGCTACTACCACAGCATTCGTGTCACCAGTCGGAATAACGGCGTAAAATCGGGAACAATAAACAGCGTACGGCACGAGAGAGGAGTGTACTGAAGTACTGTAGCGTAGAACAAAGCCTCCGACAACAAACCAAAGGCGTGGAAATGCCAAGAAGACATTGTTAAAACTCATGGTGAACCTTCACCTGTCCATTACTTTGCACAATTCGCTTCGCTACTAGTTTCGTTGAAATGACCATTGTCAAGTCAAAGCTGGCACAATCGGCTGGAAAGTTATACCATAATAATAGTAATTTGTTCTTTTGAACCCATCTTGGTATTAAAGGAACTCCTTAAAATAGTAGCTCTGTACAACAGTTTTCTTGAAGAAGCAAACTTCACAACAGCTACACTGAAGCGCCAGAATCTAGTATAGGTATAAGTATTGCATGGGGGCTTAATTAAAAAGAAAAAAACCTAATATTAATGAATAAATGCTATAATTTTGGTAGCTGTGTGACCGGTTACGAGGTCTCGTAATCGGTTGATCCTGACTAGTATTAGCACGCAATCTGACTGCATAACATAAAAATAAAGAATGACAACGAATGTCCATTAACACAACTGATTAATTAAGTCCCCTCCAACTATAAAAGCTACGAAACAACAAAGCACAAGTGTAACTGTTCTGTGTGTTGCAGTGTGACTCAACGTACATGTATCTGGCTCGGTTCTTTCTCAATACGCAAAATATTTTAAACACCATTTACAATGAACTAATTGAAAAACCAGAAATACTATAACTGTTCATAGAAAGCAGAATTACAAGTCTTATAAATGACATGCTTTGTTGACTGTACATGTGAGCAAGAGGGATTGTCATTAAAGAAAACTGTAATACCTTTTTACCTCATTATGTATTGACGAAAGTATTCCATTACACCAGCATCATAAATCAAAAGTCCATCTCCTTTCTCAAATATATTCTGACAACTGCAACTTCTTCCATTTATACATTACACCAATCGAACAGCGTCTACGCTCTCGCCCAACAGAAGAGCAACCACTGTCATCGACATCCTCTGAACTACTACTGCCGGCCAGTGGAGGCGGCGGAATAATAATCTTTGGCGCAATCTCTGGCCCTGCGACTCACAAGGGAACCTCCCCATCGCACCCCCTTCAGATTTAGTTATTAGTTGCCACAGTGGATAGGCCTTGAAAAACTGAACACAAAATGGTTCAAATGGCTCTGAGCATTATGGGACTTAACATCTGTGGTCATCAGTCCCCTAGAACTTAGAACTACTTAAACCTAACTAACCTAAGGACATCACACACATCGATGCCCGAGGCAGGATTCGAACCTGCGACTGTAGCAGTCACGCGGTTCCAGACTGAAGCGCCTAGAACCGCACGACCACACCGGCCGGCCAAACTGAACACAGATCAATCGAGAAAACAAAATATACAAACTGAGTAGTTCATGCGCAAGATATGCAACATCAAAGATAGCATGTGCTCAGGAGCGTAGTGGTCCCGTGATGTTGCCTATTTTGATGTTGCCTATTTTGCTCATGGACTACTCAGTTTGTACATTCTACTTATTGTTTCATAGTTCCACACAACTTCTTCCTGTTTTCTCGATTGATCTGTGTTCAGTTTTTCAAGGCCTATCCAATGTGCCAACTTATAACTAAATCTGAGGGGGGTGCGATGGGGGAGGTTCCCTTGTCAGTGTAGCTACCTTTCAGTATTCATGCACAGAGCTATGTAACCAGGCAGGATACGGCGCTGCCGTCGGCCACGCCTGTTTAAGAAAACAAGTATCTGGCGCACTTGTTACATCGGTTACTGCTACAACTATGGCAAGTTGTCAAGACTTAAATGAGTCTGAACGTCGAGTTACAGTCAGCGCAAGAGATATGGAACACAATATCTCCGATATAGTGATGAAGTGGGGATTTCCCCGTACGACCATTTCACTAGTGTACCGTGAATACCAGAAATCCGGTTAAATCATCAGATCTCCGACATCGCTGCGACCGGAAAAAGATCCTGCAAGAACGGCACTAACAACGACTGATGAGCATCGTTCAACGTGACAGAAGTGCAACCCTTCCGCAAACTGCTGCAGATTTCAAAGGTGGGCCATCAACAAGTGTCAGTGTGCGAACCAGTCAACAAAACATCATCGATATGGACCATCGGAGCCCAAGGCGCACTTGTGTACCCTTGATGACTGCACGACACGAAGCTTTACGCCTCGCCTGGACCCATCAGCGTCGACATTGTTCTATTGATGACTCGAAACATGTTGCCTGGTTGGAAGAGTCTCGTTTCAAACTGTATCGAGTGTATGGGCTTGTACGCGTGTGGAGACAACCTCAGTCCTTGCATGTCAGCTGGGGACTATGAAAGGTGGTGGAGTCTCTGTAATTGTTCGGGGCGTTTGGAGCTGGAGTGATATGGAACCCCTGAAACGTGTGGAAAGGACTCTGACAAGTGACACATACGTAAGTTTCTTGTCCGATCACCTGCGTTAATTCATGTCCATTGTGCATTCCGGCGGACATGGGCAGTTCCAGCAGGACAGTGCGACACCACACACGTCCATAATTGCTGCAGAGTGTCTCCAGGAATACTCTTCTGAGTTTAAACACCTCCTCTGGCGACCAAACTCCCCAGACATTAACGTTATTGAACATATCTGGGATGCCGTGCAACGTGTTGTTAAGAAGAGGTCTCCATCCCACCGTACTCTTACGGATTTATGGACAGCCCTGCAGGTCAGTTCCCTCAAGTACTACTTCAGACATTACTAGAGTCCATGCGACGTCATGCTGCTGCACTTCCACGTGCTCGCGGTATCCCTACACGACATTAGGCAGATGTACCAGTTTCTTTGGCTCTTCAGTGTAGTAACTCACATTGACCGAAACTGGTAGCAAAGCGAATTGTGCAAGATAGAGGACATCTGAGGGCTCATCATACATAAAAAGGAAAAGGAGACCGTTGTAATTTTGGGTTGTGTCGATTTCGAGGACCAAAAAGCGAGGTCATCGGTCTCACCGTTTTTAGGGAGGGAGGTCGGCCGTGTCCTTTCAGAGCAACCATTCCGCCATTTCCCTGAAGAGATTTAGGGAAATCACGGACAACCTAAATCGGGATGACCGGACGCGGGTGTCATTTTGAAAGTAAGACTGAAGCGGTTATAGTACAAGGAGAGAAATCAGCTGGTGTATCCAACTTCATCTAATCTATTTGTGATATTTCGGACTAACGTCGCGAGGGTAGAGAGATACTGGCAACGGCAAATCACCATGATGAGAAGAATTGGGGGAAAGTGAGTTTAGGTGTCTGCCATGATCTATTGAGCAATAATTGAGGAATGGGTATGTTAACATACTATATTTTTAATTTTCACAAATTAAGTACGCAACAAAACATTATATCCTCGATCGTTTACATAAGAAGAAATGAAATGTTCGACAGGTGTCGAATGCAGATAGGAAGCAATCACTTTTCCAGTTATCTAGGGTGCTTTTCATTGGAGTTTGAGACCTTCAGTAACTTGTATTACCTCCGTGAGCGTTTCTCACTGCATGGTACCTACGTAGCCAACTCCTTATAAGTCTATGAAGGTCACCCAGCGGTATCCGTTCCCAGCTCCTTGTAAGTCTATCTGTTCCCATTGTCCAATGACGGACCGTTAGAGTTTATGGAGAGTATGCGGTGGAACTGGACTACCACGAACACGCTTGTCAAGCACGTCCCACATGTACACGGCGGGGTTTAGGTTGACTCACCGCCTGAGTAAGTAGGCTGTTTAGGTCTTTTTAGTGGTAACGCCACCTCTGTATGAAAAATGAATGTCTGTGCTGTGTGCAGTCTGTGGCTAGTTTGCATTGTTGTCTGCCATTGTAGTGTTGGGCAGCTGGATGTTAACAGCGCGTAGCGTTGCGCAGTTGGAGGTGAGCTGCCAGCAGTGGTGGATGTGGAGAGAGAAATGGCGGAGTTTTGATATTTGTAAGAATGGATGTTATGAACTCCTATATATATTATGACTTTTGATGATATTAAGGTAAATACATTGTTTGTTCTCTGTTAATATCTTTCATTTGCTAACTTTGCCTATCAGTAGTTAGTGCCCTCCGTAGTTTGAATCTTTTATTTAGCTGGCAGTAGTGGTGCTCGCTGTATTGCAGTAGTTCGAGTAACAAAGATTTTTGTGAGGTAAGTGATTTGTGAAACGTATAGGTTAATGTTAGTCAGGGCCATTCTTTTGTAGGGATTTTTGAAAGTCAGATTGCGTTGCGCTAAAAAATATTGTGTGTCAGGTTAAACACAGTCAGGTATAATTGTTCAAAGGGGACGTTTCATATGGCGACCCTGCCAGGATTCGAACCTGGAATCCTCTGATGAATTGGAAGAAATGCATTGAGAAGATATAAGAAAATGGTTTAGCCAAAAAAAAAAAAGTAGTGTACAGTGGAGAAAAACTAATTTTGAAAGAGGATGTGAACAGAATACAGAAAGCAGGCTTAGATAGTACTTTTGGGAATAATGATGAACAAAGGGAGATCTCCATGCGAAATACTGCAGTAAAACAAACCCTGTCCTTTCCTTTTGTGTCATCCCTCTATATGTTTGTGTACCCTTGCGTATTTGTTTTCTTCCTGTCTCTGTGTACTGTTTCATTGAATTTTTTTCTCTTCTAATACTAAGCTACATTCACTATGATGAGGAATACTGTTATCCTCAAATATAATTTGCATTAATAATATGTCATTTGCTTTGTAAAGATGTTTAGACATCATTTATTCTGTTTTGTTATAATGCTCATGTGAAGGTGATGTTTCAAAAATTATTCTGATCTTTTATGTATTTACTTATGTCATAATTCCTGTAACACTGATGTATATGTTTATATCTATTCTTTTGTAAAGCCCCTATTACCACAAATGTTATCTGTATTATTAAGTCTTTAATGATGTATTTTGTACCTTTGTAATTGTATTCTTATGTTATAAAATTGTAATTGACACCAGTTCATCATTTTATTAACTTGTAAGTTACATTTCACTGCACACATTTCTGTTGGTCATAGTATATGGACAATATGTGAGAAGTAGGGACTGTTAGTGTTTGCACGCATGTTAATAATTCAGCAAGGGACTGGATAACAGCATTGCTGGTTCTAAGGACAATTCCAAAAACTCTGCGTGTGCACAAGTGGTGGTTTATGGACTTGCTATATTCTCTGCAAGACTCTTCAATGGTGATTGTGTACCTGCACAGTCACAACAGATGGCTGCTGGCCATCTCTACAAAGACTACAGTGGGTCTACACCTTTGGTGACCCACCAATACCATTATTTCTACAAGGACTGCAGTGGGTCTACTCTGTGATGACCTACCTACCAATATTCTTCAAAACGTCGAATGACTCTGCTGTGGGTTTCCTCTGTTGTGGCCCATTACCTGTCTGCATGTCAAGAGTCAGCACGGTCTTTTCGTTGGAAGGACAACACTACTTCTTCAAGACTGCATGGAAATCCACTACTTCCGTGTGCATTTTCTTCTACTGCTCAGACTTTGAGAAAAGAAACGGCAGTTATACTGTGATGAATGAACAGGACTATCTTTATGGACTGTGAGAAAATTTTAGCTTTTGACCAACATTGTCTCGATAAGAGTGTGCATTTCATTTCTTTGTTATTGTAATTATGAAAAACTTTTTCAAATCTGTATTGGCCACTGCCCAAAACAATTTGAAAATTTTTGTGGGGAGCATGGGGGCTATGTAAGTAGGCTGTTTAGGTTTTTTTAGTGGTAACGCCACCTCTGTATGAAAAATGACTGGCTGTGCTGTGTGCAGTCTGTGGCTAGTTTGCATTGTGGTCTGCCATTGTAGTGTTGGGCAGCTGGACGTTAACAGCGCGTAGCGTTGCGCAGTTAGAGGTGAGCCGCCAGCAGTGGTGGATGTGGAGAGAGAAATGGCGGAGTTTAGATATTTGTAAGAATGGATGTTATGAACTCCTGTATATATTATGACTTTTGATCATATTAAGGTAAATACATTGTTTGTTCTCTATTAATATCTTTCATTTGCTAACTATGCCTATCAGTAGTTAGTGCCTTCCGTAGTTTGAATCTTTTATTTAGCTGGCAGTAGTGGTGCTCGCTATATTGCAGTAGTTCGACTAACCAAGATTTTAGTGAGGTAAGTGATTTGTGAAACGTATAGGTTAATGTTAATCAGGGCCATTCTTTTGTAGGGATTTTTGAAATCAGATTGCGTTGCGCTAAAAAATATTGTGTGTCAGGTTAAGCACAGTCAGGTATAATTGTTCGAAGGGGACGTTTCATACCTGAAATTCCATTACATCGTTGTTCAGACTCGCGGGACATTCTTTCTGACGCCCACTACTTCAGCACAGGCATTAGACGGAATTCAGGACTACCAGGGTATGCCGAAGGCTCCACATGGTGCGACACTGGTAACAACATACATCGGCGCCTCATAAGACGCCCTTAAAGGATTAAGTAGAAGGACTGGATCTTGGGGGAAGGAGAGCTTCATTCACTTTTAATTGCACACAAAGTTTATTCATGTAAACAATTAATTCAACAACAATTATAATGAAAAATTTTGCCAAATGAGTAGTTTCCACATATCTATACAGCCACAAGTTTCGCCTTGAGGGAATAATTCTGATACAGATTCAATCAGTAAAAGCAACAAACTAGTAATAAAGATTACTTCCCTGAACAATTACTCGTTACAGTGATTACTAGCCACACATCATACGGCAACAGCCGATTTACGCTATTCAACTGTCATAGGATTATTGTAGCATGATTAACAGTAGAATGATCGGGATCAATCTTTACAGATCAATCAGCAGAAGCCACTGTAAGATTCAGAGGATTGTAGAAACGCGATTACATTAAAGTGCTTACGATGATAAAACAAACTGAACAGTGATAAAGTGGGCTTACAGGCAATATATGACACGCTTGGCAAATGCATTTATAACTGAACAAATACAATTAGCAACTTTAAACATGTAAGTAATTCATCTAAAACACAACTTGGCTAACGCCTGAAAAAGAACAGGCAATAGTTACATATACAGAAATTTCTTATTAAATTTGTGAACCTTGGTCCACTACGTGACATTTATCTCACAAATATATCTGAGGTCCAAGCGCCAACCAGGTACAGACACGAAAGCGGTACACAACAGGCAGCGCGGACAAAGGCTAGATGTCCCGCTCAACAGCGAAATGGTGGCTCGACCAGTAGTACGAGGAATACAAGTTTTAGGCCGACTTTGTCTCACATATACTCCGTCAAAAAACGGTTTTAGGTTCAGAACTGGCAACTGTTGTAGGGTGTACCTAGAGCACAAACTGAACTTCAGAATCTACTACGTAAGAAGGACGAGCAAGGACCCGAAGGCGTTGGTCAAACCCACAACGCGGACTCAAAGACACAACAAATCGGAAGAAATTTCGATCCAATAAATCGCTGGTCCGAATGCGATAACGGGCACTCTACAACGCAAACTTCCTTAACAAACGCTTCTACTGTAATGTTCTCACTTCCCGAGCATGGTTTCCCGGGATCGATTCCCGGCGGGGTCAGGGGTTTTCTTCTGCTTCGAGGTGACTGGGTGCTTGTGTTGTCCTCATCATTTCATCCTCGAGTTTGGACCGAGAAACGGTTAGGAATATGTACGGGAGCTGATAAGGCACAGTTGAGTGCCCCATAAACCAAACATCATCACCATCATCATCATCAACTACCGTAATGAACCCAAGACAGTGCACTTAGGACAGTATTAGATACAGCAACGTCAAATTAGCAACAAAACACGTTAGACAAATTGTCACTGCCTCCAAGCAGTAACCGAATCGCACCCAAACCTCAGATATTTAAAACACGCAATTCAAAATACAATAACATAAGGTTACTCCAGGGAAGAGCATAAAATGATAAATTGGCTCTGCAATAATTACACGTCCTTGATGTAACAAAACATTCAAGACACCGCAGAAAAATCTGGCGAAATGACCATGCATTGGTGCATCGATCTGTTCAATGATACACAGAGCTCTCTGAAGCAGACTAAACACTAAAATTAAGAAATAATGCACAGTAATCTCCCAGGTTTTCTGATCAGAATCAGACAATGATGAAACTCCAGGCTGAATAAAACTGATACCTGAATCTGATGATTTCTTTTAACCAACTTATCATTGTGTTTTTTAACTGTCAATCATGTACAATATCTCGTGATTGATTACTAGCTACCCTGTTAAATTTCCTGGAAGATACGACCCTCTCTTTAGCCTTCCTTTATTAATAATAATCGCTGGTAGTTATGAGGTTGAGAGAAGCAATCATGTAATTCGTCAGCCGAGATTACGCCGGTTGATATTTCCTATGCAACACGCAGGTTTTACGTAAGGTTCTTGTAAACATTTAATAAGTCTCTACTAACTTGAAAATTTTGTATCTTACATGGATTCCTTATCGTTACACTTCGGTTCTAAGAAAAGAGCTAACAAGTTTGAAAGATTTTTTTATTTCCATTTGTCTACTTTTTTGTACCAATATAGTTGTTTTACTGGTTCCAAATCTTTTTGTTTTGTATGTGGACTTCCTTAGGTTAACTGTTATACGAATACTATTACTGTCTTCTATGGCTGGCTCCGTAACTTTTGTGGCCTACTATTACTCTCTTCTATAGCTATCTCCGTAACCTTTGCGGCCTACTATTACTGTCTTATATGGCTGTGTCCGTAACTTTATAGATGTGGCCACCTATTACTTCGTTTACCTCCCACGGCCCTGAAAAAAGGAGACGGAATTACGAAATTATTTCTGCTAGCAGGTCAGACGTCGGATTATTTCTCGCTAGTACCCCTTTCTTAATATTTAATGAGCTAATTTCACGCTTTCTGTCACGCAGACATTTCCGTTTCTTTCCATTATTTTCGGTCTGTCCTATTTCATTTATAGCTTACGCTCTCCTGAATATGGAATATTTGCTGCATACTTTGTCACTTCTTCTCTTGAAATTTTTGTCGTTCACCACTTCCAATTTCCTCTGCTGAGTACCCTGACTGTATTGGGCACGAACCCAAGATCTCCTCGAACAGTATAACAAAATGTAATAAATTGTGGGCTTTGAGAAGCAATGAATTCTGGATAGCATTCCTACTCGACTGAGATCACCAATGAAAGGATGATCAAAGATTTATATATCTCTCTCTGTCTCTCCGTCTCTCTCTCGCTCTCTCTCTCTCTCTCTCTCTCTCTCTGTTCCTCGTTCACTTGCTATTCAGCTACCTGTGATCCCTGTTAGCACAAGCTTAACCCTGTGGCAGTTATTTACAACAATTTCCCAAACTATGCCACCAACACTTCTTCTCACTCCGTCCTACTCTTATCTTGCATCCATTAAGATCGTTCTTACCGCTGTCGATCCCTCTCAACGCTTCTCTCTATTCTTCTGCTTTTGCCTAGGGAACTTGATGTGAGCAAGGACCATTTGATTCACATGTGTGTCGGCTGGAGCAAGGAGGGTGAAACGAAAGAACAGGTCTTTGGGCTACTACAAGCTGGCTCTGCCACCTTCTCCACAAGCAGCAGACCCGGTTTCGCGTATTGCCTACCCCCCACTTCGTCCACATTCCACACAGACGTCTGCAAGGCAGCTACACGTCAACAGTAACAGGTAGCAAGCCGTCACAAGCACAAATGGCACAGTACTCCCATACCCTATCAGATTTGGTTACGAAATCTCGCTCTCGGTTGTGTCAGTACCGACTAGGATTTTTCCATGGTTCCAACGCCATGTTCAGGTTATGTGCAACCTCTGTACAGAGCTCTTGTTTGGTTCAGTCTCTCGTTTACCTCTTCACTGGACCTAGTATCGTATCGTGGCTTTTCTGCACGAACTTGGTGCTTAATACACTTGCCGTTCGCTGCCAATTGCGAGGTCAAATTCTAGTGGATTCCAGAACCTTCATCCCATCTGTCTTCTGGCGGCTGCCCTCTTCCTGCCATCCAACGATATTTCCTGTTGCATAAGCGCATAGGCTGCCATGGCAGGCTCACTTCTCGGGGGTGACAGTGATACGGACAATAGTTGCTGACAGGGCTCCAGCTTCCGCTGCACCAGCCATTCTGCAGCTGGCCTTTATCCATTTCCACCATCAACTGTCATCGGGATCATTCCTCCCCTGAGTCATCCATCCGTGGGAACAGCAAGCATCTAGGGTCACCCATCCTTCAGGATCATCCAGCATCTAAGGTCGACTACCTCTATGGTTAAGGAATCAGAAACCTTCAGGACTGAGTGTCCACTGCCTCTCGGTGTCCAAAGGTCAACCTCTTCCAGAGCTCTTCCGGACTGCAGCAACTTGTAACCAAAGGACTCTATGGGTTTACGATTTCCCTTTCATCTGCCCTCATAGGCTGAAAGAAACCTTACACCCCTCATTCCTACCCAAGGACTTCGTCTCCTTTTTTCGTGCTCTCGTGCATGCTATGGCAATGAGCACCAAACGGATCATTTTACCTGGTGTTTTTCCTCTTCCTCTCTATGCTTTCGCAGATGGCAGGGCAGCAAGCTCTCAACAGCCTCCACTCTGACCCTGTCATCATTGCCTCCACCTGGCTTCTCTGGCAGCTTTGTAGTGAAAGAATTCCTCTGGTATTCCAGTGCTCTCCTTTGCACATCAATCCTATTACAACAGAGTATCCTTGTTCTCTTTCTTTCTTCAGTCAAGCCATTTCCCACCCACTTCATTGTTAGCTCTTGCTCCCAGGCCAATCATTATGTAAGCGTGATGATGCCTTTCAGTCTTGGGTACCACTTATAGGGTCCCATTGTGGAGACACATCGAGGCTACTCCTTCCAGCATCCTGAGAGTACTGCTATGTCGGGACTTCTTCCCCTCAGACAGCAACCTGTAAGACATCGGTGTTAAGATGACGGCACTCCGTAGATGACAGCCATAACATTTCTGGCGCAGGCTGGGCTAGTAGACAGCACCGTGATCACAGCAGGAGGTTGCCATCCCCGCAGAACCACTTGCCTCCATGGCCCTAATTGGCCACAATTAGACCTGGCTGTATCCTGGCACCGTCACAGTATTTAGACTGTGCCATGCAGTTCATTCCTAACGAAATCACGGAGCTAGATGCTGACCGCATTTACATCTACATCTGCATGACTGCTCTGCAATATCCAATTAAATGCCTGAAGGAGGGTTAATGAATCATCTTCAAACTATTTCCCTTCCGTTCAGCTGTCGAAGAGTGCATGGGAACGACGAACACCCAATTATCTCCAAGCCAGCTCTGATGTCTCTTATTTCAGTGACCATATCTCCCCATGTTATGTGAAAGCCAACAAAATATTTTTGCTTCTGGAGGAGATAGCCGGTAACGGAAATTTTGGTGAAAAATTAATACCAAAGTGAAAATTACCCTTGCTTTAATGATTGTCAGCCAATCTTGGATATTACATCCGTAACACTCTCACCACTATTCCACGGGAGTACGAAGTGAGATATCCTTCTTTAAGGTTTTTCGGTATCTCCGTCACTCCTATCTGATCCGAATCCCATCCCATACAGCAGTACTGTAGAAGAGGATCGACAAGCGTACTACAAGTAGTAATTGTAGTTGACCTGTTGCACGTTCAAAGAGTCTTTCCAATGAATTAAAGTCTTTGTTTCGCTTTCCTCGCAACGTTATCTACATGATCCTTCCTATATGTGTTTTTCGTGACAATAATCCCTAAGTACGAGGGCAGTTCAATAAGTAATGCAACACATTTTTTTTCTGAAACAGGGGTTGTTTTATTCAGCATTGAAATACACCAGGTTATTCCCCAATCCTTTAGCTAAACAACGCTATTTTTCAACGTAATCTCCATTCAATGCTACGGCCTTACGCCACCTTGAAATGAGGGCCTGTATGCCTGCACGGTACCATTCCACTGGTCGATGTCGGAGCCAACGTCGTACTGCATCAATAACTTCTTCATCATCCGCGTAGTGCCTCCCACGAATTGCGTCCTTCATTGGTCCAAACACATGGAAATCCGACGGTGCGAGATCGGGGCTGTAGGGTGCATGAGGAAGAACAGTCCACTGAAGTTTTGTGAGCTTCTCTCGGGTGCAAAGACTTGTGTGAGGTCTTGCGTTGTCATGAAGAAGGAGAAGTTCGTTCAGATTTTTGTGCCTACGAACACGCTGAAGTCGTTTCTTCAATTTCTGAAGAGTAGCACAATACATTTCAGAGTTGATCGTTTGACCATGGGGAAGGACATCGAACAGAATAACCCCTTCAGCGTTCCAGAAGACTGTAACCACGACTTTACCGGCTGAGTGTATGGCTTTAAACTTTTTCTTGGTAGGGGAGTGGGTGTGGCGCCACTCCATTGATTGCCGTTTCATTTCAGGTTCGAAGTGATGAACCCATGTTTCATCGCCTGTAACAATCTTTGACAAGTAATTGTCCCCTCAGCCATATGACGAGCAAGCAATTCCGCACAGATGGGTCTCCTTTGCTCTTTATGGTGTTCGGTTAGACAACGAGGGACCCAGCGGGAACAAACCTTTGAATGTCCCAACTGGTGAACAATTGTGACAGCACTACCAACAGAGATGTCAAGTTGAGCACTGAGTTGTTTGATGGTGATCCATCGATCATCTCTAACGAGTGTGTTCGCACGCTCCGCCATTGCAGGAGTTACAGCTGTGCACGGCCGGCCCGCACGCGAGAGATCAGACAGTCTTGCTTGACCTTGCAGCGATGATGACACACGCTTTGCCCAACGACTCACCGTGCTTTTGTCCACTGCCAGATCACCGTAGACATTCTGCAAGCGCCTATGAATATCTGAGATGCCCTGGTTTTCTGCCAAAAGAAACTCGATCACTGCCCGTTGTTTGCAACGCACATCCGTTACAGACGCCATTTTAACAGCTCCATACAGCGCTGCCACCTGTCGGAAGTCAATGAAACTATACGAGACGAAGCGGGAACGTTTGAAAATATTCCACAAGAAATTTCCGGTTTTTTCAACCAAAATTGGCCGAGAAAAAAAATGTGTTGCATTACTTATTGAACGGCCCTCGTATTTAGTTGAACCACAACATTTTAGATACATGTGATTTACTGAGTAACCGAAATTTAGTGGATTACTTTTAGTACTGACGTGAATGGCTTCACACTTTTCGTTACTTAGTGTCATTTTACACTCTTCGCATGATGCAGATACCGTGTCTCAATGATTTTTAAATTAATTTTGATCGTTTGATGACTTTGTTATACGGATAATGAAAGCATCACTTGCAAACAAACTAAGAGGGCAGCTCAGCTTGTCTCCCAAATCGTATATATAGATAAGGAACAGCAGAGGGTCAGTAACACATGCTTGGGGAACGCCAGACATCACTCCTGGTTGACTCAGTTACTTCCAGTACATTACAAAGTACTGTGATCTTTCTGACAGTAAATCACGAGTCCAATCGTGAAACTGAGACGGTACTCTGTAGGCACACAATTTGAATAGAAGTCGCTTTGAGGAACGGTATCAAAATCCTTCTGGAAATATATACAGGGTGTCCAGAAGAGGGCACCCTGATTTCAAAATTAAATATCTCGAAAACAAAGATCGATAAAGGAATGCAGTAAAGGTATGTTTATTGTGAAAGCTGTAAGAAGTTTACACAGCAGTTTGAAATAATAGTTACAAAAGCTGCTAACAGATGGCGCTGTACGCTGCACAGCTCATATTAGCATACATAAGTGAAATAATCGTATGAAAACAATCTTTGCAAACAATCACATCACAATGTATTCAAAATGTTCACCATTGGCATTACAGAGGTGGCGCAAACGAAGAATAAAATTCGCCATCACATTTCGTAGTGTCTCAACCGAAATGGATTCACATGCCACAGAGATCGCTGATTCAAGCTCGTCCAGCGTGGCGGGATGCTTCGGGTAGACCATGTCTTTCACTGTGCCCCACAAAAAAAAGTCACAGGGAGTCAAATCCGGCGAATATGGAGGCCAATCCATGCCAGCACCAGTAAATTTGGGATATCCCAAAGCAATGACTCTATTCCCGAAGTATTCCTCAAGAAAGCGAAATACTTGTTCGGTCTGATGTGGTCGGGCTCCATCTTGCATAAACCATTCAGTATCTGGTCGATCCTCTAACACTTGCTGTGTGGCGACAAGTTGTTCCAAAATTGCAACGTAACGTGCACCAGTGAGCGGTTCTCGAATGAAAAAAGGGCCAATAATGCCTCTGCTGCATACTGCAGCCCACACAGTAACTTTAGGAGAATACAGGGATTTCGCTTCGCACCAAACTGGCTTTTCGGAACCCCAGAATTGCCAGTTCTGCTTATTCCCGTATCCATTGATGTGGAAGTGTGCTTCATCTATAAACCAGATGCAGTCAACATCAAATCCTTCACTATCAATCGTTGTGAGCATCTGATTAGCATAGGCAACACTTTGTTGCACAGCTCGTACGGGTATGGCCTAGTGCGTTTGAACTTTGAATGGAAACATGTGTAGGCTCTTTCTCAGTATTTTCTGCGTGCTGGAACGCTTCAAACCAGCCTCAGATGCAATTCTACGGGCGGATGACATTGGATTTCACTGAATAATTCCAGAAACTGTGGCGATAGTTTCAGGCGGAACTGCGGTTTGCTTGCGGCCAACATGCCCCACTAGATCATCAGTTACGCTGCCTGTTCGTTGAAATTTTGCGAAGAGCGTACGAATGGTTTTCGCATCGGGTCCTTTTGGAACATTAAATCGTGCTTGAAAACTTCGCCTTGTTGCCGTAGGACTCTGTTCTAACCTGTGGTACTCTAGCACCAGAAAAACGCGTTGTTCAATGGAGTATATGGATTTAATCTCTTCTTTCGGTACGCTAATCTCCTTTCACGTTTCAATAGTGGAACTGATCGCTCTGGGCTTCGGATCACTATTTGTACTAGGCATTACGTATGGCGATTACAGCGCCATCTGTTAACAGCTTTTGTAACTATTATTTCAAACTGCTGTATAAACTTCTTACAGCTTTCACAATAAACATATCGTTTACTGCATTCCTCTATCGATCTTTGTTTTCGAGATATTTAATTTTGAAATCAGGGAGCCCTCCTCCAGACACCCTGTAAATACGAAATGAATTCGATATCCCATGTCGATAGCACTCTCTACTTGATGAACAAATAGCTACTTGTGTTTAACAAGAACATCGTTTCCTGAATCCTATCTGACAGTTTGGCAATAAAAATTTCCATTCGATGTAAGTCATAATGTTGAAAAACTGTACATGTTCCAAATCGACGTTAGTCAACATGGGTCTGTAAATAAATAGCTCTCTCCTATTTTCTCTCAAGAGTATCAGCACGATCCGTGTGCTTCCAATTTCGTCGAAGGAGTGGTTGTATATGACTGCTAAGTAAGAAACAGTTGCATTAGCATACATGTAACGTGATTGGTGTACAATGTGGAGTAAAAGATTTGCTTCTCTTAATTTAAATTTCTTCTCTACACTGAGAATACCTATTTCTTAATTACTCATGTTGGTAGCTGTCCGTGATTATAATTCTGGAACGTTTGCTTCGTTTTCTTTGGTGAAGGAGTTTTGCAAAACTGTGCTTAGTAACCACTTTAGTGACACTGTCATAGGCACCATTATCGTTGCTATCACGCACCGAACATGTTGACTGAGTCTTGTTGCTGGTGTTTACATACGGACCAACTCTCTCGGCATTTTCTGCCACATCTGGAGACAAAAGCATCTCGTATTGCAGTATTCGCTACATCATTGGTAATTGTGAACGCCATTGTTAGGCTCGTTATGGCACTCCTTACGGATATGGCTGCCAAGGATTCGAAGAAACCCAGTGTGAACTCCGTGAGCATACCAGGTGAAGTCACTCCAAAAGTGGAACGGGTCCTCCTGCATGCCTTGAGGAGCACAGGGTACAGCCAATTGCAGGTGGTGGCTCACGTTAGTACCAATGATGTGCGTCACATTGGATCGGAAGAGATTCTCTCTCATTTCAAGTGGGTAACAGAAGTGGTAAAAGTTACCAGTCTTGTTTGCGAGATAAAAGCAGAGCTCGCAACACGCTGCATAGCCGACAGGACCGATTGCGGACGTCTGGTACAGAGCCGAGTGGAGGGTCAGTCGGTCCGGCGACCGTGTAGACTGCAGATTCCTCGACTTGCGCCGTAGGATGGTGAGGTTTCGGGTTCGGTTAAATATGTCAGGAGTCCTCTAGAAACAAGAGGCGCCTACACGGGTACCAAGGGCTGTGTGGCGTGGACTGAACGGTTTCTTCGGTTAGAGGGCCTCGGGGAAACACGAAAAGGGCTTCAGTCTCAAAAGGTGCATGTAGAACAAAGAAAGAACGTGGATCCAGGACCCATCAGTATAACAGTTGTAAAATGTCGTAGCTATGTTGGGAAAGAAGCAGAGCTCCAAGCGCTATTAGGAAGCGGTGGCGCTTAAGTCGGTATAGGCACTGAAAGATGGCGTGTTTGTTGCTCTTAGTAGTTCATCTTGTAGCGATATTGAAGTAGATAGTTCCTGTGAGATAGAATGATCTGAGGTCATTCTTGGCAACAGGAATCAAGTAATAATTGGGTACTTTTACAGACCTTCTAGCTGAGATGATATAATTGCTGCAAGTTTCAGAGAAACCTTTAGTTTAATTTGAAACCTGTACCCGATTCATAAGTTACATTGGTGGTGATTTCAATTTACTCTTGATATTTGGCGAAAATACAGGTTTAAACCGTGAGGCACGCATAAGACATCTTGCGAAATTGTGCTAAACGCGTCATCTGAAAATTATTTCGAACAGTTAGTTCATGAGCCCGTGCGAAGAGTAAATGGTTGTGAAAAAACATTTGACTGAGCAAGAAGTGATTTTGAGCTAATAACGAACATCAACATGGATACAAGGATTAATGAACAAAGGGTTCTCGTAGCGGGACTGAATATTGTAACCCCCAAATCCTCCAAATATAAACAGAAATGTAGCTATATACAAAACAGATAAAAATCACTTGATGCCTTTCTGAGAGAGATCTCCACTCCTTCCATAGTAACAATGGAATTGTTGAACAGACGTGGCTTGAATTCAGAGAAGTTGTATCGACAGCAACTGAGAGATTTATGCCAAATAAATTAACAAACAAGGGAGATGATCCACCTTGGTACAAAAAAAAAAACGGGTCAGAACATTGTTGCAGAAACAACGAGAAAAGTATGCCAAATTTAAACAAATGTAACATATCCAAGATTGCCGATCTTTTACTGAAGCTCGCAATTAAGCGTGGACTTCAATGCGTGATGGTTATAATAGTTTCCACAACGAAACTTTGTCTGAAAATATGAATGAAATGGAAAGAGATTCTGGTCGTATCTAAGGTATGCTAACGGCGAGACAGAATCAATACTTTCTCTGCGTGATAGAAATGAAAACAGTATCGACGACAATACTGCCAAAGCAGAGTTAGTAAGCACGGCCTTCCGAAAATCCTTCAGTAAAGTAGGTGAAGTAAATATTCGGGAATGATAATGGCGAACAGCTGTCAACATGAATAACTTGACGTAGATAAACTCGGAATAGTAAAGCAACTTAAATAACTTAATAGAACCTAGTTTTCCGCTGAAGACTGTAAACCAATTAGGTTCCTTTCAGAGTGTGGTGAAGCAATAGCCCCACACTTCACAATCCTATGCTGCCGCTCGTCGCTCGACGAAAGATTCGTACTCAAAGACTGGAGAGTTGCACAGGTCACAACAACATCCTAGAAACGTAGTAGGAGTAATCCATTGAATTATAGGCCCATATCATTAAAGTCGATATGCAGCACGAGTTTGGAACGTATATTGTGTTCCATCATTATGAATTACCTCGAAGGGGGTCCGCCCCCGGTAGCTGAGTGGTCAGCGCGACAGACTGTCAATCCGAAGGGCTCGGGTTCGATTTCCGGCTGCCTCGGAGATTTTCTCCGCTCAAGGACTGGGTGTTGTGTTGTCCTAATCACCATCATTTCATCCCCATCGACGTGCGAGTCGCCGAAGTGGCGTCAAATCGAAAGACTTGCACCAGGCGAACGGTCTACCCGACGGGAGGCCCTCGTCGCACGACATTCCATTTCACCTCGAAGGGAACGGTCTACTGACACAAAGTCCACACGGATTTAGAAAACATCGTTCTTGTGAAACACAACCAGCTCTTTACTCACACGAAGTATTTATTGCTATTAACAGCAGATTTCAAATATATTCTGTACCTCTAGATATCCTGAAAGCTTTTGACACTGTACCAAACAAGCGACTTGTAGCTAAATTTCGAGCTTATGAAATATCGTCTGAGTTACGTGACTGGATTCGTGATTTTCTCTCAGAAATGTCACAGTTCGTAGTAACTGACGGAAAATCATCGTGTAAGACGGATGTCTGGCGTTCCCCAAGGTAGTTTTATAGGCACTCTGCTGTTCCTTCGCTGTATAATCGATTCAGGAGACATTCTGATCAGCCGTGTTAGGCATTTTGCAGATGACGCTGTGTTTCATCATCTAGTAAAGTCATCAGAAGATCTAAGGAAATTGTAAAACAGACTTAGAAATTATATTTGTATGATGCGAATATTGGCCATTGACCCGTAATAATGAAAAATGTGAGGTCATCGACATGAATAGTAAGAGAAATCCATTAAACTTCGGTTACACGATAAATCAGTCAATTCTAATGGCTGTAAATTCAACTAATTACCTACAATTACCAACAATTTAAATTGGAAAGAACACACAGAAAATGTTGTGGAGAACGCAAACCAAGGACTGCCTTTTATTGACAGAATACTTAAAAATTGTAACAGATCTACTAAATACACTACCTACACTGCGCTTGTCTGGTATCTTTTGAAGTACTGCTGCGATACATCGACGCATTTAAAAGAACAGGACCAGGTTTTGTACTATCGTGAAATGGGTGACAGAGTGTCACTGACATGATACAGGATTCAGGGTGGACATCACTTTTAAGGCGTCTTTCGTTGCGGCGGAGTATATTCACCAAATTTCAGTTACCAACTTTCTCCAGTGAATGCAAAAATATTTTGCTGACGCCAACCTACGTAAGGAGGAACGATGATCATAACAAAATAAGAGAAATCAAAGTTCACACGGAAAAATACAGGTCTTGGTTTTTTTCTCGCGGTATTCGAGTTTAAAATAGTAGGGGATTATTGTGAATGTGGATCGATGAACCCTCTGCCAGGCACTTATTTGTGATTTCCAGAGCTCCATATACAGGTAGATGCAGATGTAGTTGTACTTACATTTCTTGCTTCAATAAACCATCGCCAAACATGGAGGTCTTGCGTTCTTCTAAATTTTGCTGTTGTATGTACGATCACTTATAAACTTGTTTTTTACATGTCTCTCAACTGTCGCAGTTACCAAATCCTTGAATTTAAGGCACATCATTTCTGCGCTTAAGTGTTTGGAAGGACTGGAGATGGTCTCCATCCGGATGTTTATCTGGTCTTTCGAATAGATATTTCTGCGTTTGTTTATGGTGGATTTGTATGTCACAGTATTCAGTCTTGCCGCAAATCTGTAGCGGTTCATATATTAGAGTCCTGCTATGGAACGAGCGGGATATTCATAGTTGTATTCCAGCCAGCAATACCCGTGGCATGGATCAGTCTGTGTTGTCACCAGCCTTCATCAAGACGTGGCCCCCACACTGAAGTCGTATGTGCTTTGACATTTCATGGAGCCGTCAATGCAAAGTTACTGTGCCACTCAAGCTCAACTCTGACTTAACCAGTGTGGAAACTTACTCCAAGGAGAATATTTCAGTTCATGTATTTACTAATAAACTTGTTCTGCATTGTTTGTCTGGGTTGTGTTCTTATCGGTCTCCAGCAACGCGTTATATATATCGGGTAAAGTCTGTACAACAACGACTTGATGGCCTTACCATCTCTTTCCAAACGGGGAAGGAGACTCATGATCTTCAGCTAACAGCAAGATGGCTCAGACGTCTTCTACACCATGTTCTTTGGGCAGAAACCGTAACACAGCCACACCCGCGGTTGGCCTAGTCTCCAGGGTCATACGCAATCGCCAAAGGCCTCTGCTACGCAGCTCGAAGACAGTGATTCCAGGTAGAAAGCCAAGATAACCACAGTAAATACAATGCGGTTTGGTTCTCAACAGAAACTCGGGGCGCTGACTCTGGAGATGCCACTCGAGCTCCGTAGAAGAAGCATTTCTTTCCCAATAACTTACAAAATTCTTCTGTACCATATTAAACGTCATACAAAGCAAGCATCTCTATTATAAAGGGTAAAAAATGGCTAGTTTCGTAGTGAGAAAGAAATACTTTCCCTGCTGCGAAAACATTGGAACGTTCGACTTAATGCGATGCCTGTGATGTGAAATGGGTTTCGCTTACGAAACGGTAAAAGGTATTTCTTCAAATTCAAGCAAATCAAAATAGGAAAGAAAGAGTAGTTTAAAAAGTGGCGAATCGGCTTGGTATCGGTTTGTATACTGCTGAGAAAGTAGTAAACTACAATTTAAAAATAGAGCCTTTTGGTGTAGAATATATAAAGTTTTGACGACAGCCAGAGATGGACTATGTTCTATCCTCAGGTCACATGCTGAAAATAGTCCACATTGTATAGTTCCTCCTCAGCAGTAACTAGGCCGGTGCACAACTTCCGAGCCGTCAGTCGTTACTGGTAGCTACGCCAGGCAACTGCACCCTTAGCTCTGCACTTCAGAGTATCTCGAAATCAGAGCCAAGCCGCCGGTCCTGGACGTATCTTTACACCCATGCAGGCACCAACTCATGGGCGTATATTAGAGCTTGAAAATGAATCTTCGAGTAGAGTCACATGGTAATCTCCTTGTAACTGACATCAGAGCTGTAATGTAACTTGGTACCATTATTTATTCTCGTAAATATATCCGGCATAAGCCAAGCGATGCTTCCAGGCTGCTGGACTGATATTCTTTCAGCGTGCTGCCTCACCCATGTAGAAACTTTAGAAAGCACTCCCCTAACAGGAGGTGCTACGTAATATGTGCCGAAGGTGAGCGGCATGTGGGGGGAAGTGTCGTGAAAGGTGTTTCAGCGATACCGGGCGACCATCGTGAGTAATATTAGCCTCACACTAGTATGTTCCTGTACTCTTGTGAACCAAAACCTCCCAAACGATAGTGAGAAGAAAATGGAAAACACAGAATGCAATCTAGAAGCTGATGAACTTGATTACACTTCAAACTTCCAAACTTAAGGCTTTTTCCCCGAAGGATCAGGGGTAGTGCAGCCCAAGAAGTGGAAAGCATCAATGACAGGTTGGATCACATAAAGATCAAATATTTTTCTTGGCCAAAGAGGAGGAATCTACGAAAACAGCGAGAAAGGGAAGGCAAACAAAGGGATGGAATTAACGAAAAAGGTCTTCACTTTGAGATCTTTAGATGTGGCACTGCGATCTCGGCCCACTGTCCACACTCAGTGTGCTTCATCCATAATTTGGTAAATTAGAATGAAGAAGAAAATAACTGAGCAAGTTCAAGAATACATCACTGTAGAGAGGCCTTTAATAGAAGAAAGACTGCAGCAGTCGGTTGGGCACTCGCGCCAAAGCAGATGCCATCATCGAACTAGTTCGTCTACCAGAAGCAATGGACGGAGCTGAAGAGCGCAACGAGGTCCAAATAGAAAATCACGAGGCACTCAAGGTTTAATTCAACTGATACGTATCATTTGATAACTGACAAGAGAGCGGTCTCTGCCATTGCTGCAGAACAGGATGGTGATGACCGATAAAACGTAATTCACAGAGACACAGATCAAGCTATGGCGGCTGTCACCCTGCTTTGTGAAGGGCTGGAAGGGTCCGAAGTGACGTGAAATGCCATATAAAAAGTAAGGCCTGATGCAGTTATGAATTGAAATAGTGAAGATATAGTTGAAATGCTGGTAGATGTCATTCGGCAGGTGTATCACTTGGGACTATCATCCGAAGATATTCTAATACCAAAAATTTGAACAATTTTTTTTAAAACGATGATGTGACGCCAATGGCGCAACAGTGGAAGGACGCGCTGCAATCTGGAGAACATGGCTGAGACCTGGAGCACGCGGACAGTTCGTGCAAAACGTTTCCATGGATACGGCAATACACACTCTGTGTCGGCGCACATTACTGGTAATTACATGATTTATTGTCCAATCAAGTTGCCTATCAAATTACTTTATTTGGTGACTGTATTTTCGGTTATTAGCAAATTCGCAGTCTCAGACTACGCCAGAGAGTGCGCAGGGTTCATGCCACTAGCTACACCATTACTACAAGGCCGATAAACAGTTTGGGTGCCTTAACTGTGACAACGTGTACTACATCAGTGTTGTGAATTTATCGTCGTTCACGGCCATTTGATAGAGAGAGGGAGAGAATACAGTTACTTTGTGTTCACTGAGATTGTGTTATGACTTCCTAAATTATCCTAGTGTGTCGCACAGGTATCAAAGACAGTTGATTTGGGGAAGGTTATGATTTGCTGCAACTGTGGTCTAGGGGTGGCGTTTTTTATCAGTATTCAAAACGTTATCGATCCCGGGTTTGAAACCCGATAATGATTAAATTTTTTCTAATAATCAGCATTTGTCGGCCAAAGACTTCCAATATAGAAAGTCACCCTCATTCTGCCAATGGCCTTGTCAAAGAGGTCAAATGGTTCAAATGGCTCTGAGCACTATGCGACTTAACAACTATGGTCATCAGTCCCCCCCCCCCCCCCCCCAAGGAGGTCAGAGGAGTGGGCAGACGTTCATGGCACTCTCAGTCTTGAATGTGGTAAGGAAGCTAGAAAATCGGAAAAGGGAATTCCAAAGGCTCAGTCCAAATATAGTAGAAGTCAGTGAAGTGAAACGAAAACAAGAAAAGTATTTCTCTTGAGATGAGTATAGGGTAATATTAGCAGCAGCAGAAAATGATTTAATGGGAATACGATTCGTCATGAAATGGAAGATAGGACAGAGAGTGTGTAATTGCGAACAGTTCGCATCAGAATCGACAGCAAAGCAACACCGACAACGAAATTTCAGTTACACATTCAACATCGCAAACTGAAGATGAACAGATAGAGAAAGTATGTGAGGACATTGAAAAGATTATGGTGTACACAAAGGGAAATTAAAATCTAATAGTCATGAGGGACTGGAGTGCAGTTGTAGGGAAAGGAGCAGAAGAAGTGGTTACAGGAGCATATGGTCTTGGAACTAGGAATCAGAAAGAAGAACGACTAATTAAGTTAGGTAATAAATTTCAGCTAGTAATACCGAATACGCTGTTCAGTAATCATTAGAGGAGGAGGTATACTTGGGATAAGCCGAGAAATATGGGAAGATATCAGTCAGACTACATTATGGGTAGCAGAGATTTCGAAATCAGCTACGAAATTCTAAGGCGTACGCAGGAGTAGATATGGACTGAGGTAGTAGTGATGAAGACTAGGCTGAAATTTAAGAGATTGATCAGGAGGAATCAATACGCAAAGAAGTGGGATATTGAAATACTAAGGAATGGCGAGTTTTCTAAGGATATAGTCCAGTAGGCAGTACAGATGAAGATTCTGAAAAGAGCAATCACAGAAGTTGGAAAGGAAAACACAGGTATAAACAAGAAAACTGGAAGAAACCATGAGCAACAGAAGATAATGAAGTTTTAAATACATTTTGTGCACTCGATTGGGCTTGCCTCAATTTGGCGTACTCCTACCGCTCCAGCATCCGGTGTCCTCTGCAGTCACCCTTCAAATTCAAGGAAGAAGTTAGGGGTTGGAAGAGCAGTACGTTGGGCAGAAATTAGTTGGTACGACAGATGATCGGAAAGTAACGCACAACAATTTTATTACCAAAATGTTTAATAGGTAACAAAAGAAAAAATCTCATGAGAACTTACATCTGGTCCCTACATTTTTACGTAGTCACCAACTTCCTGAACACATTTCTCCCATCATGGTACCAATTTTAAAATGTCCTCCTCGTAGAAATCCGTTTGGTTGGAGTATGGCCATCTGCAGACTGCTGATTCCACTTTCGCCTCTGCTTCAAAGCGTTGAACTACCGGGAATTCCTTCATGGGGCCAAACATAAAAATCCGGCGGTGCGAGGTCCGGACTGCATTGGGAGTGTTGGAGGATCTCCCGTGTAAATATGGAAACATTCTCACGAACAGGAGCAGCTACAAGGGGGAGAGCATTGTTTTGAAGGAGTCTGACACCGTGAGCTGTAGTGTTGTTGCGCTTGTCACGAAGGGAACGGCGCTACAGAACCCAAGTTTTCATTGCTGGCTGCAGCAATCACAGCGGTCCCGTGTTCAGAAAAGCCCACCAATAACGCACCATGCATTTCCCAGGACACTTTCAAAAGTATTTTCCTAGCAGATAGAGTCACATTGAACCGTTTTCCACTCCATAGAGGCCTGCTTGGTCTCGAGAGTGTAGTGGTACGCCCTCGATTCACGAGCAGTGACTAGTAACAGTTGCACACGCCCATCATTCAAAATTGTTACCTCAATGGTTGTGACTTTATGAGGGGTTGCTATTGATACCGGCAGTGTGGCGAATCGCTAAGGTTCACGTGGCCCTGTCGTAAGAAAGCGCAGCACCAGGAGACATTGCTACGGTCGATACAGTTGTCCCCATAAACAACAGGCATGTCCCAGTGAATTTCACTCGGTTTATGCCCGCTGTCCCACAAATATCGTACTACATCTCACTGCTCTTCACAACTTGACGGCAGTAACATGATCACCATGTTTTTTCGTAGTTCCAGTTTCTCTCCCTAGAACTAGACATCAAAAGAAAATAACCTCTGTAGCGCCAACTTCAAACTATATGACACTGAACTTTGAACGTATCAGCTGTATTACCAGGAGAGTAAAGAATTATTGTCCGTTACTTTCCGATCCTCCTTCCCATATTGCTGGAAAAAACATGAAAATACAATTTCAAAATAGCACATTGTGGTTTGAAAGGATATGAGATATTCGGAGAAAGTAATTAGGAAGTTTCAAAGTATATTAGAATGTAGCAACTGGAGCTGGGCAGGCATCTGACTTGTGGCGAGGAAAACAGACTGCAGAGGCAGTTCGGGCACCTTAGTTGAAACAAATAGCATCAGCAAACGAGGCTGCGGCGATGGTTGGTCCCAGCCGACCTTCAGTAAAGGGGCGGCACCAGAAGGCGGTGCTGTAGGACTGCATGACGGAAAGGTCCTTGCGGCAAAGCTGACAGCGGGCCACTTGTCGGACAACGTGGCGTGTCGGGTGCACTAGCAGATTTTCATATGAGAATGGTTGATTCTGATAGAGACCCAGTAAATTCCACTACACAAGGGGAAACAGTAGGCAAACCCGACGTGGATAGGATTAAGAAAGACCTACCCTCAACAGGAATTTTGGGTGAGGAGAAAACGGATTCAAAATCTCCAAGTATTGTGGGACTGGAATAAATGAAAATGGAAATAATGCAATTTACTGGTTGCAGCCGTGCGGCTGGTCCCGGCGGAGGTTCGAGTCCTCCCTCAGGCATGGGTGTGTGTGTTTGTTCAAAATGGTTCAAATGGCTCTGAGCACTACGGGACTTAACTGCTGTGGTCAGCAGTCCCATAGAACTTATAACTACTTAAACCTAACTAACCTAACGACATCACACACATCCATGCCCGAGGCAGGATTCGAACCTGCGACCGTAGCGGTCACGCGGGTCCAGACTGTAGCGCCTAGAACCGTACGGCCACTCCGACCGGCTGTGTGTGTTTGTCTTTAGGATAATTTAGGTTAAGTAGTGTGTAAGCTTAGGGACTGATGACCTTAGCAGTTAAGTCGCATAAGATTTCACTCACATTTGAACATTTTGATTGCAGACACTGATAATACTCTAGCAATAACAGATGAAGTGGAGAAGCTATAGGCTCCAGGGGTAAAGCCGAATGGTTGAAAAGTTGGGCAGAGTCAAGATGAAACTGCGATCCGATCATAAGAAGGATTTGCAAATCTAGGTAACAAGGGGAAATGATTATATATACTCTAATGTGTCCACAGAAATGGTGAAGATGTACCCTCGAATTGGCTCACGTACGTGTAAAGTGAACCAACGACAAATACGATTTTCTTGTACGATTCCATTGATATTTCACAATTGTGAGGTCCTACCTATTTTTTCGTTATTGCATTCAGTAACACAGTGATGAGTAGTGTTGTCATACGTCCAAGTAAGCAGCGGTAATCAGTATATACTACAAAAGTAAGTTTACAATGCACCTGCCGTTAAACTAGGAAACGAATCCGGGCATGATAAGGGAGTTATGTGGTGTGATTGATCTCTATCCATCATCCATTAAGAAGGTTCCCGTCTTTACCGGAATAGCGTGTTCTGAAGATAAAAGGACCGGGAAGTTTCGCCATCTAGAAATTTATAGAACGTTCCAAAACATTCGAGACTATTCGAGAACATTCCAGAACATTCTAGAGTATCATAGAACAATTCAAAACATTCCAGAATGTTCAGAAATGTTCCTAAATGATTCGAATATTCCGGAATAGACTCGGGCATACTGTAAGATTCCAGAATATTCGCAGACATCCCGGTTCATTCTAGATCGTTGTCGTTCTGGAACACTGTGAAACATTCGAGGACTTTTTGGTATGTTCTGAAATTCTCCACTGGCGGGGCTCCCATTGGTAAGGGAGCGTAAAGTAATAAATTATGAAAAACGGAAAAGTAGTGTAGTGATTGAATAGAAACAAACAGAGAAGTATGAGCAGTCAGTTATACGTCGACTGAATGTAAATCGAAAATGAAGTGTAAAAACTGGGTAAAGCGTACCTAGTATGTTCGGTAAGAAGGGAATAACAAAGAACAAAAGACTGTGAACTGAAGCTAGCCATGAAATCACCGCCCTATGAGAAGCGCGGACGACGACAAATATCAGTACAACCCAACAAACGAAGCATTCCACTACGACCCGATGAAAGATTATCACAAACACATCGTTATCGGAAAAATGGATAACATCTAATGAAATTGCAACGAGAAAAAATTTAGTAGAGAAACCCAAGGATTTTGTTGCATGAATGGAAGAATTCGATTACCACCACTGGAAGCACCTCCGCAGAAATTTTCACTGTACATGACCGATGAAACCCTATAACCAAAACACTCTCTTCGAAATAGGAAAGTTCTCAACACCTGCTTCCAAATGACTTCTGAGATGAAACTGATTATATTTTTTTCCATCCAATGTCGAATTTATCACAATTTGGGATACCCAATGGAGACCATAAATTTATATGAATAACAGTTCCGCATGAGGCATGATTTTGTAGCTTACCGTTCTTTAATACTGTCTGTATTCGTGACACATATTACTGACAGTATGCAGATATCCAGGGCTACTGTTATTGAACTACATTAAGTAAAATCACCATAACTGCTGTACGGTTTGCATTAGGACGTTTTAACTGCACGATTGGCTGTAAGGCGTGGTGAGAAATACTATGCGCAATGATGGTTTGATTTAGCGACGAAACCCTCTTTAATTTGGATACGTTCGTCAGTACGCAAAATTGGCGCTTTTGGGACTGAGAATCTGCATTTCGCGATCGATGAGTATCTTCACCCTCAACGGGTGACTGTGGTGTGGAATGTCCAGTCACGGAATAATCAGTGCCATATTCCTTTATGGCACGGTGACGATCGAACTGTACGTGAAGGTTTTGGAAAATGATTTCATCCCCAATATCAGAAATGAGCCTGATTGCGACAACAGGCGGTTCATGCAAGACGGAGCTCCACCCTGTCGATGCAGGACAACGTTATTGTCCTGGAGGAGCACTTTGGGACCGTATTCTGGCTGTGGGGTTCCCAAAGGCCACAGGCATAGGCCCCTCTTGGGCGCCATATTCTACGGATCTGAACACAAGCAGCTCCTTTTTGTAGGGCTGTATTAAAGACAAGGTGTACAGCAATAACCCGAAAATCATTGCTAAGCTGAAACCAGCCATTCAGGAGATCGTCGACGGCATCGATGTTCCGATACTTCAGCGGGTGATGCAGAATTTCGTTATTCGTCTGCGCCACATAATCGGCAATGTCAGGCATATTGAGCACGTCATAACGTAAATCTGAATATCTGTAGCGACGTTTGCATGTTGAATAAAGTGTGTGCACGCCGTAGTTTGTAACTAACTTACTTTAAAAAAAACAATATAGTTCAATAACTGTCACACTGTAGCACTATAAGTAAGCGTAAAACTATATCATTGTACAACAAATAGTTCAGGAGATATGATTTCATAAACACTAAGATGAATGAAAAACTGCCGCATCGTGCATTGCGTTTACATTCGCTACTTTTTTGCTACTACCTCTACTCGCAAACCGTTTTGCAGACAGTATCCACATATTTCGGTGAACGTTTCTACAAAATTGTATGATTTTCCGTGACGTACTCCAGGGTACACTTAAGCACAAGGCCTGATGCTGCCTAGTACAGACGGGGGCGCACATCTAAGAATAAATACTTGCACACGGGCGGGTTTCTCCGCTAGTGTAAAATAAACAGCGAGTATGTCAGTTTAGTACACAATAAAATAAACAGTGAGTGTGTCAGCTTAGTTTGCAAACTATACCGTAAGCTCGGTCATGTAAGTAATATTTCCTTCACTTTTATTCCGTTACCTTTTGAGTGCGGCCAATTGTAAGACGTAAGCAGCGGATTCCTGTCCCTCTGTGCAGGAGGAGATCAAAACTGACCGACAGTGACCACTAAAAAGGATCTATGGTTTGGCACTGTAACAGAATAGTGCTTAAGACTATTGACTGTGCAGATAGAAACAAATTTGTCAAATCTACACACATAAAAAGAAGTTTTCTATTACCCCAGTTCCCAGAACCCTTGATGATAGACTTTGACTGTGGATATTGTGTAACAGACACATTCCCTTTGACTGTTGAGAGATGTCACTAAACCCGCCTAACTATGTAAACAAATATGCATAAACAGCACCTATTAAACGGAAGGGGTCCGACAGCCGATCTGTTCCATTCATTCACCAGGAAGGAGGTACACGGCCCATGTAGTCTGTAACTCAGCCATGCCTAGACGGCCAGTGCCGCGGATCGATCGAGTCCGCACTGTTACTTTGTACCAGGAAGGGCTGTCAACAAGGGAAGTGTCCAGGAGTCTCGTAGTGAACCAAACCGATGTTGTTCAGACGTGGAGGAGATACATAGAGACAGGAGCTGCCGATAACATGCCTCGCTTAGGCCACCCAAGGGCTACTACTGCAGTGGGTGACCGCTGCCTACGGATTGTGGCTCGATAGAACCCTGACAGCAACGCCACCATGTTGAATAATGCTTTTTGTGCAGCCACAAGACGTCGTGTTAAGACTGAAACTGTGCTGAATAGTCTGAATGGTGCGTAACTGTACGCCCGATGTCCATGGTGAGGTCCATCATTGTAACCACGACATGCAGCGCGGCACAGATGGATCCCAACAACATGACGAACTGGCCGCTCAGGAATGGCATCACATTCTCTTCACCGATCAGTGTCGCATATGCCTTCAAACAGACAATCGTCAGAGACGTGTTTGGACGGAACCTGGTCAGGCTGAAGGCCTTCGTCACACTGTCCAGTGAGTGTAGCAAGATGGAGGTTCTCAACTGTTTTGGGGTGGCATTGCGTGGGGCCGACGTACGCCGCGGGTGGCCATGGAAGTCGCCGTGCCGGCCGCGGTGGTCTCGCGGTTCTAGGCGCTCAGTCCGGAACCGCGCGACTGCTACGGTCGCAGGTTCGAATCCTGCCTCGGGCATGGATGTGTGTGATGTCCTTAGGTTAGTTAGGTTTAAGTAGTTCTAAGTTCTAGGGGACTGATGACCACAGAAGTTAAGTCCCATAGAGCTCAGAGCCATTTGAACCATTTTTGAAGTAGCCGTAACGGCTGAACAATATCGGCAGCATAATGATGAGGCATTTGTCTTCATTGACCACAATTCGCACCCACACCGTGCACATCTATGGAATGAGTCCCTTCAGGATTACGACATCACTCTATTACAGTGGCTAGCATGTTCTCCAGACATGAATCCTACCCAACATGCCTGGGATCGAGTGAAAAGGGCTGTTTATGGACGAAGTGACCCCACAACCACTCAGAGGGATCCACGTCGAACCGCCGTTGAGGAGTGGGGCAACCTTGACCAACAGCGCCTTGATGAACTTGTGGATAGTATGCCACCACGAATGCAGAGATGCATGAATGCAAGTTGACGTGCTACTGGGTGTTAGAGGTATCGGTTCGCCCAGCAATCTGTACCATAATCTCTGAAGCTCTCGTTGTATGGTGATACAACATGCAATGTGTGGTTTACAGGAGCAACAGAAAGGGCGGAAACGATATTTATGTTGATCTCTATTCCAATTTTCTATACAGGTTACGGAACTCTCGGAACCGAGGTGATTCAAAACATTTTTTGATGTGTGTAATACTGTCTTAGTATAGGAAAATGGTGCAATGAAAGAATGTCGTTGTACACTGTGTGCCTAGAAAATTATCAGGCTTGTTTAATATAAGACCGTCTGTGGCAATAGAGTGATACAATGGAAATTTGTTATTGTTCTATTAAACACTGATTTAGCTGATAAAATGTAAAGTGATATTATCGTTACATAATTAAACTAAAATTAATTTGCGATATAGCTCTTACTTGTTTAGTTTGGTAACATAAAGACAACTACATTTTTACAAGTGTACAGAACATATCAAACACCCCGTTGTGTTATGATAATTGGCGCGCCTACGCGAGGGTTAAAATCAGAAGTAAGGTAGGACATGGAAAAGCAGCAAGGCAATGCTGAGTAGAACTAGAGCAGAAGTTTGATGAAAAGTTGAGAAAAGTAAACTGTGAACTCAAGAGTTCACTTCTTCCTTATCATTTTCAGCTAACCTGTCATCTACAGAGATATTATGCCCCGGTTTCGTTGTTTGAAATGATTCACGTGCTGTTCGCTCACACCCAGCAAACATTTAGTTCACATTTTCATCAAACTTATCTATTAAATCAAGCATTACCTTATCACTAGTGTTACTGAAATTTTGGCCGTCTGCCTGCTCATGTTCTAAATACATCTGCTCGCTTTGTTAAGTGAAACTGATGTAGATACACTGTGATCGAAAGAATCCGGACACCCACAAAAAAGTACGTTCTTCATACTAGGTGCATTGTGCTGCCCCCTACTACCAAGTACTCCATATCGGCGACATAAGTAGTCATTAGACATCGTGATAGAGCAGAAAGGGATGCTCCGCAGAACTCAACGGACTTCGAACGTTGTCAGAAGATTGGATGTCACTTGTGTCATACATCCGCACGCGAGATTTCCACACTCCTAGACATCCCTAGATCCACTGTTTCCGACGTGATAGTGAATTCTAATCTTGGAGGAACACGTACAGCACAGAAGCTTACGGGCCGGACTCGTCTGTTGACAGACAGGCTGCCGACTGAAGAGGCTCGTAATGTGTAATAGGCAGACACCTGTCCAGACCATCACACAGGAATTCCAAACTTCATCATGATCCACTACAAGTGTTATGACAGGCAGGAGGTGGGAAAACTTGGATTTCATGGTAGAGCGGCTGTTCACAACCCATACATCACGCCGGTAAATGCCAAACGACGCCTCGCTTGGTGTTAGGAGTGTAAACATTGGACCATTGAACAGTGGAAAAACGTTGTGTGGAGTGACAAATAACAGTACACAATGTGGCGATCCGATTGCAGGGTGTGGGTATGACGAACACCCGGTGAAAATCATCTGCTAGCATGTGTATTGCCAACAGTAAAATTCGGAGGCGGTGGTGTTAGTGTGTGATCGTGTTTTCATGGAGGGGCTTGTAAAAGTTGTTGTTTTGCGTAGCCCTGTCACACCACAGGCCTACACTGATGTTTCAACAACCGTCTTGCTTCCCACTGTTGAAAATCAGTGCGGGGATGACGATTGCATCTTTAACCACAATCGAGCACCTGCTCATAATGCACGGTGTGTGCCAGAGTGGTTACACGACAATAACATCCCTGTAATGGACTGGCCTGCACAGAGACCTGATCTGAACCCTATAGAACACGTTTGGGATGTTTAGGAACTCCGATTTCGTGCCAGGCCTCACCGACAGATATAGATGCCCCTCCTCAGTGCTGCACTCCATGAAGAATGGGCTGCCATTCCGCAAGAAACCTTCCAGCACTGTCTGAACGCATGCCTGCGAGAGTGGAAGCTGTCAGGAAGTCGAAGGGTGGACCTACACCATATTGAATTCTAACATTACCGAAGCAGGGTGCCGCGAACTTGTAAGTCATTTTCAGTCAGGTGTCCGGATGCTTTTGATCACATAGTGTACGAGCTCACAAAACTTCACCGGACTGTTTATCCTCGTCCGCAATACAGCCCGGATCTCGTACCTTCTTGACGTCCACCTCTTTGGCCCAATGAAGGCTGCACTATTCTGGAATCAGTTCTTGAACGATGGACAGGTTATTGATGCAGCGAGACCTGTCTCCGACGTCGACCAATAGAGCGATACCATGCGGGCATACTGGCCCTCCCAGTAAGGAGATTATGCTGGAAAATAGGCTTTTGTAGCCGAAAAAGTGGTGAATACCATGGTGTACTACATTCCTGAATAAAACCAACATTCTCACAGAAAAAAATATTATTGAACGCCCCTCGTGTATTACTTCACTGTAACAGCTGTGCCGTGAGGTAGGTATCCCCTGGAATCTTCTAACCAAAGAAATTCTGATGCGGCGATTTTTTTCCAATTTTCCGTCTTTCCGCGTCAATAGGATCCGTGAGTTTGGGCAGCCTTAAGGTTGACTGAATTGCCACTTTGGAAACTCCTGTCAAGGATTACATTCCGTAACCAAATGCTGATACATACCCTTTTGCAGTCTACATCTTCACCTATACTCTGCAAACAAATGTAAAGTGCATGGCAGAGGGTTTAAATTTTGTAACTTTGACTTGGTTCAGAGTTAGACAAAGCGAACATAATTTTATATGTAAATTTAATTCATTAACTTTTCGAAGGCGTTAACTGGCATCACCTTCAATCATAAAATTATAAAATATCCTTAATGTATGTATCACGTCACAGGCCATAAAATTAGTACTGAGTCATTTACACTCAGTACTTGATCAGCACAGTAGATAACGTATTACACTTTGCTACAACTGAGGACATTGATAGCATCGGTCATATCTATACTGCCAGCCGAAGTAGCCGTGCGGTTCTAAGGCGCTGCAGTCTTGAACCGCGAGACCGCTACGGTCGCAGGTTAGAATCCTGCCTCGGCCATGGATGTGTGTGATGTCCTTAGGTTGGTTAGGTTTAACTAGTTCTAAGTTCTAAGGGACTAATGACCTCAGAAATTGAGTCCCATAGTGCTCAGAGCCATTTGAACCATTTAAACCATATCTATACCACTATACAAAGACAAGTCGTTGTTTCACGTTTTAACAATAATCTCGAAAGCTGGTTGACAGGTTTTATAAAAATTTTACACGATACTCTACAAGCATTCGAACGACATGCTATATATTTCAATACATATAATATACACTGAAGATCCAAAGAAACCGGTAAACCTGCATAATATGGCGTAGGGCCCCCACGAGCACGCAGAAATGCCGCAACACATCGTGCCATGGAGTCGGCTAATGTCTGAACTAATGCTAGAGGAAACTGATACAACTAGTCATGCAGAGCTGTCCATAAATCCGCAAATGTATGAAGGGATGAAAATCTTTTCAGAACAGCGTGTTGCGAGGTATCCCACATACACTCAGCACTCACTAAAGTTAATGCTTGGGGAGTTTGGTGGCCGGATGAAGCGTTTAAAATCAGAATAGTGTTCTGGTGCTAATCTGTAGCGATATTGTACATCTGGAGTGTCCCATTGTCCTGCTGGAATTGCCCAAGTCCATCTGAATACGTAATAATCATGAAAGGATGGAGGTGACCAAACAGGACGCTTAGGTACTTGTGACCTGTCAGAGACTTATCTAGACGTTCAATGTCGGAGTTCACGGGACCAGGTGATGCCAAAAGCTTTGTGTCGTGCAGTCATCAAAGGTAGACGAATGGGTCTTCGGCTCCGGAATCTCATATCGATGATGTTTCTATAAATGGTTCACACGCTGACGCTTGCTGATGGCTCAGCATTGAAAATGCAGCAATTTGCGGAGGGGTTACAATAGTGTCACATGGAACTATTCTCTTCAGACCTCGTTCGTTCTGCTCTTGCAGGATCCGTTTCCGACCGCAGCGATGTTGGAGATCTGATGTTTTACCTGATTCCCAATATTCACAGTACAAGCTTGAAATGGTCGAACGGGAAAATCCTCACCTCATCGCTACCTCGGAGATGCTGTGTCCCATCGCTTGTGTGGCGACTGTAACTCCACGTTCAGACTCACTTAAAACTTGGTAACCTGCCATTGCAGCAGCAGTAACCGATCTAACAACTGCTCCAGACACTTGCCTTACGCAGGCATTGCCGACCGCATAATCGTATTCTGCCTTTTTGCATATCACTGTATTTGGATACCCATGTCTATACCCGTTTCTTTCGCGCTGCGGTGTAGTACATAATATAAAATGGTGAATATCGTATCATATAAGGTGAAACAAAACTAGCGTCGAGGATTGGAGCGTGGAAAGTCGGATCCCTCAATCAGACAGGTAGGTCAGAAAACTTAAGAATGGAAGTGGTAGGATAAAGTTAGATACAGTGGTAATTAGTGAAATTCGGAGGCAGAAGGAACAGGAAATCAGGTTAAGTGAATACACGGTTATAAATAAAAAAATCAAATAGGAGTAATGCAGGAGCAGGTTTAACATTGAATTAAAAAAAATATGAAAGCGAATAAGCTAATACGAACAGCGTAGTGAACGCATTATTGTAGTCAAGATAGACACGAAGCCAACGCCTTCCACTGTAATGCACGTTTATATGCCAAGTAGCTCTGCAGATGACGAAGAGATTGAAGACATGTGTGATGAGATAAAAGAAATTATTCAAATAGATAACGGAGACGAAAATTTAGTAGCCATGGGGGACTGGAATTCGATAGTAGGGAAAGGAAGAGAAGGAAGAGTATTAGGTGAATATGGACTGTACTAAGGAAGAAATGAGGAAGCCGGCTAATAGAATTATGCACAGAGCATGACTTAATCATCGCTTACACTGGTTTATGAATCATGAAAGAAGATTATATTCGTGGAAGAGAGTTGCAGACACCGGAAGGTTTCAGATTGATTATGTAATGGTAAGACAGAGATTTGGGAGTAAGGTTTTAAATTGTAAGACATTTACAGGGGTAGATATGGACTTTGACCACAACTTATTGTCTATGAACTGTAGCTTAAAACTGAGAAATTGCAAAAAATGTATGAATTTAAGGAGATGGTATATGAATTACCTGAAGGAACTAGAGGTTGTACAGAGTTTCATAGGGAGCCTGGGGAACGATTGACAAGAACAGTGAAAAGGAATACACTAGAAGAAGAACATCTAGCTTTGAGAGATGAAATAGTGTAGGCAGCAGAGGATAAAGCAGATAAAAAGACGAGTGCTAGTAGAAATTCTTAAGCACCACATGAAATACTGAATTTAATTGATTAAAGGAATTAGTTTGCTGTATTGTTCAGTGAAAGAACATAATAACAACGGTATATTTAAGTGAAACCACATAGTAACAGTTGTAGTTGGCAGATTATTTATAAAATATGGTTGCCTTTCAAATATACGACTCAGGAACACTTTGTGAAATTGTATGGAATTTAAAAAAACAAATTGGGACAAGTACTTAAAACATTAAAAATTTTACGAAACTACCTCTTTACTTATCCGGATGTTCTGGAAAACTACTGCAGATACACGTCTGGGAGATGTTTTATTAGATTCACCAGATCAATAACAACAAAATAAATGGAAATTGTGCTTTACTTCAACCTCGTACAGTTTTGTGATGGCTTCATATTACCGAAGTTGTTATATATCATCAAAATCCTTTATTAGCCGTAACTCCGAAACAAAACGTTTGCTGACCTTTGTTATTCTGAACTCTTCTCTTTAGCTTTACTTATAGAATAACATATTAAAATATTTGCATATCTTCGTGAATCACCTGTATGGTAGGTCAGTACAATGGCTACGTATTTGAGGGCAATATTATGGAATTGGGAGAGAACGTGGATGAAGATAAGATGGGAGATATGATACTGAATGAAGAATTAGACAGAGCACTGAAATATCTCAGTAGAAACAAGACCACGGGAGAAGACGACATTCCATTAGAACTACTGATAGCCTAGGGAGAGCCACCCATGATAAAACTCCTCCATCTGGTAGGCAAGATGTGTGTGACAGGTGACAACCCTCAGACTTAAAGGAGAATATAATAATTTCAATTCGAAAGAAATAAGGTGCTGACAGTTGTGAAAATTTCGAAAGTGTCAGTTTAATAAGTCACTATTGGAAAACACTAACACGAATTCTTTACAGACAAATGGAAAATCTGGATGAAGCAAACCTCGGGGAAGATCAGTTTGGATTCCGTAGAGATGTAGGAACACACGAGGCTATACTGACCGTATGAGATATCTTAGACGATAAGTTAAGGAAAGGCAAACCTACGCTTATAGCATTTGTAGATTTAGAGAAAGATTCCCACAATATTGACTGGAATACTCTCTTTCAAATTCTGAGGGTGGCAGGGGTAAAGTACAGGGAACGAAAGGCGATTTCTCATTTATATAAGACTCAGAAGGCAGTTATAATTGCCGAGGAGCATGGAAGCGAAGCAGTGGTTGACAAGGGAGTGAGACAGGGTTATAGCTTACCCCATGCGTTGTTCAATCTGTACTTTGAACAAGCAGTAATGGAAACCAAAGAAAAATTTGGCGTAGGAATTAAAATCCAGAGAGAATAAATATAAACGTCGAGGTTTGCCAATGACATTGTAATTTTGTCAGAGACAGCAAAGAACTTGGAAGAACAGTTGAATGGAATAGACAGTGTTATGAAAGGAGCTTATAAGATGAACATCAACAAAAGCAAAACGAGGATAATGGAATTTAGTCGAATTAAAGCAGGTGATGCAGGGGAAATTACTGAAGGAAATGAGACACTTAAAGTTGTGGATGAGTTTTGCTATTTAGGCAGCGAAATAACTGAGAATGCTCAAGGTAGAGAGGATATAAAATGTACACTGACGATGGCAAGAAAAGCATTTCTGAGGTAGAGAAATTTGTTAACATCAAGTATAGATTTAAGTGTCAGAACACGCCAGGTTAGCGGAGAGGGCTAATACGATGCTTCCTGGAGTCGGGTAAGCGCCCCATTCCCAGATCGAATCCGCCTGGTGGATTAACAGCGAGGGCCACAGTGTCAGCAAGCCTGGATTTGGCTTTTAGGCGGTCTTCCGCATCCCACTAGGTGAATACCGGACTGGTCCCCATGTCGAGCCACAGTCACATCTCTCTCAGGCATTTGAAAAACGTTCGCACTATTTCATGGCTTACATTTGACGCAGACAGCGGTGTATGGGGTGGCGACAGGAAGAGCTTCCGGCCACCCCCCGATACTAACATTGGCAAATCCATAATAACAGGGTCGACCCTGTGTTGAAGTGGGACAAAGGCCTAAGTAAAAGAAGAAGGTAGATTTAAGTTTCAGGAAGTCGTTTCTGAAAGTATTTGTGTGGAGCGTAGCCATATGTTGATGTAAAACATGCACTATAAACAGTTTACACAAGAAGAGATTGAAGCTTTTGAAATGTGGTGCTGCAGAAGAATGCTGAAGATTAAATGGGTAGATAACGTAACTAATGAGGAGGTACTGAGTAGAATTTGGGAGAAAAGGAATTTGTGGTACAACTTGACTAGAAGAAGAGATCGGTTGGTAGGGATCGTTTTGAGGGATCAAGGTGCCACCTATTTAATACTGGAGGGAAGTGTGGAGAGTAAAATCGTAGAGGGAGACGAAGAGATGAATACACTAAGCGCCGGCCGAAGTGGCCGTGCTGTTAAAGGCGCTGCAGTCTGGAACCGCAAGACCGCTACGGTCGCAGGTTCGAATCCTGCCTCGGGCAATGATGTTTGTGATGTCCTTAGGTTAGTTAGGTTTAAATAGTTCTAAGTTCTAGGGGACTGATGACCTCAGCAGTTCAGTCCCATAGTGCTCAGAGCCATTTTTTGAATACACTAAGCCGATTCAGATGGATGTAGGTTGCAGTAGTTATTCGGAGATGAAGAGGCTTGCACAGTATACAGTAGGGTAGAGAGTTGCATGAAGCCAGTCTCTGGATTCGAGACCACAACAACGTCATCTTCAGTCTTCAAATTATAAAATATATTTAAAGCGTGTAACACGTCACAGGCTTTCCAGTCAAGTACTGAGTCATTAACACTCAGTGGCTGATTGTGGCAGAATGTAATATGTTACACTCTGCAACAACAGGGGTATTCCTATCGCTGATCACATCTATACTACTATACAAACACAAGTTGTTGTGTAACGTTATTACCAATCATCGCGGAAGGTGCTTGACTGGTTTGCTGTAAATTTTGCGTGACCATTATTAGCAAAGATCTTGAAAAGTTCTTATTCGATGAACTTCTTAGTTTTACACGCTACACTAACTAACATTTAGACGGACGTAAAAAATATACGGCATAATTTTCAAAGATATTGCGCAAGTTTCCTGTTAAAACCAACTGCGAGATCTGTTGTAAAATTGTGTGGTTTCGTTTTCTCTCTCGCAGTCAGGGTTAACTACAATACAAATAGGAGGGCATGCAAACTGCCAGACAAATTGTTTCTCACAGACGTATATATATATTTTATTATCAACAATTTTAAACAAAAATTAAATGCAGAACAGTGTGATGTTCTGGTTTTTTCCTGACTGTTGATTTTATTGATAACCGGAAAGTAATACTTGTGGATACTCAGTTTGTGATCAGGATACTACCACAATATCTGAATCGTCCGAAACTTCGTAAGACTACTCGTTCACAGGTCAAAAGTACATGAGATACTGTCCTTGAATCTGACATCCAGCGGCTGGACAGGCATCTCACACCCTGTGCGCCAATGATTACAAGTGATGAACCCATTCATTCAATTCCCAATGACGGTTTCGTTTGCAATTACAGTAAACTCGGCTCTAGGCCAAAGAGAGGAAAGAAGAGAAAATGGACAGAGAGAGTGTAGGGAAGCAGCCTACTCACGCCATATAAAATTCACGTCAGTCTTTCCATTGTGAGCCAGCCTAGTCTGCTGTAACTAGCTCTGACGTCATAAATGTTGCGCAATACTTTAAAAATCAAGTAAATAACCTGAAACGTTTCTAGCGTGTCAGGAGTAACACTAAATCAATATGTGCTGAATATCAGTGTTGAATAACTTTAACCACATTCGAAATCTGGACGTTTATCTGTAAAAATCATTGGCACAACAGAAAAGAGCTAGAAACTTAAAAATTTATATTTAGATTCCTTTTTCATAATAATTTAGTAGAAACACTATTCTGCAACTCACAAATTAAAAATTTTGTTGATATTCATGATTTCTATGGTTTTTGTCTTAGAAATTAAGGAAGCAAGATAGATTAAGTAGGCGCATAAATAAGACTAGGATGTTTAAAATTAAGTAGAAGGGAGATCCGCTATAATCATAAAGATGTGAGAAGTTTCAAGTGAATAACTATAATACTATAGCGATAGCGTATCTCCAAAGGGCAAGTTCAGAGCTCGTCTACTGCGTGTAGTGTAATTAAATTAATTCTGTCGCCCAAAATATTTGACTTAGCCACGTCAGGCTTTTATTATGATTACTTACCTGTGTGCTGATTGCACATTTAAATTGAGAGCTTCATCGGCCATCAGCGAAGGAAGCAATGATTTATTTAATAACTTAAAATGGTGCACTATTAGCCCAGCGGCTAGTCGGTAGAGCAATTTTGATCAGGCGTTCCCTTAGCCGCCCGCACCGCGGCTTTATGTATAAGAACGCTGTGCGAGAGAAAAAGGCCCCAGTTCTCTCCAGACGCTGATTAGCACACCCTCTGTGCTGGGAGTCACGTCGCGTCAGTATCATTGCTATAAACCGCCTCGGATGCCGTAATAAGTTACTCAGGATACGCGTAACCATGAAATCGTTTTCGAGTGAAGTGTTAATTCTGGGACGACTTTAATGATCTATCTTCAGTTTGCGTATGTCGTATTTTCACGTGCCACTACGGGACAGACATTCTACCATTATTTAGCGTGGCGTTTGATGAACACTATCATCAAATTATGGCGAGCATTCACTTAAACATTTAATTTCAACAGTTATAGTGGCATTAGCGCATTAGACTCTGAACTGCCCTGTTAGTTGGATTGTGTGGATTCTTTTTGGTCTGTGACTTTCAGAATATAGTGAACATTTTTAGAGAATCGTTTTTGATTACGAATCCCAGACGATCTCCTAATTCCTCAGACCTATAAGCTGTAGCTCTAAGTATATTTCTCAGATGAAGTGGGCAATAGGAATTCTAATTACAGGCTTCACGTTTTGCTAATCACATTCTGGTAGCCAATAATGTAGTTAGAGAGCCAGTGTTGAGAATGGCAAAAGACAACATAAATAACAGGAACATTTACATAACAATTAATTCCACCCGCCGCCCCACATATGGTTAATCGGCCAGGAAATGCATCTACATTGCATCTTTTCTACATTACACAAAATATTATTATATGACAACAACTCCACCCGCCGCCCCACAATTGGTGCATCGGCCGGGAAACCAACGGAGTAAAAGTGAAAATGATTTTTATATATTCGGATTCGGGAGTGAAATGCGACACGCAACTGAGTAATAGAACAGTGATAGTGTTACGTGTGTATGTGACGACGCAATTGGATTAACAACGCATCTGGATTGACGGAGCTGGCACTCAGTGTAGGGGCGCTGCCGGCATCGCGAGAAGCCAGTTTCGCCTCACCGCAGTCGTCCGCTGGAGCAACCGGAGCCGCGCCTGCAGTATCGGACCACGCAAGCTCAGAGCAGCCGTAGAAGTGCCGTCTGCAGTTTAACGCGCTGCGTCGCATCAGTAATCCTGGTACGCCGCACCGGCAACGCAATACGTCGTGCAGAAGGAACTAAGTTAAGTTAAAATTTTTACTCACCTGCACTAAAAGACTGTCGGCGATGGAACCGCCAGAAGAATCTGAGGTTAAACTTAAATCAGAACCTATGTCTGTAGAGGGAACTGTAAATCCAGACAGAGATTCAAGTGTAAATATGCATGAAAATAGTATTGTTAAAGTGAAGTATGAAGTGTTGTCTCCTGACAGTAGTGTGAATAGGGGCAATGATTCAATAATAGAGACCCCTGTAGTAAGGCAGAAATCAGAAATTGTTAATTTCTTGGATGATAGTTTATCTGATGAGTTAAAAACGAAATAGTCATCAGAGGTGGTAGAGTTTAATAAGGATAAGTTAGATATGACTGATCAAGCAGAAGTTTCATTCAGTTTTGATGATTCCTGGTGTTGGAGCTAGTTTTTCGTCACCTGAGTGTGATAAAAAGCCAGCTAGTGAGCAACCCAAAGATACTTGGGCTATTGATTTAAATGTTATATTACAAGCAATAGCTGCTAGTAATGCAAAATTGTCAGCCAGTAATGCTAGAATGACAGCTGAACTGAAGTCTGAAATAACTGAGGTCAAAAGCAGTAATGCTTAATCAAAGTATGAGATTGTGGCCGGCGAAACCAATTTTAATAAACGGTTTGAGGCAATGGACGATAAATTAGAATCCAATAAAGCTGAATTAGAAACTTCCTTCAAGGCTGGTTGCAATAAGTTGAAAGAGGATCTGGACAGTTTGAATTATAAAATTAATTACAACCATGAGGACATTAAGAAAAAGGTTGCTCATCAATTTTCTGAAATGTATAAAACAGTAAAATCCGAAGTTGCTGAGGTTCGCAAAGACTTCCAAATGGAAGATGCGAAGCTGGAGCACAAGTTAACAGAAAAGATCGAGGCGGAATCGGAACTGTGCTCAGATAGGTTTAGAGATGTTAATATAAAAGTAAACATATGTCAAGCAGAAGTAGATGCAATCAAAACTGATACTACTCATATTGTGCAAAGAGTAGACAATGTTGAAATGAGAGTAGAAAATATTAGTACTAACATTGCTAACATTGCGGTAAAGTACCTTTAGAAACTTTTGGTAATGGTAGTATGCAACAAGTTGTAGCTGCAAACGCCGCTTTTATCGGGTGTCGGCAGTTCTTACGGTTCGATCCAGATAAAAATATCCACCTGCTAGATTTTTGGAACGATTTTGAAGATGTGATTCCTCCAACTTGGTCTGAACGAGAGAAAATCTCATTTATTAGAAGCCATTTAGCAGGCGACGTCATGCGTTGGTCAGCTGATGTTATGTTGAAGTGTAAAACATTAGCGGAATTTAAAACAGCTTTCATTAATGAGTATTGGTCTAGCAATAAGCAAAATGAAGTGGTGAGAGAATTTTGGAGTGGAAAACGCTTCAATGCAGGCACGGAATCTATTAAAGAGTTTCCTAGTTCATGGATTTCACATTTGGCGGAAAAGCTGAAACCTGAAATGATAATACTAGGTCTTGAAGCCAAACTGCCATGGTATTGTCAAACTAGAATTATATCAGCCCCTAGAGACAGTCTGGATGGTTTCATTGAATATTTGGAACGTATAGAGCGTGTGGCTGCCAATGAGGAGCAAGCACGTAATAACAGAAATGCTAATAACACTAGTAGTAATTTTAAGAACGAGCAGAATGGCAATGTGAACGTCAGAACAGTAGGTGTTCGCCATCCTAAGAGAGGTAGGAATTGGAGAAACAATTATCAGAACCAACAATGGCATCCAAATGATAGTAATTTTGTTCTGAACAAGATTATGCAGGTTACCAACAGTGCGGAAAGCAATGCTGTGCCAGTTAACTATAATGGAAATAAAGGAAACAGTAGTAAGCCGAGGCAGGAAAACTAGTTCCCGTCTATGAGGACACTGGCGCTCACCAGGCGGTTACTTTTCCTAAGCCAGTAATTACAGTAATTGGTAAGACAGATCAGAATACTCAGGCTGAACATGTGGATGAGGGGTCGGTAGCATCTAAGAATACAGCAGAAATATTAGATCACTCACAGTATTTGATAGATACCGTGTTAGAAACGCTTTGTAAGTGGCAAGAGAAAGAGAAGGCGCAGCAGTGTAACGGTAGGGAGGAGCTAAAAAATACTGAATTGTCAGGTGAAGAAGCAGAAGAAATTCATGCTTATATTTACGGTGAGGATGATGTGCTCTTATCTAAAGTGCCTGTGCAGGATGTTGATACTGTACTAATAGATTTAGGACAGGAGGTAAGTGAGAATGTAGAGGATAGCCTGTTGGGGGAAGATGAACCCAGTAGCTGTGATCAGTTGTCACTTGAGAAGGAACCCGACGATAATAATGAAAGTGGTTTAGCTGTAACTAGTGTTATGCCCGGTCTGGAGGGGCAGAATCGCTCATACTACAGTAATTTGCGTCATGTTTAGCAAACTAAATGTAATGAAGTCGTGTGGTGTTTCGATTTGAAACCAATAGACTGACTGGAAAAGGCAGCTGAAAATGTAATTCAGGAAACCCCTACACACTGTGACCTAAATGTAATGCAGACAGATGTCGACCACTTTAGTTGGAGACAAATCCAAAAGGAACTATTGAATGAGTTTGAGAAACCACCTGTAGAACCTAGAATAAGCCACCCTATAATAGTAGTGAATATGTTGGGTATCAATGTACGTTGTCTCTTAGACAGTGGAAGTGAGGTGAGTGCGATATCTCAATCCTTGTTTGATGCGTTACCTGGTAAAGACAAGCTTACAGTAATGAGGGTATCAGGACTAAGAAGACTAAGAATAATTGGTGCTACTGGCAAGGTGTCAAAAACGGTAAAGCAAGAAGCTTTGCTGCCCTTCAACATTAATGGTAATTTAATGGATCATCCATGATTAATTGTAAATAGTCTCAGTATTGAGGTTTTAATTGGTATAGATTTCTCGTCAAAATATCGGAGTGTTGTTGACTCTGAAAGAAGCCAATTAAAAATGGTCTTGCCCATAGCCGGAGTAATTACTGTACCTTTTATTGATAAACATGTAGTAACCAATGATGAAACTTGGGAGCTGCCTATACGAGTTCTGAAAAATAGGAGATATTGGGACGAAGGTGTTAATCTTAGTAAAAGTAAGCTAAACACAGAAGAAGAAGGAGCAATTATTTTGGACAAAATAGAAGCTAAATTGCAGGAAATCGATAAAATTTCACCTAATCAGAAGGAAGAACTGAGACAGGTTTTAAAAAGGCATCATAATGTATTTTCAAATCGACCTGGCGTGGTCAAAGCTCATGAATGTCAATTAAAGGTGAAACCTGGCCAAGTGTTTTTCAGGAAGCCATACCAAATACATGCAGCTAGGAAGGAGGCAGTTCGAAAGGAGATACAGAGAATGCTAGAGAGGGGTGTGATCGAAAAAGCGGTCAGTGAGTACAATAATCCTCTTGTTGTTGTACCAAAAGGAGACGTGAGTGTCAGATTGGTCTTGGACGCTCGTTGGTTGAATGAAATAGTGGTTAGGGAAAGTGATAGACCGCAGAACATGGACGAGTTATTGCAAAAGTTCCGGGGAGTAGAATTCTTAACTTCTATGGACATCACGTGTGGATATTGGAATTTGCCACTGGCGGAAAGTTCAAGGAGGTACACAGCTTTCTTGTGCGAAGGAGTTTGTTACCAATATCGTGTGGTACCTTTCGGACTTATTATCTCTGTTTGTGCCTTCGTACGTGTGATGTGCCATGTTTTAGGACCAGCCTTAAGTAATAAAATAACAGTCTACGTAGATGATCTGTTAACAGCAACTTCTACCTGGGAAGAACACATAGTTTTATTAGAGGAGGTGTTAGAGGCTATTGAGAGAGGTGGCATGAAACTAAAGGTTGAAAAGACAGAGTGCGTTGAAGAGGAAATAGGTTTCTTGGGATATAAGATAAGCGGAAAAGGTATTCTGCCTGACCCAGGGAAGCTAGCAGTCATTGAAAAATTTGAGGCTCCCAGAAACAAGAAGCAGTTGAGATCGATGTTCTTTCTTTTCGGCTTCTATAGGCGTTTTGTTAGTGATCAGGCTTTTAATGCACCCTGTCTTCACCTCCTGCTGAAAAAGAATACCCCTTGGGTCTGGACAGCAGAATGTCAACAGGCTTTCGAGGTGCTTAAACAATCTTTAATTAATAGTCCTATTTTACGTCATCCAGATTTTGAAAAACCATTCTGTATGTCTGTTCATGCTAGTGGCTATGGTATAGCTATGGAGGTATTCCAAGTAGAAATAGAGAACGAACAAGAAGTGCCCTAGACTATAGCTTTCGCAGAACCTTACAGGCAGCAGAGATAAATTATAGCATCTCAGAGCTGGAAGCATTGGCAATTGTATTTGGGGTACAGAAGTTTGAGCAGTATCTATTAGGTCACAAGATAATTGTTTACAGTGACCATAAGGCGTTGACCTTTTTAAAGACCTGTAAGTTGAGGACAGCTCGTTTGGTAAGTTGGTCATTGTATCTCCAGCAGTTTGACCTTGAGGTTAGATATACTCAAGGGAAAGACAATCTGGTAGCTGATGGGTTATCTAGAAGTGCGGAGCTCTGTGATGACGCGGGAATTACAGCAATAGACCTAAGTGAAGCACAATGTTTGCGTTGCACGAAGTAAAGGAAGAAAGTGCATTAAAGAGGATGACTAAGAACTTGAGACGTGAGCAGAATGCAGATGACCAGCTGAAATTAGTAAAGACCTATTTGGGAGATGCGAACTATCGTAAGGTTTCACAATACTACTGTCTGCATAAAGGTATTCTGTTTAGGAGGAAAAAGGTAGATGTGTCTGAGTGGAAGCTGTGCTTTCCCTCACAACATGTAGACTTACATATCAACTATGTACACCTGAGGTATGGTCACAATGGTGCAAAGAAGTGCATTGCAAAATTAAAAGAGAAGATCGTGTTTGGCAACATGTACCGCCGTGTTGCCAAGCGTCTAGCATCTTGTGTAGTGTGCCAGAAAGTCCGTGTTGCTAACACCAGAATACAAGGGGATATGCATTCAGTAGAGTCAACTGAAACCCTAGAATTACTAGCTTGTGATTTATTTGGCCCTCTTCCTGCTTCGAAAGGTGGATGCACCCATGTTTTTGATGTTGTGGATGGATTTAGTAAATATTTTAAGCTACACCCAATTAAAAGAGCAAATGCCAAATCGTTGGTAGAAAAGTTGGAACAAGATTTCTTCATGAACGTTGGCGTTCCGAAGAATTTGCTGTCAGACAATGGGCCTCAATTTACTTCTGATAGATTTAAAGAATGTCTGGATAAGGCCGAAGAGAAACATCTGAAAATATCTGCGTATTTCCCCCAAGGAAATATGAGTGAACGTATTATGAGAGAATTGAATAGGCTTTGCAGGACTTATTGTGCTCGGAAACACTCAAGTTGGGCAGAGCACATGATGTATTTTGAGAATGTAATTAACAACTTAAGGCATGATGCAACTGGTTATGCGCCTTGCGAATTGATGTTTGGCCAAGAACCGCACAATGTGATTGCAGATATGGTAGAGTTCCCTATTCTAACGCAAATATCCACAGACGAGAAGAAGTTAAAGGCTAGGGCAAATATAAGAAAAAGAGCATTAGAAAGGAAGAAGCGTCATGACGCAAAAGTTGTACCCACCAGTTTTGAAATAGGTCAGTTAGTCCTTGTCAAAACCAAGGAAAAATCAAAGAAAATAAATGCAGAAACAAAGAAATTCATGTTCGTATAGCAAGGACCTTTCAGGATCATAGGAAAACCACATGCCAATGCATATAGGCTAGAGTACCCTAAAAGTAAAAAGCTATTAGGTCTCAGGAACGTGATCGACCTAAAGAAGTTCATAGGTAGTGAATGAATTCTGTAGGGAGGAGGTTGTTCCGTAACCACTACACAGTGTGGCAGCTGTGCAGTTCCAGCTGTGTGAGATCTTCTTTCCCATTTCAGATTTCACTCTCTCTTCATCTTTCCCATCCACCTAAAATTTCGACCTCTTCTTTCCAACACATTAAATTTTCCGTTATGGTTATCAAGCCAATAATAAACCAATGAATTCTGTAGGGAGGAGATTGTTCTGTAACCTCTACACAGTGTGGCAGCTGTGCAGTCCCAGCTGTGTGAGATCTTCTTTCCACTTCAGTTCTCACTCATTCTTCATCTTTCCTATCTACCAAAGTTTCGACTCCTTCTTTGCAATACTAAAATTTTCTGTCATGGCTATCAAGCCATGAGTTCTGTAACCATTCTATCCACCGATTAGAGAATAAAATACCTGATGTGACAAACCTAACAGTGACATAAAGAATAGAGAAGTATGGCGTGATTAAGATACAAATGTATTTGAGTAACAAGTATGTATAGAACCATGGTAATATTGTAAGTACGAAGTGTTGTTTTATTGGAAATGGTTCCGCAATAATATTTGAAAAAGATATACAAGTTCGTTTATAAGCAGGATCTGAAGTGGCAATGAGACCTAGTGTATGCATTAGAGCTAACTAATAAATAGTAAGAGAGAGTGCTTAGTGTTATGAAAAATAGACAGATAAGTTGTAAAAATGAACTCACCTTGTGTAGCAAGGAATGGCAGTGTAATAGAACTGAGTAGTGTTTGTGGTTGAGACGCGAAGGACACGTCCCTGAAGTATTTATAAGGTTGGAGCGGGACATTATTTTGGTGTTGGGTGTGTGGTGACACACCTACATGTATTGAGGTTATGTGTTGGAGGCGTGAATGCGACCATAGTTACCCTTATGTTAGATGAGACAGAGCAGCTCATGGTGCCATATAGGTTTAAGGAATTTAGCATTATGCTCGTCCATAATAACTTAATGCACTTTAGTGGTAGGTCGAGACAGACTACCTGTGGTTTCAGCATCCGATCGAGTGGAATTGGATTGCCACGTGAGCAAACTGATCAGCTGGAATACACTATAGATATGAAATAAATGTGGTATCCTATGCTTTAAATTTTAAAGGAGTGAGTATTACTTAAGTTCATACACTAGCAAAGTATATAAGTACATAATTGCAGATGTGGAACTGACACAGCAGCAGAAGAACAATAAGTGGATTTAGTAGTCAACTAAACGTAGTGTGTTGTGAACACCCAAAACTGTACTATTACCACAAGTTACTATCATGTACAAAAAAGCTGAGAGGACAACTACTAATCAAATATACTCATACTATCTCTAAGAATAAGGTAATCGAAGATGAGTCAGCTAAGTAAATAAAATACAAATGTATCAAGAATGTACCGAGCATTGGTTCAGTGTTCTGGCCCAGAAATAATAAATTAAGATTAAATAGGATTCCTGATTGTATGCCTTGAGCATAAATTTTCTCTAGTATGTGACTAACGGCGTTTTGAGCCATTTGTTTACCGATTTTATGACAGTTAAGTAACCACGAGAGTAAAATTGAAAAAGTTCTCTTAACTTTGTTCCAGCAACATATTGAAAGATAAAATGTGTATATATATCCCCATTTAATTGTGACCCACCCTTAGATTTAAATGAACAGAGCCTGAGGCACTCTTTTTGTTTGTTCTACAGGACAAACCAGATAATGGCAGCCTGGTAGTTACGTGAAAGCGTGGAGTGATTTGGACACCACTCATAGAGACCCCTCCCCTTTCCCCATGTAAGTTAGAGTGGACGTGAAAGACGCACACCATAGCTACTTCCCCCCCTCTACCCTTGTGAATGGAAGTGTTGAACCCCAGCCAAAGCGGCTACAACCACGTGTGGAAAAATGAAATTGTCATGATTTGTGAAATTTTCTTTCAGGTTTAGAAAAGACTGCTAAGATATAATTTATATATCTTGAATAACCGTGTTTTTTCTTTGAATTTATGTATTTAAAAAAATATTTTCAGACAATTTTATGAATTTAAGATATTCATAATTCTACATATTATTATGTGTTTGTCTGTCTAAGGCAATATGTATGGCAAAGTGTTTCATTGATTTTGCTTAAATTTTGAGTAATAATGTTGCTTAAGAGGCAGTGAACATGCCAGCAATTTGAATAACTGATGAGGGTAATTAGTTTTCTTTTAATATTTGTATATGTTTACATTTACATTTTAATTTTCATAGGGGGTTAAACCGTACTCTTGCTTCCCTTTTTGTAATTAAATTTTTTGTTCATTCATTAACAATCAAAGAAAATTAAGTAGAGGGTATAGGGAAGCAGCCTACTCACGCCATATAAAATTCGCATCAGTCTTTCCATTATGTGCCAGCCTAGTCTTCTGTAACTGGCTCTGACGTCATAAATGTTGAGCAATTCTTTAAAAATGAAGTAAATAACCTGAAACGTTTCTAGCGTGTCAGGAGTAACACTAAAAATATATGTGTTGAATATCAGTTCAATAACTTTAACCATTTTCGAAATGTGGACGTTTTTCTGTAAAAATCATTGGCACAACAGAAAAGAGCTAGAAACTTAAAAATTTATATTTAGATTCCTTTTTTAATAATTTAGTATAAACAGTATTCTGGAACTCACAAATTAAAAATTTGGTTGAAATTCATGATTTTATGGTTTTTGTCTTAGAAATTAAAGAAGCAAGAGAGATGAAGTACGCACATAAATAAGGCTAGGATGTTTAAAATTAAGTAGAAGGGAGATCCGCTATAATCTTAAAGATGTGAGAAGTTTCAAGTGAATAACTATAAAACTATAGCGATAGCGTATCTCCAAAGGGCAAGTTCAGAGCTATTCTACTGCGTGTAGTGTAATTAAATTAATTCTCTCGCCCAAAATATTTGACTTAGCCACGTCAGACATTTATTATGATTACTTACCTGTGTGCTGATTGCACATTTAAATTGAGAGCTTCATTGGCCATCAGCAAAGGAAGCAATCATTTATTCAATAACTTAAAGTGGTGCATTACTAGCCGAGCGGCTAGTTGGTAGAGCAATTTTGATCAGGCGTTCCCTTAGCCGTCCGCACCGCGGCTTTATAAATAAGAACGCTGCGCGAGAGAAAAACGCCGCAGTTCTCTCCCTCTGTGCCGGGAGTCGCGTTGTGTCGGTATCATTGCTATAAACAGCCTCGGATGCCGTAATAAGTTACTCGGGATACGCGTAACCATGAAATCGTTTTCGAGTGAAGTGTTAATTCTGGGATGACTTTAATGATCTATCTCCAGTTAGCGTATGTCGTAGTTTCGCGTGCCACCGCGCGACAGACATTCTACCATTATTTAGCGTGGCGTTTGATGAACATTATCATCAAATTATTGCGAGCATTCACTTAAACATTTAATTTCAACAGTTATAGTTGCATCAGCGCATTAGACTCTGAACTGCTCTGTTAGTTGGATTGTGTGGATTCTTTTTGGTCTGTGACTTTCAGAATATAGTAAACATTTTTAGAGAATCGTTTTTGATTATGAATCCCAGAGAATCTCCTAATTCCTCAGACTTATAAGCTGTAGCTATAAATGTATTTCTCAGATGAATTGGGCACTAGGAATTCTAATTACAGGCTTCACGTTTTGCTAATCACTTTCTGGTTGCCAACATTGTAGTTAGAGAGCCAGTGCTGAGAATGGCAAAAGGCAGCATAAATAATAGGAACATTTATATAATAATTAATTCCACCCGCCGCCCCACATATGGTTAATCGGCCGGGAAATGCATCTACATTGCATTACATTCTACATTTTTTAAACAATTAACAATAACTCCAACCGCCGCCCCACAAGAGGTCGAAAAGGAAGTGGACAGTGAGATAGGAAAGGAGGTGATGCACAGAGACAGGGGGTGGAAGGAGGAGGCGGACGAAGAGATGTGGGATGTGTTTAAGTTGTATATCCAATACTCATATACATTTACCACTTGCGAAGCGGCCGGCCGGTGTGGCCGTGCGGTTCTAGGCGCTTCAGTCTGGAACCGCGTGATCGCTACGGTCGCAGGTTCTAATCCTGCCTCGGGTATGGATGTGTGTGATGTCCTTAGGTTAGGTAGGTTTAAGTAGTTCTAAGTTCTAGGGGACTGATGACCACAGATGTTAAGTCCCATAGAGCTGAGAGCCATTTTGAACTTGCGAAGCACTGCCGGATTCGCTAGTCATTTCATGAACTCACAATCTAGACAAATAAGCGCCAGTCTATTAAATGGGTTTGTTAAGACCTTGTCTTCACAATCCCTACAGAATAAATGGTGGGTGTGAAAGTTTAAAAGCTGATCTTCCGAAAGTTCACAAATGCGGACCATCTTAATCAAGGGCCAAATTTTTACCGAGGGAGAATAACTGGGCTGATACATTACATAAGTAGTTTATTCTTCCCAAAATGTGAGGTCAAGTTGGTAATGATTCCAAGTACGACGAAAACACACCGAGGACACAATGTCCGTACTTTGTAAAACTGCCTCCACGGGGCAGTAGTAGAACGAAGGGAATAGCCCATGGTGTCTGATTACACGAACCTGACTGAACATGACTGATATGAGTGGAAACTCTGAGTGCGTCATTTTCACACACTGAATGTCCTCAGGGTTGGGACAGGCTTCAACTGCCACATTTCGGCCACCTTGCAGAGAGCATCCCAATGAGAACCCAACGACGAGAAACGGCGAGAGTAGAGCAACAGGCTACTGCACCTTACCGAGCAGCAGATTCTCATTACACAGGTGCGACAAGATGTTCTCTGTCGAACAGATTGCCTCTGTTTAGTTTATTATTTTTTTATTTCCCTTCCTTTACTTTCATGGGTCTCATTCATTGATTTCTCTCTCCTTACTTTCATGGGACTTATTAATCGATTCTCTGCTCAACGTAAAATGTACGCCTTCACACATTATCAGATGCAAAACTTCCGCTTGTGGCTACAAAGGAAATGAAGAATCGCATTTCGGCTTTGGCAAGATCAATGAGTAATTGAATTATATCCGACGTGCCATAAGACTTATCTTAGTGTTCTGTTCATATAAATTTGGAGGAGATAAATCTGTATGTGCCACATTGGACTTTATTTGAAGTAATTTTTGAGTTTATAGTGCGAGTAACGAACATTTCCGTCAGTGATTAATACAATATCATTTATAATTAAGCATCTAGATTCCTCGAATTGATTTATAGAGACGATAATGTAGTGCCTGTGTCGTTCGGAAATACACTGTAAGCCTCCTTCGGACATGCAGTATGCATTGCGACGACTACAACCGTTAGGAAATCATGAAATATATTGTCATTTGCGAATGTGGACAAGCGTCTGTTGCATAATGGAATGACTGCAATGAAAATGTATGCATGTCCGAAATAGCTTTGCAGAAAAAATCAGGCACTGCAATATCATGTTTCCCCGTCGACACCGGGCAAACTACTTTCAGTGAACTTATAATGCCGCCTGTACAAAAATATACATAATGAATGTGCGAGTGAAGGTTTTAGACACATGACTGGTGACATATGGAAGTTTTGGTCTAACTTTGAAGCATGTTTGGATAAGCTAATGCTAAGGCGACCGTTCGCAGTAAGTGGAAAATCCCGAGTCGTGTCCCAGTCCGGCACATACACTCCTGGAAATGGAAAATAGAACACATTGACACCGGTGTGTCAGACCCACCATACTTGCTACGGACACTGCGAGAGGGCTGTACAAGCAATGATCACACGTACGGCACAGCGGACACACCAGGAACCGCGGTGTTGGCCGTCGAATGGCGCTAGCTGCGCAGCATTTGTGCACCGCCGCCGTCAGTGTCAGCCAGTTTGCCGTGGCATACGGAGCTCCATCGCAGTCTTTAACACTGGTGGCATGCCGCGACAGCGTAGACGTGAACCGTATGTGCAGTTGACGGACTTTGAGCGAGGGCGTATAGTGGGCATGCGGGAGGCCGGGTGGACGTACCGCCGAATTGCTCAACACGTGGGGCGTGAGGTCTCCACAGTACATCGATGTTGTCGCCAGTGGTCGGCGGAAGGTGCACGTGCCCGTCGACCTGGGACCGGACCGCAGCGACGCACGGATGCACGCCAAGACCGTAGGATCCTACGCAGTGCCGTAGGGGACCGCACCGCCACTTCCCAGCAAATTAGGGACACTGTTGCTCCTGGGGTATCGGCGAGGACCATTCGCAACCGTCTCCATGAAGCTGGGCTACGGTCCGCACACCGTTAGCCCGTCTTCCGCTCACACCCCAACATCGTGCAGCCCGCCTCCAGTGGTGTCGCGACAGGCGTGAATGGAGGGACGAATGGAGACGTGTCGTCTTCAGCGATGAGAGTCGCTTCTGCCTTGGTGCCAATGATGGTCGTATGCGTGTTTGGCGCCGTGCAGGTGAGCGCCACAATCAGGACGGCATACGACCGAGGCACACAGGGCCAACACCCGGCATCATGGTGTGGGGAGCGATCTCCTACACTGACCGTACACCACTGGTGATCGGCGAGGGGACACTGAATAGTGCACGGTGCATCCAAACCGTCATCGAACCCATCGTTCTACCATTCCTAGACCGGCAAGGGAACTTGCTGTTCCAACAGGACAATGCACGTCCGCATGTATCCCGTGCCACCCAACGTGCTCTAGAAGGTGTAAGTCAACTACCCTGGCCAGCAAGATCTCCGGATCTGTCCCCCAGTGAGCATGTTTGGGACTGGATGAAGCGTCGTCTCACGCGGTCTGCACGTCCAGCACGAACGCTGGTCCAACTGAGGCGCCAGGTGGAAATGGCATGGCAAGCCGTTCCACAGGACTACATACAGCATCTCTACGATCGTCTCCATGGGAGAATAGCAGCCTGCATTGCTGCGAAAGGTGGATATACACTGTACTAGTGCCGACATTGTGCATGCTCTGTTGCCTGTGTCTATGTGCCTGTGGTTCTGTCAGTGTGATCATGTGATGTATCTGACCCCAGGAATGTGTCAATAAAGTTTCCCCTTCCTGGGACAATGAATTCACGGTGTTCTTATTTCAATTTCCAGGAGTGTATTTTCCTTGTCATTCGATGATACAGCTGACGGTTGTCAATACTCGTAAATGCGAAGGCATTTCATCTATATGATTTATCGACTTTCGACTCATTCTCTTACGTATGAAATAAATCTCGATAACAAGTGTTCAGGTTTTTTCCTTGTCGTCTACCGATTTTAAACCTCTTTACTCGATGAAGAAATGTATCCATACTGTACGTAGGCGATCATTCAGATTTGGTACAAATGCGACGTATGAAAAGGTCTTGATCGCATAGTTCTTTATTAAGTTAACGCTGGCATAATTCTTGTAATAAATAATAAAAACTTGTGCGAACAGGGCCTTTCCATATTTCAAAGTCGTGCCGTAATTTAATTACAAAATTAATTCATTCTCAAAACGTATTACAAGAAGAGTGTTGTTTCCTATTCGAATTAATACTGTTTGAAAAGTCAGTCTGCAAACTGTTGGCGGCGATGAAACGAGGAAATCAGCATCCCAACAACTGTGGTGGTCTTTATGGGATATGGCATCTTAAAGATGTATCGTACCGTAGCTTTCTTCAAGTTGCACGTAGGAATACCTGACTTTAGCTGGCATACGGTTTCTAGTAAAATTGAAATATGCACGGGAGAGAAGTAAAAATGCTACAGGCAGCAATAACGCTACGACAGCGGATCCGGGAAGTTCCTCGTACTCTGCGCCGTAAATGCATAATGGATGCGACCCCCGTATATCGGATCTGGTTGCCGCAGAGCTTACACGCGCACATGCGCAGAAGGAAAATCGTACCCCAAACCCCGGCATCAGCCTTTCCGTGTCGGATAATCTTGCAGCCTTCCCCCCCTACCTGAATGTTCTCCGTGCTCACGTGACATTGGATTTCATTTTCATATTTCACTACAGTTAAACTGCTGGTGGGGGTTTTCCTTCCAAATGTCTCTCTGCGTCACAGTTGTTAGGGAATTTCTATAATACCTCCGTACTCTTGCGCCAAATTTTTCATCCGCAGAAACTAAATGGAGATTCACCTTCGTGACTGCCAAGATCTAATCCAAATAGTGCGCACGCCATTCACCACGCTACATACGTTATACTTTACTTCATGTGAATCCTTTTGTTCTTAAGAATGAGAATACGAGGGAATTATTAGTCAGTTCACCGGATCAGTGGTGTAAGATAGACACTTGCGGACATTTTGTATGTACAGGCCTGGTATCAGCAGGAGTACCCGTAATAAAATTTGTATCTGATAAACACAGTGATTCATGATAAATACAGTGATTCATGAATTTTGATATTAATCCTAAAAGGGATTTACCAACTGTGACTCCGAAATTTTGATATATAATAATCTAACTACGTGCTTCAGTTGTAAGTCCTGATGTTCAAATGGAAAACGGTAAGACCCGCAAGGATAACAGATATGGACACAAGATCAAGATTTTAAGTCCAGTCCTCCGGAATGTGAGCCCAGTATTGTATATATTCCTCCACCTCAATGGGTAGGAAAGCGCCGTCCTAAATTGATATCGATCTTTATTATTTTTCTTCCCTTCGACGAGTAAGCCCGTTGCCAGTTTCTTCAGCAATTGTTCAATAGCCTTCCGGGATCTCATGAGATCCTATGTGCGTAACAGTGAAAAACGCAAAACACACGTGAAAACTGGGAGTAGCTTTAAAAAAAGAACTTTTAGTATTTGAGTCATCAGTCTTCTGGCTGACGTAGCCCACCATGCATTTCTCTCTTATTCTATCCTCTTCATCGCAGAGTAACGCTTGGAGTCTACGTCATCAATAGTAAGTTGGATGTACTCGAATCGCGGTCTTCCCCCACAGTTTTATTTTCTACAACTCCCACTAGTAACATGGAAGTTATTCCGTGATGTCTTAACTGATGTTCTACCATCCTGTCCTTCTTCTTTTTTGTGTCTTCCAAATATGTTCCTCTAATTGCCGGTTCCTTCTCTTATCAGTTCAACTACTTATCAACACCACTGTTAGCACCACATCTCAAACACTCCGATACTCTTCGTTTATGGACCTCTCACAGTCCTTAATTTACTACCATACAATGCTGTGCCTTCTTAGAAAGTTCTTTGTTAGAATAAGGCCGATGTGCCGTGCATCAGGAAATGGTGGAAGCTGGAAGTGGCTAGGACTTCTAGCAGTATTTATCTAATTTTTTTTATCAATTCCAACATACCAAGCGCAGACACAAAATACCACAAACAAGGTATTCAGATCACAATTTACTAAAATGCTAAACTTAGTATCTAACACAATAGGAACTATGCAATGAAAATGTCAAATATGACACCAAAAATAATAACACAACAGTAAACGCACAACGAAGAAATACACAATACTCTGTCTTCACACATATTGCAAAAACCTGAAGTTTACCCAACCAAAAGACGACACAGTAACTAACATTAAACAATCAATACCCTAGAAAGCGAAAATCAACAACAGAATTCAACAGACCAAGTAACTCTCCACTGAGCGCTATAAGTTTGAAAAAAACTGTGAATGCCACTAACAAGGAGACATTAAAATTTCGCTAGACACAACAAAACCTGAACAAAATTTCCCAGTTTTAATACGCTAAGCCATACTAGCGGTCAGCCATTGCTGAGATTTGACCAGATCAAACACACTAGTCTGCAGTGAAGGACTTCACTGATCACAACTGTCATAATTTACATTGACAACTGCGTCCAAAAAACAATGCCGCTAACAACACTTGACTTCTGGTCACATTGCATTCCCCAGATCCATGGAGACAAACAGTGTCTGCTGCTCCAGTCCAGAACAAGCCCTGTGTTGACTTTATGTTACCACCGACCCTGACTGAGAATCCATGGGGCTGCTTCACTGTTAGCCTTCATGATTTCGTGCTTCGCCACATCCAGACGGCTGTTACCTTCGAAGATGTTAGCTTTGGACAGCAGCTGCTCCCTCCTCCATCCACCCGGCGTTGCTGTCCCGGATATCTCGCTTGCCCAGCCCTCACAGGAAGGTAAACCAGATCGGCCAGTACGATGTCTCCGTGCCAGATGCTAAGAACTGTCGGCCACTGTCCACGGTCCCTCATCACTGACATCAAGTTGGAACTGCTTCCTTCAATAAGCCATGCATGGCTTCATTAGCTTCTGAGCCTAAACACGACAATGTTCGCATATACCAAAAAGTGACACAGCACGCCAGACATTCTGAACCGGCAACTGAAGAGATAAACAAGAGTGAGTGGCTTGTCCTGGATGGCTAGCACGGCATAAAATTAATATCGTCTGCTTCTGCCAAATGGGCCCCAGCACTGTCAATAGGTTGCTGTCGCAGGTTAACACCCATACACCACATTGCCAGATAGATCCTCGCTGTGACAGCACACTGCTCATCAAATTGATGTGGCGCTGGGAGGGTATATTTTCGAGTTGCGGGCTCGCTGTACGTGACAGTGGGCAACACAAGCTGAGGTGCCATCAGCCACACGAGGCAGGAACGCCAATTTGCCATAAACTTTCAATGCACGACACAGTTTTAAAGTAGTGATAGAGTTCTTTTGGCCAGGAATGTCCTAGTTCCCTGTGCTGGTCTGCTTACTATGTACTCCTTGCTGTACTGTCGTGTACTATTTTGCTTTCAAGGTTTCAAAATTCCGAACCTAATCTACTTCATGTTGCTCTTTTCTGGCGTCAGCTTTACTTCTAATCTCTTTCGTCTTTCTCCAGTTTACTCTCAATCCTTACTTTGTACTCATTAAACTGTTCATTTATTTCAACAGTTTTCTTAATTGTTCTTCACATTCACTCAGAATACCTAGGCCATTAAATTAACTTGTCGTTGATATCCCATTACCCTCAATTTTAATCACACTGTTGAACTTTACATTTATTTCAGTTACTGTTTCCTTAACATACAGATTGAACACTAGGGGCGAAAGAGTCTTACACTCTCCTTAATCTTATTACTTATTTCTTAGTCTTCCATTCTTACTGTTCTCTTTTGTTTTTGTGCATTTTTCTCAAAAATTCTAACATCTGGCACCATTTTAAATTTTCGAGCTCTATTACCAAGAATGCCTCCCTGTTGGCCATACCTTTCCAAATGCCAGACTGACCGTCATTTAACAGCTCCTTAATTGCAAATAAGCTTCTCGGGTTTGCCCCCGGATTGCAGTGCGTAACTTGCTCAATATTTCATCGATGCAACTGCTCGATATCAACAGGTGGTGGTAGCAGCTGTTGTCACTGCTGCAATTCGCTACCACCTCCTGCTGATGTTCTAATATTCTTCCTACCACAGTTGCGCAAGGACACTCTATCAGTATTTTAGGAATTTCGTGTTGAACCTAGGTAGAAAAATACAATCTCATTTATCCAGAGTTCAGAAGACTGCAGCAATATGGACAGTGATGAGTATTAAAACAACCTGCGTTCTACAACAAAGTAGCGTCATTCATGGCGTAGATGACGTCATTCAATATGGCGGCGATGACATCTATCAAGATGGCGGATTTTGGCGGGAAGTTTGAATTTTGGCGGGAATAAAGTCAATTGGGCCACCTCCACTAACCTAAGCCCGCTCCCTCAGAAAACCGGCGCAAAGTTCAAATTCCGACAGGATAATGCACCGAAACCCTGTCATCTCTACTAAGCAAAGAAAATAGCGGGAAGATTGGTCACTTGGGCTAACGTAAGTCACCCGACCGCCACTTCTTCCTAAGAACATGGCACCAAGTTAGCATTTTATACCGATATGGATATGGTGTCTGTTCTTTCGGACATGTCTGAAATAACAGACACCATTCATGACCTGCAGCAGTCTAGATCGAAATTAGAATTATATTAATACCGTCAGCTGCGCACGGGCGTTGATATAGATCAACGGGGCGGGGTGAAAATGTATGCCCCAACAGTGACTTGAACCCAGGATCTCCTGCTTACATGGCAGACGCTCCATCCATCTGAGCCACCGAGGGCACAGATGATAGTGCGACTGCGACTGCAGGGACTATCTCGCGCACGCCTCCCGTGAGACTCACATTCTCACCTTGTATGTCCACACACTACATTCGTAGTGTCCCACCCCAACACACTCATCTGTCATCTGTGCCTTCGGTGGCTCAGATGGATAGAGCGTCTGCCATGTAAGCAGGAGATCCCTGGTTCGAGTCCCGGTCGGGACACACATTTTCACCCGTCCCCGTTGATCTATATCAACGCCCGTGCGCAGCTACGGCATTAATATAGTTATAATTAGGTTTGAATTTTGGTGGGAAGATAGGCAACTTGTGGTTTCGCTGCTGGCACAAAAGAAACGACATTTATGTTAACCCGACCTCATCCTTAGGATTCGTTAGGAAGAGGACATGTCTATTATTTAACCAATTTCAAGCAGGTGCGTAAGGGCACTAGGTCTGGTCTCGAACTGGCTTAGTTCCTACTGTCGCCACCAGAGAGCGCTAGTGTGACGTCAGATGATGACGCAAGTACCGTTATCCAAGATGCCAGAACACAGTGTGTTCACCACAAGCTCCAGAGACCAACTGACTTAGTTCAAATCGTGGCGAAGAGAGGGCGCTACAGTGATGTCAGGTGATGACACAAGATCGTCTCCTCTCTCTCTCTCTCTCTCTCTCTCTCTCTCTCCCTCGCACGTTATAACAGGCACGCGCCACCTCAGCAGCGTGCGACTGTTGACCGCACAGCCTCCACCGTGCACATTCGTACCCGCACCACTGAAAGTCTTCTGCATATATCCTAACTGATGTGAGTGGAAACACACGTGACACTCGCGCTGTTCATCCAACCTATGAATTGCCTATGTACATAATTCCATTTCAATTACAATCATATTCCATAAATGATTGTACAAGTTTCGTATTCAGTTATGAAATGACACATTTGATATTTTTCCACTAGACGCACAATATTCATTCGTTCGTGACATACCACCCCTTGCCCCTAGAATGCTGCAGTCATATTGGCTATAGCATTACTCACATGATTCTACCTCGTAAACCCCAGATGGTGGTCTGTAGAGGGAAAATGGAGCAAAAATAACTCAGGCTGCGCTGGGCTGCTCGAACACTTTATTTACCTCATTAATACAAAAGACATACTTTGAGCCATGTCACATAGCTCGTATACCTGTAAACTACTTCTAAATAACGCCTTACAGACACGCAAACAACTCCTAATTTAGGCCGGCCACTGTGGCCGATCGGTTCTAGGCGCTTCAGTCTGGACCCGCGCGACCGCTACCGTTGCCGGTTCGAATCCTGCCTCGGGCATGGATGTGTCTCATGTCCTTGGGTTAGTTAGGGTTGAGCAGTTCTAAGTTCTAGGGGACTGATGACCTCAGCTGTTAAGTCCCATAGTGCTCAGAGCCATTTGAACTCCTAATTTACAGAAATAATTTCATTACACGCTTGCAGACTCCTCCAAAATAATGCAGCACAGCGATGTGTACACATGCTTAGTACTCGTAAACTGTCCAAATAACGCATAGCACAGCCTACAGACGTGCTCGCAAAATACTTCAATCAATGAGCGCAAGCACCCTCCGGCAACCCATGTCCAGTAGAGCGCACAGGCTACCCCCAACAACTTGAGGCAGCAGTCAGCTGTCAAACCACACACAGGACCCCTCCTGGGTCCTGCAAGCATGACATGGCGACATCTCATTCTTATTTCATTTCTGAGAAATTCCTATCCACCTGTTCACCACACATACGCGCTGACATGATCGGGTGTTAGCGCAGCCGTGGGCTACCGCCAAACGCAAGTGAAAGTCTCATGTAGGCGCCGTTGATAAAGCGATCGGAAAGGAGCAAAGGCTTATATACAGATCGTGCACTACAAGCCGGGCCGCGGGTGTTACGGGTTCCTTATTACCCTCACTCTTGACTGTGGTCCGGCGAAGACGCTGCCGAAATCCATTCCACAATAGCAGAACCTGCCTTCTCCTTAGCGATTGTAAATGCCCATGCGTGACGTTTGGCTGACGCTTTGCCACACACAGCTACTTATCATCGCAATCGCATCTCGCACCGTTCTAAATCTTATACCGAAGCCACACTGCTATCTGTAATAATAAAAAAGTCGAACACTAGTAAATTCCATAGCCTCCCACAAATACATAAAGTGCGCTTCTGTAGTTCTTTTCGTCTTCTCTCAGATTGTATGCACGGAAATTCTTGCCCTAACAGAACCTATTTACGAAAATAATGCACAATAATGTCCAATGCAGTCCTCCCCGCGGACCTAACGTCATACCCACCCCATCATCTGATATCCATCCTGCTCTTGACATACGCAAAAGTTCGCACAGCAATGTAGAGGTTCCAATATCCCAGCACAAAGCATGTGAATGAATCCAAAATTATCATTTGCTCTTATCGAATTTACTCGCCGAATTACTGATGCCGCAGGTATTCAAGCACCGTCCACCTATTCTTTCTGGGACTTTCTGCGGTAAAATTACTTTACACGGATAGCTAAAGTGAACTGACAAAGCCTTAAAATTGTGTGCAGATCATGAATTACATACCCACAACGATATTGTAAGCCAGGAACATATATATATTATCATTGCTGACACCCATCGTTGTAGAGATAATATCTTCTCTTGTCGACTGTGCTTCTGGAACGAATTGTACTATCTCTAGTGCACATAATTCTCAACATAAAGAACCTCTCTCCATTTTCCATGTGCTGAATCTGTATGTCCGTCACGATAGGACACACAGTAATCCTCTCTAGTCATCCCACAATATAAACAACACTAAATTTACAATGCATTATATAGACATTTTACACGACATAATTCACATTAACTTTACAATGCAACACCCACTTAATATCAGTATGCTCCTCAGTCCTAAGGAGGCACGGTCCACAATTTTTTTCTTTCTACGAACACTTTCAGCCGCAATAAACTATTTCACACTGATCGCAAAGTGCACACATATCTTCAAATACGCAAACACACTCACTCATTTACACTCTCCTCCCACTGGGGCCGGGAGCGTGAATTATAGTGAGTAAAACCGATCTCCAACTCAGCATTATATCAACGCGTAAGGTATTGATGTAGTAAATATACAATTCATATGCTACACCATACAAAATTATCCATTTTACATCAGAAAGCCCGCACTGAATCCAAGTCACTCTCAAAACTGATGTGAAAAGACGCTCCTTTCCCCATCGATAAAAATGCGCTACTGTATCTAGTCAGGACCAGTCTACTTGCCTGCCTTTCTACACCCATCCTCAGCCTCTGGGATTACGCGAACACAAGTATCTGCACATCGTCAGCATTAATATTATATGATTATGGCGGTACTTCTCGACATCAAGCGCACAGCAGTAGCCCCCAGATCTCTCAGGCAACATAATTCCGAAGATTTAGACTGGAAATTATTTCTCTACAAATCCGAAACTTTGGCTAGGTGGAGAGTGCCCTAGATCATTGAGTTAATTGAAACAAGCAGATGAAAAATGACATCTCCACCTGCGAAAACCGATCTCGGTAATTTAACCTACTCCAAATCATCTCTATAATTTACAAGTCGACTAAGATCTTTCCCATGTCTAGAGAACAGGCGAACCTGTCTTCCACATGCCAGATGCACACACCGCAATCGATCTTCTCTCAACTAAATAAAGGCCCGAAATGTGTAGATGCAGTCAACTGAACAATTTACTTGAGAGGAAATAACAGTCCAGCGCAAAAGCACTTCCATACACAATTTCTTTAATTTCTCCTTGATCACGAAAGCCGTCCAACACATACTAAGTATTAGTTCTCTATTCTTTCGTCTAGAGAACACTTACACATTCCTACACTCTTACGCTCCAACAGGCCTCAGCATTTGGATGGCTGCTACCGTTAACGGGAAACGTGAATCATTCCCACCACAGCTCATGCATACACGGAATTATTCCAGGAAACTTGTAACATATATCTTCTAACATCATACTTACAATTAAATGTTACGATTGCCGTCTCAATTGATCGTCATTCGACAATGAGCGAAGTATCAGAAATACACCCTGCTGCTGGCAGTGGCTGTGGAAAGAGAAATATCTCCGCCTTCATTACTACTGGACATACTCTTCCCTTTGCTATCACAGTACTCCAAGTCAAATCCATACCTGCCTTACGAGTTGACATGGTCATTTTTTTTCCACAAACTCATACTTTATAAACCTGATGCTCAAATGCGAGCATATCACGCATTCCCTGCTACTACCAAACATAATACTTCGACAATACATGATTGCCTGCAATTGGAAATGATACTGACTGAAAATCAACAATCTTTGTACATGTCGCTTTCGTTTTTCTTGAAAGTCCTTCCACCCTGTCCTAGAAAGAGAGACGTAATCCGTGAGATGTTAAAGAAAAACCCGATCGCAGCAACTACCGTTTTTTACTGTTACAAGCGGTCTTGGTTCTACAGGTGCACACAAGTATCTATGATAAAAGCTATGCCTGCTTTACGAATCAAGGTACGACATTACTTCTGATTGAGGTGGTTTTTTTCGGACTATTACCACAACGGTGATGGTAGGAATGTGTATTACCAGCTGATGATACAACCTCGTGATAAAATTAACCCTTCCTGAAAGTGATTCTGCTAAGGAACGTCGTATGTAAGCTGCATTTGTGACTCCCCCTGTACTAACGATCATTTTATATAGGTCTGATGCAGGCATGGTATAATTTCTGAACGGTTTTCAGATCTTAACGGTGGACACTATATGTCCCCAGAAAGCTGTATTGTGCTGGTAAGATGCCGAGCAAATGTTTTACTGTTCGATAAGATAAATCTTTGCAGAGAAAGTGGGAAGGAGTATGTATGTGATGTGTCTGAAACATATTTCTCACAAAGGAGTTTCAACAAGGCTACATTCCATACGTCTGATAGGTCGGAAACGCAGGTGATCTAACATTATAGGCTCGTTTTAAGAGCAGAACATTGTAGCCTTAGGAGTACGTGTGTTCATGTTCTCTCTTACCAATACCGTCCATATACCGATCCTAGACTCTAGAACAGTACTTTAGAGTTGATAGCTTGGTTGATTTACGTAAAAATGCGTCAAACTCCATCCGTCTGGAGCCCCTTCGCCTATAAAAATCATTTCTTTCTTGTTCTTTTTAACTGTACGCTATTACATCAAAGCACTTTTAAATCTGTTACTGTACATCGATAAGGAGTGCTAAGCTTCTCGACATGGACGCATCTCGAGATGGGTGAGGACTCGGAAATCTCCATTCATTCACGTGAGGTGGAGTGTAGCAGTCTTCTTCTGGTCAGATGCAGATTAATTCGCTAACTGTGTTGCATGGTGGGTTGGTTAATGACAATGTGAGGAGGGTCTTTCACACTCTAATTTTATCCTAAGACGGTGAGAATGTACTGTGACTCCCATACACAGAGAGATAGATTGTAAAGTAAACACTGTGCTCGACCTGATGGAAATATGGGGAGCCCTGTCTGATATACGTTCTTGATTTATGTAATCTAGAATTAACACTGAATGGATTTACTGCATAGTCTTCTATCAATGTTCGCACTGACACTCGCAATGTGGAGTAGGGCTGGTTTAGCTATCATACAGAGATTGGAGGAACATGTTTTCACATTACTGGCCGGTGTTGAGGTTCCTGTAAAATTGTTTGAGCTATCAACTGCCTAACAACCCTACCACAACAGAGGTCAAAATTTAATAATGATTGTGGTGTTGCTCACGCTGCTAAATACTGCATTTTCGGGCAACAACAAAGTTATTATGTGGCAGCTGTCATTATAGCACAGTTAATAAAGTCATTTCATGTAATAATGAATAAACTAGACACTCTCTTTTCGCATTTCCCACGCTGATCTCGTTGTAAAATCATGGTTCAATCGTCGAAGATCTAGGTGGTGATGATTCCAAGCTCGGATGAAAAGAGGCCTAGGTTTTTATTCTGCGATATTCAAAAGTTTTATAGATGTATTTCACAAACCATTCTTGAAGATTTCACTTTTTCAGGACAATGGTGATGTAAAAAAAGCAATCAGCACTCCGAATTTAAGTTACACTTCCTTTTAATTGCTTTTATTGCAATATCACGTAACACACAAAACATCACTTCACAATACAAAACATGCTTGAAAACATCTTCCTCACTTTTAAAGTTCACATTTTATAAGCTGACTACAATATGTGTCTTTCCAACATTGCGTCCAAGACTTGACCTTCTCAAGGTCCGACTCTCTGACAACTAACTAATAATCGCTTGCGCGCTCAAAAATCAGAGCTACAAGTACATCAAAGATCATAGTGACAAAAGAAAGAATACACATAGGAATAACATCATTCCAGTATAAACATATCGATGTATTAAAGTACCTCTACATTTAAGAAATCAAATCTAGTGTTGTCTCAGAAATGTGTTAACTACTTTACAGAAACACGGTAGAGTATTGCTGGTATCGAGGATTGAGTTGAGGTGCCGTAATGTTTACGTAATTCAAGTACCATTACAACTGCGATGCTTATTATTACAGTTCAGGGATGTTGTCATTTCCATTCCATCCGTGCACTGGTTACCACATAATGATTGACTGATATTTCTTGTTTGAATTAGGGAAAAAGTTTCCGTTAATGGAAAGCAAATTCTCGGGCGGATAGCGCAGAAACACTAATCGCGTACATGAGTGCAATATGAGGAATCAGTCGAAATGGAACGGAGAGTCATGAGCTATTCCGTCCGTATGACAATCGAGTATAAATGCAGAGATCGTCAATCACTTTTGGACTGGGGTTTCGAGACCTATGCCAATGCGGCAGAACTCTTTCAGTTTGCTTGTCTTGTTAAAATGTAAAATAAACCGATGCGTGGCATGTTATGCTATCCACCGTAAGAATATCATTTACACAATTCAAAGTATAACTTCCTGCGAGAAGGCCGTAGATCAGAACTTCTTAATGTCAGTTTAGAGCCTGACAGTGGCCTCGAATTCGTGGCAGAAAAACTAAATATTTCGCACTGTACAAAAGCGCTTGTGCAAACAGTGTTTGAACGAGGACTGGAGGGACATCTCATGTGACTTAGCATAGTCCGTGGGATAAGATTATTCACCTAGAGTAAAGCTGGTCAGTCTTTAAAGTGGCCTCTGAATCGCGTGTATATTTAATAGGCGATAGTAGCATTAGAAGTTTGACGTTTAAACTTGGTGAGGAACTTGGTAAACAGTTAGGAACGATTGGATGGCAGCACGCTTCGCCGTTCCGGGAAAGCATTGGAAAATCTGTTCTCAGCACTGGACCGCACCACAGTTATGCGTCATTACGCCCGCATCGGTACCTAGATGACTTCTAAATGGGATGAGCCTCCAGAACCGCTTGTGGCAGTAAAATACGGTAGTTGCTGAGATCGGGTTTCACTTTAACATCTCACGTATTACGTCTCTCTTTCTCGCATAGGATGGAAGGACTCTCAAGAAAAACGTAAGCGACATGCACAAACATCGTTGATTTCCGGTCAGTGTCATGTATGTTACCGGTTTTATGGAATAATTCCATTTTTGCATGGACAGTGGTGGGAATGATTCACATTCCCCAACGACAGCACCAGCCGTCCAAATGCTGAGACCTGTTGGAGTGTAGGAGTGTAGTAATATAGATGAGTTAACTCTGACGTCTCTAGACGATCGAATAGAGAACTAATATTTAGTATATGTCAGGCGGCTTTGGTGATCAAGTGGAAATATGAAAAGATTGTGTATGAAAGTGCGTTTGCGCTGTACTGTTATTCCGTCGGGCCTTTATTTAGTTGAGAGAAGATCGATTGTGGTGTATGCATGTGGAAAACAGGTTCGCCTTGTAGGGAAGCGGCATAGTCACGCCTTATTAAATTCACATCAGTCTTTCCATTGTGTGCCAGCCTAGTCCGCTGTAACCAGCTCTGATGTCATAAATATTGTGCAATACTTTAAAATGAAGTAAAAAACCTGTAATGTTTCTAGCATGTCAGGAGTAATACAGAATCAATATGTGTTGGATATCAGTTCAGTAACTTTAACCATTAAAGAAATTTGGATGTTTTTCTGTAAAAATCATTGGCGCAACAGAAAAGAGCTAGAAACTTAAAAATTTATATTTACATTCCTCTAGCATAATAATTTAGTAGAAACAGTATTCTGGATCTCACAAATTATTTTATGGTTTTTGTCTTAGAAATTAAGGAAGCAAGATAGATTAAGTAAGCGAATAAATAAAGCTAGGATGTTTAAATTTAAGTAGAAGGGAGATCCCCTATAATCATAAAAATGTGAGAAGATTCAACAGAATAACTACAAAACTATAGCTATAGCGTATCTCCAAAGAGCAAGTTCAGAGCTCGTCTACTGTGTGTAGTGTAATTAAATTAATTCTCTCGCCCAAAATATTTGACTTAGCCACATCAGACTTTTATTATGATTACTTACCTGTGTGCTGATTGCACAATTAAATTGAAAGCTTCATCGCCCATAAGCAAAGGAAGCATTGATTTATTCGATAACTTAAAGTGGTGCATTACTATCCCAGCAGCTAGTCGGGAGAGCAGATTTGATCAGGCGTTCCCTTAGCCGACCGCACCACGGCTTTATATGTAAGAACGCAGCGCAAGAAAAGGAAGGCACCAATTCTCTCCAGATGCTGATTAGCACACCACCTGTGCTGGGAGTCGCGTCGCGTCGGTATCGTTGATATAAACAGCCTCGGATGCAGTAATAAGTTACTCGGGATACGTGTAACCATGAAATCGTTATCGAGTGAAGTGTTAATTTTGGGATGACGTTAATGACCTATCTTTAGTTTACGTATGTCGTATATTCATGTGCCGCCGCTGGACAGACATTCTACCATTATTTGATGACCATTATCATCAAATTATGGCGAGCATTCACTGAAACATTTGATTTGAACAGTTATAGTTGCATCAGCGCATTAGACTCTGAACTGCTCTGGTAGTTGGATGTGTGGATTCTTTTTGGTCTGTGACTTTCAGAATACAGTGAACATTTTAGAGAAAATGGTTTTTGATTATGAATCCCAGACAATCTTCTAATTCCTCAGAGCTATAAGCTGTAGCTATAAATGTAATTCTCAGATGAAGTGGACACTTGGAATTCTAATTACAGGCTTCACGTTTTGCTAATCACTTTCTGGTTGCCAATATTGTAGTTAGAGAGCCAGTGTTGAGAACGGCAAACAACAGCGTTAAATAAATAATAGGAACATTAACAATAAATCCACCTGCCGCCCCACAGCCTGTTCTCCAGACACGGGAAAAATCTTAGTTGGATTGTAAATTACAATGATGATTTGGGATATGTTACACTAGCGAGATCTGTATTCGAGGGTGGAGATACCATTCTTCATCTGTTTGTTTCTAGTTACTGAAGGGTCTAGAGCCCTCTCCACCAAACTATAGTTTTGGGTTTGTAGAGAAATAATTTCGAGTCTGTACTTTGGAATTACGTTGCGTAAGCTATCTGGGGGCTCCTGTTGTGTGATATCGAGATGTACACCGCGATAATTATATAATATTATGGCTGGTGATGTGGAAATAATTGTGTTCATGTTATCCACGAGTTTGGAGATGGGTGTATTAACCCATTAGCGCCAGAATTAATTTTTTCGTGATTTTTTTTTAAATTTTATGTTATTATGTCTGTAAAAGGCATAAATTACACAACAGAGTTGTTTCTACGAAAGTCATTACCGCCATTCGGGAAATATTTGATGTTGCCATATGGCAACACTAGGCGCTTTCACTATCTACATTTATATGGATTACAACTTCAACTAAAATAAGTAGGTTATTAAAATTTCTTATTACATATACATATTTTGTGCAAATTTATTATTCAGTCTTCATCATACAATTCATACTTTATAACACAGCACAATTAATAATCAAAAATCAAATCTTGATCTCAGCATTATTTTACATGAAATGGAATAAAGCAGTCATTACACAATCCCACATTACACTTTGAACACATTTATCTCACAATAGCTCTACAGTCCTTGTGTGCAAACCTTTTCTTCTTCTTTCCTTCTGTGTGCTGGACGAGGTGGTCAGTCTTATCAAACCTAATTGAATCTCACATGCGGTTTTCGGAACATGCCCTTCATGCAGATGGTCTCCTGGCTCCTTTTGGTAAAGCTTGGTGACTTTTCAGGTACACTGTTGCTACTTCTCTCTTGAAATCAAGCTGAGAAATAGTTTGGTTTCTTGCTTTATTATGCAAAATCCAAATGTTTTGTATGGTGACATCTAACATCCATGTAAAGAGACACCAGTACCATTTCTTGCTTCTTATTGCAATGCGATAGCATGCTAGATTCTGATCCATCTGATCAGTACCTCCCATATATGTATTAAATTTGGCTACCAGTTTTGCTCTGGGAATCATTATATTTCGCTTTTTTAGTTGTGAGAATCTCTTGACTTGGCCAACTTCTTGTGCACCACATGAAGAAGAGATCATTGTGACAACTGAGTTGTCCAGCCACCGCAAATACAATAATTCATCAGTCTTCTATATTGCTGCCCCAAAATATCCCCGATCTTTCTTGAAAGTAATTTTGGGGCTCAACAACCACATAACCTTCAATATCGACATTATAAAGAATCTCCAGCGCCTCAGCGAGCGAGAAACCTCTTCTAAAACAAAAAAGATAAAATTCGTCCTTTTACTGAGTACAAGCGCCAAGCATTGCCATATGGCAACACTGACGTTCAGACGGCCTAAATGAACGTAATTTATTTCACAGCAAGTAGTAACCTCCAAAGAATATATATGTGAGTATTTAAAGCACAACCATACTAAAAAACCAAATTATATATCGTAAGTTACTGTGTAAATCATACTTACACGAACTTATACTCCATTTTTCTCAGTCATTCAGCAAACAACGAGTTCCAACACTGCTTACGCCGCAGAATTTAAATGTATTGTTAAAACTGTTGCATTGTAGTGATCTTCACAGTCTTTCGGAACAGAACCCAGTGCTGCCAACACTCTCGCTGCGTTGATGTCGTGATATCAACGATTTTAAGGCAAGTAAGCAGTCAGATGTGGACTTGAAACAGTCGCGCATTTGTATCGATGGGGAAAGGAGCCTGTCTTTGCACATAAGTTCTGATAGTGACTTTGATTCAGTGCAGGCATTCTGATGTAAAATGGGTGATATTGTATGACGTAGGATATGAATTGTATGTTTACTACATCGATACAGTATGTGTTGATATATTACTGAGTTGGAGATCGGTTTCAAGCACTAATGTTCAAGCTCCTGGCCCCAGTGGGAGGAGAGTTTAAATGAGTGATTGTGTTTACGTATTTGAAGATATATATGGCATTTTGCGAAGTTTAGCTGTTGGTGGCATACGGCGATCAGTGTAAAATAGTTTACTGCAGCTGAATGTCATGTCGGTGGAAAGAAAGAAAAGGTGGACAGTGCTTCCGTATGACTGAGTACCATAGTGACATAAATTGAGTGTGAGTGTAGGCATACTATAATTTTTAATGGTGCTGTACAGATATCAAAGATAACTGCACTCATTGTGTAAGATGTGTATATATTGCATTGTAAAGTAGGGCTGTTTATGTTGTGGCATGACTAGAGTGGATGACTGTGTATCCTATCATGAGAGATATGAATTCAGCACATGTATAATGGAGGGGCATTTCTCATTTTGAGAATTATGTTGGTTATAGATAGTTAAATTGGTTAAAGAAGCACAGCCAAATAGAGGTGACATGAACTGTACAATGATGGGTGTCAGACTGTAGCATCAATGGTAACATCTTATTGTAGATACAGTGGTAGATATGTTCCTGGCTTATAATATGGTTGTTGGTATGGGGTGTGTTTGATGATCTATAGACAAGTTTAACGCTTTAATTGTCAATTCACTTTAGCGATCTGTGCAAAATAATTTTACTGCAGAAAGTCCCAGAAAGAAGAGGTGCATGATGCTTGATTACCGGCGGCATCAGTAATTTGGCGAGTAAATTCGATAAGAGCAAATGATAATATTGGATTCATTCACATGCTTTGTGCTGGGATATGGGAGCTACATAGCTGTGCGAACATTTGTGTATGTTCAGAGCAGGGTGGGTATCACACGATGGAGTATCACGTTAGGTCCGCAAGGAAGACTGCATTGGAAATTATTGTGCGTTATTTTCGTAAAGAGGTTCTGTTAGGGCACAATTCCTGTGGATACAAGCTGAGAGATGACGTAAACATTGTGGGAGGCAATGGAATTTACTAGTGTTCGACTTGTTTATTATTTTAGATAGCAATTGTGGCTTGAGTATAAGATTCAGAACGTTGCTAGACGCGCTTGCGATGATAAGTAGCTACGCGCCTGTGATGCATCACTCGAACGTCATGTAAGGTCTATTAGAATCACTACGGAGAAAGCAGATATGCAATTGTGAAATGGATTTCTACAGCATCTTTGCCTGACTACAGTCAGAGTGAGGGTAGCGTGGATCCACCCACGTGCTCGGCCCTGCTTGGTGTGCACACTCTGTAAATAAGCATTCGCCTCTGTCCGAACCCATCTTCAACGGCGGTTACATACAACTTTCACTTGGGTTTGGCAGTAGCTAACAACTGCGCTCACCCCCGATTGCGTCAGTACGTGTGTCTAGGTGAAAATGTATTTGGATAGAAATTTCTCAGAAATGAAATATGAATGAGACGTCGCCTCCTCATGGTTGTGGGACCCAGGTGGGGCCCGTGTGTGGTTTGTCAGCTGACTACTGCCCAAAGTCGTTGAGGGTTACCTGTGCGCTCTACTGGACATGGGTTGGTGGAGGGTGCTTGTACGTATTGATTGAATTACTTTGCGAGGAGGTCTGTAGGCTATGTTTTCCGTTATTTGGACACTTTACGTGTACTAAGCGTACTGCTTTATTAAGAAGGAGTCTGCAAGTGTGTAATGAAATTATTTCGGTAAATTAGGAGTTGATTGCGTTCAGGAGAGCGTTACTTAGAAGTAGTTTACCGGTCTGTGAGCTGTGTGAGATGGCTCTAAGTATGTCTTTTGTATCAGTGTGAAATATAAATGCTCAAAAGTAAATAGAGTGCTCTCCTTCGTTACTCTCCCAGCAGCCCAGTGCAGCTTGAGTCATTTTCCCAACATTTCCCCCTACAGACTACCATCTGGGGTTCTATGATGTAGAATTGCGTGACTAATTCAGTAGCCAATAGGAATCCAGCATTCTAGGGGTGAGGGATGGTATGTCATGAATGAATGAATATTGTGCTCATAGTGGTAAATGTGAAACTTGTCATTTCACAATTTAATACGCAAATTGTACATTCATTTATGGATTATGATTAAAATTGAAATGGGATTATGTGCTTAGGTAATTGATAGGTTAGGTGCATATTGTGGGTGTCACACGTGTTCACTTACATATGTTAGTATATTAGCAGAAGACTTTGTGTGGTGTGGGTATGAACGTGCATGGTGGAGTCTGTGAGGTCAACACTCGCATGCTTGCGGGCTACTGACGCTGCGTGTGTCTGGTTATATCGCACGAGGGAGAGACAGTAGATTATCTTGTGTAATCACACAACGTCACAGTAGCGCCCTTTGTTGGCCACGATATGAACGAAGTCACATATGCTAGATAGCTCTTGGTGAGCACACTTGGCGCCGCCACCTTGGATAAAGGTACTTGCGTCATTAACTGACGTAATGGTAGTGCTCTCTGGTGGCAACAATATGAACTAAGCCAGTTGGAGTACAGACCCAGTGGTGACCGTATCTGCTTGATATTGGTTAAATAATAAACACATGTCCTTTTCCCACCTAATCCTTAGGAAGAGAGCGGGTTAGCATTAATGTCGTTTCTTTCCCGCCAGCAGCGAAACCCCCAAGTGACCTATCTTCCCACGAAAATTCAAACTTGGGGACAGTTCTTAGGAGGAAGCCCAAGTGACCTATCTTCCTGCCATTTCCTTTGCTTAGTAGAGAAAACTCGGGCATGGTTCATTATCCCGCTGCCATTTTTCTGAGGGGGGGGGGGGTTATGTTAGTGGAGGTGGCCCAATTGACCTTCTTCCCTCCTAAATTCAAACTGCCCACCATAATTCGCCTTCTTGATTGACGTTATCGCCGCCATCTTGGATAACGGTCCTCTGGGGTAGAATACAGTTTGTTCCAATACTGTGACGTAATCAGAAAATCATCTCAATGTTGGTTCCCACTACACTTTCTCTACAGGAAACGTTATCGCTAACAGAAAGTAGTGTTCGGGTTCAGATGTAACTGTATGTTAGCAAAAATGAAAGTATTAGATGTTCGTTGTTAAGGTTTTTTGATGTTAATTTTTACTTTAAGTATGACTTCATGAGATGGGAATGTTAGCGAAATATTTACAGGATGGTAAAATATTGATATTCGGTACCCACAACTGTGAAGTGAAATTCCTAACTATTATAAGGTTCTTTATTAGTAGGGGGTCGATACAATCCAAACAAATTAAATACAATTTGAGCCAGAGATATCAATTACGCTAAAATGCACAATGAAAATACCGAAAATAGAATGGGGGTCGGTAAAGAGCAAGCAGATAGAAGTACACAACTATAACAGTTCCATAACATTAGGGTATGAAACACTCTACGGTGGCAATAGATCGGGTCTCTCGCGTTTCAGCTTCAATTAAGCCCGACTGTCATGAATATGTTTAACTGCAGATCATGGTTGAATGTACAAATCATTAGGAAAGATGGAGACGACCGCAGTTCTGTGTGTCAACTGAATATCACTTGCTGGCATAGCTCTAGTTTGCGTGTTCACCTTCGTCGGCGGTGGCAGTAGCGGCTATCGGCGCGAGCTGTGAAACTGAGGATTATTCTAAGTCTCTCTGGACTGTTAAAACCCAGTCTGGCACATTTCCCCGGTCTTTGATGAAGCCGAGGCTTCTAGTTGCGCCCTAGCTAAGTTAATTAGCGTGGCACACACTATTTGGCTGGAGTAGGACATACGTCATTGCCCTCAATTCGCTCACAAGCGTTAATTGTCAGTGCTCAGTGCAATTCTCCATACAAGAGACTTTGCAGTGCAAGTTAAGACCAGCCTGGGAATAAGTGTTCACATAATGACTCTCGCAATCGTCTCAGTGCGGTGCAATTCACCTTGCTCAAACACTCGACGATTTGCTCCAAGAGAAAGAGCGAATTCTTCTCTGTACATTTGCCTATGTTAAAGCTGATGGCCACCCTTTTTTTTTCTGACCAATCAGAACGTTCGTACTTGTTATAATTCCTCCCACTAAGGTTTTTGTAGCCTATCGCAGGCGCCGTTCCTTTCGAAGGGTAGAGCTTAACTTCTGCTACATAATACTGAGATAAACAGTCTTTTCTTTCATGCAAAGTTTTAACATAGGTGGCTACACTGAGCAGGCGGCCCATTCAGTGGTTCCAGCTTCTTATTGTGTCCGCTAGATGTCCTGATGTGAATGTTTTATCTGAAAGTGAGATGGGCGTTCTGTCATACAATTCACCTTCCCTCAGATATGTATCTCGTAGCTCGAGTCTGGGAAATTATTTGTGTGCAGTTACTAGTGTGAGTGTTAGTGGTTTGTATTCACTAAATGCTAGTTCGTTTATTCGCTTTGTCTATCAATAATTCATACATTTTCACGTAACTATGTCATGTGGCATATCGATTTAATTGGAATTGTTGCAGGAATTCAATGTAAGGTGTGTTATTTGTTTGACACCTTACAATACTGAGCAGTTGCATCAATGAAATATTGTGCGGGTTGCACAATATGATCCAGTGACAAACCCGAGAAGTGTATTGGCAAGAGATCCACCAAGAAAGCATGACGAGTCAAAGATGCTTAATTATCTCTCACTTCCTCTACTGATTTCAGAAATTCGGTAGTAATTTCTACCTGTTCTGCCTTATCTTATCCCAAGCGTTTCAAAGCTATATTACGGTCGTTCTCTAATACTGTATCCCTTATCTCTTTCTTATTGACGCCGATTACTTCCTGAATCACATCATCAGACAATTTCTGCCCCTGACATCGGCCGTCTACGTACACTTCCAAAGCATCAGCATGTGGATTTGCGGCGTTAAAGTTGGTGGCCTTGATCTTAATTTCATCAAAGTCTGTTTTAACTTTTCTGTATACTCACTCATTATAAGGACTGTCCTTATAATGACACCACCTTTTTATTTCCATGCCATTTGTCCTGTGGTTACTTCACCTTGACTTTCCTGCATTTCCTTTTTATTTAACTCCAAGGATACTTCTATTTCTGTATCTTTCCATGATCAGTTTTGTATGTTGATCTTTTGTCGATCATTTGAATTACTTCTTCTGCAACCCAAAGGTTTTTCGCAGTTACTTTCTTTGTACGTATGTCTCCGTCTTCAACATCCAACACAAATGCTATTCAACTAAGTTGCCGACGGCAGTATTAATTACTGTCGTTAATTTGCACGTCTCTGGCCAATAACGAAGAAAGCCTTAGTGAGTTGATAACTACGTAATTTGTACTACAATGTTTCTAGAAGCATGTTCATCTAGGGCTAATGGTTTTTTAATAATATATCATAAACGTATCGTAGTAACATCTTAAGACATGTAAGCGTCGAGAATACTCTTTCCCTAGTACCTACTACATGTATGTAGAAGAAGCGAATGTTGGTGGATAAGATATGAAAACATTTTATCATTAGCAAGGAAATTAATACCTAGAATGTACTTCGGTGGCATGGTACACATTAAGAAGAGAAGTGACACAGAACTCCACCATAGTCAGCCACAAGCAATGTAGAAAAGTGTTGACGAATTGTGTGCAACGACTTGTTAGATTACAGCTCACGGCTATGAAGACCTATACGTTCAGCATTAAACAATACTGTTGGGGATTGAAGGACATCCCTATGATGTGACAATGCTTCACCTGTCGTACGGCTTGCTGTATACTAATGTGCTGATCGGGGTTGCATAAGAATTGTTAATACTGCCGCCAGCACTGGTGCCTGCAATGTGGTGTAGTAAATTGCACCGATGGCTGATATTCTTCGGGTGACCGATTCAAAATCGACCACCAGTAGTTATTTCTCATTTCGTAGTTATTGTCACTAACAACTAGATGCAACAGATTGGAGAGTTTGTATTGAGAGAGTAGTACAAAACTTATTTTGTGACATAGTAACTGGAAAAATATAATAAGTAATTAATTGACAGAACTTCACGACATTAAGTAGAAAATATGTCTGTTACTCCACTCTTGAAGAAACTAGGGAGAGACAAAATTATTTAACCTATGATGAAACACATCTGAAGCATTTCAGATACTCCCGAACTACAAGAAAATATAGCAATTAATTTTCCAGAGAAAGAAGGTGTAGATGGGTGTGTATATTACTGAACCTTACATTAATTAGTCATGGTTTCAAAATACTATTTCGAGTTACTTACATAAGAATGGAGAATCTACTAGAAGTCTACCTCAAGGAAGATCAGATAGGTTTTCGTAACAATTAGGAACACGTGATCAATACTGACCCGATGTCTTGAGTTACAAGGGACACCGAGAAAAGCAAAAAAATATTTACAGCGCTTGTAGATTGAGAGAGAGATTTTGACAGTGTTAACTTTATAAATTCTTTAAAACTCTGAAGGTACCACGGATAAAACGCGGACAGAGAAATGTTATCAACAACTTGTACGGTAAAGAGATTTCAGTTATAAGAAAAGAAGGTCAAGAAAGTGACGTAGCAGTTGAGAAGGGAGTGAGACATGTGTAGCAGCTCCAATATGTTATTTAAACTGTACAAACCAAAGAGATATTTGAAGGAAAATTAAATTGAAACTTCGAGGTTTTCCATGGTTACTGTAGTTCTTTGAGAGATCACAAAGAGCAATTGAAAACAACGTTTGCTATGTTGAAAAGGAGCTATCAAATGAACATCAGCGAATGTAGAAGACGGGTTATGGAATGTAATCGAAATAAATCAAGTTATGCTGATAGAATTAGTTTACGAGATTGGACACTAGAATCAGGCGATGAATGTTGCTGACGGTGGCCGAAGCAAAGACAACTGAAGAAATGTAGACAGGCAATAGCAATAAAAGTGTCTCTCAGAGAAAGCAATCTTCTATCATCGATTACAAATTAAACTGTACGGAATTCACTTGCGAAGATATTTGAATGGAAAGTCGCCTGGTAAGAAAGTGAGGCATAGACGATTACGAATTCAGAAAAAAAGCTCTCTAAATGTGGTGCTACGTAAGAATATTAAAAATTTGCAGATTGATACAGTTATTGGAGGTACTGAACTGAATTGCGTAAAAAAGAAATTCATGGTAAATCTTGACTAAAAGAAAGAACACATCCTGAGGCATCAGGCGATCGTCCAATTGGTAACTGAAGGAAGCGTGGTTGGTAATAATTGTGGAGTGAGACAAAACTTGAGCAAAGGAAGAATATTCAATTGCAAGTAGAGTTGAAGAGGTTCTCTCTGAATACGCCACCATTTATAGTTGGATCAAACCAGTCTTGGAGGTGAAGAGCACAACTGCAGCAGCAGCAGTAGCAACAACAACAACAACAACAACAGCTACAACATTATTATTTCATCACTACTATAAACTTATATTTCAATGATTTTACTGTACTTCACGTTACAATCGTTAGTTTCAGCTCCAACGGAGCAGCATATTTGTTTGCAAAATTCATACAACTTTACCACAGTTTCATTTAATTGACGTCTTATTAATTGTGTGCTACTGTATTCTGTAGCTCAAGAAGCAAAGCTGTTTGTATGAATGGATGATTGTGTGAAAAATGTTCCTGGCATTGAACTGGGCCTATTTTCTTTATTTAATCTTTTTTCTCTTTCTGGGAACATGAAAGTTACAATAAATGGTGAAATATGCATATAATAGCGATGCACCTAGATTTCTGCTTCTCGTTAAACGTACTGACTGGTGTATGAACATCTCCGTATACGGACTGGTTTATGTTCATCTCTACGTTTCATTTAGAACTACTGTGTTCAAAACACAGACTTTCCTGAATTTGTGTCCTAGTTAAATGACACAGATCAATAATGGTTAGTATTCATCTCATTGATTCTTGACCTTCCTCTGCAGAGCGCACTAAGTAGACTTTGGAGCACAACGACATTTTTATTTCCTGGCTCTCTGCAGATATTTTCAAGCATTAGAAGAAACTATCACATGTCCTTGTTCCTTGATAAATAGTTTGAACCATGTTCATGTAGCACCTAGCTATATATCTTTCGTTCGTCATTACCTGTCTCCGTGTTATCCATAATTTTTTTTTAGGCATGCTAGTATCATAGAAAAATAAAACGGGCAAAGAGACGAACAAAATTTATTTGGCAATTCCTTCTTAATGAAATGCAAATAGCAAAATAGTATTTTGTTAACTGCCATCTTTTACTTAGTCCTTGTGAGTGAGGTAGCGGTTACATTGTTCGCTCAATAACGAACTTTTTACGTACACAACTCAGAAAACCGACGCTCGTTACATATCAATATTTGGACATATACGCTATACCTGAATACAGTCCGCTTAATAAAAGAAAATCAAATCCCATATAGCTACTTGCTGGCGTCCTATCACGAATTAAGACGCTAAGATCAAAACACGTCACAATAACTTAAGCCAAGACACCGATTACATCGATAATGGTACATGGCAATGAGAGCTCGATGCTGAAGAAAGGCTACAGAGAAATACGACAGGTTATCGTCCATCTAAATATATCGGCATCGCTACTAATGTTCCTCCATCGTAGACATGCTCTCTCATAGAATACTGAAGTTCCCTGACTTTCATGAAGTCTCCATTACACAATTCGGCCAGTTAAAATCAAGTAGAAGGGGCACACAAATAACTCATGACCTCACGGAACGTCATCGAAAGCTTCAGTTTACACACAAATCCAACGCTTCAAGAAATACGTGAACAATTTGCACCTTTTCCTCATTCATGGTTTTCCTTCTTGTTCTCTTTTAAGCTATTTGGGTGCTTTGTAAGTGGGATAGTGTCATTTGATACGTCCGTGGCTGCGTGGAACATTGATTATGACGGTATGTCGCTTAAGTTATTTCCTAACCATATGGTGTTACCCCTATATCGTATTTCACACCTTTGGCGTAAACCGCCTGCGAAGGACAGCGGTCTGATATACAGGCTTCCGAGAAGTCTCCTTATTACCACGTACAGCTCTCGCATTTCTCATGCAACTCTCTGTGGGAACTGTACGCGCTAAACACTCCCTATAGCTGGTAATAATCCATTACTCGCTACTGCTGCCTAGTGGATCCACTTACTGACAGATTTTGATGTGTAGTAGCCAGTAGCTTTTCGTGACCTCCGAGGTGAACCTGAAAATATTGGTCGGTGTAAAGGGTAGTCCTGTAACTCCAACAAATTATACCTCGTCGTTCCGGGAAACCACGCATACATTCAGACATCCCAAGAATATGAATAATTCGAACAAGGTGCCATAATAAAATGTTTGGAAAATTTATCTGAGGTTTCTTACTTTCCCACACCTATGGAGGTCTTTAACATACAGTTGAATGGACAACAAATCACTTTTCCGATTGTGATCTGGGTGGAGTAGGTGTTCCTCACCAAACGATCCTTAAAGTCTTAAAAATATTATAAACTTTCTAAAATACTTACAATAGAATTCCTGCCAGTAATTATGTAACTATTAAATAAGTTAATCAAAATGTTTGTTGCTTCAAGACAATATGCAGAAGAAGATTATGTTTGAAGATAATTTTAAAACAGGCAGCTACAGGATACAAGCCAAGTTATCATTCATTTTGATAACGGTGACGAGGAAAGACTAACATGGGTTTGGTGAAGCATCACATAGTCGTGTGGACTTAAGTGCACTACTCCTTACCGGATGATTCGTGCAGTGTGTCTTCCAAGCATATCCGTTTCCCGATAAATCAAGAAGTTCGGAGCAAATTAGTTTACTTAAATAAAGAAAGAGAGGACATAATACTTTGGAGCAACTTCCAAAATTGCCTTCCAGATTTTCCATCGATGCTCTCATCTACGTTCTAACCACCCATTCACAGAAGTCTTAAAGCGCACTATCCAGAATATGCCAGGAAAAAAGACTCTGAAACTTTAAGCGTAGCTCATTCGCTCTCATATACTCATCTACGGTAAGATGTAGCAATCTAACATGTAGGTGAGGTAGCACAGTCAGTAGCGTACTGTAAATGCTATACGCCGGCCTCGGTGGCCGAGCGGTTCTAGGCGCTTCAGTTTGGAACCATTTGGATCCTGCCTCGGGCATTGATGTGTGTAATGTCCTTAGGTTAGTTAGGTTTAAGTAGTTCTAAGTCTATGGGACTGATGACCTCAGAAGTTATGTACCACAGTGCTTAGAGCCATTTGAACCATTTTAACAAACAATATGTAATTACTAAATTATTATGACGTATGTCAATCTCTATGGCGTCTTTGTACATATGTGCATAACAATGCGGTGTCTTAGCTAGCACTACTGCTCACTAAATTTTATTTCATGATCATCGTTTTCCAGAATATGTTCCGCTACATCTGACTTGTACGTGTGTCCCGGACGACAGTTTCTATGGTGTACGGTTATGCGGGTATTAATACTTCTTTTCGTTGTTCCAATATAAACCTTAATACAACTACACAGAATTTTATACACCCCGGGCCTTGCAAAAGGGTGACGTGGGTCTTTCGCAGATCTTGAACATTCACTGACCTTCTTGGTGGATGTAAGGGCCGTTTCGACTCCAAACTTGGACAGAACCTCCCCGTACAGTTCGTAATATTGTAGTTAAATGGACGAAAGAGTTTCCCAGCTGACATTTGTTGTTCTTGCACGTTTACAGATAGTTTTCTTCTGGCATTGAGAGCTCGACCTATCTCACTATCAGCGTATCCATTTTTCTTTAAACTTGTTCGCAAATGATTTACTTCCTCTTACAAATAAACTGGTTCCCACTTCTTTGAGCCCTGTCCACCAATGTTTTATTAATTCCTCTCTTCGGCCTCGGATGATGGTTCGAATGCTTATGGGGGTAATGACCGGTGTGTGCATCTTTCCTATACACCTGATGACCTAAAGTTCCATCTGCCCGTTTAATTACTGAGACATCCAAACAATTATGTTATCCATTGCGCTCTGTGTCCATAGTAAATTGTGTCTTTATATTAATACTGTCTGAATGCACCAAGAAACCATTTAGTTCCTCTTCATTGCATATCATAAAAATATCATCCACGTATCGATACAATTTCAGAGGACTTTTATTGCCTATCTGCAGTGCATGATGTTCAAAAAAATCCATAGAAAGATTATCAACAGCTGGACTTACAGGGCTCCCAAAGCAAATCCTTTAATTTGTTCATAGAACACATCAATGTACTGAAAATAAATCGTTGATAGGTAATGTCGAAACAATGCTGCTACTACTACGTCAGTGGGAAACATGTCAGCTATGTAAAAAAGATCTTCGCTAATCGGAAGCGTGGTGAACAGCGACACCACATCTAAAACGGATAAGGATATCACATGGATTGACAGTTATCTCCTACAACTTTCCGATAAAGTGCATAGTGTTTTTAATACGATGGTCAATTTCTCCGATATAGACTGTAACAAGGAGGCGAGATGTCTAGCCAACTCGTAGTAGGTTATCAAGTAGCACTCATTATCGACCGCAGTGGGACACTAGGCTTATGAATCTTAGGTAGCTCATATAATCTAGGAGGGTAAGCTTCCGTTTTGCAAAGATAATTTTCATTCCCTGTCGGAAGGGAATTCTTTTTTATAGAACGGTTTGTAGGTGTTAAGACTTCCGTTGGAAGATCGTTTCAACTCTTTATATGTGGTAGCATTCAAGAGATGAATGATCTTCCTGTGGCAGTCTTCACTCTTCAACACAACGGTTGCATTACCTTTATCAGCGCTAAGTATGATAACATTCTTGTCCACATTACTGTCCCGTAATGCCTTATTTTCTCCTTGAGGCAAATTACTACTAGCTGGCATAGCTTTGCCTAGTATCCTGGCAGTTTCCTTCCTAACTTCTTCAGCAGAATGTGATGGTAACAGACGAATCCCCGCCTCTATATTTGCTATAATAGCCTCCTTGGGAACCTTGAGTGGAGTAATTAAAACATTTCCTTATTTCCTTGTTTCGAGTGAACAGAAATTTCTTCCTTAGATGGTTCTTTCCGGACAAATGAATTACCCTAATGGAATAGTCTGTAACCGGTGTTTCCTGTTTGCCGTTCTGGAAATTATTAAACTTCTTCTTCATCCTATTAGAAGACACTTCTTCACTAAGTTCCATATATCTAAATGTTAACCTATCCACCATATTCCATGCACAAAGCTGCATTGTATTACCAATAACTAAATCGAAATTTTGCAGATGACTGCAAGTTACCACCACTCCTCAACGTGTTTGATGAATCCGCTCTCGTAGCATCGACAGTTCCATACGTAAACAGATACGGTTAGCTTGCGCTGAATGAAAGAGTCTTCTCACCTTCAGAAACTTCGGAACTGCCCCGACGTCACGACAACGTAGCAAAAAAGTGGGCGTGCAAAGCTGCTAAGCTTTCTTTTTACGCAAACCCTCCAGTCGTCCTACCATAACCGACGTACCCTCGTCGTAGCGGCGTCTAATCATAACGTGCTGGCTTTCACAGTCGTCGTCTTCATTAATTAAAACTTCCGGGTTAAGAGGTCGTTGACTCATCGCGGCAGATGTCGCCCGTAGCTGGCAACGAAACGTCAGGAGTAAGAGTTTCTATTGTTCGACCACAGCCCCTTCGGTCGGAAATCTTAATTAATGAGCTCGCTGCTTGTGTTACTAGACCAGTGTGTGCTGCGGCGCGTCCAGGTTCGTGGGCGACACTGGGGTTTGACTCCCGTTTCCCAACGTGTTGCTGGAGTGCGGGCCTATTGTGTACTGCTGAAGCCGCTGTTACTTTATTTATCTGTTTAGCGCAGCACCCAGATAACTAAGAATTTGTGTTATTGCTACGAATGATGTGCAGTTTCCCACTGTCCTTCCACTCCCTCAAGCAACTACTAATGGCTAGTCACTTACCATAAATTGATGCGAGTTTTATTGGCAGCACCAAAGGAAACGATACAAAACCACTTCAGACATAAAAGTAGTAACTGTGAAACTAATGCAGTCCGTTCCGCTACGTAGCTAGCACTGCAATTCATGACAATAGATGCGGAAGGACCGTTTTCCTCAGTAAACATGCCTTCTGTAACAATACACAGATTCTCACAAGCAGACAAAGGAAACTGGGATAGAGTTCTCTATTGCTTTGTCAAGTGTTTGTGAAACATAGGTCCTAATAAAAGAGGATGTACAGTGCCTGGAAGCACTGGAAATGTAGAAGTGAAGAAGGATGCTGAAAACAATCGTTAAAGAGAAAGAGGTCGAACGAATATATCCTCAAGGAAGTAGATAATAACAGGGGAAGGTTCAGCTTCAGCATAAATATCGTACGATTTAATGCTTTTATTGTTTCTGGTACGTGAACATTCATTGTAGATCTGCGTCAGGTTACTATTCTGACGCAGTGAACTAGGAACCACCACGATGAGCTTTATCTTTGTTAGATGGAGTTTTTGAAAGGTGTGATTTATCCACTTAAGTAATTATATGATGCACGTAGCAAAAGCAGAACATCGACAGCAGTACAGTTCTCAGATATCGACATCAGACCACGCTCGTAAGTAATGCGGCGACTACATAGACAAGCAGCTCGCACTTTCTATGTGGTAACTGCCACATCGTAACAACTACCATTTATCAGCTTAGAGGTAGAGTCAGTAAGGTATCAGAAATGAGGCTGAAACGATTGTTTGTCGTTTGACATCGATCAGCTTTTCATTCAAGACACAATAACTCAGCTTTAATTTAACGTTCTCAAAAATAAATAATTTCTCATTTATTTTGGCTATTTTTTAAATTTTATTCCTCTGAAACTAAAAAAAAATCGAATTTGGTCAGAAATAAATTGAACGGGTACATATATTTATTATTCTTGACGTGGAAGACATTGCACAGTGAAAGAAACAACGTTTCCGTTACTTGTATGAAAATGAAGTAGACATAAATCGAAGGAAGCAATAACTGGCTGTCACTTGGCTCCGGGTTAGAGTACACGCAAATTTGTGTAGATTTTCTTTAGGTGAGTATTGCGGCTTAGTGAGTGCTCATTTAATTGGTTGTTATCAGCATCACATAACACAGTGGAGCTAGACTTGGTATACAAGGACGGGCCAAGAAATTGTGACAGTCTGCTTTGTACCGTGTTGGTCCACCTTTGGAATGAACGATTCTTTCGCAGCACGGATTAGTAAAGGGCTTCGTAACTTCACTGAGGTACGTGCTACTACAAGGCAACGCATGGTCCCGCAGTTCCTGCGAATTGTCGGCCAGTGGTTGGTGGACGGGAGCTAGAATTGTCATTGGTGCGTTCTGTCGCATTCATATAAGCTCACTATATGAGCTCACTATTAACGCACCTCAAGCTATTGTAACGCGTTTCTGGCACTGTGAATCTGACAGTTATGTGGCTGGAAAATACGATCGCCGGCTGGGAAGACTTACGCATTCTGTGTTGCACTTGGTCCGCATTAATGTTTACGTAATGCACAGCGGCCATAGTGCCTTCGATTACTAACAAATGTCACATGGAAGCCCAGGATAATGTTCTCCTTATTACTGCTCCCTCTCCCGCCACCGCCCCTCACCTCCAATCAACATAGCGTCTGTCGCGGAGTGCATATTTCGAGTAGCCATACGCCCGGATAATGGCGTACAGAGACACCACTATCGACCTGCTGTAAGGATAAACGTGATTCGTCCGATCCGGTGAAACGTTTGCACTGATCAATAGATGAATTTCGATTATCCTGTGTCCACTGCAATCGTAAGTGCCCATATTTTTTCCTCAACATGGGAGCAAGTAAGGTTCAACTCGTATATTTTGTGCCTGCACTATCACTGTACTCTGTCGTTCGATCTCCAACATACCGCCGCGTATTTTGCTCCATCAATGATCGTTGATTAAGTGCGGACATCCAACAAATTATCGACTAATCATGATTTCCCTGTCCTTCAAACAAATTCCATAAATGCTCTCAACAGTAAAACTGGAATTTCCCAAGAAAGCATAGATATCTTAGTCTATACATGGGCCAAACAAATCATTCTTCCTAGGACCATTACCGCACCCATTTACCGAGCGAGGAGCTGTAGGGGTTGGCACACTGCACTTGCATTAGAGCGGACGATGGTCCAGTTTAACATCCACATCTAGGTTGTCCGTGATTTTTCTAAATGGCTCTAGGGAAATTCGGGGTGGTCCCTGTGAAAGGATATGGAACATTTCCTTCCCCATCATTGCCACAAGCTGAGCTTGTGCTCCGTCTCTAACAACCTTGATATCGACTGCATGTTAAATCCAATCATCACTCTTTTTTTCCTTCTTTCACGTTCATTTAGGCTAATTTTTTGCTATCCCCTTATGAGACACAAATGTGATCCACATACAGAACTAATACACTTTAAGAAATACGTTTTTCAGTACACTGCTCAACTGATTTGGTTTGCTACATGCTTTCCGTCCGCAGCTCTTGGTCTCGCGGTAACGTTCTTGCTTCCCGAGCACGGGGTCCCGGGTTCGATTCCCGGCGGGGTCAGGGATTTTTCCTACCTCGAGATGACTGGGTGTTGTTGTGTCATCTTCATCATCATCATTCATCCCCATTACGGTCGAAGGAAGGCACAACTAGGACCTTGCCTAGTAAGGCGGGGCGGTTTTCCCGTGTCGTTCCCCTACGCTCTGTAAAGAAGTATGGGACTTATCATCATCACATGCTTTCCAATAATCATTTAGCCCGCTTTTGGGTTGGTCCCAAAGTGAATCATGTATGTGAGCTAAGGACTGACCGAATGGAGCCTGCGTTAGGTATCTTAAAGCTTTTCTACGCTATTCTGGGCCAATTCTGATACATTCCCTGGTTACTTCCTCCTTCTAGGCTGCAGGTGGAGGTGACAACTTCATCACTGGAACCTTCACTCTGGAACAACAGACATGAAGTGCGAATGTAAAGAAATAGCCTCGCTCAATCACTGTACGTCAGACAAGAAGTCAAAATATAAATAATTCGTAACTCTCTTACATTTTTTAGTAATGCAGTTACGAAAGCCAGAGAGAAATAAATTTCCACGGTTCACGATAGCGAGAAACTACATTGCTGCCAGCATAACACGTTCGAGTAGTTTAAGACAAATAATACGTAATTACTAAACAAATCACTGTACATAGTATCTCATGGCACTGTTATTCGTCAGTGCCACTCAGTCTTCATGCCATTGTATAACAAGCACAACGTATAGTTGCCGTTCTCCCTGCGTCTTCTTTTCCACTGCATGATAAAAGATTCAAATGACAATGTGCAGTTTCAGCCCTGCCTATCCTTCCTCGCCCCGGTCCTAGCACATGCGTTTGATGCTCTGCTGTCGTTCCACTGCCTTCTACGTTTCTGTCCTTGAGTTGGCGACCCATAATCATCTCACTTCGCGCGTATTTGTGGCAGTAATCGTGTCTTTCTTGTTCCCTTCTTTTGAGTTTAGTCTACACTCTCATTGTTTCTTCTCTGTTACGTTTCGCGTATAGTCTTGACTCTCATTGCTTCTTCTCAGTTCCTTTTTGTGTTAACCTTCGTCACGCCTGTGAACATTTTTCGTTATTGAGATATGCAGAACCCCGCTAACTTGGGATGGTAACCGTAGAGCCACCCTTCGTACAATGTGATTTTATTTGTATCGTACTTCAAAATAGTGATTTCTTCCTAGTTCCTTCTGCAAAAATTCTGAATTCGTTTCATCATATTTCTGTTTGTATGAATCGTTGCAAATCAAATTGGAAGTCTCACCTTTTGTGTTTCTACTATGGTATTTCTTCAAGAGCATTTCACGTACTATGTATTCTACATCTACATCCATACTCCGCCTGACGGTGTGTGGCGGAGGGTAGCCTGAGTACCTCTATCGGTTCTCCCTTCTATTCCACTCTCGTATTGTTCGTGGAAAGAAGGATTGTCAGTATGCTTCTGTGTGGGCTCTAATCTGTCTGATTGTCATGGTCTCTTCGCGAGATGTACGTAGGAGGGAGCAATGTACCGCTTGACTCTTCGGTGAAGGTATGTTCTCGAAACTTTAACAAAAGCCCGTACCGAGCTACTGAGCGTCTCTCCTGCAGAGTATTCCACTGGAGTTTATCTACCATCTACGTAACGCTTTCGCGATTACCAAATGAACCTGTAACGAAGCGCGCTGCTCTCCGTTGAATCTTCTCTATCTCTTCTATCAACCCTATCTGGTACGGGTCCCACACTGTTTAGCAGTATTCAAGCAGTGGGCGAACAAGCGAACTGTAAGCTACTTCCTCTGTTTTCGGATTGCATTTCCTTAGGATTCTTCCAATCAATCTCAGTCTGGCATCTGCTTTACCGACAATCAACTTTATATGATCATTCCATTTTAAATCACTCCTAATGCGTACTCCCAGATAATTTATGGAATCGACTGCTTCCAGTTGCTGACCAGCTATTTTGTAGTTAAATGATAAGGGAACTATCTTTCCATGTGTTCGCAGCACATTACACTTGTCCACATTGAGATTCAATTGCCATTCCCTGCACCATGCGTCTATTCGCTGCAGATCCTCCTGCATTTCAGTACAATTTTCCATTGTTACAACCTCTCGATACACCACAGCATCATCTGCAAAAGGCCTCAGTGAACTTCCGATGTCATCCACAAGGTCCTTTATGTATATTGTGAATAGCAACGGTCCTATGACACTCCCCTGCGGCACACCTGAAATCACTCTTAGTTCGGAAGACTTCTCCCCATTGAGAATGACATGCTGCGTTATGTTATCTAGGAACTCTTCAAGGCAATCACACTATTGGTCTGATAGACCATATGCTCTTACTTTGTTCATTAAACGACTGTGGGGAACTGTATCGAACGCCTTGCGGAAGTCAAGAAACACGGCATTTACCTGTGAACCCGTGTCTATGGCTCTCTGAGTCTCGTGGACGAATAGCTCGAGCTGGGTTTCACACGACCGTCTTTTTCGAAACCCATGCTGATTCCTACAGAGTAGATTTCTAGTCTCCACAAAAGTCGTTGTACTCGAACATAATACGTGTTCCAAAATTCTACAACTGGTCGTCGTTACAGATATAGGTCTATAGTTCTGCACATCTGTTCGACGTCCCTCCTTGAAAACGGGGATGACCTGAGCCCTTTTCCAATCCTTTGGAAAGCTACGCTCTTCTAGAGACCTACGGTACACCGCTGCAAGAAGAGGGGCAAGTTCCGTCGCGTACTCTGTGTAAAATCGAACTGGATTCCCATCAGGTCCAGCGGCCTTTCCTCTTTTGAGCGATTTTAATTGTTTCTCTATCCCTCTGTCGTCTATTTCGATATCTACCATTTTGTCATCTGTGCGACAATCTAGAGAAGGAACTACAGTTCAGTCTTTCTCTGTGAAACAGCTTTGGAAAAAGATATTTAGTATTTCGGCCTTTAGTCTGTCATCCTCTGTTTCAGTACCATTTTGGTCACAGAGTGTCTGGACATTTTGTTTTGAGCCACCTACCGCTTTGACGTAAGACCAAAATTTCTTAGTATTTTCTGCCAAGACAGTACATAGAACTTTACTTTCGAATTCATTGAACGCCTTTCGCATAGCCCTCCTCACACTACATTTCGCTTCGGGAAATTTTTGTTTGTCTGCAAGGCTTTGGCTATGTTTATGTTTGCTATGAAGTTCCCTTTACTTCCGCAGCAGTTTCCTAACTCGGTTGTTGTACCACGGTGGCTCTTTTCCATTTCTTACGATCTTGCTTGGCACATTCTCATCTGACGCATATTGTACGATGGTTTTGAACTTTTTCCACTGATCCTCGACACTATCTGTACTTGAGACAAAACTTTCGTGTTGAGCCGTCAGGTACTCTGTAATCTGCCTTTTGTCACTTTTCCTAAACAGAAAAATCTTCCTACCTTTTTTAATATTTCTATTTACGGCTGAAATCATCGATGCAGTAACCGATTTAAGATCGTTGATTCCCTGTTCTGCGTTAACTGTTTCAAATAGTTCGGGTCTGTTTGTCACCAGAAGTTGTAATATATTATCGCCAATAGTCGGTTCTCTGTTTAACTGCTCAAGGTAGTTTTCAGATAATGCACTTACAATAATTTCGCTGGATTCTTTGTCCCTGCCACCCGTTATGAACGTTTGAGTCTCCCAGTCTATATCCGGCAAATTAAAATCTGCACCCAGAACTATAACATGGTGGGGAAACCTACTCGAAATATTATCCAAATTATCCTTCAGGTGCACAGCCACAACAGCTGCTGAGCCAGGGGGCCTATAGAGACATACAATTACCATGTCTGGGCCTGCTTTGACCGTGAACTTCACCCAAATTATTTCACATTTCGGATCTCCGTCAATTTCCTTCGCTACTATTGCATTTCTTATCGCTATAAACACGCCTCCCCCTTCACTGCCCAGCCTGTCTCTTTGGTATACATTCCAAACTGAGTTTAGGATTTCATTACTGTTTACATCTGGTTTCAGCCAAATTTCTGTCCCTAGTACTATATGGGCGTTGTGACCGTTTATTAATGTGAGCAATTCTGGGCCGCTCCTGGAGTTTACTATTAGCACATTAATATTGTTATTCCCTGTTGCATTTTACCTACTCCTACCTTGCCGCGTCTCAGGAGGCGTCTTGTCGGGCCTAGGGAGGGAATTCTCTAACCTAAAAAACCACATGTGCACTCCACACGTACTCCGCTACCCTTGTAGCCGCTTCCGGCGTGTAGTGCACGCCTGACCTATTCAGGGGAACCCTACATTTCTCCACCCGATAGCGGAGGTCGAGAAATTTGCACCCCAGATCTCCGCAGAATCGTCTGAGCCTCTGGTTTAAGCCTTCCACTCGGCTCCAAACCAGAGGTCCGCGATCGGTTCTGGGAACGTTACTACAAATAGTTAGCTCTGATTCCACCCCGCGAGCGAGGCTTTCCGCCTTCACCAATTCCGCCAACCGCCTGTACGAACTGAGGATGACCTCTGAAGCCAGACGGCAGGAGTCATTGGTGCCGACATGAGCAACAATTTGCAGTCGGGTGTACCCAGTGCTCTCTATCGCCGCCGGCAGGGCCTCCTCCACATCTCGGATGAGACCCCCCGGAAAGCAGACAGAGTGAACACTGGCCTTCTTCCTCGACCTTTCTGCTATTTCCCTAAGGGCCTCCTTCACCCGTCTAACGTTGGAGCTCCCAATAACTAATAAACCCCACCCCCCATGTGCCTGCTCGGACCTTGCTGAAGAAGCGGCCACATGTCCACTCACAGGCAGAGTGGGCGATGCCACACGGCCAGCCTCCATATTGACCCTCCGCCTCGTGCGCCGCGAACGCCGCTGAACCCGCCACTCCCCTTGGGGAGAGGTTGGCCCAACCGCGCCTGGTACCCGCCAAGATGTCTAGACAGCAGGGACAGTGGGTGAAGCATGTAACACCTGGGGTGTACCACGCGACGCACCAGACTCCCCACTGCCGCTACACTCCGAGGCAGCAGCCTGAAGACGGCTGACCGCGGTCATCAACACGTTCAGCTGTTCGCGAACAGTGGCCAGCTCCTCCTGCGTCCGTACACAGCAGTCACACATCCTATCCATCCTAAGAAATCGATTTTCTGCAGAGAGTGACTTTTAACTAGACTGCTAATTCACTAAATGCGGCTTACTAAACTGACTAAACTGTGGTTGCTAGCCACTTCTTGTAGCCGGCCGCGGTGGTCTCGCGGTTCAAGGCGCGCAGTCAGGAACCGTGCGACTGCTACGGTCGCAGGTTCGAATCCTGCCTCGAGCATGGATGTGTGTGATGTCCTTAGGTTAGTTGGGTTTAAGTAGTTCTAAGTTCTAGGGGACTAATGACCACAGCAGTTGAGTCCCATAGTGCTCAGAGCCATTTGAACCACTTCTTGTAGAAAACAATGAAAATAGCACTACCAGTCTCTGGACGGTATTGAAAACAAACACTAGCACTACTGGCACTATGGCTGACTAAAGGGACTCTCTCTGACTGTATTCAAAACAAACACGAAATCTATGGAACACTATTACTAGCACTCGACAATTAAGGCTACCTAAAAGCAAAAACACACGGAAGAAGAAGAGACAAGTAAGAAAAATACAATTAATACTTAAATTAAGGTAGCTCGCTTCACAGCAGACGTGAAGCAGACGGCAGTTACGACGACACTGACACTACTGGCACTATAGCTGACTAAAGGGACTCTCTCTGACTGTATTCAAAACAAACACGAAATGTATGGAACACTATTACTAGCACTCGACAATTAAAGCTTCCTAAAAGCAAAAACACACGGAAGAAGAAGTGACAAGTAAGAAAAATACAGTTAATACTTAAATTAAGGTAGCTCGCTGCACAGCAGACGTGAAGCGGACGGCAGTTACGACGACACTGACACGTATTAAAAGCTTTCTTCTTGTTGCTTCCGAACAACATATCCTTAAAGTTTCCTCTCATGACCTAAGTAGCTCTTTTAGTTTCTAAATCTTGTTTTTGTTTCATGGACGTCTCCTCCACCATCGCTATAACAACAGTTATGGCATCCTCTGCCTGAATATTCGGTTTCGATGAACATTCCTAATCCACTGGCAAAATATCTGAATGCATAACCAGAATGTGTATAATCCGGTAAGATACTATCACCACCTATAATTTTCACATACTCTGCTTCGATATTCCGCTTCACACTACGTTCTTCATCCAGTGACAATGATTTGAACCCGTACTGTGAATGTTAGCACAAATTCAATAATATCACCAATTGCGCACTTACCACTCGTTTCGTCATCTGCAACTGCAGTATCTTCCATTCTCTACGACAAGCTAAGAACGGACCTAGTTATGTACGTAAACAAGTCTCCATGTGTAACGAACATTTGGTAAAAATTGGCGGATTAGGCGTACATTCACATAGGGTAGGGTTGGGCTAAGTCCATCATTTCAACATTTGGGACCCCAAGGGGTACTAATTGTTATATTACATATGTTACATTGTATTAGATAATGGGTTATGTTTATAATTTTTGCATGATACACTCACAGTGCTTCAAAAACTGTTCTTGGTGAATGGGAGTATGTCAATCGTTGTCATGTGCCCCAAAATTGTACAAAGTATGGAAGACTACTCTTCAGTTACACTTCTTAATTGTTCCAGAAGTTGTTACAAGCATTTACCACAGCGGAATTGTTTACGACCAGCAGCCCCCACACAAATTTCGTGAAATCACAAGTTGAACTTAACACATTTGATCCATTCTCCTTCCTTCACAGATCTAGTATCGTAATATGTGGTGCTGCAGAACCCAAAATGTACGTTTCCTCCTTCGGATTCAGATTCCGGTGATGATGAAGATGAGTCATCTTCTTCATTTGAAGATTTGCCTGGAAAATCCAGTGCATTTCTGTAACGCGTCATCTTACTCCTTTGAGAGCTCTCAAAAGGCATGTTTCTTTTACCTCTCGAAACACTGAGATGAACTGATGAAGTCAGATGGGGAAAATTCCTGTACTCTCAAATCCCTTCACAGAATATCCTACGCTAGCTCCACACCTCCAAGCGACGTCGAAATTTTACCAGAAACCAATTTTGTAATGGAAGATGACGGATTATTTTGTATAGATTAATTTGCTTCTTGTAGGTAGTATGTCTTTAATGGCTTGAAAACAGGTATGTCCTGCCACGCGGGATTATTCGAGTGGTCTAGGGCGCTGCAGTCATGGACTGTGCGGCTGGTCCCGGCGGTGGTTCGAGTCCTTCCTCGGGCATGAGTGTGTGTTTGCCGTTAGGATAATTTAGGTTAAGTAGTGTGTAAGCATAGGGACTAATGACCTTAGCAGTTAAGTCCCATAAGATTTCACACACATTTGAACAGATTTGTCCTGCAATTGCAGAATGTGGTTAGAATCCAATTGAATGTAATTCTTCACACCGTATTCCAAGCATTGGAGAGAAAGATTTGAACTGTTACTGCCCAAAAGTAAAGGACATCTGCCTTGTGAATCGTTCTTGTTGAAATGTTGAAGACAACTCAGAAACAAATCTTCCTTTACCTAGCCCTAATCTGACATAGACACTTGAGTACCTGGAGGGGTTATCGGCTTGTATTCTTCTCTGATTCTTTTGCGTTCGAAGATAATGAACAGTGGAATACATGTCCTCGTGACATTACAGCCAACAACGACTATCACATTTTCCTCCCTCTCCAAACATGTAAATGCAACAACTCCCTTTTTTCCTTCCCCCCCTCCCCCCAACTTTTTCAGGCCTATTGTTCATGGGAAATCCGCTTTAGAGCACATTGTATATGTTTTGTGGATTATTTTGTAAATCAAATTCATGTAAGACAGGTTTCAGAACATTGTAAAACTTTTTACTGCTTCCTCATATAATCTCATGGTTCGAGCTTTAGGAAGTGCCACAGGCTTCCTTAATCAAATACCTGCCATACGTCGTTTCATGAAAGAAAGGAACCAACGCTTACCAGCCACTTTCTTATCTTCTCCCCGTGGAACCACAACGTCATTGATTTTGACGTACTATTGCATTGCCCTTCTACTGCCAAGAGAGGTACGTCCCAAACTACGGATAAATGGTCAAATTTTTCCACAAAATCTTTTTCTGGTTCTGCAGTTGGATTGCCCATTTTTCTTCTCCTCTGAGTGATCAATTGATGTGTTTGATTCTCTTCCATTCTTCGAAGGACACGAGTTTCTTGAACCCATCTACAGAGCGTCGTAAATGGCACATTATGAAACCCAGCTGCAGCGTGCATGCTTACATACCCTTGTAAAACACTGCCTGTAGCGCTTGCCATTGAGTCTTCTGACTACTGTAAACATGAACGACTTCTTCAACTTTTGTAGTCCTGTCTTCCTCAGTTGCATGTAATATTACGGTATATTGATAAATGCATACACGAACAGACCACAAATACTTCAATAGTTACTCTCATAAGTTTGGCAATAACATTCGATCTTTGGCAAAAACATTTGACAGTCGGCAACAAAAACCAAAACATTCCATTAAAACAAGCGTTCAGTGCATAGTGCTGTGGAATGTGGAAAAAACCGCAAATTGGTCTTCATAGGAAGAACAACAACACCAAAAATGCAACAGGAGCGTAATATGTAAGAAATTGTCCACGCAACCTGAAAGTACAGTTCAAAACATTACTACTTAATAGGAAATACCAACCACCAGAACTGTTTATAACCTATAGGCACAGTGACAAAAATGTAAATTAAATGGCTAACATATGTACATATTCCAGGCCACTGATGATGCCTTGCAGAAAATAAAGGCGAAATGCATATGGCACTAAAATTGTGTTTTATTCATTTGCTGTCAGACGGTCCATAAGTAAAAATTATCAATATACCGTATGAACGACTTCGTTTACAAGCTTTTACAATATGTAAAAAGCGATAAATCAAAAATTGTTTTCATCATTACTAAATTAGTATGTCTCGCTAATACCTGTAGCCTAGAAACTTCCTGGCAGGTAAAAACTGTGTGCCAGACTGAGACTCGAACTCGGGACCTTTGCCTTTCTCGGGTAAGTGCTCTACCTACTGAGCTACCCAAGCACGACTCACGCCCCGTCCTCACAGCTTTACTTCTGCCAGTACCTCGTCTCCTACCTTCCAAACTTTACAGAAGCTCTCCTGCTAACCTCGTCCCCTATCATATCAACGCACACTCCGCTGCAGAGTGAAAATCTCACTCTGGAAACATCCCCCAGACAGTGGCTAAGCCATGTCTCCGCAATATCATTTCTTTCAGGAGTGCTAGTTCTGCAAGGTTAGCAGGAGATCTTCTGTAAAGTTTGGAAGGTAGGGGACGAGGTACTGGCCTAAGTAAAGCTGTGAGGACGGGGCGTGAGTCATGCTTGGGTAACTCAGTTGGTAGAGCACTTGCCCGCGAAAGGAAAAGGTCCCGAGTTCGAGTCTCGGTCTGGCACACAGCTTTAATCTGCGAGGAAGTTTCATATCAGCGCATACTCCGCTGCAGAGCGAAAATCTCATTGTGGAAAGTGTAGCCTAAATTAGAACATCATTTATTTATCATTGTGAGTTATAATAATTATGCTACATGAATACTTCAATAAAGTAGAAATAATGCATGTTATATTGAGATCCAGAAAGTCCCGCGAAGACTGATTCACATGGCCCCATTGCCTCATTACTTTTAAAATGTAAGCAGTTGCTCAAATTAGCAACTGATGTAGCTAGTTGTTCTGTTAACCGACCTGACAGATCCCCAGATAGCCGAAAAAGTTATAACTAGCATTCACGTTTTCCTGCACTATATCTTAGTTGAAGCTGACTTAATGTTGCACGCAGGATTTTTGTGAGCAGTACTGTCTTACCTCTTCTATTTCCTTCTGGATGATCGCTATCTGGGTTAATATATTTGGGAAACGCTTCTTGCAGCTTATGCAAGACTCGTCTAGCGAAGAGTCAGTAATATAATGGCGTTCGAGCTGTGCGCAGTGCCTACGCAGTAGAATATTTTCTTATTTCTATCCATATAGCTAATGTTTCAGGAAGCTCCACCTTACTGAATGCCTGTGAGTTATTCTTCTTCGAATATCAATGTCTCTTCCTCTGGAACCTCCTTAAATACTGATTTCATATCTTGCATCCCTTCTTTTAAATCCATACCATTTCCTCTTGACAATCGTGATACTCTTTAAAATCTTTCCCAGATTCCTGCGTGGCTTTCTACTGACTTTCACTGTTTTGGTTTGCGGTTTTCTGTTGACATGCATATATTTTGTCTATTTTCTCTAGTACTTAGTGCCGCCACATACCACTGCTCATTTCAGATGGATGACGCTCAATTTTACTTTTTTGTGTATGAGGCGTAAAAAGTTTTTTTCCCGCTTAGTTGCGTTATTCGTTCCATGCCTACAGATTCTCTATTAGCCGCGTCCTAGATATTTGTGCCTTTGGTCTCTCCATCATTGTACCCTCAGTCTTTATAGAACTGAGCTCTCACAATATTATCGATTCGTATATGCTCCTTTTCTGACGACATCTTTACACTTGAAGGTAAGAAACGGAAGACAAAGGTCCAACTCCCTTCCTCCACGCAAAATTCGTCAGACAGCAAATGGTTCAAGACATTCGACAACAGCAGTAATTTCAAACTACGCGCAATTGTTATTACACTATAGTGACTGTTATTTGCTGTCTGTGTCCTTTAGTGTCGCTCAAATGGTTCAAATGGCTCTACGCCCTATTGGACTTAACATCTGAGGTCATCAGTCCCCTAGACTTAGAACTACTTAAACTTAACTAACCTAAAGACATCACACACATCAATGCCCGAGGCAGGATTCGAGCCTTCGACCATAGCAGCCGCGTATTTCCGGACTGAAGCGCCTAGATTGGTGTTGCTGAGATAGTCGTCTCAGACCACTGTATTCCACAATACTGTAGAATATCTGTTCTCGTCTAGAAAAACTGCATTCCAAGATGCTTTACATTTCCGTTTGGCATATGATTTTTATCAGTGAAATCTCACATTTTATTACTTCTTTTTGCACGTTAGTCGTCGCTCTGCTGCGCACAGTTAATTCTCGTTATTGAGTATCGAATCTCTATTCTTCACAAAAAAAAAAAAAAAATAAAAGTATGTTTTGCGCACGTGCTCAAAATGTAAAGGAGGAGGAGATTAGTGTTTAACATCCCGTCGACAACGAGGTCATTGGAGACGGAGCACAAGCTCGGGTTAGGGAAGGACGGGGAAGGAAATCGGCCGTGCCCTTTCAAAGGAACCGTCCCGGCATTTGGCTGAAAGGATTTAGGGAAATCACGGTAAACCTAATCAGGATGGCCGGAGACGGGATTCAACCGTCGTCCTCCCGAATGCGAGTCCAGTGTGCTAACCAATGCGCCACCTCGTTCGGTACAAAATGTAAAGCTGTTACCGAATTACTATACCTCACAAAAGAGCACTAACTGTCCTTTCACGCGTCGCCGGAGTTAATGCTCCAAAATTTCTCCTTTTAGATTAATTTCTGGGGCTATCAGCTTATCTAATTCGAGTATAGGAGCTTTACGTAGAGAACACACTTGGTTCCCAAGGGAAAAAAAAAAAAAAAAAAATTAATCTGCCTACTACAAATACGCGTCCCTTACACTTTTCGGATATTAAAGTTATTCAGTAGAAAAATGGAAAATGCCTCTGAAGCTATTTTACGTTCTTACTTTGTCTGTTTACCACATAACAGCCATCCTCTAGCAATGCCTAAACGCATCCAGTCTTGCGCTGTCAACCTCGTTTCACATTCGTAATAAAGTAGCCATAGGCACGTTGAGATTTCTCATTAATGAAGCAAGTTGCAAGCAAATGCACCCGTGGCCTAGGAGTAGCGCACTTCATTAGTATTCAAAAATGTTTCTAGTGTCGGGTTCGAACCTAACCACCACTTAAAATCATCAGCAATGACAGCTGAATACATCCGGCGTAAATCACTTCACTTAGCCAGCTGCCGTGTCAAACAGGGCGGAGTAGCGGACGGAGGTTCAGGGAACTCTGTTGGCTTTGCGGTGGAAACTGCCTCTAAAAAGTGGAAGAATCAGCAATGATCAATGGCATGATGATGCAGAAGGCAATGGAATTAACTGAATTAAGGAAACATAATGTATTCCCGCAGGAAACGTAAAAAAAGTGTCGTTATGATCTCTCCAGTGGCCAAAGTTTCCAGACTAGTCCCCCATTCGCATCTCCGGGAGGGAACTGTCAACGAGAAGGTGACGGTGATAAAAAGACTGAATCGCCAGGAATCACTACGAGTCGACGTGTGGAATGTCAGGAGGATGAAAAGCTAGAAAATCTGAAATGGGAAATGTAAAGGCTCAATCTAAATATAGTGGGCGTCAGTGAAGTAAAGCAGGAATAAGACAGATTTATAGTCTGACGAGGATAGGATATTATCTACAGCAGCAGAAAAATTTATAACGGGAATAGGTTACGTTCTGAATAGGAAGATAAGGCAGACAGAGAGCTACTGCAAACAGTTCAGGGATGGAGTTGTTCTAATCAGAATCGACAGGAAACCCACACCGACAGGGATACTTCAGCTAAATATGTCGACGTCGCAAGCATAAGATGAAGAGATTAAGACGAAGAGATAGAGAAAGTATATGAGGATACTGTATATGAGGATACTGTACGAGTAGCCACTGCGTAAGGGAGATGAAAAGCTGATAGTTATGGGAGATAGCAGTGCGCGTTTAGGGTGAATATGGGTTTGGTAGTAGGAATAAAAGAAGAGAAAGAGTAATTGAGTTGCGCAATAAATTTCAGCTAATAAACGTGAATACTCTGTTGAAGAATAACTAGAGGGCAAGTCATACTCGGAAAAGGACGGAATATACGGAAAGATTTCAGCTAGATTACGTCCGAGTAAGGGAATATGCCCAAACCACATACTGGAATGCAAGGCGTGGCCAGGAGTTGATACAGACTCAGATCAAAATTTATTAGTGGTGAAGAGTAGGTTGAAGTTTAACAAGCTAGTAAGAAAGAATCAATGCGCAAAGAAGTGGAATACGGAAATACTAAGGAATGAAGAGATACGCTCGAAGTCCTCTGAGGCTAAAGATACACACCAGTTCAGTTGAAGTGGAAAGGGTCTCTAAACCATAGAAGGTGGACAGAAAAAACCATAGGAACCAAGAAGGATGCCGTACGTTAGACACTTCTGACCCTTAGGTTAAATTGTCTGGCTGTTGGAAACTTTGCGAGATTGTATGAACCATACAATGTTCATATAACAACCGTAATAAAATTATCGGGAGCTAAATTAACGACCCATAAATGATGTAGGCCACACAGTAGTGAGTTGCTTAGAATAACGTTTATTCAAAAAGCAAACTAATAGCGACAGTGGTGGTATTTAGAATTACTATTACACTCGAACGCATACGCATTTGACACAGTTCGACCATTCACAATCTCATTACAAGTTCGACACTTCCCCCAATATCACACAACGTGACATTTTCAAAGTCGTTTCACTTCCTAGCTGGCTAAAGACCGACGGTCCGCTTTCTCTTCTCAATCAGAACTGTCCCCATTGATGTCTCGACTATAACTGCCCTCTGCCCGTGACGTTTTCAAAGCCGCTTCACTTCCTAGCTGGCTAAAGACCGACTGACTGCCTTCTCTTCTCAGAACGAACTGTCCCCTTCGGTGTCTGGACTATAACTGCCCTCTGCCGTCTCCGACAAGGTTTCCCGTGCGCCGAACATCTTCGCTCAACTGACTAGCGCAGTTTCCTTCCCTGAAGCCGTCCATCTGATTAGCTACAGCTTATTCTACATCACTTAACATTTAGACAAATTTAAATAATCCAAGCTTGACCACTTTCACGTTCTAAGTAAAGTAACTATAATATCCATTATATAATAAACGTTATATTCTTTTACATAAAACCAATACAGTTGCCTTCTTAACCTTGAATGTCACAGCCAGTAGCCTTGCGCCAATGTGCTCCCTCATAAATAAATAAAGAAAACAACGAACGATCATGCACCAAACTTTACAACAAATATTCTATTACCTAATGATTCAACAAGGTGCCATTCTGTCATTGTTAAATAAGTTCTGCGTGGAGGAAATGATGATCTGATGCTTAACCTAAAATAATGATAATTTGAATTTACTATATCTCTTAAACATACAAAGTTACAGAATTGATATTTACAACGTCTGTCATTTTAATGATTCACTTCTATATGAAATGTCGAACGTTAAGATCCATCAAAGGGTTCAGATTTTAGCATTCAGGACTTTGTTACCAAACTTGTTAATTTCACTTTAACAGTAAATCCTGTACTATTACAGATATGATCAATATTCAAGTTTTATTGGGGTCACCATGAAAATTTATTGAGGATGGCAATTACTCTTGCTTGATTCCCTGTGTTACTACAGAATTAAATAATTTTCATAAATGTTTCCCTTCATGGCCGATTTTAAGTTCTCCATATTTAACACTGCTACTTCTCCTTGGCCACAAAAGGCTTCTACTGGGTTTGCCTAGACCGTAGATTCTCGTCTGTCTCACTCGCACACTACAGCGTTTAGGCCACGATAGACAATAGACGCCTGTGAGTTTCCCCATCTGGTGGTGAATCGGCGCCCTTTGTGGCATTCTTTCCTGGACGACAGGGTTCAATTCCTGAAGGCTGACTCTTTCGGCCATATACTTAAATGAAAGCGCAATGCTCGATAACTCACAGTGTGAACATTTAAACTGCAATGGCAATTCCACGTACAAATGCAGAGGAGATTGCCGATAGGTGCCAAGGTTACGTTGAAGGTCTCCATGATGGGGAGGACTTGTCTGATAAGGTCGTAGAAGAAGAAACAGGAGTCGATATAGAAGAGATAGGGGATCCAGTACTTGAATCAGGATTTAAAACAGCTTTGAAAGACCAAAATCGAATAAGGTAGAAGAGATAGAAAACATTCCATGAGAATTTATAAAATCATTGGGGGAAATAGGTTTAAACGAATATTCACGTTCATGTGTGGAACGCGAATCTGGCGATATACCACCTCAATCTCGCAAAAATATTATCCAAATAATGCCTAGTTTCCAATTCTGAAGGTGGCTGGGGTAAAACATAGGGAGCGAAAGGCTATTTACAATTTGTACTGAAACCAGATGGCAGTTACAGGAGTCGAGGGACATGAAAGGGAAGCAGTGGTTGGGAAGGGAGTGAGACAAGGTTGTAGCCTCTTCTCGATGCTATTCAATCTGTATATTGAGCAAGCAGCAAAGGAAACAAAAGAAAAGTTCGGAGTAGGTATTACAATCCATGGAGAAGAAATAAAAACTTTGAGGTTCGCCGATGACATTGTAATTCTGTCAGAAACAGCAAAGGACTTGGAAGAGCAGCTGAACGGTATGGACAGTGTCTTGTAAGGAGGGTATAAGATGAACATCAACAAAAGCAAAACAAGGATAATGGAATGTAGTCGAACTACGTCGGGTGATGCTGAGGGAATTAGATTACGAAATGAGACACTTAAAGTAAGAAAGGAGTTTTGCTATTTGGGGAGCAAAATAACTGATGATGGTCGAAGTAGAGAGGATATAAAATGTAGACTGACAATGGCAAGGAAAGCGTTTCTGAGGAAGAGAAATTTGTTAACATCGAGCATAGATTTAAGTGTCAAGAAGTCGTATCTGAAAGTATTTGTATGGAGTGTAGCCAAGTATGGATGTGAAACATGGACGATAAATAGTTTAGACAAAAAGATAACAGAAGCTTTTGAAATGTGGTGCTACAGATGAATGTTGAAGATTAGATGGGTAGATCACGTAACTAATTAGGAGGTATTGAATAGAACTGTGGATAAGAGGAGTTTGTGGCACAACTTGACTAGAATAAGGGATCGGTTGGTAGGACATGTTCTGAGGCATCAAGGGATCACCAATTTAGTACTGGAGGTCAGCGCGGGGGGTAAAAATCGTAGAGGGAGACCAAGAGATGAGTACACTAAGCAGATTCAGAAGGACGTAGCCTGCAGTAGGTACAGGGAGATGAAGAAGCCCTCACCGGATAGAGTAGCATGGAAAGCTGCATCAAACCAGTCTCAGGACTGACGACCACAACAATAACAACCCGGAGTTTGCTAGATCTATCGTACAACCAGGTTAACAGATCATATAGCCAATCTGCGATCAAGAATTATACATAGATGAATGAAAATGAAAATTGAGGATGTGTTAAGTGACGATTATTTTCGATTTAGTGACGATAAAGGCAACAGAGCGACAATTCTACCGCCGTGGTTGATATGGAAAGCAAGACTAAAGGAGAATGAAGAAACGTTGAATGGATTTCTTACTTCTAAAGAGTGTTCGACAATGTCATATTATGAAAGAAATTCTCATATTTCAGAAAATTAGGGAAAGGCTGGTAATATACAATATATACAAGATCCAAGGCGAACAGTAAGGGAGGAAGTTCAAGAACGAATTTCTCGGATTACAATCGGGGTAAGACAGGGATTAGACTTTCACCGATTTCGTTCAATTTACGTATCAAAGAAACAGTAAGGGAAATTAAAGAAAGGGATAAGAGTGGAATTACAATTCGAGGTGAAACGATACCAACGATAAGTTCGCTGATAACGTTGCTATCCTCGAAGTGAAGACGAAATACAGGGTCTTCTGAATGGAATGAACCGTTTAATGAGTACTGAATATGGATTGAGAGTAAATCAAAGATACGAAAGTAATGAGAAGTAGTACGAACCAGGACAGCAAGAAACTTAACACCAAGATAGATGATACGAATAAGATGGAGTTAGGAAGCTATGCTACCTAGACAGCAAAACAACCAATGATGGACGGAATAAGAAGTACGTAAAAAACAGACTAGCACTATGAGAGAGGTCATTATCGGGCGATAGAACTACACTAGTATCAAACATGGGCCTTAATTAGAGGAAAAAGTTTCTGGGGATGTACGTTTCGACCACAGCTTTGCATGGTAGTTAAATGCAGACTGTATGAATGTCGGGAAAGAAGAAGTTGGAAGCGTATGAGATGTAGTGGTACAGAAGAATGTTGAAAATTAGGTGGATTAGCAAGGTAAGGAATAAGAGTGTTTTCCGGATAATTGGCGACGAAATATTGATCTGAAGGCTGATTACTATTTAAAAAGAAATGTCACTGATCATGGAAGCTACTTCATTTAGTAATTTTTGAGAAAACTGCTCGCGGACCACGGTGGTCTAGCAAAGAAAGACTTTAAAAATGAACACAAACAGTCTCTATCGCAAAAAAATGTTGAATGTAATCGGTGTCGGTCAGTTTTTGACCATCTTCAGAATTTATACCTTAATGGTAGACGGTGGCGGAGAATGGAGCGGATGTTATGGCTTCACGAACGTCAACCGTCACCTGCTCAAAGCAAGCTGAAGATGGTCAAAACTGACAGAAAGCAGTTACCACAAAGTAAATGTTTCTTGCTGTCAAGACTGTGCTGATTAAACTCTTCATCTAGTTCTACTATTAGTACGTTCCTCCAGAAAAATGATTTATTCGGGACATGAGACATTTTCAACCATAAACTCAATAGGTACTAATACAGCTCACCTTTCCGAGAATTAACTAAACTATTGAAACACTTATCTCCTAGTTACCGACGTAACGAAAAAAATGGCTCTAAGCACTATGGGACTTAACATCTGAGGTCATCAGTCCCCTAGACTTAGAACTAATTAGGCCTAACTAACTTAAGGATGTCACACACATCCATGCCCGAAGCAGGATTCGAACCTGCGATTGCAGCAGCAGCGCGGTTCCCGACTAAAGAGCCTAGAACCGCTCGGCCATAGCGGCCTGTCCGACGTATCGCTTCCTACTGTTAGTTACACTTTCTACCAATTTGTTGATGCTGTATATCTGCAGCGCCGATACGCCTCACTGCCCCGCTCGGAAGCTCAATAACGGACACCTCTTCGCAAACACCAAGACCGCTTGTGATGATGTATGGTTTGTGAGGCGCTCAACTGCGCGGTTATCACCGCCCATGCAAAGTCCCAATTTTCACATAGTCAATTTATTTTCCCAGTCCAATCTATTCTCTGTCAGGAATGATGATGATGATGAAATGATAAGGACAACACAAACATCAAGACCCCGGGTAGAGAAACTCCCCAACCCAGCCAGGAATCGAACCCGGGACCGAGTGATCCAGAGGCAGCAACGCTAGCCACTAGACCACGAGCTGCGTACAAGACGGCTTGTGATCATTTATGTTGTGGCTTTATTGCCATTATGCAGCACGAAAATAGTCCCAGAAGCAGTGATAAGCAAGGAGTACAATCCCAATATGTTACAACATCAAATATAGCTTTACTTCGCAACCGCTCCGGTCGTAGGTTCGAATCATGCCTCGGGCAAGGATGTGTGTGATGTTCTTAGGTTAGTAAGGTTTAAGTAGTTCTAAGTTCTAAGGGACTGATGACCTAAGATGTTAAGTCCCATAGTGCTCAGAGCCATTTGAACCAAATTTATAGCTTTACTTCCTACTTGTTGTTGTTGTTGTTGTCGTCAGTCCTGAGACTCGTTTGATGCAGCTCTCCGTGCTACTCTATTCTGTGCAAGCTTCTTCATCTCCCAGTACTTACTGCAACCTACATCCTCCTGAATCTGCTTAGTGTATTCATCTCTAGGTCTCCCTCTACGATTTTTACCCTCCACGCTGCCCTCTAATGCTAAATTTGTGATCCCTTGATGCCTCTGAACATGTCCTACTAACCGGTCCCTTCTTTTTGTCAAGTTGTGCCTCAAACTACTCTTCTCCATAATTCGATTCAATACTTCATCAATAGTTATGTGATCTACCCATCTAATCTACAGCATTCTTCGGTAGCACCATATTTCGAAAGCTTCTATTCTCTTACTGTCCAAACTTTTTATCGTCCATGTTTCACTTCCGTACATGGCTACACTCCATACAAATACTTTCAGAAACGAATTCATGACACTTAAATCTATACTCGATGTTAACAATTTTCTCTTCTTCAGAACGCTTTCCTTGCCATTGCCAGTCTACATTTTATATCTTCTCTACTTCGACCATCATCAGTTATTTTGCTCCCCAAATAGCAAAACTCCTTTACTACTTTAAGTGTCTCATTTCCTGGTCTAATTCCCTTAGCATCACCCACTTAACTCGACTACATTCCATTATCCTCGTTTTGCTTTTGTTGATGTTCATCTTATATCCTCCTTTCAAGACACTGTCCATTCCGTTCACCTGCTCTTCCAAGTCCTTTGCTGTCTCTGATAGAATTAAAATGTCATCGGCGAACCTCAAAGTTTTTATTTCTTCTCCTAGGATTTTTTTACCTACTCCGAATTTTTCTTTTGTTTCCTTTACTGCTTGCTCAATATACAGACTGAATAACATCGGGGGGAGGCTACAACCCTGTCTCACTCTCTTATCCAACCACTGCTTCCCTTTCATGTCCCTCGACTCTTATAACTGCCATCTGGTTTCTGTACAAATTGTAAATAGCCTTTCGCTCCTTGTATTTTACCCCTGCCACCTTTAGAATTTGAAAGAGAGTGTTCCAGTCAACATTGTCAAAAGATTTCTCTAAGTCTAGAAATACTAGAAACGTAGGTTTGCCTTTCCTTAACTCTTCTTCTAAGATAAGTCGTAGGGTCAGTATTGTCTCACGTGTTCCAACATTTCTGCAGAATCCAAACTGATCTTCGCCGAGATCGGCTTCTACCAATTTTTCCATTCGCCTGTATGGAATTCGCGTTAGTATTTTGCAGCTGTGACTTATTAAACTGATAGTTCGGTAATTTTCACATCAGTCAACACCTGCTTTCTTTGGGATTTGAATTATTATATTCTTCTTAAAGTCTTAGTGTATTGCGCCTGTCTCACACATCTTGCTCACCAGATGGTAGAATTTTGTCAGCACTGGCTCTCCTAAGGCCGTCAGTAGTTCCGATGGAATGTTGTCTACTCCCGGGGCCTTGTTTCGACTCAGGTCTTTCAGTGCTCTGTCAAACTCTTCACGCAGTATCGTATCTCCCATTTCATCTTCATCTACATCCTTTTCCATTTCCATAATATTGTCCTCAAGTACATCGCCCTCGTATAGACCCTCTATATACTCCTTCCACATTTCTGCTTTTCCTTCCTGGCTTAGTCTGGGTTTCCATCTGCGCTCTTGATATTCATACAATTTGATCTCTTTCCTTCAAAGGTCTCTTTAATTTTCGTGTAGGCAGTATCTATCTTACCCCTAGTGAGTTAAGCCTCTATGTCCTTACATTTGTCCTCTAACCATCCCCTCTTAGCCATTTTGCACTTCCTGTCGATCTCATTTTTGAGACGTTTGTATTCCTTTTTGCCTGCTTCATTTACTGCGTTTTTATATATCCTCCTTTCATCAATTAAATTCAATATTTCTTCTGTTACCCAAGGATTTCTACTAGCCCTCATCTTTTTACCTACTTGATCCTCTGCTGCCTTCACTACATCATCTCTCAGAGCTACCCATTCCTCTTCTTCTGTATTTCGTTCCCCCATTCCTATCAATTATTCCCTTATGCTCTCCCTGACATTCTGTACAACCTCTGGTTTAGTCAGTTTATCCAGGTCCCTTCTCCTTAAATTCCCACCTTTCGCAGTTTCTTCAGTCTTAATCTACAGTTCATAACCAATAGATTGTGGTCAGAGTCCACATCTGCCCCTGGAAATGTCTTACAATTTAAAACCTGGTTCCTAAATCTCTGTCTTACCATTATATAATCTATCTGAAACCTGTCAGTATCTCCAGGCTTCTTCCATGTATACAACCTTCTTTCATGATTCTTGAACCAAGTGTTACCTGTGATTAACTTATGCTCTGTGCAAAATTCTACCAGGCGGCTTCCTCTTTCATTTCTTAGTCCTAATCCATATTCACCTACTACGTTTCCTTCTGTTGAATTCCAGTCACCCATGACTATTAAATTTTCGTCTCCATTCACTACCTGAATAATTTCATTTTCTCATCATACATTTCATCAGTTTCTTCATCATCTGCAGAGCTAGTTGGCATATAAACTTGTACTACTGTAGTAGGCATGAGCTTCGTGTCTATCTTGGCCACAATAACGCGTTCACTGTGCTGTTTGTAGTAGCTTACATGCACTCCAATTTTATATTCATTATTAAACCTACTCCTGCTTTACCCCTATTTGATTTTGTATTTATAACCCTGTATTCACCTGATCAAAAGTCTTGTTCCTCCTGCCACCGAACTTCACTAATTCCCACTATATCTAACTTCAACCTATCCATTTCCCTTTTTAAATTTTCTAACCTACCTGCCCGATTAAGTGATCTGACATTGCACGATCCGATCCGTAGAACGCCAGTTTCCTTTCTCCTGATAACGACGTCCTCTTGAAGAGTCCCCGCCCGGAGATTCGAGGGGGGGGACTATTTTACCTCCGGAATAGTTTACCCAAGAGGACGTCATCATTATTCAACCATACAGTAAAGCTGCATGCCCTCAGGAAAAATTATGGTTGCAGTTTCCCCTTGCTTTCAGCCGTTCGCAGTAGCAGCACAATAAGGCCGTTTAGGTTAGTGTTACAAGGCCAGATTAGTCAATCATCCAGACTGTTGCCCCTGCAACTACTGAAAAGGCTGCTGCCCCTCTTCAGGAACCACACGTTTGTCTGGCCTCTCAACAGATACCCCTCCGTTGTGGTTGCACCTACGGTACGGCCATCTGTATCGCTGAGGCAGGCAAGCTTCCCCACCAACGGCAAGGTCCGTGGTTGATGGGGGTAGGACTTCCTACTTGGCCAACCTGAATTTCGTTTCTAGGATCTTTCCCACAGTCATTTGGGCTAATTATGTGGTAATTCCCAGGCGAGAAATGAATGAGGTCCAGATCTGAATCGAACGCATGATGTTGAATAACGATCGTTGGTCTGTACACCAGGCAACATGAATCTATTTTCTAGGAGCTTTCCCATCGCCATTTAGCACCTTTCTGAATTGGTCCCTATGCAAGACGTGTATATGAGTCACATGCATGTCGAGTCGGGTTTGTGCAAAGAGAACCTCTTGTTTATAAAGGCCCAACTGAATTTGGTTTCTAACACTTTGTCCACACTTTCTAGCCTAATCTGAGCTGCTCGCCATGTGAATCGTGAATGTTATCCGGCCGCAGATAGAATCCACATATTCACATCGTGGATAACGACTGTTGTTTTATACACCAGACAACATTAATTTAGCTCCTCGGTGCTTCCTCACAGTCATTGGTCTCAAATCAGACCTCATTACCATACGTCCATGAATGTGAGACGGATCCCGTTTGAATCCGCTTAGCGGATTACCGACTACACGATTGTAGACAGGGCATCATGCATTTCGTTTCCAGCAGCTTTTCGACGCACATTTACCAATATACTCTGCTGATCCTTTTGTGAGACATCAGAGCGCTCTGGAGTAACGGCCGTTGGTCTGTCCTCTAGCCAACACCAGTTTGTTTCTAGAAGCTTTTGTGCGCTAATTTAGATCAATTCTGCGCCGGTCCTCATTTGTGATATGACTGTCAACCAAGCAGAGATCGAATTCGTGCTGCGGAAAAACTAACGATGGTCTCTATACTGTCAAACTTGAATTTGGCTTCTTGGAGCTTCCCCACGGTCATTTAGCTGAATTATACTCCCCCTGTGAGAAAACGATGCCATACAGACATCAATTGAATCCGCGCTGTGGAATTACGTCTATTGGTCTGTAGACTGGTAAATCTAAAATTCTTTTCTATGTGCTTCCTCGCCATCGTTTCGACCAATTCTAGAACGATTCCCACGCGAGAGATATATGTGAGTCAGGTCCAGTCCGAATACAAACTGAACTGTTGTTGTGTATGTAGACTAACTGGAATTGTCTTCTAAGAGCTTTATACACTCATTTATCCTCATTATTGAAACCTCATGTGGGCCAGACCCAGATCGAATATAGACTGCCGAGTAACAACCATTTGTCTGTTCACTGGCGACATATGAATTCGGTATCTACAACTTTTAATGTAATCTTTCAGAATGAAGCTTAACCAAAATGAAACAGTGAAAGTACATGCCAGGGTTTTAAGTATACATCATTCGCCATTTGACAAACTTTATTTCCATTAAAAAGAGAAAAAAATACTATACTAAGAGAAAAAATTTCTGAGATCAGAAAAATATATTGCACAGCAAGTTAAAGGAAAAGAAACGAAAAATACAAAGGGGAACAGCAATTTGATACCAGCAACAGTTACGACAGAAAACAGGGTACTTTATCAAATTATAGCTCTTTATGGACAATCCCATAAAACTGGTAACTTCTAATGTCAAATTACGACCAAATGTTACTATCATTTAAACCATAGACTGCATATATTTAGACATAGGCCGTAGTTTTGGAGAACAGTTACGGACACAAAAATGTCAACTATAATTTTCATAACCTTTCACAAGAAAGTTGCAAATTTGCTCCAATGGGCTGACTCAACATTCAAACAATCATGAAACAGAGGAGCAACCGCCTGCATTTTAAAATTAAAAAAAGTATCAAATATGAAGTGTCAGGACTAGGCGCTGCTTCTGTATGCCCAACGGAAACAAATTCCGGCACCGTAGCTAACATTGGAAATCAATGAGTGGAAAACTCGGTTTAATATTTGGCGCTGCGCACCTTCTTTCCCCCATTTTTTTTTAAAGTTCAGTATGTAGGTACTGTACTCCGCACGAGACCTGTCACAATTAGAAAACGCGCATGCAGAATGTCCAGCAGAGATAATTCTCTTTAGCACAAGGCTTAAGACATACTTGCAATTATAAGGTTTTCTTCTTACAAGATTTGACTGGTAACACCAAACACAATAAACAGAATCCAACAGGGCGATGGCCTGACAGAAGAAGGAATTTGGATGGTAAAAGTATGGACCCCTAAAATTACAGATTAATATCTGTAACTTCTGCTTGCTGCTGAATCCATGAACACATTCTAAGTTTGAATGTAATAAACTTTCTTGAGACTGAGACTCATATGTCCATGAATCAGCGTGGTTTTAGAAACAATGCTCTTGAGAAACGCAGCCTGCCGTTTCCGCACATGATACGTTGAGAACTATGAATGATGGACAACAGGCAGACTCCATATTTCTGGATTTCCAGAAAGCATTTCACACGGTGCCCCGTTGCAGACAGTTAACGAAGGTACGAGCATATGGAATAAGTTCACAGCTATGTGGGTGGTTCGAAAACTTCTTAGATAATGGAACCCAGAATGTTCTAACCGACGGCAAATGTTTATCAGAGACAAGGGTATCGTCGGGAGTGCCCCAGCAAAGTGTGTGTTAAACCCACATCCTATATACATAAATTATTTGGCGGATATGGTGGGCAGCAATCTGTTGTCGTTTGCTAATGATGCCGTGGTGTACGGCAATGCGTCGAAGTAAAGTGACTGTAGGAAGATACAAGACGACTTAGACAAAATTTCCAGTTGATGTGATGGATGACATATAGCCCTAAATGTAGAGAAATATGAGTTAATGCGGATTGGTAGGAAGATCAGACCTGTACTGTTCGGATACTGTCCTGCTGGACAAATTCAAGCCGTTCAAATATCAGCGCTTCTCGTTGCAAAACGATATGTGGCTTAACGAGCACGTAAGATGTGTGGTAGGGATGGCGAATGGTCGACTTTGGTTTATTATAGAATTTTAGGAAAGAGTGGTTCACCTGTAAAGGAGGCCACGTTTCCGACCTACTCTTGAGTACTGTTCGAGCGTTTGGGATCGGTACTAGATCGGATCGAAGAAAGACAGGGCTGCTAGATTTGTTACCGGTATGTTGAACAACACGTAACTCTTACTGAGATGCTTTGGGAACTGAAATGGGAATCCGTGGGGGGAAGGCGGCGTCCTTCTTGGGAAACACGATTGAGAGGATTTAGAGAACAAGTATTAGAATCTGACTGCAGAACGATTCCACTGCCGCCAACATACACTGCGCGTAAAGAACACGAACATAAGATACTAAAAATTAGGGCTCGCACGGGGGCATATAGATAGTCGTCTTTCGCTCGCTCTATTTGCGAGTGGAACGCACGGTGTGGTGGCTTCCGGAGACTATGTAGATGTGGATGAAGAACTAAATACAATCATCTACCAAATTATATTTGTTTGGACACGAACCGGATGTCTGTCTCTCAGGACATATTGGTGACAATTGCATGTCGCAAACACTGATAAAGTGGAGTGCGATTGATATAGATGTTATACATACAGAGGCAAAGGCCTTGTCGCAGTGGATACACCGGTTCCTGTGAGATCACTGAAGTTAAGCGCTGTCGGGAGTGGTGGGCACTTGTATGGGTGACCATCCAGGCCGTCGTGCGTTGTCACCATTTTTCGGGGTGCACTCAGCCTTTATGAAGCCAATTGAGGAGCTACTGGACCGAATAGTAGCGGCTTCGGTCAAGAATGCCATCATAGCGACCGGGAGAGCGGTGTGCTGACCCCACGTCCCTCCTATCCGCATCCTCCACTGAGGATGACACGGCGGTGGGATGGTCCCGTTGGGCCACTCGTGGCCTGAAGATGGAGTGATTTTTATTTGTACAGAAGATACAAAAATAGCCAAGTGTTTACATAGGAAAATATTATAATAATTTGAGGAATGAAAAAGAGGAAAACAAAGATATATATGGAGTTACATATAACAAATGATGAAAAATTAAATGGATTAAAGCTTGAAGCTAACGTTAATAACGAACGCTTAAAAAAATTCCGTTACAAATACTGGATCTAATCTACTCTGTGGAATAATATATAGTTGATCCGCACACTGGCAAACCTCAATTTCGTTTCTTGATGCTTTTCTGATTCTGATTCTGTTTAGCAGAATTGTGAGACGATGTCCATTCCAGACGTGTATGTGAGCTAACTTCCAGCTGAATTCACGAGGGACTTTTGGTGTATACGTAGCCATCCCGTATTAGTTTTCTACTGTGTCCGGACTCTGACAAGACAGGGAACGACTCTGGAAGACGTACAACAGGCCGAATAACCGAGGACGTCACAGCGAGTCTCCTGATAGTAAAGAGGTGGACAACAACAACTAGATAAAGGCTAACAACGGAGACGGAACGACAGAATAATCAGCCGAGCAAGTAAACCGAGATCGAAACCTGAGACTTAGCGAACTGGGAAAGAAGACACCGTTGTGTAGGGAGGGATATCAGCACGGCTGCGTACAGAAGCCACGACTGAATGCCGCCGGCACGGGGTGCGTGTTCTCGCGACGGTGCTGGCGGCACTCGCAGGTCGCAGCAGTGTCGTCTAGAAGACGTGATCGATGTCCACGCCTTCCAGTGGTCTTTGAAACTCGCCCGGTCGGTATGCCAGAGTTCCCGTGAACAAGACTGGAAACAAGTCAAGGCACATTCATATGATTTGTCGACCTGGATAAAACGCCCGACACGTAAAACGATGCAAGATGTTCAACCGAGCGAGGTGGCTCAGTGGTTAGCACACTGGACTCGCATTAGGTAGGACGACGGTTCAATCCAGCGTCCGGCCATCCTGATTTAGGTTTCATTTACATCTTCATCTACATTTATACTCCGCAAGCCACCCAACGGTATGTGGCGGAGGGCACTTTACGTGCCACTGTCATTACCTCCCTTTCCTCTTCCAGTCGCGTATGGTTCGCGGGAAGAACGACTGTCTGAAAGCCTCCGTGCGCGCTCTAATCTCTCTAATTTTACATTCGTGATCTCCTCGGGAGGTATAAGAAAGGGGAAGCAATATATTCGATACCTCATCCAGAAACGCACCCTCTCGAAACCTGGCGAGCAAGCTACACCGCGATGCAGAGCGCCTCTCTTGCAGAGTCTGCCACTTGAGTTTGTTAAACATCTCCGTAACGCTATCACGGTTACCAAATAACCATGTGACGAAACGCGCCGCTCTTCTTTGGATCTTCTCTATCTCCTCCATCAACCCGATCTGGTACGGATCCCACACTGATGAGCAATACTCTAGTATAGGTCGAACGAGTGTTTTGTAAGCCACCTCCTTTGTTGATGGACTACATTTTCTAAGGACTCTCCCAATGAATCTCCACCTGGTACCCGCCTTATCAACAATTAATTTTATATGATCATTCCACTTCAAATCGTTCCGCACTCATACTCCCAGATATTTTACAGAAGTAACTGCTACCAGTGTTTGTTCCTCTGTCATGTAATCATAAAATAAAGGATCCTTCTTTCTATGTATTCGCAATACATTACATTTGTCTATGTTAAGGGTCAGTTGCCACTCCCTGCACAAGTGCCTATCCGCTGCAGAACTTCCTGCATTTTGGTACAGTTTTCTAATGCTGCAACTTCTCTGTATACTACAGCATCATCCGCGAAAAGCCGCATGGAACTTCCGACACTATCTACTAGGTCATTTATATATATTGTGAAAAGCAATGGTCCCATAACACTCTCCTGTGGCACGCCAGAGGTTACTTTAACGTCTGTAGACGTCTCTCCATTCATAACAACATGCTGTTTTCTGTTTGCTAAAAACTCTTCAATCGAGCCACACAGCTGGTCTGATATTCCGTAGGCTCTTACTTTCTTTATCAGGCGACAGTGCGGAACTGTATCGAACGCCTCCCGGAAGTAAAGAAAAATAGCCTCTACCTGGGAGCCTGTATCTAATATTTTCTTGGTCTCATGAACAAATAAAGCGAGTTCGGTCTCACACGATCGCTGTTTCCGGAATCCATGTTGATTCCTACACAGTGGAGTCTGGGTTTCCAAAAACGACATGATACTCGAGCAAAAAACATGTTCTAAAATTTTACAACAGATCGACGTCAGGGATATAGGTCTATAGTTTCGCGCATCTGCTCGACGACCCTTCTTGAAGACTGGAACTACCTGTGCTCTTTTCCAATCTTTTGGAACCTTCCGTTCCCCTAGGGACTTGCTGTACACGGCTGTTAGAAGGGGGGTAAGTTCTTTCGCGTACTCTGTGTAGAATCGAATTGGTATCCCGTCAGGTCCAGTGGACTTTCCTCTGTTCAGTGATTCCAGTTGCTTTTCTATTCCTTGGACACTTATTTCGATGTCAGCCATTTTTTCGTTTGTGCGAGGATTTAGAGAAGGAACTGCAGTGCGGTCTTCCTCTGTGAAACAGCTTTGGAAGAAGGTGTTTATTATTTCAGCTTCACGCGTGTCATCCTCTGTTTCAATGCCATCATCATCCCGGAGTGTCTGGATATGCTGTTTCGAGCCACTTACTGATTTAACGTGAGGCCAGAACTTCCTAGGATTTTCTGTCAAGTCGGTACATAGAATTTTACTTTAGAATTCACTGAATGCTCCACGCCTAACCCTCCTTACGCTAACTTTGACATCGTTTACCTTCTGTTTGTCTGAGAGGTTTTGGCTGCGTTTAAACTTGGAGTGAAGCTCTCTTTGCTTTCGCAGTAGTTTCCTAACTTTGTTGTTGTACCACGGTGGGATTTTCCCGCCCCTCACAGTTTTACTCGGCAAGTACCTGTCTAAAACGCCTTTTACGATTGCCTTGAACTTTTTCCATAAACACTCAACATTGTCAGTGTCGGAACAGAAATTTTCGTTATGATCTGATAGGTAGTCTGAAATCTGCTTTCTATTACTCTTGCTAAACAGATAAACCTTCCTCCCTTTTTCTATATTCCTATTAACTTCCATATTCAGGGATGCTGCAACGGCCTTATGATCTCTGATTCCCTGTTCTGCACATACAGAGTCGAAAAGTTCGGGTCTGTTTGTTATCAGTAGGTCCAAGATGTTATCTCCACGAGTCGGTCCTCTGTTTAATTGCTCGAGGTAATTTTCGGATAGTGCACTCTGTATAATGTCACTCGATGCTCTGTCCCTACCACCAGTCCTAAACATCTGAATGTCCCAGTCTATATCTGGTAAATTGAAATCTGCATCTAAGACTATAACATGCTGAGAAAATTTATGTGAAATGTATTCCAAATTTTTTCTCAGATTTTCTGCCACTAATGCTACTGGGTCGGGAGGTCGGTAAAAGGAGCCAATTATTAACCTAGCTCGGTTGTTGAGTGTAACCTCCACTCATAATAATTCACAGGAACTATCCACTTCTACTTCACAAGAGGATAAACTACTACTAACAGCGACGAACACTCCACCACCGGTTGCATGCAATCTATCCTTTCTAAACTCCGTCTGTACCTTTGTAAAAATTTCGGCAGAATTTATCTCTGGCTGCAGCCAGCTTTCTGTACCTATAACGATTTCAACTTCGGTGCTTTCCATCAGCGCTTGAAGTTCCGGTACATTACCAACGCAGCTTCTACAGTTTACAATTACAATACCGATTGCTGCTTGGTCCCCGCATGTCCTGACTTTGCCCTGCACCCGTTGAGGCTGTTGCCCTTTCTGTACCTGCCCAAGGCCATCTAACCTAAAAAACCTCCCAGCCCACGCCACACAACCCCTGCTACCCGTGTAGCCGCTCGTTGCGTGTAGTGGACTCCTGACCTATCCAGCGGAACCCGAAACCCCACCACCCTATGGCGCAAGTCGAGGAATCTGCAGCCCACACGGCTCTGTACCAAAGGTCCGCAGTCAGTCCTGTCGACGATGCTGCAGATGGTGAGCTCTGCTTTCATCCCGCTAGCGAGACTGGCAGTCTTCACCAAATCAGATAGCCGCCGGAAGCCAGAGAGGATTTCCTCCGATCCATAGCGACACATAATTGGTGCCGACATGAGCGACCACCTGCAGATGGGTGCGCCCTGTACCCTTCATGGCATCCGGAAGGACCCTTTCCACATCTGGAATGACTCCCCCCAGTATGCACACGGAGTGCACATCGATTTTCTTCCCCTCTCTTGCTGCCATATCCCTAAGGGGCCCCATTACGCGCCTGACGTTGGAGCTCCCAACTGCCAGTAAGCCCACCCTCTGCGACCGCCCGGATTTTGTAGACTGAAGGGCAACCTCTGGAACAGGACAAGCAGCCATGTCAGGCCGAAGATCAGTATCAGCCTGAGACAGACCCTGAAACCAGTTCGTCAGACAAACTGGAGAGGCCTTCCGTTCAGCCCTCCGGAATGTCTTTCGCCTCCTGCCACACCTTGAGACGACCTCCCACTCTACCACATGTGAGGGATCAGCCTCAATGCGGGCAGTATCCCGGGCAACCACAGTCGTTGTCCGATCGGGGGATGCGTGGGACGAGCTGGCCGTCCCCGACAAACCCCCATCCGGACCCCCACAGTGATGCCCATTGGCAACAGCCTCAAGCTGTGTGACCGAAGCCAACACTGCCTGAATCTGGGAGCGAGGGGATGCCAACTCAGCCTGCATCCGAACACAGCAGTTGCAGACCATATCCATGCTAAAAATTGTTGTGCAAAGAACGTCTGAACCAATCTACAGAGAGCGCAGACAAATCGACACAAAATTTAAACGGTTATTGAAATACAAGATTGCCTAGTAAATGCAGTAATGCTGCTACTTGCGCACTGCTGACACACTGCTCGGCGGCGGAAAGGGACTACGCGATTCTACACTATTCAGGTACTAAAACGCGAAGCTACAACTCTCAAATACTGTAATACGCACGAAATTTATGAATTAATCGATGCAAGTACCAGAAACACGCAAAAAAATTAAGAATTAAACTATGTAACAAATGAGTGAGCTAGGATTATACGACTTGCTGCTGCAGCTGCTTATCCAACGGCGGCGGGGAGCACACTGACTGTGACCAACCGACACTGGCCGTTCAAAACAAAAACCAAATCGCTCCAGGCAAATGCCGGGATGGTTCCTTTGAAAGGGCACGGCCGACTTCCTTTCCCGTCCTTCCCTAATCTGATAAGACCGACGACCTCGCTGTTAGGTCTCTTCCCCCAAACAACCCAACCCCAACCAAGATGTTCCAAATACGAAAAAAAGGATCAAGAGGGAAAAATAAGTGTGGAAGACGAAAATGAACTGCTCGGATTGAAAACGATGTAAGACAGTGAGGTAGCCTTCGCCCCTACTGTTCATTCTGTACATCGAAGCAACAGTGACAGAAACGAAAGGTAGGTTCAAGAGTGGAGTTAAAATTCAGGCTGAAAGTATGTCAATGAAAGGATTTGCTCATGACATTGCTATCCTCAGAAAACGGATGAAGCATTACATAATGTCTAAATTGAATGAAACCTCTAATAACTAGAGAATATGGACGGAAAGTAGATGGAAGACAGAAGAAAGTAACCAGAAATAACTGAAATCAGAACAGCGACAAACTTAACGTCAGAACTGGGGAATCATGATGTATACAAAGTTTTAAGAATTCTGTTACATATGCAGAAAATAGCCCGTGACGGACGGAACAAGGAGGACAGAAAAAGCCGAATACCACTGGAAAAAAATTAATATCTGGCCAAAAGAAGTCAACTAGTATCAAACATAGACCTTAATCTAAGAAAGAAATTTCTAAGAATGTACGTTAGAACAACATTTGATGCTAGCGAAACATGGACCTTGGGATACACGGAACAAAAGCGCATCGAAGCATTAGAGTTGTGATGCTGCAGGAGAATAGTGAAAATTTTGTGTAAGAATGAGAAGGCTATCCGCGGAACCGGTTAGGAAAGGAATATACCGGTATGGAAAATACTAACACTGACTAAAAAAAGGCAAAGGTTGATAGAACGTGAATTAAGACATCAGGGAATAACCTCCGTGCTACTAGAGTGAGCTGTAGAGTGTGAATGCTGTAGATGAGGAGTTGGAAGACGTCCAGCTAATAATTGAGGCCTTAGAGTACAAGCTGTAACCGATAATAGGCTTATGAGATGCTAAGGTTGGCACAGGACAGGAATTCGCGACGGACCGCATCAAGCCAGTCAGAAAGAAAACTAAAACAGTTTAATGTATGTAATATACATCTACAGATAAATTATATTTTGTTTCCCTTACAACACAAGCTAAATATTTGAACTGCTCGCCCAATAGGCGGCATTTGCTCCGTTTTCTGCTCGTAACTAATATCAGTGTTACTATTTTTAAAGTGTAGATATGAATCATTTTGACATGCGGTTTGTGCACCAGCAATATTATTCATAAGCGCAGAATCCAGTTTGCCGCGGTCAATCAACGCGCTAACATGGTGTGGATATTACTTTATGTGTTGATATATGACCGTCTGATTCTAGGTTCATTTAGAAAGTTTGCCTGATTTGATACTTCTCGGCAGTATCCTTTTTCAGCTCGGAAATGTACATGTGGCGATGGATTTCTCAAGGTAGTACAACCGTGTCAGTAGCAATGCCCATTCACAACACACGCGCTATTGAAAAAAGCATGAGAAACGTGCTATTGGCCCTTGTACCAAACACAACCGGATCGCGCAAGAAGACGGGAAGGTCGCGTTTCAATGTCATTTCCACGACAAAAAGGGAAAGGGAACAACTTTCAAACGGCCAAGGTTTGTGACGAAAAGTTGCTGTTTTCATTTCTGATAACCTAGTCCACATTTAGATGGTCGGAAGCGGAGTTGAAATACGCGCTTCCCCCGTAGCCACTCCCACCACATTTTTGAGACCAGAACCCTAACGTAGGACCTAATTAATGAGGAACGTTCACTCGGAATATATTCGTTTAACAGTAGCTCCCTGATAAACATACATAGGTCTCCGCAGTCACCGTGGATACTAGTAAAATCCTCCTTGGCGTACTGTCGCATCGTCCTATCATGCACATGCTGAACTGATAAAATAAGTGACGTTTCCGACGTGTTGCAACCGTCTTTTCAGGGCGAAGACTGTATGGGGAGTGGCTGCTCCAGTTGACTGGTTTTCGAGTGGTGTCAAAAGGCAGCCAACGTCATAGTACTTTGATTCTGTTGGTCACGAAGATATACCGCAGACGGAGCTGCATAATACCTTATTATACAACAGATACTACAGTAAAATAATACGAAGACCTACTAAGTTCAACAGGAAGCCAAAGACACTTAATAAAAGTACAATTCCCGGTGCTTCATTTACCTTACATCGAGGGCATCAGTGATCAACTATGCAAGACGCTCTGCCAAGGATGCACGAAATAACGTTTCGGCCGTGGACGTGGCATGCAAGATTTGATAGGAACCGCTAAGGTTGTAGTACAAAACTCAACACCGTTGACGTATACGTGAGTGCGAAGACACATACATTTTTCTCTCGAATTTATTTATTTCGGGACGAGCTGAGCGGGCAGATATCGGGATGAACAGCACCTGTCCTCGTTTGTGACGCCACACCACTTCGGCTAAGTAATCAGAGCATTCGATAATTACATCGTTTCGCCACAGCAAATAGCGGGAAGACAGTGCCACTGCTGATTCGTAGCGGCCTGTCGATCACTGGCAAGCTGCCTAACTCTCGAACGGATTGCTGTATGCCCCCTGCGTCTTTCCCTACAGCAGTGGCATTCAGGGCCAACAAAATCTAGGAAATCTGACGTAATAGTAACAGTACGAAGTGATAACAGTAGTTGTGCCTTTTATTCATCCGTGGATAAATTTTCCAAGGATACTGAAATAACAATACAAGAACAACAAAATAACTTAGTTCATACACCGAAGCGCCAAAGAAACCAGTACATATTTGCGCATTCAAATACAGAAAACAAGCACAATATGGCGCTGCTATCGGTAACGCCTATACAAGACAACAAGTGAAACTTCCTGGCAGATTAAAACTGTGTGCCCGACCGAGACTCGAACTCGGGACCTTTGCCTTTCGCGGGCAAGTGCTCTACCATCTGAGCTACCGAAGCACGACTCACGGCAGGCACACACAGCTTTACTTCTGCCAGTATCTCGTCTCCTACCTTCCATACTTTACAGAAGCTCTCCTGCGAACCTTGCAGGTATAGCACTCCTGAAAGAAAGGATACTGCGGAGACATGGCTTAGCAACAGCCTGGGGGATATTTCATATCAGCGCACACTCCGCTGCAGAGTGAAAATCTCATTCTGAAGACAACAAGTGTCTGGAGTAGTTGTTAGTTCGGTTACTGCTGCTATAATGGCAGGTTATCAACATTTAAGTGAGTTTGAACGTGGTGTTATAGTTGGCGCACCAGGGATGGGAAACAGCATCTCCGAGGTAGCCATGACATGGGGATTTTCCCATACGACCACTCATGATGTAGTATTAGTAATTTTCGCCTCACAAACACTAATATACGCTCAATAGTAAACGCCTAATGGCCTAAAGTTATCGAAAAATTGTAAAGTAAAAGAAATTAACCATCGCATAGCAGCGACAGTCTCTATTATTCTTTATCTTTGCCGTTCTTTCTCGGTGCCTGTAAATCTCCATGTACATGTATCGATTAATGATATAATAAAGAATTATGTTGTTTCAAGACAAATGAGGCATTGGGCGCCTCACCTTTTACTGTTTGTATTCCATGAAAGGCGGACGCAGACTTGCTGCGTTCCGCATAGGTATTTTATATTTTATGTGAAAATATTCAGTAAGTAAGCTAATTGTTATTTTTCCAGTCAGAAAATATGTAGTTTCTTGTAACTGATTACGAACAGACAGCATCAAGAGGACATTTTGACTGTTATGTATAAAGTATTTAACCACAATGGTCATCTGTTTTAAGTTAATATGAAAAGGTACGTAGCACTAAAAAACGTGTGGTAAAGATAAGTGTGCTTATTTTAGTAAATTAACCTTGATGATTTCCATCTCCTCATTTACTTGAATGATAATTATTTTGTGTTAGTTCATCACCAAATATTACGATCACGCTGATGGGCCGAACGCAGCAAGAGGCACAAGGAATATCATCGTTTTCCTATGATCTCTGAATCAGCTCGTTTTCTAATTGCATAGTGTTGCATTACTTTTAAAGTCTATAAATCTTCTGGTCCCTTAGTGTTGTTCCGGGTATGACTACATCGTTACTATAAAAATGCACAAAAATGATAATATTTCTTATGAACGACCCCAAAGAAATCAAACTGCTGCTCTTATACAGGTATTTAGTGCTCAACGTATGTTATTATAATAAAGTAACCAATCCATGATTCTGTTGCAAAGTGGCCCACCAAAATATCCAATTTTTCGACATATTTCAAAAAAATATAAAATAACAGTTCTTTTTTCTTTTCGCCCCCCAAGAGCAATTCTACAATTAGTGAACCGTGAATATCAGGACTACGGTAAAACATCAAGTCTTCGACATCGCAGTGGCTGGAAAAAGATTCTGCAAGAGCGAGACCACCGACGGCTGAAGAAAATCGGGCAACGTGACAAAAGTGCAACCTTTCCGCAAAATGCTGCAGATTTCAATACAGGGCCTTCAACAAGTGTCAGCGTGTGAATCTTTCAACGAAACTTCATCGATATGGGCTTCCGGAGCCGGTCGCTCACTCGTGTACCCTTGATGACTGCGACGCACAAAGCTCTACGCCTCTACCGAGCGTGTCAACACCGACATTGGACTGTTGATGACTGGAAACATGTTACCTAGTAGGACGACTCTCGTTTCAAATTGAATCAAGCGCATGAATGTGTACGGATATGGAGACAACCTACATGTCAGCCGGGGACTGTTGAAGATGGTGTAGGATCTCTAATGGCGTGGGGCGCGTGCAGTTGGAGTGATATGGGAAACCCGATACGTCTAGGTACGAGTCTGACAGGGTAACCCGTACGTAAGCAGCCTGTGCGATCACCTGCACCCATTCATGTCCATTGTGCATTCCGACGGACAAGGGGGATTCCAATAGGACAATCCGACATCCCAGGAGTACAGAATTGCTACAGGGTGTTTCCAGGATTACTCATCTGATTTTGAACACCGGCGCTGGGACCAAACTCCCCAGACATGAACATTATTGAGCATACCTGGGATGCCTTGCAACGTGCTGCTCAGTAGAGATCTCCAAGATTTATGGACAGCCCTGCAGGATTCTTGGTGTCAGTTCCCTTCAGCAGTACTTCAGACATTAGTCGAGTCCATGCCACGCCGTTTTGCGGCACTTCTGCGTGTTCGCGGGGGCCCTGCACAATATTAGGCATGTGTACCAGTTTCTTTGGCTCTTAAGTGTATATACAGGCATTTACTTATTGACGGGTGTAGTTTGTCAACCATGGGACCAGAATTTTGTGCTTTTATGGTATGAACCTTCCTGGTATGTGCCTGAATAGAAAAACAACGGGAAACCTAAATCAGGACAGCCTGCTGTCACGACCATATCAAAGTAGTCTTCTTTTCCTTTTTTTGTGGGCCAAAATTGGCCATTCGTCAGTCTGTCATCCCTTTATAATGTGGAAGAGGAAATGTGTTAGTGTTATCCTAAAAATGTATTTATTTTGGCGACTTGTCGCAATTTTCTAATATGCCTATTGGCTACTCGCATAGGTTCGCAGCACCGTCCTCACGCTGGTATGCAGTCGTTACGCTTGCTTCCCAAAATACGAGTGTCCAGTCAGTAAGCGAGCATGACCGATAGTGCAAGGGGGTGGCCTGCAGATGGTGTTGTTTACCGAAGCAGGTAGTCAAGAGGCAAAATAAAACAATGCGACAACAACCCAAAACAAATGCTTTTATCTGATTGTGGTTGTCGTTGTTCCAACCGGCAGTATGCCGTGAATATGTAATTTTTTAGTATAAGTGTTTCCGGAAAAGAGGAAGTAAAAATAGTGTGAAGGTGTTAAATAAAACGACATTTTATTATGTTTATTATCGTTTATTTCTGTTATATTTTCTTAGAAACCCTTACTCTGTACCATCTAAGTAACCGTTCATTGTCCGGCATGTACAAGCACACTTAACTTCACTTCTAAGTAAATTTGGCTTGTTAATCTTTCTTAAATTTGTTGGGCCAATTTCTGTTAGTTTTTTTACTTGTAAAAAATGCTGTTTTGAGATTTGTGTCTATTACTGGTTTGTAAAAGTAAGTTCAGTGTAGATCTTGTTCCATGGTAAGGGACACAGCTGCTTGTGCAATAATAATGAATTTTGTTTTTAATTTGAACAACTGCACGGTAAATGTACTCACATCGTGTAGTTAAAACCTCCAGGAATTGATATAGACTTTACAAAGCGACAGACGGCTATTATTGGTTTTTACACTTACGGCCATTTTCTATAGTTTGAAGACTGTGTTCATGTTTTGGGCATTTGTTACGCGTAAAAGAATCCCAAAGCTAAGAACTCAGTGTTGTAAGTGTCAAAAATGGCATTGCTATCACACACTTATTACGGGCCTCTGAGGACATAATAAGCTGATGACATTCTGTTTGCAAGTAACTTCGTTGTTCAGACCACTTGACCTAAGAATCAATATTAAGTTACTGAAATTTTATGTTCGTTGGACACACTATATTATTGCCTGATGCCATTAATTTAACAGTGTGACTTTCCTTCTTCAAATAGAGATTCATTGTTTTCGATTTATTTTCGTTCAGTGTCACTTTACTGGGCAATTCTAAACTTCCCTGAGAGTTTCACTTGCTTTTGCAGAGACTCGTCTTGTTTTCACAGTGACTACAATGCTACCATTGACAAAAAGAATTTCTTTTACCGTCACTACAACTATTATAAAGGCCAATGATGTGTATCACAAACAGTATTTCCCCTAACATGCTACCCTGAGGACCTTTCATATTAATTTGTTTTGGTTCCAATAAGTGCATTAACAAAAGAGTAGACTAATTTGAAGTGTGTGGTATCCTCTATGTCCTCTCTGGTAACTATGATCTAAGCCACTCGTTAGCTACTCCTCTTTCCCCTAATGCTTCCAACTTATGTAATACAGTCTTATGCTTAACAGCCCCCCCCTCCCTCCAATCCCCCGTATGAATACGTAACTTGCCGTACCGTACTCTAGATGCTACTACAGCGGTGGGGCCTCTGTTGAGAGGCCAGACATGTGTTTCCTCATGAGGGGCAGCAGCTTCTCCGGTAGCTGAGATGGCAACGAACTGTATGATTGACTGATCTGGCCTTGTAACATCAACCAAAACTGCGAACGGCTGAAGCCAAGCAAAAACTACAGCTGAAAATTTTCCCGAGGGCATGCAGTTCTACTGTAAGATTAATTGATAATGGCGCCCTCTTAGGTAAAATATTGCGGAAGTAAAATAGTCCCCCATTCGTATCTCCGGATTTCGGGAGGACGCCGTCATCAGGAAAATCAAAACCGTCATGCTACGGATCGGGGAGTGGAATGTTAGGTCCTTAAATCGGGCAGGTAGACTAGAAAATTTAAAAAGAAAATCGGATAGGTTGAAGTTAATATGCTGGGAATTAGTTAAAGTCGGTGGCAGGAGCAACAGGACTTCCTGTCAAGTGAAAACAGGGGTATACATACAGAATCAACAGGAGTAACGCAGGAGCAGGATTAGTAGTGACTAAGGATATGGGAATGTGATGAAGCTAATACGAACAGCGTAGCGAACCGCTCCGGATAAAAGTTTTACACAGAGCATAATTTAATCATCGCTAGCACTTGGTATAATAATCAATAGAGAGGGTAGTATACGTGGAAGAGAGTGAAGCCAGCAGAAAGTTTCAGATTCATTATTTAAAGGTAAGAGGTTTAGGAACCAGATTGTAAATTGTAGAACATTTACCGGAGCTAATATAGACTCTGACCACAATTTGTTGGTTATGAACTGTAGATTAAAACTGAAGAAATAGGAAGAAGACAGGAAATTAAGGAGACAGGACCAGGATAAGATGAAAGAACTAGAGGTTGTTGAGAGTTTCAAAGAGAGCATAAGGCAACGGTTGACTACAACAGGGAAAATAATACAGTAGAAGACGAATGGGTATCTTTAAAGAGATGAAATGGTGAAGGAACAAGAGGACGAATTAGCTAAGAAAACACTACCTAGAAGAAACCCTTGGAAAACAAGAGTTACAGTATTTAACTGACGAAAGGAGAAAATATGAAAATGCAGCAAGTGAAGCAGTCTAAAGGGAATACAAATGTTTCAGAAGTTAAATTGTCAGGAAGTGGAAAGTGGCTAACTAGGAAAGGTGAGAGTACAAACGTAAGGATTTAGAAGCATATTTCACAAGAAGAAAGCTAGATACCGCTTACTGGAAAATTAAAGAGACCTTCAGAGAAAAAAGAAGAAGGTGTATGAACATGAAGAGCTCAGATGGAAAACCATTTACAATAGGTTAAGAAAATAGCGAGACGGGGTTGTGACGCGCTGAGTGGCCGCGTGCTTAGAGGCGTCATGTCACTAATTGCGCGGCCCGTTCCACCGGAGGTTTGAGTCCTCCCTCGGGTGTGGGTGTGTATGTTGTTCTTAGTATAAATTAGTTTAATTAGTAAGTAGTGTTAAGTCTAGGACCGATGACCTTAGCAGTTTGATCCCTTAGGGATTCACACACATTTGAAAATTAGGATGCGGTTGTACATTATTCCCAATGTCATTCAATTTGTACATTGAACAAGCAGTAAGGAAAGCAAAGAAAAATTTGGAGTAGGAATTAAAGTTCAATGAGAAGAAATAAAAGCTTTGAGATTTTTCCCATGACATTGTAATTCCGTCAGAGATACAGAGGACTTGGAAGCGGAGTTGGATGGAATGGACATCGTCTTGAAAGGAGTATATAACTCAAGCAAAACAAGGATAGTAGAATTAAATCAGATGATGCTGGGAAAAATAGATTCGGAAACGAGGCACTTAAAGTAGTAGATGGGTTTTGACATTTGGACAGCAAAATAACTAATGAAGTATAAAGGATAGAGATTGTAGACAGTCAATGGCAAGAAAATCATTTCTGAAGAACAGAAATTTATTAACATCGAATATAGATGTAAGAGTTACGAAGTCTTTTTTGAAAGTTGGTTCAAATGGCTCTGAGCACTATGGGACTCAACTGCTGTGGTCATAAGTCCCCTAGAACTCGGGGTCAGGGATTTTCTCTGCCTCGTGATGGCTGGGTGTTGTGTGCTGTCCTTAGGTTAGTTAGGTTTAAGTAGTTCTAGGGGACTGATGACCTAAGATGTTAAGTCCCATAGTGCTCAGAGCCATCCCCTAGAACTTAGAACTACTTAAACCTAACTAACCTAAGGACATCACACACATCCATGCCCGTGGCAGGATTCGAACCTGCGACTGTAGTGGTCGTGCGGTTCCAGACTGTAGCGCCTTTAACCGCTCGGCCACTCCGGCCGGCTTTTTTGAAAGTATTTGTCTGAAGTGCAGTCATGTTTGGATGTGAAACATGGAAGATAAACAGTTTAGATGTTTTTGAAATGCAGCATTGGAGAAGAATCTTGAAGATTAGATGGTTGGATCACGTTACTAATAGCGAGGTAATGAATAGAACTGGGGAGTTAAGTAATCTGTGGCACAACTTTATCCAAAAGAAAGGATAAATGATAGGAAACATTCCGAGACATCATGGGATCACCAATTTAGTACTGGAGCGAAGAATGTGGGGGTAAATATCGGAGAGAGTAGACCTGGAGACCAATACAGTAAGCAGATTCAGAAGGATGCAGGCTGCCGTAGTTATGCGGAGATGAATAGGATCTCATAGAATACAATAGCATCGAGAGCTGCATCAACTGGATTGTGTAAATGTTCCCGTTTTTCTCTGTCACCCGGTATTACGTCTGATTCTGCACTTCTGCCACTTCGGGAATCAAAATATGACTCAAGCAGAAGATAGTATTTATTCAATCAGTTCATTAACCCGTCTTTCATAACTGATTCCATTGTTTTCGAGAATGAAAACACTAGCCAAATGGCTAGTACTTTTCTATGTCTTCTATGCTTAGCAGAAATACATTTGTGGCCCAATTCAAAAATGTAGAAATTTCCCTGATGTGAATGACTCATTTAGTCTATTTGTTACCCGAACCTATATACTCTGTATGAATTGTTTCAGAACAAACGCTGGTACTTCATTTGATCCTACTGCACAGACGTGAACTTGGGCGCAGCATAGTACCATTTCCAAGAAGATTGGAAAGTCGAGCAACATACTTCTGAATGCCATGAACGAAATTTTCTTTAACTGTTAACGAATAATCACAAAAACTAAAGTGAAGCATACTTGAAAACAGTGAAAGTTCTTATACCAGAATAGTAGAAAATATTAGAAGAGAAATAATAATAGTGGTACTGGGAAAGTACTCGGTCCAAAAAACAGGAATGAAACAGATTGTTGCAGCAAATCTATGGATAAACGTACTGGTGCAGATGCTGAAGATTTTACGCTTGAAATGCATGACACTGTATAAGGTATACAGCGTTAAAGTTAATTTTGTAGATGATAAACAATACTTTGCTTTTTATTTGTAATTTCATTTTCTACCAAGAAGTGACATATGACTCTGTTGACATAGAAAACGTTTCCTTCAGTAAAACAGTTTTGCGCGTGTCAATACGAAGTCTTGCAAGACGCTTATGAAAGTCTCCTTCTAGCACACACGAATGTATGGAAGCTGTGTGTGGTACGCGGGAAATACGTAGTAGGATCACCCTGCTCTTGCCTATTTGGTAACACCGATTCCCACCCTATCAACGAAGTTATGAAACTTAGGGAAAGCCAGTTGCTTGGGAGGGTGAGCGTCCGGGGAAAACGTAAGCGAAAGTCGGCCAAGGGGCATCCAGACATGGAGCAGGCTTTCTAGCCACACGACGTTTTGTTATTCACAAATTAAATTGGCGAGACTAGAGGTGAAAGAAATATCTTGAAAATCCGTTACAAGCGATGAATTATTTGTTGCTGTAGGAATTATGATGGAGGAGAAATGTTAATAAGAATATAGGAAGACTTAAATACTATTATCTATGATGCGTTTGATGCATTGACATAAAAAGATACCACAAATTATGAAGAGGCGAGGCACTACAAAAAATCCGTCCGGATAAAAGGAAAGCAGTGTACTACACGCCATTAATGCGGCGGAACATAAACCACTCCCACCTTTTTCCGCCTCCTTCTTTTTCGGCTCCCTGTTGGCGCATAAATATTAATCAGTTTCCTCCAAAAAAGGCGGCAAGCCGCGTAAGAAGTTACCTCCATCTGACTAATCTCAATTGACTTCTCTTATTATGGCTGGGTACACTGATTAACGATTACTAAATTATTGTATCACTTCAGCTTACAAATACGCCTATTTCAGAAACACTTAAGGGAAAGCTCACTTAATCTGATTAAAACCAGCATTTTAAACTTCTTCTCGTTAAGTTCTTTAACTACCAGTCACAGATTCCTGAACTCTTTAAGACAGAAGCAATAAACCAATGGTTGGATGAATACCAAGTGACGACGAAAGATTGTTGCTCGACCACCCACTACAGTTATTCAGTAATGTAAAGAGGCAGTCATAGAATTTGTGAGCGGAAACAGATGCCTGGCAGTAGCTATGATTTTGTTGAGTGATGTGTCCGTAGGGCCGTGAAACTAGGAAGTACTTGTTCAAGTAAGAATCTGCTGACATCGTGTAGTGCCATTAAACTATACCTGTGTGCTTGTACAGAAAGCAGATGGCAGTTATAAGAGTCGAGGGACATGAAAGGGAAGCAGTGGTTGGGAAGGGAGTGAGACAGGGTTGTAGCCTCTCCCTGATGCTATTCAATCTGTATATTGAGCAAGCAGTGAAGGAAACAAAAGAGAAATTCGGATTAGGTATTAAAATTCATGGAGAAGAAATAAAAACTTTGAGGTTCGCCGAAGACATTGTAATTCCGTCAGAGACAGCAAATGACTTGGAAGAGCAGTTAAATGGAATGGATAGTGTCTTGAAAGGAGGGTATAAGATGAACATCAACAAAAGCAAAACGAGGATAATGTAATGTAGTCGAATTAAGTCGGGTGATGCTGAGGGAATTAGATTAGAAATGAGACACTTAAAGTAGTAAAGGAATTTTGCTCTATTTGGGGAGCAAAATAACTGATGATGGTCGAAGTATAGAGGATATAAAATGGAGACTGACCATGGCAAGGAAAGCGTTTCTGAAGAAGAGAAATTTGTTAACATTGAGTATAGATTTAAGTGTCAGGAAGTCATTTCTGAAGGTATTTGTATGGAGTGTAGCCATGTATGGAAGTGAAACATGGATGATAAATAGTTTGGACAAGAAGAGAATAGAAGCTTTTGAAATGTGGTGCTACAGAAGAATGCTGAAGATTAGATGGGTAGATCACATAACTAATGAGGAAGAATGAAATAGGATTGGGGAGAAGAGAAGTTTGTGGCACAACTTGACTACGAAAGGGATCGGCTGGTAGGACATGCGTTGAAGCATCAAGGTATAACCAATTTAGTATTGGAGGGCAGCGTGGAAGGTGAAAATCGTAAAGGGAGACCAAGAGATGAAGCATGTAGGTTCAGAAGCATGTAGGTTGCAGTAGGTACTGGGAGATGAAGCAGCTTGCACAGGATAGAGTGGCATGGACAGCTGCATCAAACCAGTCTCAGGGCTGAAGACCGCAACAACAACAACATACCAAGTAAAATCATTTGGCTTATAGATCACTGCCGAAAAGATATAGAATACTTGCATTTTGTGGGACAGCCACAGATAACCGATACACAATGGGAAATCTCTATCTAAAGCTATTAGCAAGTATTCCATATCCACATTCTGATTTGATAGTATATTGTTACTAACATATTTCGTATTATGTAATGATGCTGTATACAGTCACTATGTGGATTTGGACTGAACATGATATGACGCCATGAAGAGTAGTTGAACAGCTTAGTTGACGAGAAACAACGTGCTAAAGTGATGTTGATACAAAGCAGAGCAATGGTGACGATAAACAAAGCAAAGCAGCTTTATATGTGTAACTGTTGCCGAAGTTGACATTCGTCAGTAAGGAACCTAAGGAATTCCACAGAATGAGAAAGAAGTCGAAGATAAAATAGTGGCGTTTCTGCAAGTTGAGTAAGTGGATTTTTTTTTATTTTTTTTTTTAATTGGACTTGTAGTCTGGGTGATATGTTACAATACAGCATCACCGGTCTATTGCGGTCTAACTGTGTTGGTGAGGCAGTAAATTTCCACAGGGCAGTGACTCCGTCACTGCAATTCACTTTGGAGGTGTGGCGGTGGGACTTTTAGTCCCGTAACACCCTCTGACGGTGATAGTACTACATGAGTCAGGCAGAAGAATTTTGCCTAACATGGGCAGGTGAAGGTGTGGCGGTGGGACTTGTAGTCCCGTACGCCAGGGCAGGTATGATCGAGTAAGTGGAATGTGAGGCGTCGTATGCGTTCGAGTATGCGGATAATGTCCATGTCGAGTACAATACGAAAAACTATGGGTATTCAAGGATGGAAAGGGCGTACATGTTACAAAAAGTGGTGTTCGCACGTTTCAAAGATGCTCCATACAGTTTACAGGGTGTGCGTGGTAGTGACCCTCTACGTAATGCACATAAAACTGTGCGCGACAAAATGTACAGTAATTTCAAGTGAAGCAGTGTATGGCTGCACTGCTCTTAGCATCGCTACAGAATTGGAAAAAGTAAGATGACGAATTTTCAAAGAATCAACTTAACGATGCACACCAAACTGCGAAATCGGTCCGAAAATTTGCAGATGAAATTAACAAATTATCCCAACGTTCAGCAAGGAATTTGTTTTTATTTCCGACCACTCGGAATGTGAAGAAGAAATGATTATGAAAGGACCACTGGAAACTAGAGATCCAAGAGAGTTGTATCAAGACTTACTGACAGCAATGCCTTGATTCTTTCCCATACAATTATACTGACTGATAATCTGAATGTGCTGCGAGAAGTTGGAAGTGTTATGCCCCCCACGAGTCTTTCTCGTGTGTGTGATCTTGCAATGGCAATAGGGAATATTTATGTCACAGCAAGGGAAATGGGCGTAAGAGAAATGCAGCTATGGTATGGCCACTGTTTTCGGCCAGCAGCTGGTCAAACGAAATTACTTTTGGTTAATTCCTTGCCTTCGTTTAAAAATCATAGTCCTTCACTGCAATGAGTGTGATATTGCAGTTCACATCATCTCGACCACTGGAAATATCAGTCTCTGGATGTTTTTTTTCCGTCCCTATAAAACATACCGTCGCACTATCAGCAGTTACGCCTCAATGGATAATCAGCATGAACTGCACGACAGATTGTTCTGCATTCGGTTGCCTTCCATCATATTCCATCAGCTCTCATCATACCGATACACCAGTAAGATTCTATATAAATTCCTCAAGGGTGTACACCTATCTGAACGTCCTGCACGGTTTGCAACACCTAAGGAGTTCGCCTTCGATCTTGATGGTTTGAACCTTTTTGATCACTGTGCCGCGCCATTTTCCATTCGGCATTCATAGTGCAAGTTAATAGTTTGTTTTGAACATTTCTTGGCCGTCGACGATGCTCATTTTGTGAAGTGTAACACAAACTTTCATGGAATGGTAATCTCTGCAGCTTCCGGACATTCACTTTTCTGTGGCCATCCTGATGTACATGGTGAGTTATTAACAGCTTTCTCCTGTCACGACTAATAACACATTACTTTCAAATAAGCCCTTCTCGCACCGATAGGGTTCCTTGTAAAATTCCTATGAATTAACGGCACACTGGCAAATCAGATTTGCATGTTAGGATGCCAGCAGGTACATTTTCTAGAACACATTTTACCTTTTACTTTTCCCTGTAATACCACGGACCTTCTTTCCTAATGTCTTAAAACAATCCTGATAATCCCTCCCATCTCATTTTCAGTGTCTTTCATAAAATTATTTCTTCGCCTATTCTGCAGAGCACGTGCTCATTTGCCAAAAATGCACCTTGCCTTTTCATATCACAAACGCTTCGGTGCTCTTCTTTTTCGGTTTTCCCACTGTTTTTGATTCACTACAGTACTACTCTGTGCTAAAAGAGTGCATTCTCACACATTTCTTCCTCAGATTAAGCTCATGCTTGTCAATAGTAGTCTTTTTTTAAGCTCAATGCTTGTTACTAGTAGCATTCTTTTCGCCAGAAAAGCCCTCTTCGCCTGTGACAATCTGTGCTTTATGTGCTTCTCACTTCATCCATCATACACTATTTTGCTTCCAAGGCAGCAGAATTAATTCACCTTCTTCGTAATACCCAATTTCCATGTCAAGTTTCTCAGTAATTTCATTTCTGCTGCTTTACATTACTTTCCTCTTTATCTGGTTTGCTCAAAGCTCAAACGTGAGTTCAATACATGTTCTTTCCATTCCGTGCGTCCAGTAAGTATTTATTACCAATACTGAGAATAGTGATATTTATTTGCGCCGTGGCTTCTTCGACGCATGCATTGAACATCAACGAAGAGCCAAACAACCCCTGTCTTAACCAATTTTAATTCTTACACTCCCTTCTTTTTCATCCCTTTTTATTGTTACTTTTCATTTCTGTGTTATCCATCTTTCCCTACAGCTTATACCAATTTTTCTAAGAATCTCGAACATCTTGCACTGTTTACATTCGCGAGCGCTTTTTCTAAGTCGACGCATAATAAGAACGTTTCTTGAATTTTCCCATTGTGAAGCGAAACGTCAGAACTGCCTCTTTGCTGAATGCACCTTCCCTACAACCAAATTAATAGCCCTCTAATACTTTTTCAATTTTTTCCCCTTTATTATTCATATTATCAGTACCTTGGAAGCGTAAGCTCTCAAGCTGGTTGCGTGATACTTCTTACACTTACCCACTCTTGGTAACTTCTAAATTATGAATTTTCTGTCCACTTTCAAGACGAACGTGTAATCCATGAACAAATTAAAGCTCTCCGATAGCTCGAAACTGAACAGAAACTCATAAAGGGAATATGTAAGTTCAGTTCCAAAGCAGCATCGTTGTCCAAAAGCTGGAAGACAATTTTTTTAACAAGACTGATTTCGCAGGTGCATGCATTGTTCATTCCCAAGAAAGTGGTTAAGGGTAAGTGAAGTGCTGCATACGCCTCTGATGGCGGTCATCGATAGTATGATGAAGCGCCTCTGAGTTTCGATCGATCGCCATTGGCGGGGATTACCAAAAGCCTTCCGCCACGAGTCGGCACGCAGGTCCAACGATATGGGGAGGGCCAGCCCCAAACGTCCTCAGTATTTAATAAGCCCCGCCCCCAGTCCTCAGCTTTGCAGCCAATGGCGTGTAGTTTTTATAATTTTCATTCTGTATAATAAAGAAGCCTGAGGTTGTGACGTCACGAGAATATTTGTACACGTGAAGAGACGATTAACGCCTCGATTTATTCGCTGTTATTGCGTCATGTATTCAGTTAATGAGACGCTTGCGTTCAACAAAGAAGGATTTGTTGTAAACACCTATTGGAAGAATGTAATAACTTGAATGGAAGCCTAAGGAGTTGCAGTAAGTATTACTCTAACTATAATCGCCACTAAGTTTTCGTATAAGGTTACACTTAGGTTATTCTGTTACTATTACAGCACTAGTTACATATTTGCTAGCATCCAGCGGTGACTGGATCTCTTCCTCACTGCTATCAAGGAGAGGTCTTCCTCACTGCTATCAAGGAGAGGATGTGAATTGATAAGCTTAAGTTCCATCTTGGCGATGATACTGTAAAGGATTCTTTGGCAGCCACGAAACTAGAATGCGTTGTACGAAGGAAAGGATTAAGAAATTGAGGGGGGGGGGGGGGGGGATGGTGAAGGCATAGGGAGGACCGCCTGAACGCCATGCTCTTCTGGAAGTGGCAAGCAAGTGTCCTCCGTCATCGCATCCTCTTATCTCACTGGGGTGCTGCAAAGGTAGTCGCAAAGTAGGCGTCTCTTTAATCTTCTTTTCCTTGCGTCTGCTGCTGTTCGACTTCCCATTTGTGAGGACGACCAGGCGTTTCCAAATCCACGGGCACAACTTTGGCCTCCTGCATATCTGCAAGTTCCTGGACGGGGGCTTTCGTCTGTGTCTCCCTCCGCCTTCCACCCATCTGCTCTCTGCTCATCCCGCAGTTGCAGCAGCTGACGGAGGACAGCGACGAGCTCCTGCTCCATGGCAGCTCTCCATGCTGTCATTGCGGATTTGAGGGCGGTCACTGCGTCATCTGCGGCGGTACGTAGCGTGTCACGTAAGTCAACTTCATGGTGACGCGGCCCGCTTCCCCTTCTTGGATTGGGCGGCAGGGTAATCGCCGTGTAGCCTGAGACGGCCTCTTCTTTTGTAACGGCCTTCTTCCGCCTTTCCAGCCCTTCACGTTGCTGCAGCTGACAGAGTTAGCAGCACGAGCACCGCTGCAGTCCGTGCATGTGGCAGTAGCCCTTCTCGTCTTGTCGCAGTCGCGTGTATCGTTCGCTTTCGCGCTTTTCAGACACGCAACAGTGGCTCTACTCGTCCTGGTTACATGCCCAATCTTCTGGCACCTTTGGCATAGCTGCGCCTTATTCTTTGTCTTCTTCATGCCTTCGCGATGGTTCCCTAAAGCATTCGGTGGAACTCGACGGCGGGAGCGATCTTGCCTCATTTTCCAGGTCCAATTACGTTCGGTTGTACTAAGGAGCGAGACGAGTGGCAGCAGCGAGTCGAGCAACAGAACTCAATCATGAATGGTGGGCTCCATGTTGTTCCCAAGTCGTGCAGCGACCGTAAACCATAAAATTACTAAATATGCAGCAACCAGTCGCAAAACTCAATCATTCCATAAATAATGATGACATTAAGGTTCTGGCACAGACCCACAGATAATGGGACAAATGTACCGTGACACTGGGTATCAACTCAATAGAGACTGGAAGTGTGAACTGGGACTGCTGAAAACGCCACAGGAGTAGCAGAAGCACTCTACAAAAGCAATGACTGAGAGTGTGGACGTGGGGAACAAATCCGAGATAGGAGCACTGCACCGAAGATTGAAAGCCTGAGAACGTGTCTATTGGGCGCGGACCGCAGAGGAAACGCCTCATACCGATCATATATGTGGAGGACCACGTGTATAGATACTGGACCCAGTCTATCAGAGAGCACCAGATGAAGATAATGAGTTACGTTATCGATATATCGTGCAAGATCGGTGCTGATACCCGGCATAATAACTGACACCTCAAAGATGGCGATAGATGCCGGGAAAGTGAAGAATTACATGTGGCGTTTATATGTCTGCTGATTATATGAGACCACAGCTCAGCTCAGCTGTGCCTTGATGAAGGTAGAAGTGTATGATTCAACACTAGTAGATGTGGGCTCAGAACAACTATCTTACTTAAGTTTGTTTAAACAACGAGCTATAAGTAACAGATTATAAACCCCCATGTGTCCCAATGTAAACGAACTGTTGCCATCATGACTGAGTGGTCGAAACAGCTTCATAACAAGGGTGCTGCAATGATGACGCTGGAAACGGGAAGAACGGGAGGAATGGCTAATTACTTTCCGATACTATACGAGCTTTGGTTACTGGGTTTTCAGGTTAATTGAAAACTAATCTTTTTCTGACACTGTTAACACATTTTCAGCAAATACGCTTCGAAAATGTACATAATTCTGCAAAAACGCTATTTCAGGCAAAACATCAGCTATTGCAGGAAATTTTGCACGGCAATGAGTGAGTAACATACCGGACGTTCAATGAATGCTGTGATATTCCACCGGCAGAAAAAGCAAGTCCAAACATAGTATTCATATTTGACGCCACCGCATGGGAAATCAGGAAAAGGTAAGCAAAAGTTTCTGATTTGGTCGTCATGTTCAAGTCAATCTATCTTATTTGAGTCAGACACACTCAAGGATCCCTAAACACTTGTTGTTGTTGTGGTCTTCAGTCCTGAGACTGGTTTGATGCAGCTCTCCATGCTACTCTATCCTGTGCAAGCTTCTTCATCTCCCAGTACCTACTGCAACCTACATCCGTCTGAATCTGTTTAGTCTCCCTCTACGATTTTTACCCTCCACGCTGCCCTCCAATACTAATTTGGTGATCCCTAAACACTTATTCTGGGACATTGTGAACCTTATAATCGCTTTCGAGCAGAACAGTGAGAATTTAAAGCTTGTTTAGCAAGCACGTGCAGCGGCCGACGTTTTATTCAATGCAATAATTTTTAATATGGTTCTCTAGTTTATAGACAAAACTAGGAAACCGAGTAAGAACTAATATACAGGGTGATCCAATGTTCGTGACCGGGCCAACTATCTCACGAAATAAGCGTCAAACGAAAAAACTACAAAGAACGAAACTTGTCTAGCTTGAAGGGGGAAACCAGATGGCGATATGGTTGGCCCGCTAGATGGCGCTCCCATAGGTCAGGCGGATATCAACTGCTTTTTTTTTTTAAACAGGACCCCCATTTTTTATTAAATATTCGTATCGTACGTAAAGATATATGTTTTAGTTGGGCCACTTTTTTCGCTTTGTGATAGATGGCGCTGTAATAGTCACAAACATGTGGCTCACAATTTTAGACGAACAGTCGGATGCACTATGTTTTTTCAAGCTTCAGAGCAAGCCCATTCGCAGAAAACCAATTAATAAATTTTCCACTGATATTAGCCTATTTGTATCACCTTCTATTGGAGTTCCTTTTGTTAGATGCTTCTATCACCAGCAAACGGTGTCTGTTTAGTTTCCTCCTTTCTTATCTGAAACCAGTAACTAAACTGACACTGTTTGCTGATGATACAAGGACCATTATTAATGGTTCTGAGCACTATGGTACTTAACTTCTGAGGTCATCAGTCCCCGAGAACTTAGAACTACGTAAACCTAACTAACCTAAGGACATCACACACGTCAATGCCCAAGGCAAGATTCTAACCTGCGACCGTAGCGGTCGCGCGGTTCCAGACTGTAGCGCCTAGAACCGGTCGGCCACTCCGGCCGGCTCCATTATTAACCCAGTGAAAGAAGCTCAAAAAGAAAATGATACGAATGATGTCTTTCGACATGTTATTAATTGATTTTCTGCGAATGGGCTTGCTCTGAACTTTGGAAAAATATAGTACATCCAATTTTCTGCTGCAAGAAGTACAGTTCCTTCAAGAAATATAACACATCAGCAGAAGCCAGTAGCCAGAGAACAGCATACCAAGTTCTGAGTGTACATATAGATGAGAATCTTAATTGGAAAATTAATTATTTTGGAGCTCTTAAAGCGACTAGGTTCGGCAGCTTTTGCAATCAGAATAATTGTCAATTTTGAGTATGTAGAAGTTGGTAAGCTAACATACTTTACATACTTTCATTCTCTGATGTCATACGGAATAATATTTTGGGGTGACTCAACATTTAGACAAAAAGTATGCACTGCTCGAAAGAAGGTGGTTAGAATAACGCGTATGGCTCATAATCGTCCAACTTGTAGGGATATGTTCAAAGGGTTTGGAATTCTTACAACAGCTTCACAGTACATTTACTCACTAAAAAAATTTGTTCTCAACAACATGGACCATTTTAGAAACAACAGTGACATTCATGATTATAATACCATAAGAATGAAAGACTTACACTATTGTCTACTTAACCTACCTTTGGCATAGGAAGGGGTAAAATATGTTGCTGTAAAACTTTTCGATGAATTACCAGATGAAATAAAATATCTGATAGACCGCAGTAACAGTTTCAAACATAGATTGAAATCATATCTCCTTGAATTCTTGAATAGGAATAAATATATCTGTTGGTATAATACATGCAGTTTGTACCACATAAGGGAAGGGGGTAGTTAATGAATATTTTAAGCTTTTTTTAAGTAAAAGAATTTGTCTCATATGAGCATTTCTTATGCACTTGAGACGTTCCACATCATAACAGTTACCGTTGGATTCACCACTGAAACACTTAACTAAATAACTAAGTAACCACAACTAATCTCACGCAAAACAGCCGTAGGCAAAATTAGAATGTAAGTGGTGTTGATGCAGGATTTTTGTGCGAGATGTTTACAAGATATGGTATTGTGAAAATTTCACACGCCGACAGTTGTACAATATCTGCGAAAGCACGCGCTAATAAACAGTACAAGTACATACATTAGTCATGTGGATTCTGACGAGTAAGGAGGGAGTTAATCATCACAGGTTATGCTCAAAATTATTACTACATCGCTTCATATCATTGTGTGTAGTTGCTATGTCCTTGTAGGTAGCATCTTCAGCTTTCCCCACAGGAAAAGTCTACAGGCGTCAAATCTGGGTGATGGGTCGACCAGGTACAGTTCGTTTGCTTCCAGTCTAACGGTTAGGAAACGGTGAAGACATGCTGTAGTGCTTAGGGACTATGGGCTGGACAGTCATCATGTTGGTACCACAGGTTCCTTGTATTCTGTAGACGAACGTCTCCTAGAATGAATGAAAGATGGTCTGTTAAGAAGCTGCGATACTCTTGAGCGTTCAGCGTTCCGTCTATGGATGGAGGACCTATGAGCTGATGGTTCAGTATCTTATACCGCATTCTTACACTTCATAGACGCTGGGGTTCCATCTGACGAAGCCAACGCGGATTGTCACAGACCATGCTGGCCGTGACTGGTAGGCATGGTTTCATCAATAAACATACACATAATAAACCTAGAGTATCTTGTCCTAATGCCCATGCACTAAAGTTAACACAATTCTCATAATATTTTCCACGCAGCCCTTGATGGAGAGAGCTGTGATAGGAATGGAACCTATGTCGGTGGATAATGTAAGAAACTTGTTTGATTCTTGCAACTTCTTCGTGCAATTTCTGGGAGCTAACGTGCGGCTCAACTGTAGCTTCAGCAAGAATATTAATTTCCCCGTCTTCTGTTGTTAATTGTTTGCTTCACGTAACTGGCTGAAGAGGCTAATAAATAAATGCCGAAATGGTTGAAGTCTATTCGGGTCTCATGCCGCATACGCCGTTCGAGAACAAACTGCATTCTTCTAACACTCGCCATAACACTCTCCATACATCGTGAGCATGTCGGCTTCTCCTGCGTTGGTATATCGTATCGTCCACTCACGACTTACTAAGCGCACTGAAAGATACTAATTTACTAGTGTACAACATCGTACCTAGCAACTGCCCAGACTGAAAGACACAAACAAGTATCGGTTTGTACACTTTTCAAGGTATACTATTTCGTAAGCGACTGGCGCTAGAATCCTGCAAACAACACCACTGGAATCTAATTTGCCCTACCTTTAGTTCGTTAAATTTAGTAGAAATGGTTGCAATTAAAACAGTTCATTTTTGCAAAAAAATACACATCCTAAGTGTTATTACAATCTGTGTATCGGCTAACAGTACGAGCCCCACACTTCGCATTCACTCTGTGAAGACCGCACATCAATAGAACTTTCCATTTGTGCAACATTTGTGGTGTAAGTTTTTGGTGATTCACCCTGTACTACTGATTAAATTAAAATGGTGGGTTAAAATTCAGCATTGTGCTCGGATATTTGTTATAGATTTCCCAGTAACATATGTGCAGGCTGCACATTCCTGAAACTTGTGTGCCGATTAAAATGGCAACGGCGAATGTTGGAACAGTGAAGATTAATGTGTTTTAAGTGCTTTAAAAACATCGATTATTGTATGAAGCTATTCGGATTGCCGAAATGACGAATAACTGTTTAAGGAAAAGAGAGGGAGCTCAATACGTTTAAAATAGGTTTCAGTACACTAGGTACACTCAGGATAAACGTTCATCAGCAGATGCAGGATGACTCCTTAAGTATAAAAGTGCGGAGATGTCTGACTTCACAATGAAGAAGAGACACGCGTTGCGACCGGCGGTAGAAAGTTAAGAAACGCTAGATGTGTCTGTGTAGGCAATATTTCGTTACTGACTTTTTATCATGAGATGTAGCGTAGGTCTTAAAGGAATAACGGGCTTTGTTTGGGTTTGTACGATTATTGCCGTATTAGCTATACATGTTTTATAAGCAAGTTATGGCGTATATCTCGTGAAATATCTCAACAGTTATTTATAAGTGAGCCGTTTGCCGCTTAGGCTTACGGAGTAGAAACTCGAACGCGTTCTGTGTGAGATTAAGCGCGCAAGAGCACATCTTTAATGAGGCGTTCCGCTTTAACGTGCCTCTGCAGGCGATATGCTTTTACCAGTCTGTTAAAGTTAAGCTTTCCTCTTCCGGAGACTAAGCCTCCACTTTAGTAAACAAACCTCTCTGTCTCTCTCTCTCTCTCTCTCTCTCTCTCTCTCTATCTCTCTCTGTATCTCTGTCTGTCTGTCTCTCTCTCTCTCTCTCTCTCTCCCTCCCTCTCTCCCAAGAGACTTTATGTTCCTCTGCAGTTTGAGCCACTCGTGGCAGTTTAGATCCTGGCATGTAACGTAAAGAGGTCGTGTCCAATTCTTGTGCACAACATTAAACCCAGATGCCGTCGTAACTCAGCTAAAGTGGTCGTCGTACACTGCCGAATAATAACTTAATCTAACTAAGGCTTGTACCTGTTGTTACGTTGCTAGTCATTACTTTGAAACGATCCATTCTACAGACTCGGAGCTCTCGTTATATTTAACGGAAACGTAACTAAAAGCAAAGGAAAGAATTATACGTTGCTACCTTTTAAGTTGTAAGTCTTTGGCTCATAGAGGTGAAATTCTGGCAATGTAAGCCTAAGATTATTTTGAAAATGTTATCAGAGAGCAGGGTTCTACATACAAGGGAGACGAGAAGGTCCTCCACAACCCCGTTCCTAGAGCATAGAGACACGAAGATGTTTTTAAAATCTCTCATGAACATAAATTTTTAAATTATCGACACTAAGTTGAGCTTCGGCTCCCTACTTTTTCCTGGAGCATGTCTGTACAACCTGTCGACTGCCATACGTTTATGACTGCTACCAGCTTCAGTGATCCAACAGCTATAGCACTACAGGAGCACGGCGAAGTTGTACGTGTCAGCTAAAAAATAAATAACGTAACGAGTATGTATGAAAATGAAGAACTCTATCATGTTCTTCCCCATAACCTTTTCACTTCTGCGTGTAATTCACCTCATAGGTGCTGATTATCAGCACATATGCAATCTTGGAGTGCAATTGTTCTCGTGGTACATTCCACCTCTTACGTCAACTCGTGGTGTTCTCCTTCCTGCTTTCTCCAAACGTCACTCTCCACAGACATTGAAGCTTATCTTAGTACAGGCAACTTACATCGACTTCTACCGATATGTAAGTGGTAGAATGGCCTGCGAGATCATTAAAACCCGAGGTAAGAGAAACATGGCTTACCCAACAAAGCGATTATGAAAAACTTGAAGGCTTTTAAAGCTTTAGATCTTAGTATTTCATTCGCAGTGATGTAGCAACAGTATACCTCATACATAAGTTTTACCTAATTTCAATAAGGTAACAACAGCCAGTGGCTGTTTCGTAGGATCATTGGCCAGTCACCGAGTGCATGAGGGATTAACAAGGAATACAGTCTGAATTTTTTAAAACGTTTCCTCACACTGACAGCATGAAGGAAGTGGCAGTACTTAGCGTCACAGAGACTTTGTTGATGGTCCGTTTCAACTGAAGTCATATTTCATAGACGGTTTCTTTACTTATAGTTTAGCAGAGTGAAGTGTTATTAAACCTGGGAAAGATTTCAACTGTTGGAGCACGAGATGGTGATATGTCCCTTTGTAATAAGTGGGAACCCTCCTGCCTCAGTCTCGTTCCTCCTTATTCATCAAAATATTTTGGCATGCGAACATTTTCCTGCTCTTTTAATCCTAAATCCTTACACGCTCTTCCTCTTTGTAGTTAAGACTTCGTATTCAACATCTCTCTCTCGTGGTCACGGCCTATATATGTCTCTCTCTCTCCTAATGATATACAGCTGTCGATGTGCACTTACTTCTTGACGAGAACTATTGAACACAATTATTATTGTGAAAAGTATTTAAGTTCTGTTGTGTGCTCAAAAGAGCAAATTACTTTTACTAAAATTATGGTATAACTTTCCTGCCAGTTACGTCACCTAAACTTGATAATGGTTCTTGACCGAAACTAGTAGCGAATTGTGCAATTTACAGTAAATCACACTGTGACTGTCTCCTTTCTCAGTTACACATCCCGTTTGGTCTTTCTTTCCCGCTGTCACGGTTCCCACCATACCTCGGCATCTGAAACATTCTGAGGCATCCAGCTTACTTTTTCCTTTGTACACATGTGTTTAAAATTTTGGTCGGAACTGCGTGCACCCCTATACGTACTTGTGAAAGTTCGCCTGCCTGGTGGGGCGGGGTTTACAGATCCTCAAGCTTATCTATGGTTTCCACTAAACTGTATTTTTCATTTCCACTGCCTCGTCTCTATTCCCCCCCCCTCCCCCCTTGCTTCTATCTCCATCCACCTCTCCTTCTGTTTTACTACCACTGTCTTTCATTGACCATCACTACCTCCACTCACTCCGTCTCCAACTGCTGTTGACTTCATTTGCCTCTGTTCCCATTCCACTGCTACTTTCGCTCTCCCACCATCATATTTCCCCTCCCTTTCAGTTACACTGGCGTTGTCTTAGTTCTCTTTAGCCGTCACTGTTTTCTGCTGCACTCTCTTAGCAAAGAAAAGAAGCGCGAATATGTTCGCACGCAAATATTTTTGGTGAGGAAGGTACAGTAACGATCCAGCAAGCTGATTACCAGTTTTCTGTAAGAATCCTTTAAAAAGGAACAGATTTGACTTTTTTATGGTCCGACAAGAGCACTTCCCCGCTGGTTTTCTTCTCTTCTCTACTACGGCATAGTGTGTTGCTTATTTTTTTTTTTTAATTAGGTTAGAAAAGTTTTTACAATTTATTTATCTACACCGTTACATTTATATACTTTGACACATATAAACAACAAATAAGTATGCATAACATATAGTTAACACAAAATTGTTTGATTTATATTTTTTTCTGGACATTTTGGGAATTGACCGCAATACATGGAAAATGGCAGACTTGTGATTAGTATCTTGAAAAGTAAGAATTTTTATTAGGAACATTTCATTGAATTTGCAGATTTTCCAGATCTACATAATTTTTGGCATTTATTCTAAGTTCTGTTTAGGCATGTTAAAAATCTTTTTAGCCCATGTTTAGTCACTGCAGTAAAACGTTTGGCATATCTGTGTAGGCGTGAGGTACCCACTGCACAGCAACAGTGCACCATAAAGTTTCAGTGGTGAGAAAGTGATGAATAAAAACGTAGTATGTATATTTCACAAACCTTGCGACTAGCCTAGGACCGTTGTCATGTGTTCATTGCGTCAGTTAACATAACATCTACGCCTCAGACCGCTCAGACCGGATATTATGAGCATATTTTATGTGTATAATTACGGTAGCTTTAAACATTCGGTTCTCAGTAATGGATAATGATATCGAAAAAAGTTACTAATTTCGCCGAGAATATAATCGTAGTAACATATGGTAGGATTTCCGACTATTTGCCAAGAACAGAAATTATAAATCATGGCTCCTCGTTTTCAAAATAAAAATCGTGGTTTCTCGTGTCTATCTTGATAATGGATGAAGATTTTTGAACAAGGAAATACGGTGTTTCTACATGAATGTCTGGAGAATGTGCAGTTAAAATTTGAGCCATTTGCTGTTGTTAGTTAATTGGATAATCGCAGCCCACCGTGCAAAACCGGCTAATAGCCTGTATTTGTGGCTTTCTGATCAAGGAGGGTAGATTTCAATCTCTGGATCCCGGTAAAATATAATGACAACGAAACAGGTCTCGAAGTTCCCGGAGAATATTACCTCAAGGAGATGTGAGAAAAATTTCGACATGTGCCAGAAATAGAAATTATAGAAGGGAACGTCACCGCAACTCGTAATTTTCGTACCCAAAAATAATTATTTTTGGGGCTTTATTAGGAACAGTCCGCGAACAAACAGTGCCTTTACAAGCCACCTAGGGCACACAATAGACGACACGCAACGTAGAGGAACCAACCGATTAACTCTAATTACGTCTGCTGCAGGAAGTGTGTATAAATTTCGAACCTGTATTGAAGGATAAGTACTGTACCCTGTTCTTGTGTTAAGTCTACAAATGATCGCCAGGCCAAGGACTAACCATAATGTTTGACCCCTTACTTCTGTGATCAATACAGCCCGAGGTATCATCACAAGAAAAAGCGTATTTTTTGCGCGGCTTTTCAGAAAGTACCGTGCACTGACTTGCACCTTAAATACCGATAGACTGTTTCCAGTGTCGTTTTAAATGCAAGGAAAAGTAAGGATAATGATCCAGAAAAGCGGTGAGCAAACTTTCCAGTTGTGTGGAGCACCTATTTAGTAAAAAAAAGCTTACATACCTAGTAACTAAATAAACATATACAAAATATAAACAACCAAGCGCCAAAGAAACTGATATAGGCATGAGTGTTTCACTACATATATATATCAACAAGCAGAATACGGCGATGTGTTCGGCAATGCGTGTATATGACAAGAAGTGTCTAGCGCAATAGTTAGATCAGTTACTGCTGCTACAATGGCTGGTTTTCTAGTTGTGAGTGAGTTTGAATGTGGTGCTAAGGTCGGCGCACGAGCGATGGGACACAGTATCTCCGAGGTAGTGATTAAGTGGAGATTTTCCCGTACGACCATTTCACAAGTGTACCGTGAATACCAGAAATCAGGTTAAACATCAAATCTCAGACACTGATGCGGCCGGAACGACTGAAGATAATGGTTCAACGTGACACAGCTGCAACCCTTCCGCAAATTGCTGCAGCTATCAACAGGTGTCAGCGTGCAAACCATTCAACGAAACATCATTGAAATGGACTTTCGGAGCCGAAGGCCCACTCGTGTACCCTTGATGACTGCACGAGACCAAGCTTTATGCCTCGCCTGGGCCCGTCGACACTGACATTGCACTGCTGATGACTGGAAACGTGCTGCATGTACGGACGACTCTCGTTTCAAATTGCATCGAGCGGATGGGCTTGTAAGGATTTGGAAACAACCTGGTAAATCTATGGACCATGCATGTCAGCAGGGGCTTTTACAGCTGGTGGGAGCTTTGTAATGGTGTGAGGCGTGTGCAGTCGGAGTGATATCGGACCTCTGATACGTCTAGCTACTACTCTGACAGGTGACACGTACGCAAGCATCTTGTCGGATCACCTGCATCCATTCATGTCCATTGTGGGTTCTGGCGGACTTCAGCAATTCTAGCAGGGCGAACGATATCCTACCCGTACATATTTCCTACAGAGTGGCCCCGGGAACACTCTTCTGAGTTTAAACACTTCCGCTGGCCACCGAATTCCCCAAACACGGATGTTATTGAGCATATCAACTATGCCTTACAACGTGCTGTTCAGAAGAGGTCTCCACTCCCTCGTTCTCTTACGGATTTACGGACATCCCTGCAAGATTCATGGTGTCAATTCCCTCCAGCACTACTTAGGAAATTAGTGGAGTGCATGCCACGTCGTGTTACGGCTCTGCTGCGTGCTCTGGAGGGCCCTACACGTGTGTGTGTGCGTGTGTGTGTGTGTGTGTGTGTGTGTGTGTGTGTAAGAAAAATGAGGGTAGGTTTCGACATGACAGAATCGACCATTTCCTTGTGAGCGGCTTAGGACGGCGACAGTGCATTTCCACTCGCTGACCTTGACGACTGACGAGTGAAATTCCTAAACTTCCCGAGAACTTCAATGTTCTCTTCGACCCTCGACCAGCGCTCACGGTCCAGTGCCATGCTGCCCATGGACCACAAGTGGGACGCGGCCCATAGGTTGTCATAGGTTTGGGAGTCAGACCCGTTGGCTTAAAAATACTTTCAGATTGGAAAGGTTACTATATATACACTGTGAAATATATTCTATACTTATACTTTATTCTAATGTTTGAAAACGAACGAAAAATATTTGATTACTCACTTAATTCCATGGACGTAGTTACCATTACCACAGAGCCCGCAGTGTGAGTGAAAAGGGGAGTGTGCCATCCCCATGACGTTATTGTGAAAATTTACGAAACTAGTGTGACGATATGATAACAATCGTAATAACGAAAATATTGAAAAAAGCCATAAAGACGATGTGTTGTGATTATAGCAGTGAAATATTGAAAAAAGTGTAGAAAAAGAATGATGAAAATTACTATTAATACGATAATCTGTGAACAAAGATAAAAATGAATAGACAGTTCTTAACGAAGAATAAAGAGAAAAAACTAACTACTCAACGTTTTTTTGCTGATTGTAGAAGTAAGTCATTGACGATTCGTGATGAGAATGGCATGAGTTTGTTATTAATACTGTAAAAAAAGCATTCTTATGATAATAATAGTTAATTCTACAAATACGTAAACTTGTGTTTCCCTTTCAATAGTGTAGGGAAAGGCACCCCATAGTTGTTACTGAATAATTTGTAGTTTTCTTATACTGAACTGTTGTTGTTTCAAAGACGCCATTGCGGGCGAAAAATGATTTTCAGTTTTTGATTACGCCACACGGCTTAAAAATAGGAACTCACTCGCTGGGAATTACCTGCTTAATTGTTTCACTTGGAAGTGTTTTAATATTTCATTGCAGAAACAGTTTTTGTTAACCTGGAGCGGGCAGCACGGATCAGGTCTCGCACAATTTAATACATAAAAAATAATTTCAATTCAGATGTAAAAATAAAATAGCTTTCGAAGAATTTAAATGAGTTCTATAACAATATTTCAGTGCCAACTTCACAGAAAGCCCAGAGTCTCTTCTCATTAACAGAACAATGAGGCTGGTCGGATTTTAATGTGCGCGACATTTAGCTTACATTTCATGTCTAATACATTAAACACAAACGTGTTAAACTGCTTAAACTCGGAGTTGAAAAGAAATTAACATTACTTGCACAACAATTAAAGCCCTTCACGAAACCGTCAAGATTTTGGTGCACTTTAACGCAGCATTTCAGCTTCGTGTTGCAGAGCGGCACTTCGCGTCTGCAAACGACGAAAGGTACGTGGAACATAATATTCTACGCTACTAGCCATTAAAATTGCTACACCACGAAGATCACGTGCTACATACGCGAAATTTAACCGACAGGAAGAAGATGCTGTGATATGCAAATGATTAGCTTTTCAGATCATTCACACAAGGTGGCCGCCGGTGGCGACACCTACAACGTGCTGACGTGAGGAAAGTTTCCAACCGATTTCTCATACACAAACAGCAGTTGACCGGCGTTGCCTGGTAAAACGTTGTTGTGATGCATCGTGTAAGGAGAAGAAATGCGTACCATCACGTTTCAGACTTTGATAAGGCTCGGATTGTAGCCTATCGCGATTGTGGTTTATCGTATCGCGACATTGCTGTTCTCGTTGGTCGAGATCCAATGACTGTTAGCAGAATATGGAATCGGTGGGTTCAGGATTGTAATACGGAACGCCGTGCTGGATCCCAACGGCCTCGTATCACTAGCAGTCGAGATGACCGGCATCTTATCCACATGGCTCTTACGGATCGTGCAGCCACGTCTCGATCTCTGAGTCAGCAGATGGGGACGTTTGCAAGACAACAACTATTCGCACGAATAGTTCGACGACGTTTGTAGCAGCATGGACTATCAGCTCGGAGACCATGGCTACGGTTACCCTTGACGCTGCATCACAGACAGATGCGCCTGCGATGGTGTACTCAACGACGTACCTGGATGCATGAATGGCAAAACCATTTTTTCGGATGAATCCAGTTTCTGTTTACAGCATCACGATGGTCGCATCCGTATTTGGCGACATAGCGGTGAACGCACTTTGGAAGCGTGTATTCGTCATCGCCATACTGGCGTATCACCCGGCGTGATAATATGGGGTGCCATTGGTTACACGTCTCGCTCACTTCTTGTTCGCATTGACGGCACTTTGAACAGTGGACGTTACATTTCAGATGTGTTACGACCCGTGGCTCTACCCTTCATTCGATCCCTGCGAAACCCTACATCTCAGCAGGGTAATGCAGGCCCGTATGTTGCAGGTCCTGTACTGGCCTTTCTGGATACAGAAAATGTTCGACTGCTGCCCTGGCCAGCACGTTCTCCAGATCTCTCACCAATTGAAAACGTCTGGTCGCTGGTGGCCGAGCAACAGGCTCGTCACAATACGTCAGTCACTACTCTTGATGAACTGTGGTATCGTGTTGAAGCTGCATGGGCAGTTGTACCTGTACACGCCATCCAAGCTCTGTTTGACTCAATGCCCAGGCGTATCAAGGCCGTTATTACGTCCAGAGGTGGTTGTTCTGGGTACTAATTTCTCAGGATCTATGCACCCAAATCGCGTGAAAATGTAAGCACATGTCAGTTCTAGTACAACATATTTGTCCAATGAATACCTTTTTATCATCAGCATTTCTTCTTGGTACAGCAATTTTAATGGCCAGTAGTGTAGTAACTACAGTCCCTCAGAAAACTGAAGTGTCTGGGGCTAAGGCGCCCAATAAAAGTACATTTCTCTTTAATTGAAAATAGCGAAGCTCCATTAAGGTGACTTTAATGGTGTTGCACTTTCTAATGTGCAACCTTTCCTATCAGAGAACATCATTACGTGTTAGTAGAATTGAGTATTCTGCATTTACAACTGCATTGACCATTGATACTGGAATAAGTCATCTTAATCATTTCTTGAGATACACGAACATTGACAATAACAACATACAGTTCGGATATTAGTACAAATGGCACCCATAACGTGGGGCGGAATTCTTGTTGTAGAGTGCCAAGAATATTTAGCGAATATAGAAAACTTAAGTGAACTTAAGAATACATAGTGACCGAACTGTATAGCTTGTCTGTATGTGTATATGTATGACGTATATTTAATACTGTAAATTATTCTTTTCTATGAACTGACGAGAACTGTGTTGTATGAGTGAACTGAAGGAGAGCAGAGACGTTTGATTTGGACAAAAATAAGCTGATCTTATACCATAAGTTGACCTGTGACAGGAACATTTAAAAGGTAAGGACATTTGTCGCAGTGCACAGGCGTGTGGATATAGTGACTAGTAGCTTTTCCTGGTGCATGAACTGCATGAAAATGTGTATTAACTGCAAATTACGTCAAGTAACATTAACAACTTTGCGTGTGCTTGACAGCAGTTTGAGTAGCACCTTAAGTGGCATTTTTCCATTTTTACCTGCGGGTAACCTCTTGCAAAGGCACCCAGTGGTTGAAAGACTGAAGGGGAAAGTGAATATATACCGTGTGACGATATCTGCGATTTCATTGTATGTAATAGAAGTCATCTAGTTTAACACTGATAACATTGAATAAGGTGTGTGCACTCCATAGTTTGTAACTAATTTACGTTTTTTCCCCTATAGTTCTGTAATTGTCTCCCTGCATTTGCGATGTGAACAACCCTCATATTACCCTGAGTTTCGCTTAAAGTACGGATGTTTGCTTTCAGGTAGTCGCCCAATCCTGCGTACTTTGAATGCAGATTAAAATGTACTCTACAAAGTCTCTCGACCGGTCTCCTGTGTGGCCGATTTGTACATTGTGTAATGGCGATTAATTTAGTGTATTTAGTGTACGCCTGACCTACTGCCTGTTTCCTTAACTACATTCTCCCTGTGTTTCAGAACATGTCCTACTGAGTTGCTTGTTCGAAATGCGACGTTAACTTTCCGCCTGCTAAAACATGTCTCAGAGCGGTCAGTTAAAGGACTTTACTTGTGAGTGCGTGAATGTAACGCTTTCTATTACCATACTATTTGTATTACTATGTTAAATCCACTTAATATTTATCTTTATTGTGTGACACAACTTCGCCACGTCGTGTTTATGAAGACCGTTGCTTTATGCAACTTTTTCAACAGCCTGGAGCTCTCTAACACTTGCTGATGGTGTTACGACAGCAACCAGCCACGAATTTACTTTCAGTTCCTTTATTCCAAGGGTGCCGTTACCGGTTTCGAATCGTTGTGATTCATCCTCAGACAGTTTACACGCTTTCTTCGTGACATGTGGTGTGTTTTTACACCACACGCTTTGTTTATGACATGTGGTGTGTTTTTTACACCACATGTCATAAAGAAAGGGTTAAAACCGTCTGAGGATGAATCACAACGATTCGAAACCGGTAACGGTACCCTTTGAATAAAGGAACCGAAAATAAATTTGTGGCTGGTTGCTGTCCTAACACCATCAACATTTGTCTTCAAACAACAGCCACGGTCTCCATCATGTCATCATATGACAAAACTGCATCTATAACACTTTCCTCATTCTATGACCGGCAATTGTAAAATTCTGCGTAATACTGAATAAAACTTTACGTTTTTGTATTGTCTTGGTAGACTGCGTGTACTCCAAGTAGTAATCCCTGAACACATGGGATTTCTGCAAGCTTTGAAAATATGTTTTCCGTTCAGTCTGATAACAGACACATCGAGGAAATTAGTGTTGTTTGAGACTCACGTTAAGGGGTCAAAGTAACTTTTTCATGCATCTGATTTAGCTTGTCAGTTAGCTCGACTAACTCTTGTTTGACTTCCCGAAATAAAACAGCAATTTTACGTTATAACGTCAGCAGAAGTAACTTTAATAGTCGTCCCCAATTGCCATCGGGTTTAAATACTAAAGTTCTGTGCAGTATCAGATTTGTTGTCTTCGTGGTTATAAGCAAGTACGTATATGTAACAAACGCGTCCTTTGTAAATACTTATGTATGTCGTTAACACTTTTCTCTCTGTTTACCGCATTTCAATAGTTGGAGATAGAAGAGGAATTGGGTCACCACGTATGAATGTTATATTTCATCTACTTTAAGAGAGGTCAGTTTTCATGCTATTAGTAAAAAATAAAATGGCTCTGAGCACTATGGGACTCAACTGCTGAGGTCATTAGTCCCCTAGAACTTAGAACTAGTTAAACCTAACTAACCTAAGGACATCACAAACATCCATGCCCGAGGCAGGATTCGAACCTGCGACCGTAGCGGTCTTGCGGTTCCAGACTGCAGCGCCTTTAACCGCACGGCCACTTCGGCCGGCCTGCTATTAGTAATCTGTTACATAAATGACAGGAGTATTAAAGCCTGCAAATGTGGCAATAATATCTTTAATATGTAATTTCACTACGCCGCTGGAAAATTACTTTAATAAGTTGATGTGTTTTTTTAGACTTGGGTGTGCGTGAACGCCCGAAATAGTGGCGGGTATTTGTCATACTTCAGTGATATCAGTGTTTCTGAATTACATAGCTTTGCATTAGACTTGATGAGATAGTTTCAACGAAAGCCCATACTGATAGGGCTTTCACTCGCTCAACTATAAATGGTATCTCTTGTTGTTTAGTCTTAGAATACACCTGACCGTAAAGTTAGCGTTAACTGTACACAACCACTTTACTCCATTTTCGCTTGGGCACGTAATGTAAGTTACTATTTCGTAAACTGGATATGTTAATTAATCTTGATGTATGGTGGTGTAACACATTGTATTTCCTCAGTTCTGAAGATTCTGGCGTTAGTCGAGTGGAACATCTAAAATACAGAAAAAGTTAAATGTGATTTACGATTACTCTACAATTTTAATTTCTAACGATCGCTGTTCCCTTGCATGTAAATGCCTCCGATCGCTGAAGGAAATAATTGGGAATCGGTGTCGTACTACGAGAAGACTATGAAATATTGAGTGCACACCACTCATCACCAGGTTTGGAATGAGAGAATAGACGATGGTATGAAGAGCAGATAACGCGTAAAGAGAAGAACTGTACAAGGCACCATACGTTGAAAAAACTGCTATCTACAACAGAGATTTCACAAAGTGAATAAATTAAGGTTGACGTTAGAAGCTAAGTTGCGCTGACCAAGTTCTCTCCACTGGTAGAAATAGAATCATCGTCAAGGGACAGATTGTTTGAAAATAATGTATTGTCCCTCTCATTCATCAAAATCTGAAAGGAAGAGACTGGTTTCTGGTGGCATCAGCCATCTTCAGATCATGAAATGTTTCAGATCATGTTGCTGTTCAATCCGGTCACACTGGAAAACACTGTCACCGCTGAGGAAGCTGTGACGTGCCAAATTTTCAGCACAAAAACTGGGCCACTCTAGAATAAATTCCAGAAAAATCTGACCTTTTCGCCATATCAAGATAAAAATTGGGCCACCGTGTGAAGCTAGGCACAGGAAGTAGTTCATTAACCCAGGATAAGCGAGATATCCAACGCTCGCACTATATAAAACCAGGCTCCATGTGCTAAGGGGTGCTTACTTACGACACAGATTACGGACTTGGCTGAATGTTGGAATTGCGGAGACTGAGTCTGGATACCATGATATATGAGACACAGAGGCTCCTAAGGTTTAAGAAGGCTGCTATAATTTCTCACCATCTACCATTCAGGATTTACTAAGAATTTTAACCACTTCTTTTCCCTGAAATTACTTTTATTCCACTTCTGCGAGTTTTAAATAAGAAATTCACACTTTCTGACATGAAGATAAAAGCCACAAAATTCATTAGATGTTCATGGCGATAGAAGAGTGGAGTTGTAACTTCATAGTGCTGAGTTTTAGCTACCTGTTTCTAGTTTTTTTAATTAATAGTACTAATTAACAATAATTTCGGATAGTGTTTACCCAAAATATAAAATCGAGTGTGGGAGTAATTAAACAGCTGACCTTACTGTATATCAGCTTCGCTAGAGTCACTTTTTTGAAGCAGCTTCAGTTGTGAAGGATATTGTGCCTTATGTCAGAGAAAATAACCAACGGGAAATGCAGTTTTTGAAGAGATTTTCTCAAAAGATGGAACCGAACATCAAATCCTTACCAGTTCAGCGAAATCAATGTTACTAATTCATATAGCTACAACTAACAGTTACTACCACTAACTGTTTACAACAATGATTATTATCTCCATTAAATTAACGATACAATTTATCGATCAACAGTGAAGGATTAAGGATGTTGCGATTAATTGTGCGCCTATAAACATTCAGTACTGGTCTCATGAAGATGCAGTTTGATCAAATTAGTAACATAACGTTATGGCACCATTCCCTCGTCAGAAAATATTAATTGTAATAAACGAAATGGGTTACTAATTCCAAGAAATAAATTACTCACACGCTTCAAAGCTTTACAGAGGAGCTTGAACTTATAAGTTCGCATCTCGAGTAATGAATTAAGTAGAATTAATATACTCTTAGTTCAGTTCATTACAAACCAGACATCATCGTAGTGAATGAAACCAGTAAAACTCGTGATTCGTAGTGTCTTCCTGTCGTTGGTCCAGTTAACCAAAAGTTAGCAACATAATGCATCCTTACATACCTACAAGTTTCTTCTGCCACATATATCTAACTAATATCTCACTTTTTATTCCCATGACTAAAACACACAAACCATTCAGGCCAGTGGAAGGGTGTTTCAACGGTGGTTTAAGGAGTCGCTACCATCAGCTGTAAGTCGCTGCGAAGGAGCAAAAGCTATTTTCTTCGTCACGTTGCTTTTATCAGTACGAGAAGATACCTCTCGGATTAAAGACGCACTTGCAACGTTTCAGAGGTTGTTAGCCATAATTCTTAGAGGACTGAAATCACTTCAGTGGCGGGGTAGCTTGATGATAATACCGCCTTAGCGAGCGATATGGACCAGCACAAACATCGCCTAAGGTAAGTGTTTCTGAGTTTAAGGACTGAAAACACAACATTGAGAACAAAGAAGTGTAGTCTTGTGTTAGAAAACGTGGCATAACTTGCTCTCGTAATTAACAAGGATGTAGTTAAAACAGACTCAAGGTTTGTTGAAGCAATGAGTGAGTCTTCCGTTTCTCAGCCAGCAAAGAAACTACAATCTTTCATTGGATTCACATGTCATTACCAAAGATATGTAAAATGATGTGCGGATGTTGTCAGACCATTAACCCAATTACTGAAGGAAGGGGCAAAATTAGTTTGGTCAGAGGATTCTCAAAGTGCATTTTTATTTCATCAGTCTTCTGACTGGGTTGATGCGGCCCGCCACGAATCCTCTCCTGTGCCAACCTCTTCAACTCAGAGTAGCACTTTCAACCTACGTCCTCAAATATTTGCTGGATGTATTCCTATCTCTGTCTTCCTCTACACTTTTTGCCCTCTACAGCCTCTTCTAGTACCATGGAAGCCATTCCCTCATGTCTTAACAGATGTATTGTCATTCTGCCCCTTCTTCTTATCAGTGCTTTCCGCATATTCTTTTCCACTCCGATTCTGCGTAGAACCTCTTCATTCCTTACCTTATCAGTCCACTTAATTTTCGACATTCGTCTGTAGCACCACATCTCAAATGCTTCTATTCTCTTATGTTCCGATTTTTCCACAGTCCATGTTTCACTACCAATCAATGTTGCACTCCAGACGTACATTCTCAAAAACTTCTCCCTCAATTTAAGGCCGATATTTGATATTAGTACACTTCTGTTGGCCAGGAATGCCCTTTTTGCCATGGATAGTCTGCTTTTGATGTTCTCCTTGCTCCGTGTGCCATTGGTTATTTTATATTATTTATTTGTGTATTTGCTTATTTAGCCTGAACAGATTAGGGCTTTAAGGTCCTCTCTTAGATCTGACCAAGAACAACACGTACAGATATATTACTAAAACATTCATGAAAATGATAATTTTAGAGATGATAATAAGCATAATAATAATAATAATAATAATAATAGTTCACAATAATGAAAGTAAAGATAAATGACAATAATAACAGTAATAATAAGACAAAGTGCATTAAGGATAATATAGACAAGTTTAGAACAAAATAAATCATGTTCAGTATTGTCAGAAAAAGAAAGGATGAAGAACAAGAAATTGGAATGGCAGTAATAGTGGCTGTTAGGAGAGGACATGATTTAAGTAAATAGCTCTGTAAGCGAGGAGAAGGGAAAAGCTGTAGGGGGAGAGAATAGTGTGGGCTACAGACCAGTATGTGGGAGAGGTAGTTATTGCGAGAGAAGGTGAGAAATTAACCGCTCTTTTAATCCTGGAAGTGATTTAATTTCTCTGGTATTTTGAGGCAGATTGTTCCAAAGTCGGGTTCCATTTACAGAAAATTATTTAGAAAACATGACGATGTTGTGTGGTGGTACTGAGAGGATCTTACTTTGTTGAGAACGAGTATTTCTGCTGTGGTGTTCAGATAGTAATGTAATGGTTGAAGATAAGTAAGAGGGAATATGATGATTGAGAAGACGATGGAGTAATAATAAAGTACGGTTGTCCCTACGTTTATCACCACGTATCAACGATAACTGTTCATAGGCTGGAGTGTTATGATCGTAATAACAAACGTCATAAATATATCGGAAGCAAGCATTCATCGCCAGTTCAAGCCTGCGAGTGTCCTCGTACGAAAGTCCTTGAAGAACAGTATCACCATAATCGAGAATTGGGAGTGTTAGAGATTCTACGAGCATCTTCTTAGACTCGAATGGAAATAGTCTTTCATATTTCTGTAAACACTGGAGGGATGCAGAAACTTTCTTCCAGCTTGCAGTAGTGTGTTCAGTCCAGTCTTAGAGGTGGTCCAGGATTATCCCCAAGATCTTTGCAGAAAGGGAAAGGGTTATTTAAGTGTCATTTAAAATGAAGCATGGAAGAGATTCTCTGTGCAGTTGTGGTAAGTCTTTTGTGGGTGACTACTGCCTAGGTAGCAGAATTCCTTGACTTCATCTACTTTGTAACTATCAATCCTGATGTTAAGTTTCTAGCTGTTGTCATTTCTACTACTTCTCATTACCTTTGTCTTTCTTGTATTTACTGTCAATCCATACTCTGTAATCGTTGTTGTTGTTGTTGTGGTCTTCAGTCCTGAGACTGGTTTGATGCAGCTCTCCATGCTACTCTATCCTGTGCCAGCTTTTTCATCTCCCAGTACCTACTGCAACCTACATCCTTCTGAATCTGCTTAGTGTATTCATCTCTTGGTCTCCCTCTACGATTTTTACCCTCCACGCTGCCCTCCAATACTAAATTGGTGATCCCTTGATGCCTCAGAACATGTCCTACCAACCGATCACTCTGTAATCATTAGACTTAATTCAGGTCAGCAAATCATGTAATTCTTTTTCACTTTCGCTCAGGTTAGCAATGTCATCAGCCAATCGTATCATTGATATCTTTTCACTTTGAATTTAATTCCACTCCTGAACCTTTCTTTTATTTCCATCATTGCTTCGTCAATGTGCAGATTGAAAAGTAAGGCGGAAGGCTACATCTTTGTCTTACAGCCTTTTTAATACAAGCACTTCGTTCTCGGTCGTCCACTCTTATTAATTCCTCTCTGCTGTTGTACATACTGCATATGACCCGTCAATCCCTATAACTTACCCCTACTTTTCTCAGAATTTCAAACATTTGCACCATTTTACATTGTCGAACGCTTTTTCCAGATCGACAAATAATATGAACATGTCTTGATTTTCTGTAGACATGCTTTTATTATTAACAGCAACGTCAGAATTGCGCCCCTCGTGCCTTTACCTTTCCTAAAGCCAAATTAATAGTCATGTAGCTCATCCTCAATTTTCTTTTCCATTCTTCTGTATATCATTTTTGTAAGAAACTTTGATACATGACATACATTAAGCTGATTGTGCGATAATGCTCGCACTTGTCAGCTCTTGCCGTCTTCGGAATTGTGTGGATGATGTTTTACCGAAACTCAGATCGTATGTCACCAAACTCACACATTCTACACACCGACGCCAGTAGTCGTTTTGTTACTACTTTCCATAATGTGTTCACAAAATCTGATGGAACGTTTTCTATCCCTCCTGCCTTATTTGATCGTAAGTCCCCCAAAGCTCTTTTCAATTCTTATTCTACTATTGGATACCCTATCTCTTCTAAATCGACTCCTGTTCCTTCTTCTATCACATCAGACAAATCTTCCCCCTCGAAGAAGATTTCAATGCATTCTTTCGACCTACCCACTCTCTCCTCTGCATTTAACAGTGGAATTCCCGTTGCTCTCTTTATGTTGCCACACCTGCTTTTAATGTCAACGAAGGCTGTTTTGACTTTCCTGTATGCTGAGTCTGTCCTTCCGACAGCCTTGCCTTTGTGATTTCTTCACATTTTTCCTGCAGCCATTTCGTCTTTGCTTCCCTGCACTTGCTATTTATCTCGTTCCTCAGCGACTTGTATCTCTGTATTCTTGAGTTTCATAGAACATTTTGTATTTCCTCCTTTCTTCGATTAATTGAAGCATTTCTTCTGTTACCCATGGTTTCTACGCAGTTACCTTCTTTGTACCTATTTTTTCCTTCCCAACTTCTCTGATGGCCTTTTTTAGAGACATCCTTTTCTCTTCAACTGTACTGCCTACTGACCTAGTCTCTATTGCTTTATCTATAGCCGTAGAGAGCCTCAATCGCATCTCGTCATTTTTAGCACTTCCGTATCCCACTTCTTTGCGTTAGTGTTTCCAAATTTCATAAAAAGTCATTCTGTCATGCAATGAACCCCACAATGCTATTTTCTGTGTGTTGCTTCAAGAAGCAGAGGACGTGGAGCTGCTGGTAGATCATGCATGAAGACAAATGAATTCAGCAGAGGGGAATTACTCGAAGACTGAGAAAGAATTGTTGAGCCTTATCTGTGGAAGTACCCAGTGGAAGCCTGATCTGTAAATGTGTGTGAATTTTTATGGGACTTAGCTGTTAAGGTCATCAGTCCCTAAGCTTACACACAACTTAACGTAAATTATCCTAAGGTCAATCATACACACACACCCATGCCCGTGGAAGGACTCTAACCTCCGCTGGGAACAGCTGCACAGTCCAAGACTGCAGCGCCCTAGACCGCTCAGCTTAGGAAGTCTGATCTCCATGGGTAAATGTTTCAGGTGGTATTGGAAAATGCAGTACTGAAATGGTTTCTGGGACTGAAGGATCAGTCCGGCAGGTTGACACAATGGGCAGTATAATTAAGTGAGGTTGAATGTGAGGTATTATATAAGCCTGGAGCAAAAAAGCATGGGAACGCACATGGTTAGAGTAGGAAAGTAGCAGTATTGCATATAGGTGGTTACGTGCTCAAGATATGACAGAAAGCGCTGAAGATGTAACGCAAATGTAATTAGTTTGATAAACAAACAACACAGATGGGTAACTGTGCAGAGAAACCGAATTGGGACCTCTAGTGGTGTAACTAAACTGAGGTATTGAATATTACAGGAGACACATAACCATATGTAATCAGGTCGATGCGGATGTAGGTCCATCGACAGAAGAATAAGAGAATGGATGTGGAACAGTGTCTGCGAAATTTAACACAATTTGAACAGAGAGCAGGTTTGAATAGGACGAGATTACCACTGCAGAGGTTTCCTGAAGTATTAGCACTATTTCAACAGCTTGAGATTACTGTTCTAGGTCCTTTAAACAAAATATCTGCAGGGGATAAATATGACCTCACGTTAATAAACCATTTTTCCAATACGTGGAAATAGTCATAATGCCCTACCAACAGGTAGCAACAGTTGTGCAAGCGGTATCAAACATTTGGGTACCGAAGTGTGGAGTACCTAAAACGATAGTGACGGATAAGGGAACCAACTTTTCTGTGTGAAGAAACTGAGAACGAGTCCTCTGTATCCTCAAACTAATCGAAACCAAAAAGGGTAAGCAATTATAGGGAAGATGTTAGGACACTATGTGGATGCACGCCCTATCAGTTGGGATGGTCTCAGTGTACAACTAGAAACTATTCAAAAATACAAGTTTGTCACCATATGAGGTTGTGTATGGTCGTAAGATTTTGTCACCATCCAGTAGTTAATGACAAAGAAGGGTAAGATAGAAGAATCGGTTTAAGAGTCTGCAAGGGTGATAAAGGAAATATGTAGTAGGGTGCCCAAGGTTAACACAAGGGCACTGAAAAAGGAAGGGGAAACAGTGAGCCATACAGCAAGGACGCGAGAATGTAAGACTGCTCAGTGTCACATGTTATTGCCTTCCTGCATTCCAAAGAGGAAGATGAAGAGACTTATGCGATGTATCAGTGACCATACCAAGCTGTGGAAGCTATGTAGCCTGTTAACGTTAAGATTCATTGCTGACAAGGTTGACAGAAGCACTTGAGGGACGATTTCAACCGTCCCAGAGAAATCCCAAAGTTATCCAAAGAAATGGGGAGTCAGGCCATAAAGTAAAGATGAAAGAGAAGGTGTGGAGGAGCGAGCGAGAGGTTGAAGACAAAACAATTAGAAGAAGTCTGTATACATTAAGAAGCAGCAGATAAGAGTAGATATATATCTTATGGCTCTTAGATACGAGCACTGAGTGATGTATAGTGTACACGAAATGAACTGATGGGGGCTTTAGTGGGAGAAAAAGGCAATGGATATCCCTATCAGGAGGCAAGGAGATGTACGTCACAGCGACGTTGCTGGCTGTCACTGGAGTGGAAGCATTGCAGAACCAACACCTGGAGCGAAGAGAGCTGTTCACGAAGTAATGAGATTAGGTGACCACCAGTCACCGCTGGGTGATGCAGGTGGTATTTAACGCTTGGGAGATGCGGAATGAAGTCACAGGACTAGAGGAAGCATTTGACATTTTATGGCTTGATACAATGTCGGAGTGCTTAAGGAGTTACAGGGGCCTCTGTAAGTGTATGTTGGGCTTACAAGAAGTTAAGAGACAAGATGATGCAGTTTCTGGACATTATACCACATACAAGAAGGAGGAAAGGCTGGACTGATGTGGGAGGCCGACTTCTGAAAACTGCGTTTGAGACAGCTGACAAGGATATTGGGAATGAAATTATAATGAGACCCAGACCTTTAGCTGCTTCCAGGCGTTGATAAATATCAACGGGGACAATTGAAAAATGTGTACCCCGACCGGGAATCCGGGACCTCCTGCTTACGTGGCAGACGCTCTATCCGACTGAGCCATCGAGAACAAAGTGGATAGTGCGACTGCAGGGACTTATCTCCGGCACGCACCTCGTGAGACCCCACATCTCCAGCTCACTGTCCACACACTACATTTGTAGTGCCCCTGCCCACAATGCTCTTTACTCGCGGCAGTCAATCTACCGATTCCCGTAAGTGTTTGAGCAATGAAGATCATTGCTGAAGATCATTGGCAATTACGCCTTATCTATATGAAGATGGTATCTGCTCTCTCAGACATGTCTGAAAGAACAGATACCATTGATGATCTTGTAGCTCTCGAAAAATGAAATTACAATGAAATCCAGACCATTAGCTGCTTACAGGTCGGGGCACACATTTTTCAACTGCAGCCGTTGATATTTATGAATGCCTGTAAGCAGCTTAAGGTCTGGATTTCATTATAACTTCATTCTTCGAGAGCTGAAAGATCACCAATGGTGCCTGTACACATACCAGCTTCATAATGATATAGGGAGGATGAACTACATGGTGGAAATTGTAAAACGATGAGTAAAAGCCAAAAAGGCAGCGAGTGAGTGGCACACCACGACGACCAAGTTGTTTTGCACAATACTCGGTTACTATGCCAGCTGAGTGGAGAGGTAATTAACTCTGCAAAGAACAGAGCATTAGGAGTTAACAAAACGAATTAGTATTGGACAATGAAGTAGTCATAACGAAGTGGTTATAGTTATTGGAAAATAGCGACTGGAATGAGGCATCAAGGGATCACAAATTTAGCATTGGAGGGCAGCGTGGAGGGTAAAAATCGTAGAGGGAGACCAAGAGATGAATACACTAAGCAGCTTCAGAAGGATGTAGATTGCAGTAAGTAGTGGGAGATGAAGAAGCTTGCACAGGATAGAGTAGCATCAAGAGCTGCATCAAACCAGTCTCAGGACTGAAGACCACAACAACAACAACTGGAAAGCATACAGTCAGGTACCATGCTCGGGTGAAGCTATACTGCAAGCTGAGCGAGTACGACTGGGAGTAAACTTTTGTTGCTGGGTCAGCATCTATATGGGCTGTGGAAAGTGCTAAAGGAGCTATCACCATAAGTGGGGAACGTAGGCTTGGGAGCGGGACTGGCCTAGAGAAAGACCGAGAACAAGATGGATTGATACAACAAAGATAAATTTGAGGAAGAGAAACCTGCTATGGAACCAAATTGTGGAAGAAAGAGGAAAGCTGGAGCAAAGTGGCGAAGTATCTGTTTATTTTTACTTGGTAGAAGAAAGGATTGCTGTAGCAAAGGTGCACATTTCAGATTCCTCTCCAGTAAGAGGGACGTCCACAATGTTACATGGTCCATGTGTACGCCATTAAGTGGAGGATGCTGAAAAATTTTGTCGGGGTGAAGGCACAGCAGTTATTATGAATTGCATATGGCAATAGCAGACATGTTGAGATGGAATAAGCGGAGTTGCAGAAGGGTTACAGAGGTAAAGTTGCGGTTTGTCCAAACAGGGCAGTTAGAGAAAATGGGAATTCCTATGCAGTGAAGCTACTGCTGGATCACAATATGGAAAACGATTGCGAGGAAGTTAGTCGTGAATTGTACTTCCAACAGGTGAGTCACGCTACATGTACATTGTTCAAGTGAGAGTAGTGGCAGGATGTTGCGAAAAGGGGAAACTCACTATAGCGAAATGGTTAGAGGTAATTGTGAGTGGATTCTTAATAAACGGGCATCATGCGAAGCAGTGGGACTAACTTCCCGTCTATCTGGCTCAATTTTAGGAATAACCTGCCTAAACCTCTCGCAGCCTCGACTGTATAGTCCAGAGGAACCCACGGAACTGTTACTGGCTATGAACGCAAAACCAGACCTTAGGACAGGAATTAATTTAGTCCCTACATGAACTCATCAAAGGTCAGGAGCGACTTCGGTGCAGCAAATAAGTCAGAACAGGGACAATAAGTACTAAACGGAAACCACGTTGACTACTGCTGCACGGACACTTACTCTGCTTTAATGTAGTTCTCGTTTGAAAGTACGAGAAGTGAAACACGAGAGGAAGCCGGGATCACAATGAACTGTATTCCCGGAACTTAGGAGGCAGAAATGCGAAATGTACCTGTAAGTTGAGTTAAGCTAGAATGGACCACTGCACTAAAGACAAAAAATGTGTATCCACAGCAGAAGTGGCTTGAAATTGAAAATTGTCATAATGATCTCCCCATTGGATAAACATTCGGATCTGTTGGAGGAGACTGCAAAGGGGAATGTAACCATGGCAAAAAAATCGAATATCTAACGATAGGGTAACGTTCTATGAATCGTGGCGTGGAATGCAAGAAATTTTAACGTGGTGGGAAGGCTAGAAAATCAGGCAACGAGATGCTAAGGCTCAGACAAGATGTAGTAGGCATCAATGAAGTGAAATAGCAACGAGATGAGAATTTCTGGTCGGACGAATAGAAGGTGATACATTCAGTACCAGAAAATGCTATAACAGGAGTAGGATTCATTATGAGTAGGAAGGTATTTTAAAAAGTTAGTACTGTAGACAATTCAATGTTAAGGTTGTTATCATCAGAAAGGACAGCAAGCCAATACCGATAACAACAGTTCATGTATGCATGCCGACGTCACAGTCTGAAGATGAAGAGATAGACAAAATATTAGAGGGTATTGAATTAGAATTTCTGTACGTAAAGGAAAATCTGTCTTGGAGGATTGAATGCGGTTGTAAGGAAAGGATCAGAAGAAAGGTGTGCAGGACAATAGGGGCTTGGTACTAGGAATGAGAGAGGAGATAGACAAATTGAGTGCTGCAACTACATTCAACTTGTAATAGTGATTACTCAGTTCGAGGACCACACGAAGAAGGGATACACTTGGCAAAGGCCGAGAGATACGGGAAGATCTGAGTTACATTACATCAAGGTCACGCAGATACTCCGAAATCAGATACTAAATTGTAAGGCGTACCCAGGAGAGATAGAGACCTAGTCACAACTTAATAGTGAAGAAAGGTAGGCTGAAGTTCGAAAATAATCAGAAAGAATCATTGGGGAAAGAGATGTGAAAAGTAAGTATAAAAGAATGAAGAGATACACAGATACACTTGAAGTTGTCTGAGAATATAAATACAGCAGTGATGAGTAACTAAGTAGGCAGTTCAGTTGTAGAGGAATAGATGTCTTAAAAAGGACCATCACAGAAGCTGGAAAGAAAAAATTTATGTGCACGTTAGGTAACTACGAAGAGACAGTAACAGAAAAAATACTTGAGGGAAGTGCATGGAGGTTAAGGTGGAGTGGCTATTCGGAATTTGTCAAGAAGGAAATCGAAAAAGATAACATAGTCGAAACGGCTCTATCACTATATAGAGAAGGCAGATTAACCTTCTGCGAAATTAAAAGCAAGGGCTGTAACATTTAAAATGCAAGGAGACTTCCACTGTTAAATGCCGAGGACATTGTGTACAAGTGGAAAGAGTCTATTGAAGGCCTCTGTGAAGAGGACTACTTGTCTGATGACACGAAACAAGAACAAACACGAGTCGACAGGGAAGAGATAGGGGACCCAGATTTAGAATCAGAGTTTTCAAATCCTTTGGAGAACTGAAGATCAGATAAGGCAAAAGGGACGGATAACATTCGACTAGAATTTCTAAAATCGTTGGGATAAATGTCAGCCAAACAGCTATTCACGTTTGTATGTAGAATGTGTTAGACTGGCGATATAGCGCAAGGCATTCAAAAAAATCATCCATACAATTCCGTGTAAGGCAAGAGGCGACAAGTGCAAGAATTACCACACAATCAGCGTAACAGGTAATGCACCCAAGTTGTTGGCAATAATATTACACAATAGAATGGAAAAGAAAATTAAGAAACCATTAGATGACGAACAGTTTTGCTTCAGGAAGGATAAAAGGAGCAGAGAGATAGTTCTGACGTTGCGGTTGATAACGGAAGCAAGACCGAAGGCAAATCGTGACACGTTGACGGGATTGATCAAACTGAAAAAAGCGTTCAATTTCAAATGGTGCAAGATCTTAGAAATTCTGAGAAATATACTGATAAGCTATAGGGATATAAGGGTAATGTAAAATATGTACAAGAACCAAGAGGAGTGATAACATCAGAACGAGGTGCTCGAATTGAAAAGTGTGTAAGACAGGGATAGTCTTTCGCCACTACTGTTCAGTGCATACACCGAAGAAAGAATGATGGAAATACACTCACGGGAAAAAATCGCACCACAAGTAGGAGCTGTGAAACGAAAGTTTCTACGCCTGAAAAATGCTTTCTATTCCAGTTTCGCACCAGTCTCGTAGCGCCACTTTGAGGATGTGAATCACGTGTGCACTAAATACGGGATATAACAATGGTGAGTGTTATTCACCTCTGAGATTGTCAAAACCGTCCTTAATTACGCCATTGTCAAGACCTCACCGAGTTTGAAGGAAGTCATCTAATAGAGCTACGAGAAGCTGGAGTTTTCTTCTTCGATGCTGCAGAAAGACTTGTCAAGTACGTCGCCACTGTACATGATAGCTGGCAGCGGTGGTCACTAGAATGTACGGATGCAAGAAGCTCAGTCTACCTATGGCCACGTGGCACTTTCGAGAGGGAAGACCACCATGTTCGGCCTATGGCTCTGGCGCGTCTGCAACAGCAATTTCAGCTGTAGTTGGCACCACAGTGAGTCAACAAATTCTTACAAATTGGTTACTTCAAGAACGCCCTGTATCATCCATTCCACTGACCTCAGATCACCACCATGTACGACTTCAGCAGTGTTACGCGAGAGCCCATTTGATGGCAGGTTGGAGTTCTGTTGTTTTCTGATACATTTAGGTTCTGCATGGTGCCATTGATAGCCATATGGTGGTTACAAGGAGAACAGTTGATGGCCTGCAACCAACCTAAAGACATGGTTTGTGGTACAATTTTGTATTACAGTAGCATTCGCGTGGTTATCCCACATGCTTAAATATGTTACCTAGACAAACGACTCCTGAAATTTCATTACTCTGCATTAACTGTTGCTGGTACTGCAATTTCTTTCCGTCACTGTAAAAGAAAATATTTGAAGAGTGGTATTAAAATTAAAGGTGAAATTATTTCTACGGTAACATACAATAAAGACATTGATGTCCTCAGTGAAAGTGAAGAAGAAATACAGATGTGCTGAATGAAATGAACAGTCTAATGTGTTGAGAATATGGATTGAGAGTAAACCGAAGAAAGACGAAAGTAATGAGAAATAGCAGAAATGAAAACTGAGATAAACTTAGCATCCGATGTGGTGAATCATAGTAAATGTAGTTGAGGAACTTTGCTACTTCGGAAGGCAAATAATGAGCTACACCGGAACAAGGAGGGCAGGGAAAGCAGATTATCACTGGAAATAAGGCACGTCTGACCACGAGAAATCTGTTAATAGCAAACAAGCCTTAATCTAAGGAAGCAATTTGAGCATGTACATTTGTAGTACGTTAGTAAAGCTTAGACTGTGAAAAACCGGAACAGAAGAGAATCGATGCGTTTGAGATATGGTTCTATTGAAAATGTTGAAAATAAGGTGAACTGATAAGGCAATAAATTACCGAGGGAATGAATATATCGAAAACGTTGACAAGAAAAGCGGACTGGATGACAGGACAACTCTTAAGACGACAGTGAATGACTTGTGTTAGAGGGAGCTGGACACAGTAAAAAACGTAGAGGAAGAGTGATATTGGAATAATTCAGGACTTGTTAGTGCTATTCTGATATGTAAAAGTTGGATAAAGTGAGGTGTTCATGGCGGGTAGCATCAGACAAGTGAAATGACTGATGAGTTAAGAACAAAACAAAGAAAAGGTAATATCTAGTGAGGTTATAACAGAATCTGAACGTGGAAATAATTTGAGTGAATGCAAGCAAGAAGAGCGGGTAAAACGTGTTAGTCAAATGATGTTACAGATCACCTGCTGTCAAGCCTAGGGCAGACCCTTTGCGAGAGAACTTGGAAAGATCGCTGATAAGTTTCTTCATCATGCTGTTTTATAAAGGGAGATGTGTTCGTATGTCGGCCGCAGAATGGGAAACTCATGACATTAAAACTGGAGATGAAGACAAAAATTCGGACGACAGTATTTCCATTGTCTTGCGTTAAATCTTTTTCGATCGGTTAGAAATCCAACATGAAATGAATATCTTCGACATCCAGTAGTAGATCCGAGCCTTACAAACCAGTTAACGTAGAGACGCATCAGTGATCGTACACCTGTGATAGCATCAACGACTACAGACGTTACAACGAATGTTTGAAAACTAAAAAATATTTTCGCTTACCACGAGCAGCAGAAAAAGATAACTAATGAAAATATGAATAGTATACTTGAAATACCAAGCATTGAGATCTGGAGGACAAATGGATAAAATTCATAACCATTGTACAATACGAGTTCCCCTTCGACTCTGAAGAGGCGAGTAAGGCTTTATGGAGAGAGAATGATCCAGCGTCGTTAAAAAATCTGCTACGAAAGCAAAGAGAGCCTTCTCACAAATGTAATCGAAGCAGAACGCAAGGAGTGATCAGTTAATTCGAAGTCAACTTCTTCCATTCGATCTGACTCAAATTCTATTGCGTTCAGGTCATATTTAATGTCAGATTGATCGACATCAACCGCGCGGGATTAGCCGAGCGGTCTTGGGCACTTCAGTCATGGACTGCGTGGCTGGTCCCGGCGGAGGTTCGAGTCCTCCATCGGGCATGGGTGTGTGTGTTTGTTCATAGGATAATTTAGGCTATGTAGTGTGTAAGCTTAGGGACTGATGACCTTAGCAGCTAAGTCCCATAAGATTTCACACACATTTGAACATTTTTTTTTATCTACATCAACTGTTCTCTCACTCGGAGAGCATACACGAATCTAAACCGAAGATGACAAAGTCGAAATATCGAATTCGGTCTTATGAAATTATTTCGACGTGGGAAGCCCTGTGTGTACTCTGAAAATCGCCGAGATGAGTGATCGAGGTACAGAAAATTGACGAAAAAGGTGCAAAACTAGGAAGGCATTCTGGTCCAAATGAAAGACATGCCAGTTTTTGCAGAAATTATGCGAAATAACGCTCAATTCTATCAGCATCAGTCTTGGCTCAGAGTCGCTAGAGCATCAAAGCATTCCAAGGCGCTGGAAGAACCCGCAGGTAAATCCCGCTTCCGAAATGGTTCTTCGGGGTGATCCACATAATTACAGGCTTATAACTACTCACTCCAGTTTCGCAGGGGTATCATTAAGTTTCTACGACAGGAGTTGGCAAACGTGATCATGCGGGCGCAGGCGCCCTTGTGCGCCCAGACTGCTTGCCGCGGACAGTTTCGTCAACCATCAGTTTTCCCTCCACCTCAGTGCTAATGTCGCTCGTTTCTTAGCGGCGTGCGCATTGCAAGACGGGCCCACTTTCTTCGTGTCGTTAGCGCTGTTGGCATCGAAGTCTGTTTTGCGTTCGTTGTATGACAAAATTAATTAGAGGAAAACGGCTGAGGGAGCTCTAAGATTCTCACAAGAAATTCGGCGAATCGCCTGGAAAATGTGCCAAAATAAGTGGCAGCGTGGACGGTGTTGTCAAAACCGTTAATTAACCGGAAAGGAACCCTTTAAGCGTAAGGTCTCAAAAGGTCAATGGAGTTTACGGCGTTCGATGCCCCACGTATTGTCTACCACTCAATCTACAATATTGGCTGTTAATAGCTACATGGAGCGGGACTGTAGGTATCCAATGGTGAGCACAGCACGAGGTTTCACAGCGTAATTGAACTGCATAGTCGACGAGTAACTCACTACAATGTTAGAATGCTAGTGGTGTTGACACAGAGCAGAGCAATGGCAACGACAAACAAAGCAAACATTGTTTCTGCAATAACAGTTGCCGAAATTGACATTTGGTCAAAATGGTACCCAAGAATTTTACTGACTGAGAAAGAAGTGGCAGATGAAATTTTAGCGTTTCTGCAAGATGAGTTCATTGAAATGTTAGTGTCGTATACGCTCTACTGCGCGGACAATGTACATGAGAAGCGCAATGATGACAATACGTGCTTAACAAGTGAAAGTGATACTGAAACAGGTCGGGCATCATCCTTGTCGGACAGGAAGCCTCATCAAAACATGGCTCCATTGAAACGTAGTAAAGAACAGAAGTAGCCCAAGAAGCTGGTACTAAACATAATTACGTACATGGAAGATCATCCGCAGCATAGTAAAGAACAACTATGAACAAGTTACCAAAAGATACGGAGCAATATGAGCGTTTAGTGTATAAGAAAAACTACGGACATTCGAGGCACAATTGTAACAATTGGTTTTTGCGCGTTTCAAGAAAGGTCGATACAATTTACATGATGTGTATGATAGTGACCTGCTACGTTATGTGCATCAAAGTAGGCGTGACATAGATTACAGGGACTTCGAGGGAAGCCATGGTTGATTGCGTCAATTGAAAAAGTGCTACAGAATAGGAAAATTTATCATAACAAAATTTCAAACAAAGCGTCAAGTTCGCGATGCACAATGAACTGCGCAATCACCCGGAAAATTTGTAGATGAGATAAGCAAACTTACCTTCGTTGAGTATGGGACTTATTTTCAACTTAGACCAATTGGGATTTGATGAGGAAATGCATACGAAATAAACCGCGGATATCAGAGATGTGAAGTGATCTGTATCAAGATCAACTATCATCAATACCTTAAAACATTATGCCGATTGTTAATCTTGATGGTAAATTGTCTGAAAAGGCATTTATTGTGTTGTGAGAAGTTGGAGGCGCTATGCCCCCTACGATTCTTTCTCGAGTGCGTGATCTTGCAGTGGCAGTAGGGAATACTCGTATTTAGGTCACTGCAAGCACGCCTGAAGAGAACTACAACCATGGTATGACCACTGCTTTTGGCCAGTAGCTGATCAAAATAATATATTTTTGCTTGATTCCTGGTCTGCGTATAAAGGTCATACTGCCTTTACAGCAAATTATTCTTCCTGAAAAGTATGTGACACTGCAATTCATACCTCCTGGAACCACTTGACAAATTCAGACCCTGGATGTTCATTTAAAAATTTTTTTTGACCCTTTAAAAACAAATTAACGAACTGTCTATAGCTATGCTATGAAGGATAGCCAGTTTCACGACAAGCTCCACGACAGACTGTGACAAAGCGGGTATTCGATCCCTCATCCTTTCGGATTGCAGTCACATGTTCAACCGGTTTTTAATTATTTTTTTTCTTTTTTTCCTTCTTTACTTCCCTTCTCTTATTTGGCACCTTTCCCTTTATCTTCCTTCACCTTATACCCCTCCCACTTGCTGCCCTTTTTTGCCTTCTCAGCCTGTCTTATGTTCCTCTTACCTCGCTTGTTACACCGCAATACATATCGTGGCTGTGTAGCCGCTTTTGTATTTCAACTTCTTCTAAAATCGTTTATGTTTCCCATTATAGTAAAACTGATTTTATGCTCCTTTACAACGTATGGATGCCGATATTTCATCTAAATCCTATCACTTCGAAATGTATAAAAACTGGAGTTCTTGTTTCTTGTTAAGGAAAATAGAGCAATAAGATAAAAAAAATGTCTACTTAATTGTAGCATTTCACCTTTGGCGATACCCACTGCATCTAAGAACCGTTGTAGACAGTCAGTTTTAGCTTAGTTAAAATTCTGTTTATGTGTAAAGCACAAGTTTTCTAATTTTGTGGATGTGAATTATTTTTTGTCAGGTCTTGTGTCTACACTTACTGTTCCCGAACTCGTAGTAGGTCTCGATTTTGGAGTGACAGTAGGTTTCGTTTTTCTTCCCTAAACTACCGACTAGTTCCACTTGGCCCAACAGTTGGCAGATTCTTTATTTTCTTTGTAGATAGTGTTTGGCGTGGGAGTCAGACATTGGTACATCTTCAGCCTCGCTTTCCGTCAGGAAGTTATTGAGGGCTCTTTGTTTACATCATTTTGCCTCTCTCGTTACTACTCGAAGAATTTTCCAGTGAAAGCTTGGCGCAGCTTTTCTGTTCCAGCAAACTCACTTGTGTCCGTTCGCTATCGCTCGGTTGCTTCAGGTTGTGAATCCGCAGGTGCTTCCGCTTGATGTAGCATCGGTCTCGTTTCAAGACTGGCTCCGTAGCACCTCCAATAGCGTCACCCTCAAAGAAATCCAACGCGGACGTTTATGAATTGCGTGTCATAAACTGTGTAACAGTGTTTGCTATGTCAGTTTGACGTTCTGGTTTTTTACTGATTGTTGCCTCGACATTAAATGTGTCAGCTGTGTTATAATCTTCAACTATACTTCTAGCTAGGGCTTGACTGTTAAGAAATGGATCACTAGCTCCCTTGCTAAGTAGATACGATTATTTACACGCTTGCCGAAAGACGGTAATGCACATTCGTTTAAAATATTTGGAACATTGCCTCTGTGTTTTGGCTTAATGCTTACAGTCTCGGTATCATTACCAGCAACTGAATAACTTTCAGCTCATGTGGCACTGTTTACTACCGGTTCAACACCTATTTCTACCACGACACCAGAAGACAAAGGATTCCGTTTAAATGGGTTAACGTCAAGGTGAGATTGTCGTCTGGGGCAATCCCGTTTAACCTGGTCTGTTGCATTACAAATGAAACACGCTGGTAGTTTCCATACGTATGTAATTTGTGCTTAGCAGGCCCCAATTCTCATTAACCACGGAGCCGGTATTTTAGTTTTCATTTTGATAGATCGTATTCCGTTTGGGACGCGGAACGTGTAAAAAAACTGCCAAGACTTCGTTCCGGTTCACAAGAATGTTTCCAGAGTTCTGCTATGTGAGTTTCATTATTTCGTTGGGAACATCCAAGGGGATCTTAAAGGCGAGTACTTTTGTCAAGTTGCCTTCGACTGGGGCTACGGTAAACTTAGACACAGCCTGTTGCAGTATTTCCTTAAAGGTAACATTACACTCATGCATTTCCAGTTTGTACGCTTAGTTAGCGCACTGTTTGAAATAGTAGATTGACTCACTAGTATGAAGTTCTACACTGTCTACTTGATCTCTTCTTAGTTTCAAGTAGGTAGTTATTTATTTCCCGGTTTCGAGGGCTGTTGGCCCCTCGTTATCCTTGACGAATTCCGGTTTCACGGTATTCTTCCGGGATTCGTTTCCACTGTCGTTTGTATTGTTTTACAAACAAGAGACCGTAAGTAGTATCACTTTCCGCGTAATGAAGATGTGTAAAAAACACTACGAGAGACAGTATGAATATCACTTCACCTGTAAACACTGGTCACAGTGCACTCTGTGACCGACAGCTGTGACCCCAGAAGATGAACTATCACTGGACCACAACACAAAATGCGAATTACCGTAGATACCGCTTGCTGCTTTCTCAAGACACGGCTGGTCTCTCGGATTATGACCATTGCTCGCTAAGTGGCAATGACATCGTTTTCACCACTTAAATTTTGTTCATCGTAAGTCTCATAACTTGCACAAAATCTGTATAAGTCAAATACAAAAACGTTTTTCATGAAACAGTCCATCTGTCAGTTAAAAACTGATAAAAATCTCTATCTCAGTTCGTGAGATTAGCATGCATCCACAGAGGGCCATGAGCAAGTAACGTCAATTCGTGACTATATCGCTGATGTCCATATGTTATAATACTCATGCATGTTTAGTAGACAGGACAAAAAAGGAAGACCCAAACGTGGTGTCATCAAGCAGTGATCTGGCGAAACTCAGCTCGTTCTTTTGATTCAAAATAGTTCAAATAGGCTCTGAGCATAATGGGACTTAACTTCTGTGGTCATCAGTCCCCTAGAACTTAGAACTACTTAAACCTAACTAACCTAAGGACATCACACGCATCCATGCTCGAGGCAGGATTCGAACCTGCTACCGGAGCGGTCGCGCGGTTCCAGACTGTATCGCCTAGAACCGCTCGGCCACCTCGGCCGGCGTTCTATTGGTCTATAAGGTCTGGAGCACCGTAGATATCGGCACGCAGTGATTGTTGTCTTCACGAAGAGATTCATTGCAGTTCAACACCACCGCTTAGCAAACGAAGGTACTGCGTATCGGTCCGGACTTGCTAGCAGAAGTAAGTCAGGATTTCGCTGTCAATGGGACAAAATCGAGAGATATAAGAGTATAAAACGTAGGGAGCGAACTAAAACGGAAACCCCACATAAAACTAATTCAAAGAAAAGTACATACCAGGCTGATATTCATTGGAAGAATCACAGCAAAGTTTAATTCACCGTAGATGAACTGTCTTCAGAAGAATCATTCGATCGACTCTTTATTACTCTCCATTAATCTGGTTCTTAACAGCTCAGATCAATTCGATAGATAGTGAAGAGCCAGCGAAAAGCGGTTCGCTTGTCAGAGACCTGATCCGCTAGAGCGAGAGCCTTACGGAGTTCGTCAAAATGTTCCTGTGATAGATGCCAAAAGAAAGGAATTGTGAATCACGGAGAGGACAACTGTCAAAATTTCCTGCTCATGTGTTCAAACTAGATTCGGGTAACATACTGCTTTCTCTCACTAACGTCTTGCGAAATAATCACAACGGGAAAATCAGAGAAACTGCAGCTCAAACGAAAGTTTCTTGACAGTCATTCCTCCCACGCAAAAGCGGTCCCGTGTCCCTGACTTAATCTGAGAACAGTTTGATTAGCATTCATTTCATTTCCAGTAGATCGGGTTATACACATGCTTAGTGCCCAGTAATTCAGAACGAGCAAAACATGTTAAAATTGTCCCCGTTCGTTTTACAGTTTTTTCAACCATACACCAGTTGGCAGTCCCATCCGTCACTGCTGTTAAGGTACCATGACACTTTAGTAGTACAGATATGACATGGCACATATTGTTTACCTTTATGACACCGTAAAACCGAGGTCATTAGCAAACTGAAGTCGTTCTTCACAGTGACATATTCGGAGACACCCTCTGTATTATCAGTGATGTTATACTCATCACCGACGTCATCATACCCAGCAATTGGAAAACACAAACACTACTTACATACAGTCTGTCATTGTGCAGTATTTCATTTCGAAGCTGGCGAAAATTACCCAATAGCGTTAGTGGAAAATTAAAATACCCTTCGCCTTTCCATATGTACTACATTCACAGTGCAGTAAGCCTCACCTCCAGCCAATCACAAATCTGAAAAATACGAGATGATGCAAATAGTACAGTTCTGTTAACGGAAGTTTTAAAACCCGCCTCCCACCCTTATATGGAAACAGGGACCTATTGTGAGCCTTATTCCCCATGCTCCTTTCTCAGCGTATCAGAGCAGTGTGCCAGATAAGCAGTAATTCACATTCATAAGGTCCTTGAAAAGTCAGAGATATTCAGCTTGAAGGTGTTATGTGCCAGAAGTCAAAGGTAATCATTATGACTGGTATAAAAATGGTACCAAGCTTACAACACTTATGTGCAAAAAAGTTGTGTACTTTTCGTAATCCACCTCCTGTTTCCAGCTTACAAGGTGTGGCACCCAGCGGTGGGACAGACTTTTTGAAACCAAATATACGGTGGTGTAGCTTTAAGATCCCAGGCATCACTCCCTGCAGCACTCCAGCTTGGTGTGCACTCATCTAAGAGTAGTTGACAAAAAAAAATCGGAATTTCGTATAACAGTCAAAAGCGTTAAGAAAGGTTAATTGTGTAGTTTGATTGTATGGTGTGATGGATAGGATAGTAGCTCCACGTCCAGGAGACAGTGCATTCAAATCTTGCCTGGTGTAGTAATTTTCTATTCATTTTTAAATCTAACCTGTTCCTTAAATTCCTTTGTAGCATCATTTTAGACGTAACACAAACTTCTTCATTTGAACTCATTTTTCTTCCTAACAATTTTGTTTTCTACTAGGAACCTTTGTTCATGAGTTTTCGGTTGACTTTATGTATTAATTACGGTTTAATTTCTTTTGTTTTATCACCCAGGTTATTCGATAGTTATATCTGTTTCTGATTTTCCTTGAATTTAATTTTACTTATAAACCCTACTTTCATTTACGTCTTCATCTGCCACCTGCATTATTTTTTCCATAGAGCAGTAGGACTTAAGGTAGTGTTTCAAATGTTTGTATTAGGATTAGCATGAAAAGAAATTGGACATCCAGTAAGCAAACACACATTTTCCACATTATTGAGCAATCAATACAAATAGTTTATTTAGAAGCTGTATTTTAACTGATAGAACGAAATTTTCAAAGAATTGAATACTGTAATAGATAAATATAATAAAATTCATCTTCACAAAAACTCCAAAGCGAAAAAGAAGGATATATAGAAAAATGAAACAAACGGAAACGATCATACGATGATTAAAATGATACGACAGAGGAATAGAAATAAAAAATTACATTTAGACCAATTAATTGATTAAAAATAATGATCAAAATCATTTCGATAAAGATAAAAAATATACAAATTTACTGCACCTCGCAATATTAGAGCCCACAAGATTCTTCATGTGCAGCTCTTATCGTATCCATTACACCATACAACTAGTCTGTGTAATACAATATATATAACGCTATTCAGTATGATGCAAAATTCCGAAACTTTTTTTCGTAAATTCTCGCAAACGAGGGCCCGCCAAAGTGAATGGCTGCAGGGTGTGATACTTGGGGTGTTTAGGTACATCACTTATATTTGGTTTCAAAAAGTCGACCCCACCGCTGGGAACCTCTCATTGTTAGTATTAATAACCCAAAATCGTGGAATAAGACCAGATGTGTGTTTTATACACCACGCCCTCATATTCTATAAATTCATCCAAACAACGCATGTCTTTTACATGCTGGCCTTCACTTATCATTTTGGTGGTCTTCATTTCCCTTTGAGTAGCCACCATTCCGTCTTCATTTCCCTTTGGGTAACCACTATTCCCTCTAGGGGAGCACCCTCAAACGTTAAATGCTAAACGCTAAACTATAACGATAAGCGCCTATGGTATAGTGCCTATTGATTACAGCGTCAATGATCGCTGACTGTCATTGATCCTGAATTTCACAGATTACAGACCGTCATTGGTCAACCCAAGTATAACTGCGTCAGATGAAATTATTTCTGTGAAAGGCAAATCAAGGTCGTGTACTTAAACATAACTCGTGCACTTAAGCATAATGTTACTAAAAAAAAAAAAAAAAAAAAATTCAAAGTCAAAATGTTTTGCATCATTTATGTTCACTCATGCATCTGTATTTCTCACACCAAAACTACTGTACACCTCTATGTACAGTAATAATTTCTTGTCTCTCGCAAAACTTTATCAGAATTACCGTTTTAATTATATACATGAATGGAAAATAAAGAGGAAAATGAAAAAAAATCTAATAATTTTACTATACAAAATTTTTCACATAGGGCTGTGACATTTTATATTGCTGCTAACAGTGGAAATATAAGAAGCAAAACACATTTTACTTCACCCTCCACGCTTTTTACTGGTTCATGTACTCCAATTTGAGAACATATTTGAAGTAACTCTATCAGACGACCATGATTTCACTGCTACTCCTGTATTAATGAATTCGAAACGGGCTCTGAATAGCATATCTTGTGGAGAGAAACGTGTAAATTATGAATAATTAATTTAACTATCTACCTGCTTTTTATAAAGGGGCAGAAAAAGTTCCGTGTAGTAGATGCACTAGTACCTATCATACAGTTCAAGAGTAAAAAAGTGTTCGGAATCAGTAAAGCTCTCTCTCTCGGAAGGGACTGAATTATAAACATCTGTAAAAAGCATTTACTCCACCAATGACATTATATGGGGTAGCTTGACACTTGTGCGAATAAAACAATAGCCTTCTTTTAGAGATTTAATATTAAAATCTTCCCCTGAGGTATAATTTGTGAGTAGAAACTGAAATTTCTATTAACACAAACAGTTACGTATCAATAATTTCGAAGTCGATTGTGTCTCTGTCACTCTCACTTCCATGATATACCGTATTACGTGAATTTCACCTCTGTTGAGAACGTCGAGGTCGGCGGGACTGACGGACAGGTGATAGAGAAACCTGACGGCATATCAATCTAGCAGTCCTTCAGATGAACCAGCACAAATGCTCCAAATTTGGTGGTAACGCAATTTACGCTCAATATCGGATGGTACGGCTTTTTTTTCCAGCACCAACAATCTCACTGCGCTTACTGTACTCCCTACGCTCTTCAAGTTTGTAAGATGGAATGCCGGTTTCTTTGTATTACAGCTAGTACTTGACAAGCAAAGTGGACAGAGTCTTATTAGTAGCAGTGGATGTTTTACTTACACCTTTTGCAAAAACAGTGACAGCGATGTTCACTCTCCAGCACCATCTGGACCCTAGATAGTCTTATCCAGCTTCTACAGTATACCTCCCTGACGGATCAGCCGGAAATACTTATCTCGTGTGCTGAATCAGGGTGATTATGTAATAGCATTCTCAGAACCTTTAAGGATGAGACACTCGTTTCCTTCCAAGCGAAAGACAAGAAAAAAAGTTGCTAAAACATTCAAAGGTTTATTGCGTTGAGCTTCTTCATCCCCCTTCCTCCCCCTCCCTTCCCCCCGAAAGAGAACCATAGCAGACAAACTGTGCAAAAAAATGATCAGTATTTATTTCTATTATACAGAAAAAATTCTGCCCCCTCCTCCCCAAAAAACCCTCACGTTATGATCCAGGGCAAGGAGATCATATCTAGCAGCGGTAAGTGCCCGTCAGCTCTCTTGTGAGACCGAGAGAAGACAATGTGCATCTGTTTCCTTTATGGTGTCATCTGGAACACTCATGTCTCTTTGCCTTGCTCCATTTACTCGGTAAAACCTATTCAATTTGGTTTAATTTTTCAGCAGAAACCCATGAGGCAAGACATGCTGTTCGTTCCAGAACTCTATTATTATGAGGAAGTCCTTAATTAGACATTATTTCATTATCACACGAATAATTTACCGCTGTTATCGCAGCTAACAAGGAAAGTAATTGATCCACCAATTCATTCGGACTTTTCTTTTCCAGTGAACGAAATCGATATGAGTTGATTGTTCGGTGGAGACTGTCTTCCGATTGAGAACTTCAAGGGAATTTCGTTTTCTCTCTTACCGGTATGTTTGTTATTGTCACGTGTCAGGTGTAAGTAGATGAATGACAAACACCAACTTCACTTAACGAAAGTTTAATCAGCACTGGCGGAGCGAACTGCCTCCGGCCAGAATACATACGGTATACATACAGCTAGAGAACATTCCAGTACAATGATTCTTGCCATTTGTGGATACTTCTAGAATGTACTCTAACCGAATATGGAAATTAAAATGTCTCCGTTCAGGTGAGTTTTTGAACTCACGTCCCTCAGCGGAATAATCTAGAATTATCACCACCACACTAAGGCTAATGCGCTACTCGGCTTCTTCTGCGAAATTGCTCCCTCCTCAAGAGAACAGCGTCTCCATGTTACGTCCTCTTAGTCCGGGAACGAGTCATCGGTCCTGCATACTCCCACTTTTAATGCCTGATGTTCGCCCCGGTGGTGATCTTCTTAGAAATTCCCTTGCCGCTATGTTCTTCGGTACCTTTAGCATGTTGCCCGTCGCTAGAGCTAAGAATTTACCCTGGGTTGCAGGACCCTTATAGGGCTTCATTCGAAGGACGTCAACCGTATCTCTGATCTTTCATCGTCTTGTGTCGGGGTCGAAATCTTCAACTTCATAAGTAACATCAGACAACTGTCTTAGCACCTTGTAAGGTCCAAAGTAGTGCATGACGAGCTTCTCAGAGAGACCAACCTTTCGGACAGGAGTGAAGATCCAGACGAGATCACTAGGCTGGTAGACCACAGGGTGGTATCTCACGTTATACCTTCGGCGATCGTTTTCTTGAGCCTGAAGCGTGCGGAGTCTAGCTAACCGCCGAGGTTCTTCAGCTCTGGTTGACACCTGGCCGATGTAGTCGTCGTCCACGTCATCAGGCTGTATCAGAAGAACAGTGTCCATCGTCGTAGTCGTCTCACGACCATGCACCAGGAAAAATGGCGTAAATCCTGTAGTGTCTTGTTTCGCGGTGTTCTAGGCAATCGTCACCAGTGGTAGCACCTCATTCCAGTTGCTCTGCTCAGCACTGACGAACATTGGTAGCATGTCGGCCAAGGTCTTATTAAAGTGTTCAGTAAGCTAATTAGTTTGCAGATGGTAGGCAGTCGTCATGTGATGAGTAATGTTGCGCCGACGGTATATCTCTGTCACAAGATTCGATTGAAAAACTTTCCCTCGATCCGTAATTAACGACCTTGGGGCACCGTCTTTTAATGCAATGTCTTCTACGACGAATTTGACTACCTCTAATGCTTCGGTTGTTTTCACGGCTTTTGTAATGGCATATCGCGTCAGATAATCAGTGCAAACAATAATCCATCTATTGCCACTTGCAGGCGTTGGATATCGTCCGAGGAGGTCAATCCCAACGCTGGAAAGGCGTGCCGGATGGTGGAATTGGTATGAATCGGGCAGGTGGTTTCTGAGGAACTGCCTTTCTGCTCTGGCACTCTCGACAGTACGACACATTATGACGGACACTCCTAAATAAACCTGGCCAGACAAATCTCTTGTGGATCCTATCGTTTGTCTTAATAAATCTAATAAATCCGGCCTTAGGGGTGCCATGGAATTTCGGTAACACATCTAAGCCCATGTGTTAAGGAATCACTGGCAGCCACCTCTTTCCAAACGGATTAAAGTTTCTCTTTCAAAGTAATCGATTAACTACCTTAAATTGTGTTTGACATCCTCTGACCGATTTAAGGCAAGCATAATTTGAGATATCTTGGCGTCCTTCTTCCGCTCAGCAGAGACCCGGGAGTGCAGCGAGACAGTCACTATCTTCATCAAAGTCTTGATGGTCTTGCACAGGGCTTCTTGAGAGACAGTGGGCATCTTCGTGTTTTCTTCCACTTCTGTACACTATGGTGATGTCATACTCTTGAAGACGTAGTGACCACCTGGCGAGTCATCCTGTTGGATTTCGGATCCTTAAGACCAGTCAACCAACAAAGTGAATGATGGTCTGTAACAACTGTGAATGTCCTTCCACGGAAATACTGTCGACATTTACACATGGCCCAGATCACAGCAAGACATTCTCTTTTTTGTAGTTGGGTAGTTCCTCTCAGGTTTTGTAAGTGTCGTAGAAGCATAGGCTATAATAACCTTCTCTTTTTCATCCGAAATCTGCACCAGAACAGCACTGAACCCATACCCACTGGCATCTGTGTGTAGTTCTGTAGGAGCTCTCTCATCATACAGACCACGTACAGAGCCAGTCATCAGAGCTTCTCGCAGCACATTAAAGGAATCTTGTTGAGCACCACCCCAGATAAATTTAGCAACGGCTTTCAACAACTCTTGGAGTGGCCTGGCTGTGATACAAAAGTCTCTGGTAAAACGCCGGTAGTAAGAACATAAGCCGAGGAAGCTTCACACATCTCTAATACCTTTAGAAATAGGAAATTCAGTAACAGTTCTCACCTTTTCTGAGTCTGGCCGCACACCTTCGTTTGACACAAGGCGCTCAAGTATTTTGACTTTTCTTGCTCCAAAGAGACAGTTTCTTGGATTAAGCTTCAGTCCGGCTTGTTGGAGTCACTTAAGAACGGCCCACAGTATTTTTGCGTGTTCATCAAATGTCTCTCAGAAAACTATAATGTCATCTAAATAACAGAGATCCATCGTCGACTTCAGGTACCTTAGAAGATTATCCGTCATTTGTTCAAAGTTGGAGGTGCATTACACAAACCGAACGGCATTACCTTAAACTCATACAGGCCCTCAAGGGTGATGAATGCAGTTTTTTCACGATCAGCCTCATCTACTTCGATTTTCCAGTATCCCGAGTACATGTCCATGGTTGAGAAAAACTTAGCTCCCTTCAATGCGTGGAAGAGGGTAAACTTCCTTTTTAGTTATCTTATTAAGCTTCCTGTAATCAACACAATAGTGCCTACAGCCATCTCCCTGAAGAGAACCCCTGGTTACGACCATGGGCTCTGCGAAGACTGAATGATGTCATTCTTCATCATTTTCTTTACCTCGTCGCGAATTGCTCTACGTTCCGTTGCTGGCACACGGTATGCTCTCTGGCTTATTTGTTGATGGTCTCCAGTGCTAATCCGGTGCTTCAACGTCGATTTGCCTAATTTGCTCTTCACCTGTGGATTGAAGCATTCTGAGAACTTTTGAAGAACGGCAAGTAGCTTCTGTTGTTCCTTAGTGAGATCTTGTGACTGTCGAACTACAAGAACTTGTCTCGTAGTGGCATGGGAGGCAACGGCTCAGCGTTTACTACGCACACGCGTTTTGGAAGTACCCGCGCTTTTCGGCGACAGTGAACTATCCACATTTCACCGAATCAGTTCTTAAGCGAAACTACAGAGGCTGGGATGACCAAGTTATTCTTCAGTGGTATGCTTCTCATACATTCCACTACAAGATCCATGGGTTGATGCATGCCATGACACATGACAGCTACCTTGCTAGCGCTGACTGCTGGAATGATCACTTCATCCATCACACATAGCCTCCACACACTTAGATGCGCATCTTCCTGTCCACAGTATCTCATCTCGTCTAGCAGAACCTTCGAGTGACTACAATTTATAATTGCTTGAGAAGTTTTCAAAAAGTCCCATCCGAGAATGACGTCATGACTAACTCTTGTAAGGCGATTAATTCTAAGGTCTGTGTTCGGCCACTTATACCCACAAGAATGACATCTTCCTGTAGGTTTTACGTATTTACCATTAGCCACGTTCAGCAGAGATGTTTGGCTGTCAACGAATACGGTTTTCTGCAACCGGTGACGTTACTTCTCCGAAACGGCTGAATATGATGCTCTAGAGTCCACAAGAGCTTGGACTGGTCGGCCATCCATGAGGATATCTACGTTTTTTCTATCTTTTGTGTAGTGATCGAAGGAGGAGGATTTTTATATTCGCCGGCCTCACCTCCAAGGAAGGTCGCACCCTCTAGCTTTCCAGGTTGCGGTGGATAGGTGATCGGCTAGAGCTTGCTAAACGGCGATGGAGACCTTGATCGGCGTGTTGAGGAGCGTCCTCTCCAGCAGCTAGCTTGCAGCGATGGTTACCTACGTCGTCCTGCACCCACATCATCTTGTTCATCGCCCGCATCTCGTGGTCATGCGGTAGCGTTCTCGCTTCCCACGCCCGGGTTCCCGGGTTCGATTCCCGGCGGGGTCAGGGATTTTCTCTGCCTCGTGATGGCTGGGTGTTGTGTGCTGTCCTTAGGTTAGTTAGGTTTAAGTAGTTCTAAGTTCTAGGGGACTGATGACCATAGATGTTAAGTCCCATAGTGCTCAGAGCCATTTTTCTTGTTCATCTTCGTCATCCAGGAGTTGGCGTTGCCTAATGTCGGTCTGCTGTCTTTTGGCGTGGACGTCATCAAATATCCGCCGCCTTTCTCGACAATAGCGCAAAACATGCCCTGGTCATCCGCAGTGGAAACGTACTGGTTGGTTATCCTGGGTTCTCTAAACATTAGTATTCCTTGGTACCGAAACAGGTTCCTTATGCGGCATTGCAGGAACGTAACTTCACCAGGATATTGACTTTTTTATCGCTTTAAAGGGAAATGAGAGACGAGAGATTGGGTTCTAAGTCTGTTCCACTTCCTCCCTTATGACCACTTGAAGCGTCTCGGCTTTTTGCTCGCCGTGCAATCGAAATGCATTCTGAACTTCCTCTCTCACTATTTGACGAAGAACGCTTGTGAAATCAGTTTCTAACTCCAGTACAGACATCGATGCGATGTTTGGAAGCCGTTCAGCCTTTTTGCGTGTAATTCTTTTTTCATGCATTGTCTCGATATACTGGCACCATTCTATGAAGTCGTCTGCTGGTGAATCTTCCTTCGGGAGTAGGGTTTGATACATTTCTTCAGCAACACCCTTCAAGAGATGTGCAACCTTATCTTCCTCCTTCCTTCGAGAATTTATTATTTTACACAGCTCCAAGACGTCTTGAATGTAGGATGCCGTCGTTTCTCCTGGACGTTGTGAGGCAGGACGTGCTGTTCGTTCCAGAACTCTATTGTTATGAGGAATGTTTCCGAATCTCACCGTCCTTTTAGTGTTTTTTCAAGAGACATCGCAAAACTTTATCTAACAATCATTACTTTGCGAAGTTCTTAATTAGACATTATTTCATTATCACATGAATAATTTACCGCTGTTTTCGGAGCTAGCAAGGAAAGTAATTGTTCCGCCAATTCATGCGGACTTTTCTTTTCCAGTGAACGAAATTGATATGAGTTGATGGTTCAGTGGAGACTGTTTTCCTATTGAGAACTTCAAGTGAATTTGTCACGTAGAGGGAGGTGTAAGAAGATGAATGACAAACACCAACTTCACTTAACGAAAGTTTATTCAGCACTGGCGGAACGAACTGCCACCGGCCATACGGTATATATACAGCTAGAGAACATACCAGTACAATGATTCTTGCCATTTGTGGATACTTCTAGAATGTACTCGAACCGAATATAGAAATTAAAATGTCTCCGTTCAGGTGAGTTTTGAACTCAAGTCCCTCAGCGAAGTAATCTAGAATCATCACCACCACACTAAGGTGAATGCGCCACTCTGCTTCTTCTGCGAAATTGCTCCCTCCTCAAGAGAACAGCGTCTCCATGTTACGTCCTCTTAGTCCGGGAACGAGTCATCGGTCCTGCATACTCCCACTTTCAATGCCTGATATTCGCCCTGGTGGTGATCTTCTTAGAAATTCCCTTGCTTGTTTAGATGCCGAGCGAATAACAATTCACTTGTCTCTTACCATTAGTTATACACAGCATGTAGATAAGCCTTACTTTTTTGCATCACACCGTTGCTGATGTAGGTTGAAATGAAGCATTGCTCATCTTCTTTATGTTACAGATCGCAGCAAACTGCGAATAACTGTGAAAGGAATGCAGTGATATGGCTGCCACATTTCCCCATCTCCAATCAATACTAAGCAACGATTTAGGTGGAACAGAGAGCGACCACACTCGACAACAGACGACTTTAAATGAGTGACTTGTAGTGATGTAAACTACCTGTCGCCAGTGAAGCTCGGAGGTGATCGTTATGTTACGGTATGGCGCCCTTTTTTTGTGGTTAGGGCTTTGTCCCGTTAATCCATTTTGAAGACACGAAATTCAGAAGGATGTGAAATTCTGCAGTCCTTTGTATTATGAAGAGTAGAGGAACAGTCCGGTGACAATTCGTGGTTTTTTCTACATAATAATAATGGGCCCTGTCGTGGAGGAGGATTTGTGATATAATGGTTTGTGGATAGTAATATTCTTGATGGAGACTATTCTGCCTCGACACCCAAGGCGAACCCGACAGAACACCTCTGGGATTAGTTAGAACGTCGACGCTGCTCCATACCTACATATCCAGCATAGCTCCTTTTGGCTGTTACGGAAGAATGGGCTGCCATTTCCCCACAGACTTTCAGATGTTTCACTGGCACTCTTCCCAGAAGAATTCAAACCAGTATAAAGGTAAAGGGTGGGCACATCTCGCATTAATTTTAACATGTTACTATTTTCTTTTGCTAGGACAGTATGCTGTTGTATGAACTAGTCTAATGCGACAGGCCACAATGTGTATTGAAAAGGTCATTTTCGATTTTTACTGAAAAGTTTACTATTTACGACAGAAATGGTTGCGAGAAAATCTGGTAGATATTCCGTCCATTGAGAAACGTTGGCAAAAAGTTCATTCGGAAACAGTTCACTCATATTTTGATTTAGATCGAACGGCACGATTCAGGTTTATACGAAAGTGATCGCAGTCGCTTCCACAGATGAAGTCAGTCAAGTAACAGATCGAATACGGCTACGAGAGCGTACAGCGTGGAGGGCAATTCGCGTTATAGTTAACAGTGCGAGATAACGCATTCTAACCTCGCAACGCCACACATCGACTGTTACCTCTGTCTTACAATGCTGGTAAGCACACTATTGCCTTCAATTACAATAATTCCCGTAAAAATTGTGCATTTACCGCAGTATCTTTTCACGTAAAATTGTGGCACAGGGAAGCAAAGTCCAGCTTATCTGTATCCTCTCCAAGGGGCACAAGACGCTAGACAGATTCAGTTTCGGGGATACCTCAGTGAACTCAAGTTCATAGTGGAAAAAAATCTGAGAAAAAAAAGCATCAGGTTCCATTTGGTGCTAAAGTCAACATGGCAGTCGCTCTCTTCGTAAAAGATGTAAGTACAACAAGCACTGTTACTTGTGATAGTATAGCCATCTTGTTTTTCCTGAAAGACATGAGAATAGGAATTTAATCTTACAAAACCTGAAGAATCCGGGGAGTACAGTAAGCACTGTAGGCCTGTTGGACCTGCGAAAAGTGCGGTGCCTGCCGCTATGGAGAGCAAAACGTGTTACCATCAAATTTGGAGCAACGGTATTCCTTCATCTGAAGGAGAGCAAGATAAAGATTCTCGACCAACAGTAGCCCCGAACTAGACTTCATGGACGGCGGGAAACTGTGCACAATAAACCGTGGAAGAGATAATAACACAGACGCAGTAGATTTTTAAATTATTAATACGTAATTGTTTGTTTGGATAAAAATGTAAGTTTTTATCAGTTTCAAAGTATCACCCAGTGGAAGATGTTAATATTATATTACAGGAGTGTTTGGCCCCCCCCCCCCCCACAAGTAAAGTTAATAGTGATGAAGTATTTTACAGAAATCATCTATATAGTCTGCATAAATAAATAAATAAATATATAGTCGCTTTAGAGAGAATACTTTACCGTACTGTGAACACTTTTTTTGTATTTGAAATATGATAGAGCTACATGTGTATGTACTACACAAAATGGTCCTGCTCGATTATGTGAAGCCACAACTTTTTTGTTTTTTGAGACGAAAGTCCGGTTGTTCTGATGCAGGCCGCCACGATTTCCTCTCCACTGCCAGTATTTTCACCTCAGAGAAGCTATTGCAACTTACCTCCTCAATTATTTGCTGAATGTATTCCAATGTCTGTCTTACTCCTCTGCAGTTTTTACCCTCTACAGCTCCTTTTACTATGATGAAATTTATTTCATCATGTCTTATCATATGTCCTCTCTTCCTGCCCTTTTTTGGTCAATGTTTTCCATGTATTCCTTTCCTCTCCTAGGCTCCTGAGAATCCCCTCACTGATAGTACTAGCTCCCTCCGTTCGTCCACGAGACCAAGTAATAAATAGATACAAGAAGCCAGATAAGTGTCATGTTCCTTGACTTCCTTGTCAGCTTGTTTCATTAAAAAAAAACTTTGGTATATGAATTTGTCTTTTGGTCTTTACTGCTCCTTTGGACGAAGTAAATTAACTGTTGGTTTTACATTCTTGTAGCATTATCAAAACAGCATTTGTGGCTATATTTGATTGGCCCTTCTGGCTGAATGATTAAAGTCATTCCTTTCTGTAACTGATGGTATTGGTCAATAAATAATCAGAAGTGTTGGGTCCTTCAGACCGTGATTATCTCCTTATGTTGAATCTTAAGGTTGTCATTCCGACATTACAGTTGTGAATGTTCAGCGGTCCTCCAGGCCTGGAGTTTAATTTTTTTTATTGTATACCAGTGAACAACTGTTTTTTAATGTTTGATAAAATTAAATTGAGTTTGAAACTGTAACCTCATTTGGGTCTACGCTTTCACTCCCTGCAGCCTTTCAGCTCTGCTTACCTTACGTTTTGGTTAAGTTTTCCCATACCTCGACGTATCATTTTCTATCTTCTGCTGGTGAGAATTTTACCACCCATAGGACGAATGGTGCTTTCAGTGTATTCATTGGACAGTGTAACTTGAACAGTGATGTCGCTTTCTTTCCTGGCAGAATCGTCTTTAAGTTGTAAGTCTGAAGAGAACGGACAATAAGGTCAGCTCGCTTGTGAGCGTTAGGATGGTTTGAACCTATACCAAATCTCAAATCTGTTGTATGTATACGATAAATATTTGGCATCAAATTAGAGAATTTCCCTGTAATTGTCAAATCTAGGATGTTTAGGCAAGCCTGATATTCCACCTAAATAATAAATTTAATCTTGGATGCATTTTACTAAATGCGGCAGTTAAGTTCACGGCATTATCTTTGCTGCTTTGGTAAGGCATTCACATGTCATCTAAGTCTCTGCAATAAAGTAAAGATTCTTAGTGGAACTGGAATGAAAACTAAAAAAATAAATTTTCAGCCTTTTATAAAAGTGGCCATTACGATCTCAAAGAGGGAGCTGTCCATAGCTAGATCATCCTTTTAGTACTAAATCTTACCACATAAGGTTAAATAATTACAGAACAAGGATAACTCTAACAATTCCAAGAGTTCGCATATGTCAGCACATTTTTTCTTATAATGGTTAGTGATTCGTCAGTGGGGATATTAGTATATACGTTTATAATGTCCATGGATGCAAGAAGAACGTTGCCTGGAGCAACGAGTTCCCTAGTGACCGTTGCCAGTTCATAGCTGTTCTTTAAGGTTCATGTTTGTGAAAATGTAAAAAACTTCCTTGTGCTTTCTACTACAGAAGCTATTTATCTCCACATTTGGGCATGACGGCCTCTAACTATCAACTGACAGGGAGGTTGCGTTTATATTATCCTTTAAGGAACGATGTTCGTTGGAGGCCAGGAGGCCTTTATTACTGTATGAGGATTGAAGAAGTAAGTTGGATGCATTGACACTGTTATTTAAATCCGAAAGAAATTATTGAAAAAGATCCTTCATTACCCCATCGATTTGATTTTCTTCAAAACAGCTCAATGCTGTAGATTTCCGTTATCCGTTCTTGTAACCAGAATCTTATTATCACGCAATGTCGTATTAACATTTACAGCTGTCGTTTCGAAAATATATTTGAAACACAGAACATTCCTTGCTTTTTTAAAGCTTTAAAGATTTTCACAGCAGTTTCCTGTTGCACCATCTGAGAAGCTTTTGTTTGCTAGCAAGCATTTTCAGCATCATGAATACTCCTAATGACACTGTTGTTACTTCCAGCAGAAAAAAATCTACACGTTTACTAAGTAATTTCTGTTTATCATCTGACAAGGAAACATTTGTGCGGTTAATATCTCTATCGATGAACACATTTTTACTAGACTGTGGATAGTAGTCTGTGTTAATACGTCATAGTGGCACCATCAGGAAGTGTAGTTTACTTTGGTGTCTGAACTGTATTGGGAACTTCTACCTTCACAGAAAACATTAAATCAAAGCAAAAACAGTTACAAATTGAAAAAAAAGATAACGCACGCTGCAGACGATTCCACATATTTGCAGCTAATTGACTTGCAATACCCTTTGCTGCTCTATGATCATTCTTCACCCACATTACTTCAAACGGTTTTTTTAAACTGTGAACTGGATGATTTGCTATGAACTTTTAAAGCAGCATACTTCGGTGTAACCTTGTTGTGCAGGTGTGAGTTGCTGATCTAAGTTTTAAATGATTGGCTATGATCTTTCTTTCTGCCATATAAAATAGTTTCGCCTCCTCTGTAGCCCAGATGGGTACCATAAATTCAAGATTTGACATTTCCTCATGGAAGAGATACGGGCCAATTTTATGAAATTTAAAGTCTTGAACAGTGCTGATATGGCTGCTGGATAAATGTTTAATAGTCACATGATGCAAGGCAACAGCTTTGTTCTCAAGTTAAGAACACCGTTTCTGTCAGGATTTGTGGAAAAGGTTACAAACAGCAAGAGTAGTAGAGTGATGGAAGCTAAAAGACAAACGAGAAGATATGATGCAGAATGCGTGAAAAACACCAAGACAGGGGGAAGAAATTAATACAGGCAGTATGGGTACACATTCCAAAATGAAACTGTCAGCACAAGCCATGACATACCGCCTAAGATAGCAAAGTGGCCAATAGGTGGTGCGAGTGGTGTCGTATCGTAGAATTGAACGCGTGAGAAAAATGTAACTTAAAATACAGCGAAGACGTAACAGAACGGTGGTAGTTACGGTGAACCACATAAGCACAAATGCAATGTAAAAATTTACGAAGTAGGACAATGCTCACGTTCTATTGCCTATGGATTGGCTACTGCCCCATATTGCTACAGAACGTAATACGCAAGTTTTGTCTATTTACTTTTTTCCAACACACGTAATTGAGCTCTTCCTCCTTCGCAGTGTAATTAAGCCACACTAAACGAAATTAAAAATGTTTTATTTTTTGTAAGCCTACTACATGTCTACAGGCACCTGTGTCAAACGTACACTGTTGCTGCACCATTATTCTATTGTCACATTTCAATCTTATTAGTGCTATTTTATGTATAACACAATTTTTATCATCTGTGTATTTACATTCATATTTCTTCACTGAAGTCGCCTGCCCCCCCCCCCCCCCCCCCACACACATACACTTGCACTTTTCCTCTTCCCTCATTCCTTATCCCTACATTCTGTTGCGTATATTGTATTGTTTTAATAATACTATATGAGCTACGTCGTTTTAGGTTTAGCTTTACGTTTTGTTAATGTTACTTACCTTCATCATATGTACAACCATTCTTTTGTGTGTTCCCTGGATTTTAGTTCATATTTTCTCATGCGTTCAACGCCTTTGTTGCCTTACGCGTTATGTCAGGTCTTGTCCACTCAGTTCCGTTTTGGGTGTCGTGTACACGTGACCCAATACTGCCTGTGTTACTTTCTTCTCCCTGACTATTTATATGTTTCTCACGCAGTCGTCATTGCATTATCTTGCTTTAATCTTAGCTATCTTCACTCCGATTCTCTTCATTTTTGCAGCTTTTTCCAGATATTCTGAAGATGAGTATACTCGAAAAGTGTCAAGAAAGCAGGTGCCTTAAATCTAATAACTACTAAAAATTTATCAGGCGTCCATATCAGCACTGCTCAGTATATTAAATTTTACAAAATTGGCGCATACTTCTTGCGTGAGTACAAGACACATTTTAAATTTACGTTGCCTAGCTATGCCATGGAAAAGGTGAACTAACCTTATGTGACCGAAAGAAAGATGGTAGTTAACCAATAAAATATCGAATTTAACATATAATGCCTATACAACAAGGCCACACCGCAATTTGTAACTTTGTTGGTTGGTGGCAATCATCGCGTGCATAGTGAAATGAAAACACATTGGAACTAAAGTGGGTGAAGATTGAAGTAGGACGGCCAAAGGATATTGACAGTTACTTAGCTGCAAATCTACGGAATTTTTCTTCAGTATGTATAATCGTTCTTTCATTTTGTAAGTGTCTTTTGCCTTGTATAATTATTTTCTGTTGTGAGAGAAGTTCCATATACAGTTGAGGCACTAGCGTATGCGACACTTGGAAGAACAAAACACATATAACGAAAATGAAGATATGTATGTATGTGTAAGTGTAAGTATGTATGTATGTATGTACACTCCTGGAGATTGAAATAAGAACACCGTGACTTCATTGTCCCACGAAGGGGAAACTTTATTGACACATTCCTGGGGTCAGATACATCACATGATCACACTGACAGAACCACAGGCACATAGACACAGGCAACAGAGCATGCACAATGTCGGCACTAGTACAGAGTATATCCACCTTTCGCAGCAATGCAGGCTGCTATTCTCCCATGGAGACGATCGTAGAGATGCTGGATGTAGTCCTGTGGAACGGCTTGCCATGCCATTTCCACCTGGCGCCTCAGTTGGACCAGCGTTCGTGCTGGACGTGCAGACCGCGTGAGACGACGCTTCATCCAGTCCCAAACATGCTCAATGGGGGACAGATCCGGAGATCTTGCTGGCCAGGGTAGTTGACTTACACCTTCTAGAGCACGTTGGGTGGCACGGGATACATGCGGACGTGCATTGTCCTGTTGGAACAGCAAGTTCCCTTGCCGGTCTGGGAATGGTAGAACGATGGGTTCGATGACGGTTTGGATGTACCGTGCACTATTCAGTGTCCGCTCGACGATCACCAGTGGTGTATGGCCAGTGTAGGAGATCGCTCCCCACACCATGATGCCGGGTGTTGGCCCTGTGTGCCTCGGTCGTATGCAGTCCTGATTGTGGCGCTCACCTGCACGGCGCCAAACACGCATACGACCATCATTGGCACCAAGGCAGAAGCGACTCTCATCGCTGAAGACGATACGTCTCCATTCGTCCCTCCATTCACGCCTGTCGCGACACCACTGGAGGCGGGCTGCACGATGTTGGGGCGTGAGCGGAAGACGGCCTAACGGTGTGCGGGACCGTAGCCCAGCTTCATGGAGACGGTTGCGAATGGTCCTCGCCGATACCCCAGGAGCAACAGTGTCCCTAATTTGCTGGGAAGTGGCGGTGTGGTCCCCTACGGCACTGCGTAGGATCCTACGGTCTTGGCGTGCATCCGTGCGTCGCTGCGGTCCGGTCCCAGGTCGACGGGCACGTGCACCTTCCACCGACCACTGGCGACAACATCGATGTGCTGTGGAGACCTCACGCCCCACGTGTTGAGCAATTCGGCGGTACGTCCACCCGGCCTCCCGCATGCCCACTATACGCCCTCGCTCAAAGTCCGTCAACTGCACATACGGTTCACGTCCACGCTGTCGTGGCATGCTACCAGTGTTAAACACTGCGATGGAGCTCCGTATGCCACGGCAAACTGGCTGACACTGACGGCGGCGGTGCACAAATGCTGCGCAGCTAGCGCCATTCGACGGCCAACACCGCGGTTCCTGGTGTGTCCGCTGTGCCGTGCGTGTGATCATTGCTTGTACAGCCCTCTCGCAGTGTCCAGAGCAAGTATGGTGGGTCTGACACACCGGTGTCAATGTGTTCTTTTTTCCATTTCCAGGAGTGTATGTATGTATGTATGTATGGTCCACAACTTCTCCTAAACTACCGGGCCGATTTCAACCAAACGTGTTACACGTATCACTGTCTGGAAATGGTTGCTGTGTGGATAAGAACCACCTGTCTGTGAAAGCGGTGGGGTGGATGTGAAGAGCATAGTAGGCCACGACGCACTATTACCTATTCTTTTGTCGCCAGTTATATGAGAATGTGAGCACTTAGACACTTTGCAATGAAACTGTTATTTGAGAATGTGAGCACTTAGACACTTTGCAATGAAACTTTCCACATAGTTTCAAAGCTTTACGAACCTGAATATTGCTGACGACACCCACAAAAACTTTTCCCTCTTCATGCAGTAAAACTGCTGCACGAAGCATGACGTTTTAATGTATTACATTTTTATTACCTACTGTATTTGCAACGCATTTTGCAGACAATATTCACATATACCACTGAATGAACCAGAAAAATTTTAATCATTGTATGAGTTATGACATCATAAACATTGAGCTGCGTGAAAGAGAGCTACATCACGCATGACGATTTAATTTATTACTTCTTAACTTCTAACTCTATCCGCAACACATACTGCAAACAGTAGCCACAGAAACGACTGGAGGTATCTGCAAAATTATATCACTGTACAGCAAATAATTCAAAAGATCTAATTTCATAAATATTTATCTGCGTGAAAATGAAACTACAGGGCAAAATTCGCTAGGGCTACTGGTGAAATACGCGCACAAACAGTGTGAAACACGTTAAATACATGTGAAATATATTTTATATACGCTATACGCTAACGCTGTCAATGCCACAGGTAAAGAGCCCATCCAAGACCCATGGAACTATCTCAACCAAATTTCGTATACATGCATTTCGTATACATGTTAGCTACAGTATGGAAAGTAATACTGTGGGGGAAAAAACCTCCAGCCCCTTATTAGGGGAGAGTGATAACATCGAGAGAGAAGAGGGAGAAGGAAGAGAGAGTGAGTAAACAGGAAATGGACAAATAAAGGAAAGAAAAGGAGGAGGTGAAGCAGGAAGGGGTTCAGGAGGATATAGAGGAAGGGGAAGCAGATGCACGATACAGGAGAGGATGTATAAAGGGAGGTAGAAAAAGGAGATGGATCTTAGAGGAGAAGGTGATGGACAGGGAGAAAGGAGCAGATGGAGAGACGAAGCTAATTGACAGGGGGGGGGGGGGGGGGGGGGAGGCGGACAGAGAGAGGAGCAGGAAGAGACAGGCAGACTAGTGGGGACGGGTGTCGTCGAGACGGAAAGAGAGGAGTGAAGGGGCAGATGGACAGAGAGAAAGAGGGGAAGGCAGATCGATTAATACAAGTTTGGTTAAACACATACATGAACAGGGCCTGGTAGAGAAAAGAAGTTTAGCATCACCCAGGTTCCCAGAACTCTGGAAGATGGACGTTGACTCTGGATAATGTATCGCAGACAAATTCCCTTTGTCTGTTGAGATATGTCACTAAACCCGTTCAAATATGTAAACAAGTATCCATCAGCAGCGCCTTTAAGACGAAGGGGGTCCGACGGCCAGTCAGTTCCAGTTATTCCACCAGGAAGAAAGTACACAGCTTGTGGGTTGTCTGTAGTTCAGCCCTATCTAGACGGTCAATATCGCGGTTCGATCTCGACCGCATCGTTAATTTGTGCCAGGAAAGGCTCTGGACAAGGAAATTGTCCAGGGGTCTCGGAGTGAACCACAGCGATACTGTTCAGACACTGAGGAGGTACAGAGAGACAGAAAATATCGATGACATGCCTTGCACAGGCCACCCATTGGCTACTATTACAGTGGATGAGCACCTACTACGGTTTATAGCTTGGAGGAACCCTGACAGCAACCCCACCATGTTGAATAATGCTTTTCGTGCAGCCACAGAAAGTCGCGTTATGACTCACACATTGTTCAATAGGCTGCATGATCCGCAACTTCACTCCTGGCGTTCATCTTTGCAACCATGACGCCATGCAGTGCGCTACAGATGGGCCCAACCACATGCCGAATGGACCGTTCAGGATGGGCAACACGTTCGCTTCACCAATGAGTGTCGCATATGCCTTCAACCAGACAATCGTCGGAGATGTGTTTGGAAGCAACCCGGTCTGGCTGAACGCCTTAGACACACTGTCCTTCGAATGCAGCATGGTGGAGGTTCTCTGCTCTTTTAGGGACCAACGTACGTCGCTGGTGATCATGGAAGGCGCTGTACGGCTGTACGATACGTGAATGCCATCCTGCGACCGATGGTGTAACCACATCGGCAGCATATTGGCGAGGCATTCGTCTTTATGGACGACAGTTGACGCCCCCATCGTTCACATCTTGTGAATGACTTCCTTCAGGATGTCGACATCGCTCGAGTAGAGTGGCCAGCATGTTCTCCGGACATGAACCGTATCGAACATACCCGGGTTGGATTGAAAAGTGCCGTTTACGGACGACGTGACCACGAACCATTCTGAGGGATCTACGCCAAATCGCCGTTGAGAAGTGGAACAATCTGGACCAACAGTGCCTTGATGAACTTGTGGATAGTGTGTCACAGCGAGTATAGGCCTGGATTAATGCAAGAAGACGTGCTACTGGGTATTAGAGGTTTCCAGGGTGTACAGCAATCTGGACTACCATCTCTGAAGTTCTCGCTGTAGGGTGCTACAACATGAGAAATATAAAAGGTGGAAATGATGTTTACGTTGACCTCTATTTTATTTTTCTGTACAGGTGACACGAAATATTGTGATAAGTGTTTACACGTGTGGTGTCCGTTCTTTCAGACACCTCTGAAAAACAGACACCATTCTTGATCCCGCAGTCCTACATATACAGGATAAAATGAAAAACTGACACTGTGCGCAATGGGGCTTTGAAATGTAAATTTGTATCGAACTAGCGTTTTCCGCTTCATGCGAGCAGTCGCCTTAACCGCCTTAGCATCCCGTCTGGACCAGATTCCAAACTTGTCCTTCACAGTCAATGCTCGCTGCGTCATGATACGTTCCCGAAAGATTTCAGGAGAAAGGGTACATCCGGCTTGACAGTGTGTTAATTCACGTCAGCCTAGGTCTATTTATATATATGGTGTGTCTGGTCTTTCGGACATGTCCGGATGACCCCCAGCTAAGGCAAGGAACTTTCATCATTCCCTCAATCCTTCACAAACTTTTATACGTAACAAATTAACCCCTATCCAAAGCACAAATTATAGCGACGACCTGTAACGAACGTTTGTACACAATCACAATAATATTTTAAGAAGAATTACAAATGAAACATGAAACGAACAGCTTTGGAAATATCATAACAAAACCTAAATATATCTGTCACGTAACATCAATGCGTGGAATACACTATGCGTACCGTGTTTTTCTACTGCTAAACGCTTCTTGACTTTCTTACTGACTTTCATACAGGCTGACACAGTTGTTGAAATTTATGGTATTGCATCCTAAATTTCTTGAAAAGATTTAATTCTCCCGTTACGGACAACAATCGCTTACATCTACATGATTACTCTGCAGTTCATATGTAAGTACCTGGCAGAGGGTTCATCGGATCACCTTCAAGCTGTTTCTCTACCGCTGAACTCTGGAACGGCACGTGGGAAGAACGAGAACTTAAATCTTTCTTCGCGAGCTATGGTTTCTCTTTTTTCCACGGATGATCATTTCTTCCTATGTAAGTGGGCGCCAGCACGATATTTTCGCAATCGGAGGACAGAGTTGGTGATCGAAATTTTACGAGAACAACCTACCACAGTGAAACACTCTTTTCTTTTAATGACTGCCACCCAGTTCATGTCTCATGTCCTTGCCGCTCTCTCCCTGTTTCGCGATAATACAGAACCAGATGCCCTTCCTTGAAATCAAGAACCCTGAAGTATTGTTATGAACTTTTTTGTCTTTGCCTTAGGCGTGTGAGAATTAGCGACTAATAACCATGTCCTACTCGATACTGAGGTAGCTTTCCAGACTGCTCCTGTTGACATAAGCTTTGGTCTTGGCTCGCTTCTCATACTGGCATACCTGATGTATGCTTTTCCCAAACCTTTTGGCAGATTCACAATTATGTGCCGCCTTTAACGGCGTTAGATCGGTACTAGTATGCGCTTCAGAATTTTATACAGCGACTATGTACTGGCGGGCTATATCTCAATAGTTGTGTAAATATTGCGAAATGGTCCTATACACTCACTCTGTTCAGCCATTATTCTATAGATAGAAGTTCTGGATACGAAGTGCACGACACATATGCTTCTTCAAGTCTGATACAAAATTTGTTCCCTGATCTGTAATTATGGTATCAGGTATACCAGATTCAAGTATCTAGCATGTAACTAAAGTGTAACCCACTGTCCTAGCCTAATGATTGGAAATGCCTTTGCTATAAACGTTGGAAAGTGATCTACACTTGACAGTAAGTATTGTGCGTGACTGATTAAGTGTTCGGGAACCCCGAAAGCCCTGTTATTTAAGTAGCAGAGCTCACGCCTGTGACGCGGTGGCTCTAGGTGGTGGAGCGAATTTGCTGCGTTTTATTGGACTTCAAATTGTTTCTTGTCTGTCTTCTTGGTTGTCGAGCTGGGGTGTCTCCTCAGCGTTTGACTATTTCAGTAGCGTCCTGATGCTTGGAATTACGGAATCTTCCTCCATACTGCCCTGATCTATTGCGGTTTTTGCTCTTTACCTTCCATCTCTAGGTGGTTGTGTGGCAACTACAGTTAGTGACTGTTATTTGGAACACTGCCTGTACAGCGTGTTGACATACCCATAGGCACATTGGCTTAGAGCTTTTCTCCGTAGCTCTGAGCTCGCCGAGTGGAAACTAAGCAATAATGAGGGGTGCACATTGAATTAATCCTGTGATGTAACAGATCGTAGCATGTAGGACAACTCATGCCAGCTTCACTGTGTTCTAGTTTTCACGGCAACCTGTGCTTAAGAATGAAAATTCGAAAACCGTTTCGTAGTAGACAACTCTCCTTTAGACCAGCCATGACACAATTCTTCCATCTAGTGAGCGAAAAGAATGAGACAGACGTAGTATTCTCGGACTTGAAAAAGAATACAGTAGTTCCAATTGGAAAGAAATCAGGTGCTGACAGGTGTGAAAATTACCGAACTATCAGCATCATAAGTAGAGGATGCAAAGTTTTTTGACACAGGAATGAAGACACTGGCAGAAGCCGGCATCCCTCGGGGAAGATTAGTTTTGATTCCGGAGACATCTAAGAACACGCGAGGTAATACTGACTATAGGACTTAACGTGGAAGACAAGTTAAGGAAAGGAAAACTTATATTTATAGCCTTTGTAGCCATAGAGGAAGCGTTTGACAACGAAGAATGGGATAGTCTCTTTGAGATTCTGAGGGTAGAATGGGGAAAATACAGGGATCGAAATGCTATTTACAACTTGCACAGAAGCCAGATAGCCGTTACAAAAGTCGAGGGACATGCTAGGGAAGCAGTGGGTGAGAAGGGAGTGAGCCAGGATTGTAGCCTATCTCTGATGTTATTCAGTCCGTAGAATGAGCAACCAGTAAAGGAAACAAATGAAAAATTTGGAGTAGGAATCAAAGTTCAGAGAGAAGAAATTAAAATGTTGAGGTGGGCTGACGACATTTCATTTCTGTCAGAGACAGCGTAGGATTTGGAAGAGCAGTTGAACGGAATGGACAGTTCCTTGAGAGGACGGTATAAGATTAACATCGGCAAACCCCAAAGGAGGATAATGGAATGCAGTCGAATTAAATCATGTGACGCTGAAGCAACAACATTAGGAAATGAGACACTGAGAATAGTAATAAGTTTTGCTTTTTGGGTAGCAAAACAACTGATGATGGCCTAAGTAGAGAGTATATTAAATGTAGACTGGAAATGGCAACAAAACTTTTCTGAAAATGAGATATTCGTTAACGTCGAGTACAGTTTTAAGTGTCAGAATGTCTTTTCTGAAAGTATTTGTATGGAGTGCAGTCATCTATGGAACTGAGACAAGGATGATAAGCAGTTGAGAAAAGAAGAGAATAGAAGCTTTTGTCATGTGATGCTACAGACGAATGCTGAGGATTAGATGAGTAGTTAACGTAATTAATGAGGAGGCACTGAACTGAACTGGATAGAAAAGAAATTTGTGCCATTACCTGAATAGAAGGGAACGGTTGGTAGTGGACAGCCTCAGACATCAATGGATCAGCAGCTTAGCACTGAAGGGAATCGTGAATGGTAAAAACCGCAGATGGGGACCAAGAGATGAATACAGTAACCAGATTCAGAAGGATGTACACTACTGGCCATTACAATTGCTACACCAAGAAGATGACGTGCTACAGACGCGAAATTTAACCGACAGGAAGAAGATGCTGTGATATGCAAATGATTAGCTTTTCAGAGCTTTCACACAAGGTTGGCGCCGGTGGCGACACCTACAACGTGCTGACATAAGGAAAGTTTCCAACCGATTTCTCATACACAAACAGCAGTTGACCGACCTTGCCTGGTGAAACGTTGTTGTGATGCCTCGTGTAAGGAGGAGAAATGCGCACCATCAGGTTTTCGACTTTGAAAATAGGTCGATTTGTAGCCTATTGCGATTGCGGTTTATCGTATCGCGACATTCCTGCTCGCATTGGTCGAGATCCAATGGCTGTCAGCAGAATATGGAATCGGTGGGTTCAGGAAGGTAATACGGAACGTCGTGCTGGGTCCCAACGGCCTCGTATCACTAGCAGTCGAGATGACAGGCATTTTATCCGCATGGCTGTAGCGGATCGCGCAGCCACGTCTCGATCTCTGAGTCAACAGATGGGGACGTTTGCAAGACAATAACCAATTGAACGAAGAGTTCGAAGATGTTTTCAGCAGCAAGGACTATCAGCTCGGAAACCATGTCTGCGGTTACCCTTGACGCTGCATCAGAGACAGGAACGCCTGCGATGGTGTACTCAACGACGAACCTGGGTGCACGAATGGCAAAATGTCATTTTTTCGGATGAATCCAGGTTCTGTTTACAGCATCATGATGGTTGCATCCGTCTTTGGCGACATCGTGGTGAACCACAATGGAGGCGTGTATATTTTTACCCGGCGTGATGGTATGGGGTGCCACTGGTTACACGTCTCGGTCACCTCTTGTTCACATTGACGGCAATTTGAACAGTGGACGTTACATTTCAGATGTGTTGTGACCCGTGGCTCCATCATTCATTCAATCCCTGCGAAACCCTACATTCCATCAGGATGATGCACGGCCGCCTGCTGCAGGCCCTCTACGGGCCTTTCTGGATACAGAAAATGGTCGACTGCTGCCCTGGCCTGCACATTCTCCAGATCTCTCACCAACTGAAAACGTCTGGTCAATGGTGGCCGAGCAACTGGCTCGTCACAATACGCCAGTCACTACTCTTGATGAACTGTGGTATCGTGTTGAGGCTGCATGAGCAGCTGTACCTGTACACGCTGTACAGCTCTGTTTGACTCAATGCCCAGGCATATCAAGGCCGTCATTACAGCCAGAGGTGGTTGTTCCGGGTACTGATTTCTCACGATCTATGCACCCAAATTGCATGGAAATGTAATCGCATGTCAATTCAAGTATAATATATTTGTCCAATGAATAATTGTTTACCATCTGCATTTGTTCTTGGCGTAGCAATTTTGATGGCCAGTAGTGTAGGTTGCAGTAATTACTTGGAGATGAATAGGCTTCTACAGGATAAAGTAGCACGGAGAGCTCCATCGAACTAGTCTTCGGACTAAAGTCCACAACAACAACAAATTTGATCTACAAGCACCGCAGTAGGCATTATCGCTTTATGTGTGGCTGAACTAAGGAAACTCTTTCGAGATGTACAGGACGCATAACAGTTGGTTTCTTTCCTCCGACCACGGAAAGACGATTGTGATGGCCGTTCATAACGCACCGTCTCACGTTCAATTTTTATATCACCTGCGCCGCTCTTTTGTGGGCGACGTGAATTTCTTTCAACGCAAGTTGCAAATGCCGTGCGCGGGCCCCGAGCTTCCTCCCGCGCGACACTTTGAAATACTGGATCCTATTTTCCGACGCCTCGTTACGGCGGCCGGAATATTTCACGTGCTCGCGCTGACGGCCGGTGAATCATGCGCTGTGTGGGCCTTGTGGATTACCGCAAAACCAGCCGCGCCGCTTGCTACTTCGGTCCCGCCGCCGGGATCTGTCACCGTGACTGACAAAGGATTTTTGCTCCTCTTTTTCCTGAGGGACTCAATTTCCGCACTTCAGGTTCTTTTTTTAAGGGAGGTAGGCCTTTTTTCCCCAGTGCCGAACAGAGCCGTTTCTAGATTCACGCAGAGCTGGTACCTTGCAAGCACCAGATTCGAAATTCTCTTTCTTATTTAGCAGAACTCCTCATTTCTTTCGACGAACACCGTATGTATATCACCTCTACCTCGGGTGGCATTATAGTTAATTAACAAACATATGCTACAATTTTAGCAAGCAGTTTGCACATAAAATTATCGTAATTTATGGAACAGAAACAAACGCAGCTCGAGAAAATAATTTCCAGCGAAAGAATGACAATGCAAATGTTTGAATTTCCTTTTCATTCTCAAATTACCGTTCCTCACTGTAATTTACGTCAAACGGAAAGCGAAATCTTTTAACACATAAGAAAAAAATGAGGACAGTGTTTCGCAAGTCTATTTTGGGGAAAACGGGCAGAGCTCCGACCACCAGTGGTATGAAAGCAGATATTAGGCTAAGAATCATTGTAACAATCTTAAGGAAATTTAATTCAAGTACGAAAAAGTACTTTACAGAAAGCGCGTTCGACCGATTCTTCAGTACAGCTCATCGGACTGGGTTCGACATCTATAAGGCAGGGTTAGTACTAGAGGTAGAGACTGTCCAGCAAAAATTGGTATGTTTCATCTCGTGATCGATTGGTAAGAGCGAGAGTGTTACAGAGATGTTTAGGAAACTCCATAGTCAGACCCTACAAGAGGCTTTGCACATAACGGATAAATTCGATGTTAATATTACGAAGTGAGCATTATAAGACGTGGTAGTAAAAGAAAAAGGAGTCAATATCGAAGACATAGGGGATCCAACATCAGTATTTAAAAGAGCTCAGTAAGGCTTGAGATCAGAAATAGGTTACATTCTTCCAGAATTTCTAAAATCGTGGGTATTAATGGCAAAGAAACTACTGTCCAAGCTGGTTGCAGAATCGATGAGGCAGGCGAAATACCATTAAACATTGGGGAAAATGTCATAAACACCATTCTGAAGACAGCAAGGACTGGCTAAGTGCAAGATTGACAAAAAAATCGAGATACGTTCGTCGGGCCTGGCGACATAGAAAAAGCGTTCGATAATTTAAAAATATCCAAGAAGCTCAAACTTCTGAAAAATTATCAGCTAAAAGGAAAGGTGAGTAATATGCAACGTGTGCAAGAACTAAGGGGAGTACTATGACTGGAACTCCATGAAAGAAGTGCTCACACTAAGAATAGTGTAGAACAGGGATGCAGTCTTTCGACCCTCCTATTCAGTCTCTAAATTGAAGGAGCGATGGTGGAAATGGGAGAAAAATTCATTAGTGGGATTAAGATTCGGAGTGATGCTATATCAATTAATATGAATCACTAATGACAATGCTATCCTCAGCGATGGAACTGAAGAAGAATTACAGAATTTCTTGAATGGAATGTACAGAATATGGACTGAGAGTGAATGGGAAAATAAAGGTAAAGAAAAGTATAGGAAATGAGAATAGCCAGAACCATAATAGTAAAACTGGTTGTCACGGACAAAGTCAAGGAGCTCTACTGCCACGGCGGCAAATCTGGGAGGATATATAAAGTACACCGTGTAGAGGGAATTTCTGGCTAAAAATAGTGAACTAGTTCCACACACAAGCCTCAGTTTGAGAAATACATTTGTGAGAATGGACGTTTGGAGCACAGCATTATATGGATGTGGATAATGGACTGTGAGAAAATCTGAAGGGAAGAAAATCCAAGCGTAAAATCAGTTGGACTGATAAGTTAAGAATGTGGAAGTTCTCCATAGAACCAGCGAGGAAAGGTACAGAGTATATCTCAGTCAAGAAGAAAAGACCGGATAGTAAGACAAGTGTTACGAGATCGGCTAATAACTTTCTTGTTACTAGCGAGAGCTGTAATGGGCTAAAACTTTACAGGAAGATAGACGTTGGAGTACACCGAAAAAGTACTTCAGAACGTAGGGTGCACGTTCTATTCTGGGATGAAGAGTTTGACACAGGAGAAGAATTACTGGCGGGATGCAACAATCAAACCAGTCAGAAGACTGGCGAATCAAATAAAGAGAAAAAATTTTAAATGAAGAGATGGGAAGTATATTACCTGCTTCCACCTGTATGTCTAAACAATCAAGACGAGAAACTCAGAGAAATGGCAGTTCATACGTCAGTTTACTGACAGTCACCCTCACCATGTATCGTATGTGAATGGAAAGGGGAAGGAGAGAAATGATAATGGTGCAAAAATACCCTCTACCTCATACCATTCCGTGACTTGTGTAGTGTAGAAGTGTAGATGTACATATAGACTCGTATAATACACGAAACTTTGACGGCGAAACTGATGGTGAAAGATTAAATAGTTTACAACGTGATTTGCTGCTTTACAGCCACGATGACCTTACATTTTTACCACAAATTACAACTACTTTAGTAATAGTCTTTTTGACACTTCAGAAGACGGACACAATGATCAGCTTTAATCAGGTCTTTCTTGTCACAAGGGCTCGACACAAGAACCATAGAGTTTTCTCGCGAAAAGTTCTACGTAACCTTTAATTTAATGTGTGGTAAGTTCGTATGGGACCAAACTGCTGATGTCATCGGTCCCCTAAGCTTACACACTGCTTAACCTAACTTAAAGTAACTTACGCTAAGGATAACACACACACACCCATGCCGGAGGGAGGACTCGAATCTCTGACGGGGGGGAGCCGCGCGAACCGTGGCAGGGCTCCTGAGACCGCGAGGCTACACAGAGCGGCCTACATAACCTTTATGAAGCACTTTGGCAAATCATCTGAGCTGCTTACTTTCGTGAACAAATTGAAGGAATTCTAATGAGCAGCCCATTGTCGTCTATAGTTATATCTAGAGCATTCTGAGGAATCGTCTAAATACAATCTGACAAATTTCAGTCGTTTTGTTGATGACAGTTATTCCAGTGCAACTACATAGTATGACAAAATTTCAAAGTAATTTGTGCAGCAACCACCTGGTTCTGAACTAGTACCTTACGATGTCACTAACTTGTTTGTAATTTTTTCTATTGATGAGTCTATAAATATATCAACAGAACTTTTCCACAAATCCAAATTAAATCCTGTACAATTACATGACATAATCGATGCTCTTCAAATGTGTGAGAAACAGAATTACTCCCAGTTTCAATACAAGTGTTGTAGCCAGTATGGTGGCCTAGTGGTGGGATCACCTATTAGTCCTTTGCTATGTGAAATTTTCGTGGACTATTTGGAACAAATTTTCTTACAGCAAGAGCCACTGAACTGCAAAATTGAATGCTCTTTCAGATGTGTTGGCGACGCGCTGTGCTTAAGGACCGCTACCAATAGACAGTTTGATTCAGTATTACAGCATTTAAACTCACAACGTAAGAAAATTCAGTTTACAATGGAGCTAGAAGTGTTTTCCATAAAATTCTTGGAACTTAATATAAATGTTAGCAACTGAGGTCACTTATTCAGTATTTTCAAGAAAAAAATATAACTATTGATACGGTAATCCGTGGTATCTTCCAGCATCAACATAGCCACATATATGCAGCTTTCCATTCTTCGGTGCATCGCCCCGTATCTGTTTCATTATAAAGTGTGACAATTATTGAATTATATGAAATAATACGAAAATTAGTGTTCTGTCGAAACCACAAGCGCTGGAACGTAGATGCGGAACGCAAGAGAAGAGAAGGCGGTGAGGAAACATCGGCCAATGGTTCCTGGAATTTGACCGCGCAACGCCAAGAGCGACACCTGGATGCAGAGAATATACGCGCCGCTCCTATTGGCCTCGGCCGCTCAGATCGGCCCCCAGTCGAAAACGGACATTTGTGCTACGCTGTCAGATAGTCGTGATCCGTATCAAGTGCTTACTAAAACTTCGTGTATAGCAAGAACTTCACTGTTTTCATGTCGCCTCTCACTAGCGACATTTGCTGCAGTCAAGTATTGTCAATCTGCTTTATAAAACTAAAACTAGTTAAGTTATTTGTTTGAGTTGTTGTAGAGAATTCCGAGAACCCAGCACCCCTTAGGCACCCTATTAGCGACGAGTGGGCAAGACATCACAATTAGATACAAACTATGGCACGCACAAACTTTATTCAACATGTGGACGTCATCACAGATATTCTAGTTTAGGTTATGACGCGCTCGATATGCCTGCCATGTTTGACGGTGATGTGGCGTAGAGGAATAGCGAAATTCTGCATTACCCGCTGAAGTGTCGGATTGCCGATGCTGTCGATGACCTCCTGAATGGCTGTTTTCAATATTGTGAGGTTATTGCTGTACGCTTTGATAATTAATGTAGCCCCACAAAAAAGGAGTCACATGTGTTCAGACCCGGAGAATGTGGCGGCCAATCGAGGCCCACGCCCGTGGACTTTCTGTACCCCAGAGCCAAAATACGATCCCCTAAGGGCTTCCTCAGGACATCAAACACCCTCCTGCGTCAATGAGATCGAGCTCCGTCTTGCACGATCAACATCTTGTCTAAAGCAGGTTCAAAATTGTTCAAATGGCTCGGAGCAGCATGGGACGTAACTTCTGAGGTCATTACTCCCCTAGAACTTAGAACTACTTGAACCCAACTAACCTAAGGATATCACACACATCCATGGCCGAGGCAGGATTCGAACCTGCGACCGTACCGGTCGCGCGGTTCCAGACTGTAGCGCCTAGAACCGCGCGGTCACTCAGGCCAGCTCTGCTCTGTTTAACAATACAATACGGAAGAGGCAAGTTTGTGAAAATAAACCACTTCTGCACGCTGGGCAACAGTAATCACTTAGTAGTTACAAAGCGTGTTTCTGAATCACATACACTGGCAACATTTCAGGCAACCTTGCAAAAATGTTAATTTCGCAACTAAGGGCCTGCATTTCATAATACCAACATAATATAATTTGTTTTCGGTAGTATATACAAACTGCAACCCTTGGCACAGGATAGTCTCTATAAAATATCTTCCAAGCAGTGTGAAAAATTATATATTGATCAGTCAGACAGGACAGAGCTGCGGCAGTTATACTACTTGAAAATGGGAGAAGCAGGAGATAAGGAAAAAAGATTCAACATTTCTTGATCATCTTCAAGCATAACACCGTTTTACTTTCTGTTAAATACACTCCTGGAAATTGAAATAAGAACACCGTGAATTCATTGTCCCAGGAAGGGGAAACTATATTGACACATTCCTGGGGTCAGATACATTACATGATCACACTGACAGAACCACAGGCACATAGACACAGGCAACAGAGCATGCACAATGTCGGCACTAGTACAGAGTATATCCACCTTTCGCAGCAATGCAGGCTGCTATTCTCCCATGGAGACGATCGTAGAGATGCTGGATGTAGTCCTGTGGAACGGCTTGCCATGCCATTTCCACCTGGCGCCTCAGTTGGACCAGCGTTCGTGCTGGACGTGCAGACCGCGTGAGACGACGCTTCATCCAGTCCCAAACATGCTCAATGGGGGACAGATCCGGAGATCTTGCTGGCCAGGGTAGTTGACTTACACCTTCTAGAGCACGTTGGGTGGCACGGGATACATGCGGACGTGCATTGTCCTGTTGGAACAGCAAGTTCCCTTGCCGGTCTAGGAATGGTAGAACGATGGGTTCGATGACGGTTTGGATGTACCGCGCACTATTCAGTGTCCCCTCGACGATCACCAGTGGTGTACGGCCAGTGTAGGAGATCGCTCCCCACACCATGATGCCGGGTGTTGGCCCTGTGTGCCTCGGTCGTATGCAGTCCTGACTGTGGCGCTCACCTGCACGGCGCCAAACACGCATACGACCATCATTGGCACCAAGGCAGAAGCGACTCTCATCGCTGAAGACGACACGTCTCCATTCGTCCCTCCATTCACGCCTGTCGCGACACCACTGGAGGCGGGCTGCACGATGTTGGGGCGTGAGCGGAAGACGGCCTAACGGTGTGCGGGACCGTAGCCCAGCTTCATGGAGACGGTTGCGAATGGTCCTCGCCGATACCCCAGGAGCAACAGTGTCCCTAATTTGCTGGGAAGTGGCGGTGCGGTCCCCTACGGCACTGCGTAGGATCCTACGGTCTTGGCGTGCATCCGCGCGTCGCTGCGGTCCGGTCCCAGGTCGACGGGCACGTGCACCTTCCGCCGACCACTGGCGACAACATCGATGTACTGTGGAGACCTCACGCCCCACGTGTTGAGCAATTCGGCGGTACGTCCACCCGGCCTCCCGCATGCCCACTATACGCCCTCGCTCAAAGTCCGTCAACTGCACATACGGTTCACGTCCACGCTGTCGCGGCATGCTACCAGTGTTAAAGACTGCGATGGAGCTCCGTATGCCACGGCAAACTGGCTGACACTGACGGCGGCGGTGCACAAATGCTGCGCAGCTAGCGCCATTCGACGGCCAACACCGCGGTTCCTGGTGTGTCCGCTGTGCCGTGCGTGTGATCATTGCTTGTACAGCCCTCTCGCAGTGTCCGGAGCAAGTATGGTGGGTCTGACACACCGGTGTCAATGTGTTCTTTTTTCCATTTCCAGGAGTGTAAATAAGAAAGTTCACCCTATCAGAAGATGCTAGCCTAGTATTAAATGAGACTCGATTTCCATTTTCCCTTTTGCTTTGCTTTGCGTTCCAGATACTAGATTAAAACTGTAAATTCATCTTATTTCGCACCTGTCGTTAAATGTACCTCCACATAAAATCTATGATCATTCCCTTCTCTCACTTCATGTAAGCTAAATGTTTCTGTGTGAGAAAAAACAATATTTTTCTATGTAAACATTTCGTTATTATGTTACATGTCATGTACAAATAATACCTGTGAAAGACGCATGTCACATGGTAGGTTGGTTGATTTAGGGGATATCATCGGTCCCATCGGATTAGAGAAGGATGGGGAAGGAATTTGAACGAGTGTTTTCATAGGAACCATCCCGGCATTTCCCTGAAGGGATATTGGGAAGTCACGGGAAACCTAAATCGGGATGGCCTCATAAATGTGCGTCTAGTGTGCTAATCACCGCTCGGTAGCACATCATGTTTATCTCTGTCTGCGACATTCACTTATCATCGGAGTCTGGCCTAAGAAACCGCAAGCCGGTTCGTGATCAAGAAACATAATTTTGCACAACGTTAGGAAATGTCTTCAAGTTTAACATTAGTAAATGTAACTTCTTATATAAACTAATGGATTAGTATAGTACTACTATTTTTAAGTTATTTATTTAGTTTCGGTAAGTACGTATACGGATCAATTTGAAGCGGAACGACTAAATAAAGATACTCGTAGGAAAACCAGGCGCTATACTTTCACTGGAGGAACCCTCAGAAATGTACTCAGTTGACAAAGAAAATAGATTACAAAATCTTCCTTCGACGATATTTGAATGTTACTCGTTAGTTTCGTAGAGGGAATGCAGAAGATCCTTTAGGATCAGTACCTCTGGTTCACACATAAGTTTAAAAGGTGCATAAGCGACGCAGAGACGCTCATCCCAGCAGTGGCAGAGGCTGCAAGAGAGGTGTTCCGTACCACGTTATGGTTTGCTCTTAAAATTCGGAGAGCGCAATTTCCTAGATGAGTCAAGAATATTTATTCCTCCCATGTACGTCTCGCAAAAAGTTAATATGGTAATATTAGAGAGAATCGATCACACACAGAAATTACTGAGAACCGTTCTCTCTTCATACAAATAGCGACTGGAACCGGAAAGGGGAGACGTGTAAGCCGGCCGGAGTGGCCGAGCGGTTCTAGGCGCTACAGTCCGGAACCGCGCGACCACTACGGTCGCAGGTTCGAATCCTGCCTCGGGCATGGATGTGTGTGATGTCCTTAGGTTAGTTAGGTTTAAGTAGATCTACGTTCTGGGGGACTGATGACCTCAGAAGTTAAGTCCCATAGTGCTCAGAGCCATTTGAACCATTTTTTTGGAGATGTGTAGTACGTAAACTACTCTCCACCACGGACAGGAAACCGGCTTCCTGAGTGTAGACATAGATGTAGATGTGGAAGTGTGTGTATTGTAATATGTGTTACCAGACTGTGTTGACTGTAGTAAATAAGCAGTAGCGGCCTCGCCTCTGCTGCTGCGTTTCTTTGCAACCACTTGCCGCGATTTGTCTTCAACATTTCTGTTTGACTTGGTGCCAGCACACGAAAAATTGGTACTTACCTCCACTATTACATTCACGAGTGTTTTCATGTGACTGATGTATAAACGCATTTACAGCTTCAATATTTTCATACCTTTGTACATGGGTGATCAAAAAGTTTCCGTACGGACGCCATACAGTCCAGGATCGGTATGTCAATCAGGCAAAATCGCCGTCAACGCTGAGGCTATAATACCCCGCGACGCACCACGTTGAAGATAATCATTTGATAAAACCCCTTTTCTTGAAGCCTGCAAAAATCCATAACTGCATGCTGCACGTCATCGACACTTCAAGGCCTTGTTTAAGCAACAGAAAGAGCTGTTAACGCATAGTAATCAGTCGTTTGCTGGAGTGTCTCCTAGTCGAGTTGGCCAAACCTACTAGCCTCCCAGATAGATCAGCGTGTAACTTGGTGCAACAATCAACAACGGCGGTATTCGACAGAAATGCTGCCCCATACACATCCTTCATCCTCCGGTGGTGTCTACTGGTGGTTGTCCTTCGGAATCCGTTTGGATGCATTTGGTAACAACGATTCCATAGTTGGAGTTTCGCCATTTATTTCACGCATGTCAGAAGACAAGAATGCTGTATTAATCCCAGACCTTTCTTTTTTCTTTATTGTAATTTCATACCCTTGCCCCATGGAGCATGGGAGGGCTAGCAGTGGCACGGTTCATCACTTTTCAGCCAAACGGTCTTACAACATACATGAGAGGGGAACGCTTACAAAAAAAGGGGGTGAGGAAAGGGGGGACATGAAAAACGCAAGAAACGGAGATGATGGGAGTTAAGAAATACACTACTATGGGGACATGCACAGGGGGGCAGTTAAGAAGTCGACATAAAGTTGAAAGGATAAGGCTGGCATTACATTATGCAATTAAAATCACAGAAGTCAAAGACAAGTTAAAGGTCGGCCACAGTATGAAAATCACACAGAGCAAGACACTCAAAAAGCAAAACCACTGGAAACGACAGAGCACTCACAAAGAATAAAAACCGACCTGCCGAGAGACTGAAGGTTTGAGAGGAGGGAAAAAGAGGGGAGGTGGGATGGTGGTGGGAGGAAGAGGAAAATGTGGCACAGGCAGGGTGGGAGATAAAGGGGAAAGACAAGGAAGGAGGGAGTGCAGAGACATTGAAAGCGAGCACAGGAGAGAGAGGGAGTGTATTAGGGGGGAAGCCACTCAGGGGAAGGAAAGGGGAGGAGAAGGAGCCTTGAGGAGGAGGGAGCAGGAGAGGAGGTGGAGGGTGTGGAGATGGAGAGAGAGCGGGACACAATGGTAAAGGCAAGGCAATGGTCTGTGGGTGGAGAGGAATGGAGACACCAGGGAGTGAAGGGAATCGAGTCATTGGACAATATACAGGGTCCAGATGTGTTCAAGGAAAAGGAGAAGGTGGGGGAAGGGGATGAGGTCATAGGGGATGCGCATGGGGGACGCAAGGCGGATACGGATGGTGAGGCAGATTGCATCGCGTTCTAGGATTTGGAGGGCTGTACAGTACCTGAGAGGGGTGGAAATTCAAGCATAATAAAGGATGGGATGGATCAAGGACTAATCCCGGACCTATATATCGGCGCTTATGTAGCTGTATCGGAGTCGAGCTACATAGAGTTACTCTGCAACAACACCCTCAAGCAGTAACTTTTTCAAAGACCTTTATATAATGAAAACCTAAATTACATCATTCAATACCTTCCTATTAAGGATAGTAAAAAGTAGTTTCATTATTTACATTATCGTTAACCAGCACATATATTGCACTGTAGGAAAGCATTAAAATGGGTTATAGTCCAGCCAACCAATCACATGGTAACAATGCGGTCGTCTGCAGGAACACAAATTTTCATTTGATTGTTTTAAACAAACTGAGGAAGTGTTCCAAGAGCCCTGCAATCGAATTGGCACATTTTTGCTGCAGATTAGAGAAACCTAGAGTGCGTCTCATAACTTTTGCAGCTGCTGAATTCAACATAGGTGGTAGAGATTTGCAAATTTGGTGTTTCGCTAGCTCATATCCGCTAGAGCCCAACGATCTCGGACATGGTGTGCGATTGCTCGAAGCGGTCAAGCTTTGGTCACACGAGCATCCGTGTGGAGGGTAGCGTTCACCGCGCTGTAACTACCAACTTTTGTAAATGATGGGCGGTATCGCAATAAAAAATCCTATTGCTGTTTCTTCTAACATCTGCTTCACTGATTCAGAAGTACATAACTGACGCCAATCGCTTGAGTAATTTGAAATTTAACAGGCACAAATTTATTTCCAAAGTATTCTATATTAGAGTAATTGCAATGAATTAACACGTTTCGAATCAAGTCTGCTTCGTCCGCCAGACATAATGCTTCATTACGAACTAAAATTTCTTTCGCTAGCCTTCCTTGAGGCTAGAACATAAAACATTATTCGCTCTAAATCAGTGAGCTTGGGAAAAAGACTACTGTTACGCCTTTCATGAGGATCATCATCGTCACCACTGACCATCTGGGCTAAATATAGTCGACATTATATTTAGATCGAGAATGACTTGGCACACAGTCTAGTCACTCCGAAAGCAGACCACCACTTTTTTATTTGTTTAAAATATAATGAAAAATGCATAGTGTCTTCCTTATAATGGGGATCTTTCAATTGCAGCCTGTCGAAGGAGTATTTGGATACTGTGGCTAGTGTGCTGTACGTTTTTAGTAAAGGCCCCATGTGAGGTTCAATTCATAGCGTATGTTATGTGGTTATATTTTTTCGGTGACGATAAGACGCTTATCGTAAAACACAAATACGGTGTGGTACGGGATTTTTACAATATATTGTAAACGCTAGGTCCTTGTATGTTTCGATCTTTGAGATCAACGCCATCTGGTGCCAAGTTGAAGTAGTACTGTTCTAGAGTCTGCTGCCGCCAGTCCGTCATGCGATGTCTCAAAGTAACATCTTTTGAAGGTACTCTTAACAGCAATTGCACATTAGAGCGTAAATTTTTCTTGTATTGCTCACTTGTATTAACTTCCCTAAACATATTTTAAGCGCTTATGCCCAAAGTATACCTTCGTTCCTGCTGTTACATTGGACGTATACTGATTATATATAAGGTTTTCTAATTTTGTTTTTGTCAGATCAGAGGGTTCGATCCCCTCATTCGAAGGCGCCAGATTGCAAAGCCTGGGCTACTTTCAGGTTGGAATCTCCGCTTTCGAAGATTATGTCTGTCTGCCTGTCTGCCCGTCTGCCCGCCGCTTACTGCTGTAGCTGTTCGTCCGTCCTTCCTTCCGTCCGTCCGCCTGCCTGCTCGCTGTCCGTCTCCGCCGCTACCGTTGCTGCCTGCTGTCCGTCCGTCCGTCTGTTCGCCGCCGCAGCCGCCGTCGCCGTCCGACCCTGGTCTTCGGCCGTCCTCGTCTTCCTCGGTCTTTGTCTTCCTCTGCCCCGGTTTGTGTCCTTTCCCTTTCGTTCTGTGCGTTATTGTTTCTCCCTGTCGTCATGTCCGCCCCCGCCACCTCCGCCACCACTACCACCACCGCCATAGTTTACACTTCCCCTTCCGCCGCCTCCACCACTATAACGTGGTGTGCCCAGTCCTACCCCCCTCCTTCCATCCCACCTCTTCTCACTTTCCTTTCGCCCTCGCCCTTTGTCGCCCCCTCTCCAGCTTCTTCCTCCCACTCCTCTCGATCTGATCCTTTCCCCCCACTCCCCCAGCCTGTCACTGCAGCTCCGGCTAGGGTGGTGGGCCGTCGGGCCACTGTCCATGCCCAGCTCTCCCCATCGCCTTCGCCATCACCGCCGCCACCGTCATCGTCATCGTCGCCGTCGCCTTCGCCTTCACCGTCACCGTCACCATCTCCGGCGCCGACTCCAGCCCCGGGACCTGCCACTCCCCACCACATTCCAGTTGTTCCCATCCCCCACACCTCCTCCGCCGCCGTCAAGCGCCCCAGTGGCACCCCTGCCTCGTCTGCTCCAAAAAAGGCTCCGCCTTGTCCCCCTTCACCCACCCCTGATGCCATGGATGTCTCCCCGCCCGTCCCTGCCCCCTCCTCCTCCTCCTCTACCCCCTCCTCCTACCGCTACCTCCTCTCCCGTCCGGATCCCTCCCTCCTCTAAGCCCGGAACCTCACCCTCTTCCTTCGCCAGAATTTTCCTGGTGCCCCCATCTCCCTCATTACTCCTCGCCGTGATTCGGTACTCATCTCCTCCCCCAGCCCTACCCTCCACACAGACCTCCTTTCCCGCATCCCTAACACCCGCTTTGGCCCTCATGCCTCACTCACCACTGCTCCCTCGCCACCTCCCTCCCGTCAACCCCAACCTCCGCGTCGCCCGCCGACCCTCACCGCCGTGATCACTCGGCTCAGTCCAGTGATCACGGAGGAGGAGGTGTTGGCGGAGCTTCAGGCCCATCCCCATCTGGAGGTGCGTGCGGTTCGCCGGATCCATAACGCTGCCGGCCCCACCCACCTTATGCGGGTTTTTTTCTGAGCACGCCCCCTTCATAGACCGTCTCCTGAAGGAGGGTGCCCTCCTTTTTAACCAGCGTTATAAGGTTGACCCTTCCCGTTCCCCTCCTCAATACCTGCACTGCCAGAGGTGTCTGCACTATAACGCGCACTCCACAGCTGAGTGCCGCGAGGCCCCCACCTTCCCACATTGTAAGCAAGCGCACTTCCTCAGGCAGTGCCCTAACCTCCAATCCCCTCCTTCCTGCAATACCTGCAATCTCCCCCATCCCACCTACTCCCAAAAGTGTAAAGCCCCACCCCCTCTGACCACTCCTGAACTCACTGTCCCTGTCCATCCCCTGGACACCCCTACCCCTCCTGGCAATTCCCTTCGTCCCCCCCCCACCCACCGCTGAGGACAACATCAGGTTCATCACCATCGTCCTTCAAAATGTTCATCCCTTTCAGCGCCCCCACATCCTCCAGCAGATCTCCCATGCCGCCCATTCCATATTCCAACTCAAGATGTACGCCACCTACTCCAACAACCAGGCCCACTTCACCTTCTCCCGTCTTGCCACCCTCGTCTAAATCCCTGTCATGGTGCGACAGCAACGTATCCTTTTCAGCAATATCTGCTACCTCTCCACCAAGAAGAACCTCTTCCTACACACCGTTGCCACCCACCTTCCTCCAACCCCACCACTCCATCCACACCTCACCCTATCTCCTCCACCACTCCGATAACCCCCTCCCAATTGTGCGTGACGGAGTTGCCACTGGTCACCACTGCCAGATCCCCATTCGGCTCCAACCTCTCCTTCCCGACCCCACCGAACACCTGATCCTTAGTCTCTTCTTCCCCGGCCTTACCGTTACCTGCACCACCATCTACGTCCGCCCTAACGCCCCTATTCCCTTCGACTTCCTCTCCCACATTGACCGTACCTTCTCCTCCTACGTGATCGCCGCCGACCTCAACATCCATAGTCGTTCCGACGCCCAGTTACGGCGGTGGCATCGGTTCCTCTCCTCCCTTCAAGGCGACCTCATCCCCATCCCCCAGCACACCCGTCCCGAATCCAACTCCACTCCTCATGTAATACTCTCCTTTCCCAACCTCCTTGGCCGCATAACGGTGGATGTCCTGGAGCCTATTGGTAGCGACCATCTCCCTGTCCTCCTCACCGTTTCAGACGGTCGTCGCCCTCGCCCCGACCCTCGCACTGACCCTCCCCCTAAGTATGTCCACGACTATTCCCGTGCCGACTTGAATGCCTACCGGGATACCCTTTCCACCCAGGTCGATAGCCATCCCTTCACCTACCACCACCCTGACGATGTCACCCATGCCGCCTCCTTTCTCCAGTAGACCTTGTCTGAGGCTGTGGAGGCCCACGTCCCTACTGTCGCCATCCACCCCCACCGTCCTACCTTACCCCCACAGACCGTTCTCCTCCTCCGTGAATCCCGTCGTCTCTACCGTGCCTTCCTCCCCACGCGTGACCCGGACACTCTACGACGCCACCGGCAACTCCAGCGACACATTCGAAATTTGCTCGCGGCTAAGAAACGCCGGGACTGGCGACAGACGTGCACCCGTTTCAATGCTACTCTACTTATAAACTCGTCCAAGTTCAGGTCAGTCTTCTGTCACCTTACCAGAACTAAACCCTCCCCCTACTATCCTCTTCACCATGATGATCACCCCTTCCCTGACTCCCTTAGTAAGGCCAATCAGTTTGCCTCTTACCTCTCCGATGTCTTTTCCATCCCCGACATTCCCCAGTTCGATTACTCCCTCTTCCCGGATGTCCGCGATTGATCTGACACCTCTGTCCCTCCGCTCGCTGCTGGTTTCCAGTACTTGGACAACATTGCACACACGGAACTCAGTACCCCTATCACTACACAGGATCTCATTGCTACACTCCGCACGAAATGCAACACCGCTCCTGGGCACGATCGTGTCACCTACCGTCACCTTCGTGAAGCTCCTGTCTCTTTCCTCTCCACCCTGGCCAGGCTCTACAATGTAGACCTATCCACTGGTTACTACCCCGACCTGTGGAAAACCTCCCACGTCCTGATGTTCCTTAAACCTGGTAAACCGCCGTCCGCCGTTTGCTCCTACCGTCCCATCAGCCTTACCTTGGTCTTCAGCAAGGTCCTGGAATCTATCCTCACCCGCCGCATTCACCAGCATCTCCGCCAGCACCGCCTCCTTCCCATTACCCAGTGTGGCTTTCGGCCATCCTTCTTTCCGACGACCTTCTCCTTCTCCTCACTCATCTCCTTTCCGAACAGCTTAATTCCCATCGCTTCGCAATCTTCCTCTCCCAGGACCTCGAACGTGCTTATGACCGCATATGGCATTCCGGTCTCCTCTTCAAGCTCCAAACCTTCGCCCTTCCCATTAATTACGTCCATCTGATTGGCTCCTTTCTCTCCCACCGTCCTTCCTACGTCACCATCCATAACACGGATTCCACACCTTTTTTCCCTCCGCCGGTATGCCCCAAGGCTCCGTCCTCTCTCCCCTTCTGTACCTTTTATATACGGCGGACATGCCGCCGCCGTCACCCTCGTCCACCTTCTCCAGTTTGCCGATGACACCGCCTTCCTTGCCCTTGCACCCGCCCTGCAGCGCTCCCAACACCTTCTCCAAACCCATCTTGACTGGTTTACTGCTTTCTATCTCACCATCTATGGACGTCATATCGCCCTCACCCCCACCCTTACGTACGTTGGCATCACCCTCGACCGTCGACTCTCCTGGACCCCCCATCTCAGGACAATCCAAGCCAAGGCACGCTCCCGACTCTGTCCCCTCAAGCTCCTTTCTGGCCATACGTGGGGTCTGGACCCCTCAACCATACTCCACACCTATTAATCCCTCATCCACCCTATCCTCTGTCACGCCCATCCGGCGTGGATCTCCACCCCTCCCACCTTTTATAAATCCCTTCAAATCCTTGAACGCCATGCTCTCTGCCTCGCCTATCGCATCCGTCTCCCATCCCCCACATGGATCCTGTACGATCTCATTCCATTCCCCCACCTCCTCCTTTTCCTTGAAAGGATACGGATCCTGTACACCTCCCGCAAACTCCATCCTCCCCACCCGCTTGTCTCGCCCATCCTCTCACGCCCCTGCCCGCTGCCGCGCCTGTATTCCCGCGTCCCATCCGGTCTCCATCTCTCCTCCCTCCTTACCCTCTCCCAAGGTGGCTTCCGCCAGCTCCCCCTCCCTGATGATGTCCTCCTCCCCTCCATATACCCCTCCTACCAACATTGATCCTCCCTCCCTCATCCTGTGTCTGTTCCTTTGGGCACCCTCCCTCCCTCCTGCCTTTCCCCCCACTCCTCCCCCGGGCCTCCCCTTCCATGCCCCTCAACTCCTCCTCCCATCTCCTCAGCCATTGGCATCTTTGTTCTCCCCTCTCCACCCTCTCCACCCACCCTCACCCTTCTTCCCCTCTTGGCAGGTCCCCGGACTCGCACACGCTACTTGGACTTTCGCACGCCGGAGATCATCGCCATCAGTGTCTCGTGTGTGTGACGTCGTTTTGTGTTTTTAGTGTCCGCCGTCAAGCTTCTACGTTCACTTGTGCTGTCGGATTCATCAGTGTTATGTGCGCCGTTTCAACGTGTTTTCAGTGTCGTTATCGTCGATTGTGAACGGCTCCGTGTTTTAGTGTATCTGTGACCACTATTTTTTTGCCCGTCACTATGTTCATTCTGATTCTCCATTCTGTGTTCTGTTATTGTCAACACTATGGCTGAAGAGCGGCGTAGCATGCCGCTGACAGCCTACCTGATCAGGTGTTAAAATAACAATAAAGGAAAACAAATTGTTTTTGTGTCAGTTTTAGCTACATTAATCTGATGATCAGGAAACACGTCGTAAATAAGGTATTTAGTAATCAGTGCTTTACCAAGAAATTGCTACATGCCAAGCCTCAAAGTTCGCATACCTTAAAAAATGGATGATTTCATCAGCCAAATTTAAGCTAGTAAAACAGAAGGAAATGACTAAGGGACATTGTGCTGGAAGGTGCTCATTTGTGTTATTCTGGATGGTACTGGTATGTACTGATGAGCTTGTGGTAGCTGCCACAAAAATTATTAAGTGTATGCTGTAGCTGCCTGTTCTCACCCGTTTCTCGAGCATGAACACGACGTGGCTGCCACCGTAGGAAGATCTCGAGTCCGCTTAGTCGGGCAATAGTTCCGCATTCTGATAACAAAGAAGGCGCGCTGAATAAAATTTAAACTGGAAGCGTAGGCTTTGAAGGCCACTGTCACAATCACTAAAATTCTTCTCGGTTAGTGACGCATAACGTGTAAAGTTCTTCGACGTTTCGAACATTTGTAATAATGGACTATATTACTCGCCGGCCGGAGTGGCCGAGCGGTACTAGGCGCTACTGTCTGGCACCGCGCGACCGCTACGGTCGCAGGTTCGAATCCTGCCTCGGGCATGGATGTGTGTGATGTCCTTAGGTTTAAGTAGTTCTAACTTCTAGGAGACTGATGACCTCTGAAGTTAAGTCCCATAGTGCTCAGAGCCATTTGAACCATTTTTATATTACTCGCTCACAATGCGGTTGCATACTCCGAAGGCTTTTACTGGAAACTTACACTACAAGTGACAAAAGTCGTTGGATAGCGACTTGGACATTTACAGATTGTAATAATATCGCGTACACAATATATAGAAGGGCTATCCTATATATATATATATATATATATATATATATATATATATATATATATATATATATATAGAAGGCAACATATATATAGAAGGCACTATATATATAGAAACAATATATATATATAAAACAAGGATAATGGAATGTAGTCTAATTAAGTCGGGTGATGCTGAGGGAATTAGATTAGGAAATGAGGCACTTAAAGTAGTAAAGGAGTTTTGCTATTTGGGGAGCAAAATAACTGATGATGGTCGAAGTAGAGAGGATATAAAATGTAGGCTGGCAATGGCAAGGAAAGCGTTTCTGAAGAAGAGAAATTTGTTAACATCCAGTATAGATTTAAGTGTCAGGAAGTCATTTCTGAAAGTATTCGTATGGAGTGTAGCCATGTATGGAAGTGAATCATGGACGATAAATAGTTTGGACAAGAAGAGAATAGAAGCTTTCGAAATGTGGTGCTACAGAAGAATGCTGAAGATTAGATGGGTAGATCACATAACTAATGAGGAAGTATTGAATAGGATTGGGGAGAAGAGAAGTTTGTGGAACAACTTGACCAGAAGAAGGGATCGGTTGGTAGGACATGTTCTGAGGCATCAAGGGATCACCAATTTAGTATTGGAGGGCAGCGTGGAGGGTAAAAATCGTAGAGGGAGACCAAGAGATGAATACACTAAGCAGATTCAGAAGGATGTAGGTTGCAGTAGGTACTGGGAGATGAAAAAGCTTGCACAGGATAGAGTAGCATGGAGAGCTGCATCAAACCAGTCTCAGAACTGAAGACCACAACAACAACAACAACAATATATATAGAAGGCAATTTCAAGAATCACGATATACAGATGAAAATCCTTTTGATTCGGAAGGATACAGGAAATACATAGGACAACGTGGAAAACGAGCCATGGCAAATTGTTCACAATTTGGAACTGGATTTATAGTAGATACATCAATACTTGATTCAGTCGCAACTTTCACATCTTACTCGGGTCGGCTCTCCACGATGACAATAAATTCAGCTAATAAGATATACACCCTAATCAACGGACATGCACCAACTAACGTCACTAACAAAAACAAAATAGAAGAACTGGAAGAATTCTGGAACCAATTAGATAATATTCTCCAAAAAATCCCAAATAACCATGTCAAAATCCTTATGGGCGATTTCAATGCACAAATCGGTAAAGAAAAGAAATATCGATATTGGGTAGGTAAATGGTCGGGGCATACACAGACCAACCGGTATGGCATGCGACTCATAGAAATCTGCAAAAACCATGACCTATTTTTCAAATCAACATTTTTGAAGAAAAGAGCCTCGAAAACGAAAACTTGGATCTCACCTAATCCATTGCTAGGTGAGTATCAGTTGGATCATCTAATGATCTCCCGCATAAATACAGTAGAAATCATGAAACTTACAGACCTTAATGGACTAGACCTAGATTCCGACCATTACCGAACAAAATTCTCCATAGAAGTCATTCCAGAAATAAGAAAATTCACTAAGAAATCTCCACACCGTAAATATGATGTACAAAAGATAAATAGCAATGAACAATTTACAAAAGAAACGCAAAATTTAAAACCACAAAATTGGCAACAACTGCAAGCAGGACTTTTAAATGCAGCTGAAACTGTAGCACCGCAAACAAGAACACGTAAACCCCCATGGTGGACAGATGAGTGTGACCAACCGATAAATCTCAGACAACAGGCGTGGCAAAATTGGTTGTGCAACAAAAATCAAAAGACCCTGGAAGATCTCAAAGATACCAGGAAAATAGTCACAAAAGCAATACGAACAGTCCGTAAACAACACGAAGACAAAAAATAGCAAGACACAGAAAATGATTTCAAGAAAAACAATTCCCGAAATTTCTACAGAGTATTCAAACAAAAATTAACAAAGTACTCTCCTCCATCACTCCAGTTCAAAAATGACCATGGGGAAATTGCTCATACCAACACCGAAAACTGTGAATTTCTTGCAAAATACTTTTCTAAATTGCTGAATTGTGAGAAGCCTGCAGAAAAATTTGAGTTCCATCGTACACAACGAAACCCAGACTCAAAGCAACCAAGTTTACAAGAGATTAAAGAGATAATTCAGTCACTTAAAAATAACAAAGCATCAGGAGAAGACCAAATCATCGCAGAATTATGGAAAAATGCAGGAGAAAATCTTATTGCAAAACTCAAAGAAATTATACATGAAATCTGGAAAACTGAAGAAATCCCCACAGATTGGAAGACTGCAATCATACATCCTCTGTACAAAAAAGGAACTAAAACCGACCCCAACAACTATCGTGGAATCTCTTTATTGTCAATAACATACAAAGTTCTGTCTAAAGCCCTACTAAACCGCGCAGAACCTCAGCTGGATTGAAAACTAGGCGAATGCCAAGGTGGGTTCAGAAAAGGTCGATCTTGCGTAGAACAAATCCTTAACTTGAAAAACTCAATGAAATATTTACATAGTACTTCAAACAAAAGTTATGTCATCACGTTTGTCGACTTTAAAAATGCATATGACAGTGTAGACCGAGAATCTCTTTTTGAAGTATCAGCAGAATTTGGACTAGATCAAAAGACAACAAACATCATAAAGGAAACACTCACGGAGACCAAATCCAAAGTAAAATTTATGGGAGAATTGAGCACAGAATTTGAATTAGACACAGGAGTACGACAAGGGGATATACTGTCCCCAGTGCTCTTCAATTGTGCTCTTGAAAAAGTTAGAGAATGGAAAAAACAGGTGCACCAGCACACAGAATGGGACTAAGACATAAGGGCATAAAATTACACTGTTTAGCATTTGCTGATGACATGGCACTGATCGCACAAGACATTACCGATGCACAGAAACAGCTGGAATTATTACAAGAACAGGCAGCTAAAATAGGATTACAAATTTCATTTGAAAAAACAAAATTTATGACTGACATCAAAGATGCACCTTCTGATCTCAAAATTGGTAATAACTACATCTCTCGAGTAAAAGAATTTAAATATTTAGGTGAATGGATTGCAGAAAATTGTAATGAACAGAAATCTGTCAGATGAAGAGTCCAGAAAATGGAGACGGCGTTTCAGTTAACAAAAAACATTTACAACAAAGAGAGTCTCTCGTGGAACTGCAAAATACGACACTACACAACAGTAATTTGACCCGAAGCTCTATACGCATCTGAGACACTACACCTTCAATACAGAACACTAAAAGAGGAATTAGAAGTGAAAGAACGTAAGATAATGAGGAGAATCCTAGGACCAAGAACTTAAGATGGGGTATATTATCCAAAACCCAATGCAGCAATATATAAAAATATCTCCAAAATAACAGACACAATGCGCATGAGAAGAATCCAATTCATGGGGCACTTAGAAAGAATGGACTCACACAGGTTAACGCACAAAACCCATACATTTTTAAAGAACAAAACTACAAGACCGAACTGGTACAAACTGACGGAAAAAGACCTGAGAGAATTAGGGTCTCCAAATCTACATGATAGAAATGAAATCAGAAAAATCACAAACACACGGGGTTTTGAGGAAGAAGAGAGAAAAACTAACCGACATACATGGTCTACGCAACGAAAGCTAGCCCATTCGTTGTTTATGAAGGAATACTGGGCGAAAAGGAAGGCCAACAAATGTTGAATACGCGTGGTCCTAAGTGATCCATCCGCGAAGAAGAAAGAAGGGCAATCCATTCGCCTATCATTTGTGCTCACGCGATTCATGGGAAATGGTTTACGACGTGATATTGTCCGCACGATGGTAATTTAATTAACAGATGTGGAGCTAAACGCATCGCTCATTCCATTTCGCGAATCGTTAGGAAATTCAAGATTTTGAGATACACAGTGGCAAAAGTATGCCCAGAATACATTTACGGTATTACCTCTCACCACGAAAAACGCATTGGCTGACAGCCTTCACTCAACGACCGAGAGCAGCTGCGTTTGCGTAGAGTTTTCAGTGCTAACAGAAAAGTAACGTTGCGAGATACAACTCCAGAAATGATGAGGGACGTACGAGGAATGTATCTGTCAGGACAGTGTGCCAAAACTGAGCGTTAATGGGCTATGGCAGCAGACGACGGACGCAAATAATTTAACTAACAGCACAACATTGAATGCAACGTCTGTACTGAGATGACTGTCTTGGTTGAATCCTAGACTATTTGAAAACCGTGCCCTTGTCCGATGAGTCCCGGTTTCAGTTGGTAAGAGCTGATGGTAAGGTTGGAGTTGGGTGCAGACCCCACGTGGCCATGTAACCAAGCTTTCAACAAGACACTGTGGAACCTGGTGGAGGCTCAGTAAGGGTGTGGGCTGTATTTACGTGGATGACAGGAAGTGGTTACTTTCGTCTACATAGAGACCTCTTGCAGCCATCCATGCATTTCATTTTCCCAAATGACGATAGAACTCTTATGGATGACGATGCATCATGTCATCGGGCCACAATGGTTAGCGATTTGTTTGATGTACATTCCGGACAGTTCTAGTGAATGAGTGGCCGACTCAGATAGCCAGGCTTGATTCCCATCTAGCATGTCTGGGACATAATCGGGCGGTCAACTCGTACACAAACTCCAGCACCAGCAGCGCTTTCGGAATTACGGGTGGCTATAGAACTAGCATGGCTCAGTTTTTCTGCAGGGGACTCCCAACGAATTGTTGAGTCCACGCCACGTCGAGTGGCACTTCACCGGTCAGAAGAGGTTTAGACACGTAATTAGCAGGCGTCTCACGTCTTTTGTCACTTCAGTGTAAGTTCTTATCGAATAACATGATAATTAATATGTGCGTAAAACTAAAGGTATGTCCCTGTTACGGGACGAGATTCTCCAGGATCGCGATACATTTTCTCAAAGTCGAAGACGAAGGTGTGCAGTGATGTATCCCATCGCTGACGACGAATATTTAATTTGATGATGTGAGATGGTGACGAAGGATTGGGGTGACAGCTAAAGATATGCATTTCAATAAGAACATTCATAGTTTTCATTTGTCTGCTCATGATGCGTCTGCATACAGGGAGGGGAAAGCCAGTTTGTTTGTTTGTGTGTGTGCGTGTGTGTGTGTGTGTGAGAGAGAGAGAGAGAGAGAGAGAGAGAGAGAGAACGGGTGCGCGTGAGTGTGACCGTCACGTATGTCAATTCTTGCTTTAGACCAGATACGTTTCTGGCTGTGAGACCTCCTACTTAAATGTCTATCGATTTTATAAACCACTTTACTGTACTTGTGCTACCGGTACTAAATTTTTTACCATGAATCACTTAGTTACTTACATAACAAAGGTATGATTCTATCCATAAAGTCACTCAAGAGTTTGCAAGCTATCTTGCACGTGTTTGGGTGGGAAGTTGTTACAACGTTTGATTTTCAGTTACCATTTCTAAGACCCCTTTCTCAAACAGAAACTAAGTATAAAGTTACACATATATCAGATATATCTTCACTTTCTCAAGGGGTGTCAAACTTCGTTTGACGAATACTGACAGTCTCCAAAATCTGTAATATCAGTGGCCATTGCTTCTTTATTCTGACTTCTTGATATCGTTGCGTTTTAAAAGAATGTAAAATTAAATCTGATGTCTCCAAATTTTCTCTCTGAAGTTCTTTCGATCATATCGTGTATTTTCGGATAGAGCTCTGAAGTAATTTTCAGAATACTTTTCCTTTTTTTCGGCTATTTTCATCTTTCTTTCGTCGGCTGCTGCTTCCGCGCTTTATTAAATTCTGTCCCTTTATTTTCTGCGTCAGACCGCCATCGCGAGGAATTAAGTTACAGCGCAGTTCCGACCCCACTGCCGGGATTACCTCTGATTCGGTTTTCGCACTGATTTCCATTCATTGGCTTTCATACGCCTGGCAATTCAGTACTTTGGTTCTCTTCAGACGTTTCATGCCTCTGGATTTCCTATTATGAACCTTCTAACATACATTTCATACCACATTTCTGAATTTAAAAATCGAAGCATTACTCCCAGGTTCTTATAACGAGGACAGCAGTTCCCTTTCACATTCAACAGAAGTATGTTATTAGTAAACAGATTCTTACGAGCAACGACAAAGGACGTCCCACTTCAATAATCGTTCAAGTTATCCGATTACACGTTCTTTTTTCACAACTATCACAAAAAGTCTTTTCAAACGGGAATGCTTCATCCCCAATTAAAACTTACTGTATTTCGTTCCAGAGAATCGGACATTCTGGTTAACCTTTCAACAACGTTCATGACATATTAACCAGTCTTACACTGTTCATGTCATTCATGTAGTCTTTTATTAAACTTTCTTCCAATATCTAGGGAAATTTCTCGTGACACAAGTGGTCATTGTTTCAAAAAAGCTATCATATCGTTCGAAACATTTAACATGTTTCTCTCGTTGATTTGCATATTCCAGTTTTGCGTAAACTACTAATTTTAGTGGCTATGCTCCCTGTCATCATCGGATTTTCTTATCTTTATAAGCTAATCCTAGAAACATTAAATCCAGTGCTACGATTGCGGAGCTTCGCTTATAGCAGAAAACGTAACTTGCATTTGGTAGCTTTACTCCACGTGGGCCGACCAGTGTGGCCGAGCGGTTCTAGGCGCTTCAGTCTGGAACCGTGTGACCGCTACGGTTGCAGGTTCGAATCCTGCCTCGGGCATGGATATGTGTGATGTCCTTAGGTTAGTTAGGTTTAAGTAGTTCTAAGTTCTACGGGACTGATGGCCTCAGATGTTAAGTCCCATAATGCTCAGAGCCATTTGAACCATTTGAACTCCCACGTGGAGGAATAACGTTCCTGTTCAAAAACTGTGTACACCGGAATATACCTGTGGATCAGAAAAGGTAAGAGTGACGAACGTCAGTAAGATATCTCTGTGCCATACAGATTAGTTCCAAAAACAGGAAAGTAAATCATTAGTCGCCACTTGATTTTGTGGCGGATCACGTTAGACGGGATCTTATCTGATAGTAGCAGTTAAATTCATACTTTTGTTGTTTTGCGTTAGTAAACTAGTTATTCATTTACACAATAACGATTAACAAAGACTTTGATACTGAGTTTTTGGCGGAAATATTTAGAAGTGCATCAAACTTTAACGGGTTGTATGGTTATAATTTGATGTCCATTTACAGCTGTGGTTAAACCTTATACAACTTTTAGTTTTCAAATTAGGGCGCGCTATTTTCACAGTGTTCACATTTTATTTACGTACCGCCATTATTATTAAATGTAAGATCACACATAAGCAGTTATTGAGACAAAGCATGATATATTCAAGAATGATATAAATTTGCTGCAGGAAATGCCGCTGTAAGCAAGAAAAAAGACACAGACGAAGATTTCAGTGGTAAGGTTTCTAGACGACATAGACCTATTGGCCAGAGCTAAAGAGGATTGGAAGACCTGTAGAAAATACAGGAGATACTTAGCAAAAAATCTCGCTAAACAGTGAACAAAGCTGGAGGTGATAAAGACTGGTGGAAAGGAGAATAACGAATCACATAGTATCAGAACTGTGAACGACGAACAAGGTTAAGGACAACGAATTAATCTCTTTAGGAAGAAATATGACTCACTGAATATATCAGAAGAAGGTTGGCACCGGCGAAGAACATTTTGTTGGTATCGAATATTGGTATGGGACTGACGAAGTTCCTGAAAATGTGTACCTGGAGAACGGCGTTGTGAGCGCATCATGCTCCGTTGGAAATCCGAAACAAAATGTGTTGTAATAGGTTAAAACGTTTTCCTATCGAGGAACGGTGAAAATTAAATGTCCAAATTAAGTCAAAAATGCAGAAGTCCTGCAACCAATGGGTGAAGAAGAAACACGTTTGTACACACTTTTTACAGTATTGAGAATTAATTAAATTCGTGTCTGAAGGACAGGTGGAGGGGAAAAATTGCAGTCGCAGACAACGATTTTTCTACGAAAATCACATTCTAGCAGATATGCGGCCTAGTAACCATGTGGTGATTTAAATATTAGAGCAACGTACTATTCTTTAAAAAAATATAAGGCGCTTAATTTTATATCTCACTCTACAAGAGTAAATATGGAGAAATTATTGGGAACGATAGTTTAAAGAACGAGAGAACTGATACTACGTGAACTAAGAGCACAAAACAATTCCCTTGTAATGTCTGCGGGCCTCAAGAGATGCTACGGTTACATTTTTTGAATCTTCACTTTTTGACTGGTTTCAAGCTGTCCCACAACCTTATCTTATTTTAAGGACTTGGAGCTGATGATATGGAGCTGTTGAATGCTGGGCCAGACCTATAATTCGAATATCGGGCGAAGCTATTTAATAGGTGTGTCAGCGGAACGACAATACCTGTCGAGTTTCAAGGGCGGCGCGTCACTAACACGATAAATAAGGAGAGCAGGGATGACAGCGCACACTATGGGGGCATAACACTTCTACGAGGCCTGTTCAGAAAGTAAGCTCCGATTGATTGCCAAATTGAAACCACAGTGAACATCAGAAATGTTTTACTTGTAACAATTAGCTACACCTTTCAGCTACTTCTCTACGTAGTCGCCGATCTGACTTAGACTTTTGTCATAGCGTTGTACCAACTTTTCAATAGCCTCATCATAGAAGGCAGCCGCCAGTGCTTTCCACCAATTCTCCACGCTGGCCTACACCTCGTTGCCTGTGTCAAAATGTTGTCTTCAAAGACAGCGGTTCATGTGACCAGAGATGAAACTCAGGGGGAGACAATTGCGGACTGTATTGTGGGTAATCTCACATTTCCATTTGAAAACGATGCAGGAGCATCGTCATTGCCCCTGCAGAATGCGGCTGAGAATTGTCTTGAAGAAGAAACAGCACGACAGTTATGTAATGTTAGCTGCATAGCTTCAGGCGAAATTTCTCACCAGGCCCTCGTATTTTGCGGCAGACACTATTTTCTAGACATCTTTACGCACTCACTGCGAGCTCAGAAATGAAAAGAGCGACGTGATGCTAACTGGGGTTATACTAGAGACACTACCCAACACATCTGTGCAAAGCTTTATCGGATTTTCATAGTCGTTTCCATTTCGCGACCGATCGGAGCTTACTTTCTGAACGCCCCTCGTATATCGAGACTATATGCTAAGATCCTTGAAACTAGAACTGAAGGAGAGACTGAAGAAGTAGAACAACATAGTGACTTCCGGAGAGGCAGTTCTTGTGTAGTTAATTTCTGGAGCATTAGACAAGTGACAGACGAGAGAATGGCACGTGGTATGCATATGCTTGCATAAGGCCTATGATAATGTAACGTTTTCTAGGTTCTCGGAGGCAGTTGTTACATAAATGTCATCCATAAACTGTTACACAGCTGTAATCATATAACACTTCGCCTGCTATATTTTGGAAGATACTATCACTGAAATTTGAAGGTAGCAAAGGCTTGACACAAAGTTGCTGCTTAGCACCTACCATTTTTAAAACGTTTTTGCACGAAATATTAAAAAATTTGGAAAGGAAATGCAAAAACGTACGCTTTAGAATAGGTGATACCGCACTATTGTCCTTGCATATCGCCGACGATCAGATCAGCTTTGCCGAGAAGAAGAGCATGTGTGATATAGAAGGTGCGGTCGAAAAGTATCTAGCACGAGATAGTTACCGTAATGTTTCACCCAAACAACACCACCTACTATATTGTGACTCTTTGTGGGTATGAAAGTCAAATTTCGCAACTCCAGCTTCGTTAGTTTTGCCGCTAGGACATCTACATCTACGTGATTACTCTGCTATTCACAATAAAGTGCCTGGCAGACGGTTCAATGAACCACCTTCAAGCTGTCTCTCTACCGTTCCACTCTCGAACGGCAAGCAGGAAAACGAGAACCTAAATTTTTCTGTGCGAGCCCTGATTTCTCTTATTTTATCGTAATGGCGCGTTGTATACCGTAGTGTAAGCAAAATGGAGAATATCCAGAGAATCAAGAACCGTGTTGCGATTTAATATCTTCATTTTAAGGTAATGAAGCCTACGGAACTTGAGGGGGACATGCGGAATACACTGAAAGACAGTCTCCGTCTTATGAAACAGTGAAAAACACGATGTCCGACTTCAAGCGCAGAAGAACGACTGTACGGTTTTGAGGGACCGCCGGACAACGTTTCAGAACATTGAAATCACGTTTGGAATCTCCCATGGGCGTGCTGATGACATTGTTGCGGATACCTCGGGAATGTGGAAAGTTTCGTCTCGGTGGGTCCCGATTGAGACCAGAGACGGAAGCGTGTGCAGTGTTGTGAAGAAATATTCTGCCTATTTCAAGCGGATGAAGGCGGCTTTCTTGCAAGGTGTGTGACAATGGGCGAAACGTGGGTTCACCACTTTGACCCTAAGACAATGCAGCAATCCCTCCCCCTGTCGGAGTTTCGAGTCCTCCCTCGAGCATGGGTGTGTGTTGTCCTTAACGTAGGTTAGCTTAAGCTAGATTAGGGAATGTGTATCCAAGGGACCTATGCCCTCAGCAGTTTAGTCACATAGGATTACCACAAATTTCCAAATTTTCAAAGGTCACAACAATGGAAACATCCTTCATCCCCTACCCAAAAATAATTCCGGGGGCTAAACTCAACTGATCTGGTGATGGCATCGGTCTCATGGATTGCAAAAGCGGTAATTATTACTTGCAATAGGGCACAACTATCAATGCATCATGCTACTGCGCCCTCCTGCGCAAAGCCCTCGTAACACTCGAAACTGCGGATTCGAATTAATACGTCATCTACCATATTCTCCAGATTTGGCTTCATCAGACTTCTTTCTTTACCAGACTTTAAAAAAAGAAGAAAATAAAAAAAACTGAAAAGACGACGATTTGACAGTGATAATGCACTGATTAATGCTGTGAACACTTGATTGCACTAGGAACCGAAGACCTTTTATTTGAATGGTTTGCTGAAGTTATCTGAGCTTGCCCGGAGATGTATTAGCGTACACGGGTGTTATACTGAAAAATAAACTGATAAAATGAAAATACCGTCATTCTCTATTCGTTAGGCTGGAAACTTTCTGACTGCTCTTCGAAAGGTTAAATAATAATATGAGCAATGGGATATGAAAAACTTTGAGGAGATGGAATACTTGGTTGTCGGAGGTGTAGGAAGGCATCTTGGTATGGATGAAGGATTTATAGTAAATTGTGGTCGATCACATAAATATTTAGGGATAATCATTTTGGAAAACAGTGGAAGCCAAGAGGAAGTGAAGCACAGGATAGGGAAGGAAAAGGAGGCAATTATGCGACTAAACTCCATTATTTAGAGTAAAAATACGTCAAACACCTTGAAAAAGTGGATACACAAAACGGTTGTTGCGAACATTGCTCTGTATGGTGCTGAACTGTGGTAAGTCTCCCTGTTCGACGAGAAGAAATTAATAGCAATGTAAATGGAGTTCCGGAATCGAAGTTAGAAAGTAACCGAAGGGAGAAAATAAGAAATGAAATACTGCGAGAACAGATGGGAGTTACCACGAAAGCTGTAGACACACTTGAACTCCCAATATGGTATGGACTTCCTGGAAGAATGCCAGAGGAATAATAGTTTCTAAAATTAGACACTGGAGACCTCCAAGACACGGAAAAAGAGTCAGACTCATACTATATCGGAAAGAAGCTGAAGGCGTGCGTTGCAAGATAAGAGCCAAGCAAGAAGCGGACTGGCGGGGTAAAAGGAGGATGGAAAGTTGCATGCGAGAGACGTAGCACGGCGTAGACAACACCCAGAAAGAAGTAAGAAGAATACATGTCGCACCTGCTGCTCAATAGGTATCAACAAAACCATAAATCTATTGCGTAATCAGGTAAAGAAATCTGTCTCCATCAATAGGAACTTTAAGTTCAAAATCCTTAATGCTAATCAGCATATTTTCTTTAACAAGAGGCGTCTTTTACGAAACCTGAAAGCTAAATATGTGTCAGTTTATGTGAAAGGTTTCTCTCAACTGTTATGAGACAGTGTGTGCATTAGTTAATTAACAACGGATTGTGTGAAGGAGTGAACTATACGGCAGATAAGTTTCTGTTAATTCCCACACTTATCTTTTACATTTGAAAAATAGCATATTATTACTTCCCACGCAGTTTGTCATTATTTTAAATCCTATTCGTAATTTGCTAGTTGTGGAGGAGGATTTGATCATTCGGCACCACCATTAAAAACTTTCAGCCGTTGAATACCCTAAAATACACCATTGTTATACTGTAGTGTGAATCGAACTAATAATATCACACAATTTTCATCGGTGAGAAAGAAATCTGTATGAAACTGAACGTTTTGTTATAAGGGTTTTAAGCATAACATAGAAAATACTTAGATCAGTCTAAAGCTACTAAAATAGTTACTGCCATGCAACTTTCAGTAATTCCGTCAATTGTGACGGATGTAAACAATCTAGGATACGATAGAAAGTTAATGAGCTTGTAACGATAGAAAATAATAACGATAGTCATAAAAAGAAACATAGCTCTCCCTCTAGAGTTAAGCTCTTTAATACGAAGCTCACTCAAGAAAATCCACTCATTATCAAGACAGATAAAAGGAACTCTTGTGTCATCGTTTGTATGGGTGGCTATATTAGCAAAACGTTAGGATTGTTTTTCTGATTAAAACATTCACACCACAAATGTGAACCTCACTCCTAAAGTCACTGAAGAGCTAAAAGAAGTCTTTGATTTCTGTGATTCTCTCTTTACCTCCAGAAGATAGTGCCAAATTGTTAAGTATAAATCGTAGCAAACTGAATTTGCTATGGCAAGATACATAAAAGTGATTGGCCCATTTGCTCAGTTCGTAATGGCATTGGTTGACATGTTTGTTTATTGTCCAATACGTTACCGCCTTTGCTCAACAAATATTATACTTACATTACATCTAAATAGGAAAAAGCTATTTACCTACAGGGTCTCTCTGGTTTGCAACATTTGACATTATCTACCTTTGTACTAATAATCCCACAGGCCAAATAATTCTTACTATCGAAGACAGTATCAACAAGCACAAAAATTTTATCCTGAAGAAATTTAAGAAATAACAAGACCTTTGCGAATGAGTCTTAAGTATAATTTCGTCAGTTTCAGTTGTTAGCTATACAAAAAAGGTGAAATCCTGGGAAAATTGGCTCGCTAGGTTTCTAGCTGACTTTTTCATTAATCATTTTGAGATCGGTTTCTTTAAATCTTACCATATTCTGGTCAATAGCACCTCATTATAGATACGAATTATTGGCAATGTGAATATGATATCTCGAAATGACGCCCCGGGTTTTCCCTAGTCTAAAATTGCATAAGTATGAAAGAGAAAACTATTGTCATGAACTTAGTTTCCACGAAGTTGCTTTTAGTAGGTGACAAAATAAATTTTGAGATATAGTAGTAAACCACCATGGCTCATAACATCGTGCATGTATGTTTCAGTCACCACTTTAATGAAAAATTGGCGTTTTTTCAATGCATTATCAACCATACGTTTGAGATATTTTACAAGTATTAATAAAAAGCAAAATAACCACCAGAATAAAGAACAACTGCCAACCGATGGTCTTGGGATCGTGCCTAACTTTGATGGCGAGCGATGTGGTTCGGTTGTAAGACCAGAGCTGGTTCGGCAGGGTCGGAGAACAGTAATATTGTCTGCCGGTGTCGGCTTTATTAGTCACGTATGGTTTGTTAATAGCAGAGCTGGGTCGGAAGTCTTGGAGGGCAGACATATGTCCAGTTTGTAAATGTAAGAGCTGTAATTACGGAAATACGCAGTTTATTAATTTGTTGAAGCATAGAAATTATTTGTGACTCTAAAGTGGAATGTAATTCTACAGTTTATCGTGTTCTGCTGAGAAAAAACTAGGGGCGTCCCGTACAAACAAACTAATTGGAACTTCAATTATTTCTAAAAGAACAGTTCCTCTCTTAGAGTTTCTTACAGCCAGAAGGTAACGGATTCACGGCCTATGTGCTGTTTTCTGCTCAGGGGACAACAACTACAGAATGCTGAAGGTTGGTGAACATTTATTAGAACTTACAATACATTCCACTCAGGGCGGTGGAAACAAATAGGCATCTCGCGTGTCCTGTAGTCTTAGTACAAATGATATCAGTGACACTTCATTTGTGGTACACAGAGTAGATATGAAGCAGAGAAATATTTTTGAGTGAATGGATTTATCATACACAGTTATGTATCACCCTATCTCTCCCAGTCACTCTCTCTTTTTCAACTAGCCGTACATTACGAAGCAAAAATGTGATTTACTCAATAAAAGTAGATTCAGCGTAAATAAGAATTTTACAGTTCATTTCCTAGGTGACACTTCACTTCATATCGGATTGATAAGTTGTTTAGAAAATGTTATCTCATTCTTGGGTTTACCACTAATAATTTTACTAAACCGTTTTTTTTGTAGATAATTAGTTGCCTGCTACTGACAAATATCTGAAATACGGGACGCAAAAATTAAATCCAACTGATGTCTGAGTTTTCATGTAAGACAGAGGAGTGTTTAACCAGCTTGTGTAAGCACTTTAACAACAAAGACTGCAAAAAAAAAAATTATAAGTCAATTTCGTCAGAACATCTCAGAAATCGAAAAATACACTCTCCTCCACCACATTTGCTTAATACGGGAATTCCGTGTATATTGTACGGTTACTTCAAAATGATACTCTTAAAATAGTTTGCATAGTTAAACTGCTTTCTGTTCAGCTAATGCTTTAATAGACAGCACAGTTTGAATTGGCGTTATCCCTTCTGCCTTATTTGATCTTAAATCTTCCAAAGCTCTTCTAAATTCTGATTCTAATACTGGATTTCCTATCTCTTCTAAATCGACTCCTGTTTCTTCTTCTACCATATCAGACAATCCTTCCCCTCGTAGAGGGTTTCAATCTGTTCTTCCCACCTATCCGCTCTCTCCTCTGCTTTTAACAGTGGAATTCCCGTTGAACTCTAAATGTTATTACCCTTGCTTTTAATGTCACCGAAGGTTGTTTTGACTTTTCTGTATGTTGTGTCTGTCCTGGCGACAATCATTTCTTTTTCGATGTTTTCACATTTTTCATGCAGCCATCTCGTCTTGGCTGCCCTGCGTATAATATTTATTTCATTTCTAAGCGATTTGTATTTCTGTATTCCTGAATTTCCCAGAACATTTTGGTAGTTCCTCCTTTCATCGAGCAATTGAAGTATCTCCTCTGTTACCCATGCATTTTTCGCGGTTGCCTTCTTTGTACCGATATTTTCCATTCCAGATTGCCTCTGTCATGCCTATCCATGCCTATCCATGGTATCTTCGCATTTTCCTCATTTGGTCCTATATTTTCCTTCCCAACTTCTTTGATGGCCCTTTTTAGAGATCTCCATTCCTCTTCAACTGCACTGCCTACTGAGCAATTCCGTATTGCTGTGTCTATAGCGTTAGAGAATTTCAACCATATCTCGTCATTCCATAGTACTTCCATATCCCGCATCTTTGCGAATTGATCCTTCCTGGCTAATGTCTTGAACTTCACCATCCTCTTCATCACTACTACACTGTGATCTGAGTCTATATCTGCTCCTAGGTACTCCTTACATTCCAGAATCTGATTTCGAAATCTCTGTCTGACCATGATGTAATCTAACTGGAATCTTCCGGTATCATCAAGTATACCTCATTCTCTTGTGATTCTGGAGCAGTATATTCGTTATTACTAGCTTAAACTTGTTACAGAACTCAGTTACTCTTTCTCCTCTCTCGTTCCTTGTCCCAAGCCCATATTCTCGTGTAACCTTTTCTTCTACTCCTCCTCCTACAACTGCATTCCAGTCCCTCATAAATATTAGATTTTCATCTCCCTTTACATATTGTATTACCCTTTCAATATCCGCATACACTTTCTCTGTCTTTTAATCTTCAACTTGTGACGTCGGCATAGATGCTTGAACTATCGTTGTCCGTGTTGGGTTACTGTCGATTCTGACAAGAAAAACCCTGTCACTGAACTGTTCACAGTAACACACTCTCTGCCCTACCTTCCTATCCATAACGAATCCTAGTCCCGTTATACCATTATCTGCTGCTGTTGATATTACCCTCTACTCTTCTGACCAAAAATCCTTTGCTTCTTTCCACTTCACTTTACTGACACCTACTATATCTATACTGAGCATTTGCATTTCCTTTTTCAGGTTTTCCAGTTTCACTGCCACGTTTAAACTTTTGATATTCCACGCCCCGACAAGCAGGACGATATCCTTTCGTTATTCAATCTTTTTCTCTTCGTCATCTTCCCCTTGGCAGTCCCCCCCCCCCCCCCCCGGATGGGGGACTATTCCGTAATGTTTTGGCAATGGAGAGATCATCATGACACATCTTCAGTTACAGGCCACAGCTCGTGTGGAGACACGTTACGTGTTATTAATGCAGTGGTTTCCACTAATTTCTGCATCTTCAAGCCGTTGATCATTGCTGATTCCTCCACCTTTAGGAGCAGTTTCCCACCCCTAGGTGAAGAGAGTGCCGAGAACCTCTGTCCGCTCCTCCGCCCTCTCTGACAGGGCCGTTGCCAGAATGAGGGTGATTTCTTATGCCGGAAGTCTTCGGCCGCCAGTGCTGATTATTAATCAAAATTTAAGCAGCGGCGGGATTCGAACGCGGGACAGAAGAAGTTTTGATTGTAAATCGTTGGCGCTGCTCTTTTGTTTTTAAATCTCATTTTGTTCGTTTTTGTTGTTGAATATGATCGGGGCGGACGTCGTAAGACACCCTTTTAAGTTCGTTGTTGATCTATTAACTCAGTTTTTTTATTACAGAGGGCAGCTAACCCTCTGACCGAACACGCTGAGCCACCGTGCCGGCTGCTCTTAGACCACTGACGTATGCGTTGTTTACAGGTGCGAAACATTCTCATTCAGTTTCAGTCCGTTGGGTATTATTCATCACTCGTATAAAGTCCTTTTTGCGATGTGAAGCGGTTTACTACTCTTTCAGAAAGTTATGAGACTTATCCTGACTCTCATTTCTTGTACATGCGATTTTAACAGGTTTTTGTACCTCTCCGGTGCTCGCATAAGATAAATTGACTTTAACAAACATTGTATTTATCCTTTTTTTGTAGGACGTCTTTACAGTTCGACCATTACATGACATCGGCTAACCTACGATTGAAGCCTATATCAAACTTCTGTGGATGACACTTTAATCTCGTGAATTCCGTAAAGTGAAATTAAATTATTTTCCCATCTCATGACTGACTATTATTTCGGTTAACAGACTACTTCCATATTGAACACACTATTTTCCGTAAGTAATGAAACAAATAGAAATATAATGACTTTAAGAGTCGTTTTACACAGCATGCGCATGATGATATGCGAGTCAACTGACCAATTGCAGCGTCGCATTACGGGATATGATACGTCCAGTAAGTGAACGATTGCTCCTATCCTGTCACGTGGATTAGTGTAAACCAGATCTTCCACACTTTCCTCGATATGCCTAATCGTGTGAATTGATCATACGGAATCCGTTTCATGGAGCGCTTATGAACCAATTTGAATACACATGTCCGTGATAACGTCGAGTCAATAACTTTTCACATCTCAGTGACGCACACCTGATGTATCTGACATTACTTCGTCATATGTGGGAAGTATGTCCACTTTTTCAGCGCTCAACCCAATGATGCGCCTCATGGAGAAATGTCTGTTGCCCAACCTGCAACTACAATGCTAGTTGAAAAACAAAATCACTACCATTTGATTTTTTACCGTAACCAACGCAGTGGGGAAAAGGCCGGATTTAGCTTCACATATTTCCTAAACTGTTGTCTTCCAATAGGAATTTCAGACGAGATTGCAGGTCAGAGGACGTGTGCGATTTAAGTAATGATGTCCCATCCGCCAGCCGGACTATCGCATACTTCCATCTTACAAGCATGATAACTGCGTTAACAATAAAAGCAACACTGATTACGGAGGCTATTTTCTTTACTGCTTTTTGCTTGCTGCTTCTTAACCCATCATGTCAACAATCAATATTAAAACGTCTAAGCATTTTCAAGTTGTGCCCATTTGCCTGTATATTAAGTATCACATCTTTCTGACAAACGATTTATAATTTACCGTTACATAACATGAAGTCGCGTGAGTTTGGTGAATCTCTAAAATTACTTCGGAACTTAAACTGTCTTTCGGTATTTATTTGATCAAAGAAACCTGCTTGAGTCATGAAAACGGTGCGGCATATTTGATAGAATGATATATTCTTTTACACCTGGACTCTGTTGTGGTTTAGCGGGTTTTGCTCTTTGCATTTTGAATGTCCACTGCTTTCTGTTTCTTCAGGGCATTCTTCTCTACGAGCCATAAAATCTCGAAATCATTTCTAATTTTACTTCTGACATTCTAATCATTCTTCTAAATATACTTCAGACATCCTATTGGTGGCATTCCTAAATTAAATTATATCTTCCCTCGGCATCGTGTAGTTTCTTTCGTTTATCAATGAAGACTGCAGCGCCGCCCCGGCTTACTTCTTCCTTTGTTTACGAAGACTACTTTTTACATGTTGTGTTCTCCTTTCTTTATTGCGTAATCTTCTCATTAACCTATCCTGTTGGTCCATATCAGTAACTTTTGATTCCTATTTCGACAATAATGTTTTTATAATATAAACGCTATTTATGTCTAACCTATGTTCCAGTCATTTTAGTTATTCCTCTGTCTGGCTGTAAAACATTAGATTTCACTGAAATCACTAATATTTCTCAATCGTTGTATAACGTTCTTATATCGTCCGTCGGGACTTTACAGACATCTGTCTTGTCACTTTCCCTCAGTATTTTCGTATCATTGTATTATCATACAATGCAACTAAAACCTCTCTCTTTTTGTTGTTGATGAATTTGTAAAATCATCATATACCTCATTCTTATATCCTCCTCTACATTCGTTGATAATTGTAACTCTTTTTCAGCACGAATCGAGTAAGTAGTTATCAAATGGCTATGACCTGCCTGGTCCACCTCGTTCTTTTACACTCTAGTATGGCTACTCAGTTTTACGCTATCCAAAACAGTTTCTCAGGTTTGTGACTACCTGACAGTTGACTTTCTGATCTGGAATTGAAAGTGCCTCACACCTACGTGTAACGTGTCGCATGTGTTTATAACTAATGAGCCTTCTATTTATTATGTCGGTCAAAATTATCTCAATACACAGTTAACGCCTCTCGTCTGCACCTCACTACTCCTAACTATTTGCCGGCCGGAGTGGCCGTGCGGTTCTAGGCGCTACAGTCTGGAACCGGGCGACCGCTACGGTCGCAGGTTCGAATCCTGCCTCGGGCATGGATGTGTGTGATGTCCTTAGGTTGGTTAGGTTTAATTAGTTCTAAGCTCTAGGCGACTGATGACCTCAGAAGTTAAGTCGCATAGTGCTCAGAGCCATGTGAACCATTTTTTCCCCTAACTATTTACTAAGACAGTATCCCCACAACACCATCGGAATATACCGCAACAGAATTAAACGATCACTTTTTCGAAACCCCGTAATTCCCTCTCACTGAGAAGCATAGTTTTGAAATTTGGCTGAAAGAGGAGTACAGCCTCCTTCTGTGATGTTGTGAACGTGTGGCACCGAGAGACATCAGCCTCGAGCTCGGGGCGACACTTCAGACAGCAAAGCGTCAACCCAGTGAAATTCGAAGGTGACCCAAAGCAGCATAGTGTGCTTAGTCTTTGGCACGCTTCCTGTTTCAGCCAACCGCCCCCCCCCCCCCCCCCCCCCACCGTTTCTGTGTAATGATCATGAAGGGATGCGACACTCACACACCAGCGAATAAAACAGTAAACGATCCCACAGTTCGGCAACACCCTCGTTGCTATGTGCCTATTTCTCTAGATAATTTTAAAAATAAATGTCTACAGAGGCAACTGGTAATGTAGTCTGACACATTTCTAACCACGCAGCTTACCTACAGGGGCCTCGGACTACATTACAAGTTGTATCTGTAGACGTTCATTTTTAAAGTTCTCAGTAAAGGTGTGCGGCATCCACAGAAGGTTTTGCCAACTGGGTAGTCATAGACGAATCATTTCCGTTCTGTTCCCGGACGTGTTAATGTCATCCTCGCATTTTCATCTCCCGTGATCACGCCACAGGAGGACATAAAACACGAGGACTGAAAAGGCGTAAGCACACTTCACTGCTTCGGATCACGTTCAGATTCATCGAATGGTTTTGAATTGTCCCTAGCGGTTCCAGTCTCTACACGAAAAGAAGGACTGTGGTCGCGCTACATTGCAAACGGATGCGATCACATTCAGTAGAGACGCCACCCTATAATTCCCTTACAGAAAGGCTGAAATAGCTGAAGGTTTCAGCAATATGAAAGAATTTCATCAACGAGTTCCAGTTACTCTTCGCACTGCAAACTGTAGTTTTCGACCGCGGATCCTGATGAACTCAAAGCCCCAGCGAAAGGAGTGGTTTCACTGACATATTTTATGCCATCTCCCTTTCCCCTTTCCGTATCTGCTCTGGGCGGCGATTTGTCTGAAATGGTTTCGTCAGCCTCTCTTAGAAGACCGCTCGATTTCATCGTGGAGGCGTAAAAGGAAGGGGTGAAATGTGGGTAAGGCAGGGCGTGACGACCTTCCGATACAGTGTCACAACCACGGTGTCAATGCACAGAATTATGGCGAAATTTCGTGCCAATGTGATATGATTAACCCACCCTACCGTCAGATGAACTTCTTTTTTTCGCTTCTGTGGACGCCTTGCTGCTTAAAGCGTCATCGAGAGCGAAGTTTTCGTTGGAGGACCACGACAGATGAAAGTTGTACGCACCTTTGAGCCAAATTTCAAACTTCTGCGTCGCAAGGGGAGACACTTAGGGGGATTCGAAAAAGTAATGCTTTGATTTTGTTGTACAGTGTATCGACAGACGTTCATTTTTGAGCAACCCTATAACGACGGAAGCGGCGCTGTTCTTAAGGCACAGGACGCGCAGTTTGAAGGACTCATCCTGTCATCCACATTGTGACTTGCGACACACGCTCAAGGATACTTCAACTCAATAAAGACAAGGCAATAACTACCAATCAGACACAAACTCTGGTTTGTAATTTTCAGCAGACTTTATTTAACAATTACATCACAACATCAAACTGCTGTTACTCCAGAATAATGTTATACATAATTGCCCTGGAATTGCAAACATTACTAAACAGACAAAATGCCTACGGGCGTCAAAGCCCATCAAAAACTATAATTTTAAAACTCTCCTTACACAAATCTTAAGAACCATGTGAACCGTAAAAATTACTACTGGTTCACCAAAGGCTATTAACCTCAATCAATACACAAAATGTAAAGTGGAATTAGGTGCCAAGGAATAACTGCTGAAATAACACACAATTTTCAGTGCCACTCTTTATTCAAGTTTGGTGCAAGATTTTACGATATTTAAAAAAAAAAAACAACTATCAGTTAACAATTCAGTTCGCAATTTACGATGGGAAAGGACTTTTAAATTATTAAATTATTATAAAAAATTTCACGCCAGTAAAAGGCAAGTACAGGCAAGCAATTTAACGTATACATCGCGACACTGTATATTATTTCAAGCTCGGCTAAATTACAGGTGAAGTTAACTCCATTCATTAAATAGCGCAGAATCTAACTTGTCTGCAACATATAAAGACAATCCTGTTTACAAAAGTTCTCAAAATAGAAAAACCAAAACCCGTGAGTCATGCACACGGGGGGGACACTCACAGTTAATAACATTAACATTTCCAATATACATATAAAAAAAACCAATTTTACAAATTTCTGTCACTTAACTTACGGAAAACACACACGCTCGCCAGGTAGGACTTGCGAACTTTTTCAACATTGTTCTTTCAAGGCAACAATTTCTACCCGTAAGGAAATGGCAAACTTTTGCATGGCAAGAGAACACATTAATAATCAACTACTACCTGTATAAAACACATAAGCACGTTGAATATAAGCCTTAAAAGGTATTAAGTTGGAAAAACAACAGTTTTTGCTGACTAGAAACAATATAAAAAATCCACTACGGCGTACATTAACAACCTTGCTTGATTATAGCCAAATATACATAAACACAAATTTACCTAAGTTACAGCTTCCAGATGAGCAGGAATTCGTTATGCAATTGACTAGTTCTTACCACGAGGTAAAAGGAATTTTTTCTTCTTTCTTAGAGTGCCTTTTACACGTGAGTCTAGTAATATTAGTTATGGCAGGCGAGAGAATGGATCAGGTCTTAGTGCCTTGCATTTTAAACGGTACTGTCATTGGTGCCTTACACTTTCACAGACATGGCAGAGGCTAACTGTAAAAAAACCCGTAGGTAAGCTGATAGGGGAAAGAAGCAATCCGAACCACGGATTTACTCTGACCCCCCCCCCCCCTTGCCCCCTTTCGTGCTCAAAAGGGGACAAACGGACCACCCTTTCTAATATTACCACCTTCCCGCGCGTTGGCAGACGAGATAAATGGCGGGAACCCCCCCCCCCCCCCCAAAAAAAAATACGGCTGGTATAATTAACAAGAATAAGAAAACTTAATTCAGTTAAACTTCATAAATTCTGTTAACAAACAATACTCAACTTCTGGCGCGTTACGACTCCCAGGACTGAACCAACGCAGCACCTCCAAATGTTCTGCCGAGCCGCCTGCTGCCAGCCGTTTCGACGGACACAATAAGGCGCGCCTATTTTCGAACCTCCTCGCCGGTCGACAGCATACGACCGAACTGCAGATTAGGTCCCTTGCGGACCCACGCTCAGGAAGATTCCTTTCGCGACGAGCAGTTAACGCCACATACCACGGAGCCTTTGCTCGCGTCGCTTACGCTGATGCCGCGGTCTGTGTGCTGTCCCTCTAGCAGTGGCAGAGAAGTCGCTTCTTAATGCTCCGACTGCCATCTCTCCACGAGAGCCCATACAACCGCTTCTTAAACCCACACGAACAGCCGACTTATCACCTTTCCCGCTAGAGGGAGACACCGAAGCCTTCAACTGCGACAAAGGCGCCACTGCCAGAAAACGGAGGGCGACTGCTTCACGCTACGCGCTGCGGCGCGCTTTTCAAAGCTAACTTTACTACGGCTCACCATGGAAACAATACATGGTTTACTCAGAAAAACTCCCACAGAAGCAGGATACTTTTCAAGATATAACAACAGAAACAACTCAATTTGTCTTTCTGAATAAGATATTAAAAACCAATTACAATGAAAGACGTCTTTCAGGTATTACCAAATTTCAGTGGCAAGTAGTGGCACATCAGAGGTGCGTGGAAACTACAACTGAGATCGAGCCTGAATCAAAGCTGAAAGGAACGGGGCAGAAGAAAAGACGGATGCCTCACCGTCACCAGGAACAAATAATAAAATTCTCAATTTCGCCTAGGAACTGGAGTCTGCTGATAAACACAGCGACCGCGCTATCGGCTACAATTGAAAGTCACCGCCGCCAAGGCGTCGTCCCCCAGTTAAACGACCTGCTACAACGGACAACGCGCACCGCTAATTATACCGCTGAAACAACAACATAAGACCACGCAACAACTGGGCAGTATCCAAGGCCCCACAGTCCTTAAAACATTAGAAAAATTTCAAAACAGGAATACAATTACTCTTTGGAGCCAAATTAAATGGCTCTGAGCACTATGGGACTTAACTTCTGAGGTCATCAGTCCCAATGAACTTAGAACTACTTAAATCTAACTAATCTAAGGACATCACACACATACATGCCCGAGGCAGGATTCGAACCTGCGACAGTAGCGGTCGCGCAGTTCCAGACTGTAGCTCCTAGAACCGCTCGGCCACTATGGCCGGCGCACACACTGTCTACAACAACAGTTCACACTCCCTTTGCACAAGAACCACGATACGTAAAAATTCACCATGAGAACACTGTAGAATGCGCAGAAACTAGAACATACACTCTGTCTTATAATCATAAATAATAATTACATACAAGAAGGAAAACAATGTCATAAATCTCTCAATTGTACCAAAGAATGCCACTATAGGTCGATTACACCTAATAGCAAAAGACAGAAACAAGTGCCCGAAAATCGATCCTGAGGTTATTTCTTAGTGCACATACACACTCTTAGATTTACACTTCTTGCCAGTAATCTCCAGTGCGTCCAAAACGGGCAACCTTATTCATACAGGTGACCACAGTTCAATAAGTTGTGTACCAGTGGTCAAACGAAACTGATAACATGACCGTTAACTGCAAACAGCACGAAATTCAACAGACATATACAGGGTGTTACAAAAAGGTACGGCCAAACTTTCAGGAAACATTCCTCACACACAAATAAAGAAAAGATGTTATGTGGACATGTGTCCGGAAAAGCTTAATTTCTATGTTAGAGCTCATTTTAGTTTCGTCAGTACGTACTGTACATCCTCGATTCACCGCCAGTTGGCCCAATTGAAGGAAGGTAATGTTGACTTCGGTGCTTGTGTTGACATGCGACTCATTGCTCTACAGTACTAGCATCTAGCACATCAGTACGTAACATCAACAGGCTAGTGTTCATCACGAACGTGGTTTTGCAGTCAGTGCAATGTTTACAAATGCGGAGTTGGCAAATGTCCATTTGATGAATGGATTAGCACGGGGCAATAACGATAGCCGTACGTTTGTATCGAGACAGATTTCCAGAACGAAGGTGTCTCGACAGGAAGACGTTCGAAGCAATTGATCGGCGTCTTAGGGAGCACGGAACATTCTAGCCTATGACTCGCGACTGGGGAAGACCTAGAACGACGAGGACACCTGCAATGGACGAGGCAATTCTTCGTGCAGTTGACGATAACCCCAAAGTCAGCGTCAGAGAAGTTGCTGCTGTACAAGGTAACGTTGACCACGTCACTGTATGGAGACTGCTACGGGAGAACCAGTTGTTTCCGTACCATGTACAGCGTGTGCACGCACTATCAGCAGCTGATTGGCCTCCACGGGTACACTTATGCGAATGGTTCATCCAACAATGTGTCAATCCCCATTTCAGTGCAAATAATCTCTTTACGGATGAGGCTTCATTCCAACGTGATCAGATTGTAAATTTTCACAATCAACATGTGTGGGCTGACGAGAATCCGCACGCAATTGTGTAATCACATCAACACAGATTTTCTGTGAACGTTTGGGTAGGCATTGTTGGTGATGTTTTGATTGGGCCTCATGTTCTTCCACCTACAGTCAATGGAGCACGTTATCATGATTTCATACGGGAGACTCTACCTGTGCTGCTAGAACATGTGCCTTTACAAGTACGACACAACATGTGGTTCATGCACGAAGGAGCTCCTGCACATTTCAACCGAAGTGTTCGTACGCTTCTCTACAACAGATTCGGTGACAGATGGATTGGTAGTGGCGGACCAATTCCATGGCCTCCACGCTCTCCTGAACTCAACCCTCTTGGGCATTTGAAAGCTCTTGTCTACGCAACCCCGGTACCAAATGTAGAGACTCTTCGTGCTCGTATTGTGGACGGCTGTGATACAATACGCCATTCTCCAGGGCTGTATCAGCGCATCAGGGATTCTATGCGACGGAGGGTGGATGCATGTATCCTCGCTAACGGAGGACGTTTTGAACATTTCCTGTAACAAAGTGTTTGAAGTCACGCTGGTACGTTCTGTTGCTGTGTGTTTCCATTCCATGATTAATATGATTTGAAGAGAAGTAATAAAATGAGCTCTAACATGGAAAGTAAGCGTTTCCGGACACATGTCCACACAACATAGTTTCTTTCTTTGTGTGTGAGGAATGTTTCCTGAAAGTTTGGCCGTACCTTTTTGTAACACCCTGTATAGAACAGGACTTTAAGAATCTGAATAATTCCCACCGATCGATTGTGTAACGTATCCGGTTGCAGGCTGATACATTCCAAAGCCACTTTCACAGGTTCACACTGTTTAGCAGCACAGGCGAAACCATCGCCGTCTCACTAGACCCAGTACACGCTCCCAACCGCACACACGTCTCCGTCCGCAGCCCCACTGCCCACGTGCCAGAAGGAGGCAGACCATGCCAAAAGAGCGACAGCCGACAACCAGACTGCACACCGCAGCGCCAAGTAACCGACCAAAACTTGCCCGCTCCCCATAGCGTAGTGCGCTTAAGTAGCCGAAAAGCGATCAAAGAGGGAACCCGCGGCCACGCGATACCGAGCAGATCGCAGAGATGTTAAATGAATAAAGAGAAGCGATTGGTGCCAATTGCACCACGTATCACACATTCTACTTTTTCCTGGATTTCTTAAAAATATTAAGATTTAATCTTAAAAAAAAACATGTGTACATATATTTGTTTCAACTTTACCTCCTCGTTGACAACACCCATCATCCTTCAGTTTTTCGAAAACGCAATCTGACCTCATGAGACAGTTCATCTCTTCTTCTCGACGCCGTCCAGTGAGTATCAACTCTTTCACTGCCATTGGATGTATGTGTCCCATGATAGACTATCACAATAACAGTGGGAAATTGCTTTATGTTATTGCCATGTATCAATGTCCCACTGGTAAAGAGAAGCCTGCAGGTCGTTTGCACAATTATTGTAATTACAGATTGAGCCTGAAGTTTGTGCTGTCGTCAAGTTTCCGTCTCCGTACTGTCGCATCGAACTAGTTAGCGTCTGCAACCAAATAACCTGATTTGCAAAGTGGGCTTCCACTCTCACCTTCCCGGAAGTACGTGTTAGCGAATGTCACATCACAACTGAAGTGATTATTGAGTGCCTGTATTATGAGTTACACACTTGGAGAGACGCTTTCCTGCGTCTCGTATATTTTCGCTCAGTCTTCTTCTAAAATCACAGAGGTACATATTAATAACTCTTCCCATACCCGCGCTGCAAAATGGAAAGGAAGGATATATACATTTCCCATTATATGAACGACATGTCCGAAAGAACAGGATCTATGCGTTCACAGAACTGCTTTGCCTAGACGGGCAATGGATAGATCTTCTTCAGTGTGGAAGCACAAGTACATTCGAACTCCTTGGGGGGCTCAGAGTATGGAGCATGGAGGAAATGATCAGGGAATGCGGATAGGTGGCACTAGGTGGGAATATGGGTCCGGCCGGGAGCTGTGCCGAGATAGTCTCCGAAGTTGCGATGAACACAGTGTCCCGGATTCCGCAGTGGTTCTTGAACGCGCCAATGAAGTAGGAGATACTCAGCTCGATTCCCTATACGGCACTCATTCTGACTCGTCGTTACTGCCCTGTCTGATGTCCAGGTGCAGCTGACATCAGTAATCTCTTCCCATTTCTTTCCTTTCTCCTCTTTATCATGAATCACCCTCCTCTCACTTAACCTTATTTTTTTATAGAGTTAAATGATACCATGTATACTATCGATTCTTGCATAGCTTAAAATTACGAGTATCTCAGCTGTTTCATTAAAATAATTCATATAATTTTGTATAAGATGTATTATGATTTGGCTGAAATGTATAAAAAAATTTACGTGTTACAATCGATATGTACTTACAGTTAAAATTAGTTTTTTTAAAAAAAAGTATTTGAAATTACAAAATTTATGGCCACTTACAATTCATATTACCAATTGCACAATCCAAACTTAATTATTAAATTTATCTCTAAATTGATTTACAAAATAATGATAATTTCAGCGAAGGAAATATGTAAACAGTTTGGCCTTGTAAACAGTTCGGAATAATGTGAGTACAGCAGAATGTAAGTAGTGATGGGCTTGCCTCTGATGGAACTAGACGTTTTCTAAGTTTATCAACAATGTAATTATTGTGTTTTTTAAATGTGGAAAATGAAAAGACGGTGTGATATTCAAAGACGTGATAAAGAGCTCACCATCTGCAGCATCATCGACAGGACTGACTGCGGATCTTTGGTACAGAGCCGAGTGGAGGGTCTGAATCAGAGGCTAAGACGGTTCTGCGACCGTGTGGGCTGCAGATTCCTCGACTTGCGCCATAGGGAGGTGGGGCTTCGGGTTCCGCTGGATAGGTCGGGAGTCCACTACACGCAACAAGCGGCTACACGGGTTGCAGGGGTTGTGTGGCGTGGGCTGCGCGGTTTTTTAGGTTAGATGGCCTTGGGCAAGTACAGAAAGGGCAACAGCCACAACGGGTGCAGGGCAAAGTCAGGACATGCGGGGACCAAGCAGCAATCGGTATTGTAATTGTAAACTGTCGAAGCTGCGTTGGTAAAGTACCGGAACTTCAAGCGCTGATAGAAAGCACCGAAACTGAAAACGTTATTTGTACGGAAAGCTGGCTGAAATAAATTCTGCCGAAATTTTTACAAAGGCACAGACGGTGTTTAGGAAGGATAAATTGCATGCAGCCCGTGGTGGCTTGTTTGTCGCTGTTAGTAGCAGTTTATCCTGTAGTTAAATAGAAGTGGATAGTTCCTGTGAATTATTATGGGTGGAGGTTACACTCAATAACCGAGCTAGTTTAATAATTGGCTCCTTTTACCGACCCCCCGACTCAGCAGCATTAGTGGCAGAACAACTGAGAGAAAATCTGGAACATATTTCACATAAATTTCCTCAGCATGTTGTAGTCTTAGGCGGAGATTTCAATTTACCAGATATAGACTGGGACACTCAGCTGTTTCGGACGGGTGGTAGGCACAGAGCATCGAGTGACATTATACGGAGTGCACTATCCGAAAATTACCTCGAGCAATTAATCAGAGAACTGACTCGTGGAGATAACGTCTTTGACCTACCGATAACAAACAGACCCTAACTTTTCGACTCTGTAAGCGCAGAACAGGGAATCAGTGATCATAAGGCCGTTGCAGCATCCCTGAATATGGAAGTAAATAGGAATATAAAAAAGGGAGAAGGTTTATCTGTGGAGCAGGAGTAATAGGAGGCAGATTTCAGACTACCTAAAAGATCAAAACGAAAATTTCTGTTCCGACAGTGACAATGACATAAAGGAAAAAGTTCAAGGCAATCGTAAAATGCGTTTGAGACAGGTACGTGCCGAGTAAAGCTGTGAGGGACGGAAAAAACCACCGTGGTTCAACAACAAAGCTAGGAAACTACTGCGAAAGCAAAGAGAGCTTCACTGCAAATTTAAACGCAGCCAAAAACTCTCAGACAAACAGCAGCTAAACGATGTCAAAGTTAGCGTAAGGAGGGATATACGTGAAACGTTCAGTGAATTCGAAAGTAAAATTCTATGTAGCGATTTGACAGAAAACCCTAGGGAGTTCTGGCCTTACGTTAAATCAATAAGTGGATCGGAACACCATATCAAGACACTCAGGGATGATAATGGAATAAAACAGAGGACGACACGCGTAAAGCTGAAATACTAAACACCTTTTACCAGAGCTATTCCAAAGAGGAATACCGCACTGCAGTTCCTTCTCTAAATCCTCGCACGAACGAAAAAATGGCTGACATCAAAATAAGTGTACAAGGAATAGAAAAGCAACTGAAATCACTCAACAGAGGAAAGTCCACTGGACCAATTCGATTCTACACAGAGTACGCGAAAGAAATTGTCCCCCTTCTAACAGCCGTGTACCACACGTCTCTACAGGAACGGAGGGTTCCTAATGATTGGAAACGCGCACAGGTAGTTCCAGTTTTCAAGAAGGGTCGTCGAGCAGATGCGCAAAACTATAGGCCTCTATCTCTGACATCGATCTGTTGTAGAATTTTAGAACATGCTTTTTGCTCGCGGATCATGTCATTTCTGGAAACCCAGAATCTGCTCTGTAGGAATCAACATGGATTCCGCAAACAGTGATCGTGTGAGACCCTACTCGCTTTATTTGTTCATGAGACCCAGAAAATATTAGATACAGGCTCCCAGGTAGATGCCATTTTCCTTGACTTCCGGAAAGCGTTCGATACAGTTCCGCACTGTCACCTGATAAACAGAGTAAGACCCTACGGAATATCAGACCAGCTGAGTGGCTGGATTAAAGAGTTCTTAGCAAATAAACGCAGCATGTTACTCTCATTGTAGAGATGTCTACACACGTTAGAGTAACCTCTGGCGTGCCACAGGGGAGTGTTATGGGACCATTGCTTTTCACAATATATATAAATGACCTAGCAGATAGTGTCGGAAGTTCCATGCGGCTTTTCGCGGATGATGCTGTAGTATACAGAGAATTTTCAGCATTAGAAAATTGCAGTGAAATGGCTGTGGGTAGGCACATGGTGCATGGAGTGGCCACTGACCCTTAACATAGACAAATGTAATGTATTGCGAATACATAGAAAGAAGGATCCTTTATTGTATGATTATATGATAGCGGAACAAACACTGGTAGCTGTTACTTCTGTAAAATACCTGGGAGTATGCGTACGGAACGATTTGAAGTGGAATGATCATATAAAATTAATTGTTGGTAAGGAGGGTGCCAGGTGGAGATTCATTGGGAGAGTCCTTAAAAAATGTAGTCCATCAACATAGGAGGTGGCTTACGAAACACTCATTCGACCTATACTTGAGTATTGCTCATGAGTGTGGGATCCGTACCAGGACGGGTTGACAGAAGAGATAGAGAAGATCCAAAGAAGAGCGGCTGGTTTCGTCACAGGGTTATTTCGTAAGCGTGATAGCGTTACGGAGATTTTTAGCAAACTCAAGTGGCAGACTCTTCAAGAGAGGCGGTCTGCATCGTGGTGTAGCTTGCTGTCCAGGTTTCGAGAGGGTGCGTTTCTGGATGGGGTATCGAATATATTGCTTCCGCCTACTTATGCCTCCCGAGGAGATCACGTATGTAAAATTAGAGAGATTCGAGCGCGCACGGAGGCTTTCCGGCAGTCATTCTTCCCGCGAACCATACGCGACTGGAACAGGAAAGGGAGGTACTGACAGTGGCGCGTAAAGTGCCCTCCGCCACACACCGTTGGGTGGCTTGCCGAGTATATATGTAGATGTAGAATAAAATTCAAGATTAATACAGGCAAATCTTCTTCAGTTATTCAGTCATCAAGAACCTACATAATCGAAAATTTCACCTGCAAAATTGTACCCCTTGACAGGACTTCGAGCTTTCGAAAACAACAACGAGATAACGAAGATCAGTAAAAAGTTATTCTTTTGTATATCTTACGCCTGTTGAAGCTTCCAAAAGTTTTGCAAAGAACGAGAATTGTCATAGTGATGTGTGGGAGGGTAGGATTACACCTCCCACCTTCAATTTACCTTTCAAGTTGTTACTTCTGACCACGATATTAATTAAAATAACCGTACATCAATGTCTTTAAAAATTGGTAGTGAAATCGTTTAACTACATATACAAAATAAAGAAAAACTTCCGCACATGGTGGTCAGCATGCGATTACTCGTCACATTTCAAGACAAAAGTGCATGTAACAAAGCATAGTCTGGCCAATCTGGCCAACATATGTAACAGAAATGCGACTTAAAAAACGTTGCTCTGGCAACGCTGTAACTGCGTGCAGCATAGTCGAGGCTGATTGCATGAACTCTGCACTGTGTCAAACCTACCCCCTGGGCTCAGTGAGACGAGGCAATGTCCCATGGATCAGAACTACAGACTCACCGATGTTCGAGTCACCTTCATACCAAGCAATTTCTTTTTTTTTAGTTGAAGTATCAAACTGAATCCAATTTACACACTCAGACTGCGATATTCTGTGTATTTCTTTCGTTACTGTTATCACATGAACTTCTCACAGACGTGAACAACTGCTTTGTTTCGTACATGTCTCAAAAACAGCCAACACAAAATAGAAGTGGATACAGTAACATCGTCTGTATCCAATGAGACACAGGAAACACAATAGGCAAACTATTCACAATAATTTCATTCTGTACGTCTGACGTTCGGGTTTATCTTCATGGACGTTGTACGTACAGGTACGAGCAACTTTCACTTTAGAGAAGGTGTTCAAAGCAACCACCTTGCACTTGCAAACACCTCGACTTTTGCTGGATCACACTTTGCTGGACCCAACGCAACTCACCTGCCCCGAACATTGCTGAAGTGGCATGCACGCCGTACATCCGTGGGTGGAGTATTGTAAAATTTTTCGTTTAAGCATCTATACAAAGATAAATCTAGAGGGTTAAGGTCCGGGGAACGTGGAGGCTACGACATTGGATCTCCACGAGCAATCCAAATTCCTTCGAAATGATTCAGTTAAGTAGTTATGCACATTTATTCCAGAATATGTCGGTGTACCATCGTGCTGGAAACATAGCTGTCGCGGGAAGTTTTCTAATGCGTCGGGCAAACTATTGGAAAGAAACGTACGAGGCGGGGATTCAACTCGTCCCACCGTAGGTAAGGGATCAAAACCACTCGTCCCCCAGGTTTCCAGTCCACAGGTTTATGCCAAAGCGTGCCTGAAACCTACGTTCACGGGGGGCATTTTGTTCCGATCAATAATGGCTGTTGTAGAGGTTGTAAATGCCTTCACGAATGAATCTGGATTCGTCTGCCCATATCAAGCTATTTTCAGAATGTTTACTGTCTTCCACTTACTTTATATCCTTTCGCAAAACTGTACTTGGCGAACGCTTGCTGACCACCGGTGTTACTTAATGTGTAATGATATGGATGCAGTTCGTCATCGGGCAACACTTCGATGAGCAGTATTTGAGATATCGGGAACTGCTTTGTAGTATCACGGGTACTTTCCCTATGTGAGTGGAGAAGGGTTTCCAGAATTACGTCCTATGTTTGTAGAGTACATCTAGTCCTTGGACGACTTTGTGGACGTACATTCCGGAGGGCGTTGCTCCAGGCGACGAATAACATTGTTATCTGGATGACGCCATTGAGGGTACTGTGCAGCACGCGTATGAGCAGCCTCCGCAGTATGGTTATCGGATGCAACCAGCACGAAACGCATATCCACGTTTTCATCGTTTTTGTACTCCACCGTGCAGTGGTGCTACATGAACTTGGGAAGACCAGTTACTGTTAGTAGACGCACACATGTAGTTTAATCCATTCCACTGTCATGCGATACGGTATTGTAAGGAGACAATATGACGTCCTGCTTATAAACGACGAGAACTGGGAATGGACCCGACTGAAAATCAGAAAAGGAATCTGACGAGGATTCGAGCCCTAGCACAATGTTTAATCTGAGTTTGACGTTCCCGCAGTTTACTCAGTGAACTACGAGGGCTGGTGGGGATGATACACGTTCCTCTGTACGTTCTGAAGCGCTGCACAATGTGATGGTCATGCCAGATCATCACTTCCATATATGTGTTTCAAAATACACCCGATCTGATTCTACTAGGTAAACTTTTGTCTTGAATCTGGATGAGGAATCGCATGCCGACCTGCATGTGTGGCATTTTCTACCTCAGCCTTTAAGCCGGACTAATTTACCTTCTACACCATTTATATTTCCAAAGACGTGTACCTCCAGGTGATACAAAAAAAAAAATGGTTCAAATGGCTCTGAGCACTATGGGACTCAACTGCTGAGGTCATTAGTCCCCTAGAACTTAGAACTAGTTAAACCTAACTAACCTAAGGACATCACAAACATCCATGTCCGAGGCAGGATTCGAACCTGCGACCATAGCGGTCTTGCGGTTCCATACTGCAGCGCCTTTAACCGCACGGCCATTTCGGCCGGCTCCAGGTGATGCAAATATACTTTAGTGTGAGTTTAAGGTATGCATTAAATAGTTGGCCTTTCTAGAAGTTTGACTGTAGTAGGAGAGTCTGTAATAGCTATGGCTTACGCCAATACTCTCCCCGAACATTTGTGCAAATATATCATCTCTCCATTTCTCCTGTTGCCACAAAAAGTAATTGTACTTCCAATAAAACGTAATTTTTATAGTCATTATCACTGAATCACTGTTCCCTTTCATTTTCAGGATTATTCTTACACTTGAGGATCCTGTTTCTTCAATGAATAGTGGAAAAATATTCAGAACTTCAGGTGTACCTAAGTTATATGTGTTAGCAAGTAATAAGAGAAGACTGCGCGCTCCACAGGTACAAAGCTTGGTTTCCAAAACTTCACACGATGAAAGTTGAAAATATTGTGACCCCTAATCACATAGATTATCTTGCTTTGTACATCACCAGAAACAACAACTGTACTTGTGAAGTCGTAAACTGTAATTGTAGGTTGAAAGGTGGCTACACTGAGCCACTGCGCCAGAGATTGCGCCAAAGAGTATTATTAAGCCGCCTCCACAGTGCTTGTCGAGAGCTCGTGGTAGTCAGTGCCTGTCGAGGACTCGGGGTAGTCTATGCTGAGATGTTGTAGCAGAGAGTGTTTGTTGAGATGTGCTATTAAGCAGTGCTAGCTGAGATGTGATATTGGAGAGTTCTGGTTGAGATGTGATAGTAGAGAGTCGGGTGAGATATAATGTAAGGATTAGAGTGATTTTCATCAATATAAATGAGGTAATATACTCCGTTTCTTTTTATTTTAGTGTCCTAAGTAATGCGTCATTACAGGTTCAGTCAACAAAGCATCTGGCGTGTGTTCTTGTATTAGAGTTTAATTCTGCCTTCTTGTGCAATTATAGTATTTCTAATTTTCTTTTATCACGTCAGTATAATTGGTATTTAAAAATTCTTGTCTTGTTGAAGAAGAACCGTGCCAGATGTGCGTTGAGTCATACTTCCACATACAGAACAGTTATACTTGTGCTTTGATTTAGTAGGTTTTATAGTTGCTGGGGACTTAATTAATTAACTGTGTTTACGAAAATTTTCTTTCATTGTTTGTTGTTATTCTATGCAGTCAGATTGCGTAATAATACTAGTCAGGGCCAACCGATTACGAGACACAGCGTAATCGGACATACAGCTACTAAAAACTAAAAATATTTTCAATCATATTTAATTAAGCCCCCATGCACGTGGCGACCGCTGCTTCGGATCGTCCCTTGGATTCTTCTGATTCTAAAAATAGTAGACAGTAGTATTGTTGTAGTAATTTGTAGTTTAGTAATTGTAGTCTATTTTGCATGTGTAGATTTGGTAATTGGCATTCTTCTAATGGTATTTTTTAAAATTTAATTTTTATTGCCTAGTATACGCGTTTGACAATTTAGTGCAATTATTTCAATTGTTCGATTAATCGTGTTTGAGGGAAATATTTTGTATGAATGGTATTGTTGAAGATAAGGAGTCATTGTGTATAATTTTCGTACAGTGACAAATTTTTCGTATGTTTTGTAAATGATTACGCGATCTATGAAAAAGGCGAAAATGATGAATAGTGAGAATGACGAAATTGTTGACATGGCGAACTCGCCAGCACAGGACAACAGTATGATGAATAATGGAGTTGATAACAATGTAATAAGTCGGTAAGATAGTCCGGAACCATTTCAAAATTTTTCTCAATCAGAAAATTCACAGAATACGAGATTAACGACAGAAGATTCTGTAATAGTATCGAACTAAGATAGCTTTACAGCTATGACGAAAGAAGTCGATTTCGCGGGAAACGTTAAGGGTGAAAAGAGTTTCGAACCAGTTACTATGGAGCAGTTAATGAGTGCAATTTTAAATTTCGGATCACAGTTGGAATCTGAATTAAAAACAGTGGGATCTGAATTAAAAACAGTGGGATCTGAATTAAAAACAATGGGATCACAGTTACGATCTGAATTAAAAACAATGGGATCACAGTTACGATCTGAATTAAAAACAGAGATGGAAGCAATGGCAACACGGTTAAGTTCACGAATAGGGACATGTTTCAACATGAAAGATGAATCAAATAAAGAAATTAGAGAAGAGGTACAACCGATTTTGAAGGCTCACAATAATACTTTAATGTCAACAGAGATTAGACAAGAGGAAGAGGACCGAGAACAGGAAGAAAAAGATCGCGTGATAGTACAAAAATTTTCAGAGTTAAATTTACAACGTGCAAAGGATAAGGAAGAAATATTTGAGAGAATCGAGGAATCCGTACCAAATGACAGATTAAATAACCTAACACAACAATATGAACAGCTAGCTACCAAATGTGTCAATACTGAAACCCGAGTCGCGACACTTACGGAAGACGTAAATAAACAGAAAGAACAAATAGGTGACTTATCGGAAAGAGTTGAGGAGATTTCAGATAAATTGACAAATCTTAGTTTACGTGGGGACAGAGATTCGGATGATACAGCACCATTGCCATTTGCAGAAACCGAAGAGTATCAGAACATAAATAAACATGTTGAAAACCAGAGAAAATTTAATGAACGCGTGAAAAGGGAATTGGAGGCTTTAAAAAAGCAAGTCAAACAGATTGAGGGCGAAATCGTAGGAAAAGACGGCAAAAGACATTTAGAATCACAGATACCAGAGGGGTTTGAAGAAAATAATTTGTTTCATTTACGGGATGCGACAAGAGAGCGCCAGGCGCGCGAACTTGGCAATAATCGTCATTGGGACTGGGACAGACGCGGTAGGTCTTTGCCGCCACGAGGCGAAAATTTTGACTATAAACACTTTTTGACTGTTCGGAAATTTAAGATCTTCCGTAATTCTAAGAATGACATACATCCATGTTCATGGTTAGATCAATTTATGTACGCACTCCCACCAAATTGGCCATTAAGTCACTTCATTATTACGTATCTTTGCAAGAGTTGGCATTACAGTGAACTCAGAAAAATCTGAATTTGGTCGTTCACAGGTGAAATTTCTCGGTCACATTATTTCTACAGAAGGTATTCTTCCTGATCCAGAAAAATTAGACGCTATTCGTAATTATGCTGTTCCTACTACAAAACGTGATGTTCGTAGTTTCCTTGGTGTCTGTAATTTTCTTCGACGCTTTGTTAGATTGGACGATTTGGCCACACCTCGTTTATGTGAACTATCTGGAAAGAAATCTAATTGGTGTTGGGATGAGGAAGCTCAGTCAGAATTTGAACAGCTTCGTGATGCTTTAGTTGCTGCTCCACTTCTTTCACATCCGGATTTATCTAAAGATTTTTGTTTGGCGACAGACTCATCATACAAAGGCGTAGGTGCACATTTATTTCAAGAGATAGAAGAAAATGGCGTTGTAGTACAGAAAACTATTGCATTTGGAAGTCGTGTTCTCTCTAAATCAGAAAAGAATTATTCGATTACGGAACTTGAAGCTTTGGCTGTTGTTTGGGCTTCTACAAAATTTCGCACATTTTTGTTTGGCAGACATACTAAGGTTTACACCGATCATCGAGCTCTGGAATTTCTTATGTCAACAAAATTAACTCACGGTAGATTGTCACGATGGGCGTTGTACCTACAGGAATTTGATTTTAGTATTGTTTACATACAGGGTTCTTCAAATATTGTTGCCGATGCTTTATCACGTGCACCTATGGGTTTTAAACAACGTGCTGAAGAGGACTGCATAGAAAACAATTATTGTTTGATGTATATTCAAGGTGTTGCGTTTGAGAACTTTATTTCGTCTTCGCTCCAGGACATCGCTAAGGAGCAAAATAAGGATCCAATCTGGAAGGACATTAAGGAGAAGTTGAGGAGAAAGGAAAGCGTAGCGATTAGACAGCATTATCTAGTTCGCAATGACATTCTTTTTAAACGAAAATCGGTCGACAACTCTGTTTGGTTAGTTTGTATTCCTGATGAGTGGGTTAATAAGCTGATTTGGTATACGCATTTCAGTTACGCACACTTTGGTCCCAGAAAATGCTTTCATAAATTACGAGAAAATTGCTACTTCAGTAATATGGAAAAACGTATTCGATCTGTTCTGGCCAAATGCAAATTATGTCAAAAGGCTAAGCCGCCAACAGTTTCTCACAGAGCACCGTTGTTCCTATCTTTCCAGCGAAATTAAAGGAGATGGCTGCAGTCGATTTGTTTGGTCCAGTGGTTCGATCTACTAATGGTTTTGCGTACATTTTCGTAGCAGTGGAGTTGACGTCAAAATATGTGTGTTTTACACCTTTACGCAAAGCAACAGCACGTTCAGTATCTAATGCTTTCATCAAACATTTTCTTAAAGAAGTTCGTCATGTTGATAAGGTTATATCAGATAATGGATCACAGTTTCGCTCTAAAACTTGGCTTCGTACTCTACGGCGTCGTAAAATTAAACCAATTTTCACTTCACTTTTGGAGGGCAGCGTGGAGGGTAAAAATCGTAGAGGGAGACCAAGAGATGAATACACTAAGCAGATTCAGAAGGATGTAGGTTGCAGTAGGTACTGGGAGATGAAAAAGCTTGCACAGGATAGAGTAGCATGGAGAGCTGCATCAGACCAGTCTCAGGACTGAAGACCACAACAACAACAACAACAACATTTTCACCCTCAATCTAACGCTTCAGAGAGATGGATGAAGGAAATCAATAAATTGTGTCGTCTTTATTGCCATCAGAATCACAGAACGTGGAATCAGTATCTTCATATTTTTCAAAACATTCTGAATGGACTCCCTAATGATTCAACTTCTTTACCGCCTATATTGACATTAAAAAATAAAGCACCGACAAATCGCATTTCTGAAATCGTTCCTTTTCCGCCTTCACGGAAACTGCGGCATTCTGAAGTTGTCAACCTGGCTCTACGAGATATTGCATCTGCGGCTGCTAGAAGAGAGAGATCAGCTAAGCGTCCTGGTCGTTCAAAAATCTCGTCAGTTGGTCAGAAGGTGTTAATTAAGTCTCATCGTTTGTCTCACAAAGGAGAAGGCTTGTGTCGCAAATTTTTTCTGCTTTATAACGGTCCATATAGAATTCGTAAAATTATTCATGATAACACTGTCGAAGTAGAAACTCTTAAATCTCGACGCTCTAAGGGAGTACATCATATATCAAACGTTAAAATTTTTGTGGAATGACATACTTTAGAGAAACTAACAGCTAGATGTAAACATGCGGAGAGTAGAAGGATACCGCGCTGTGTTTTGGCGGCGGCACATACTCAAAGCAACAGTCAAGTCTGCGCGCCGCACAAGGCAGTCGTTGACCGCCAACAATTGCTTCCTACGTCACGCGCCTGCAGCTGATCGAGCGCTCAGTGCGAATGCACTGACAGCCGTAAACAAATACACAGTTTAATTTCTCCGATTAAATTCAGTATAAAGCTATAGTGACTTGATGAATTATGTTATTAACATTCAGTATTTTTCAGGATACGGTTCTATAAAATATTTAAGAACTTGAGGTAAATTCTGTGTGTCTCCGACGTTAAGACGACTTGCTATCGAGAAATTTTCAGGAAGAATGTAATTTCGAAGAAGAAACTAATGAACTAAAAAGGGTAACTATTAATTGAGTTCATTTTTTCAGGTAACATATTTCCACTTAGGTACGTACTTTAGACGTAATTTGCTGCTCGCGATTACGTGATTCATACTTTGTGCTAATTTCATGTTCTATGAATTTACTTGTGAAGCGACGTGCTTGCGTACGTTAACTGATTTTGACAATGATTATTAATGAACTGGGTTGTAACTTGTGTATATTATGCATCGCTTGGCTGCACTGCTTTTTCACTGATGTCATATTTTTTTTATTATGTGTCTGCTGTGCTTATTTATTTAAATTATAATTGTCACCTGATTTATTGTGCTGATGTGGTTAGGTATGTAGGTTACACTTTGTCGTTTATCTGCTTGCGCCTTCATGTTTACTTATTAAGATGACATATGAACATTTATTTGCTTATGCTGATAATGATGCTAATGACCTGTTTATTATGTTAGATAACATATGTTTGCTGCTATGCGTATGGATTGCATATTTATACATATCTGTTGTTGTCATAACTACTCTTTAATTTGGTGTATAGAAATGCTGATGTACAGTGTACGAACATAGAGTTTAGGTTACACTATGGTATAGGTTACAGATTGTTAGCTTGGCAGAGCCTCGTTGTAAGAATTGTGCTGCATCCACTTGTTGACATTATGTTCTCCACTGGTATATTTACTCGCTATTGCTTGTTTGCTTACGCTAAGTGCCTTATATTTTTAAGATAAGAAAATGAACTGCTATAATTCGGCGAACGACATTAGTACAAGAAACTTCATAGAAGTCACATGAGCTGAGGTTTTATGGAAGCTGTATAAATGTATGCTAATAGGAAGGAAGCTAACGACATGACATACCAAAACTAGGTTTAGACCATTAACAATTATTACACTGCATTCTTCGTGAGCAATTGAAATAGGAAGTGACACTTGACACAAGAAATACTCCACATGTTTGCTTCTGCCATAATTCTTGAAGTGATGTACACACTGTGAAATATTATGATCATTCACACTCCGTAATCGTACTTCATTACTGAGAGTTATTCGAACTAAGTCTGTTAGAGGTCATGTATGCATTTCTTTGTTTATAATTCATAATGAGTAGAAGATTTGGGTCAGATGGATTACACAGAGGTTGTGTGTTGACAGTGTGTCTTCGGATTGTATGGGATGATGAGGTTTGTATTAGGATTTTATCTGTGCTTGTTCAAGGAGACTGACTAGAGGAAAGAGTTGTTATGGAAGTGAAATGATATTGGTAATGGGGTTTATATGTAACGATGTATTGAAGAGGTATTATTGAGGTATCATTGAGATTTTGTGAAGTTGATGATTATTGGAGTTTTTGTGGACAAGAGGTAAAGTAAATGATATTGATGATAAGATTTATATGTATCGACGTAAGAGGTATTATTGAGATTATGTGATGCTGATGATTATTGGAGTTTTGGTATATAAGAGATAAAGTAAGTGAGGAGCATATTTTTTTTTTTTTTTTTTTGTTGGTCTTATGGAACAAGGAGGATGAAGATAGCAGACTAGAACACTAAAGTAGAAGGAAGATAGTCTATACACACACTTTGTTAAATCTCTAAGCAGTATATACTTTTTTTTGAAGAGAGGAAGTATTTGCATATCTTGGCTCACTGACAGTTGTTCAACAACAGTACATTTGATCTGGCTTGGCAAACATTGGTCTTGACATGATGACTATGACGTTGACTTAACTATTATTGACTGTTATACATTGCTGCCACTACTACTTGATACACATGATGAACATCAGAATTTGACAGAATTGCATTTACACAGTTAACACTATTCAGCTACACAGTAGTACTTAATGTGGATGAAAGATGAGTGAGTGTGTTTTGTGTGTTTTCCTTTCCTAATCCTACCCACCTATCTCCTAAATATTATTTTATTTGTTTGTAGTGGCTTGCACTGACACCCTTAAATATTATAGGTTTACTGATATTTGAGTATTTGTAATAGTTAATATGACAATTATCTGATATCATTTGTGTGTTTGTTGTGATTTGTATGTTTAGTGTAAAAGCATTTGTATGTGCATTCAAACTATTGTTCATGCCTGAACTGTCTGATTAGTGATAGTGAATATTATGGACTGTTACTTGTACTTTTTCTACATGATTAGTGCCACTAGGACATGTTTAATTTCTGCTGATGAACAGTGTGATTAGTGATAGTGAATTTTATGGACTGTTACTTGCACTTTTTCTACATGATTGGTGCCACTAGGACATGTTTAATTTCTGCTGATGAACAGTGTGATTAGTATGTGTATTCAAACTATTGTTCATGCTTGAACTGTCTGATTAGTCATAGTGAATATTATGGACTGTTACTTGTACTTTTTCTACATGATTGGTGCCACTAGGACATGTTTAATTTCTGCTGATGAACAGTGTGATTAGTATGTGTATTCAAACTATTGTTCATGCTTGAACTGTCTGATTAGTGATAGTGAATATTATGGACTGTTACTTGTACTTTTTCTACATGATTGGTGCCACTAGGACTTGTTTAATTTGTGCTTATATACTCTGATGAACAGTGTGATCGGTGATAGTGAATATCATGGACTGCTCTCTGGACCTGCTCATCATTGCTAGGTGCAACTGATGGACTACTTGTATGGAAATGAAGTCACTTGTTGCTGTCTGCACCTACTCAACATTGCTGGGTGCCACTGTTAGAACTGTTTCTACTGAAATGATGTCACTTGCCGGTGTCTGCACCTACTCAACATTGCTGGGTGCCACTGATGGACTGCTTCTACTGAACTAATGTGACTTGTTGCTGTGTGTACCTCTTCAACTTTACTGGGTGCCACAGATGGAACTGCTTCTACTGAAATGATATCACTTGTTGGTGTCTGCACCTGCTCAACATTGCTGGGTGCAACTGATGGACTGCTTCTACTGAAATGATGTCACTTGTTGGTGTCTGCACCTGCTCAACATTGCTGGGTGCAACTGATGGACTGCTTCTACTGAAATGATGTCACTTGTTGGTGTCTGCACCTACTCAACATTGCTGGGAGCCACTGATGGATTGCTTCTACTGAACTAATGTGACTTGTTACTGGGTGTACCTGCTAAACTTTACTGGGTGCCACTGATGGACTGCTTCTACTGAAAAGATGACGCCTGTTGGTGTCTTTTTTTGTATAAACTAATCATTGAAAGCATTTTATGTGAACATTTGTATAAACTGATTTTTTTGTGTATTGTGTAAACTCTTATGTAAAGTCACATGTATGAAAAGAAGTTGTATTGCTTACTGTATTTCATATATTAGGTAAAAAATGGAAACGTCGTGTGGTTAGGGCCTCCCGTCGGGTAGACCGTTCGCCTGGTGCAAGTCTTTCGATTTGACGCCACTTGGGCGACCTGCGCGTCGATGGGGATGAAATGATGATGATTAGGACAACACAACACCCAGTCCCTGAGCGGAGAAAATTTCCGACCCAGCCGGGAATCGAACCCGGGCCCTTAGGATTGACAGTCTGTCACGCTGACCACTCAGCTACCGGGGCGGACATATATATTAGGTTATTGAAAGGTCAGTGCAAAGCCAAAAATTTAACTAATTATGTGATATTTAGGTATTAATATTATCTTTTATTTTTGTCTGTATTTTTGTGGACGAATTTGGTGGTATTTTCACCACCAATGCTGGCAAAAATACCATCAAATTCTGGCCTGTGGAGGAGGGGCATATGAAAGGTGGCTACACTGAGCCACTGCGCCAGAGATTGCGCCAAAGAGTATTATTAAGCCGCCTCCACAGTGCTTGTCGAGAGCTCGTGGTAGTCAGTGCCTGTCGAGGACTCTGGGTAGTCTGTGCTGAGATGTTGTAGCAGAGAGTGTTTGTTGAGATGTGCTATTAGGCAGTGCTTGCTGAGATGTGATATTGGAGAGTTCTGGTTGAGATGTGATAGTAGAGAGTCGGGTGAGATATAATGTAAGGATTAGAGTGATTTTCATCAATATAAATGAGGTAATAAACTCTGTTTCTTCTTATTTTAGTGTCCTAAATATTGCGTCATTACAGGTTCAGTCAACAAAGCATCTGGCGTGTGTTCTTGCATTAGAGTTTAATTCTGCCTTCTTGCGCAATTATAGTATTTCTAATTTTCTTTTATCACGTCAGTATAATTGGTATTTAAAAATTCTTGTCTTCTTGAAGAAGAACCGTGCCAGATGTGCGTTGAGTCATACCTCCACATACAGAACAGTTACACTTGTGCTTTGATTTAGTAGGTTTTATAGTTGCTGGGGACTTAATTAATTAACTGTGTTTACGAAAATTTCCTTTCATTGTTTGTTGTTATTCTATGCAGTCAGATTGCGTAGTAATACTAGTCAGGGCCAACCGATTACGAGACACAGCGTAATCGGACATACAGCTATTAAAAACTAAAAGTATTTTCAATCTTATTTAATTAAGCCCCCATGCAAGGTTTCATTCAGAGTGACAATTGGTGACGACCAGAAGCACACGGTAGTAGGAGAAGCCAGTGTATCAGGAATATCATAGTAATAGCTAAACACTGTTGAGCACAGTTTGTATTTTAAAAAGAAGGAAGGGAGACTATAGTTTAGCGTCGTGTCACCAGTGCTGTCATTAGATTACGAATGGACAGGGATGATGTAAGGATATCAATGGGACGATTCGCTGATCACATTGCTATCCTGAGTGAGTGTGAAGAAGAATTACACGATCTCCTGACTCGAATGAACAGCTTGGTGAATGCAGATTACGGATTGAGAGTAAATCGAACATGGACGAAAGTAATGAGAAGCTACACAAATGAGAATACGGAGCAACAACTACATCAAAAGCAGACGAGCACTGGCAAAAATGGCAATTCCGTTCAAAACAAGTCCACTAGCATCAAACATAGGCCTTGATTTGAGGAAGAAATTTGAAGCACAGAAGTGTATGGTAGGGAAACATGGACCGTAGGTAAACAGGAACACAACAGAATCAAAGACTTCGAGACGTGGGGCAGCAGACGAATGTTGAAAATTAGGTGGACTGATAAAATAAGGAACGAGGAGGTTCTGCGCACAATCGGAGAGAAAGTAAATGTGTGCAAAACACAGACAAGGAAGAGGGACAGGATGATATGATAACTGTTAAGACATGTGGGAGTGACTTCCATTGTATACGAGGGTGCTACAGATGCAAAAATTGTAGAGGAGGACAGAGACTGGAACACATCCTGCAAATAATTGAGGACGTAGGTAGCATGTGCTACTCCGAGATGAAGTGGGTACCACAGGAGATAAATTCGTGGCCGTCTGCATCAAAGACTGACGACTCAAAAAAAGGGGGGGGGGGAGGTGGGCAAGGATATCGGCCATGTTTTTTTCAAAGGACTCATCCAGGCATTTGTCTTCAGTCATTTATGGGAATCACGGGAAACTTAAATCCGGGTGGCTGGACGTGGCTATAAACCGTCGTCCTCTCGAATGCGACACCATTGTGATAATAACTGCGCCACTTTGCTCAGGAATTAGTATTACTGCATTTTGAATTACGAAGGTAACTGTTAATTGTCGCTTTCTCGCTTTCATTCCCTATGCTACAACTACTCGAAAAATGAATTCGTCTCTTATTTACGTGGCTGCAGTACAATGCTGACACTAAGTATTTGAATTGTTATATTAAAGTGGAGGTTACCATTTACTTCGTAATGTCCAAAGCCTCATGTATTTCTGATTTCGAGAGAAAAATTTTAGATGAAATATGCAACAGTAGGACGTCACAAAGAGTAATAATAATACTTCCCACCATACAACGTAATCTTCTGCGCATTTCCCGAGATATGTTTATGACACGATCGTGCAACTGTGTCGTTTAGATGTGCTGATAAAATGCGCTTGATGCTCTCTTTGTCGAATTCATTAGATACCAGAGTCATGCGACACACTTCTGAAGTTATCAAGCACTAACTGGGAGCACGCAAACATCGATCTCGTAAAGGACAAACATTGCGTGATGGGGAAGACATATATCTCGCTATGAGGCAGCAGCTCTTACAATCCACAGACATTTATGAGAACAAAGGTGACATGCTTTGAATATTCATTTGCGTCCAAGCTTACAATTGTGCATAAGTGGTACAAATATGCATGCAGTACTCTAAAATCTCACCTGCACTATACAGTTTTGGTTTCTAACAAACTACTAATTTAAAAAATGATGTTGTCCGTTGTTGTACTTCAGCAACTGTCGAATATTTCAGCAAAGATGAAACGTCAGTCGTCAGTTTGTAGTGGTACATGTTGCTATTAAGCGTAGCAACTCGTCTCACTTCCCTTTTACTAGACCGGTGAGAAATGTGCGTGTGAAAAATGTGACGTTAATTAGCAGTAGAGTAAAGATCATCAACAGTCCCCTTTTTTGGGAGGGGGGGGGGGGGGGGAATTTATGTACACATATGAGAAAGAAAAATGAAAAAATGCGGGCACAGCGCAGAAGGCGATGAAGGATGTGTAATTTGGACTGGCCAGTGAGCGATCACTTGTACTTTGCACTCGCGTTTTGGAGGTGCTGTGGACTCCAAAGAACAAATGCGGCCTGACGGCAATTGTCGACCGCTAAAGAAAAATGAATGTTGTTGAATAGAGTCCAGGTCCTGCTATCTGCAGTTGAGTATAAACCTACGGTTTTAGTGAAACACTGAAGCATCATGTATAAACAGGTTGTTAATAATCAATTCTTGTGGGTTGATGATTTACCTGAATATTGAAAGATTAAATAGTATCAGTGTTTTGTGATTTCGTAGTGAGTTAGTTAAACGCAGACGTTCTCTAACAGCTTGGTTAAATACATGGCACAGTAAATCAGAACCACAACATCAAGAGAAGACAAGATGCCGACAGCGAACATCAGGAGACAAGAAAAATCGCATTCCAGTGAAGAGTGTTACACCCCACGCCCTCATCGATGGACCTTGTGTATTTCTTGGATGTTCTCTTAATTTTAGCTTGGATATGAACGACACATTCTCACATGGAAATGGATGGTTCACTGTTGCCATAGTGAGAGGTGGTAGTGGAGTGTCTAGTGTTCTTGGACTTGAAAGCTTTCATGACAGAGATGTAAACGCCTATCGTACCTACCATATGTTTCAAATGGCTAATAAAGACTTTGGTACACCTGCTTATGACTCTACCTCGCCACTTGTATTGTATACACGTAACAAACGAAAACTCAATCCCAATGAATCTGTATTTATTTGGATTAAAGGTAAAGGTGTAAGTGAATATGTAAAATTTGTTGGTGACTGTACTGTATATTTCCATAAATAAAGATCTGTAGCGTCAGCCACTAACCGGACAAGGGTACATCTCGAATCTGTCATTACATGGGAACGAGTAAAGACTTGACACCTCGCAATACATCAATCACTTAAATGCAAGAAAAAAACACCTCATGTGGTGTCCTAGGAGAAAGATACGGACAAGAGAAAATAAAATAAGAGAGCAATAACAAGAAATTAAAACTAAAATTTTACAAAAAAAACGGAAAACGTACGTTGTTGCCTAGAGCGACAGAAGAATATATAGGCTGTAACGGTGGAAACGGCAGCAACATTATTCAAACTAAAGGGAGTGTGACCTTAACAATATAGCCACGATCTTTGACAAACTCAACAACGAATATTATTCACGTGTCGTAGATCGTTCTCGGTAGCAAAACACAATGAAGGTAAACCGACTACAAAGATTTTCTGCGAGCGGATTCGGCGGCTACTGGTGCTGTGAGGACTTCCGACGGCAGACACCCCGTCGCTTCGTAATCGGTGCCTCCGACTACGGCAGCGGCTACGCAGCTACTAACTGAACGAGGCTGCGCTAAACACACGACCACATCGCTGTGCTTTCGTATTCACACAGTTGATTCAGAGTGCCGCACAGCTACTATGCATCGCCATCTGTCACCGTTTCAGACCTTATCGATCACAAATAGTCTTAGATGCACATAACACAATTAATTTTGAAGAATGAATCAAACAAATTTGTTTTCTCCTTCTCGCCTTACTTATAGAACATTTACACTTGTCTGGGTCTCGCTCACGAGTAGTTCACTACTATTTGGTCAGTAGTTCATCTCATGCTGTTATGTTTCAAAACAAGTGTGTACCTAATGAAGTACAGCAGCTTGCCACCTATGTATTCTTATTACTTATAAAATCGTGTTAAGACATATTTGGTAGAACATACGTAAAGCATCTCAGAGACAACCTAGGACGTTATTCCAGTCACAGGAGTAAGATAACTCGAGTTTACTTCTATTTCGCCGTAGATCAGCCATTATTTTAAAACATTCTGAGGTGTCTAACTGAATATGTAATAAATATGAGCTCATATAATAAATTGCAGTTTCGGAGCCCGTTGTTCACTTTCTGCTTCTGTACGTGATGAAACATTTTCTTAAGGTCTCGGCGTGAACTAACTCATTTAATCCTTTTGGTAATGGGATATGCTGACGAGTAACTGGTTTGGAACCAAATACCCCTGCCAATCTGTTCGTTTGTATGTGTAGTGCCTAATAGCATATATAATATGACAGATATCGTGAATTTATCGTTAGGATAATTCCGTCACCGAACTGGCGACTCCATCTTGTAACGAATCGCATCATAAAATCTTTACAGGCAACTGCGAGCAACAACTCGTGCAGTAAATCCTACTGTAGTTTTTGTCGTTGTAACTATTACTGCTTCTTATAAAAGTGGACATCTGTTGCCGTTTGTGTTTTAATAGGCTTTCATCTACTGCAACAGAAAAACGGAGTGGGTTCTGCCCTTACACTCCAGCCTGGAAGGTTCTCTGGCAACTGACGACTATAATTCGATTCATCAACATAAATATTTTCATTGGATACGGGACTATGATAAAAATCACAATTCTTAGATACCTGAGCAAATCGGAATGTGTCATTCCTAAACTTTCTTGAGATTAATTTTTTTCTATCTATCTGATCATTAATCTCAGTTGGGACATTTTCTTGCCATTTAGGCAAATCTTTTGTCAAGACTTTGTGTATGAACCCTAACTAATCTTTTAACTGCCTCTGCAGAAAAGCTCATTTCGGAATACACTTTGCTGCAAGGCTTTCTTTAAAACTGATTCTAATCTTTCTATAATATAATTGTCCTCTCCCTTTAAAAAATCATCTAATTTTGTTTTGTCATCAGTGGGGAGATCTTCTACTGAGGTTAGTACATGCAGAGGTGGATTTCAAAGTTTCTTGTTTTAGTTTCAAATTACTAATTTTTCAGACAGTTTCTCTCCAGATTCATGAAAAGGTCTAATGGTGAATTTCAAGTATGATATCTCGTTACTTACAGTTTTGTATTGGCACGGCCCTCGCTGGTCACGTTTAGCTGCTCACTGATTTTAGTTACCTGAGTAGACACATCCTGTTTTTTTCTGCTTCATACAATGTACTCTACGAATCAGAGAGGTTGTATTAACAGCCATGGCGTCAAGTTTTCGGAAAATCAACGTGGTAGGGTCTGGTTCCGCAGTAACAGGTTGTGTGATAAGTTAGTCTATAACCAATGATGTAATTTCAGTCGTCGCAGCTAACATCTTATTTGGTTAAAACCCGCTACTGCTTAAACTTTGATTAAAAATCAGCATTAAAGGCTGAAGACTTACGGCGTAAGAAATCACCCTGGTTCTGCCAAATACCTTGTCAAAGAGGGTGGAGGGGCGGGCAGAAATTTAGGGCACTCTCTTGTCCTTGAGATGGGAAACTATCCCTAAAGGCGAAAGAATCAGCGTAGGATGGTAGGGCTGAGAGTATGTCACTACGGACAATTCATTGATAAAGTTGTTCTTTTCATCTACATCTACATCCATAATCCGCAATCCACCTGACAGTGAGTGGCGGAGGGTACATTGAGTACCGCTATCGGTTTACCCTTCTATTCCAGTATCGCATTGTTCGTGGAAAGAAAAATTGTCGGTATGCCTCTGTGTGGGCTCTAATCTCTCCGATTTTATCCTCATGGTCTCTTCGCGAGATATACGTAGGAGGAAGCAATACACTGCTTGAGTTCTCGGTGAAGGTATGTTCTCGAAATGTCAACAAATGCCCGTATCGAGCTACTGAGCGTCTCTCTTGCTGAGTATTCCAATTATCTAGCATCTCCGCAACGCTTTCGCGATTACTAAATGATCCTGTACCGAAGCGTGCTGCTCTCCGTTGGATCCCACACCGGTGAGTAATACTCAAGCAGTGGGCGAACAAGTGTACTCTAATCTATTTCCTTTGTATACGGATTGCATTTCCTTAGGATTCTTCCAATGAATCTTAGTCTGGTATCTTCTTTACCGACGATTGATTTTATATGGTCATTCCATTTTTAATCATTCCTAATGCCTACTCGCAGAAAATGTATGGAATTACCTGCTTCCAGTTGCTGACCTGCTACATTGTAGCTAAATGATAAAGGATCTTTCTTTCTGTGTATTCGCAGCACATTACACTTGTCTACATTGAGATTCAACTGCCATTCCCAGCACCATGCGTCCTCCTGCAATTCAGTACAATTTTACATTGTTACAACCTCTCGGTATACTACAACATCACCCGCAAAAAGCCTCAGTGAATTTCCGATGTTATCCACAAGGTCATTTATATATATTGTGAATAGCAACGGTCCTACGACACTCCCCTGAGGCACACCTGAATTCACTCTAACTTCGGAAGACTTCTCTCCATTGAGAATGACATGCTGCGTTCTGTTATCTAGGTACTCTTCAATCCAATCACACAACTGGTCAGATAGTCCATATACACTCACTATGTTCATTAAACGACTGTGCGGAACTGTATTAAACGCCTTGCGGAAGTCAAGAAACACGACATCTACCTGTCAACCTGGGTTTATGGCCCTCTGAGTCTCGTGGACGAATAGCGCGTGTTGGGTTTCACATGACCGTCTTTTTCGAAACCCATGCTGAATCCTACTGAACAGATTTCTAGTCTCCAGAAATGTCATTATACTCGAACATAATACGTTTTCCAGAATTCTACAACTGATCGACGTTAGAGATGTAGGTCTACAATTTTTCACATCTGTCAACTGTTCGACGTCCCTTCTTGAAAAAAGGGATTACCTGTGCCCTTTCCCAATCCTTTGGAACGCTACGCTCTTCCAGAGACCTGCGGTACACCGCTGCAAGAAGGAGGACAAGTTCCTTCGCGTACTGTGTGTAAATTCGAACTGGTATTCCATCAGGTCCAGCGGCCTTTCCTCTTTTGAGCGATTTTAATTGTTTTTCTATCCCTCTGTCAACCATTCCGATATCTACCATTTTGTCATCTGTGCGAAAATCTAGAGAAGGAAATACAGTGCAGTCTTCCTTTTTGAAACAGTTTGGAAAAAGACATTTAGTATTTCGGCCTTAAGTCTGTCATCCTCTGTTTCAGTACCATTTTGGTCACAGAGTGTTTGGACACTTTGTTTTGTTCCACCTACCGCTTTGACATAAGACCAAAATTTCTTAGGATTTTATGCCAAGTCAGTACATAGAACTCTACTTTGGAATTCATTGAACGCCTCTCGCATATCCCTACTCACACTACATTTAGCTTCCTTTAATTTTTGTTTGTCTGCAAGGCTTTGGCTATGTTTATGTTTGCTGTGAAGTCCTTTTCTAACTCGGTTGTTGTACGACGGTGGCTCTGTTCCATCTCTTACGATCTTGCTTGGCACATACTCATCTAATGCATACTGTACGATGGTTTTGAACTTTGTCCACTGATCCTCAACGCTATCTGTACTTAAGACAAAACTTTTGTGTTGAGCCGACAATTTCTCTGAAATCTGCTTTTTGTCACTTTTGCTATACAGAAAAATCTTCCTACCTTTTTTAATATTTCTATTTAGGGCTTAAATCATCGATGCAGTAACCGCTTTATGATCGCTGTTTCCGTGTTCTGCGTTAACTATTTCAATTATGTCTGCTCTGTTTGTCACCAGAAGGTCTAATATGTTATCACCATGAGTCGATTTTCAGTTTAATTGCTCAAGATAGTTTTCAGTTAATGCACTGAAAAAAAATTCACTGGATTCCTTGTCCCTGCCACCCGTTAACAAACGTTTGAGTGTCCCCGTCTATATCTGGCAAATTAAAATCTCTATCAAGAACTATTAACACGGCCGGGAAATCTACTCGAAATATTTTCCAAATTTTCCTTCAGGTGTTCTGCCACAACAGCTGCTCAGCCAGGGGGCCTTTAGAGACATCCTATTACCATGTTTGAGCCTACTTTAACCATGACCTTCACCCAAAGTATTTCACATTTCGGATCTCCGTCAATTTCCTTCGATACTATTACACTTTTTATCGCTTCACTGTCCAGCCGGTCTCTGCGGTATACATTCCTATCTGAGTTTAGAATTTCATTACTGTTTATATCTGGTTTCAGCCAACTTTCTGTCCCTAGTACTATGTGGGCACTGTGACCGTTTATTAATGAGTTCTGGGACCTTTCTATAGACGCTCCTGCAGTTTAATATTAGCAGATTAATATTGTTATTCCCTGTTGCGTTTTGCCTACTACTACCTTGTCGCGTCTCAGGAGGCGTCTTGTCAGGCCTAGGGAGGGAATTCTCTAACCTGAAAAACGCTTATGTGCACTCCACTCGTATTCCACTACCCTTGTAGCCGCTTCCTGCATGTAGTGCGCGCCTGGCCTACTCAGGGAAACCCTACATTTCTCCAGCCGATGCCGGAGGTCGAGATATTTGCACCCCAGATCTCCGCAGAATCGTAGGAGCCTCTGTTTTAAGCCTTCCACTCGGCTCCAAACCAGAGGAACGCGATCGGTTTAGGGAACGATACTAAGAATAGTTAGCTCAGATTCCACCCGGCGAGCGAGACTTTCCGCCTTCACCAACTCCACCAACAGCCTGTATTAACTGAGGATGACCTCTGAACCCAGACGGCAGCGGCCATTCGGGCCGACATGAGCAACAATTTTCAATCGGGTGCAGCAAAAGTGCTCTCTATCGCCGCCGGCAGGACCTCTGCCACATCTCTAATGAGACCCCTCGGCAAGCAGACAGAATGAAGACTGGCCTTCTTCCCCGACCTTTCCGCTATTTCCTTATGGGGGTTCCATCACACGCCTAACATTGGAGCTCCCAATCACTAATAAACCCCTCCGCCCGTGTGCTTGCTCGGAGCTTGCTGAAGAAGCGGCCACATGTTCACCCACAGGCGAACGTAGATTTCTAGTCTCCAGAAAAGTCATTATATTCTAACTAATACATGTTCCTTAATTCTACAACAGATCGGCGTCGAGATATAGGTCTATAGGTCTGCACAACTGTTCGACGTCCTTTCTTGAAAACGGGGATGATCTGTGCCCTTTTCCAATCCTTAGGAACGCTACGCTCTTCTAGAGACCTACGGTACACTGCTGCAAGAAGCGGACAAGTTACTTCGCGTACTCTATGTAAAACCGAACAGGTATCCTATCAGGTCCAGCGGCCTTTCCTCTTTTGAGCGATTTTAATTGTTTTTCTATCCCTCTGTCAACCATTTCGATATCTACCATTTTGTCATCTGTGCGATAATCTAGAGAAGGAAATACAGAGCAGTCTTCCTTTCTGAAACAGCTTTGGAAAAAGACATTTAGTATTTCGGCCTTTAGTCTGTCATCATGTGTTTCAGTACCATGTTGGCCACAGTGTCTGGACATTTTGTTTTGTACCACCTACCGCTTTGACCTAAGACCAAAATTTCTTAGGATTTTAAGCCAAGTCAGTACATAGAACTTTACTTTCGAATTCATGAAACGCCTCTCGCATGGCCCTCCTCACACTACATTCCGCTTCGTGTAATTTTTGTTTGTCTGCAAGGCTTTGACTATGTTTATGTTTGCTGTGAAGTTCCCTTTGCTTCCATAGCAGTTTTCTAACTTGGTTTTAGTGCGACGGTGGCTCTTTTCCATCTCTTACGATCTTGCTTGGCACATACTCATCTAATGCATATTGTACGATGGTTTTTAACTTTGTCCATTGATCCTCAAGACTATCTGTACTTTGAGACAAAACTTTTGTGTTGAGCCGTCAAGCTTTCTGAAATCTACTTTTTGTCACTTTTGCTAAACAGAAAAATCTTCCTACTTTTTTAATATTTCTATTTAGGGCTTAAATCATCGATGCAGTAACCGCTTTATGTCGCTGACTCCCTGTTCTGCGTTAACTGTTTCAAATAGTTCTGGTCTGTTTGTCACCAGAAGTTCTGATAGGTTATCGCCACGAGTTAATTTTCTGTTTAACTGCTTAGGGTGGTTTTCAGATTATGCACTTAAAAAAATTTCACTGGAATCTTTGTCCCTGCCACCCGTTAATAAAAGTTTGAGTCTCCCTGTCTATATCTGGCACATTATTATCTCCACCCAGAACTATAACATGGTCGGGAAATCTACTCGAAATAATGTCCAAATTTTCCTTCAGGTGCTCTGCCACAACAGGGGCCTCTAGGGACATCCTATTACCATGTTTGAGCCTACTTTAACCGTGACCTTCACACAAATTATTTCACATTTCGGATCTCCGTCAATTTCCTTCGATACTATTGCACTTCTTGTCGCTAAAACACGCCTCCCCCTTCACTGTCCAGCCTGTCTCTGCGGTATACATTCCAATCTGAGTTTAGGATTTCATTACTGTTTACATCTGGTTTCAGCCAAGTCTCTGTCCCTAGTACTATATGGACGTTGTGACCGTTTATTAATGAGAGCAGTTCTGGGACGCTCCTGCAGTTTACTATTAGCACATTAATACTGTTATTCCCTGTTGCATTTTGTCTACTCCTACCTTGCCGCTTCTCAGGAGGCGTCTTGTCGGGCCTAGGGGGGGGGAATTCTCTAACCCAAAAAACCACATGTGCACTCCACACGTACTCCGCTAACCTTGTTGCCGCTTCCGGCGTGTAGTGCACGCCTGACCTATTCAGGGGGACCCTACATTTCTCCACCCGATAGCGGAGGTCGAGAAATTTGCACCCCAGATCTCCGCAGAATCGTCTGAGCCTCAGGTTTAAGCCTTCCACTCGGCTCCAAACCAGAGGACCGCGATCGGTTCAGGGAACGATACCACAAATGGTTAGCTCAGATTCCACCCCGCGAGCGATGCTTTCCGCCTCTACCAACTCCGCCAGCCACCTATATGAACTGAGGATGACCTCTGAACCCAGACGGCAGGAGTCATTGGTGCCAAGATGAGCAACAATTTGCAGTCAGGTGCACCCAGTGCTCTCTATCGCCGCCGGCAGGGCCTCCTCCACATCTCTAATGAGACCCCCCGGCAAGCAGACAGACAGAAAACTGGTCTTATTCACCGACCTTTCCGCTATTTCCCAAAGGGGCTCCATCACCCGCCTAACATTGGAACTCCTAATCACTAATAAACCCCTCCTCCCCCCCCCCCCCCCCATGCGCCTGCTCGGACCTTGCTGAAGGAGCGGCCACGTGTGCACTCACAGGCAGAGCGGGCGGTGTCACACGGCCTTCCTCCACATTGAGAATCGTCAGCAAACCAACAACGTAAACGATAGTTCAGGTATACATGCCGAATTGGCAAGCTGAGTTTGAAGAAACTGAGAAAATGTACAAGGATACTGCAGGATTGTACCGTACGTAAAGAGCGATGAAAATCTAATGTTCATGCGGGACTGGAATATAATTATAGGGGAAGGAGTACAAGGAAAGTTTACAGGAGAATATGGGCTTGCGACAAGGAAGGAGAGAGGGGAAAGAATAATTGAGTTCTGTAACAAATTTCAGCTGGTAATACCAAATATTCTGTTCAAGAATCACACAAGGGTGAGATATTCTTGGAAAAGACCGGGTGATACGGGAAGATTTCAGTTAGATTACATCATGGTCAGGCACAGATTCCGAAATCAGCTACTCGATTGCAAGGCATACACAGGATCATATATTGTTTCAGATCACAATCTAGTAGTGATGAAGAGTAGGCTGAAGTTTAACAGATTAGTCAGGAAGAATCAATACACGAATAAATGGGATACGGAAGAACTAAGAAATGACGAAATATGCAAGAAGTTCCCTAAGGCTCTAGACAGAGCAATAAAGAATAGCTCAGTAGGAAGTACAGTTGAAGATGAATGGACATCTCTAAAAAGGGCAAACACCTAAGTTGGCACGAAAAACATAAGTACAGTACAAGGTAGGTAACTGTGTAGAGGCCAAAGGTGACCCAAGAAATACCTCAGTTGGTCAATGAAGGAAGAGAGTACTAAAATGTTCAGGGCAGTTCAGGAATACAGAAATACGAGTCATTAAGTAAGGGAAATAAATAGCAAGTGCAGGGAAGCTGAGAATAAATGGCTGCATGAAAAATATGAAGAAATTGAAAATGAAATGAAGGACTGACACAGCATATAGGAAATGAAAAGCAAGGATGGTAACACTAAGAGTGCAACGGTAATTCAGCTGTTAAATACAGAGGAGAGAGCAGATAAGTGGAAAGAGGATACTGAAGGCCTGTATGAGGGGGAATATTAGTCTAACATGATAGAAGAAGAAGCACGAGTCTTTGTAGAAGAGAAAGGGAATCAGTATTAGAAGGAGAATTGAAGAGAGCTTTATAGGACGCAACATCAAATAAGGCACGAGGGATGGAAATAGCGAGAAAATGACTCTTCACATTCGTGTGTGAAATGTATGAGTATGGCGAAGTACCATCTGACCTTCGGAAAAATGTCATCTACACAAACCAGAAGACTGCAAAACCGACAACCACCAGAGTTGTCGTACAATCAGCTTAACAGCTCATGCACCCAAGTTGCTGACAAGAATAATATACAGAAGAATAGTGACTACCAGTTTTGTTTTATGAAGGGTAAAGGCACCAGAGAGGTAATTCTGACTTTGCGGTTGAGAATGGCAGCAAGACTAATGAAAAATCAAGACACGTTCATAAGCTCTGTCGACCTGGAAAAAACGTTCGACAATGTAAAATGGTGCAAGATGTTCGAAACTCTGAGCAACATAGGGATAAGCTATAGTGAGTGATGTGTAATATACAACATGCACTAGAGACAAGATGTTATAATAAGAGTGGACGACAAAGAACGAATTGCTCTTATTAAAAATGGGGTAAGACAGAGATGTAGTCTTACGCCCATAATATTCAGTCTGTACGTCGAAGAAGCAATGTTGGATATAAAAGAAGGCTTTCGGAGTGTAATTATAAATCCTGATGAATGAATATCAGTGATACGATTCGCTGATGATATTGTCATCCGGAGTGAAAGTGAAGAAGAATTACGTGGTCTGGTGAATGGAATTAATAGTACAATGAGTACAGTATGTGGATTGAGAGTAAACTGAAGAAAGACGAAAGTAATGAGAAGTAGCAGAAATAAGAATAGCTAGAAACTTAACACTAGGTTGATGGTCGCGAAATAGATGAAGTAAAGGAATTCTGCTACCTAGGCAACAAAATAACCAGTGACGGACGGAGCAAGGACGACATCAAAATCAGACAAGCACTGGGGAAAAGCACATTCTTGGCGAAGATAAGTCTACTTGCATCTAACACAGGCCTTAATTTGAGGAAGAAATTTCTGAGATTGTACGTCTGGAGCACGGTATTGTACGTGAGTGAAACATGTACTTTGGGAAAAACAGAACAGAGGAGAATCGAAGCATTTGAGATGTGGTGCTATAGACGAATGCTAAACATTAGATGGTCTGATAAGGTGAGGATTGAGGAGGTTCTACACAGATTCGGAGAGGGAAGGAATATGTGAGAAACACTGACATGGAGAAGGGACAGAAATATAGCACGTCTCTTAAGACATCAGTGAATGACTTCCATGGTATTAGAGGGAGCTGTAGAGGGCAAAAACCGTAGAGGAAGAGGGAGAGTGTATACATCCAGCAAATAATTAAGGACGTAGGTTGCAAGTCCTACTCTGAGATGAAGAGGTTGGCACAGGACAGGAATTCGTGGCGAGCAACATGAAATCAGCGAGAAAAGTGATGACTCAGAAACCAAGGAAGCATGTTGCTAAAAGTTTACAGATGGTTCTGTTTATAGCTAAACACTATTAAAAATTTCATTGCAAGACAAATGCTAATCGCTACTAAAAGCTTCGCGCGCCTTATTGTAACTACTTCTTGTGGCCTTCTTTGCAATATGTGGAAAAATTGAACAATAATTACAAATGTTTCATATTTATTCTTTCACTGCAATTTTCTGAAATAAGAGATTTTACTGCTACGACAACCGGGCCAAATTCTACAATTGAATGAGTAATGTATTGTCTTACTTCATGCTATCGCCGCTAACAATATTGTCTTTAAAAATATCTGTTATAATTCTTCCTTATTTCATACAATATTCTTTAATTTGATTAGTTTTAAATTAATTGCGCTTTCTTTTTGAAATGAATTTTTCACTCTCTCAGAACTCACAGATCAGATTAACACCGCACGTTGTGTCTTTGGCATATGTCAACGTAGAGAAAGGATGAGACAATAATGAAAAACACCTGTCTTGAAGTAGAACTGCAAGTACATCGTATTAATTATATATTTTAACACCCCTACGAGAGATCACCAGTTTCATTGTACTGGAAAGTTAAACTGACGATAAATTGAAATATTCAATTCACTCGAAACATTATATGTTTCGACAATAACTGACTTGGCTTCGTATTTTAGAGTCAGTGGAAGTTTGAAATATTTCAAAATCGATGATTTAATTCGAACTGGGCAATCAAACTTTTTAGTTAAATGAAGAGCAAACTCTAAACAATAATTACGACAATTCGTAGTTATCTAGTTCAGATGGCCATAATGGGTGCTGTGCAAACTTCGCCCAAGCCAGTTATTGCTGTTTATACAACACCACTCATCCGGTTTTCCACTTGATAAACTGCTAATAACACGAGAGTGAGTAATGTCGAGGAATAATAAAGCAAAATACATTTCTGGTAGGGCTATAAAACAGGTAATTACTCGTACCAACACATTTAAAAAGGTACATACATTTTAACATACTAAGACCATGAGGACGAAAGGTGAAAAGGAAAATGACAGGTGAAGAATGTCAGACAAAATATGAATATTAATTTTACAAAGATGGTCCTATCACTCATTCAATTCCTGGGATGTTTAAATGACACCAATTTTATGATTTCACTTTGTACAGCCGTACGTTATTTCCTTATTATACCTAATATACGGTCAGGCTATTATATCTGTTCTAGAAAGAAAGAAATTTCGTTAAAACCAGGCAACTAAGGAGAAAAACTACTATGTCTCTTTAATTTTGCAGTGACATTCAGTACTTTCAATCTTCGTTCCGTAACTTGCTTGCAGTTAGAGGTACAACGAGCTTTCAACTGTGGCAATAACTGCGCACGCATCAGTAGTATTTTCTAGCTTATGCACTACGCTTCGGGAAATGCGGTACAGCTTTCACGAAACGTAAACCTTTGTCCAGTTGCAAGTCCTTTCGAGTAACATTCCAGATATCCTGTGCACATTGCCAAGACATTAGTGTATTACTTTCAATGATTGTAAAAACCGTTTTTTATTGCGAATTTAAATACGTACATGTGTAATGAACTGAGTTCACTATTATCCTTGTCTAATTTTATGGTAATCTGAACTGCTTTATCATTGCTTCGTTGGGTAGTGGTTTACTGATATCAGGTATACATGGCCAAGTGAAGAAAATTAAGTAAAGATTCCAATCAAAGTACGTAATTCACACTTTCAAAATGTGGTGTACATTTACTAACCGAGGATCTGCTCGGGATACGATTACTTTCGGCCTTCTGACGGCAAAGTAAGATCTGAAATCTCTTTTCCGATTAAAAAGTGAAATTTTAATGAAGGATTGGCTTTTGTCATCTGAGTAATAAATAAGATAACAGAAATAAATTACTTTCAAGTGTCTGGGAAGTAAATGTTCCATCTGTTTTATTTCAAACGTTGGAGGTTGGTATATGTCGATCGTTGTCCAGCTGAAGACCATTGTCGAACTGTTTGAGGGAATTTTATTATTTTTGTGTAATTTGTTTTTTTTTGTGTTAGGAAGATACTAAACAATAGTAGCGTGTATTAGAAAAGCGAGCACTTTAATGCAGGTTTATTATTTCGTTTAAATGTTAGAGGTATTCTAGTATAGAAATTCTGTAAGGTGTGCCCGAGCAGAGTTTGTTACTGGTTTATTATTAAGTTTGAATATTAGAAGTATTGAAGTCTAGGAAGTCTGCGAGGGTGTGCACAAAATTACATGAGCACGAGCTGGAAGTTCAGCGAGAGTTAACAAAGTAGAGCGAGAGCTTCCACTTAACTCAGAATGAGTAGACAGTGGATCAGATATGAAGGTTCACCAAGAGATTGTTCAACGTTTGGATTTCAGTGAGCCATATGGTGAAGAATCGGAAAGTGTAACGAATGTAGGAAACAAACAAAGTTATAAACAGATTAACGAGTAAACATCAGAAGTTTAACTTAGGAGGGAATCTGGTAGAAGAATTTCACGAGTAATGGAGATTTCACAAGTAAAAGGGCACGAAAACACAGAACACAGTGACGTAACTCATGAGCCCGCATCTCATCAGACCGCAACATAACATCAGCAGAAGTTTCTAACTGCACAGTTCAAGAAAAACTGAGAAATATTAAAGAAATACGACGAGAAAAATGATGTGCAAATGAGGAAAACGGAAAATATGTATTAGGAAAGCGAGGAAAAAAGAAACGAAAAGTTTAAAAAATAGAACAATAATTCAAGACAAACGAATATTTAATCAAGGTTAGTGAGAAGTTACATATAAAGATAAAATAACATGTTGTGGAAATAAATAAAATAATCGACGAAAACGCACAGAAATGCGAAGAGCAAATTAAATTAAAAGCCGAGACAAAGAGACTGATAACCAGCTCATGAAGAAGGTAGTTGGGCGGCACAATATTTTAAAACGAAAATAGATATGTTGACATAGCATACAAAAGGGCTACAGATGGATTAAAGAAACTTATAGATTCAACGCACAGAAAACTGAATCGATCAAACCATGGAAAGAGGAGAATAAAAACACAAGAAACAGTAATTTAGGCAAAGTGATAGAACAAGTCGAGGTATTAGCCACCTCTGTCAAGCATTTGTCGACGCACAAAGAAACCACTTCTAATTGGGTAGCATCAGTAAGAGATTAAAGATGAAGTACAATTTAAGGAGACGTGCGCACACACCATCCGAAGGAACAAGAAAACGTTAGATGTGCTAATGAACCAGAAAGAAAGTAGTAGAAACTCGAGCGGTAACGGAGGAGCGCATGAGGCGAACCAAATGAAGAACAGATATTTCGGGAGGAAGAGGAAGTAAGAGACATTACGGACGGGTTATGTCCCATCAAGGGATTACTGAGGAAGGCCCGATCATGTAAGTTAACACCATGAAAGGGACCGATGACCATAGCAGTCTGGTCCCTTTAATCCTACAAACCAACCACCCAACACCATAAAATGTCTAGGCGTTTCATTCCACGCGGATTTGCAGCGAGCAGCAGTGAATAACTACCGCCGCATATTGAAGCTGATGCGGGCAATGGTGCTACTATAGATATTAAGAGCGTTGGATATGATTCAGAGGGTGACCTATGTTAACGTATACCTAGCACCGAGACTCACTCACGCAGCGTATGTCCTGCCTTTAACATGCACAATGGCATCACGGATACAAGCAACTTTCGGAACATCTGTTTAAGATCCAATACACAACGCTTACGCTACCATCTGGAGAGGCAAGATTAGTGAGACGTTACATACGTATATGAAAAGGCACGGGCGTTATTCGTCAGTACGATTTTACGACAGTGGCGCGGTCAAGTTCGCAATATCACGGGTGCGTTGGCCGATGTACTAGCGCCCACTTCAATGCTGCCCCCCAATCAATGTGGGCCATATTTTACGGAAGATGTCACATTTCAAGTCTTTTTATTTTATTTTATTTTTATTTATTTATTTATTTATTTTTTTGATCTTAGCTATGTCAGAGAATCCTTCCCAACAACACGACTACCGATGACGCGGGATGTATACGAACTCTTACTGCGCCTGTGCCCCAGGAATACCCTGGAATAGAAGTACCCAGACAAGAACTGATGACAGATATGGCGCATTGTACGGAACGTTTACATTCCAACGTCGGTACGCCCAGCATGGTATGTGGTGGTAAATCGGAAGTTCGCAACGAATGAACGGCGGCACGCGATTTATTTGGCAGACACTCCATTATGTTTAAGTTGTGCAACAGTGGACACTGCCGAACATCGTTTAGCATGTAGTGGGGCGGCTCCGGTGTGGCACTTGGCACGACAGATATTAGCGTTCCTGTTACGCTCCGCCCCTCACACAATTTCATCAGACACACTTTCTTTCCCCCAAGAATCTTATTCTCCGGTTGTAACCTCCCCACCGCAATTTTAAAAGAAAAAAAGGTGACAATACTTAATACAAATGGGAGCCGAGTGTAACCTCCCCACAGAAATTTAAAAGAATGGCCAATATTATTTAGGGATGCTAATGGACATTGCGCTAAACGTAACCTGCGCACAATGAAATGTACTGACAATGGCAACAAAAATGTGAAATTCGCAATCTGACTCAAATATAAATCCTTCAAAAGTAAAGTCCATTCAGTGACAAGAAAATTCAATTAAACCGAAATATCGGTCTTTGGCCCTGTGTAAAACAATCAGAATTAAAGTCTTACCTCAGAATAAATGGATGTCACATATCTGCTCTTGTTGTTGCGCACCGCTTGGAGGAACTGCATTGCAAATAATAATATTCTCTTTTTTTGTGATTTTAGTGGAGTTTTTCTTCAAAAGAAGTGGAATGAAATGGGAAGTGCAACGAAATGTTGAGTTCAATAAAAAAATTAAATTTTGAGAAAATGCTTTTGAAATAAAAAAATTATTATTGGGAGACTTGTTGGAGAATAATTACAATAAATAAAATTTTTCATTATCTAATGATTATATTAATTAACAGTATACCTTATTCCTCATCTTGATCAGTGTTGCCGACCGCCTACATCACACAACCGCACTGGGCTGCTACTACTGACCGACCGCTCTGCATGACGACTACAGACTGAGTACTGCTCTCAACTAGACAGAGCTACAGACTCGCAACGACTACTACTAACAGACTCCCCACGACTGACTGACTGCTACTGACTGACAGAGAACCGCTCGCAACACTCGCGCGGTCAAGCGCATACTCTCTGGTCACAGATGCTACAATGCCTCGCCATCGCTGCTATGTTACATACGTGTTTCATAACCCTCCACTGGGGGGGCAAAAATTTGGCAGCGATGGTGAGTCATTTGGACTTGCCAAGCGCGGCAAAATTTTTCTTTAATTAACAAAATTCTATAACTTACAGAGTATTTAAATGTTGTGCACACGCACTAAGTACAAAATATATCAGACAAAGACAAAATGTGAGTACAAAACATAGTAGCAAATCAGAAAAGTATATACAAATTATTTGACAGATAAAGTGCACAGGCACTGAAAAAATTCTTTAGCATATTCAGAACAAATAAACAGACTGGCAAGAATAATTAGATGTAGTACATAAAGTATATGTTGTGCACACGCACTAAGTACAAAATATATCAGACAAAGACAAAATGTGAGTACAAAACATAGTAGCAAATCAGAAAAGTATATACAAATTATTTGACAGATAACAAAGTGCACAGGCACTGAAAAAATTCTTTAGCATATGCAGAACAAATAAACAGACTGGCAAGAATAATTAAATGTAGTACATAAAGTAAATGTTGTGCACACGCACTAAGTACAAAATATATCAGACAAAGACAAAATGTGAGTACAAAACATAGTAGCAAATCAGAAAAGTATATACAAATTATTTGACAGATAACAAAGTGCACAGGCACTGAAAAAATTCTTTAGCATATGCAGAACAAATAAACAGACTGGCAAGAATAATTAAATGTAGTACATAAAGTAAATGTTGTGCACACGCACTAAGTACAAAATATATCAGACAAAGACAAAATGTGAGTACAAAACATAGTAGCAAATCAGAAAAGTATATACAAATTATTTGACAGATAAAGTGCACAGGCACTGAAAAAATTCTTTAGCATATTCAGAACAAATAAACAGACTGGCAAGAATAATTAGATGTAGTACATAAAGTATATGTTGTGCACACGCACTAAGTACAAAATATATCAGACAAAGACAAAATGTGAGTACAAAACATAGTAGCAAATCAGAAAAGTATATACAAATTATTTGACAGATAAAGTGCACAGGCACTGAAAAAATTCTTTAGCATATTCAGAACAAATAAACAGACTGGCAAAAAATATTATGTTGACAAGTGACATAAGTGTACTCGCATTGGAGTTCAGCGAATCGAAAAATGTATAACCTATGAACATAAATGATGTTACCAAAAAATTTTTTCTTTATGTGACAAGAATCAGGATAGGAAAGGGAAGGATTGCATCATGGTTGTAGCACTTTAGATTGCACACAGCTGCTCTGAAAGTCCATATCTTTCCACAGAAGTACAACACCAAGTGACACAACTTGAAGATCTTTTCCCATCAGAATTTATCAGTGTAGCAAAGACACTGAACTGTCGTAGTAATGTTCCATGTTTTCATTTTGGCAGTACATTAGGTACACCAAACAGTGGGACCATAATAACGTCTTCATTGCTCACGGTGGTGGACAGCATGTCGTGTCAACACCACACTCTTACAAGGCACACCAACGTAGAATTAGTGCAAAACCAAATATAGTGCTCCATGATCACTGGGATAAACAGGACAAATGGACATTGCAGTAATTCAGGGTAGTTAGCTAATGAGGATAAGCACATTATGTCACATAATATTGACAATTACAGACTTAATTAGTAGTTTGTGGCATTCCTAGCCCAGTTATTGAACATTTCTGTACCAAGTATGTAGTATTACAGAAAAATGTTCATTGATTGTTTTACATAGAATCAGTAGTCTTCTTTTCCTAGTTACAAAGCATTATGAAATAATCGCATTCTTTTCAGTTACAGAGTATAATTAAGAATCATTAACCTTCTCCTAATTACAGTTAATTAATCATTTGTCATTCCAATAATCATTAGCCTTTTCCTAATTACAGTTAATTAATCATTTGTCATTAATTGATCATTTGTCTAATTACAGTTAATTAATCATTTGTATAATTCCAGTTAATTAATCACATTAATCATTTGTCTAATTACAGTTAATTAATCATTTGTCGTTAATTAATCATTTGTCATTCTAATATAGTAAGAATTATTAGCCTTAATTAATTACAAAGCATTATTAAACAGTACCATAGTTAATTAATTATGTGTCATTCCAATCTATTAAGAATCATTAGTCTTTTCCTAATTACAAAGCATTATGAAACAGTCACATTCATTTCCAATAACAAAGTATGGCATCGTTAATTAATCATTTGAAATTCCAATATATTAAGAATTATTAGCCTTCTCCTAATTACAAAGCATTATTAAACAGTCACATTCATTTCAAATTACAAAGTATCAACATTGGAAACAAAAGCTAATCAATGGCATAATTAATAACAATTCGTGGAGTGACATTAATTATTGGCACTCAGTGGCCAGCAAGTATTGAATAAAATCATCATTCAGTATTATTCAGATTATTACGAAGTCATTATTAAAAATCAGTTAATTATAGTCATAGCATTAATAATCATGGGCATTACAAGTACTCATTACAATAAACAGTGTTCCTCATTCAGTAGTATTCAGATCATTGCAAAGTCATTATTAAAATCAGTTAATTACAGTCAAATCATTAATAATCACAGGCATTATAAGTGGTAACATTACAATAAACAGTGTTCCTCCTTCAGTAGTATTCAGACCATTACAAAGTCATTATTAAAATCAGTTAATTACAGTCAAATCATTAGTAATCACAGGCATTATAAGTGGTATCATTACAATAAACAGTGTTAGTTATTAGCTAGTGACAAAGCATCATTTTGAATATAGTCTCATTAAGAGGTCATTACTCAAGTGACATGCTATTCAGAGTTGATCAGTATTATTCAGAATTATCATAAACTAGTGACATTATGTGGGACTGGTAATACATGTTTTTTGTTAGCAATGCATTGCGTTGGGATCGATAATTAATTGCTGAGGCATAATACTTTTCGCTTTTGACCTATTGCTGCAAATGAGGATAGGTAACGTCATTCGTCATGAGTCAGCTGTAGCAAGATTATGTAACAAGGCAGTACATGTGATCACATTTATAAACGATAGACACAAATGGGTAAAAATATAAAAATGCAAGTACTAGAACAGGTATAATAAGTAACAGGTTTAGCAAGTATCATGCAAGGCTTCTCCTGGAAAAAATACAAAATGGATTATTGACCTGAAAGAAGAAACGCACACTATGCTGAAAGGTAGTGAACTTCGAATTAACAGGCAGTGAAGTGTGTATAAAAATGTGTTCCATAGCTGTCCTTTCCAAAACTTTCCGTCATCCTACGATGCAATATAACACCTGCTGTCAAAGCAAACTGCAACAAATACTTAAATAACTACATAACATAAATACATAACTTCAACATTATCCTCGTCTGTAAAGAAAAAACTTCATTATCCATCACTTCATTATCCATATTATCATAACTTCATTATTATCATCACCTGTAAAGAAAAACTTCATTATTCATATTATCATATTCTTCATCATTATTCATCAGCATTCATTATCATCTGCAAAAAATCACTTCATTACTCATTACACAACTATTCCTTATCACTAGCATATTTCATCACTAAAACTAAGATGTGTAGTTCTCTCTGACAGCCTGCATCAATCACTTTGTATTCTGAAAGAAAAAATTAGTTAAGACTGCTATTCTGTGATGAGTATAGTATATTCGTGTTAATGTTTGTTAATCCTGATCCATTTACTCTTCCTCATAAAGTTATTGCATCTCCTTTCGTTTATCCCGTAGGTGAAATTCCCATTTCTGTTGAATTTATTTCTTACATGCATCATTTCTTTCTGAAATTGATGACAGAGATTAATGTCCTGCATTTAAATCATATACCCACTAGATAATGACTGGTTTATGGTGACATAATTAACCATACAGCATAACATGACAGAAAACGTAATATGTCAAAAACATTGACAGTGTTCAAAAACAAAAATATACACAGAATAATACTATGCAGCAGCAAAAAAAATGTGAAACAGACACGATGTTGAGATGTCATAAGGCAAAAAAATGTCAAAGTCGACTGGTGTGTGTTATATCTTAACTATTTCATAGTGCATACAAACAAAACTGGAGTACAATCATACACACAAAAAAAAGTGGAAAATGTGCACGGTCTGATGTGTAACGACAAGAAAAGCGACCTGCTAACCTTACCTTGCCGGGCACTTGCCAAGAAAAAATACGATAATCATCAATAAGTAGTCACATAAATATAATTGCAGAAATAGTCATAAATGTGTAAATTCATCTGGAAAAATATGCATGGTCTGATGTGTAACGACAAGAAGAGCGACCTGCTAACCTTACCTTGCCGGGCACTTGCCAAGAAAAAATACGATAATCATCAGTAATTAGTCACGTGAAATAATTGCATTAGTAAATGGCATCATAGTGTGTTGAATCATACAGTGGTTTCACTCAATAAACGGTTTAATGTTTGAGATATGGTGATTGCCTTTCGATTTTCTGGTTCTCAAAGTTTCGACGTGTACAACATTGGGGTGAGGAATGCTGCGAATCCGATATGGACCTGCGTATAGAAGTTCAAATTTACTGCACTTACCTTTTAATTTACTGGATAAATAGTGTGTACGTACTAGTATCTTCTGTCCAACGTGAAAGTCGCGGCGTGTACAAACCTGTTTTTGCTGTCTTCTCCGGCGCTCTGCGGCACGTTTGATGTTGTTCAGCGCAATGTCAATTATTTCATGGTGTCGTAGGCGACGACTTTTGGGAAATTCTATTAATTCTTTAATTTTGTTCGGTGGTTCAACGTTTTTCAGTATAACAGTCGGAGATAGCATAGTGGATTCATTTGGAATGGAATTAATTACATCTTGGAATGAGAGTATGTGTGTATCCCAATCAATATGTCTTTTGTGGCAGTATATTCGGCACAGCTTACCAATTTCCTTCATTAATCTTTCACAAGGGTTCGAAGAAGCGTGGTACTTGGATATATAAATCGGAGAAATGTTTCTGGCTCGTAACATGCGTGTCCATACGCTACTACGAAATTGAGATCCATTGTCAGAAATAACTTTCATTACATGCCCTACATGAGATAGAAAATGTTTTACAAATGCTTTCGAAACAGTTTTAGCAGTGGCTTTGCGTAACGGAGTGAAAGTAACAAATTTTGAAGTGAGCTCAACAGCGACAAAAATGTAGCAAAAACCTCTGTTAGTTCTGGGAATCGGACCAAAAATATCTACTGCGGCCATGTGTCTTAATTTAACAGGTATAATGGGATATAAAGGAGGAATATGTGAAGTGGTGTCTGATTTAGCTTTCTGGCAAATTTTACAAGACGCTAAAACTCGTCGAATACGTTTCTCCATGTTAGAAAAATAACAGTTCTGTCTCAGTATAAGAAAACATTTTCGTGCTCCGTAATGTGCGTAACTTAAATGAGTGTACCAGATTAGTTTGTTAACCAGTTCGTCAGGAATGCATAATAACCAATTGTTGCTGTCAGGATGAGAGCGGCGAAACAGAATGTCATTGCGTACAGTGTAGTGGTTTCTAATCGTAACATTATTCTTATCTTGCCAAAGCTGTTTAATTTCTTTCCACACATTGTCTTTGTTTTGTTCTTGTGCTATGTCCTGTAATGACGATGAAATAAAATTTTCAAATGCAACTTGCTGAATGTACATGACACTGAAATTTGTTTTGCAGAAGTTGGTTGCTACGTCTTGCTGATTGTTGCCGAGAGAACGCGATAGTGCGTCTGCTACAACATTTTGTGTGCCAGGAATGTGAACTATTGTAAAATTAAATTCTTGTAAATAAAGTTTCCATCTGCTTAATCTATCGTGAGTGAATTTGGCTGAAAGCAAAAATTGTATGGCTCTATGGTCAGTGTAAACGGTGGTGTGTCTGCCATAAAGAAAATGCCTAAATCTCGTGAAAGCCCATACAACACATAATGTTTCAAGTTCTGTAACAGAATAATTTCGCTCAGCAGGTGACAAAATGCGGCTTGCAAATGCGATGTTTTTAATAACTGTTGAACCATCTTCTTCTATTTCCTGGAAAATATGTACGCCTAAAGCGGTGTTGGAACTGTCGGTAGCAATGGAAAAATTTCTAGTAAGATCTGGGTGCGATAATAGTGGAGCATTCAACAGACCATTTTTCAAATAACATTCTCGTGAGCAAAATTCTGCGTGTCAAAAGTAATGTTTGCGTTACTGTAATATGCAATCTGTGCTGTATCTGGTTAAATTCTGTCGTACGTGCTATTATTTACGGGAGAATGTTGTGGCATATCCACTATATGAACTGTTCTGTTATTTCATATTGACGTGTTACGCTATGGATGACACCTATTGTCTGTTCCATTCATGATTATTTGTTGTTGCTGATGTTGTTGCTGCTCATAAGATCGACTGTTATTAAATGTACGCCGAGAATTGTGCTCATTATTTTTACGTCTGTCATGATAGTAATTTCTATACGGCGCATTGCGATACGAGTTGAAATGGTGTGTTGTCTGTACGTAGTTATTTCTTTGCTGCCGTACGTTACTATTTGTTGGACCGGGGACTATACGTGCACGCGGCGAAACATTAAAGCCTGGTTGACCTTGTAGACTTCATTGTTGGTTAGGTATGCTAAGCGGTTGGCTTTCATGCTGTTGTGGTGGAAAACGTCTATTGTTACCAAAAAAATGCATTTGCTGTTAATTTTACACACACTGATTATTACGATTTTATCTGTTATTAAAAATTACGGCGGTAATTGTCATTACGGGAGTGCCTACTGAAAATTGTCACATTCGGTAAAATATTTCTCATATCCGGTTTTCGTTACTTGTTTCTTAATACTAGGTAGAGCAATAGTTAAAGAGCAGTTTGGATAGATATAAAGGATAGTAGAAGAGAAGGCAGCAGTGCAGAAAACTAAAGATGAAACAGCACTACTACAGCTCGGGGCCCTATGCTCGCTACGGCACATATTCATTAAAGCGTAATGAATCCCCTGAGGTCTATTACGCACTGCAAATAATCTTTAGCTTTTGTGTTATAGGCAATGGCGGTACAAATTCAGAAATAAATTGCTGTCTGCATGCTAATTCCAGTTTCTGCATAATACGTAATGCTGATGAAAATACAATAGCAAATTGTCGCCTCAGGTTCAAAGCTAGCTTCTGCATTACAGGTAATAGCGGTGCATGTACAAAGATAAATTGTCGTATACTGTGTAAATCGTTTATCTGTGTTCTGTCATTATTAAATTCTTTACATTTTCTTACAAATACAAATTGCTTATTATCAACCTTCTCGTCACTGAATTTGATAACATGCTCAGGCTTGTGTGTGAATCCGCTCGTCTGTGTCATTTCGTACTTTAAGTTGTGTAGCTTTTCAGATTTTAATTCGCGTGGCTTTTCGGATTTTAAGTCGCGTAGTTGCTGTAAATTGCTCACATTATACACGCTGCGTGAGTCAGACAAATGCTCGTAACGTGGCGGATTCTGTGACGTATTGGTGACTGAGATAGTTTTTAATTCTGTTACTTGAAAACTTTCGACATTTTGGTTGTTCTGTCGTTCACTTTTATAATTGACTTCCGTATTCGCAGTGTGTGAAACTTCCACTGACTCTAAATTAACTTCGTCGCAAATCTGTACTGCGTTTTTAGGGCATTGTTCAGTGACTGCATTAATTTCGTGTACCTGTGTTTCGTTTGCTGAACATTGTTCGGTGACTCCAATAATCTCGTCTTTATGTGATTCTGTTGTGCCTACACGTGTGCTACTTAATTCTTGTGCAACAGTGCCAACTTTTTCATTACTGTTATTAGCACAAGTCTTAGTATCCTCACGTAATTGTACTTTATTGTCCCGACATTGAACGGTAACAGCTGTAATCTCTTCCCTAACTTGTCTGCTCCGTTCGTTAAGGTTGTCTTCAATAAGTTTGTCAAATCTTTCATTAAGCTGTTTGAAATTTTCCCGCAAAAATGCCATATATTGATCCCAATTAACATTACCTACTCCATGATCTGTGCTGTTTGACTGTATACCTACAATTGTCGCGTTAAATGAATCCGTCGAATTTTCAGTACACTGACCATTTTCATTCGAAAAATTTGTCTGTACGTTATTTGAATTTTCTAAATCGGGTGTGTTAAGCTCGGCAGCGCTCATTGCAATAGAGCGTCTCGCGTCATCAATTGTCGTCAAATTAACAGACGAGACAATTGAGTTCGTTTGTTCATTATCAGGGTAAAAGTCATCACTAGTGGTTGGAATACACTGATTGTTAGTGAACGCAGGATTGTCATCATTACACTGCGTGTCACAATTACTATCGGTCACGCTGTTTAAGTCGGTAATTTCATTCAAAATACCTCGCGATACACTATTCACAGTCTTTCGCGGCATTTTTGCAACTGTCACAAATATTCACAAAACAATAAGCACAAATGCAAAAGCAACACACAAATACAATAGAGCAACAAATTGCCGTTGACCTGCAGAGAGAAAGTCACAAGATTAATAAAAGCGTAGCGCCAAATCCTAATTATATCTAAGCAAACAAGAGCAGATATCTGACTGTTGCTCAAAAGACTCTCAACGAAATTCGATCCTGGACTGGGTGTCGCCAAGTGTAACCTCCCCACCGCAATTTTAAAAGAAAAAAAGGTGACAATACTTAATACAAATGGGAGCCGAGTGTAACCTCCCCACAGAAATTTAAAAGAATGGCCAATATTATTTAGGGATGCTAATGGACATTGCGCTAAACGTAACCTGCGCACAATGAAATGTACTGACAATGGCAACAAAAATGTGAAATTCGCAATCTGACTCAAATATAAATCCTTCAAAAGTAAAGTCCATTCAGTGACAAGAAAATTCAATTAAACCGAAATATCGGTCTTTGGCCCTGTGTAAAACAATCAGAATTAAAGTCTTACCTCAGAATAAATGGATGTCACATATCTGCTCTTGTTGTTGCGCACCGCTTGGAGGAACTGCATTGCAAATAATAATATTCTCTTTTTTTGTGATTTTAGTGGAGTTTTTCTTCAAAAGAAGTGGAATGAAATGGGAAGTGCAACGAAATGTTGAGTTCAATAAAAAAATTAAATTTTGAGAAAATGCTTTTGAAATAAAAAAATTATTATTGGGAGACTTGTTGGAGAATAATTACAATAAATAAAATTTTTCATTATCTAATGATTATATTAATTAACAGTATACCTTATTCCTCATCTTGACCAGTGTTGCCGACCGCCTACATCACACAACCGCACTGGGCTGCTACTACTGACCGACCGCTCTGCATGACGACTACAGACTGAGTACTGCTCTCAACTAGACAGAGCTACAGACTCGCAACGACTACTACTAACAGACTCCCCACGACTGACTGACTGCTACTGACTGACAGAGAACCGCTCGCAACACTCGCGCGGTCAAGCGCATACTCTCTGGTCACAGATGCTACAATGCCTCGCCATCGCTGCTATGTTACATACGTGTTTCACGGTCCAAAATAAAAACAGTGCAGTGACATGGGTACGGGGAATGGTTGTGGGCTACGTCTATAACGAATCGGATCAGTACAAACTGGAATTTTGGCATTTTCTCCTGGATGGACACACGAAGCTGCAACAACGTAAGAAACATAGGCAAGACTTCGCTAATTACCTGCGACTTACATTTACCGACCCGCCGGCCAGATGGGGTGTGACGGGTGAGAGATGAGATGGACGAAGAAGCCGAGATAGACATCGATCACACTTACGGACCCTTAGTTAATTTCGAGAAGACGACCCAGTCTTACACCAACGTCTGGAGAACGGGTCGATAGATGGCTCTCTTGCTCTATCCAACGTCGAGTCGTGAGCTGGTGTCGCCCCCGACACGAATTTCATTTCATTGCTAGAGGAGCATGTTTCTTTTGTATTTGTACTATCCGTGTTGTCTTCATGTCTATTTCATTTCGACATTTTCAGTTTTATTCATTTCTTCACTTAATTCATTTTCTAATTAGCCACTATTTGTCAACATTTGGACATTGTAGACACTATTTACGCGGTAGTATAACAAAATTTATGTCAGCAAAGGTTGTAAGTCTAACATTGAAAAAAAAAGTTGGTAGAGCACTTGCCTGCGAAAGGCAACGGTCCCGAGTTCGAGTCTCGGTTCGCCACTCAGTTTTAATCTGCTAGGAAGTTTCAGCGCACACTCTGCTGCAGAGTGAAAATCTCATTCTTGTATTTGTTTTGTCCGACTTGTTGCTTGAACTATGATCTTATATGAGGAATACGTACTTGCTTTAATGTTAGACTTCTCAATTCTGTAGCACTATTGACTTAATGTTTGACCTCCCTATTCTTTTATCCCTATTTACAAATGATTACACAACTTTTGATGCCCAGTGACACAAGTGTCAAATCTTTATGAACAATCGGATTATTGCATTACATATGCTTGGAGTTTAGTATATGTTCTGTCCTGTGTATGTTATTGTATATGTGTCTATAGTTTCATAGAACTTGCGCCATGTACATTATTTGATGATAAATTACTTTCAGGCGTGTTTTATTATATTTAACGTAACTAAGGTATATATTTGAAAAAAGAATTACTGATTAAATTTAGAAATTAGATTTTCGTGAGGGTAAATATTAACTGTTGTTTAAACGATGAAAAATCGTAAGCTTCCATTTTGTCGAGTCCTCTCATTCTCATATAGTGGATAATTAAATTCTCCAAACTCGCGTGTCGTGAGCTATACTTGTTTTTCACCTCCACCCGTTTGATAGGTATGTGGTTCTTGCCCCAATGCTAGAGACAGTAAGTAATAAGTGGCCCACGACGCATAATTATGTCATTGTATGATACATAGTACGTAAGATATAACGTTATAAACACTGAGAGCCATGAAAGCTGTCGCATCATTCATTACACTTAAATTCATTACTTGTCAACGCATTTTGGCTTAAGTATTCACATATGCCGCCGAATCTACTAATAGGGTTGTCTGTTCTGTAAGTTCTGTAAATAATTATTCTTTGTGTTGAGTTTATTTCCCATTGAAAACAAACGACATTACGAAATAAATAGACTAAAGTGTATTCACTGATTTGTTTAGTGTATGATATTCGCCGCGAAACAAATCAAAATTTCCAAATAATATTTTCGTGTCTAGGACACTGTGTTTCATGATTCATTATATAAGAAGACGAAAAACTGGTGATTCATACGTGAACATGACTACAGTTAGAGAGAACAGCAATAACACAAACAGTGACACGAAAATAGAAGTTGACAAAGCTAGTGTGAAAATCCCTCCGTTCTGGACCGACTGACATATATATACTTTCCTCAAGCTGAACCACAATTTACAATTGCGTGAATACAGGCTGAAGCAAAGAAATTCAATTTATTGTTGGCATGGAGCCCCGATTTGTAGATAGTATGTGGAATCTCTGGAACAGCGAAGAAAGCAACAAATATTCCTTATCTGAAAATAGACTGATAATGACTGTTAAGAAGAGTGAGGAACGTCAAATCAAGAAATTAGTTAGTGAACTAGAAATTGGTGATATAAAACCCAGTCAATAGCTTCCGAAAATGCAAGGTTATAGAGGAACGAACACTTCAGATAAAATTTTAAATACTCTCTGGCTAGACAATTTCCTGGTAGCGTGGACAAATTAGCGCTATTGGTTGATCGGATGACGGGAACGCGAAGCACGCAGAAACCTCACTCAACTTCAACGAAAGTGTCTCCTTTGGCGTATGATTCTTCTGTATGTCAAAACTCTTCTGGTAAGGATCAAAGCACTTGAAACTGACATCCGAAAATCCAGATCTAGGGAACAACAGTATCAATCACGGCGACGTTATCGCAGCAGAGGCCACAGAAAGCGGAGGTTCAATAATTCAGGAATGTACTGCTATTTTCGTATCCGTTGTGGCTAAAACTGCAGACCTGAGAAGCGTGTCCATCCTGGTCAATAGAAACTGAGGGAAACTCAAATCGGCAGACATAGTAGATGCTGAGTTTCCTGCTGCAACGGTTGTATCATGTCGCCAGTATCGATTGTCAGAGATAAAACTTCATTGTTATTTTTCCTGGTTGACAACGGTGCTTATGTTTCTTTTATACGAGTGTGTCCTAAGGATAAAGTTAGACCCCAGACTTCTTGCTGCAAAGGGATCTGAGATTAAAACTCAAGTACCAAAGTTACTGAATCTTGATTTAGGGGTTAAAACACCTTTTCTCAGTGGCCTTTCATTGTAACCAACACAACAAAAGATATAATTAGTTTGACTTATCAACAGACCAGAAACTAAAATTATTAGTTGACAATAGTAATCCGTTACTTGCGGATACTGTACATTGTGCAGTTGATTTCATTTATTCTGTTAGTTCCGTCGGTGCTAAACGTAAGTCCTCTGAAACGCTTAAAAGCTTTCCTGATCTGACGATGACAGCCTTATGCTGGGAGACATAATGCATTACAAACAATGTATTGAAACCAACAGCGTGGTGCCAGCGTACTTAAAATCCCTCAGTTTAGATCCACAGAAAAGAAATTTGGGTAAACAAGAATTCCAGTTCCTAATGGATCGTAATAGAATTCACTCCACTAAATCTCAGTGGGCTAGTCCTCTGATCGTGGTAGAAAGCCCAATGATCAGTGGCGCGTTTGCGCTGACTACCGACGTCTTACTGGCTGCACCCTTCCTAACGCTACCTAGTTCTTCACATAAATTCTTTAAGACTCGTCCTTGTGCGCAAGAAAATATTTACTGAAGTCGACCTCCTCAAAGTGTATTACCAAATTCCACAAGCTGAAAGCGATAAGGAAAAGAGTGCTGTTATCACATGAATTCAGTTTCACACTGTTTGACCTGAGGAATGCACCTAGGACGTTTCAGAGATAAATTAATGACTTTTGATGGATTTTGATTTCTGTTCTGCATATTTAGTTTGTATACTGATACCTTGTAGCTCTCCAAAACAACACACTGAAAATTTACCTACTCTGAACGACTGAACAATTATGGTTTCAGGATTAATGTTGGAAAATACTTCAGTTTTAATGTTGGAAAATATTCTTTTGGCGTTCAATGTAATAAACTTGTTAGGTCATGTGATTACTCCAGATTGCACTAAACTAGACAGAATCCGAGTGCAAGTCATAATTACTTTCAAATCTCCTGGATTTCTTTTAGAATTACGTCGTTTCCTTGGCATGGTCTTGTGTTATTTTTAGATGCTTCAGATTTTGCATCCGGTGCACTGCCACAATAGAAACACGAAGGCACATGGAAAACAATTGGCCTTTACTCAAAAATGGTCTTTCCATCCCAGAAGGTATATTCTACGTACGATAGGGAACTTCTCAGCATGTACTTGCCAATAAGATGTTTTAAGTACCTCCTTGAAAAACGTTCATTTGCAATCTGTTCTGACCATGCTACTTTCACACGTGCTTTTAAACAATGAGACGATAAAGCAACCATTATTTAATTGTGTCGAATACATTTATATCACAATAAACAACAGATTTCAGACAGATTTCAGAAAAAGGTATTATGGCTGACAACATATCCAGAATGGAAGAAGTAGTACCAGTTCATTAACACAAGAAACGCAGATGCTCAAATGATTTACGAAACACTCGAGAAATTTCGCTGTAGCCCTCATACCTGTTTCAGCTTTAAACGGCATGTGAACCATGGTAGAGGATTATTATGGTGCGATGTACAAACAAATAACATTAGTCCTTACACTCTTCAACAATTTACATACTCAGTTTCTCAGCATTACCACAGGATGACACATACTGGTGTAAACCCTTTTGTGAAATTATTCAAGTCCAGATTGATTTGATCGAACATCAAACAAGATATCAAAAGAATGTGTGAAATAATGAATACCGTGCGAAAAGAATAATGTGATTAGACATACTAAATCTACTAATCATAAGTTTTCGAGCACAGATGGACAGTTTAAGGTGGCAAAGATCGATCTGATTGGCCCACTGCCTCCCACAGATAAATTCACATACTGTTTAACGTGCATCGATCGGTTCAGTAAGTGGACAGAAGTCATTCCACTACTTGATATTCGAGCAAAATTAGTGGCATGAGTGATTTGTAAGCCCTGGAACACTAGATTTGCAGCACCTAGCAAATGGGGACTGACGAAAGAGCACACTTCCACAGCTATTCCGTGCAATAGCTAAGATTCTTGGTTCAAAATTAAAACAAACTACTGCGTATCACTCACAATCAAAGGGCAAAACAGAGAAATTCCATAGAACTTTGATGGCAGCCATCAGACCACATGGTAAAAATAAATGGAGTTCACCCATTCCTATAGTTCTCCTAGGACTGCGTTGCTGTGCGAGAGAAGAAAATACAAGCTGCTGAGATACCATAAGGCACATCTCTAACATCTTCTGGTGATTTCACTATGAGGTCGGAAAACAAGCAAGAAGTACATCTACCAGCAATCACCTTTCAATTACGTCAACATATGGATAAACTACTGCCTTCAGAATGTTACTACATGGTAAAAAAAAACCTTCGTTAGTAAGTAAAGATCTGCATAACACGATTCACGAATTAGTGGGGAATGACAGTGCTAAGCTACTTCCTCCCTGCGAAGGCCCCTGGTGACACAATCCAGCAAGCTTCGGCTGTTACTGCTGCTCCGTGCGGCGTCAACAGGAACGGCTGGCCCACCTTGCAATCCTTTTGCGTATCTATTTTGCGACAGATATGTAGCCACACACTGCTTACTGGCTCACGGTTGCTGCTAATACGCTTTGTGGTAGTTTACTTACTAATTTCTCTCAAAATCTAGAAGTGAAACTACACTGTCTAGACTAAAAGGCGGGAGTGCGAAGTGGGTAGACAGAGCGATAGAGTAGATGAACACAAATGAGTGGGAGGCAGAGACGGACAGACAGAGAGGCAGGAGGAAATGGAGAGAGCCGGCCGCTGCGGCCGAGCGGTTCTAGGCGCTTTAGTCTGGAACCGCGCGACCGCTACGGTCGCAGGTTCCAATCCTGCCTCGGGCATGGATGTGTGTGATGTCCTTAGGCTACTCAGGTTTAAGTAGTTCTAAGTTCCAGGGGATAGATGGACTGGGGAAGTAAAGAGAAAGAGATGAACGGATAGAGCAGGAGGAGATGATGTACAGACACAGGGGGAGGAACAAATGGGCATACAGACAGGACATGAACAAATAGAGAAGATTGACAGACTTGGGAGGAGGAGAAGAACAGAGGGGAAAGGTGGAGTGGCTGGAGATAGGACAGAGGAGGAGATGGACAGAGACAGTGGAGAGGAGAAGATGGGCAGAGAAACGGGGTGTGGGAAATGGAGAGAATGAGTTGTAGGAGGAGGCATAAAGAGAGGGGGAAGAGGAGCTGGACACAGAATGGGGTAAGAGGCGGTAGAGTGAGTGGAGGAAACTGATTTAGATGGTGTGACGGTACGTCACATAAATGGACGTTTGGAGAAAGGGAAAAGAAGTTTTTGCTACGAGACGTGTGAACCATCAATTATCTAAAGACTAAGTGCGCCTGCGCGATGTATAACAAATAATAAAGATTGTAAATTAGTATTACAAAAAACACAAATATCGATGTAATTAGCAAAACACAGCTTTTTTGGCATAATATCTGTGTAACATATTCCATGAAGATCAGAGACAATGCTTTGATCGAAACACCCCTCGTGTTTTTGTTTCGTCTAGATGTAGGCCGCCATTGTAGCGCTGGATAATAATTAATATACGTTTTTGTGTATTTTTGCAAAATATAGTAGAAATTGTTATTAGAAAGTGCGTGTTATTGACTTAGTTGTCACCTCTCATGATAGCAACCATTAATTATAATTAACAAAATTTTTGCAGAACTTCGTAGTCCAGGGAGATCATCTCCCATAGCAGAATTTAGTCGGCCATTACGCTGACTGTATTTTTAAGTTAAAATTACATTTTATAAAATTAAATTAAATGCGAGAGACTTCTCAATTTTGATCTGTCATTAATTTCAAAGTTAAAGACAATAGTGATAAATTTCATTTACTAAACTTCACAGCACTGAAAGTGTTCAGTATGTTTCATTTTGGCCGCCTAACGGCAGATGAGATTCTCTCCAGTTTTGCCTTGCAAATAATGAACAAGAAATATTGAAAATATTTTCATTCAATAAGCTCCGCAATATCTCAGTTTATCTTTATGTAGTTGGGTACATAAATAACCAGTAGCCTCTGAGACCCATACTAATAATCACAGTATGCGTAAGAATACGCATAATATTTTTCTTTTCTAGATAGCAGCGCTCACGCAAACTATTAATTAGAAGGCTGTGAGTGGCGCGTTCTGTTCACAAAATACTAAATCGTACATACTTCGGGGCAGCCGATGTTCGTAAGAGTGTTATCGCGGTATAAGTTAATTAAAGGTCTCATGCTAGCCCACAATATTTAAAGCTACCCCAGCCAGAATCATAAAATATAACTATAAAAACAAAAATATATAATTATCCCGTGATAAAGTGCTGCCACATACATATAAACATATACCGTGATAAGTGGCGCTCAAGAACGCCAAGCTAGAATTTTTATGTACCAACACTATGTACAGGAATATTGAGTACAGTAAATTAACTGAGGTAGTCGTATTTATCAAAAATTTTACAAAAATAATAGGAAATATTTATATGTATGCAATGATGTCTATTATGCAAGAACTAATACCATGTATGTAACATTGTTCCATGTACCAATATAAAAACTTTCACCTGTACGAGACTGAGGCAGTGCGGATTTAGGGACCTGAATCTGAATCAATATATATAATTGTCTCAACCGAAATATACTCAGCAGCAAGCAATACTAATTAGTAAAGGTAAGGGTGTAGCTACATGTGCTTCTGGGCTGGAAACGAGAAGAGGAAGGAATCCGGGGGCCATGCACTGTGCTGACTTTCTTAGCACAAATTTGCCATAACTTTGAATCACGTTCTTTTGCCACAGTGAGAGTTTGGTTAGATTCATTTACTATAACTTAGTACTAGTTAGTGAATCAGTGCTAAATTTGCTAGACAGTGAGTAGTATTTTAAATAGATGTCACACAATCAGCTGTGTGTATTTCAGATAAACTCAAGTGCAATTAACGATAGGTTCACTTGAGTGTACTGACACTAAAACAATATTTCAGTAGAGATAGATTTTTGCAGTACACGAGAAGTATTGAACATGAAAGATGATAACTTCATTTGTAGTAAAATAGTAAGATATCATTAGATTATTTCAGTATTTTTGTGTGTGTTTTGTATATATTGTGTATTTCTTGTGGGTTATATTTTGGGGGAAACAGATTTCTGTGCATATGTGTGTCCAGTTAGTGAGTTTAATGTATGCAAAGACGGTTAAGACACAGAGGGAAAAACTAGTAGAGAGCGAGAATATGTCTGGGTATGATACAGACGATAATGTACAGGAATTTCCTACTCGAAATGCCAGGCTCTAAAATTCCTGGACAGGAAGGTGGGCAGCCAGTGATAGATAACGTATCAGGCAATACTGAGGATCAGGCACAGATGAGGAGAGAAGATTACTCAGCTGCTGGGACAGGGAAAGATGATGCTACTGCACAACAGCTAATGTTGTGCAAATATCTGCACCAACAGCTGATTTCTTGACCGTACTTATGGCACCATTAGATCTGTGAGAGAAGCAGCGTGAAGAGAAAGAAAGACAAGAACGCCTTGAACGCAAACGCGGGGAACAGGTGCGTGATGCTCCGTTCCTGGGAAAAATGAAAGAAATGTTTGAAAAACTTAAGGGGGGCTGATGTCTTATTAGTCACAAGAGATCGATGTGGTAAATTCCGCAACAGGTAACACAATTAGACGAACACGTAGAAAAATTTGACAAGGCTCATAGTGTCTCAGAAAACAAAATGAAGTACATGTTTAAACTTCTAGACGAAAGTACATTCAATCTATAGCAAAGGATACACGATCATTACCTCAACTGCCGCTCAAGCCCCAGTCTCTGACGTTAGCATCACCCAGTAATAACACCACGTATGAAGGTATCACTTAATATATGCGGGGTAGAATAATCTGACTGCGAGAGGATGCAACCGCTCTCGTCAACGAATAACACAGGTATTGTCGCTGCAAACGAGGCCTGAATGCTACAAACCGTTGCATAAGTAAAACATGACAATTTCAAACATTTAACGATGAAAAGAAAAGCGCACATCCCGTGATTTTCGTAAAGAGTTTTCGAAATGGTTTACCGATGTCATGGACTGAACATCAAGAAATTCATTTCGTGATTTAATTTATTACGGGAGACGCGCCACTGTTGGCGATGGATATCGCGGAATAGTGTCCGATGTTCTTGGAATTTGAAAGCAAATTCTTAGCCAGGTACTGGTCTAGATCTCTACAGGAGAGGCTACGTAAACAAGTGTACAACCCTGAACTCTTTAACCCTCGCTGTGGTAACCAAAGGAAATAATTTGAGCGATATTTGAACAAGACGTGTTATTGTGATGAACCCATGCCTGCAAGAGATGTTTTACGAATACTAAAAGGCAAATTATCAATACCGATTACGGGAAAATTACTGCCCGTAATCGATACCGACCTGGAACTGTTCATGGCAACAACAGATTCTTTGGACTTAAAACATGAGGATGCCCGGCAAAACGAGCAAGGGAACCCAAATAACGGTCAAAATAATAATAAAGCAAGAAATCAGGATAATGATTGCCCTCGTAAAAATGGTTATGGCAAAAATAACGAATATTCGCATGGAGAGAACCTCGATTAGTAGGCGAACTCAATATATTATGGGCCGGCAGCGAATAACAACTGGAGCGGCAATGGTTATAATGCGAATCAGTATGCCAACATGAACCAGTCTCCACCAAAAAGGGGGGGTGGGAGATATAATTATAACTGATGGAGACGGAGCGAAGAGCGAGGAAACTCCAACTTCGTAATCAAAAATATTAGTAGAGACAATGAGCAGTGGCAATGGACAGGGCCAGCGAATTGGCAGGCACAACAAGCCATGCAAACTGGTCATGTGCCTGTCAATCATATTAACGTTATTCCGATGCCACCGCCCCCACCTCAGCCAAAGAATAGTCAGCCACATGCGTATGTCGCATAAAGTACATCGCAAACTGGGACTGACGGGGTGAAAATCACAGACGTGACAGACCAAGTATCGGCAGGGAGCGACAGAACGTCAAACTCCGATCGACCTCTGTAAGCCCTTCCCAGACGGTCGGCAAAGTTAAAGAGGGGGAGGGGCGGGGGTCTGGCAGAATGTAGGTGTGTACTTACTCCGTTATAATGACAATACGAGATGAAAGAAGAATTAATAGTTGATCCGCGATTTGCGGAGCGACATGAGGTAGAACATGTTCAGGCAGCATTCAGAGCAAAAATAAATGACATAGAAGTGACAGTAATACTTGATACAGGTGCGAGTGCCTCTTGCATAGATGAGCAATTATAAAAAAATTGTATAGATCATGTAAAGAAGTTAGACAGTTTGCCAGTGGAAAATTGTGAGGTCGTAGGTGGTCTACGGGGCAGAGTGCAAGTGATAAGGAATCAGGCGCAGACTGAGATTGCCACGGAAAAGGTTCAAATGGTTCAAAAGGCTCTGAGCACTATGGGACTCAACTGCTGAGGTCATTAGTCCCCTAGAACTTAGAACTAGTTAAACCTAACTAACCTAAGGACATCACATACATCCATGCCCGAGGCAGGATTCGAACCTGCGACCGTAGCGGTCTTGCGGTGCCAGCCTGCAGCGCCCTTAACCGCACGGCCACTTCGGCCGGAGGAAAAGGAAGCAATATTATGCTAATTCCTTGTGGTTAAAAATCTTACAGTGCCTTGCATACTGTAACTTGATGCGCTGCGGGAAATGAAGGCTAGAATTGTCCTTTCCCGAGCCAACTGCACATTATCCTTTCGCAACCGGCAAATTGACATGACACTGGTAAGGACTCCTGACGCGTATATAAATTACTACCGGAATGTGCGAGTAACTGTAAATGATACAGATAAATAGAATATCAATAACTGTATCATTAACAAAAATAGTAATGAACAGTAACCCGATTAGGAGTCGGAAGCCTTCATTATAAACAACAAATTGAAGAAAAAGTAGCCGAATCTTCTTACTTAAGCCTGTCACAACAAGCTCACTTCAGTCAAGTATTAAATCAATCAGTAAAAGTGTTCTCAGAGAAACCTGGAATCATTAAGGGATATGAATTTGACATGCGGGTTAAGCACCTTCAAACATTATGTCGTGCGACCCACTCTACACCGTGGTCGGAAAGACCAACCGTGGGAAGAGAGATCCAAAGGATGTTGCGTTGGCAGACAATCGAACCTTCGATGTCACCGTATAGTAGTCCGCTCTTAGCAGTCATGAAAACAGACGGTAGCTTTCGATTAGTATTAGACGCAAGGGACATTAACAACAAAATAATACCCGCTGGATCAGGCCCGAAAATATAGTAGAACGAATACAGAAATTACAAGGTGTTAAGTATTTGGCAATCCTTGATTTAAAAAGTTGGTACTGGCAGGTGACCTTGACACAAGCTTCGAGGAAATATACCGCGTTTATATTCGCCAGCATGAGTTACCAGTTTCGAGTTCTGCCGTTTGGGCCGAATGTTAGTGCGGGCGTGTTCATTGCGGCACTGGATACAGTAATAGGGCCCGACCTTTTAGAAAAGGTAACGGTATATGTGTATGATATTCTCATAGCAACGGAAACCTGGTCTGAACATATGGAAATTTTGTACCGTGTGTTAACAAGATTTGCAACAGCAGGAGTTACGGCCAACCTGGCAAAATCTAAGTTTGGTCGTGAGGAAATAAAATTTCTAGGACACATCATTTCTCCAGTGGGAATTTTACCTAATCCCAAGAAATTAAAGGCTATAGAGGAGGTGCCATACCCTAAGACCAAAAAGCAACTGAAGGCATTTCTAGGTATGGCTCAATTTTTTAGACGATTTTTACCAGGTCAGTTATTGAATAATGAGGACTTATTAAGTCTACTCAGGACAAAAAGACCTAGGATTTTAGCTGAGGAATTCAAGAAGGCATATGATCTAATTAAATAAGCTCTAGTAATGGCGGAGATATTGCACCATCCAGACATGTCGCAAGATTTTTACATTGCGACGGACGCATCTTTTTGTGGGTTGGGATGTTGTCTGTTCCAAGCCGACAACGCCAAGACAACAAACCGAAATTAAAACAACAGGATTTGCTAGCCGTGTGCGAAATTCCTTCAGCGGTCCTATTCCGCAACAGAACTTGAGGTACTCGCAGTGACTGGGCACCAAAGAAATTTCATTATTACGTTTATAGAAAAACGGTCATAAAATTTTGCGACCACCAGGCGCTGAGCTATGTGCTGGCGTGCCGTTTACTGCACAAGCGTCTTCCAAGGTGGATTTTGGCTTTGCAGGATTACGTCTTCCGAATCAGACACGTAAAGGGAATTGACGAAGTGGTTGCAGACGCACTGACTAGATTACCTAGAGGATTACCAGAGTTTGCGGGCTTAGTAGAACAGTCAACGAAATTTAACATCTTGTTACTTAAAGATCCCAACACACGGAACAAATATCTACGTATGTGCCGGGAGATCGTACACATGCAGCGTGACTATTCGTTATGGTGCAGGATAATTGATTCACTAAGCACCAATCCAAGTGGAGAATTATGCAAGTTATATAAGATACAAAATGACACTTTGCATCACAGAATAACAGAAACTTCGGAAAACTGGTGTGTTTGTATATCGAAACAGTCAGTTAACAATCTGATAAGGTACATTCACGATTGTTGAGGACATTTCGGTGGCAAGAATTCCGCCGATCTGTTGACTAGGTACTGTTATTTTTCGAACTTGCACCAGAAGGTCAAAACACTCGTGAGATGTTGCCTCATTTGTCAAAAAACAAAACCACGTACTCGCAGTACGAAGTATGAACTACACCCCATAGTTCCTACAGCTCCGTCACAGATCGTTGCTGTTGATGTTACCGGACCCTTGCCGATAGCAAGAGGCGGGCTAAAGTATGTGGTAGCTGTGTTTGATATTTTCTCAAAACATCTGAAATTGTACCCCACAAGAACTTCCACTACAAAAGCAATAGTCCAATATACCAAGCGTCGGGAAACCGATGACCTTGCTGACAGACAATGCCAGCTATTTAAAAAGTCAGGACTGGAAAATGTTTATACGGGAACAGGACATGAAACATATTCATGTATCATTCTTTAATCCAAGCGCGGAACGATGTTTTCGCGATTTCAATCGATTTGCCCGGACATATGCGGCAAATCAACAAACTAAATGGGTTAAGTTGGTCCCACAATTTGAGAAAATTCATAACAATATTGCCTCATGAATCTATTAGGTGCACGCCCTGTGATATCATAATGCCAGATGTACGTGAATACGAGTGGCTAAAGCCTTTGCCACTTATTCCAAAAGTCATAAAGAGAGAGCATAAGTTTTCAACAAGCTCTGCGCGCGATGCAACATAATTCAGCAATCAGAAAGGGAAAATATGATACGAGGCTGAATAGACTCTACAATTACAACAGAGGAGACTTGGTGATGTTAAAGAATCATCCCAAGTTTTCGAGTATTAAAAAGGTCAACAAGAAGTGGCAACTACTATACTCACGGCCACACTCAGGGCCCATGTTTCGGTACGTCATATAAATTGACCTTTGGAGAAAGGGAAAAGATGTTTTCGCTATGAGATGTGTGAAACATAAATTATCTAATGGCTAAGTACGCCAACGCAATGTGTAACAAATAATAAAGGTTGTATATTATTATTATAAAAGACACAAGTATCGATGTAATTAACAAAACACAGTTTTTTTGGTATAATCTCTGTGTAACATATGCCATGAAGATCAGAGACAATGCTGTGATTGAAACAGCTCTCCTGTTTTTGTTTCGTCTAGAGGTATGCCGCCATTGTAGCTCTGGACAATAATTAACGTACGCTTTTCTGTATTTTTGCAAAATATAATAGAAATTGTTATTAGAAAGTGTGTATTATTGACTTAGTTGTCACCTCTCATGATCGCAACCACTAATTATAATTAACAAAATTTTTGCAGAACTTCGTAGTGCAGGGAGCTCATCTCTCCTAGCAGAATTTAGTCAGCCATTTCGCTGACTGTATTATTAAATTAAAATATCATGTCATAGTATTGAATGTAAATGCGAGAGACTTCTCAATTTTGACCTTTCGTTCATTTCAAAGTTAGAGACAGTAGTAATAAATATTATTTGCTAAAATCCACAGCACTTAAAGAGTTTAGTATTTTTCATTTTGGCCGCCCCCAACGGCAGATGAGATTCTCTCCACTTTTGCCTTGCAAGTAATGAACAAGAAATATTAAAAATATTTTCATTCATTAAGCTCCGCATTATCTCAGTTAATCTTTATGTAGTTTGGTACATAAATAACCAGTAGCCCCTGAGACCCATATTAATAATTACAGTTTGCGTAAGAATAAGCATATTTTCTTTTCTAAATTGTAGCGCTCACGCAAACTATTGATTAGAAGGCTGTGAGTGGCGCGTTGTGTTTAAAAAAACTAAATCGTACATACTTCGGGGCAGCCGATGTCCGTACGAGTGTTATCGCGATATAAGTTAATTAAAAGTCTCATGCTAGCCCACAATATTTAAAGCAACTCCAACCAAAATAATAAAAACAAAAATATATAATTATCCCGTGATAAAGTGCACCCACACAAAAATACAAATATACTGTCATAAGAAAAATTTATAAATGACAGTGCTGGAAAACCTCTTACATTATTTGATTTTCAAACAGCTGAGCAAAACTGGACGTACTCAGACAGTTCTTTCTTTACTTATTCTGATCATCACTGAACTGAAATACAATATTTTTCAGGAGAACGCACTCTGACTTCCAATACTTCATACAAAAGAATGGCTCTGACTAACAACAACCTATAACTTTCATGAATCACTTACCTCAAAAAAATCTTCGTTACTCGAACTACTTCAATACTGCCAGCTAAATAAAAGATTCTAACTACTGAAGGCACTAACTACTGATAGGCATAGTTAGCAAATGAAAGATTTTCATAGAGAACAAACTGTTGCGGCACCACAGTTTAAGACAGGTGCGGGTTGGATTGCAATAAGTTACGCTGACCAAAGGCTGCGAAGTGGAACGAAGGCCACTAGGTCCATCGAACCGCTGAATTGTGTAAACGCAGCGGTTCGCATGTCGCAAGCTATAGGCAATAAGGACCCACTGGCGCAACCGGGACATGGGGCGTACATAACTCGGGCAGATACGTTATCAAAACAAACCCGCGAAGCCGAGTATAAATAGGTGTTGTTTTCTAACGAGTTTCATTGGAGTGTGGCGGCTCTCCTGGACGGCAGGGCATGTTGCACCACCAGCTACTTGTGTCAACAGATGGGGCGACAGCGTCCCAGTCCACAGCGGGTCGTTGCTTCGACCCTTTGAAGCCAACGCGGGGCATTAGTGTGTGGCAGCTCTCCTGCGGCGCATGTCACACTGCCAGGCTACACGCAACAACAGAGAGGGCGACAGCGTCCCAGTCCATGGCGGGTCGTTGGTTTGACCCTCTGAGGCCGACGCGGTGTCCGCAGCCAGCTAGGGCTGGCCACTCTTCAGGTCACTTCCGTGGGCAGTCGTCTCGCCTCCCAACACACGCCGGAGACTTACAAAGCGAGGGCCGCAGGTTTCGACGCCGGAAAGGTGGCGGTTGTTGCCGCTGCCTTCCCAGCTACGCCAGCCGAGGAAGAAGCCACAGTGCGGCTGGCCCACGGCTCCTGGTGGAGCAGCGTGGAGTAAACGGGGACAGTAGCCGCTGAGTCGGCTGAAGGCACAGCCATCCTGATGCAATCGGAACTTTACGGCTGGCGAACAAGGCCGGCACGACACAGCATTGAGTTGCACAGCTCGCTGGGGTAGTGGCCTCAGTATTGCAGGGGCTACGCACAAAGCTCTCTAATGGAAACGAATAAGTCATTTGGAAAGTTCTCACCGAGTTTTAATACGGCAACTCCTGGCACCAACCAACTACATTTGGTGTCTTCACGTCACATTCTGACATCTGCCACAATATATGGAGTCAGAATAGCTGACGTCGTCTGTCCGGTTCGACGTTCTAGCCCACCGCCTGCAATACAGTCGCAAGATGTGGTGAGTGCTGTCAAAATTGTTCTTCTGAGTGTTGGATACTTTCTTTCTTGTTGGTGTTTTGAATATGGCTTGCCAGAAGCCACATTTTAGATGTTTTGCACATGCATATTATTTATTTTGTGAGAATAAATGTTAGTGTATTTGGGACAGTAAGATGTTGTTTTTCGTGACATTTGATTACTTTGTATTGGTTTATAATGTTACTGAGTATGATAATACGGAGTTGTAGGAAGTCAGATTATTCTTGTACTTAGTCCCGAAACAAACTGGGAACGAAAGCAACACAATGACAGAGTCAAGGACGCAAGGTGTGTCGGAACCAGAAGCGGTGCGGATTTTGTTGGAAAAAGTAGCACAACTGACAGCAGACAATATGCAGCTGAGAAATGAATTAACATCTAGAAGTGAAACGTCCCCTTAGAAAAATTAATGAATTACTGTGCCGATAAACCTCTTACATTATTTGATTTTCAAACAGCTGAGCAGAACTGAACGTACTCAGACATTTCGCTCTTTACCTATTCTGATCAACACTAAACTGACACACAATATTTTTTAGCGCTACGCAATCTGACTTTCAAAAATCCCTACAAAAGAATGACTCTGATTAACATTAACCTATACGTTTCACAAATCACTTACCTCGCAAATATCTTCGTTACTCGAACTACTGCAATACAGCGAGCGCCAGTACTGCCAGCTAAATAAAATATTCGAACTACTGAAGGCACTAACTACTGATAGGCATAGTTAGCAAAAGAAAGATTTTGATAGAGAACAAACAATGTATTTACCTTAATGGTGTTCAAAAGTGATAATATATATATATCAGTCCATGATATCCAATATTACAAATTTGCTCTTTCTGATGGACACACGTCCAGATCGTCCGTTCTCTAAATTCCGCTATCTCTCTAACCACATCCACCACTGCTGGTGGGTTACCTCCAACTGCGCAACGCTACGCGCTGTTAACAGCCAACAGCCCAACACTACAATAGCGAATATTACAACAATGCCACCCAGCCACAGACTGCACACAGCACAGCCAGTGATTTTCATACAGTGTGCTACGTGGCGTTACCAATATAGAAACATAGACAGCCTACTTACGGAAGTAAGTGGGAAAACGCATCTGATCAGTCGCTGTTGCCTAGGTTGCAGGAGATTGATCCAGCCGCCGCAAGTTTGATTATTCCGTTTTCTGGTAAGGAATCTGGGGATGTACGTTCGTTTGTGAGGGACTTGGAGACTTCAGCTGCGATGAATGGTTGGTCTGATGAGCAGTTATTACACGTAGCCAAGATTAGACTAACGGGTGAAAACACACGTAAGGTGTACTAAGGCCCTAAGGAAGGCGGGACAGTTTAAGCAGTTAAAGGAAGGGCTTTTACAAATGTACAAGAAACAGAAAAGCGCTTGGTACTTTAGGGAGAGGTGAAGTACAATGAAAAAGAGGCAAGAGGAGGCGGTGGAGAAATTTGTGAACTGGATAAGGGAAATAAATGAGAACACAAACGAGTTCGGTCTGAGCGATGAGGCTAATAGCGTTCTGTTGCAGGAGGCCAAGCAAAGGGCATTTGATCTATTTTTGAGAGGGTTACCGGCGCATATGTCATGGAAAGTGCGTGAAGGAACTCCGAAATATTTGTATTCGGCCATTGAGCTGCCAATTCAATGCGAGGAAATAGACGTGGCAACAGGGGTACGCGAGAGGCAAACGGTATTTGCAGCGGGTATATAATGTTTTAAGTGTGGTCTTACCTAGATGTGCAGAGGCAATGTACCCAGTCATCAAGGAATAGGGGAAGGGGTGGAAATCAGCAGCGTGGAGGATGGAGAAATGTAGATGGGAGAGGTGGACATGCGTTAAACGACAGAGGGGGCCCAAGAACCATCTAAAGGAGCTCGCGTTTAATTTCAGTGCTACGAATACGTATGCAGAGGTGGAATGTTCAGTGGTAGGATCCGTAGGAACTAAAAAGTATAAGATTTTGTTGGATACAGGGGCGCCACTTTCAGTGGCTACTAAGAATATAACGCGACGAAGTAAGGTAGACCCACAACGTTACAGGTTGCGTGGAGTGGGGGACAAGTAAGGTCACGCCTTTGGGGTCGGCGTCAATTGACTTTCGGATAGAGAAAGTCCGATTTAATGCATGGTTCAAATGGCTCTGAGCACTATGGGACTTAAATGCTGAGGTCATCAGTCCCCTAGATCTTAGAACTACTTATACCTAACTGACCTAAGGACATCACACACATCCATGCATGAGGCACGATTCGAACCTGCGACCGTAGCAGTCGCGTCCGCTGGGGGAAACTATTGTCAATGCAGAGCTGTCGCGAGGGGCGTTCAACGTAATGAACAAACCAATTGAACCGCTTACATTAGCGTTAAGCCTTAATTCACATGAGTGTGTGTCTAGTGCCATCGGGAAATCGCTTTGGGTAAATGTGGAGTCGAATCTACCTGTTGGTACAGTATGTGGTATTGGAGGATAATGAAGATTTGGGTTCACTTGTTTTGTGAAACGTAGTGTTGTACGTGTACAGGAGGGGAACGGCGGGCGAGTAGTTCCCGTGAATGTGGATAATTTTTAGCGCTGTAGAGGCGAATTTGAGGAAAGGAGTTTTAGTAGCAAATTTGGATGTGCCAGATGACGAAGACTGGTATTCGAGGACTAAGCGATCAACCACTAACTACCGGTAAAACTGCATTGCGTGACAAAATTAAGCATTTGGGGGGAGAAGAGAGAGAGCATATGGAAGAATTATTGTGGAAATTTAAGGATTTGCTTTTTCCACAAGCGCCGTTACCAGCAACTCCATTGCTTCAACATAGGATACCAAGAGGGAATGAAGCACCGGTTTACCGTAAACCATAGAGAATACCGAGGTATTTGCAGCCGAATGTGGAGGATTTCATTGATCAGCAGCTTGCCGACGGTATTTTAGAGCATAGTAATATTTGCTGGGAAGCAGGCATTGTCGTTGTGCCTAAAAAATCTGTGGAAGGAACTAAGAAATACAGGTTCTGTTGTGACTACCGACACCACAATAATAAGACAGTAACGGATGCATACCCCATTCCAAACATATCGGAGACTTTGGATCACTTAGGACAGTGCCAGTACTTTTCTACGATGGATTTGACAAGTGGTTATCATCAATTAGAGGTTGCTCCAGAGGATCGTCCAAAAACTACTTTCTCTACACCTGGAGGCCATTAACAGTACATTAGAATGCCATTCGGTTCGAAAAACGCTGCGGTAACGTTTTAGAGGTTGCTAGACAGTGTCTTGAGGGGTTTGAAACCACGGCAGTGTCTTGTCTATTTGGATGACATTATAGTGTTTTCAGGTAGTATGGAGCAACATAGACAGCGGTTAAGGGAAGTCTTTATGAGGTTAAGAGCAACTCGTTTGGCGTTGAGCCTGGAGAAATTTCATTTTGCATTAGAAGAAGTAAAATATTTGGGTCATATTATCAGTAATGACGGAGTGCGAACAGATCCGACGTTGGTACAGGCTGTAAGGGATTTTCGGGAACCGAAAACAGATAAGGAAGTGCAGTCATTAATCAAAATTGGCAATTTCTATCGAAAGTTCGTGAAGGGTTTTGCAGATTAAGCACAACTGTTGACGCGATAGTTACGGAAGGGTGTGAAATTTGAGTGGACAGAAGAGTGTCAGTAAGCGTTTGACAAACTGAAGGAAGCATTAACATCAAGTCCGGTTCTTGTGTTTCCAGATTTTGAAAAGGAGTTTATACTATCATGCGATGCATCGAATCAATCATTAGGGTGTGTTCTTAGACAGGAAACTGATGGGAAATAACATCCTGTAGCCTATGCGTCTAGGCAGTTGAATACAGCAGAGAAGAATTACTCAACATCAGAGGGAGATGCTTAGCGTAATCTATGGAATCACATATTTTAAATGTTACTTATATGGGAGACGATTTCGGGTAGTGACAGATCATGCTGCATTAAAGTGGTTGTTGGGGATGAAGGATCCGTCCACTAGACTCGAACGATGGGCTCTGATGCTTAGTGAATTCGACTACGAGGTGGTGCACAAGACTGGGAAGAAACACGGTAATGCGGATGCACTAGGTAGGAATGTAGCAAAAGTGGAAGTCATAGGTTACAGGACGCGGACAACGATTGTAAATTGTATCGGACAGAGCCACACTTTAATGTGTACGACTGTCTTCTGTGCAGGGAAACGAAGTTAGGGCCAACGGTAGTAGTGCCAGCGAAGTTGAGGTATGAGGTTTTAAAGGAAGCACATAATCACGTATTATCCAGTCATGGAGGGTGTAGAGAGACGAATAGGAGAGTGGCGGAGAGGTATTGGTGGAGAGGTAGGAAATGAGATGTGGATCACTATGTCAAGAATTGTATACCATGTGCGCAGAGAGCAGATTTGAGTCGGAAACAGATACAGCTACAACGATTACCGGAAGCAACATGTCCATTCTGTTTGCTGGTGACTGATGTCTTAGGAACTTTTAGGCGAACACCATCGGGGAACAGATTCGTTCTGACAATAATAGACCATTTTTCAAGGTATGTGGAGATGGTGGCCATGTCAAATCAACAGGCAGACATGGTCGCGCAAGCGTTAGTAAATAACTGGATTTTGAAGTGTGGTGTATCAGAGACAGTAATTACTGACCAAGGGACCAACTTCATGTCGGATTTAATGAAGGAACTATGTAAATTGTTGCACGTAAAGAAGTTGAGGACGAGCGCGATGCATCCGCAGGCCAACGGATGGACAGAACTGGTAGACAGAACAATCGGGAAGATGCTCAGTTTTTATATGGATTCACATCTCCATCAGTGGGACGAGTATTTGAAGCATATTGGATGCGCATACAATACAAAAGTCCGTACAAATACCGGTTTGTCTCCATATGAGGTAGTGTACAGGCGAAAAATGCTGTCGCCGTTTGATTTAGTGAAGCTACAGAAAGGAAGGACTGGTGAATCTGTACGTCAATTGGCAAGGACTGTTCGGGATGTTTGGAAACGGGTACAAAAGGCTAATACAAAGGCTTTGGAAAGGCAGGAAGACGCAGTAAAGCGGAAAGGAAGTTTACTGCAGTATAGGGTATGGCAGTGGGTAATGCTGTCCAGCCCCTATACGCAAAAAGGGAAAACGAAGAAGTTTTCCACGAGATATCAAAGGCCATACCAAGTTGTTGAAACCACACCTCCCGTTAATGTTAAGCTTCAGCTGCCAACTAGCACGACGATAGTACACATTGGGCGATTACGGCCATTTAAGGTTTGCCCGGATGTGATTCCAGGAGTGTCACAGGAAGGAAAGAGGAAGAAAGAGAGAGTGAAGAGAGATGCTGAGCGCAGAGAAAACCAGGAAGATAGAGTACAGCATGAAGTACCTTATGCTTTGCGATCTAGAAAGTAGTAGAGTATTTGTAGTTTTGTTTTTTATTTTCTTGTCATGTATCATTGGGTTTGTGTAGATTAATCAGGTATTGTATTTTATATGTGGTTTCAAGTACTGTGAGCCTGATAGGGGCAGTAGTCTTCTTGAAGAGGGGGGAAGGGTGATGGTTATCCCTGTCTCAGGTCACTGAAAAGGGAAGTGTAGCGTCTGACGCATGTGGAGTGTTGTTGGAGTAGAAGTCAAACGCAGTTTTGGAGAAATAAATGCGTCGGAGTGAATTTTGCGGAAAAGCCGTAATAAATATGTCTTGAACGATGTCAGAGTCTTCCGATCTCCTGTTTAAATTTTTGGTTATCGACAGTGCTATGTCAGAATATTCGTATTTATATACTGTAAATATATAACACAATCGGTGTTGAGTTTGAATAAAAACCAGTGAATGTTAGAGGAAAATCTGTGAAGCTACAGATATGGGACATATGCACGGTGCAGATATTTTTAGCGAAGGGGAAAGGAACAGACTGTCCAAGGGACATCATGGAACCAAAATTGAACTTGCTACGAGTCGGGATCCATTGAATCTTCCCCACCTACGAGAATTTGATAGTAGTAGCAAGTTGTTTTGAGCAAGGAGTGTTTACGGAAGCGAAACGTGTAGAGAGAGATGGAATTGGAATTTTAATCAACGGAACTAAGTGTAACATAATAGGACCAACCTTCCATCTGCCAGCGTCATTTCAGGAGTCACAATTTAATGTTACGCAGCCACAGCTGTACTGGACAGAAACCACTTTAGAGTTTTTTCCAAGGCTGAATCTGACCTTGTTAATTCAAACTCTGGAGCCGGTTTGTTGAGATCCGCAAACCACTGCGTTATAATACAAGAGGGGCGCGTATCAGCTCCGGACGCGTATATAAATTACTGCCAGAATATCCGAGTACCTGTAAATGATACAGATACATTGAATATCAATAACTATATCGTTAATAAAAATAGTAATGACCAGGAACCCGATTGGGAGACGGGAGGCGTCACTATAAACATCAAATTGAAGAAAGAGTAGCCGAATCTTCTTACTTAAGCCTGTCACAACAAGCTTACTTCAGTCAAGTATCAAATCAATTTGTAGAAGTGTTCTCAGAGAAACCTGGAATTATCAAGGGATATGAATTTGACATGCAAGTTAAGCACATTCAAACATTCTGTCGTGCGACCGACTCTATACCGTGGTCGAAAAGAAAAACCATAGGGAAAAGAGATCCAAAGGATGCTGCGCTAGCAGATAATCCAACATTCGATGTCACCGTATAGTAGTCCGCTGTTAGCAGTCATGATATCAGATGGCAGCGTTCGATTAGTATTGGACCCAAGGGACATTAACAACACAATAATAACCGTTCGGACCAGGCCCGAAAATATTGAAGAGCAAATACAGAAATTCCAAGGTGTCAAGTATTTGCCAAGCCTTGATATAAAAAGTTCGTCCTGGAAGGTACCCTTGACACAAGCTTCGAGGAAATATACCGCGTTTATATTCGACGGTATGAGTTACCAGGTCCGAGTTTCACCGTTTGGGCTGAATGTATGTGCAGGCGTGTTCATTGCAGCACTGGTTGCAGTATTAAGGCCCGACCTTTTAGAAAAGGTAACGGTATATGTGGATGATATCCTGACAGCACCTGAAACCATAGGTAGTAAATGAAAGATTTTCATGGAGAACAAACAATGCTTTTACCTAAATAGTGTTCAAAAGTCATAATACAATATCAGTTCATGACATGCAGTCTTCCAAA